>NW_026870877.1:1205014-2410028 GCF_033118175.1 Dama dama | reverse complement strand
TGTTCAAAAACTTGAAGAGCCTGAAATGGTGTGAAAAATATGAAGAGCTTCAAAAGGTGTCAAAAATATGAGGAGCATGAAACGGTCTGAAAAATAAGAGGAGCATGAAATGGTGTTGAAAAACATGAAGAGCCTGAAAAGGTGTGAAACATATGAAGAGCTTCAAAAGGTGTGAAATACATGAGGAGTATGAAACGGTCTGAAAAATAGGAGGATCATGAGCGGTATTGAAAAACATGAATAGACTGAAAAGGTGTGAAAAATATGAAGAGCTTCAAAAGGTGTCAAAAATATGAGGAGCATGAAACGGTCTGAAAAATATGACGAGCATGAAACGGTGTTCAAAAACATGAAGAGCCTGAAAAGGTGTGAAAAATATGAAGAGCTTCAAAAGGAGTGAAAAATATGAGGAGCATGAAACGGTCTGAAAAATACGAGGAGCATGAAGCGGTGTTGAAAAACATGAAGAGCCTGAAAAGGTGTGAAAAATAGGAAGAGCTTCAAAAGGCGTCAAAAATATGAGGAGCATGAAACGGTCTGAAAAATAGGAGAAGCATGAAATGGTCTGAAAAATAGGAGGAGCATGAAGCGGTTTGAAAAACATGAAGAGCCTGAAAAAGTGTGAAAAATATGAAGAGCTTCAAAAGGTGTCAAAAATATGAGGAGAATGAAACGATGTGAAAATTAGGAGGAGCATGAAGCGGTGTTGAAAAACATAAAGAGCCTGAAACAGTGTGAAATATATGAAGAGCCTCAAAGGTGTCAAAAATAAGAGGAGCAAGAAAAGGTCTGAAAAATTGAAGGAGCTTGAAGTGGTGTTGAAAGACATGAAGAGCCTGAAAAAGTGTGAAATATATGAAGAGCCTCAAAGGTGTCAAAAATATGAGGAGCAAGAAACGGTCTGAAAAATAGAAGGAACTTGAAGTGGTGTTGAAAAACATGAAGAGCCTGAAAAGGTGTGAAAAATATGAAGAGTTTCAAAAAGGTGTCAAATATATAGAGGGTGAAACGGTCTGAAAATTAAGAGGAGCAAGAAACTGTTTTCAAAAACATGAAGAGCCTCAAAAGGTGTGAAAAATATGAAGAGCTTCAAAAAGGTGTCAAATATATAGAGGGTGAAACGGTCTGAAAAATATGAGGAGCAAGAAACTGTTTTCAAAAACATGAAGAGCCTCAAAAGGTGTGAACAATGTGAAGAGCTTCAAACTGTGTCAAAAATATGAGGAGCATGAAACGGTCTGAAACATAGGTGAAGCATGAAGTGTTGTTGAAAAACATGAAGAGCCTGAAAAAGGAGTGAAAAATATGAAGAGCTTCAAAAGGTGTCAAAAATATAAGGAGCATGAAACGGTCTGAAATATAGGAGGAGCATGAAAAGGTGTTAAAAAACATGAAGAGCCTGAAAAGGTGTGAAAAATATGAAAAGCTTCAAATGGTGTCAAAAATATGAGGAGAATGAAACGGTCTGATAATTAGGAGGAGCATGAAGTGGTGTTGAAAAACATGAAGAGCTTGAAAAAGGTGTGAAACATATGAGTAGAATAAAACGGTCTGAAAAATAGGAGGAGCATGAAGTGGTGGAGAAAAACATGAAGACCCTGAAAAGGTGTGAAAAATATGAAGAGCTACAAAAAGTGTCAAAAATATGAGGAGCTTGAAACGGTCTGATATATAGGAGGAGCGTGAAAAAGTGTTAAAAAAATATGAAGAGCTTCAAAAGGTGTGAAACATATGAGGAGCATGAAACGGTCTGAAAAATAGGAGGAGCATGAAGCGTTGTTGAAAAACATGAAGAGCCTGAAAAGGTGTGAAAAATATGAAGTGCTTCAAAAGGTGTCAAAAACATGAGGAGCATGAAAAGGTCTGAAAAATAGGAGGAGCATGAAGCGGTGTTCAAAAAAATGAAGAGCCTGGAGAAGTGTGAAAAATATGAAGAGCTTCAAAAAGTGTCAAAAATATGAGGAACATTAAACGGTCTGAAAAATAGGAGAAGCATGAAGTGGTGTTGAAAAATATGAAGAGACTGAAAAGGTGTGAAAAATATGAAGAGCTTCAAAGGTGTCAAAATTATGAGGACCATGAAACGCTCTGAAAAATACGAGGAGCATGAAGCGGTGTTGAAAAACATGAAGAGCCTGAAAAGGTGTGAAAAATAGGAAGAGCTTCAAAAGGCGTCAAAAATATAAGGAGCATGAAACGGTCTGAAAAATAGGAGAAGCATGAAACGGTCTGAAAAATAGGAGGAGCATGAAGCGGTTTGAAAAACATGAAGAGCCTGAAAAAGTGTGAAAAATATGAAGAGCCTCAAAAGGCGTCAAAAATATGAGGAGAATGAAACGGTCTGAAAATTAGGAGGAGCATGAAGCGGTGTTGAAAAACATACAGAGCCTGAAACAGTGTGAAATATATGAAGAGCCTCAAAGGTGTCAAAAATATGAGGAGCAAGAAACGGTCTGAAAAATAGAAGGAGCTTGAAGTGGTGTTGAAAAACATGAAGAGCCTGAAACAGTGTGAAGTATATGAAGAGCCTCTAAGGTGTCAAAATTATGAGGAGCAAGAAACGGTCTGAAAAATAGAAGGAACTTGAAGTGGTGTTGAAAAACATGAAGAGCCTGAAAAGGTGTGAAAAATATGAAGAGCTTCAAAAAGGTGTCAAATATACAGAGGGTGAAATGGTCTGAAAAATCTGCGGAGCAAGAAACTGTTTTCAAAAACATGAAGAGCCTCAAAAGGTGTGAAAAATATGAAGAACTTCAAAAAGGTGTCAAATATATAGAGGGTGAAACGGTCTGAAAAATATGAGGAGCAAGAAACTGTTTTCAAAAACATGAAGAAACTCAAAAGGTGTGAACAATGTGAAGAGCTTCAAACTGTGTCAAAAATATGAGGAGCATGAAACGGTCTGAAACATATGAGGAGCATGAAGTGTTGTTGAAAACCATGAAGAGCCTGAAAAAGTGTGAAACATATGAGGAGCATGATACGGTCTGAAAAATAGGAGGAGCATGAAGCGGTGTTGAAAAATATGTAGAGCCTGAAAACGTATGAAAAATAGGAAGAGCTTCAAAAGGTGTCAAAAATATAAGGAGCATGAAACGGTCTGAAATATAGCAGGAGCATGAAAAGGTGTTAAAAAACATGAAGAGCCTGAAAAGGTGTGAAAAATATGAAGAGCTTAAAATGGTGTCAAAAATATGAGGAGAATGAAACGGTCTGAAAATTAGGAGGAGCATGAAGCGGTGTTGAAAACATGAAGAGCCTGAAAATGTGTGAAATATATGAAGAGCCTCAAAGGTGTCAACAATATGAGGAGCAATAATCGGTCTGAAAAATAGGAGGAGCTTGAAGCGGTGTTGAAAAATATGAAGAGCGTGAAAAGGTGTGAAATATATGAAGAGCTTCAAAAGGTGTCAAAAATATAAGGAGCATGAAATGGTAGGAAATATAGGAGCAGCATGAAAAGGTGTTAAAAAACTTGAAGAGCTTCAAAAGGTGTGAAACATATGAGGAAGAGCATGTAGTGGTGTTGAAAACCATGAAGAGCCTGAAAGTTGTGAAAAATATGAAGAGCTTTAAAAGGTGTCAAAAATATGAGGAGCATGAAACGGTCTGAAAAATAGGAGGAGCATGAAGCTGTGTAGAAAAACATGAAGAGCCTGAAAAGGTGTGAAATATATGAAGAGCTTCAAAATGTGTAAAATATGAGGAGTATGAAACGGTCTGAAAAATAGGAGTAACATGAAACACTGTTCAAAATCATGAAGAGCCTGAAAAGGTGTGAAAAACATGAAGAGCCTGAAAAGGTGTGAAAAATATGAAGAGCTTCAAAAGGTGTCAAAAATGAGATGAGCATGAAACGGTCTGAAAAATCGGAGGAGCATGAAGTGGGGTTGAAAATCATGAAGAGCCTGAAAAGGTGTGAAAAATATGAGGAGCTTCAAAAGGTGTGAAATTCATGAGGAGCATGAAATGGTCTGAAAAATAGGAGAAGAATGAAGTGGTGGGGAAAAATATGAAGAGCCTGAAAAGGTGTGAAAAATATGAAGAGCTTCAAAAGGTGTCAAAAATTAGATGAGTATGAAACGGTCTGAAAATTTGGAGGAGCAAGAAGTAGTGTTGAACAAAATGAAGAGCCTGAAAATGTGTGAAAAATATAAAGAGCTTCAAAATGTGTGAAATTCATGAGGATCATGAAACGGTCTGAAAAATAGGAGAAGCATGAAGTGGTGTGAAAAAACATGAAGTGCCTGAAAAGGTGTGAAATATATGAAGAGCTTCAAAAGGTGTCAAAAATATGAGGAGCATGAAACGGTGTGAAAATAGGAGGAGGATGAAACGGTCTGAAAAATAATAGGAGCATGAATCGATGTTGAAAACATGAAGAGCATGAAGAGGTGTGAAAAATATGAAGAGCTTCAAAAGGTGTCAAAAATATTAGGAGCAAGAAACGGTCTGAAAAATAGGAGGAGCATGAAGCGGTGTTGAAAAACATGAAGAGCCTGAAAATGTGTGAAAAATATGAAGAGCTTCAAAAGCTGTCAAAAATATGAGGCGCCTGTAACGGTCTGAAAAATAGGAGGAGCATGAAGCGGTGTTGAAAAACATGAAGAGCTTGAAATGGGGTGAAATATATTAAGAGCTTCCAAAGGTGTCAAAAATAGGAGGAGTATGAAACGGTCTGAAATCTCGGAGGAACATGAAGTGTTATTGAAAAACATGAAGATCATGAAAAGGTGTGAAATATGAAGAGCTTCAAAAGGTGTCAAAAATGTGAGGAGCATGAAACGGTCTGAAAAATAGGAGGAGCATGAAGCCATGTTCAAAAACATGAAGAGCCTGAAAAGGTGTGAAAAATATGAAGAGCTTCAAAAGGTGTCAAATTATGAGGATAATGAAACGGTGTGAAAAACAGGAGGAGCATGAAACGGACTGAAAAATAGGAGGAGCATGAATCGGTGTTGAAAACATGAAGAGCATGAAAAGGTGTGAAAAATATGAGGAGTTTCAAAAGTGTAAAAAATATGAGGAGCATGATACGGTTTGAAAAATAGGAGGAGCATGAAGCGGTGTTGAAAACATGAAGTGCCTGAAAAGGTGTGAAATATATGAAGAGCTTCAAAAGGTGTCAAAAATATGAGGAGCATGAAACGGTCTGAAAAATAGGAGGAGCATGAAGCCGTGTTCAAAAACATGAAGAGCCTGAAAAGGTGTGAAAAATATGAAGAGCTTCAAAAGGTGTCAAAAATATGAGGAGCATGAAACGGTGTGAAAATAGGACGAGGATGAAACGGTCTGAAAATAATAGGAGCATGAATCGATGTTGAAAACATGAAGAGCATGAAAAGGTGTGAAAAATATGAAGAGCTTCAAAAAGTGTCAAAAATATTAGGAGCAAGAAACGGTCTGAAAAATAGGAGGAGCATGAAGCGGTGTTGATAAACATGAAGAGCCTGAAAATGTGTGAAAAATATGAAGAGCTTCAAAAGGTGTCAAAAATATGAGGCGCATAAAACGGTCTGAAAAATAGGAGGAGCAGGAAGCGGTGTTGAAAAACGTGAAGAGCCGGAAAATGTGTGAAAAATATGAAGAGCTTCAAAAGGTGTCAAGAATATGAGGTGCATGAAACGGTCTGAAAAATAGGAGGCGCAGGAAGCGGTGTTGAAATACATGAGGAGCCTGAAAAGCTGTGAAAAATATGAAGAGCTTCAAAAGTTGTCAAAAATAGGAGGAGCATGAAACGTTCTGAAAATTAGGAGAAGCATGAAACTGTGTTGAAAAACATGAAGATCATGAAAAGGTGTGAAAAATATGAAGAGCTTCAAAAGGTGTCAAAAATATGAGGAGCATGAATCGGTCTGAAAATTGGAGGAGCATGAAGAGGTTTTGAAAAACATGAAGAGCCTGAAAGGTGTGAAATATATGAACAGCTTCAAAAGGTGTCAAAAATAGGAGGAGTATAAAACGGTATGAAAACTAGGAGGAGCATGAAGCGGTGTTGAAACACATGAAGAGCATGAAAAGGTGTGAAAAAATATGAAGAGCTTCAAAAAGTGTCAAAATATGAGGAGCATGAAACGGTCTGAAAAATACGAGGAGCATGAAACGGTCTGAAAAAGAGTAGGAGCATGAAGCAGTGTAGAAAAACATGAGGAGCCTGAAAAGGTGTGAAATATATGAAGAGCTTTAAAAGGTGTCAAAAATATGAGGAGCATGAAACGGTCTGAAAAACAGGAGGAGCATGAAGCAGTGTAGAAAAACATGAAGAGCCTGAAAAGGTGTGAAATATATGAAGAGCTTCAAAATGTGTCAAAATAAGAGGAGTATGAAAAGGTCTGAAAAATACGAGCAGCATGAAACGCTGTTCAAAATCATGAAGAGCCTGAAAAGGTGTGAAAAACATGAAGAGCCTGAAAAGGTGTGAAAAATATGAAGAGCTTCAAAAGGTGTCAAAAATGAGATGAGCATGAAACGGTCTGAAAAATCGGAGGAGCATGAGTGGGGTTGAAAATCATGAAGAGCCTGAAAAGGTGTGTAAAATATGAAGAGCTTCAAAAGGAGTGAAATACATGAGGAGCATGAAACCGTCTGAATTATAGGAGGAGCATGAAACGGTGTTCAAAAACATGAATAGCCTGAAAAGGTGGGAAAAATATGAAGTGCTTCAAAATGTGTGAAATACACGAGGAGCATGAAACGGTCAGAAAAATAGGAGGAGCATGAAGCGGTGTTGAAAAACATGAAGAGACTTAAAACGTGTGAAATATATGAAGAGGCTCAAAAGGTGTGAAAAATATGAAGAGATTCAAAGGTGTCAAAAATATGAGGAGCAAGAAACGGTCTGAAAATAGGAGGAGCATGAAACGGTGTTCAAAAACATGAAGAGCCGGAAAAGGTGTGAAAAATATGAAGAGCTTCAAAAGGTGTCAAAAATATGAGGAGCAAGAAACGGTCTGAAAATAGGAGGAGCATGAAGCGGTGTTCAAAAACATGAAGAGCCTGAAAAAGTGTGAAAAATTTGAAGAGCTACAAAAATGTGAAAAATATGAAGAGCTTCAAATGCTGTCAAAAATGAGATGAGCATGAAACGGTCTGAGAAATAGGAGAAGCATGAAGTGGTGTTGAAAAACATGAAGAGCCTGAAAAAGTGTGAAATATATGAAGAGCTTCAAAAGGCGTGAAAAATATGAAGAGCTTCAAAAGAGATCAAAAATATGAGGAGCATGAAACGGTCTGAAAAATAGGAGGAGAATTGTAGCATTGTTCAAAAACTTGAAGAGCCTGAAAAGGTGTGAAAAATATGAAGAGCTTCAAAATGTGTCAAAAATTTGAGGAGCATGAAACGGTGTGAAAATAGGACGAGGATGAAACGGTCTGAAAAATAATAGGAGCATGAATCGATGTTGAAAACATGAAGAGCATGAAAAGGTGTGAAAAATATGAAGAGCTTCAAAAGGTGTCAAAAATATGAGGAGCATGAAACGGTGTGAAAATAGGACGAGGATGAAACGGTCTGAAAAATAATAGGAGCATGAATCGATGTTGAAAACATGAAGAGCATGAAAAGGTGTGAAAAATATGAAGAGCTTCAAAAAGTGTCAAAAATATTAGGAGCAAGAAACGGTCTGAAAAATAGGAGGAGCATGAAGCGGTGTTGATAAACATGAAGAGCCTGAAAATGTGTGAAAAATATGAAGAGCTTCAAAAGGTGTCAAAAATATGAGGCGCATGTAACGGTCTGAAAAATAGGAGGAGCATGAAGCGGTGTTGATAAACATGAAGAGCTTCAAAAGGTGTGAAAAATACGAAGAGCTTCAAAAGGTGTGAAATACATGAGGAGCATGAAACTGTCTGAAAAATAGGAGGAGCATGAAGCGCTGTTCAAAAACATGAAGAGTTTGAAAAGGTGTAAAAAATATGAAGAGCTACAAAAGGTGTGAAATACATGAGGAGCATGAAACGGTGTATAAAATAGGAGGAGCATGAAGCGGTGTTCAGAAACATGAAGAGCCTGAAAAGGTGTGAAAAATATGAAGAGCTACAAACGGTGTTAAAAATATGAGGAGAATGAAACGGTCTGAAAAATAGAAGGAGCATGAAGCGGTGTTCAAAAACATGAAGAGCTTGAAAAGGTGTGAAAAATATGAAGAGCTTCAAAAGATGTGAAATACATGAGGAGCATGAAACTGTCTGAAAAATAGGAGGAGCATGAGACGGTGTTGAAAAACGTGAAGAGCCTGAAAAGGTGTGAAAAATATGAAGAGCTTCAAAAAGTGTGAAAAATATGAGGAGCATGAAACGGTCTGAAAAAGAGAAGGAGCATGAAGCATTGATGAAAAACATGAAGAGCCTGAAAACGTGTGAAAAATATGAACAGCTTCAAAAGGTGTGAAATACATGAGGAGCATGAAACGGTCTGAAAAATAGGAGGATCATGAAGCGGTGTTGAAAAACATGAAGAGCCTGAAAAGGTGTGAAAAATTTGAAGAGCTTCAAAACCTTTCAAAAATATGAGGAGCATGAAACGGTCTGAAAAATAGGAGCAGCATGAAGCGGTGTTCAAAAATATGAAGAGCCTGAAAAGGTGTGAAAAATATGACGAGCGTCAACAGTTGTGAAAAATAGGAGGAGCATGAAGCGGTGTTGAAAAACATGAAGAGCCTGAAAACGTGTGAAAAATATGATGAGTTTCAGAAGATGTGAAAAATAAGAAGAGCTTCCAAAGGTGTCAAAAATGAGATGAGCATGAAACGGTCTGAAAAATAGGAGGAGCATGAAACGGTTTTGAAAATCACGAAGAGCCTCAAAAGGTGTGAATAATATGAAGAGCTACAAAAGGTGTCAAAAATATGAGGAGCATGAAACGATCTGATAATTAGGAGGAGCATGAAGTGGTGTTTAAAAACATGAAGAGCCTGAAAAGGTGTGAAAAATATGAAGAGCTTCAAAAAGTGTGAAAAATATGAGGAGCATTATACGGTCTGAAAAGTAGGAGGAGCATGAAACGGTGTTCAAAAACATGAAGAGACTGAAAAGGTGTGAAAAATATGAAGAGCTTCAAAATCTGTCAAAAATGAGATGAGCATGAAACGGTCTGAAAAATAGGAGGAACATGAAGTGGTGTTGAAAAACATGAAGAGCCTGAAAAAGTGTGAAATATATGAAGAGCTTCAAAAGATGTGAAAAATATTAGGAGCTTCAAAAGAGGTCAAAAATATGAGGAGCATGAAACGGTCTGAAAAAGAAGAGGAGCATGAAGCGGTGCTCAAAAACATGAAGAGCCTGAAAAGGTGTGAAAAATACGAAGAGCTTCAAAAGGTGTGAAATACATGAGGATCATGAAACTGTCTGAAAAATAGGAGGAGCATGAAGCGCTATTCAAAAACATGAAGAGCTTGAAAAGGTGTAAAAAATATGAAGAGCTACAAAAGGTGTGAAATACAGGAGGAGCATTAAACTGTCTGAAAAATAGGAGGAGCAGGAAGCGGTGTTGAAAAACATGAAGAGCCTGAAATGGTGTGAAAAATGTGAAGAGCTTCAAAAGGTGTGAAAAATAGGAGGAGCATGAAGAGGTGTTCAAATACATGAAATGCCTGAAAAGTTGTAAAAAATATGAAGAGCTTCAAAAGGTGTCAAAAATATGAGGAGCCTGAAACCGTCTGAAAAACAGGAGGAGCATGAATCGGTCTTCAAAATCATGAAGAGCCTGAAAAGGTGTGAAAAATATGAAGAGCTTCAAAAGTTGTGAAATACTTGAGGAGCATGAAACGGTCTGAAAAATAGGAGGATCATGAAGCATTGTTGAAAAACATGAACAGCTTGAAAAGGTGTGAAAAATATGAAGAGTTTCAAAAGGTTTAAAATATATGAGGAGCATGAAACGGTCTGAAAAATAGAAGCAGCAAAAAACGGTGTTCAAAAACATGAAGAGCCTGAAAAGGTGTGAAAAATACGAAGAGCTTCAAAAGATGTGAAAAATATGAAGAGCTTCAAAAGGTGTCAAAAATATGAGGAGCATTAAAAGGTCTGAAAAATACGAGGAGCATGAAGTGGTGTTGAAAATCATGAAGAGCCTGAAAAGATGTGAAAAATATGAAGAGTTTCAAAAGGTGTCAAAAATATGAGGAGCATGAAACGGTCTGAAAAGCTGGAGAAGAATCAAGCGGTGTTGAAATACATGAAGAGCCTGAAAAGTTATAAAAATATGAAGAGCTTCAAAAGGTGTAAAAAATACGAAGAGCTTCAAAAGGTGTCAAAAATGAGATGAGCATGAAACGGTCTCAAAAATAGGAGGAGCATGAAGCGGTGGTGAGAAACATAAAGGGCCTGAAAATGTGTGAAAAAAATGAAGAGCTTCAAAAGGTGTGAAAAGTATGAGGAGCATGAAGCGGTGTTCAAAAACATGAAGAGCCTGAAAAGGTGTGAAATATATGAAGAGCTTCAAAAGGTGTGAAAAATATGAAGAGCTTCAAAAGGTGTCAAAAAAATGAAGAGCATGAAACGGTCTGAAAATAAGAGGAGCATGAAACGGTGTTCAAAACATGAAGAGATTTAAAAGGTGTGAAAAATATGAAGAACTTTAAAAAGTGTCAAGAATATGAGGAGCATGAAACGTTCTGAAAAATAGGAGGATCATGAAACGGTGTTCAAAAACATGAAGAGCCTGAAAAGGTGTGAAAAATATGAGTAGCCTCAAAATGTGTCAAAAACATGAGGAGTGTGAAACGTTCTGAAAAATAGCAGGAACATGAAGCGGTGTTCAAAAACATGAAGAGCCTGAAAACGTGTGAAAAATTTGAATAGCTTCATAAATGTGAAAAATATGAAGAGCTTCAAAAGGTGTGAAATATATGAAGAGCTTCAAAAAGTGTCAAAAATTAGATGAGCATGAAACGGTCTGAAAAATAGGAGGAGCATGAAGTGGTGTTTTGAAAAACATGAACAGCCTGAAAAGGTGTGAAATATATGAAGAGCTTCAAAAGGTGTGAAAAATATGAAGAGCTTCAAAAGGTGTCAAAAAAATGAAGAGCATGAAATGGCCTGAAAAATAGGAGGAGCATGAAGCGGTGTTCAAAAACATGAAGAGCCTGAAAAGGTGTGAAATATATGAAGAGCTTCAAAACGTGTGAAAAATATGAAGAGCTTCAAAAGGTGTCAAAAAAATGAAGAGCATGAAACGGTCTGAAAATAGGAGGAGCATGAAACGGTGTTCAAAACATGAAGAGCCTTAAAAGGTGTGAAAAATATGAAGAACTTTAAAAGGTGTCAAGAATATGAGGAGCATGAAACGTTCTGAAAAATAGGAGGATCATGAAACGGTGTTCAAACACATGAAAAGCCTGAAAAGGTGTGAAAAATATGAGTAGCCTCAAAACGTGTCAAAAATATGAGGAGTGTGAAACGTTGTGAAAAATTGCAGGAGGATGATGCGGTGTTCAAAAACATGAAGAGCCTGAAAACGTGTGAAAAATTTGAATAGCTTCATAAATGTGAAAAATATGAAGAGCTTCAAAAGGTGTGAAATATATGAAGAGCTTCAAAAGGTGTCAAAAATTAGATGAGAATGAAACGGTCTAAAAAATAGGAGGAACATGAAGTGGTGTTGAGAAACATGAAGAGCCTGAAAATGTGTGAAATATATGAAGATCTTCAAAAGGTGTGAAAAATATGAAGTGCTTCTAAAGGTGTCAAAAATATGAAGACCATGAAACGGTCGCAAAAATAGGAGGAACTTGAATTGGTGTTCGAAAACATGAAGAGTCTGAAAAGGTGTGAAATATAAGAAGAGCTTCAAAGGGTGTCAAAATTATGAGGAGCATGAAACGGTCTGAAAAATAGGAGGATCATGAAACAGTGTTGAAAACCATGAAGAGCCTGAAAAGGTGTGAAAAATATGAAGAGCTTCAAAACGTGTCAAAAATATGAGGAGCATGAATTTGTCTGAAAAATAGGAGGAGCATGATGCGGTGTTGAAAAATATGAAGAGCCTGAAAACGTGTGAAAAATATGAAAATCTTCAAAAGGTATGAAAAATATGAAGAGCTTCAAAAGGTGTCAAAAATGAGATGACCATGAAACGGTCTGAAAAATAGAAGGAGCATGAAGTTATTTCCAAAAAAATGAAGAGGCTGAAAAGGTGTGAAGTATATGAAGATTTCAAAAGGTGTCAAAAATATGAGGAGCATGAAACGGTCTGAAAAATAGGAGGAGTATGAAGTCATGTTGAAAAACATGAAGAGCCTGAAAATGTGTGAAAAATACGAAGAGCTTCAAAAGGTGTCACAAATAAGAGGAGCATGAAACGGTCTGAAATATATGAGGAGCATGAAGCGGTGTTCAAAAACATGAAGAGCCTGAAAAGGTGTGAAAAATTTGAAGAGCTTCAACAGATGTGAAAAATATGAAGAGCTTCAAAAGGTGTCAAAAAAATGAAGAGCATGAAACGGTCTGAAAATAAGAGGAGCATGAAACGGTGTTCAAAACATGAAGAGATTTAAAAGGTGTGAAAAATATGAAGAACTTTAAAAAGTGTCAAGAATATGAGGAGCATGAAACGTTCTGAAAAATAGGAGGATCATGAAACGGTGTTCAAAAACATGAAGAGCCTGAAAAGGTGTGAAAAATATGAGTAGCCTCAAAATGTGTCAAAAACATGAGGAGTGTGAAACGTTCTGAAAAATAGCAGGAACATGAAGCGGTGTTCAAAAACATGAAGAGCCTGAAAACGTGTGAAAAATTTGAATAGCTTCATAAATGTGAAAAATATGAAGAGCTTCAAAAGGTGTGAAATATATGAAGAGCTTCAAAAAGTGTCAAAAATTAGATGAGCATGAAACGGTCTGAAAAATAGGAGGAGCATGAAGTGGTGTTTTGAAAAACATGAACAGCCTGAAAAGGTGTGAAATATATGAAGAGCTTCAAAAGGTGTGAAAAATATGAAGAGCTTCAAAAGGTGTCAAAAAAATGAAGAGCATGAAATGGCCTGAAAAATAGGAGGAGCATGAAGCGGTGTTCAAAAACATGAAGAGCCTGAAAAGGTGTGAAATATATGAAGAGCTTCAAAACGTGTGAAAAATATGAAGAGCTTCAAAAGGTGTCAAAAAAATGAAGAGCATGAAACGGTCTGAAAATAGGAGGAGCATGAAACGGTGTTCAAAACATGAAGAGCCTTAAAAGGTGTGAAAAATATGAAGAACTTTAAAAGGTGTCAAGAATATGAGGAGCATGAAACGTTCTGAAAAATAGGAGGATCATGAAACGGTGTTCAAACACATGAAAAGCCTGAAAAGGTGTGAAAAATATGAGTAGCCTCAAAACGTGTCAAAAATATGAGGAGTGTGAAACGTTGTGAAAAATTGCAGGAGGATGATGCGGTGTTCAAAAACATGAAGAGCCTGAAAACGTGTGAAAAATTTGAATAGCTTCATAAATGTGAAAAATATGAAGAGCTTCAAAAGGTGTGAAATATATGAAGAGCTTCAAAAGGTGTCAAAAATTAGATGAGAATGAAACGGTCTAAAAAATAGGAGGAACATGAAGTGGTGTTGAGAAACATGAAGAGCCTGAAAATGTGTGAAATATATGAAGATCTTCAAAAGGTGTGAAAAATATGAAGTGCTTCTAAAGGTGTCAAAAATATGAAGACCATGAAACGGTCGCAAAAATAGGAGGAACTTGAATTGGTGTTCGAAAACATGAAGAGTCTGAAAAGGTGTGAAATATAAGAAGAGCTTCAAAGGGTGTCAAAATTATGAGGAGCATGAAACGGTCTGAAAAATAGGAGGATCATGAAACAGTGTTGAAAACCATGAAGAGCCTGAAAAGGTGTGAAAAATATGAAGAGCTTCAAAACGTGTCAAAAATATGAGGAGCATGAATTTGTCTGAAAAATAGGAGGAGCATGATGCGGTGTTGAAAAATATGAAGAGCCTGAAAACGTGTGAAAAATATGAAAATCTTCAAAAGGTATGAAAAATATGAAGAGCTTCAAAAGGTGTCAAAAATGAGATGACCATGAAACGGTCTGAAAAATAGAAGGAGCATGAAGTTATTTCCAAAAAAATGAAGAGGCTGAAAAGGTGTGAAGTATATGAAGATTTCAAAAGGTGTCAAAAATATGAGGAGCATGAAACGGTCTGAAAAATAGGAGGAGCATGAAGTCATGTTGAAAAACATGAAGAGCCTGAAAATGTGTGAAAAATACGAAGAGCTTCAAAAGGTGTCACAAATAAGAGGAGCATGAAACGGTCTGAAATATATGAGGAGCATGAAGCGGTGTTCAAAAACATGAAGAGCCTGAAAAGGTGTGAAAAATTTGAAGAGCTTCAACAGATGTGAAAAATAGGAGGAGCATGAAGCGGTGTTAAAAAACATGAAGAGCCTGAAAAAGTGTCAAAAATATGAAGAGCTTCAAAAGGTGTGAAAAATATGAAGAGCTTCAAAAATTGTCAAAAATGAGATGAGCATGAAGCGGTCTGAAAAATGGTGGAGCATGAAGTGTTGTTGAAAAACATGAAGAGCCTGAAAAGATGTGAAAAATATGAAGAGCTTCAAAAGTTGTGAAGTACAGGAGGAGCATTAAAAGTTCTGAAAATAGGAGGTGCATGAAGCGGTATTGAAAAACATGAAGAGCCTGAAAAGGTGTGAAAAATATGAAGAGCTTCAAAAGGTGTGAAGTACAGGAGGAGCATTAAACGGTCTGAAAAATAGGAGGAGCATGAAGCGGTGTTGAAAAACATGAAGAGCCTGAAATGGTGTGAAAAATGTGAAGAGCTTCAAAAGGTGTGAAAAATAGGAGGAGCATGAAGAGGTGTTCAAAAACATGAAATGCCTGAAAAGTTGTAAAAAATATGAAGAGCTTCAAAAGGTGTCAAAAATATGAGGAGCCTGAAACGGTCTGAAAAACAGGAGGAGCATGAATCGGTCTTCAAAAACATGAAGAGCCTGAAAAGGTGTGAAAAATATGAAGAGCTTCAAAAGTTTTAAAATATTTGAGGAGCCTGAAACGGTCTGAAAAACAGGAGGAGCATGAATCGGTCTTCAAAAACATGAAGAGCCTGAAAAGATGTGGAAAATATGAAGAGCTTCAAAAGGTGTTAAAATTAAGAGGAGCATGAAATGGTCTGAAAAACAGGAGAAGTATGAGCGGTGTTGAAAAAAATGAAGAGCCTGAAAAGGTGTGAAAAATATGAAGAGCTTTAAAAGGTGTGAAATACTTGAGGAGCATGAAACGGTCTGAAAAATAGGAGGATCAGGAAGCATTGTTGAAAAACATGAACAGCATGAAAAGGTGTGAAAAATATGAAAAGATTCAAAAGGTTTAAAATATATGAGGAGCATGAAAAGGTCTGAAAAATAGAAGCAGCATAAAACGGTGTTCAAAAATATGAAGAGCCTGAAAAGGTGTGAAAAATACGAAGAGCTTCAAAAGTTGTGAAAAATATGAAGAGCTTCAAAAGGTGTCAAAAATACGAGGAGCATGAAAAGGTCTGAAAAATACTAGGAGCATGAAGTGGTGTTGAAAATCATGAAGAGCCTGAAAAGATGTGAAAAGTATGAAGAGCTTCAAAAGGTGTGAAAAATATGAGGAGCATGAAACGGTCTGATAAACAGGAGAAGCATGAAGCGGTGTTGAAAAACATGAAGAGCCTGAAAAGGTATAAAAATATGAAGAGCTTCAAAAGGTGTAAAAAATACGAAGAGCTTCACAAGGTGTCAAAAATGAGATGAGCATGAAAAGTTCTGAAAAATAGGAGGAGCATGAAGCGGTGGTGAAAAACATAAAGAGCCTGAAAATGTGTGAAAAATATGAAGAGCTTCAAAATGTGTGAAAAATATGAGGAGCATGAAGCGGTGTTCAAAAACATGAAGAGCCTGAAAATGTGTGAAAAATATGAAGAGACTGAAAACGTGTCAAAAATATGAGGAGCATGAAACGGTCTGAAAAATACGATGAGCATGATAAGGTGTTGAAAAACATGAAGAGCCTGAAAACGTGTGAAAATATGAAGAGCTTCAAAAGGTGTCAAAAATATGAGGGACATGAACGGTCTAAAAAACAGGAGGAGGATGAAGTGGTGTTGAAAAACATGAAGAGCCTGAAAAGGTGTAAAAAATATGAAGAGCTTCAAAATGTTTCAAAATTATGAGGGGCATGAATGGTCTGAAAAATAGGAGGAGCATAAAGCAGTCTTGAAAAATATGAAGAGCTCAAAAGGTGTGAAAAATATGAAGAGCTTCAAAAGGTGTCAAAAAAGAGATGAGCATGAAATGGTCTGAAAAATAGGAGGAGCATGAAGCGGTGTTGAAAAACATGAAGCGCCTGAAAAGGTGTGAAATATATGAAGAGCTTCAAAAGGTGTCAAATATATGAGGAACAAGAAACGGTCTGAAAAATAGGAGGAGCATGAAGCGGTGTTGAAAATCATGAAGAGCCTGAAAAGGTGTGAAAAATATAAGAGATTCAAAAGTTGTGAAAAATATGAAGAGCTTCAAAAGGTGTCAAAAATATGAGGAGCATGAAACGGTCTGAAAAATAGGAGGAGCTTGAAACGTTGTTGAAAAACATGAAGAGCTTGAAAACGTGTGAAAAATATGAAGGGTTTCAAAAGATGTGGAAAATAAGAAGAGCTTCAAAAGGTGTCAAAAATGAGATGAGCATGAAACGGTCTGAAAAATAGGAGGCGCACGAAGCGGTGTTGAAAAACATGAAGCGCCTGAAAAGGTGTTAGAAATATGAAGAGCTTCAAATGTTGTCAAAAATATGAGGAGTATGAAACTGTCTGCAAAATGGGAGGAACATGAAGTGGTGTTGAAAAACATGGGGAGTCTGAAAAGGTGTGAATAATATGAAGAGCTACAAAAGGTGTCAAATATATTAGGAGCATGAAACGGTCTGATAATTAGGAGGAGCATGAAGTGGTGTTTAAAAACATGAAGAGCCTGAAAAGGTGTGAAAAATATGAAGAGCTTCAAAACGTGTGAAATATATGACGAGCATTATATGGTCTGAAAAGTAGGAGGAGCATGAAACGGTGTTCAAAAACATGAAGAGACTGAAAAGGTGTGAAAAATATGAAGAGCTTCAAAAGATGTGAAATACATGAGGAGCATGAAACGGGTTGAAAAATAGGAGGAGCATGAACCGGTGTTCAAAAACATAAAGAGCATGAAAAGGTATGAAAAACATGAAAAGCTTCATAAGGTGTCAAATTTAGTTTAGCATGAAACGTTCTGAAAAATAGGAGGAACATGAAGTGGTGTTGAGAAACATGAAGAGGCTGAAAATGTGTGAAATATATGAAGATCTTCAAAAGGTGTGAAAAATATGAAGTGCTTCTAAAGGTGTCAAAAATATGAAGAGCATGAAACGGTCGCAAAAATAGGAGGAACTTGAATTGGTGTTCGAAAACATGAAGAGTCTGAAAAGGTGTGAAATATAAGAAGAGCTTCAAAGGGTGTCAAAATTATGAGGAGCATGAAACGGTCTGAAAAATAGGAGGATCATGAAACAGTGTTGAAAACCATGAAGAGCCTGAAAAGGTGTGAAAAATATGAAGAGCTTCAAAACGTGTCAAAAATATGAGGAGCATGAATTTGTCTGAAAAATAGGAGGAGCATGATGCGGTGTTGAAAAATATGAAGAGCCTGAAAACGTGTGAAAAATATGAAAATCTTCAAAAGGTATGAAAAATATGAAGAGCTTCAAAAGGTGTCAAAAATGAGATGACCATGAAACGGTCTGAAAAATAGAAGGAGCATGAAGTTATTTCCAAAAAAATGAAGAGCCTGAAAAGGTGTGAAGTATATGAAGATTTCAAAAGGTGTCAAAAATATGAGGAGCATGAAACGGTCTGAAAAATAGGAGGAGCATGAAGTCATGTTGAAAAACATGAAGAGCCTGAAAATGTGTGAAAAATACGAAGAGCTTCAAAAGGTGTCACAAATAAGAGGAGCATGAAACGGTCTGAAATATATGAGGAGCATGAAACCGTGTTCAAAAACATGAAGAGCCTGAAAAGGTGTGAAAAATTTGAAGAGCTTCAACAGATGTGAAAAATAGGAGGAGCATGAAGCGGTGTTAAAAAACATGAAGAGCCTGAAAACGTGTCAAAAATATGAAGAGCTTCAAAAGGTGTGAAAAATATGAAGAGCTTCAAAAATTGTCAAAAATGAGATGAGCATGAAGCGGTCTGAAAAATGGTGGAGCATGAAGTGTTGTTGAAAAACATGAAGAGCCTGAAAAGATGTGAAAAATATGAAGAGCTTCAAAAGTTGTGAAGTACAGGAGGAGCATTAAAAGGTCTGAAAATAGGAGGTGCATGAAGCGGTATTGAAAAACATGAAGAGCCTGAAAAGGTGTGAAAAATATGAAGAGCTTCAAAAGGTGTGAAGTACAGGAGGAGCATTAAACGGTCTGAAAAATAGGAGGAGCATGAAGCGGTGTTGAAAAACATGAAGAGCCTGAAATGGTGTGAAAAATGTGAAGAGCTTCAAAAGGTGTGAAAAATAGGAGGAGCATGAAGAGGTGTTCAAAAACATGAAATGCCTGAAAAGTTGTAAAAAATATGAAGAGCTTCAAAAGGTGTCAAAAATATGAGGAGCCTGAAACGGTCTGAAAAACAGGAGGAGCATGAATCGGTCTTCAAAAACATGAAGAGCCTGAAAAGGTGTGAAAAATATGAAGAGCTTCAAAAGTTTTAAAAATTTGAGGAGCATGAAACGGTCTGAAAAATAGAAGGAACATGAAGCAGTGTTCAAAAACATGAAGAGCCTGAAAAGATGTGGAAAATATGAAGAGCTTCAAAAGGTGTTAAAATTAAGAGGAGCATGAAATGGTCTGAAAAACAGGAGAAGCATGAGCGGTGTTGAAAAACATGAAGAGCCTGAAAAGGTGTGAAAAATATGAAGAGCTTTAAAAGGTGTGAAATTCTTGAGGAGCATGAAACGGTCTGAAAAATAGGAGGATCAGGAAGCATTGTTGAAAAACATGAACAGCATGAAAAGGTGTGAAAAATATGAAAAGATTCAAAAGGTTTAAAATATATGAGGAGCATGAAAAGGTCTGAAAAATAGAAGCAGCATAAAACGGTGTTCAAAAATATGAAGAGCCTGAAAAGGTGTGAAAAATACGAAGAGCTTCAAAAGGTGTGAAAAATATGAAGAGCTTCAAAAGGTGTCAAAAATACGAGGAGCATGAAAAGGTCTGAAAAATACTAGGAGCATGAAGTGGTGTTGAAAATCATGAAGAGCCTGAAAAGATGTGAAAAGTATGAAGAGCTTCAAAAGGTGTCAAAAATATGAGGAGCATGAAACGGTCTGAAAAACAGGAGAAGCATGAAGCGGTGTTGAAAAACATGAAGAGCCTGAAAAGGTATAAAAATATGAAGAGCTTCAAAAGGTGTAAAAAATACGAAGAGCTTCACAAGGTGTCAAAAATGAGATGAGCATGAAAAGTTCTGAAAAAAAGGAGGAGCATGAAGCAGTGTTGAACAACATGAAGAGCCTGAAAATGTGTGAATAATATGAAGAGACTGAAAACGTGTCAAAAATATGAGGATCATGAAACGGTCTGAAAAATACGATGAGCATGATAAGGTGTTGAAAAACATGAAGAGCCTGAAAACGTGTGAAAATATGAAGAGCTTCAAAAGGTGTCAAAAATATGAGGGACATGAACGGTCTTAAAAACAGGAGGAGGATGAAGTGGTGTTGAAAAACTTGAAGAGCCTGAAAAGGTGTAAAAAATATGAAGAGCTTCAAAATGTTTCAAAATTATGAGGGGCATGAATGGTCTGAAAAATAGGAGGAGCATAAAGCAGACTTGAAAAATATGAAGAGCTCAAAAGGTGTGAAAAATATGAAGAGCTTCAAAAGGTGTCAAAAAAGAGATGAGCATGAAATGGTCTGAAAAATAGGAGGAGCATGAAGCGGTGTTGAAAAACATGAAGCGCCTGAAAAGGTGTCAAATATATGAAGAGCTTCAAAAGGTGTCAAATATATGAGGAACAAGAAACGGTCTGAAAAATAGGAGGAGCATGAAGCGGTGTTGAAAATCATGAAGAGCCTGAAAAGGTGTGAAAAATATAAGAGATTCAAAAGTTGTGAAAAATATGAAGAGCTTCAAAAGGTGTCAAAAATATGAGGAGCATGAAACGGTCTGAAAAATAGGAGGAGCATGAAACGTTGTTGAAAAACATGAAGAGCTTGAAAACGTGTGAAAAATATGAAGGGTTTCAAAAGATGTGGAAAATAAGAAGAGCTTCAAAAGGTGTCAAAAATGAGATGAGCATGAAACGGTCTGAAAAATAGGAGGCGCACGAAGCGGTGTTGAAAAACATGAAGCGCCTGAAAAGGTGTTAGAAATATGAAGAGCTTCAAATGTTGTCAAAAATATGAGGAGTATGAAACTGTCTGCAAAATGGGAGGAACATGAAGTGGTGTTGAAAAACATGGGGAGTCTGAAAAGGTGTGAATAATATGAAGAGCTACAAAAGGTGTCAAATATATGAGGAGCATGAAACGGTCTGATAATTAGGAGGAGCATGAAGTGGTGTTTAAAAACATGAAGAGCCTGAAAAGGTGTGAAAAATATGAAGAGCTTCAAAACGTGTGAAATATATGACGAGCATTATACGGTCTGAAAAGTAGGAGGAGCATGAAACGGTGTTCAAAAACATGAAGAGACTGAAAAGGTGTGAAAAATATGAAGAGCTTCAAAAGATGTGAAATACATGAGGAGCATGAAACGGGTTGAAAAATAGGAGGAGCATGAACCGGTGTTCAAAACCATAAAGAGCATGAAAAGGTATGAAAAACATGAAAAGCTTCATAAGGTGTCAAATTTAGTTTAACATGAAAGGGTCTGAAAAATAGGAGGGGCATGAAGTGGTGTTGAAAACATGAAGAGCCTGAAAAGGTGTGAAATATACGAAGAGCTTCAAAAGGTGTCAAAAATATGAAGTGCATCAAAAGGTGTCAAAAATGAGATGAGCATGAAATGGTCTGAAAAATAGTAGGAGCATGAAGTGGTGTTGAAAAAAAAGAAGAGCCTGAAAAGGTGTGAAATATATGAAGAGCTTCAAAAGGTGTCAAAAATATGAGGAGCATGAAACGGTCTGAAAAATAGGAGGAGCATGAAGCGGTGATGAAAAACATGAAGGGCATGAAAACGTGTGAAAAATATGAAGAGCTTCAAAAGGTGTGAAAAATACAAACAGCTTCGAAAGGTGTCAAAAATGAGATGAGCATGAAACGGTCTGAATAATAGTAGGAGCATGAATTGGTGTTGAAATACATGAAGAGCCTGAAAAGGTATGAAAAATATGAAGAGCTTCAAAACGTGTGAAATATATGAGGAGCATGATACGGTCTGAAAAATAGGAGGAACATGAAAAGGTGTTCAAAACCGTGAAGAGCCTGAAAAGTTGTGAAAAATATGAAAAGCTTCCAAAGGTGTCAAAAATGAGATCAGCATGAAACGGTCTGAAAAACAGGAGGATCATGAAGCGGTGTTGAAAAACATGAAGAGCATGAAAAGGTGTGAGAAATATGAAGAGCTTCAAAAGGTGTCAAAAATATGAGGAGCATGAAACGGAATGAAAAATAGGAGGAGCATGAAGCGGTGTTGAAAAACTTGAAGAGCCTGAAAATGTGTGAAAAATATGAAAAGCGTCAAAAGGTGTCAAGAATATGAGGAGCATGAAACGGAAAGAAAAATAGGAGGAGCATGAAGCGGTGTTGAAAAACATGAAGAACCTGAAAACGTGTGAAAAATATGAAGAGCTTAAAAAATTGTGAAAATATGAAGAGCTTCAAAACGAGTCAAAAATATCAGGAGCATGAAACAGTCTTAAAAATAGGAGGAGCATGAAGTGGTGTTGAAAAACATGAAGAGTATGTAAGGGTGTGAAATATATGAAGAGCTTCAAAAGGTGTGAAATACATGAGGAGCATGAAACGGGCTCAAAAATAGGAGGAGCATGAAGCGGTGTGGCAAAACATGAAGAGCCTGAAAAGGTGTGAATGATATGAAGAGTTTCTAAAGGTGTCAAAAATATGAGGAGCATGAAAACGTCTGAAAAATAGGAGGAGCATGAAGTGGTGTGGCAAAACATGAAGAGCCTGAAAATGTGTGAAAAATATGAAAAGCGTCAAAAGGTGTCAAGAATATGAGGAGCATGAAACGGAATGAAAAATAGGAGGAGCATGAAGCGGTGTTGAAAAACATGAAGAACCTGAAAACGTGTGAAACATATGAAGAGCTTAAAAAATTGTGAAAATATGAAGAGCTTCAAAAGGTGTCAAACATAAGAGGAGCATGAAACGGTCTGAAAAATAGGAGGAGCATGAAACGGTATTGAAAAACTTGAAGAGCCTTAAAAGGTGTGAAAATATGAAAAGCTTCAAAAGGTGTCAAGAATATGAGGAGCATGAAACGGTCTGAAAAATAGGAGGAAAATGAAACGGTGTTCAATTACATGAAGAGCATGAAAAGGTGTGAAAAATATGAAGAGCTACAAAAGGTGTCAAAAATGAAATGAGCATGAAACGGTCTGAAAAATAGGAGGAGCATGAAGTGGTGTTGAAAAAAAAGAAGAGCCTGAAAAGGTGTGAAATATATGAAGAGCTTCAAAAGGTGTCAAAAATATGAGGAGCATGAAACGGTCTGAAAAATAGGAGGAGCATGAAGCGTTGATGAAAAACATGTAGGGCATGAAAACGTGTGAAAAATATGAAGAGCTTCAAAAGGTGTGAAAAATATAAACAGCTTCGAAAGGTGTCAAAAATGAGATGAGCATGAAACGGTCTGAAAAATAGTAGGAGCATGAATTGGTGTTGAAATACATGAAGAGCCTGAAAAGGTATGAAAAATATGAAGAGCTTCAAAACGTGTGAAATATATGAGGAGCATGATGCGGTCTGAAAAATAGGAGGAACATGAAGCGGTGTTCAAAAACGTGAAGAGCCTGAAAAGTTGTGAAAAATATGAAAAGCTTCCAAAGGTGTCAAAAATGAGATCAGCATGAAACGGTCTGAAAAACAGGAGGATCATGAAGCGGTGTTGAAAAACATGAAGAGCCTGAAAAGGTGTGAGAAATATGAAGAGCTTCAAAAGGTGTCAAAAATATGAGGAGCATGAAACGGAATGAAAAATAGGAGGAGCATGAAGCGGTGTTGAAAAACTAGAAGAGCCTGAAAATGTGTGAAAAATATGAAAAGCGTCAAAAGGTGTCAAGAATATGAGGAGCATGAAACGGAATGAAAAATAGGGGGAGCATGAAGCGGTGTTGAAAAACATGAAGAACCTGAAAACGTGTGAAACATATGAAGAGCTTAAAAAATTGTGAAAATATGAAGAGCTTCAAAAGGTGTCAAATATATGAGGAGCATGAAACGGTCTGAAAAATAGGAGGATCAGAAAGTGGTGTTGAAAAACCTGAAGAGCCTGAAAATGGTGTGAAAAATATCAAAGGCTTCAAAAGGTGTCAAAAATGAGATGTGCATGAAACGGTCTGAAAAATATGCGGAGTATGAAGCGGTGTTCAAAAACATGAAGAGCGTGAAAAGGTGTGAAAAATATGAAGAGCTTCAAAAGGTGTCAAACATAAGAGGAGCATGAAACGGTCTGAAAAATAGGAGGAGCATGAAACGGTGTTAAAAAACATGAAGAGCATGAAAATGGTGTGAAAAATATGAAGAGCTTCAAAAGGTGTGAAAAATATGAAGAGCTTCAAAAGGTGTCAAAAATATGAGGAACATGAAACGGTCTGAAAAATTGGAGGAGCATGAAGCCGTGTTCAAAAACATGAACAGCCTGAAATTATGTGAAAAATATGAAGAGCCTGAAAAGGTGTGAAAAATATGAGGAGCTTTAAAAGGTGTCAAATATATGAGGAGCATGAAACGGTCTGAAAAATAGGAGGATCAGAAAGCGGTGTTGAAAAACATGAAGAGCCTGAAAATGGTGTGAAAAATATCAAAGGCTTCAAAAGGTGTCAAAATGAGATGTGCATGAAACGGTCACAAAAATAGGAGGAGCATGAAACGGTGTTCAAAGACATGAAGAGCCTGAAAAGGTGTGAAAAATATGAAGAGCCTCAAAAAATGTCAAAAATATGAGGAATATGAAACGGTCTGAAAAATAGGAGGATCATAAAGCGGTGTTGAAAAACATGAAGAGCCTGAAAATGGTGTGAAAAATATGAAGAGCTTCCAAAGGAGTCAAAAATGAAATGTGCATGAAACGGTCTGAAAAATAGGAGGATCATAAAGCGGTGTTGAAAAACATGAAGAGACTGAAAAGCTGTGAAAAATATGAAGAGCTTCAAAAGGAGTGAAAAATAGGAGGAGCATGAAACGGTCTGAAAAATAGGAAGAGCATGAACCGGTGTTCAAATACATGAAAAGCGTGAAAAGGTGTGAAAAATATGAAGAGCTTCAAAAATATGAAAAACATGAAGAGCTTCAAAAGGTGTGAAAAATATGAAGAGCTTCAAAAGGTGTCAAAAATATGAGGAGCATGAAACGGTCTAAAAAATCGGAGGAGCATGAAATGGTGTTCAAATACATGAAGAGACTGAAAAGGTGTGAAAAACAGGAAGAGCTTCAAATGGTGTGAAATACATGAGGAGCATGAAACGGTCTGAAAAATAGGAGGAGCATGAAGCGCTGTTCAACAACATGAAGAGCCTAAAAGGTGTGAAAAGTATGAAGAGATTCAAAAGGTGTCAAAAATATGAGGAGCATGAAACGGTCTGAACATACGAGGAGCATGAAGCGGTGATGAAAAACATGGAGAGCCTGAAAAGGTGTGAAAAATATGAAGAGCTTCAAAAGGTTTCAAAATGTGTGGAGCATGAAACGGTCTGAAAAATAGGAGGAGCATGAATTGGTGTTGAAAAACATGAAGATCCTGAAAAGGTGTGAGAAATATGAAGAGTTTCAAAAGGTGTCAAAAATATGAGGAGCCTGAAACGGTCTGAAAAATAAGAGGAGCATGAAGCGGTGTTCAAAAACATGAAGAGCCTGAAAAGGTGTGAAATATATGAAGAGCTTGAAAACGTGTGAAATATATGAAGAGCTTCAAAAGGTGTTAATAATGAGATGAACATGAAACCGTCTGAAAAATATGAGGAGCATGAAACGGTGATCAAAAACATGAAGAGCCTGAAAAGCTGTGAAAAATATGAAGAGCTTCAAAAGGTGTGAAAAATATGAGGAGCATGATACAGTTTGAAAAATAGGAGGTGCATGAAGCCGTGTTGAAAAACATGAATAGTCTGAAAACGTGTGAAAATATGAAGAGCTTCAAAAGGTGTCAAAAAAGAGATGAGCATGAAACGGTCTGAAAAATAGAAGGAGCATGAGGTGGTGTTGAAAAACATGAAGAGCCTGAAATGGTGTGAAATATATGAAGACCTTCAAAACGTGTGAAAAATATGAGGAGCTTCAAAAAGTGTCAAAATTATGAGGAGCATGAAACGGTCTGAAAAATAGGAGGAGCATGAAGCGGTGTTGAAAAATAAGAGGAGCATGAAGAGGTGTTGAAAAAAATGAAGAGCCTGAAAAGGTGTGAAAAATATGAAGAGCTTCTAAAGGTGTCAAAAATATGAGGAGCCTGAAACGGTCTGAAAAATAGGAGGGGCATGAAGCGATGTTGAAAAACATGCAGAGCCTGAAAATGTGTGAAAAATATGAAGATCTTCTAAAGGTGTCAAATATATGAGGACAATGAAACGGCCTGAAAAATTGGAGGAGCATGAAGTGGTGTTGAAAAACATGAAGAGCCTGAAAAGGTGAGAAAAATATAAAGAGCTTCAAAAGGTGTCAAAATTATGAGGAGCATGAAACGGTCTGAAAAATAGGAGGAGCATGAAGTGGTGTTGAAAAACATGAAGATCCTGAAATGGTGTGAAATATATGAAGACCTTCAAAATGTGTGAAACATATGAGGAGCTTCAAAAAGTGTCAAAAATATGAGGAGCATGAAACGGTCTGAAAAATAGGAGGAGCATGAAGGGGTGTTGAAAAAATGAAGAGCCTGAAAAGGTGTGAAAAATATGAAAAGCTTAAAAACGTGTCAAATATATGAGGAGCATGAAACGGTATGAAAAATACGAGGAGCATGAAGCGGTGTTGAAAAACGTGAAGAGCCTGAAATGGTGTGAAATATATGAAGAGCTTCAAAACGTGTCAAAAATAAATGAGCAGGAAATGGTCTGAATATTAGGAGAGCATGAAGTGGTGTTAAAACATGAAGAGCCTGAAAAGGTGTGAAATATATGAAGAGCGTCAAAAGGTATCAAAAATATGAGGAGAATGAAACGGTCTGAAAAATAGGAGGAGCATGAAACGGTGATCAAAAACATGAATACCTGAAAAGTTGTGAAAAATATGAAGAGCTTCAAAAGGTGTGAAATACATGAGGAGCATAAAACGGTCTGAAAAATAGGAGAAGCATGAAGTGGTGTGAAAAAATATGAAGAGCCTGAAAATGTGTGAAAAATATGAAGAGCTTCAAAAGGTGTGAAATACATGAGGAGCATGAAACTCTCTGAAAAATAGGAGGAACATGAAGTGTTGTTCAAAAACATGATGAGCCTGAAAAAGTGTGGAAAATATGAAGAGCTTCAAAAGTTGTCAAAATTAAGAGGAGCATGAAATGGTCTGAAAAATAGGAGGAGCATGAAGTGATGTTGAAAAACATGAAGAGCCTGAAATGGTGTGAAAAATATGAAGAGATTCAAAAGCTGTGAAATACATGTGGAGCAGAAAACGGTCTCAAAATAGGAGGAGCATGAAGCGGTGTTGAAAAAAATGAAGAGCCTGAAAAGGTGTGAAAAATTTGAAGAGCTTCAAAAGGTGTGAAACATATGAGGAGTATGAAACGCTCTGAAAAATAGGAGGAGCATGAAACCGTGTTCAAAAACAGGAAGAGCCTGAAAAGGCGTGAAAAATATGAAGAGCTTCAAAAGGTGTCAAAAATATGAGGAGCATGAAACGCTCGAAAAAAGGAGGACCTTGAAGCGGTGTTCAAAAACATGACGAGTCTGAAAAGGTGTGAAATATAAGAAGAGCTTCAAAGGGTGTCAAAATTATGAGGAGCATGAAACGGTCTGAAAAATAGGAGGAGCATGAAACAGTGTTGAAAAACATGAAGAGCCTGAAACGGTGTGAAAAATATGAAGAGCTTCAAAACATGTCAAAAATATGAGGAGCATGAAACTGTCTGAAAAATAGGAGGAGCATGATGCGGTGTTGAAAAATATGAAGAGCCTGAAAACGTGTGAAAAATATGAAGATCTTTAAAAGGTATGAAAAATATGAAGAGCTTCAAAAGGTGTCAAAAAAGAGATGAGCATGAAACGGCCTGAAAAATAGGAGGAGCATGAAGTTGTGTTCAAGAAAATGAAGAGCCTGAAAAGGTGTGAAGTATATGAATATTTCAAAAGGTGTCAAAAATCTGAGGAGCATGAAACGGTCTGAAAAATAGGAGGAGCATGAAGTGATGTTGAAAAACATGAAGAGCCTGAAAAGGTGTGAAAAATATGAAGAGCTTCAAAAGGTGTCAAAAATAAGAGGAGCATGAAACGGTCTGAAATATATGAGGTCCATGAACCGGTGTTCAAAAACATGAAGGCCTGAAAAGATGTGAAAAATTTGAGGAGCTTCAAAAGGTGTGAAAAATATGAAGAGCTTCAAAAGGTGTCAAAAATGAGATGAGCATGAAACGCTCTGAAAAATAGGAGGAGCATGAAGTTGTGTTGAAAAACATGAAGAGCCTGAAAACGTGAGAAATATATGAGGAGCTTGAAAATGTGTCAAAAATAAGAGGAGCATGAAACGATCTGAAAAATAGGACGTGCATGAAGTGGTGGTGAAAAACATGAAGAGCCTGAAAAGGTGTGAAAAATACGAAGAGCTTCAAAAGGTGTCAAAGATATGAGGAACATGAAACGGTCTGAAAAATAGTAGGAGCATGAAACGGTGATCAAAAACATGAAGAGCCGGAAAAGGTGGGAAAAATATGAAGAGCTTCAAAAAGTGCAAAATACATGAGGAGTTTGAAACGGGCTGAAAAGTAGGAGAAGCATGAAGTGGTGTGGAAAAATATGAAGAGCCTGAAAAGGTGTGGAAAATATGAAGAGCTTCAAAAGGTGTGAAATACATGAGGAGCATGAAACTCTCTGAAAAATAGAAGGAGCATGAAGCGGTGTTCAAACATGAAGAGCCTGAAAAGGTGTGAAAAATATGAAGAGCTTCAAACGGTGTCAAAAATATGAGGAGCATGAAACGGTCTGAAAAATAGGAGGAGCAAGAAGCCATGTTCAAAAACATGAAGAGCCTGAAAAGGTCTGAAAAATATGAAGAGCTTGAAAAGGTGTAAAATATATGAAGAGCTTCAAAAGGTGTCAAAAATGAGATGAGCATGAAACGGTGTGAAAAATAGGAGGAGCATGAAGCGGTTTTGAAAAAAATGAAGAGGCTGAAATGGTGTGAAATATATGAAGAGCTTCAAGATGTGTCAAAAATACGAAGAGCAGGAAATGGTCTGAAAAATAGGAGGATCATGAAGCGATGTTCAAAAACATGAAGTCCTGAAAAGGTGTGAAAAATATGAAGAGCTTCAAAAGGTGTGAAAAATATGAGGAGCATGAAACGGTCTGAAAAATAGAAGGGGCATGAAATGGTGTTCAAAAACATGAAAGCCTGAAAAGGTGTGAAAAATATGAAGAGCTTCAAAAGGTGTGAAATACATGAGGAGCATGAAATGGTCTGAAAAATAGGAGAAGTATGAAGTGGTGTTGAAAAACATGAAGAGCCTGAAAAGGAGTGAAAAATATGAAGAGCTTCAAAAGGTGTCAAACATATGAAGAACATGAAACGGTCTGAAAAATAGGAGGATCATGAAGCAGTGTTCAAAAACATGAAGAGCCTGAAAATGTGTGAAAATATTCAGAGCTTCAAAATGTGTCAAATATATGAGGAGCATGAAACGGCTTGAAAAATAGGAGGAGCATGAAACGGTGATTAAAAACATGAAGAGCCTGAAAAGGTGTGAAAAATATGAAGAGCTTCAAAAGGTGTGAAATACATGAGGAGCATGAAACAGGCCGAAAAATAGGTGAAGCATGAAGTGGTGTGGAAAAACATGAAGAGCCTAAAAAGTTGTGAGAAATATGAAGAGCTTCAAACGATGTGAAATACATGAGGAGCAAGAAACTCTCTGAGAAATAGGAGGAGCATGAAGCGATGTCAAAAACATGAAGAACCTAAAAAGTTGTGAGAAATATGAAGAGCTTCAAAAGGTGTCAAAAATGAGATGAGCATGAAACGGTCTGAAAAATAGGAGGAGCAAGAAGCGGTGTTGAAAAACATGAAGAGCCTAAAAAGTTGTGAAAAATATGAAAAGCTTCAAAAGGGGTCAAAAATGAGATGAGCATGAAACGGTCTGAAAAATAGGAGGATCATGTAACGGTGTTGAAAAACATGAAAAGCCTGAAAACGTGTGAAAAATATTAAGAGCTTCAAAAGGTGTCAAAAATATGAGGAGCATGAAACGGTCTTAAAAATATGAGGAGCATTTAGCGGTGTTCAAAAACTTGGAGAGCCTGAAAAAGTGTGAAAAATATGAAGAGCTTCAAAAGGTGTCAAAAATATGAGGAGCATGAAACGTTCTCAAAAATAGGAGGATCATGAAGCGGTGTTGAAAAACATGAAGAGCCTGAATAAGTGTGAAAAAGATGAAGAGCTTCAAAAGGTGTGAAAAATATGAAGAGCTTCAAATGGTGTCAAAAATGAGATGAACATGAAACCGTCTGAAAAATAAGAAGAGCATGAAGTGGTGTTGAAAAACATGAAGACCCTGAAAAGGTGTGAAAAACATGAAGAGCTTCAAACGGTGTGAAAAATATGAAGAGCTTCAAAGGTGTCAAAAATGAGATGATAATGAAACCGTCTGAAAAATAGGAAGAGCATGAAGCGGTGTTCAAAAACATGAAGAGCCTGAAAAGGTGTGAAAAATATGAAGAGCTTCAAAAGGTGTCAAATATATGAGGAGCATGAAACGGTCTGAAAAATAGGAAGACCATGAAGCGGTGTTCAAAAACATGAAGAGCCTGAAAAGGTGTGAAAAATATGAAGAGCTTCAAAAGGTGTCAAAAATATGAAGAGCCTGAAGCGGTCTGAAAAATAGGAGGAGCATGAAGCAATGTTCAAAAACATGAAGTGCCTGAAAAGGTGTGAAAAATATGAAAAGCCTCAAAAACTGTCAAAAATATGAGGAGCATGAAACGGTCTGAAAAATAGCAGGAGCATGAAGCGGTGTTGAAAAACATGAAGAGTCTGAAAACGTCTGAAAACATGAAGAGCTTCAAAAATATGAAAAATATGAAGAGCTTCAAAAGGTGTCAAAAATGAGATGTGCATGAAACTGTCTGAAAAATAGGAGGAGCATGAAGCGGTGTTGAAAAACGTGAAGAAACTGAAAAGGTGTGAGAAATATGAAGAGCTTCAATAGATGTCAAAAATATGAGGAGCATGAAACGGTCTGAAAAAGAGGAGGAGCATGAAGCGGTGTGGAAAACCATGAAGTGCTTGAAAAGGTGTGAAAAATATGAAGAGCTTCAAAATGTGTCAAAATTATGAGGAGCATGAAACGGTCAGAAAAATAGAAGGAGCATGAAGCGGTGTTGAAAAACATGGAGAGCCTGAAAAGGTGTGAAAACCATGAAGAGCTTCAAAAGGTGTGAAAAATATGAAGAGCTTCAAAAGGTGTCAAAAATGAGAAGAGCATAAAAGGGTCTGAAAAATAGGAGGAGCATGACGTGGTGTTGAAAAAAATGAAGAGCCTGAAAAGGTGTGAAATATATGAGAGCTTCAAAAGGTGTCAAAAATATGAGGAGAATGAAACGGTCTGAAAAATAGGAGGAGCATGAAGTGGTGTGGAAAACCATGAAGTGCTTGAAAAGGTGTGAAAAATATGAAGAGTTTCTAAAGGTGTCAAAAATATGAGGAGCATTAAACAGTCTGAAAAATAGGAGAAGCATGAACTGGTGTGGAAAATCATGAAGAGCCTGAAAAGGTGTGAAAAATATGAAGAGCTTCAAAAGGTGTCAAAAATATGAGGAGCATGAAACGGTCTGAAAAATAGGAAGAGCATGAAGCAGTGTGCAAAAACATGAAGAGCTTGAAAAGGTGTGAAAATTATGAAGAGCTTCAAAAGGTGTCAAAAATATGAGGAGCATGAAACGGTCTGAAAAATAGGAGGAGGATGAAACGGTGTTCAAAAACATGAAGAGCCTGTAAAGGTGTGAAAAATATGAAGAGCTTTAAAAGGTGTGAAATACATGAGGAGCATGAAACTCTCTGAAAAATAAAAGGAGCAAGAAGGGGTGTTCAAAAACATGAAGAGGCTGAAAATGTGTGAAAAACATGAAGAGGCTGAAAAGGTGTGAAAAATATGAAGAGTCTAAAGGTGTCAAAAATATGAGGAGCATGAAAGGGTCTGAAAAATAGAAGCAGAATTAAACGGTGTTGAAAAAATGAAGAGCCTGAAAACGTGTGAAAAATATGAAGAGCTTCAAAAGGTGTGAAAAATATGAGGAGCATGAAACGGTCTGAAAAATAGAAGCAGCATGAAACGATGTTGAAAAACATGAAGAACCTGAAAACGTGTGAAATATATGAAGAGCTTCAAAAGGTGGGAAAAATATGAAGAACTTCAAAAGGTGTCAAAAATGAGATGAGCATGAAACGGTCTGAAAAATAGGAGGAGCATGAAGTGGTGTGGAAAAACATGAAGTGCTTGAAAAGGTGTGAAAAATATGAAGAGTTTCTAAAGGTGTCAAAAATATGAGGAGCATTAAACGGTCAGAAAAATAGGAGGATCATGAAATGGCGTTCAAAAACATGAAGAGCCTGAAAACGTGTGAAAAATATGAAGAGCTTCAAAACGTGTCAAAAATATGAGGAGCATGAAACGGTCTGAAAAATAGGAGGAGCATGAAGCGGTGTTGAAAAACATGAAGAGCCTGAAAAGGTGTGGAAAATATGAAGCGCTTCAAAAGGTGAGAAAAATATGAGGTGCAAGAAACGGTCTGAAAAATAGGAGGAGCATGAAGCGGTGTTGAAAAACAAGAAGAGCCTGAAAACGTGTGAAAAATATGAAGAGCATCAAAAGGTGTGAAAAATATGAGGAGCAGGAAACGGTCTAAAAAATAGAAGCGGCATGAAATGGTGTTCAAAAACATGAAGAGACTGAAAAGATGTGAAAATTATGAAGAGCTTCAAAAGGTATGAAATACATGAGGCGCATGAAACGGTCTGAAAAATAGGAGAAGCATGAAGTGGTGTTGAAACACATGAAGAGCCTGAAAAGGTGTGAAAAATATGAAGAGCTTCAAAATGTGTCAAACATATGAAGAACATGAAAAGGTCTGAAAAATAGGAGGATCATGAAGCAGTGTTCAAAAACATGAAGAGCCTGAAAATGTGTGAAAAATATAAAGAGCTTCAAAATGTGTCAAATATATGAGGAGCATGAAACGGTCTGAAAAATAGGAGGAGCATGAAACGGTGATTAAAAACATGAAGAGCCTGAAAAGGGGTGAAAAATATGAAGAGCTTCAAAAGGTGTGAAATACATGAGGAGCATGAAACAGGCCGAAAAATACGAGAAGCATGAAGTGATGTGGAAAAACATGAAGAGCCTAAAAAGTTGTGAGAAATATGAAGAGTTTCAAAAGATGTGAAATACATGAGGAGCATGAAACTCTCTGAAAAATAGGAGGAGCATGAAGCGGTGTTCAAAAATATGAAAAGCCTAAAAAGTTGTGAGAAATATGAAGAGCTTCAAAAGGTGTCAAAAATGAGATGAGCATGAAACGGTCTGAAAAATATGTGGAGCATGAAGCCGTGTTGAGAAACATGAAGAGCCTAAAAAGTTGTGAAAAATCTGAAAAGCTTCAAAAGGGGTCAAAAATGAGATGAGCATGAAACAGTCTGAAAAATAGGAGGATCATGTAACGGTGTTGAAAAACATGAAGAGCCTGAAAAGGTGTGAAAAATATGAGGAGCTTCAAAAGGTGTGAAAAATATGAGGAGCATGAAACAGTCTGAAAAATAGGAGTAGCATGAAGCTGTGTTCAAAAACATGAAGAGCCTGAAAAGGTGTGAAAAATATGAGGAGCTTCAAAAGGTGTGAAAAATATGAGGAGCATGAAACGGTCTGAAAAAGAGAAGCAGCATGAAACGGTGTTGAAAAACATGAAGAGCCTGAAAAGGTGTGAAAAATATGAAGAGCATGAAACGGTCTTAAAAATAGGAGGATCTTGAAGCGGTGTTCAAAATCATGAAGAGACTGAAAACTTGTGAAAAATAGGAAGAGCTGCAAAAGGTGTCAAAAATATGAGGAGCATGAAACGGTCTGAAAAATAGGAGCATGAAACGGTGATAAAAAACATGAAGAGCCTGAAAAGGTGTGAAAAATATGAAGAGCTTCAAAAGGTGTGAAATTCATGAGGAGCATGAAATGGTCTGAAAAATAGGAGAAGAATGAAGTGGTGGGGAATAACATGAAGAGCCTGAAAAGGTGTGAAAAATATGAAGAGCTTCAAGAGGTGTCAAATATTTGAAGAGCATGAAACGGTCTGAAAAATAGCAGGAGCATGAAGCGGTGTTGAAAAACATGAAGAGTATGAAAACGTGTGAAAATATGAAGAATTTCAAAAATATGAAAGATATGAAGAGCTTCAAAAGGTGTCAAAAATGAGATGTGCATGAAACGGTCTGAAAAATAGGAGGAGCATGAAGTGGTGTTGAAAAACATGAAGAACCTGAAAAGGTGTGAGAAATATGAAGAGCTTCAATAGATGTCAAAAATATGAGGAGCATGAAACGGTCTGAAAAAGAGGAGGTGCACGAAGCGGTGTTGAAAAACATGAAGAGCCTGAAAAGGTGTGAAAAATATGAAGAGCTTCAAAATGTGTCAAAATTATGAGGAGCATGAAACGGTCAGAAAAATAGAAGGAGCATGAAGCAGTGTTGAAAAACATGAAGAGCCTTAAAAGGTGTGAAAAACATGAAGAGCTTCAAAAGGTGTGAAAAATATGAAGAGCTTCAAAAGGTGTCAAAAATGAGAAGAGCATAAAAGGGTCTGAAAAATAGGAGGAGCATGACGTGGTGTTGAAAAAAATGAAGAGCCTGAAAAGGTGTGAAATATATGAGAGCTTCAAAAGGTGTCAAAAATATGAGGAGAATGAAACGGTATGAAAAATAGGAGGAGCATGAAGCGGTGTGGAAAACCATGAAGTGCTTGAAAAGGTGTGAAAAATATGAAGAGTTTCTAAAGGTGTCAAAAATATGAGGAGCATTAAACAGTCTGAAAAATAGGAGAAGCATGAATTGGTGTTGAAAAACATGAAGAGCCTGAAAAGGTGTGAAAAATATGAAGAGCTTCAAAAGGTGTCAAAAATATGAGGAGCATGAAACGGTCTGAAAAATAGGAAGAGTATGAAGCAGTGTGCAAAAACATGAAGAGCTTGAAAAGGTGTGAAAAATATGAAGAGCTTCAAAAGGTGTCAAAAATATGAGGAGCATGAAACGGTCTGAAAAATAGGAGGAGGATGAAACGGTGTTCAAAAACATGAAGAGCCTGTAAAGGTGTGAAAAATATGAAGAGCTTTAAAAGGTGTGAAATACATGAGGAGCATGAAACTCTCTGAAAAATAAAAGGAGCAAGAAGGGGTGTTCAAAAACATGAAGAGGCTGAAAATGTGTGAAAAACATGAAGAGGCTGAAAAGGTGTGAAAAATATGAAGAGTCTAAAGGTGTCAAAAATATGAGGAGCATGAAACGGTCTGAAAAATAGAAGCAGAATTAAACGGTGTTGAAAAACATGAAGAGCCTGAAAAGGTGTGAAAAATATGAAGAGCTTCAAAAGGTGTGAAAAATATGAGGAGCATGAAACGGTCTGAAAAATAGAAGCAGCATGAAACGGTGTTGAAAAACATGAAGAACCTGAAAACGTGTGAAATATATGAAGAGCTTCAAAAGGTGGGAAAAATATGAAGAACTTCAAAAGGTGTCAAAAATGAGATGAGCATGAAACGGTCTGAAAAATAGGAGGAGCATGAAGTGGTCTTGAAAAACATGAAGAGCCTGAAAAGGTGTGAAAAATATGAAGAGCTTCAAAAGTTATCAAAAATATGAAGAGCATGAAACCGTCTGAAAAATAGGAGGAGCATGAAGCGGTGTGGAAAACCATGAAGTGCTTGAAAAGGTGTGAAAAATATGAAGAGTTTCTAAAGGTGTCAAAAATATGAGGAGCATTAAACGGTCAGAAAAATAGGAGGATCATGAAATGGTGTTCAAAAACATGAAGAGCCTGAAAAGGTGTGAAAAATATGAAGAGCCTGAAAACGTGTGAAAAATATGAAGAGCTTCAAAACGTGTCAAAAATATGAGGAGCATGAAACGGTCTGAAAAATAGGAGGAGCATGAAGTGGTGTTGAAAAACATGAAGAGCCTGAAAAGGTGTGGAAAATATGAAGCGCTTCAAAAGGTGAGAAAAATATGAGGTGCAAGAAACGGTCTGAAAAATAGGAGGAGCATGAAGCGGTGTTGAAAAACAAGAAGAGCCTGAAAACGTGTGAAAAATATGAAGAGCATCAAAAGGTGTGAAAAATATGAGGAGCAGGAAACGGTCTAAAAAATAGAAGCGGCATGGAATGGTGTTCAAAAACATGAAGAGACTGAAAAGATGTGAAAATTATGAAGAGCTTAAAAAGGTGTGAAATACATGAGGCGCATGAAACGGTCTGAAAAATAGGAGAAGCATGAAGTGGTGTTGAAACACATGAAGAGCCTGAAAAGGTGTGAAAAATATGAAGAGCTTCAAAATGTGTCAAACATATGAAGAACATGAAAAGGTCTGAAAAATAGGAGGAGCATGAAACGGTGATTAAAAACATGAAGAGCCTGAAAAGGTGTGAAAAATATGAAGAGCTTCAAAAGCTGTGAAATACATGAGGAGCATGAAACAGGCCGAAAAATACGAGAAGCATGAAGTGATGTGGAAAAACATGAAGAGCCTAAAAAGTTGTGAGAAATATGAAGAGCTTCAAAAGATGTGAAATACATGAGGAGCATGAAACTCTCTGAAAAATAGGAGGAGCATGAAGCGGTGTTCAAAAATATGAAAAGCCTAAAAAGTTGTGAGAAATATGAAGAGCTTCAAAAGGTGTCAAAAATGAGATGAGCATGAAACGGTCTGAAAAATATGTGGAGCATGAAGCCGTGTTGAGAAACATGAAGAGCCTAAAAAGTTGAGAAAAATCTGAAAAGCTTCAAAAGGTGTCAAAAATGAGATGAGCATGAAACAGTCTGAAAAATAGGAGGATCATGTAACGGTGTTGAAAAACATGAAGAGCCTGAAAAGGTGTGAAAAATATGAGGAGCTTCAAAAGGTGTGAAAAATATGAGGAGCATGAAACAGTCTGAAAAATAGGAGTAGCATGAAGCTGTGTTCAAAAACATGAAGAGCCTGAAAAGGTGTGAAAAATATGAGGAGCTTCAAAAGGTGTGAAAAATATGAGGAGCATGAAACGGTCTGAAAAAGAGAAGCAGCATGAAACGGTGTTGAAAAACATGAAGAGCCTGAAAAGGTGTGAAAAATATGAAGAGCTGCAAAAGGTGTCAAAAATATGAAGAGCATGAAACGGTCTTAAAAATAGGAGGATCTTGAAGCGGTGTTCAAAATCATGAAGAGAATGAAAACTTGTGAAAAATATGAAGAGCTGCAAAAGGTGTCAAAAATATGAGGAGCATGAAACGGTCTGATAAATAGGAGCATGAAACGTTGATAAAAAACATGAAGAGCCTGAAAAGGTGTGAAAAATATGAAGAGCTTCAAAAGGTGTGAAATTCATGAGGAGCATGAAATGATCTGAAAAATAGGAGAAGAATGAAGTGGTGGGGAAAAACATGAAGAGCCTGAAAAGGTGTGAAAAATATGAAGAGCTTCAAGAGGTGTCAAATATATGAAGAGCATGAAACGGTCTCAAAAATAGCAGGAGCATGAAGCGGTGTTGAAAAACATGAAGAGTCTGAAAACCTGTGAAAATATGAAGAACTTCAAAAATATGAAAGATATGAAGAGCTTCAAAAGGTGTCAAAAATGAGATTGCATGAAACGGTCTGAAAAATAGGAGGAGCATGAAGTGGTGTTGAAAAACGTGAAGAACCTGAAAAGGTGTGAGAAATATGAAGAGCTTCAATAGATGTCAAAAATATGAGGAGCATGAAACGGTCTGAAAAAGAGGAGGAGCACGAAGCGGTGTTGAAAAACATGAAGAGCCTGAAAAGGTGTGAAAAATATGAAGAGCTTCAAAAGGTGTTAAAAATAGGAGGAGCATGAAGCGGTGTTGAAAAACATGAAGAGGCTGAAAATGTGTGTAAAATATGAAGAGCTTCAAAACGTGACAAAAATATTAGGAGCATGAAACAGTCTGAAATATAGGTGGATCAAGAAGCGGTGTTGAAAACATGAAGAGCGTGAAAACATGTGAAAATATGAAGAGCTTCAAAAGGTGTCAAAATATGAGGAACATGAAACGGTCTGAAAAATAGGAGGATCATGAAGCGTTGTTGAAAAACATGAACAGCCTGAAAAGGTGTGAATAATATGAAGAGATTCAAAGGTTTAAAATATATGAGGAGCATGAAACGGTCTGAAAAATAGAAGCAGCATAAAACGGTGTTCAAAGACATGAAGAGCCTGAAAAGGTGTGAAAAATACGAAGAGCTTCAAAAGGTGTGAAATACATGAGGAGGAAGAAACGGTCAGAAAAATAGGAGGAGCATGAAGCGGTATTCTAAACATGAAAAGCCTGAAAAAGTGTGAAAAATATGAAGAGCTTCACTTGTTTGAAAAATAAGAAGAGCCTGAAAAGGTGTGAAAAATATGAAGAGCAACAAAAGGTGTCAAAAATATGAGGAGCATGAAATGGTCTGCAAAAAAGGAAAAGCATGAAGTGGTGTTGAAAAACTTGAAGAGCCTGAAAAGGTGTGAAAAATATGAAAAGCTTCAAAAGGTGTCAAAATATGAGGAGCATGAAACGGTCTGAAAAATAGGAGGAGCATGAAGCAGTGTTCAAAAACATGAAGAGCCTGAAAAGGTTTGAAAAATATGAAGAGCTTCTAAAGGTGTCAAAAATATGAGGAGCATGAAACAGTCTGAAAAATAGCAGGAGCATGAAGCGGTGTTGAAAAACATGAAAAGTCTGAAAAGGTGTGAAAAATATGAAGAGCTTCAAAAGATGTGAAAAATATGAGGAGCATGAAACTGTCTGAAAAATAGAAAGAGCATGAAACGGTGTTGAAAAACATGAAGAGCCTGAAAATGTGTGAAAAACATGAAGAGCCTGAAAAGGTGTGAAAAATATGAAGAGTTTCAAAAGGTGTGAAAAATATGAAGAGCTTCAAAAGGTGTCAAAAATGAGATCAACAAGAAACCGTCTGAAAAATAGGAGGAGCATGAAGCGGTGTTGAAAAATATGAAGAGCCTGAAAAGGTGTGAAAAATATGAAGAGCTTATAAATGTGTCAAATATATGAGGAGCATGAATCGGTCTGAAAAATAGGAGGAGCATGAAGTGGTGTTGAAAAACATTAAGAGCCTGAAAAGGTGTGTAAAATATGAAGAGCTTCAAAAAGTGTCAAAAATATGAGGAGCATGAAACTGTCTGAAAAATAGGAGGAGCATGAAACGGTGATCAAAAACATGAAGAGCCTGAAAAGGTTTGAAAAATATGAAGAGCTTCAAAAGATGTGAAATACATGAGGAGCATGAAACGGGCTGAAAAATAGGAGGAGCATGAAGCTGTTTTCAAAATCATGAAGAGCCTGAAAAGTTGTCAAAAATATGAAAAGCTTCAAAAGGTGTCAAATATGAGATGAGCATGAAACGGTCTGAAAAATAGGAAGATCATGAAAAGGTGTTGAAAAATATGAAGTCACTAAAAGTTGTGAAAAATAGAAAGAGCTTCAAAAGGTGTCAAAAATATGAGGAGCATCAAACGGTCTGAAAAATAAGAGGAGCATTAAGCGGTCGTCAAAATCACGAAGAGCCTGAAAAGCTGTGAAAAATATGAAGAGCTTTAAAAGGTGTCAAGAATATGAGGAGCATGAAACGGTCTGAAAAATAGGAGGAGAATGAATCGGTGTTGAAAAACATAAGGAGCATGAAAAGGTGTGAAAAATATGAAGAGCTTTAAAAGGTGTGAAAAATATGAGGTGCATGAAACGGTCTGAAAAATAGGAGGAGCATGATGCGGTGTTGAAAAATATGAAGAGCCTGAAAAGGTGTGAAAAATATGAAGAGCTTCAAAAGGTGTCAAAAATATGAGGAGCATGAAACGGTCTGAAAATTAGGAGGAGCATGAAGCGTTGTTGAAAAACATGAAGAGCATGAAAAGGTGTGAAAATATGAAGATCTTCTAAAGGTGTCAAAAATATGAGGAGCATGAAACGGTCTTAAAAATTGGAGGAGCATGAAGCGGTGTTGAAAATCATGAAGGGCCTGAAAAGGTGTGAAATATATGAAGAGCTTCAAAAGGAGTGAAAATATGAAGAGCTTCAAAAGCTGTCAAAATGAGATGAGAAAGAAACGGTCTGAAAATTAGGAGCAGCATGAAACGGTGTTCAAACAAATGAAGAGCCTCAAAATGTGTGAAAAATAAGAAGAGCTTCAAAAGGTGTGAAATACATTTGGAGCATGAAACTGTGTGTAAAATAGGAGGAGCATGAAGTGGTGTTCAAAAACATGAAGTGCCTGAAAAGGTGTGAAAAATATGAAGAGCTTCAAAAGGTGTGAAATACATGAGAGGAATGAAACTGTCTGAAAAATAGGAGGAGCATGAAGCGGTTGTGAAAAACATGAAGAGCCTGAAAAGTTGTGAAAAATATAAAGAGCTTCTAAAGGTGTCAAAAATATGAGGACAATGAAACGCTCTGGAAAAGAGGAGGAGCATGAAGTGGTGTTGAAAAAGATGAAGAGCCTGAAAAGGTGTGAAAAATTTGAAGAGCTTCAAAACGTGTCAAAATTATGAGGAGCATGAAACGGTCTGAAAAATAGGAGGAGCATGAAGTGGTGTTGAAAAACATGAAGAGCCTGAAATGATGTGAAATATATGAAGAGGTTCAAAAGGTGCGAAAAATATGAGGAGGTTCAAAAAGGGTCAAAAATATGAGGAGCAGGAAACGGTCAGAAAAATACGAGGAGCATGAAAAGGTGTTCAAAAACATGAAGAGCCTGAAAAGGTGTGAAAAATATGAAGAGCTTCAAAAGGTATTAAATACATGAATAGCATGAAACGGTCTGAAAAATAGGAGAAGCATGAAGCGGTGTTCAAAAACATGAAGAGCCTGAAAAGGTGTGAAAAATATGAAGAGATTCAAAATGTGTCAAAAATATGAGGAGCATGAAATGGTCTGAAAAATAGGAGGAGCATGAAACGGTGTTCAAAAACATGAAGAACCTGAAAAGGTGTGAAAAATATGAAGAGTTTCTAAAGGTGTCACAAATATGAGGAGCATGAAACGGTCTGAAAAATAGGAAGACCATGAAACGGTGTTCAAAAACATGAAGAGCCTGAAAGGTGGGAAAATTCTGAAGAGATTCAAAAGCTGTGAAATACATGTGGAGCATAAAACGGTCTCAAAAATAGGAGGAGCATGAAGCGGTGTTCGAAAACATGAAGAGCCTGAAAAGGTGAGAAAAATATGAAGAGCCTCAAAACGTGTCAAAAATAGGAAGAGCATTAAACGGTCTGAAAAAATAGGAGGAGCATGAAGCGGTGTTGAAAAACATGAAGAGCCTGAAATGGTGTGAAAAATATGAAGAGCTTCAACAGGTGTGTAAAAGATGAGGAGCATGAAACGGTCGGAAAAATAGGAGGAGCATGAAATGGTGTTCAAAACATGAAGAGCCTGAAAAGGTGTGAAAAATATGAAGAGCTTCAAAGGTATCAAAAATATGAGGAGCATGAAACGGTCTGAAAAATAGGAAGAGCATGAAGTGGTTGTGAAAAACATGAAGAGCCTGAAAAGGTGTGCGAAATACGAAGAGGTTCAAAAGTTGTGAAATACATGAGGAGCATGAAACGGTCTGAAAAATAGGAGGAGCATGAAGCGGTGTTCAAAAACATGAAGAGCCTGAAAAAGTGTGAAAAATATGAAGAGCTTCAAAAAGTGTGAAAAATATGAGGAGCATAAGCGATCTGAAAAATAGGTGGAGCAGGAAGCGGTGTTCAAAAACATGAATAGCCTGACAGGTGTGAAAAGTATGAAGAGCTTCAAAAAGTGTGAAAAATATGAAGAGCTTCAAAAAGTGTGAAAAATATGAGGAGCATGAAATGGTCTGAAAAACAGGAGAAGAATGAAGAGGTGTTTAAAAACGTGAAGAGCCTGAAAAGGTGTGAAATATATGACGAACTTCAAAAGGTTTCAAAAATATGAGGAGCATGAAACGGTCTGAAACATAGGAGGAGCATGAAGCAGTGTTCAAAAACATGAAGAGCATGAAAAGGTGTGAAGAAAATGAAGAGTTTCAAAAGTTGACATAAATATGAGGAGAATGAAACAGTCTGAAAAATATGAGGAGCATGAAACGGTGTTGAAAAAGATGAAGAGCCTGAAAAGGTGTGAAAAATATGAAGAGCTTCAAAAAGTGTCAAAAATATGAAGAGAATGAAACAGTCCGAAAAATAGGAGGAGCATGAAAAGGTGTTGAAAAACATGAAGAGGGTGAAAATATGTGTAAAATATGAAGAGCTTCAAAAGGTGTGAAAAATATGAAGAGCTTCAAAAGGTGTGAAAAATATGAAGAGCTTCAAAAGGTGTCAAATATATGAGGAGCATGAAACGGTCAAAAAAATAGGAGGAGTATGAAGCGATGTTGAAAAACATGAAGAGTCTGAAAAGGTGTGAAATATATGAAGAGCTTCAAAAGGTGTGAAATATAGGAGGAGCATGAAGCGGTGTTCAAAAACATGAAGAGCCTGAAAAGGTGTGAAACATATGAAGAGCTTCAAAAGGTGTCAAAAATAAGAGAAGCATGAAGCGGTGTTCAGAAACATGAAGAGCTTGAAAAGGTGTGAAATATATGAAGAGCTTCAAAAAGTGTGAAATATAGGAGGAGCATGAAGCGGTGTTCAGAAACATGAAGAGCCTTAAAAGGTGTGAAATATATGAAGAGCTTCAAAAGTTGTCAAATATGAGTAGCATAAAAAGGTCTCAAAATATGACGAGCATGAAGCGGTGTTGAAAAACATGTAGAGCCTGAAAAGGTGTGAAATACATGAAGAGCTTCAAAAGGTGTCAAAATATGAGTAGCATAAAACGGTCTCAAAAATATGGGGAGCATGAAGCGGTGTTGAAAATCATGAAGAGCCTGAAAAGGTGTGAATAATATGAAGAGATTCAAAAGGTGTCAAACATATGAGGAGCATGAAAGTGTGTTGAAAAACATGAAGAGCCTGAAAAGGTGTGAAAAATATGAGGAGCTTCAAAAGTTGTCAAAAATATGAGGAGCATGAAACGGTCTGAAAAATAGCAGGAGCATGAAATGGTGTTCAAAACATGAAGAGCTTGAAAAGGTGTGAAAAATATTAAGAGCTTCAAAAGTATCAAAAATATGAGGAGCATGAAACGGCCTGAAAAATAGGAAGAGCATGAAGCGGTGTTGAATAACATGAAGATCTTGAAATGGTGTGAACAATATTAGGAGCATGAAACGGTCTCAAAAATATGAGGAGCATGAAGCAGTGTTGAAAATCATGAAGAGCCTGAAAAGGTGTGAAAAATATGAAGAGATTCAAAAGGTGTCAAACATATGAGGACCATGAAACTGTGTTGAAAAACAAGAAGAGCATGAAAAGGTGTGAAAAATATGAGGAGCATGAAAAGGTCTGAAAAATAGGAGGAGCATGAAATGTTGTTGAAAAACATGAAGAGCAAGAAAAGGTGTGAAAAATATGAAGAGTTTCAAAGGTTTGAAATACATGAGGATCATGAAAAGGTTTGAAAAATAGGAGAAGCATGAAGCGGTGTTCAAAAACATGAAGAGCCTGAAAAGGCTTGAAAAATATGAAGAGCTTCAAAAGGTGTGAAATAAATGAGGAGCATGAAACGGTCTGAAAAATAGGAGGAGCATGAAGCGGTGTTCAAAAACATGAAGAGCCTGAAAAGGCTTGAAAAATATGAAGAGCTTCAAAAGGTGTGAAATAAATGAGGAGCATGAAACGGTCTCAAAAATAGTAGGAGCATGAAGCGGTGTTCAAAAACATGGAGAGCCTGAAAAGTTTTGAAAAATATGAAGAACTTCAAAAGGTGTCAAAAATATGAGGAGCATGAAACGGTCTGAAAAATAGGAGCAGCATGAAATGGTGTTGAAAAACATGAAGATCCTGAAAAGCTGTGAAAAATATGAAGAGCTTCAAAAGGTGTGAAGTATATGAGGAGCATGAAACGGTCTGAAAAATCGGAGGAGCATGAAGCTGTGCTCAAAAACATGAAGATCCAGAAAAGGTGTGAAAACTATGAAGAGCTTCGAAAGGTGTGACAAATATGAGGAGCATGAAACGGTCTGAAAATTTGGAGGAGTATGAAACGTGCTGAAAAATAGGAGGAGCATGAAACTGTCAGAAAAATAGGAGGATCATGAAGCCGTGTTGAAAAACATGAAGAGCGTGAAAGGTTGTGAAAAATAGGAGGAGCTTCAAAATGTGTGAAAAATATGAGGAGCATGAAACGGTCTGAAAATAGGAGGAGCATGAAGCGGTGATCAAAAACATGAAGAGCATGAAAAGGTGTGAAAAATATGAAGAGCTTCAAAAGGTGTGAAAAATATGAAGAGCTTCAAAAGGTGTCAAAAATGAGAAGAGCATAAAGGGGTCTGAAAAATAGGAGGAGCATGACGTGGTGTTGAAAAAAATGAAGAGCCTGAAAAGGTGTGAAATATATGAGGGCTTCAAAAGGTCTCAAAAATATGGGGAGCATGAAACGGTCTGAAAAATAGGAGGAGCATGAAACGGTGTTCAAAAACATGAAGAGCCTGTAAAGGTGTGAAAAATATGAAGAGCTTCAAAAGGTGTGAAATACATGAGAAGCATGAAACTCTTTGAAAAATAAAAGGAGCAAGAAGGGGTGTTCAAAAACATGAAGAGGCTGAAAAGGTGTGAAAAATATGAAGAGCTTAAAAAGGTGTGAAAAATATGAGGAGCATGAAACGGTCTGAAAAAAAAGGAGGAGCATGAAACGGTGATCAAAAACATGAAGAGCATGAAAAGGTGTGAAAAATATGAAGAGCTTCAAAAGGTGTGCAATACATGAGGAACATGAAACGGTCTGAAATTTAGGAGAAGCATTAAGTGGTGTGGAAAAACATGAAGAGCCTGAAAAGGTGTGAAAAATATGAAGAGCTTCAAAAGTTGTGAAAAATATGAGGAGCATGAAACGGTCTGAAAAATAGATGCGGCATGAAATGGTGTTGAAAAATATGAAGAGCCTAAAAAGGTGTGAAAAATATGAAGAGCTTCAAAAGATGTGAAAATTATGAGGAGCATGATACTGCCTGAAAAATATGAGGAGCATGAAGTGGTGTGGAAGAAATGAAGAGCCTGAAAAGGTGTGAAATACATTAAGAGCATCAATAGGTGTCAAAAATATGAGGAGCATGAAACGGTCTGCAAAAAGGAGGAGCATGAAGTGGTGTTGATAAACGTGAAGAGCCTGAAAAGGTGTTAAAAATATGAAAAGCTACAAAAGGTGGGAAAAATATGAGGAGCATGAAACGGTCTGAAAAATAGGAGAAGCATTAAGTGGTGTGGAAAAACATGAAGAGCCTGAAAAGGTGTGAAAAATATGAAGAGCTTCAAAAGTTGTGAAAAATATGAGGAGCATGAAACGGTCTGAAAAATAGATGCGGCATGAAATGGTGTTGAAAAATATGAAGAGCCTAAAAAGGTGTGAAAAATATGAAGAGCTTCAAAAGATGTGAAAATTGTGAGGAGCATGATACTGCCTGAAAAATATGAGGAGCATGAAGTGGTGTGGAAGAAATGAAGAGCCTGAAAAGGTGTGAAATATATTAAGAGCATCAATAGGTGTCAAAAATATGAGGAGCATGAAACGGTCTGCAAAAAGGAGGAGCATGAAGTGGTGTTGATAAACTTGAAGAGCCTGAAAAGGTGTTAAAAATATGAAAAGCTACAAAAGGTGGGAAAAATATGAGGAGCATGAAACGGTCTGAAAAATAGCAGGAGCATGAAGCGGTGTTCAAAAACATGAAGAGCCTGAAAAGGTGTGAGAAATATGAAGAGCTTCAAAAGGTGTCAAAAATATGAGGAGCATGAAACGATCTGAAAAATAGAAGGAGCATGAAGCGGTGTTGAAAAACATGAAGAGCCTGAAAAGGTGTGAGAAATATGAAAAGCTTCAAAAGGTGTGAAATACATGAGGAGCATGAAAGAGCTGAAAATTAGGAGAAGCATGAAGTGGTGTGGAAAAACATGAAGAGCCTGAAAAGGTGTGAAAAATATGAAGAGCTTCAAAAGGTGTGAAATACATGAGGAGCATGAAACTCTCTGAAAAATATAAGGAGCATGAAGTGGTGTTCAAAAATATGAAGAGCCTGAAAAGGTGTAAAAAATATGAAGAGCTTCAAAAGGTGTGAAAAATATGAGGAGCATGTTATGGTTTGAAAAATAGGATTAGCATGAAGAGGTGTTCAAAAACATGAAGAGCCTGAAAAGTTGTGAAAACTATGAAAAGCATCAAAAGGTGTCAAAAATGAGATGAGCATGAAACTGTCTGAAATATAGGAGGAGTATGAAGCGGTGTTCAAAACATGAAGAGCCCGAAAAGGTGTGAAAAATATGAAGAGCTTCAAAAGGTGTCAAATATATGAGGAGCATGAAACGGTCTGAAAAAGAGGAGGAGCATGAAGCGGTGTTGAAAAACATGAAGAGCCTGAAAAGGTGTATAAAATATGAAAAGATTCAAAAGGTGTGAAATACATGAGGAGCATGAAAGAGCTGAAAATTAGGAGAAGCATGAAGTGGTGTGGAAAAACATGAAGAGCCTGAAAAGGTATGAAAAATATGAAGAGCTTCAAAAGGTGTGAAATACATGAGGAGCATGAAACTCTCTGAAAAATAGGAGGAGCATGAAGCGGTGTTCAAAAATATGAAGAGCCTGAAAAGGTGTGAACAATATGAAGAGCTTCAAAAATATGAAAAATATGAAGAGCTTCAAAAGGTGTGAAAAATATGAAGAGCTTCAGAAGGTGTCAAAAATATGAGGAGCAAGAAACGGTCTGCAAAATAGGAGGAGCATGAAATGGTGTTCAAAAACATGAAGAGCCTGAAATCGTGTGAAAAATATGAAGAGCTTCAAAAGGTGTGAAAAATATGAGGAGCATGAAACGGTCTAAAAAAAAGGAGGAGCATGAAGCGGTGTTCAAAAATATGAAGAGCCTGAAAAGGTGTGAAAAATATGAAGAGCTTCAAAAGGTGTCAAAAATATGAGGAGCATGAAACGGTCTGAAAAATAGGAGGAGCATGAAGCGGTGTTGAAAAACATGAAGAGCCTGAAAAGGTGTGAGAAATATGAAGAGCTTCTAAAGGTGTCAAAAATATGAGGAGCATGAAACGGTCTGAAAAAGAGGAGGAGCATGAAGCGGTGTTGAAAAACATGAAGAGCCTGAAAACGTGTGAAAAATATGAAAAGCTTCAAAAGGTGTGAAATACATGAGGAGCATGAAAGAGCTGAAAATTTGGAAAAGCATGAAGTGGTGTGGAAAAACATGAAAGCCTGAAAAAGTGTGAAATATATGAAGAGGTTCAAAAGGTGTAAAAAATATGAGGAGATTCAAAAGGTATCAAAAATATGAGGAGCATGAAACGGTCTGAAAAAGAAGAGGAGCATGAATCGGTGTTGAAAATCATGAAGAGCCTGAAAACGTGTGAGAAATATGAAGAGCTTCAAAAGGTGTCAAAAATATGAAGAACTTCAAAAGGTTTCAAAAATGAGAGGAGTATGCAGCAGTCTGAAAAATAAGAGGAGCATGAAGCGGTGTTCAAAAACATGAAGAGCCTGAAAAGGTGTGAAAAATATGAAGAGCTTCAAAAGGTGTCAAAAATGAGATGAGCATGAAACGGTCTGAAAAATAGGAGGAGCATGAAGTGGTGTTGAAAAAAAAGAAGAGACGGAAAAGGTGTGAAATATATGAAGGGCTTCAAAAGGTGTCAAAAATATGAGGAGAATGAAACGGTCTGAAAATAGGAGGAGCATGAAGCGGTGTTCAAAAACATGAAGAGCCTGAAAAGGTGTGAAAAATATGAAGAGCTTCAAAAGGTGTCAAAAATATGAGGAGCATGAAACGGTTTGAAAAATAGGAGGAGCATGAAGCGGTGTTCAAAAACAGGAAAAGCCTGAAAAGTTGTGAAAAATATGAAGAGCTTCAAAAGTTGTCAAAAATATGAGGAGCATGAAAAGGTCAGAAAAATAGGAGGATCATGAAGCGGTGTTCAAAAACATGAAGAGCCTGAAAAGGTGTGCAAAATATGAAGAGCTTCAAAAGGTGTCAAAAATATGAGGAGCATGAAACGGTCTGCAAAAAAGGAGGAGCATGAAGTGGTGTTGAAAAAATTCAAGAGCCTGACAAGGGCTGAAAAATATGAAAAGCTTCAAAAGTTGTCAAAAATATGAGGAGCATGAAACGGTCTGAAAAATAGGAGGAGCATGAAGCGGTGTTCAAAAACATGAAGAGCCTGAAAAGGTGTGAAAAATATGAAGAGCTTCAAAAGGTGTCAAAAATATGAGGAGCATGAAACGGTCTGAAAAATAGGAGGAGCATGAAGTGGTGTTGAAAAACATGAAGAGTCTGAAAACGTGTGAAATTATGAAGAACTTCAAAAATATGCAAAATATGAAGAGCTTCAAAAGGTGTGAAAAATATGAAGAGCTTCAAAAGGTGTAAAAAGGGGATGAACATGAAACGGTCTGAAAAATAGGAGGAGCATGAAGCGGTGTTGAAAATCATAAAGAGCCTGAAAATTTGTGAAAAATATGAAGAGCTTCAGAAGATGTGAAAAACATGAAGAACTTCAAAAGGTGTCAAAATGAGATGAGCATGAAACGGTCTGAAAAATAAGAGGAGCATGAAGTGGCGTTGAAAATAATGAAAAGCCTGAAAAGGTGTGAAATATATGAAGAGCTTCAAAAGGTGTCAAAAATATGAGGAGAATGAAACGGTCTGTAAAATAGGAGGAGCATGAAATGGTGTTCAAAAACAAGAAGAGCCTGAAAAGGTGTGAAAAATATGAAGAGCTTCAAAAGGTGTCTAAAATATGAGGAGCATGAAAAGTTCTGAAAAATAGGAGGAGCATGAAGCGGTGTTCAAAACAGGAAGACCCTGAAAAGTAGTGAAAAATATGAAGAGCTTCAAAAGTTGTCAAAAATATGAGGAGCATGAAACGGTCTGAAAAATAGGAGGACTATGAAACGGTGTTCAAAAACATGAAGAGCCTGAAAAGGTGTGAAAAATATGAAGAGCTTCAAAACGTGTCAAAAATATGAGGAGCATGAAATGGTCTGAAAAATAGGAGGAGCAAGAAAGGGTGTTGAACAACATGAAGAGCCTGAAAACGTGTGAAAAATATGAAGAGCTTCAAAAGATGTGAAAATTATGAAGAGCTTCAAAAGGTGTCAAAAATGAGATGAGCATGAAACCGTCTGAAAAATAGGAGGAGCATGAAGTAGTGTTGAAAAACATGAAGAACCTGAAAAGCTGTGAGAAACATGAAGAGCTTCAAAAGGTGTCAAAAATATGAGGAGCATGAAACGTTCTGAAAAAGAGGAGGAGCAGGAAGCGGTGTTGAAAACATGAAGAGCCTGAAAATGAGTGAAAAATATGAAGAGCTTCTAAAGGTGTGAAATATATGAGGTGCAAGAAACGGTCTGAAAAATAGGAGTACCATGAACCGGTGTTGAAAAACATGAAGAGCCAGAAAAGGTGTGAAATATATTAAGAGCATCAAAATGTGTGAAAAATATGAAGAGCTTCAAAAGGTGTCAAAAAAGAGATGAGCATGAAACGGTCTGAAAAATAGGAGGAGAATGAAGTGGTGTTGAAAAAAATGAGGAGCCTGAAAAGGTGTGAAAAATATGAAGAGCTTCAAAAGGTGTCAAAAATGAGATGATCATGAAACGGTCTGAAAAATAGGAGGTACATGAGGTGGTGTTGAAGAAAAAGAAGAGACTGAAAAGGTGTGAAATATATGAAGAGCTTCAAAAGGTGTCAAAATATGAGGAGCATGATACGGTCTGAAAAATAGGAGGAGCATGAAGCGGTGTTCAAAACATGAATAGCCTGAAAAATTGTGAAAAATATGAAAAGCTTCCAAAGGTGTCAAAAATGAGATGAGCATGAAACGGTCTGAAAAATAGGAGGAGCATGAAGTGGTGTTGAAAAAATGAAGAACCTGAAAAGGTGTGAAAAAACATGAAGAGCATCAAAAGTTGTAAAAAATATGAGGAGTATGAAACGGTCTGAAAAATAGGAGGAACATGAAGCGGTGTTGCAAAACATGAGGAGCCTGAAAAGGTGTGAAAAATATGAAGAGCTTCAAAAGGTGAGAAAAATATGAGGTGCATGAAACGGTCTGAAAAATAGGAGGAGCATGAAGCGGTGTTGAAAAACATGAAGAGCCTGAAAAGGTGTGAAAAATATGAAGAGCTTCAAAAGGTGTGAAATACATGAGGAGCATGAAACGTGTTGAAAAATAGGAGAAGCATGAAGTGGTGTGGAAAAACATCAAGAGCCTGAAAAGGTGTGAAAAATATGAAGGGCTTCAAAAGGTGTGAAATACATGAGGAGCAAGAAACGGTCTGAAAAATAGGAGGAAGAGGAAGAGGTGTTCAAAAATATGAAGAGCCTGAAAAGGTGTGAAAAATATGAAGAGCTTCAAAAGGTGTCAAAAATATGAGGAGCATGAAACGTTGTGAAAAATAGGAGCAGCATGAAACGGTGTTCAAAATCATGAAGACATTGAAAAGGTGTGAAAAATATGAAGAGGTGCAAAAGGTTTGAAATATATGAGGAGCAGGAAACGGTCTGAAAAATATGAGGAGCATGAAGCGGTGTTCAAAAACATGAAGAGCCTGAAAAGGTGAGAAAAATATGAAGAGCTTCAAAAGGTGTGAAATACATGAGGAGCATTAAACGCCCTGAAAAATAGGAGGAGCATGCAGAGGTGTTCAAAAACATGAAGAGCCTGAAAAGGTGTCAAAAATATGAAGAGATTCAAAAGGTGTGAAAAATATGAAGAGCTTCAAAATGTTTCAAAAATGAAATGAGCATGAAACGGTCTGAAAAAGCTGAGGAGCATGAAGTGGTGTTGAAACACATGAAGAGCCTGAAAAGCTGTGAAAAATATGAAGAGGTTCAAAGGTGTGCAATACATGAGGATCATGAAATGGTTTGAAAAATACGAGGAGCATGAAGCAGTGTTCAAAAACATGAAGAGCCTGAAAAGGTGTGAAAAATATGAAGACCTTCAAAAAGTGTCAAAAATATGAGGAGCAAGAAACGGTCAGAAAATAGGAGGAGCATGAAACGATCTGAAAAATAGGAGGAGCATGAAGCTGTGTTCAAAAACATGAAGAGCCTGAAAAGGTGTGAAAAATATGAAGACCTTCAAAAAGTGTCAAAAATATGAGGAGCAAGAAACGGTCAGAAAATAGGAGGAGCATGAAACGGTCTGAAAAATAGGAGGAGCAGGAAGCTGTGTTCAAAAACATGAAGAGCCTGAAAAGGGGTGAAAAATATGAAGAGCTTAAAAAAGTGTCAAAATTATGAGGAGCATTAAACGGTCTGAAAAATAGGAGGAGCATGAAGCTCTGTTCAACAACATGAAGAGCCTGAAAAGGTGCGAAAAATATGAAGAGCCTGAAAAGGTGTGAAAATTATGAAGAGCTTCAAAAGGTGTAAAAAATGAGATGAGCATGAAACGGTCTGAAAAATAGGAGGAGCATTAAGCGGTGTTGAAAATCATGAAGAGGCTGAAAAGGTGTGAAAAATATGAAGAGCTTCAAAAATGTGAAAAATATGAAGAGCTTCAAAAGGTCTCAAAAATTAGATGAGCATGAAACGGTCTGAAAAATAGGAGGAGCATTAAACGGTGTGGAAAAACATGAAGAGCCTGAAAATGTGTGGAAAAATAGGAAGAGCTTCAAAATGTCTCAAATATATGAGGAGAAGGAAACGGTCTGAAAAATATGAGGAGCATGAAACGGTCTGAAAAATAGGAAGAGCATGAAACGGACTGAAAAAATAGGAGGATCATGAAGCGGTGTTGAAAATCGTGAAGAGCCTGAAATGGTGTGAAAAATGTGAAGAGCTTCAACAGGTGTCAAAAACTTGAGGAGAATGAAACGGTCTGAAAAATAGGAGGAGCATGAAGCTGTGTTGAAAAACATGAAGAGCCAGACAAGGTGTGAAAAATATGAAGAGCTTCAAAAAGTGTCAAAAATATGAGGAGCAAGAAAAGGTCTGAAAAATAGGAGTAGCATGAAACGATCTGAAAAATAGGAGGAGCATGAAGCTGTGTTGAAAAACATGAAGAGCCTGAAAAGGTGTGAAAAATATGAAGAGCTTCAAAAGGTGTAAAAAATGAGAGCAGCATGAAACGGTCTGAAAAATAGGAGGAGCATGAAGTGGAGCTGAAAAACATGAAGTGCCTGAAAAGGTGTGGAAAATATGAAGAGCTTCAAAAGGTGTAAAAAATGAGATGAGCATGAAACGGTCTGAAAAATAGGAGGAGCATGAACTGGTGCTGAAAAACATGAAGAGCATGAAAAGGTGAGAAAAATATGAAGAGCTTTAAAAGGTGTGAAAAATATGACGAGCATGAAACGGTCTGAAAAATTGGAGGAGCATGAAGCTGTATTCAAAAACATGAAGAGCCAGAAAAGGTGTGAAAAATATGAAGAGCTTCAAAAAGTGTCAAAAGTATGAGGAGCAAGAAACGGTCGGAAAATAGGAGGAGCATGAAACGATCTGAAAAATAGGAGGAGCATGAAGCTGTGTTCAAAAACATGAAGAGCCTGAAAAGGTGTGAAAAATATGAAGAGCTTGAAAAGGTGTAGAAAATTTGAGCAGCATGAAACGGTCTGAAATATAGGAGGAGCATGAAGTGGAGCTGAAAAACCTGAAGAGCCTGAAAAGGTGTGAAAAATATGAAGAGCTTCAAAAGGTGTGAAAAATATGAGGAGCATGAAACTGTCTGAAAAATAGGAGGAGCTTGGATCGGTGTTGAAACACATGAAGAGCCTGAAAAGGTGTGAAAAATATGAAGAGCTTCAAAAAGTGTCAAATATAAGAGGAGAAAGAAACGGTCTGAAAAAAAGGAGGAGCATGAAGCGGTGTTCAAAAACATGAAGAGCCTGAAAAGGTGTGAAAAATATGAAGAGCTTCAAAAGCTGTCAAAAATGAGATGAGCATGAAACGGTCTGAAAAAAAGGAGGAGCATGAAGCGATGTTGAAAATCTTGAAGAGCTTCAAAAGGTGTGAAAATATGAAGAGCTTCAAAAGGTTTCAAAAATATTAGGATCATGAAACGGTCTGAAAAATAGGAGCAACATGAAACGGTCTGAAAAATAAGAGGAGCATGAAATGGTGTTGAAAAACAGGAAGAGCCAGAAAATGTGAGAAAAAAATGAACAGCGTCAAAAGGTTTCAAAAATATGAGGAGCATGAAACTTTCTGAAAAAGAGGAGGAGCATGAACCGGTGTTGAAAAACATGAAGAGCCTGAAAAGGTGTGAAAAATATGAAGAGGTTTAAAAGGTGTCAAAAATATGAGGAGCATGAAACTTTCTGAAAAATAGGAGGATCATGAAACCGTGTTCAAAAACATGAAGAGCCTGAAAAGGTGTGAAAAATATGAAGAGCCTTAAAAAATGTCAAAAATATGAGGAGTATGAAATGGTCTGTAAAATAGCAGGAGCATGAAGCGGTGTTGAAAAACATGAAGAGCCTGAAAAGGTGTGAAAAATATGAAGAGCTTCAAAAGGTGTGAAAAATATGAAGAGCTTCAAAAGTTGTCAAAAATATGAGGAGAATGAAACGGTCTGAAAAATAGGCGGAGCATGAAACGGTGTTCAAAAACATGAAGAGCCTGAAAAGGTGTGAAAAATATGAAGAGCTTCAAAACGTGTCAAAATATGAGGAGCATGAAACGGTCTGAAAAATAGGAGGAGCAAGAAGCGGTGTTGAAAAACATGAAGAGTCTGAAAATGTGTGAAAAATATGAAGAGCTTCAAAAGATGTGAAAAATATGAAGAGCTTCAAAAGCTGTCAAATGAGATGAGCATGAAACGGTCTGAAAAATAGCAGGAGCATGAAGAGGTGTTCAAAAACATGAAGATCCTGAAAAGGGGTGAAAAATATGAAGAGCTTCAAAAGGTGTCAAAATTATGAGGAGCATTAAAAGGTCTGAAAAATGGGAGGAGCATGAAGCTGTGTTCAACAACATGAAGAGCCTGAAAAGGTGCGAAAAATATGAAGAGCCTGAAAAGGTATGAAAAATATGAAGAGCTTCAAAAGGTGTCAAAAATGAAATGAGCATGAAACGGTCTGAAAAATAGGAGGAGCATTAAGCGGTGTTGAAAATCATGAAGAGCCTGAAAAGTTGTGGAAAAATAGGAAGAGCTTTAAAATGTGTCAAATATATGAGGAGAATGAAACGGTCTGAAAAATAGGAGGAGCATTAAACGGTGTGGAAAAACATGAAGAGCCTGAAAAGGTGTGGAAAAATAGGAAGAGCTTCAAAATGTGTCAAATATATGAGGAGAATGAAACGGTCTGAAAAATAGGAGGAGCAAGAAATGGTCTGAAAAATAGGAAGAGCATGAAACGGTCTGAAAAATAGGAGGATCATGAAGCGGTGTTGAAAATCGTGAAGAGCCTGAAAAGGTGTGAAAAATGTGAAGAGCTTCAACAGGTGTCAAAAACTTGAGGAGAATGAAACGGTCTGAAAAATAGGAGGAGCATGAAGCTGTGTTGAAAAACATGAAGAGCCTGAAAAGGTGTGAAAAATATGAAGAGCTTCAAAAGCTGTCAAATATATGAGGAGCACGAAACGGTCTGAAAAAAAGGAGGAGCATGAAGTGTTGTTGAAAATCTTGAAGAGCTTGAAAAGGTGTGAAAAATATGAAGAGCTTCAAAAGGTTTCAAAAATATGAGGATCATGAAACGGTCTGAAAAATAGGAGCAGCATGAAACGGTCTGAAAAATAAGAGGAGCATGAAATGGTGTTGAAAAACAGGAAGAGCCTGAAAAGGTGTGAAAAATATGAAGAGTTTTAAAAGGTGTCAAAATTATGAGGAGCATGAAACTTTCTGAAAAATAGGAGGATCATGAAACCGTGTTCAAAAACATGAAGAGCCTGAAAAGGTGTGAAAAATATGAAGAGCCTTAAAAAATGTCAAAAATATGAGGAGTATGAAACGGTCTGAAAAATAGCAGGAGCATGAAGCGGTGTTGAAAAACATGAACAGCCTGAAAAGGTGTGAACAATATGAAGAGCTTCAAAAGGTGTGAAAAATATGAAGAGCTTCAAAAGGTGTCAAAAATATGAGGAGAATGAAACGGTCTGAAAAATAGGCGGAGCATGAAATGGTGTTCAAAAACATGAAGAGCCTGAAAAGGTGTGAAAAATATGAAGAGCTTCAAAACGTGTCAAAAATATGAGGAGCATGAAACGGTCTGAAAAATAGGAGGAGCAAGAAGCGGTGTTGAAAAACATGAAGAGCCTGAAAATGTGTGAAAAATATGAAGAGCTTCAAAAGATGTGAAAAATATGAAGAGCTTCAAAAGGTGTGAAATACATGAGGAGCATGAAACGGTCTGAAAAATAGGAGGAGCATGAAACGGTCTGAAAAATAGGAGGAGCATGAAACAGTGTTGAAAAACATGAAGATCCTGAAAAGGTGTGAAAAATATGAAGAGCTTCAAAAGGTGTCAAATATATGAGGAGCTTGAAACGGTCTGAAAAATAAGAGTAACATGAAACGGTCTGATAAATAGGAGGAGCATGAAGCGGTGTTCAAAAACATGAAGAGCCTGAAAAGGTGTGAAAAATAAGAAGAGCTTCAAAAGGTATGAATAATGAGAGGAGCATGAAACGGTCTGTAAAATAGGAGGAGCATGAAGCGGTGTTGAAAAACATGAAGACCCTGAAAAGGTGTGAAAAATATGAAGAGCTTCAAACCTGTCAAAAATATGAGGAGCCTGAAACAGTCTCAAAAATAGGAAGAGCATGAAACGGTCTGAAAAATAGGAGGATCATGAAGCGGTGTTGAAAATCGTGAAGAGCCTGAAAAGGTGTGAAAAATGTGAAGAGCTTCAACAGGTTTCAAAAACATGAGAAGAATGAAACTGTCTGAAAAATAGGAGGAGTATGAAGCTATGTTCAAAAACATGAAGAGCCAGAAAAGGTGTGAAAAATATGAAGAGCTTCAAAAAGTGTAAAAAATGAGATGAGCATGAAACGGTCTGAAAAATAGGAGGAGCATGAAGCGGTGCTGAAAAACATGAAGAGCCTGAAAAGGTTTGAAAAATATGAAGAGCTTCACACGGTGTGAAAAATATGAGGAGCATGAAACGGTCTGAAAAATAGGAGGAGCATGAAGTGGAGCTGAAAAACATGAAGAGCCTGGAAATGTGTGCAAAATATGAAGAGCTTCAAAAGGTGTAAAAAATGAGATGAGCCTGAAACGGTCTGAAAAATAGGAGGAGCATGAAGCGGTATTCAAAAACATGAAGAGCATGAAAAGGTGTGAAATATATGAAGAGCTTGAAAAGGTGTAAAAATATGAGGAGCATGAAACCGTCTGCAAAATAGGAGGAGCATGAAATGGTGTTCAAAAACATGAAGAGCATGAAAAGATGTGAAAATTATGAAGAGCTTCAAAAGGTGTGAAATACATGAGGAGGATTAAACGGTCTGAAAAATAGGAGGAGCATGAAGTGGTGTTCAAAAACATGAAGATCATGAAAAGGTGTGAAAAATATGAAGAGCCTCAAAAGTGTGAAAAATATGATGAACATGATATGTTTTGAAAAATAGGATTAGCCTGAAGCGGTGTTCAAATACATGAAGAGCCTGAAAAGTTGTGAAAAATATGCAAAGCTTCAAAAGGTGTCAAAAAAGAGATGAGCATGAAACGGTCTGAAAAATAGGAGCAGCATGAAGCGGTGCTGAAAAACATGAAGAGCCTGAAAAGGTGTGAGAAATATGAAGAGCTTCAAAAGGTGTCAAAAATATGAGGAGTATGAAACGATCTGCAAAAAATAAGGAGCAAGAAGTGGTGTTCAAAAACATGAAGAGCCTGAAAAGATGTCAAAAATATGAAGAGCTTCAAAAGGTGTCAAAAATATGAGGAGCATGAAACGGTTTGACAAATTGGAAGAGCATGAAACGGTGTTCAAAAACATGAAGAGACTGAAAAGTGGTGAAAAATATGAAGAGCTTCAAAACGTGTCAAATATATGAGGAGCATGAAACGGTCTGAAAAATAGGAGGAGCAAGAAGCGGTGTTGAAAAACATGAAGAGTCTGAAAATGTGTGAAAAATATGAAGAGCTTCAAAAGATGTGAAAAATATGAAGAGCTTCAAAAGCTGTCAAATGAGATGAGCATGAAACGGTCTGAAAAATAGCAGGAGCATGAAGAGGTGTTCAAAAACATGAAGATCCTGAAAAGGGGTGAAAAATATGAAGAGCTTCAAAAGGTGTCAAAATTATGAGGAGCATTAAAAGGTCTGAAAAATGGGAGGAGCATGAAGCTGTGTTCAACAACATGAAGAGCCTGAAAAGGTACGAAAAATATGAAGAGCCTGAAAAGGTATGAAAAATATGAAGAGCTTCAAAAGGTGTCAAAAATGAAATGAGCATGAAACGGTCTGAAAAATAGGAGGAGCATTAAGCGGTGTTGAAAATCATGAAGAGCCTGAAAAGTTGTGGAAAAATAGGAAGAGCTTTAAAATGTGTCAAATATATGAGGAGAATGAAACGGTCTGAAAAATAGGAGGAGCATTAAACGGTGTGGAAAAACATGAAGAGCCTGAAAAGGTGTGGAAAAATAGGAAGAGCTTCAAAATGTGTCAAATATATGAGGAGAATGAAACGGTCTGAAAAATAGGAGGAGCAAGAAATGGTCTGAAAAATAGGAAGAGCATGAAACGGTCTGAAAAATAGGAGGATCATGAAGCGGTGTTGAAAATCGTGAAGAGCCTGAAAAGGTGTGAAAAATGTGAAGAGCTTCAACAGGTGTCAAAAACTTGAGGAGAATGAAACGGTCTGAAAAATAGGAGGAGCATGAAGCGGTGTTGAAAAACGTGAAGAGCCTGAAAACGTGTGAAAAATATTAAGAGCTTCAAAAGGTGTGAAAAATATGAAGACCTTCAAAGTGTCAAAAATCGATGAGCAGTAAATGGTCTAAAAAATAGGAGAGCATGAAATGGTGTTAAAAACATGAAGAGCCTGAAAAGGTGTGAAATATATGAAGAGCTTCAAAAGGTATCAAAAATATGAGGAGAATGAAACGGTCGGAAAAATAGGAGGGGCATGAAGCGGTGTTCAAAAACATGAAGATCCTGAAAAGGTGTGAAAAATACGAAGAGCTTCAAAAGGTGTGAAATACATGAGGAGCATGAAACGGTCTGAAAAATAGGAGAAGCATGAAGCGGTTTTGAAAAAAAAAAAGCCTGAAAATGTGTGAAAAATATGAAGAATTTCAAAAGGTGTGAAAAATATGAGGACCATGAAACGGTATGAAAAATAGGAGGAGCATCAAGTGGTGTTGAAAACCATAAAGAGCTTGAAAACGTGGGAAAATATGAAGAGCTTCAAAATGTCTCAAAAATATGAGGAATATGAAACGGTCTGAAAAATAGGAGGATCATAAAGCGGTGTTGAAAAACATGAAGAGCCTGAAAATGGTGTGAAAAATATGAAGAGCTTCAAAAGGTGTCAAAAATGAGATGTGCATGAAACGGTCTGAAAAATAGGAGCAGCATGAAGTGGTTGTGAAAAACATGAAAAGCCTGAAAATGTGTGCAAAATATGAAGAGCTTCAAAAGGTGTGAAATACATGAGGAGCATGAAATGGTCTGAGAAATAGGAGGAGCATGAAGCGGTGTTCAAAAACATGAAGAGCCTGAAAAGGTGGGAAAATGTGAATAGCTTCAAAAGGTGTCAAAAATATGAGGAGTTTGAAACGGTCTGAAAAATAGGAGGAGCATGAAGCGTTGTTCAAAACCAAGAAGAGCTTGAAAAGGTGTGAAAATTATGAAGAGCTTCAAAAGTTGTCAAAAATATGAGGAGCATGATACGGTCTGAAAAATAAGGGGGAGCATGAAGTGGTGTTCAAAAACAGGAAGAGCCTGAAAAGGGGTGAAAAATATGAAGAGCTACAAAATGTGTAAAAATTATAAGGAGCATGAAACGGTCTGAAAAATAGGAGAAGCATGAAGCGGTTTTGAAAAACATGAAAAGCCTGAAAATGTGTGAAAAATATGAAGAATTTCAAAAGGTGTGAAAAATATGAGGACCATGAAACGGTATGAAAAATAGGAGGAGCATCAAGTGGTGTTGAAAACCATAAAGAGCTTGAAAACGTGGGAAAATATGAAGAGCTTCAAAATGTCTCAAAAATATGAGGAATATGAAACGGTCTGAAAAATAGGAGGATCATAAAGCGGTGTTGAAAAACATGAAGAGCCTGAAAATGGTGTGAAAAATATGAAGAGCTTCAAAGGGTGTCAAAAATGAGATGTGCATGAAACGGTCTGAAAAATAGGAGCAGCATGAAGTGGTTGTGAAAAACATGAAAAGCCTGAAAATGTGTGCAAAATATGAAGAGCTTCAAAAGGTGTGAAATACATGAGCAGCATGAAATGGTCTGAGAAATAGGAGGAGCATGAAGCGGTGTTCAAAAATATGAAGAGCCTGAAAAGGTGTGAAATAAATGAAGAGATTCAAAAGGTGTGAAAAATATGAATAGCATGATACTGTCTGAAAAATAGGAGAAGCATGCAGTGGTGTTCAAAAACATGAAGAGCCTGAAAAGTTGTGAAAAATACGCATAGCCACAAAAGGTGTCAAAAATTAGATGAGCATGAAACGGTCTGAAAAATTGGAGGAGCAAGAAGTAGTGTTGAAAAATATGAAGAGCCTGAAAAGGTGTGAAAAATATGAAGAGCTTCAAAAGGTGTGAAATACATGAGGAGCATGAAACTCTCTGAAAAATAGGAGGAGCATGAAGTGGTGTTGAAAAACATGAAGAGCCTGAAATGTTGTGAAATATATGAAGACCTTCATAACGTGTGAAAAATATGAGGAGCTTGAAAAAGTGTCAAAATTATGAGGACATGAAAGGGTCTGAAAAATAGGAGGAGCATGAAAATGTCTGAAAAATAGGAGGAGCATGAAGTGGTGTTGAAAAACATGAAGAGCCTGAAAAGTGTGAAAAATATGAAGAGCTTCATAAGGTGACAAAAATATGAGGAGCATGAAACGGTCTGAAAAATAGGAGGAGCATGAAGCGGTGTTCAAAACATGAAGACCCTGAAAATGTGTGAAAAATATGAAGAGATTCAAAAGGTGTCAAAAATATGAGGAGCATGAAACGGTCTGAAAAATAGAAGGAGCATGAAATGCTGATCAAGAACATGAAGAGCCTGAAAAGGTGTGAAAAATATGAAGAGCTTCAAAAGGTGTGAAATACATGAGGAGCATGAAACAGTCTGAAAAATAGGAGGAGCATGAACTGGTGTTGAAAAACATGAAGAGCCTGAAAAGGTGTGAAAAATATGAAGACTTTCAAAAGGTGTCAAAAATATGAGGAGCATGAAACGGTCTGAAAAATACGAGGAGCATGAAACGGTGTTCAAAATATGAAGGGCCTGAAAAGGTGTGAATTATATGAAGAGCCTCAAAATGTGTCAAAAATATGAGGAGCATGAAACTGTCTGAAAAATAGGAGGAGCATGAAGCGGTGTTGAAAAATATGAAGAGACTGAAAACGTGTGAATAATATGAAGAGCTTCAAAAGGTTTGAAAAATATGAAGAGATTCAAAAGGTGTGAAAAATATGAAGAGCTTCAGAAGGTGTCAAAATGAGATGAGCATGAAACGGTTTGAAAAATAGGAGGAGCATGAAACGATCTGAAAAATAGGAGGAGCATGAAACGGTGTTGAAAACATAAAGAGCATGAAAAGGTGTGAAATAAACGAAGAGCTTCAAAAGGTGTCAAAAATATGAGGCGCATGAAACGGTCTGAAAAATAGGAGGAGCAGGAAGCGGTGGTGAAAAACACGAAGAGCCTTAAAAGGTGTGAAAAATATGAAGAGCTTCAAAAGTGTGAAAAATATGAGGAGCATGAGACGGTCTGAAAAAAAGGAGGAGCATGAAGTGGTGTTGAAAAACATGAAGATGCTGAAATGGTGTGAAATATATGAAGAGCTTCAAAATGTGTGAAACATATGAGGAGCTTCAAAAAGTGTCAAAAATATGAGTGGCATGAAATGGTCTGAAAAATAGAAGGAGCATGAAGCGGTTTTGAAAAACATAAAGAGCATGAAAACGTATGAAGAATATGAAGAGCTTCAAAAGGTGTGAAAAATATGAAGAGCTTCAAAAGGTGTCCAAAATGAGATGACCATGAAACGGTCTGAAAAATAGGAGGAGCAGGAAGTGGTGTTGAAAAACATGAAGAGCCTGAAAAGGTGTGAAATATATGAAGAGCTTCAAAAGATGTCAAAAATATGAGGAGCATGAAACGGTCTGAAAAATAGGAGGAGCATGAAGCAGTGTTGCAATACATGAAAAGCCTGAAAAGATGTGAAAAATATGAAGAGCTTCAAAAGGTGTCAAAAATATGAGAAGCATGAAACGGCTGAAAAAGAGGAGGAGCATAAAGTGGTGTTGAAAAACATGAAGAGCCTGAAAAGGTGTGAAGAATATGAAGAGCTTCAAAAGGTGCCAAAAATATGAGGAGCATGAAACGGTCTGAAAAATAGGAGGAGCATGAAATGGTGTTGAAAAACATGAAGAGCCTGAAAAGGTGTGAAAAATATGAAGAGCTTCAAAATGTGTCAAAAATATGAAGAGCATGAAATGGTCTGAAAAATAGGAAGAGCTTGAAGCGGTGTTCAAAAACCTGAAGAGCCTGAAAAGGTGTCAAAAATATAACGAGCATGAAACGGTCTGAAAAATAGGAAGAACATAAAGCGGTGTTCAAAAACATGAAGAGCCTGAAAAGGTGTGAAAAATATGAAGACCTTCAAAAGGTGTCAAAATATGAGGAGCATGAAACGGTCTGAAAAATACGAGTAGCATGAAACGGTGTTCAAAATATGAAGGGCCTGAAAAGGTGTGAATTATATGAAGAGCCTCAAAATGTGTCAAAAATATGAGGAGCATGAAACTGTCTGAAAAATAGGAGGAGCATGAAGCGGTGTTGAAAAACATGAAGAGACTGAAAACGTGTGAATAATATGAAGAGCTTCAAAAGGTTTGAAAAATATGAAGAGATTCAAAAGGTGTGAAAAATATGAAGAGCTTCAGAAGGTGTCAAAAATGAGATGAGCATGAAACGGTTTGAAAAATAGGAGGAGCATGAAACGATCTGAAAAATAGGAGGAGCATGAAACGGTGTTGAAAACATAAAGAGCATGAAAAGGTGTGAAATAAACGAAGAGCTTCAAAAGGTGTCAAAAATATGAGGCGCATGAAACGGTCTGAAAAATAGGAGGAGCAGGAAGCGGTGGTGAAAAACATGAAGAGCCTGAAAAGGTGTGAAAAATATGAAGAGCTTCAAAAGGTGTAAAAAATGAGAGCAGCATGAAACGGTCTGAAAAATAGGAGGAGCATGAAGTGGAGCTGAAAAACATGAAGTGCCTGAAAAGGTGTGGAAAATATGAAGAGCTTCAAAAGGTGTAAAAAATGAGATGAGCATGAAACGGTCTGAAAAATAGGAGGAGCATGAACTGGTGCTGAAAAACATGAAGAACATGAAAAGGTGAGAAAAATATGAAGAGCTTTAAAAGGTGTGAAAAATATGACGAGCATGAAACGGTGTGAAAAATTGGAGGAGCATGAAGCTGTGTTCAAAAACATGAAGAGCCAGAAAAGGTGTGAAAAATATGAAGAGCTTCAAAAAGTGTCAAAAGTATGAGGAGCAAGAAACGGTCGGAAAATAGGAGGAGCATGAAACGATCTGAAAAATAGGAGGAGCATGAAGCTGTGTTCAAAAACATGAAGAGCCTGAAAAGGTGTGAAAAATATGAAGAGCTTGAAAAGGTGTAGAAATTTGAGCAGCATGAAACGGTCTGAAATATAGGAGGAGCATGAAGTGGAGCTGAAAAACCTGAAGAGCCTGAAAAGGTGTGAAAAATATGAAGAGCTTCAAAAGGTGTGAAAAATATGAGGAGCATGAAACGGTCTGAAAAATAGGAGGAGCTTGGATCGGTGTTGAAAAACATGAAGAGCCTGAAAAGGTGTGAAAAATATGAAGAGCTTCAAAAAGTGTCAAATATAAGAGGAGAAAGAAACGGTCTGAAAAAAAGGAGGAGCATGAAGCGGTGTTCAAAAACATGAAGAGCCTGAAAAGGTGTGAAAAATATGAAGAGCTTCAAAAGCTGTCAAAAATGAGATGAGCATGAATCGGTCTGAAAAAAAGGAGGAGCATGAAGCGATGTTGAAAATCTTGAAGAGCTTGAAAAGGTGTGAAAATATGAAGAGCTTCAAAAGGTTTCAAAAATATTAGGATCATGAAACGGTCTGAAAAATAGGAGCAACATGAAACGGTCTGAAAAATAAGAGGAGCATGAAATGGTGTTGAAAAACAGGAAGAGCCAGAAAATGTGAGAAAAATATGAACAGCGTCAAAAGGTTTCAAAAATATGAGGAGCATGAAACTTTCTGAAAAAGAGGAGGAGCATGAACCGGTGTTGAAAAACATGAAGAGCCTGAAAAGGTGTGAAAAATATGAAGAGGTTTAAAAGGTGTCAAAAATATGAGGAGCATGAAACTTTCTGAAAAATAGGAGGATCATGAAACCGTGTTCAAAAACATGAAGAGCCTGAAAAGGTGTGAAAAATATGAAGAGCCTTAAAAAATGTCAAAAATATGAGGAGTATGAAATGGTCTGTAAAATAGCAGGAGCATGAAGCGGTGTTGAAAAACATGAAGAGCCTGAAAAGGTGTGAAAAATATGAAGAGCTTCAAAAGGTGTGAAAAATATGAAGAGCTTCAAAAGTTGTCAAAAATATGAGGAGAATGAAACGGTCTGAAAAATAGGCGGAGCATGAAACGGTGTTCAAAAACATGAAGAGCCTGAAAAGGTGTGAAAAATATGAAGAGCTTCAAAACGTGTCAAAATATGAGGAGCATGAAACGGTCTGAAAAATAGGAGGAGCAAGAAGCGGTGTTGAAAAACATGAAGAGTCTGAAAATGTGTGAAAAATATGAAGAGCTTCAAAAGATGTGAAAAATATGAAGAGCTTCAAAAGCTGTCAAATGAGATGAGCATGAAACGGTCTGAAAAATAGCAGGAGCATGAAGAGGTGTTCAAAAACATGAAGATCCTGAAAAGGGGTGAAAAATATGAAGAGCTTCAAAAGGTGTCAAAATTATGAGGAGCATTAAAAGGTCTGAAAAATGGGAGGAGCATGAAGCTGTGTTCAACAACATGAAGAGCCTGAAAAGGTGCGAAAAATATGAAGAGCCTGAAAAGGTATGAAAAATATGAAGAGCTTCAAAAGGTGTCAAAAATGAAATGAGCATGAAACGGTCTGAAAAATAGGAGGAGCATTAAGCGGTGTTGAAAATCATGAAGAGCCTGAAAAGTTGTGGAAAAATAGGAAGAGCTTTAAAATGTGTCAAATATATGAGGAGAATGAAACGGTCTGAAAAATAGGAGGAGCATTAAACGGTGTGGAAAAACGTGAAGAGCCTGAAAAGGTGTGGAAAAATAGGAAGAGCTTCAAAATGTGTCAAATATATGAGGAGAATGAAACGGTCTGAAAAATAGGAGGAGCAAGAAATGGTCTGAAAAATAGGAAGAGCATGAAACGGTCTGAAAAATAGGAGGATCATGAAGCGGTGTTGAAAATCGTGAAGAGCCTGAAAAGGTGTGAAAAATGTGAAGAGCTTCAACAGGTGTCAAAAACTTGAGGAGAATGAAACGGTCTGAAAAATAGGAGGAGCATGAAGCTGTGTTGAAAAACATGAAGAGCCTGAAAAGGTGTGAAAAATATGAAGAGCTTCAAAAGCTGTCAAATATATGAGGAGCACGAAACGGTCTGAAAAAAAGGAGGAGCATGAAGCGTTGTTGAAAATCTTGAAGAGCTTGAAAAGGTGTGAAAAATATGAAGAGCTTCAAAAGGTTTCAAAAATATGAGGATCATGAAACGGTCTGTAAAATAGGAGCAGCATGAAACGGTCTGAAAAATAAGAGGAGCATGAAATGGTGTTGAAAAACAGGAAGAGCCTGAAAAGGTGTGAAAAATATGAAGAGTTTTAAAAGGTGTCAAAATTGTGAGGAGCATGAAACTTTCTGAAAAATAGGAGGATCATGAAACCGTGTTCAAAAACATGAAGAGCCTGAAAAGGTGTGAAAAATATGAAGAGCCTTAAAAAATGTCAAAAATATGAGGAGTATGAAACGGTCTGAAAAATAGCAGGAGCATGAAGCGGTGTTGAAAAACATGAACAGCCTGAAAAGGTGTGAACAATATGAAGAGCTTCAAAAGGTGTGAAAAATATGAAGAGCTTCAAAAGGTGTGAAAAATATGAGGAGAATGAAACGGTCTGAAAAATAGGCGGAGCATGAAATGGTGTTCAAAAACATGAAGAGCCTGAAAAGGTGTGAAAAATATGAAGAGCTTCAAAACGTGTCAAAAATATGAGGAGCATGAAACGGTCTGAAAAATAGGAGGAGCAAGAAGCGGTGTTGAAAAACATGAAGAGCCTGAAAATGTGTGAAAAATATGAAGAGCCTGAAAAGGTGTGAAAAATATGAAGAGCTTCAAAAGGTGTGAAATACATGAGGAGCATGAAACGGTCTGAAAAATAGGAGGAGCATGAAACGGTCTGAAAAATAGGAGGAGCATGAAACAGTGTTGAAAAACATGAAGATCCTGAAAAGCTGTGAAAAATATGAAGAGCTTCAAAAGGTGTCAAATATATGAGGAGCTTGAAACGGTCTGAAAAATAAGAGTAACATGAAACGGTCTGATAAATAGGAGGAGCATGAAGCGGTGTTCAAAAACATGAAGAGCCTGAAAAGGTGTGAAAAATAAGAAGAGCTTCAAAAGGTATGAATAATGAGAGGAGCATGAAACGGTCTGTAAAATAGGAGGAGCATGAAGCGGTGTTGAAAAACATGAAGACCCTGAAAAGGTGTGAAAAATATGAAGAGCTACAAAACCTGTCAAAAATATGAGGAGCCTGAAACAGTCTCAAAAATAGGAAGAGCATGAAACGGTCTGAAAAATAGGAGGATCATGAAGCGGTGTTGAAAATCGTGAAGAGCCTGAAAAGGTGTGAAAAATGTGAAGAGCTTCAACAGGTTTCAAAAACATGACAAGAATGAAACGGTCTGAAAAATAGGAGGAGTATGAAGCTATGTTCAAAAACATGAAGAGCCAGAAAAGGTGTGAAAAATATGAAGAGCTTCAAAAAGTGTAAAAAATGAGATGAGCATGAAACGGTCTGAAAAATAGGAGGAGCATGAAGCGGTGCTGAAAAACATGAAGAGCCTGAAAAGGTTTGAAAAATATGAAGAGCTTCACACGGTGTGAAAAATATGAGGAGCATGAAACGGTCTGAAAAATAGGAGGAGCATGAAGTGGAGCTGAAAAACATGAAGAGCCTGGAAAGGTGTGCAAAATATGAAGAGCTTCAAAAGGTGTAAAAAATGAGATGAGCCTGAAACGGTCTGAAAAATAGGAGGAGCATGAAGCGGTGTTCAAAACATGAAGAGCCTGAAAAGGTGTGAAATATATGAAGAGCTTGAAAAGGTGTAAAAATATGAGGAGCATGAAACCGTCTGCAAAATAGGAGGAGCATGAAATGGTGTTCAAAAACATGAAGAGCATGAAAAGATGTGAAAATTATGAAGAGCTTCAAAAGGTGTGAAATACATGAGGAGGATTAAACGGTCTGAAAAATAGGAGGAGCATGAAGTGGTGTTCAAAAACATGAAGACCATGAAAAGGTGTGAAAAATATGAAGAGCCTCAAAAGTGTGAAAAATATGATGAACATGATATGTTTTGAAAAATAGGATTAGCCTGAAGCGGTGTTCAAATACATGAAGAGCCTGAAAAGTTGTGAAAAATATGCAAAGCTTCAAAAGGTGTCAAAAAAGAGATGAGCATGAAACGGTCTGAAAAATAGGAGCAGCATGAATCGGTGCTGAAAAACATGAAGAGCCTGAAAAGGTGTGAGAAATATGAAGAGCTTCAAAAGGTGTCAAAAATATGAGGAGCATGAAACGATCTGCAAAAAATAAGGAGCAAGAAGTGGTGTTCAAAAACATGAAGAGCCTGAAAAGATGTCAAAAATATGAAGAGCTTCAAAAGGTGTCAAAAATATGAGGAGCATGAAACGGTTTGACAAATTGGAAGAGCATGAAACGGTGTTCAAAAACATGAAGAGACTGAAAAGTGGTGAAAAATATGAAGAGCTTCAAAACGTGTCAAATATATGAGGACCATGAAACGGTCTGAAAAATAGGAGGAGCATGAAGCGGTGTTGAAAAACGTGAAGAGCCTGAAAACGTGTGAAAAATATTAAGAGCTTCAAAAGGTGTGAAAAATATGAAGACCTTCAAAGTGTCAAAAATCGATGAGCAGTAAATGGTCTAAAAAATAGGAGAGCATGAAATGGTGTTAAAAACATGAAGAGCCTGAAAAGGTGTGAAATATATGAAGAGCTTCAAAAGGTATCAAAAATATGAGGAGAATGAAACGGTCGGAAAAATAGGAGGGGCATGAAGCGGTGTTCAAAAACATGAAGATCCTGAAAAGGTGTGAAAAATACGAAGAGCTTCAAAAGGTGTGAAATACATGAGGAGCATGAAATGGTCTGAAAAATAGGAGAAGCATGAAGCGGTTTTGAAAAAAAAAAAGCCTGAAAATGTGTGAAAAATATGAAGAATTTCAAAAGGTGTGAAAAATATGAGGACCATGAAATGGTATGAAAAATAGGAGGAGCATCAAGTGGTGTTGAAAGCCATAAAGAGCTTGAAAACGTGGGAAAATATGAAGAGCTTCAAAATGTCTCAAAAATATGAGGAATATGAAACGGTCTGAAAAATAGGAGGATCATAAAGCGGTGTTGAAAAACATGAAGAGCCTGAAAATGGTGTGAAAAATATGAAGAGCTTCAAAAGGTGTCAAAAATGAGATGTGCATGAAACGGTCTGAAAAATAGGAGCAGCATGAAGTGGTTGTGAAAAACATGAAAAGCCTGAAAATGTGTGCAAAATATGAAGAGCTTCAAAAGGTGTGAAATACATGAGGAGCATGAAATGGTCTGAGAAATAGGAGGAGCATGAAGCGGTGTTCAAAAACATGAAGAGCCTGAAAAGGTGGGAAAATGTGAATAGCTTCAAAAGGTGTCAAAAATATGAGGAGTTTGAAACGGTCTGAAAAATAGGAGGAGCATGAAGCGTTGTTCAAAACCAAGAAGAGCTTGAAAAGGTGTGAAAATTATGAAGAGCTTCAAAAGTTGTCAAAAATATGAGGAGCATGATACGGTCTGAAAAATAAGGGGGAGCATGAAGTGGTGTTCAAAAACAGGAAGAGCCTGAAAAGGGGTGAAAAATATGAAGAGCTACAAAATGTGTAAAAATTATAAGGAGCATGAAACGGTCTGAAAAATAGGAGAAGCATGAAGCGGTTTTGAAAAACATGAAAAGCCTGAAAATGTGTGAAAAATATGAAGAATTTCAAAAGGTGTGAAAAATATGAGGACCATGAAACGGTATGAAAAATAGGAGGAGCATCAAGTGGTGTTGAAAACCATAAAGAGCTTGAAAACGTGGGAAAATATGAAGAGCTTCAAAATGTCTCAAAAATATGAGGAATATGAAACGGTCTGAAAAATAGGAGGATCATAAAGCGGTGTTGAAAAACATGAAGAGCCTGAAAATGGTGTGAAAAATATGAAGAGCTTCAAAAGGTGTCAAAAATGAGATGTGCATGAAACGGTCTGAAAAATAGGAGCAGCATGAAGTGGTTGTGAAAAACATGAAAAGCCTGAAAATGTGTGCAAAATATGAAGAGCTTCAAAAGGTGTGAAATACATGAGCAGCATGAAATGGTCTGAGAAATAGGAGGAGCATGAAGCGGTGTTCAAAAATATGAAGAGCCTGAAAAGGTGTGAAATAAATGAAGAGCTTCAAAAGGTGTGAAAAATATGAATAGCATGATACTGTCTGAAAAATAGGAGAAGCATGCAGTGGTGTTCAAAAACATGAAGAGCCTGAAAAGTTGTGAAAAATACGCATAGCTTCAAAACGTGTCAAAAATTAGATGAGCATTAAACGGTCTGAAAAATTGGAGGAGCAAGAAGTAGTGTTGAAAAATATGAAGAGCCTGAAAAGGTGTGAAAAATATGAAGAGATTCAAAAGGTGTGAAATACATGAGGAGCATGAAACTCTCTGAAAAATAGGAGGAGCATGAAGTGGTGTTGAAAAACATGAAGAGCCTGAAATGTTGTGAAATATATGAAGACCTTCATAACGTGTGAAAAATATGAGGAGCTTGAAAAAGTGTCAAAATTATGAGGACATGAAACGGTCTGAAAAATAGGAGGAGCATGAAAATGTCTGAAAAATAGGAGGAGCATGAAGTGGTGTTGAAAAACATGAAGAGCCTGAAAAGTGTGAAAAATATGAAGAGCTTCAAAAGGTGCCAAAAATATGAGGAGCATGAAACGGCTGAAATAAAGGAGGAGCATGAAACGGTCTGAAAAATAGGAGGAGCATGAAACGTTGTTCAAAAACATGAAGAGCCTGAAAAGCTGTGAAATATATGAAGAGTTTCAAAAGGTGTGAAATATATGAAGAGCTTCAAAAGGTGTGAAATACATGAGGAGCAGGAAACAGTCTGAAAAATAGGAGGAGCATGAAGTGGTGTTCAAAAACATGAAGAGCCTGAAAAGGTGTGAAATATATGAAGAGATTCAAAAGGTGTCAAAAATATGAGGAGCATGAAACGCTCTGAAAAATAGGAGTATAATGAAGCGGTGTTGAAAAACATGAAGAGCCTGAAAAGGTCTGAAAAATATGAAGAGCTTCAAAAGGTGTCCAAAATATGAGGAGCATGAAACGGTCTGAAAAATAGGAGGAGCATGAAGTGGTGTTGAAAAACATGAAGAGCCTGAAAAGGTGTGAGTAATATGAAGAGCTTCAAAAGATGTCAAAAATATGAGGAGCAGGAAGCGGTGTGTAAAATAGGAGGAGCATGAAGCGGTGTTCAAAAACATGAAGAGCCTGAAAAGGTGTGAAAAATGTGAAGAGCTTCAAAAGTTGTGAAATACAAGAGGAGCATGAAACGGTCTGAAAAATAGGAGGAGCATGAAGCGGTTTTGAAAAACATGAAGAACCTGAAAAGGTGTGAAAAATATGGAGAACTTCAAAAGGTGCCAATAATATGAGGAGCATGAAACGGTCTGAAAAATAGGAGGGGCATGAAACGTTGTTCAAAAACATGAAGAGCCTGAAAAGGTGTGAAAAATATGAAGAGCTCAAAAGGTGTGAAATACATGAGGGGCATGAAACGGTCTGAAAAATAGGAGGAGCATGAAGCGATGTTCAAAAACCTGAAGAGCCTGAAAAGGTGTGAAAAATATGACGAGCATGGAACGGTCTGAAAAATAGGAAGAACATGAAGCGGTGTTCAAAAACATGAAGAGCCTGAAAAGGTGTGAAAAATATGAAGACCTTCAAAAGGTGTCAAAAATATGAGGAGCATGAAATGGTCTGAAAAATACGAGGAGCATGAAACGGTGTTCAAAATATGAAGGGCCTGAAAAGGTGTGAATTATATGAAGAGCCTCAAAATGTGTCAAAAATATGAGGAGCATGAAACTGTCTGAAAAATAGGAGGAGCATGAATCGGTGTTGAAAAACATGAAGAGACTGAAAACGTGTGAATAATATGAAGAGCTTCAAAAGGTTTGAAAAATATGAAGAGATTCAAAAGGTGTGAAAAATATGAAGAGCTTCAGAAGGTGTCAAAAATGAGATGAGCATGAAACGGTTTGAAAAATAGGAGGAGCATGAAACGATCTGAAAAATAGGAGGAGCATGAAACGGTGTTGAAAACATAAAGAGCATGAAAAGGTGTGAAAAATACGAAGAGCTTCAAAAGGTGTCAAAAATATGAGGCGCATGAAACGGTCTGAAAAATAGGAGGAGCATGAAGCGTTGTTGAAAAACATGAAAGCCTTAAAAGGTGTGAAAAATATGAAGAGCTTCAAAAGGTCTCAAAAATATGAGGAGCATGAGACGGTCTGAAAAATAGGAGGAGCATCACAGGGTTCAAAAACATGAAGAGCCTGAAAAGGTGTGAAAAATATGAGAGCTTCAAAAGGTGTGAAATACATGAGAAGCATGAAACGGTCTGAAAAATAGGAGGAACATAAAACGGTGTTCAAAAACATGAAGGGCCTGAAAAGGTGTGAAAAATATGAAGAGCTTCAAAAGGTGTGAAAAAAATGAAGATCCTCAAAACGTGTCAAAAATATGAGGAGCATGAAACGGTCTGAAAAATAGGAGGAGCATGAAGCGGTGTTGAAAAACATGAAGAGCATGAAAAGGTGTGAAAAATATGAAGAGCTACAAAGGTGTCAAATGTATGAGGAGCATGAAACGGTCTGAAAATATGAGGAGCATGAAGCGGTACTCTAAAACATGAGGAGCCTGAAAAGATGTGAAATATATGAAGAGCTTCAAAATGTGTGAAGTATATGAGGAGAATTAAAAGGTCTGAAAAATAGGAGGAGCATGAAGAGGTGTTGAATAATATGAAGAGCCTGAAAAGGTGTGAAATATATGAAGAGCTTCAAAAAGTGTGAAAAATATGAGGAGCATGAAACGTTCTGAAATATTGGAGGAGCATGAAGCGGTGTTGAAAAACATGAAGAGACAGAAATGATGTGAAAAATATGAAGAGCTTCAAAAGGTGTCAAAAATATGGGGACCATGAAACGGTCCGAAAAATAGGAGGAGCATGAACTGGTGTTGAAAAACATGAAGAGCCTGAAAAAGTGTGAAATATATGAAGAGCTTCAAAATGTGTGAAATACATGAGGAGCATTAAACGGTCTGAAAAAATAGGAGGAGCATGATGCGGTGTTCTAAAACATGAAGAGCCTGAAAAGGTGTCAAAAATATGAAGAGATTCAAAAGGTGTGAAAAATATGAAGAGCTTCAAAATGTTTCAAAAATGAGATGAGCATGAAACGGTCTGAAAAAGATGAGGAGCATGAAGTGGTGTTGAAACACATGAAGAGCCTGAAAAGGTGTGAAAAAAATGAAGACGTTCAAAGGTGTCAAATACATGAGGATCATGAAATGGTTTGAAAAATAGGAGGAGCATGAAACGGTGTTCAAAAACATGAAGAGCCTGAAAAGGTGTGCAATATATGAACAGCTTCAAAAGGTGTCAAAAATAGGAGGAGCATGAAGCGGTGTAGAAAAACATGAAGATCCTGAAAAGGTGTGAAAAATATGAAGACCTTCAAATCGTGTCAAAAATATGAGGAGCATGAAACGGTCTGAAAATTGGAGGAGCATGAGGCAGTGTTGAAAAACATGAAGACCCTGAAAAGATGTGAAAAATATGAAGAGCTTCAAATCGTGTCAAAAATATGAGGAGCATGAAACGGTCTGAAAATTGGAGGAGCATGAAGCGGTGTTGAAAAACATGAAGAGCCTGAAAAGGTGTGAAAAATATGAAGAGCTTCAAATGGTGTCAAAAATATGAGGAGCATGAAACGGTCTGAAAAATAGAAGGAGAATGAAACGGTGTTCAAAAACATGAAGAGCCTGAAAAGGTGTGAAAAATATGAAGAGCTTCAAAAGGTGTCAAAAATATGAGGAGCATGAAACGGTCTGAAAAATAGGAGCAACATGAAGCGGTGTAAAAAACATGAAGAGCCTGAAAACGTGTGAAAGATATGAAGACCTTCAAAAGGTGTCAAAAATATGAGGAGCATGAAACGGTCTGAAAAATAGGAGCAGCATGAAGCGGTGTAATAAACATGAAGAGCCTGAAAAGGTGTGAAAAATATGAAGAGCTTCAAAAGGTGTGAAAAAAATGAAGAGCTTCAAAACGTGTCAAAAATATGAGGAGCATGAAACGGTCTGAAAAATAGGATGAGCAAGAAGGGGTCTTGAAAAACATGAAGAGCCTGAAAACGTTTGAGAAATATGAAGAGCTTCAAAAGGTGTGAAAAATATGAAGAGCTTCAAAATGTGTCAGAAATGAGACAAGCATGAAACGGTCTGAAAAATAGGATGAGCAAGAAGGGGTGTTGAAAAACATGAAGAGCCTGAAAACGTTTGAGAAATATGAAGAGCTTCAAAAGGTGTGAAAAATATGAAGAGCTTCAAAAGTTGTTAAAAATGAGATGAGCATGACACAGTTTGAAAAATAGGAGGAGCACGAAACCGTGTTCAAAAACATGAAGAGCCTAAAAAGGTTGAAAAATATGAAGAGCTTCAAAAGGTGTGAAAAATACGAGGAGCATGAAACGGTCTGAAAAATAGGAGAAGCATGAAGTGGTGTTGAAAAACATGAAAAACATGAAAAGGTGTGAAAAATATGAAGAGCTTCAACAGGTGTCAAAAATATGAGGAGCATGAATCGGTGTTGAAAAACTTGAAGAGCCTGAAAATGTGTGAAAAATATGAAGAGCTTCAAAAGGTGCAAAAATATCAGGAGCATGAAACGGTCTGAAAAATAGGAGAAGCATGAAGCGGTGTTGAAAAATATGAAAAACATGAAAAGGTGTGAAAAATATGAAGAGCTTCAAAAGGTGTCAAAAATATGAGGAGCATGAACCGGTCTGAAAAATAGGAGGAGCATGAAGCGGTATTCAAAAACATGAAGAGCATGAAAATGTGTGAAAAATATGAAGAGCTTCAAAAGGTGTCAAAAATAAGAGGAGCATGAAACGGTCTGAAAAATAGGAAGAGCATGAAGCGGTGTTGAAAAACATGAAGAGCCTGAAAAGGTGTGAAAAATATGAAGAGCTTCAAAAGGTGTCAAAAATATGAGGAGCATGAAACGGTCTGAAAAATGGGAGGAGCATGAAGCGGTGTTGAAAAACATGAAGAGCCTGAAAAGGTGTGAAAAATATGAAGAGCTTCAAAAGGTGTCAAAAATATGAGGAGCATGAAACGATCTGAAAAATAGGAGGAGCAAGAAGCGGTGTTGAAAAAAATGAAGAGCCTGAAAACGTTTGAAAAATATGAAGAGCTTCAAAAGGTGTGGAAAATATGAAGAGCTTCAAAATGTGTCAAAAGTGAGATGAGCATGAAACGGTCTGAAAAATAGGAGGAGCATGAAGTGGTGTTGAAAAACATGAAGAACCTGAAAATGTGTGAAATATATGAAGAGCTTCAAAAGTTGTCAGAAATGATAGAAACATGAAACGGTCTGAAAAATAGGATGAGCAAGAAGGGGTGTTGAAAAACATGAAGAGTGTGAAAACGTTTGAGAAATATGAAGAGATTCAAAAGGTGTGAAATTTATGAAGAGCTTCAAAAGGTGTCAAAAATGAGATGAGCATGAAACATTCCGAAAAATAGGAGGAGCCTGAAATTGTGTTCAAAAACATGAAGAGCCTAAAAAGGTGTGAAAAATATAAAGAGCTTCAAAAGGTGTGAAATACAGGAGGAGCATGAAACGGTCTGAAAAATAGGAGAAGCATGAAGTGGCTTTGAAAAACATGAAGAGCCTGAAAAGGTGTGAAAAATATGAAGAGCTTCAATAGGTGTCAAAAATATGAGGAGCATGAAACGGTCTGAAAAATAGGAGGAGCATGAAACGGTGTTGAAAAACGTGAAGAGCCTGAAAACGTGTGAAAAATATTAAGAGCTTAAAAACGTGTGAAAAATATGAAGAGCTTCAAAGTGTCAAAAATCGATGAGCAGGAAATGGTCTAAAAAATAGGAGAGCATGAAGTCGTGTTAAAAACATGAAGAGCCTGAAAATGTGTGAAATATATGAAGAGCTTCAAAAGGTGTGGAAAATATGAAGAGCTTCAAAATGTGTCAAAAGTGAGATGAGCATGAAACGGTCTGAAAAATAGGAGGAGCAAGAAGAGGTGTTGAAAAAAATGAAGAGCCTGAAAACGTTTGAAAAATATGAAGAGCTTCAAAAGGTGTGGAAAATATGAAGAGCTTCAAAATGTGTCAAAAGTGAGATGAGCATGAAACGGTCTGAAAAATAGGAGGAGCATGAAGTGGTGTTGAAAAACATGAAGAGCCTGAAAATGTGTGAAATATATGAAGAGCTTCAAAAGTTGTCAGAAATGATAGAAACATGAAACGGTCTGAAAAATAGGATGAGCAAGAAGGGGTGTTGAAAAACATGAAGAGTGTGAAAACGTTTGAGAAATATGAAGAGATTCAAAAGGTGTGAAAATTATGAAGAGCTTCAAAAGGTGTCAAAAATGAGATGAACATGAAACATTCCGAAAAATAGGAGGAGCCTGAAATCGTGTTCAAAAACATGAAGAGCCTGAAAAGGTGTGAAAAATATGAAGAGCTTCAAATGGTGTCAAAAATATGAGAAGCATGAAACGGTCTGAAAGATAGGAGAAGCATGAAACGGTGATCAGAAACATGAAGAGCCTGAAAAGTTGTGAAAAATATGAATAGCTTCAAAAGGTGTGAAATTCATGAGGAGCATGAAACCTTTCTGAAAAATAGGAGAAGCATGAAGTGGTGTGGAAAAATATGAAGAGCCTGAAAAGGTGTGAAAAATATGAAGAGCTTCTAATGGTGTCAAAAATATGAGAAGAATGAAACGGTCTGAAAGATAGATGCGGCATGAAATGGTGTTGAAAAACATGAAGAGCCTGAAAAGGTGTGAAAAATATGAAGAGCTTCAAAAGGTGTGAAATACATGAGGACCATGGAACGGGCTGAAAAATAGAAGCATGAAGTGGTGTGGAAAAACATGAAGAGCCTGAAAAGGTGTGAAAAATATGAAGAGCTTCAAAAGGAGTGAAATATATTAGGAACATGAAACTCTCTGAAAAATAGGAGGACCATGAAGCGGTGTTCAAAAACATGAAGAGCCTAAAAAGTTGTGAAAAATATGAAAAGCTTCAAAAGGTGTCAAAAATGAGATGAGCATGAAACGGTCTGAAAAATAGGAGGATCATGAAACGGTGTTGAAAAACATGAAGAGCCTGAAAAGGTGTGAAAAATATGAAGAGTTTCAAAAGGTGTCAAAAATATGAGGAGCATGAAACGGTCTGAAAAATAGGAGGAGCATGAAGCTGTGTTCAAAAAATATGAAGAGCCTGAAAAGGTGTGAAAAATATGAAGAGCTTCAAAATGTGTGAAAAATATGAGGAGCATGAAACGGTCTGAAAAATAGAAGCAGCATGAAACGGTGTTGAAAAACATGAAGAGCCTGAAAAGGTGTGAAAAATATGAAGAGCTTCAAAAGGTGTCAAAAATATGAGGAGCATGAAACGGCCTGAAAAATAGAATCAGCATGAAACGGTGTTGAAAAATATGAAGAGCCTGAAAGGTGTGAAAAATATGAAGAGCTTCAAAAGGGGTCAAATATATAAAGAGCATGAAACGGTCTGTAAAATAGGAGGTTCATGAAGCTGTGTTCAAAATCATGAAGAGCCTGAAAACGTGTGAAAAATATGAAGAGCTTCAAAAGGTGTCAAAAATATGAGGAGCATGAAACGTTCTGAGAAATAGGAGGAGCATGAAACGGTGATCAAAAACATGAGGAGCCTGAAAAGGTGTGAGAAATATGAAGAACTTCAAAAGGTGTGAAATTCATGAGGAGCATGAAACGTTCTGAAAAATATGAGAAGCATGAAGTGGTGTGGAAAAACATGAAGAGCCTGAAAAGGTGTGAATAATATGAAGAGCTTCAAAAGGTGTCAAAAATATTAAGAGCATGAAACGATCTGAAATTTTGGAGGATCATGATCGGTGTCAAAAACATGAAGAGCCTGAAAAGGTGTGAAAAATATGAAGAGCTTCAAATGGTGTCAAAAATATGAGAAGCATGAAACGGTGTGAAAGATAGGAGTAGCATGAAACGGTGATCAGAAACATGAAGAGCCTGAAACGTTGTGAAAAATATGAAGAGCTTCAAAAGGTGTGAAATTCATGAGAAGCATGAAAAGGTTTGAAAAATACGAGAAGCATGAAGTGGTGTGGAAAAACATGAAGAACCTTAAAAGGTGTGAAAAATATGAAGAGCTTCAAAGGGGTCAAAAATATAAAGAGCATGAAACGGTCTGTAAAATAGGAGGTTCATGAAGCGGTGTTCAAAATCATGAATAGCCTGAAAACGTGTGAAAAATATGAAGAGCTTCAAAAGGTGTCAAATATATGAGGAGCATGAAACGTTCTGAAATATAGGAGGAGCATGAAGCGGTGTTCAAAAACATGAAGAGCCTGAAAAGGTGTGAGAAATATGAAGAGCTTCAAAAGGTGTTAAAATTATGAGGAGCCTGAAACGGTCTGAAAAATAGGAGGAGCATGAAGCGGTGTTCAAAAACATGAAGAGCCTGAAAAGGTGTGAGAAATATGAAGAGCTTCAAAAGGTGTTAAAATTATGAGGAGCCTGAAACGGTCTGAAAAATAGGAGGAGCATGAAGCGGTGTTCAAAAACATGAAGAGCCTGAAAAGGTGTGAAAAATATGAAGAGCTTCAAAAGGTGTCAAGAATATGAGGAGCATGAAACGGTCTGAAAAATAGGAGGAACATGAAACTGTGTTCAAAAACATGAAAAGCCTGAAAAGGTGTGAAAATATGAAGAACTTCAAAAATAGAAAAATATGAAGAGCTTCAAAAGGGGTGAAAAACTTGAAGAGCTTCAAAAGGTGTCAAAAATATGAGGAGCATGAAACGGTCTGAAAAAGAGGAGGAGAATGAAGCGGTGTTGAAAAACATCAAGAGCCTGAAAAGGTGTGAAAAATATGAAGAGCTTCAAAAGGTGTGAAATAGATGGGGAGCATTAAATGGTCTAAAAAATAGGAGGAGTATGAAGCGGTGTTCAAAAATATGAAGAGCCTGAAAAGGTGTGAAATATATGAAGAGCTTCAAAAGGTGTCAAAAATATGAGGAGCATGAAACGGTCTGAAAAATAGGAGGATCATGAAACGGTGATCAAAAACATGAAGAGCCTGAAAAGGTGTGAAAAACATGAAGAGATTCAAAAGCTGTGAAATACATGAGGAGCATGAAACGGGCTGAAAAATAGGAGAAGCATGAAGTGGTGTGGAAAAACATGAAGAGCCTAAAAAGTTGTGAAAAATATGAAGAGCTTCAAAAGGTGTGAAAAATATGACGAGCAAGAAATGGTCTGAAAAATAGGAGGATTATGAAACGGTGTTCAAAAACAAGAAGAGCCTGAAAAGGTGTGAAAAATAGTAAAAGCCTCAAAAAGTGTCAAAAATATGAGGAGCATGAAACGGTCTGAAAAATTGCATGAGCATGAAGTGGTGTTGAAAAACATGAAGAGTCTGAAAACGTGTGAAAATAAGAAGAGCTTCAAAAATATGAGAAATACGAAGAGCTTCAATAGGTATCAAAATGAGATGAGCATGAACCGGTCTGAAAAATAGGAGGAGCATGAAGTGGGGTTGAAAAAATGAAAAGCCTGAAAAGGTGTGAAATATATGAAGTGCTTCAAAGGTGTCAAAAATATGAGGAGAATGAAACGGTCTGAAAAATAGGAGGAGCATGAAGTGGTGTTGAAAAACATGAAGAGCCTGAAAACGTGTGAAAAATATGAAGACCTTCAAAAAGTGTGAAAAATATGAAGAGTTTCAAAAGGTGTGAAAAAAGAGATGAGCATGAAAAGTTCTGAAAAATAGGAGGAGCATGAAGCGGTGTTGAAAATCATGAACAGCCTGAAAAGGTGTGAAAAATATGAAGAGCTTCAAAAGGTGTCAAAATGAGATGAGCATGAAACGGTCTGAAAAACAGGAGGAGAATGAAGCGGTGTTGAAAATCATCAAGAGCATGAAAAGGTGTGAAAAATATGAAGAGCTTCAAAAGGTGTAAAAAAGGGATGAGCATGAAAAGGTCTGAAAAATAGGAGGAGCAAGAAGTGGTGTTGAAAAAAATGAGAAGCCTGAAAAGGTGTGAAATATATGAAGAGCTTCAAAAGGTGTGAAATACATGAGGAGCATGAAACTCTCTGAAAAATAGAAGGAGCATGAAGTGTTGTTGTAAAACATGAAGAGCCTGAAAAGGTGTGAAAAATATGAAGAGCTTCAAAAGGTGTCCAAAATATGAGGAGCAGGAAACGGTCTGAAAAATAGGAGGAGCATGAAGCGGTGTTGAAAAACATGAAGAGCCTGAAAAGGTGTGAAAAATATGAAGAGCTTCAAAAGGTGTCCAAAATATGAGGAGCATGAAACGGTCTGAAAAACAGGAGGAGCATGAAGCGGTGTTTAAAAACATGAAGAGCCTGAAAAGCTGTGAGAAATATGAAGAGCTTCAAAAGGTGTCAAAAATATGAGGATCATGAAACGGTCTGAAAAATAGGAGGAGCATGACTCCGTGTTCAAAAACATGAAGAGCCTGAAAAGGTGTGAAAAATATGAGGAACTTCAAACGGTGTGAAAGACATGAAGAGCATTAAACGGTCTGAAAAATAGGAGGAGCATGAAGCGGTGTTGAAAAACATGAAGAGCCTGAAAACTTGTGAAAAATATGAAGAGCTTCAAAAGGTGTGAAAAATATGAAGAGCTTCAAAAGGTGTCAAAATGAGATGAGAATGAAATGGTCTGAAAAACAGGAGGAGCATGAAGTGATGTTGAAAAAAATGAAGAGCCTGAAAAGGTGTGAAATATATGAAGAGCTTCAAAAGGTGTGAAAAATATGAGGAGAACGAAACGGTGTGAAAAATAGGAGGAGCATGGAGTGGTGTTGAAAAATATGAAGAGCCTGAAAAGCTGTGAGAAATATGAAGAGCTTCAAAACGTGTGAAAAATATGAAGAGCTTCAAAAGGTGTCAAAAATATGAGGGGAATGAAACGGTATGCAACATAGGAGGAGCATGAAATGGTGTTCAAAAACATGAAGAGCCTGAAAATGTGTAAAAAATATGAAGTGATTCAAAAGGTGTGAAATACATGAGGAGGATTAAACGGTCTGAAACATAGGAGGAGCATGAAGCGGTTTTGAAAAACATGAAGAGCCTGAAAACGTGTGAAAAATATGAAGAGCTTCAAAATATGTGAAAAATATGAAGAGCTTCAAAAAGTGTCAAAAATTAGATGAGCATGAAACGGTCTGAAAAATAGGAGTAGCATGAAGTGGTGTTGAAAAATATGAAGAGCCTGAAAACGTGTGAAAACTATGAAGAGCTTCAAAGTTGTGAATAATATGAAGAGGTTCAAAGGTGTCAAAAATGAGATGAGTATGAAACGGTCTGAAAAATAGCAGGAGCATGAAGCGGTATTGAAAAACATGAATCGCCGGAAAAGGTGTGAAAAATATGAAGAGCTTCAAAATGTGTCAAAAATATGAGGAGCATGAAACAGTCTGAAAAAAAATATGAGCATGAAGTGTTGTTGAAAACATGAAGAGATTGAAATGTTGTGAAAAATATGAAGAGCTTCAAAAGGTGTCAAATATATGAGGAGCATGAAACGGTCTGAAAAACAGGAGGAGCATGAAGTATTTTTGAAAACATGAAGAGATTGAAAAGTTGTGAATAATATGAAGAGCTTCAAAAGGTGTCAAAAATATGAGGAGCATGAAACGGTCTGAAAAATAGGAGCAACATGAAGCGGTGTAAAAAACATGAAGAGCCTGAAAACGTGTGAAAGATATGAAGACCTTCAAAAGGTGTCAAAAATATGAGGAGCATGAAACGGTCTGAAAAATAGGAGCAGCATGAAGCGGTGTAATAAACATGAAGAGCCTGAAAAGGTGTGAAAAATATGAAGAGCTTCAAAAGGTGTGAAAAAAATGAAGAGCTTCAAAACGTGTCAAAAATATGAGGAGCATGAAACGGTCTGAAAAATAGGATGAGCAAGAAGGGGTCTTGAAAAACATGAAGAGCCTGAAAACGTTTGAGAAATATGAAGAGCTTCAAAAGGTGTGAAAAATATGAAGAGCTTCAAAATGTGTCAGAAATGAGACAAGCATGAAACGGTCTGAAAAATAGGATGAGCAAGAAGGGGTGTTGAAAAACATGAAGAGCCTGAAAACGTTTGAGAAATATGAAGAGCTTCAAAAGGTGTGAAAAATATGAAGAGCTTCAAAAGTTGTTAAAAATGAGATGAGCATGACACAGTTTGAAAAATAGGAGGAGCACGAAACCGTGTTCAAAAACATGAAGAGCCTTAAAAGGTTGAAAAATATGAAGAGCTTCAAAAGGTGTGAAAAATACGAGGAGCATGAAACGGTCTGAAAAATAGGAGAAGCATGAAGTGGTGTTGAAAAACATGAAAAACATGAAAAGGTGTGAAAAATATGAAGAGCTTCAACAGGTGTCAAAAATATGAGGAGCATGAATCGGTGTTGAAAAACTTGAAGAGCCTGAAAATGTGTGAAAAATATGAAGAGCTTCAAAAGGTGCAAAAATATCAGGAGCATGAAACGGTCTGAAAAATAGGAGAAGCATGAAGCGGTGTTGAAAAATATGAAAAACATGAAAAGGTGTGAAAAATATGAAGAGCTTCAAAAGGTGTCAAAAATATGAGGAGCATGAACCGGTCTGAAAAATAGGAGGAGCATGAAGCGGTATTCAAAAACATGAAGAGCATGAAAATGTGTGAAAAATATGAAGAGCTTCAAAAGGTGTCAAAAATAAGAGGAGCATGAAACGGTCTGAAAAATAGGAAGAGCATGAAGCGGTGTTGAAAAACATGAAGAGCCTGAAAAGGTGTGAAAAATATGAAGAGCTTCAAAAGGTGTCAAAAATATGAGGAGCATGAAACGGTCTGAAAAATGGGAGGAGCATGAAGCGGTGTTGAAAAACATGAAGAGCCTGAAAAGGTGTGAAAAATATGAAGAGCTTCAAAAGGTGTCAAAAATATGAGGAGCATGAAACGATCTGAAAAATAGGAGGAGGAAGAAGCGGTGTTGAAAAAAATGAAGAGCCTGAAAACGTTTGAAAAATATGAAGAGCTTCAAAAGGTGTGGAAAATATGAAGAGCTTCAAAATGTGTCAAAAGTGAGATGAGCATGAAACGGTCTGAAAAATAGGAGGAGCATGAAGTGGTGTTGAAAAACATGAAGAACCTGAAAATGTGTGAAATATATGAAGAGCTTCAAAAGTTGTCAGAAATGATAGAAACATGAAACGGTCTGAAAAATAGGATGAGCAAGAAGGGGTGTTGAAAAACATGAAGAGTGTGAAAACGTTTGAGAAATATGAAGAGATTCAAAACGTGTGAAATTTATGAAGAGCTTCAAAAGGTGTCAAAAATGAGATGAGCATGAAACATTCCGAAAAATAGGAGGAGCCTGAAATTGTGTTCAAAAACATGAAGAGCCTAAAAAGGTGTGAAAAATATAAAGAGCTTCAAAAGGTGTGAAATACAGGAGGAGCATGAAACGGTCTGAAAAATAGGAGAAGCATGAAGTGGCTTTGAAAAACATGAAGAGCCTGAAAAGGTGTGAAAAATATGAAGAGCTTCAATAGGTGTCAAAAATATGAGGAGCATGAAACGGTCTGAAAAATAGGAGGAGCATGAAACGGTGTTGAAAAACGTGAAGAGCCTGAAAACGTGTGAAAAATATTAAGAGCTTAAAAACGTGTGAAAAATATGAAGAGCTTCAAAGTGTCAAAAATCGATGAGCAGGAAATGGTCTAAAAAATAGGAGAGCATGAAGTCGTGTTAAAAACATGAAGAGCCTGAAAATGTGTGAAATATATGAAGAGCTTCAAAAGGTGTGGAAAATATGAAGAGCTTCAAAATGTGTCAAAAGTGAGATGAGCATGAAACGGTCTGAAAAATAGGAGGAGCAAGAAGAGGTGTTGAAAAAAATGAAGAGCCTGAAAACGTTTGAAAAATATGAAGAGCTTCAAAAGGTGTGGAAAATATGAAGAGCTTCAAAATGTGTCAAAAGTGAGATGAGCATGAAACGGTCTGAAAAATAGGAGGAGCATGAAGTGGTGTTGAAAAACATGAAGAGCCTGAAAATGTGTGAAATATATGAAGAGCTTCAAAAGTTGTCAGAAATGATAGAAACATGAAACGGTCTGAAAAATAGGATGAGCAAGAAGGGGTGTTGAAAAACATGAAGAGTGTGAAAACGTTTGAGAAATATGAAGAGATTCAAAAGGTGTGAAAATTATGAAGAGCTTCAAAAGGTGTCAAAAATGAGATGAACATGAAACATTCCGAAAAATAGGAGGAGCCTGAAATCGTGTTCAAAAACATGAAGAGCCTGAAAAGGTGTGAAAAATATGAAGAGCTTCAAATGGTGTCAAAAATATGAGAAGCATGAAACGGTCTGAAAGATAGGAGAAGCATGAAACGGTGATCAGAAACATGAAGAGCCTGAAAAGTTGTGAAAAATATGAATAGCTTCAAAAGGTGTGAAATTCATGAGGAGCATGAAACCTTTCTGAAAAATAGGAGAAGCATGAAGTGGTGTGGAAAAACATGAAGAGCCCGAAAAGGTGTGAAAAATATGAAGAGCTTCTAATGGTGTCAAAAATATGAGAAGAATGAAACGGTCTGAAAGATAGATGCGGCATGAAATGGTGTTGAAAAACATGAAGAGCCTGAAAAGGTGTGAAAAATATGAAGAGCTTCAAAAGGTGTGAAATACATGAGGACCATGGAACGGGCTGAAAAATAGAAGCATGAAGTGGTGTGGAAAAACATGAAGAGCCTGAAAAGGTGTGAAAAATATGAAGAGCTTCAAAAGGAGTGAAATATATTAGGAACATGAAACTCTCTGATAAATAGGAGGACCATGAAGCGGTGTTCAAAAACATGAAGAGCCTAAAAAGTTGTGAAAAATATGAAAAGCTTCAAAAGGTGTCAAAAATGAGATGAGCATGAAACGGTCTGAAAAATAGGAGGATCATGAAACGGTGTTGAAAAACATGAAGAGCCTGAAAAGGTGTGAAAAATATGAAGAGTTTCAAAAGGTGTCAAAAATATGAGGAGCATGAAACGGTCTGAAAAATAGGAGGAGCATGAAGCTGTGTTCAAAAAATATGAAGAGCCTGAAAAGGTGTGAAAAATATGAAGAGCTTCAAAATGTGTGAAAAATATGAGCAGCATGAAACGGTCTGAAAAATAGAAGCAGCATGAAACGGTGTTGAAAAACATGAAGAGCCTGAAAAGGTGTGAAAAATATGAAGAGCTTCAAAAGGTGTCAAAAATATGAGGAGCATGAAACGGCCTGAAAAATAGAATCAGCATGAAACGGTGTTGAAAAATATGAAGAGCCTGAAAGGTGTGAAAAATATGAAGAGCTTCAAAAGGGGTCAAATATATAAAGAGCATGAAACGGTCTGTAAAATAGGAGGTTCATGAAGCTGTGTTCAAAATCATGAAGAGCCTGAAAACGTGTGAAAAATATGAAGAGCTTCAAAAGGTGTCAAAAATATGAGGAGCATGAAACGTTCTGAGAAATAGGAGGAGCATGAAACGGTGATCAAAAACATGAGGAGCCTGAAAAGGTGTGAGAAATATGAAGAACTTCAAAAGGTGTGAAATTCATGAGGAGCATGAAACGTTCTGAAAAATATGAGAAGCATGAAGTGGTGTGGAAAAACATGAAGAGCCTGAAAAGGTGTGAAAAATATGAAGAGCTTCAAAAGGTGTCAAAAATATTAAGAGCATGAAACGATCTGAAATTTTGGAGGATCATGATCGGTGTCAAAAACATGAAGAGCCTGAAAAGGTGTGAAAAATATGAAGAGCTTCAAATGGTGTCAAAAATATGAGAAGCATGAAACGGTGTGAAAGATAGGAGTAGCATGAAACGGTGATCAGAAACATGAAGAGCCTGAAACGTTGTGAAAAATATGAAGAGCTTCAAAAGGTGTGAAATTCATGAGAAGCATGAAAAGGTTTGAAAAATACGAGAAGCATGAAGTGGTGTGGAAAAACATGAAGAACCTTAAAAGGTGTGAAAAATATGAAGAGCTTCAAAGGGGTCAAAAATATAAAGAGCATGAAACGGTCTGTAAAATAGGAGGTTCATGAAGCGGTGTTCAAAATCATGAATAGCCTGAAAACGTGTGAAAAATATGAAGAGCTTCAAAAGGTGTCAAATATATGAGGAGCATGAAACGTTCTGAAATATAGGAGGAGCATGAAGCGGTGTTCAAAAACATGAAGAGCCTGAAAAGGTGTGAGAAATATGAAGAGCTTCAAAAGGTGTTAAAATTATGAGGAGCCTGAAACGGTCTGAAAAATAGGAGGAGCATGAAGCGGTGTTCAAAAACATGAAGAGCCTGAAAAGGTGTGAGAAATATGAAGAGCTTCAAAAGGTGTTAAAATTATGAGGAGCCTGAAACGGTCTGAAAAATAGGAGGAGCATGAAGCGGTGTTCAAAAACATGAAGAGCCTGAAAAGGTGTGAAAAATATGAAGAGCTTCAAAAGGTGTCAAGAATATGAGGAGCATGAAACGGTCTGAAAAATAGGAGGAACAAGAAACTGTGTTCAAAAACATGAAAAGCCTGAAAAGGTGTGAAAATATGAAGAACTTCAAAAATAGAAAAATATGAAGAGCTTCAAAAGGGGTGAAAAACTTGAAGAGCTTCAAAAGGTGTCAAAAATATGAGGAGCATGAAACGGTCTGAAAAAGAGGAGGAGAATGAAGCGGTGTTGAAAAACATCAAGAGCCTGAAAAGGTGTGAAAAATATGAAGAGCTTCAAAAGGTGTGAAATAGATGGGGAGCATTAAATGGTCTAAAAAATAGGAGGAGTATGAAGCGGTGTTAAAAAATATGAAGAGCCTGAAAAGGTGTGAAATATATGAAGAGCTTCAAAAGGTGTCAAAAATATGAGGAGCATGAAACGGTCTGAAAAATAGGAGGATCATGAAACGGTGATCAAAAACATGAAGAGCCTGAAAAGGTGTGAAAAACATGAAGAGATTCAAAAGCTGTGAAATACATGAGGAGCATGAAACGGGCTGAAAAATAGGAGAAGCATGAAGTGGTGTGGAAAAACATGAAGAGCCTAAAAAGTTGTGAAAAATATGAAGAGCTTCAAAAGGTGTGAAAAATATGACGAGCAAGAAATGGTCTGAAAAATAGGAGGATTATGAAACGGTGTTCAAAAACAAGAAGAGCCTGAAAAGGTGTGAAAAATAGTAAAAGCCTCAAAAAGTGTCAAAAATATGAGGAGCATGAAACGGTCTGAAAAATTGCATGAGCATGAAGTGGTGTTGAAAAACATGAAGAGTCTGAAAACGTGTGAAAATAAGAAGAGCTTCAAAAATATGAGAAATACGAAGAGCTTCAATAGGTATCAAAATGAGATGAGCATGAACCGGTCTGAAAAATAGGAGGAGCATGAAGTGGGGTTGAAAAAATGAAAAGCCTGAAAAGGTGTGAAATATATGAAGTGCTTCAAAGGTGTCAAAAATATGAGGAGAATGAAACGGTCTGAAAAATAGGAGGAGCATGAAGTGGTGTTGAAAAACATGAAGAGCCTGAAAACGTGTGAAAAATATGAAGACCTTCAAAAAGTGTGAAAAATATGAAGAGTTTCAAAAGGTGTGAAAAAAGAGATGAGCATGAAAAGTTCTGAAAAATAGGAGGAGCATGAAGCGGTGTTGAAAATCATGAACAGCCTGAAAAGGTGTGAAAAATATGAAGAGCTTCAAAAGGTGTCAAAATGAGATGAGCATGAAACGGTCTGAAAAACAGGAGGAGAATGAAGCGGTGTTGAAAATCATAAAGAACATGAAAAGGTGTGAAAAATATGAAGAGCTTCAAAAGGTGTAAAAAAGGGATGAGCATGAAAAGGTCTGAAAAATAGGAGGAGCAAGAAGTGGTGTTGAAAAAAATGAGAAGCCTGAAAAGGTGTGAAATATATGAAGAGCTTCAAAAGGTGTGAAATACATGAGGAGCATGAAACTCTCTGAAAAATAGAAGGAGCATGAAGTGTTGTTGTAAAACATGAAGAGCCTGAAAAGGTGTGAAAAATATGAAGAGCTTCAAAAGGTGTCCAAAATATGAGGAGCAGGAAACGGTCTGAAAAATAGGAGGAGCATGAAGCGGTGTTGAAAAACATGAAGAGCCTGAAAAGGTGTGAAAAATATGAAGAGCTTCAAAAGGTGTCCAAAATATGAGGAGCATGAAACGGTCTGAAAAACAGGAGGAGCATGAAGCGGTGTTTAAAAACATGAAGAGCCTGAAAAGCTGTGAGAAATATGAAGAGCTTCAAAAGGTGTCAAAAATATGAGGATCATGAAACGGTCTGAAAAATAGGAGGAGCATGACTCCGTGTTCAAAAACATGAAGAGCCTGAAAAGGTGTGAAAAATATGAGGAACTTCAAACGGTGTGAAAGACATGAAGAGCATTAAACGGTCTGAAAAATAGGAGGAGCATGAAGCGGTGTTGAAAAACATGAAGAGCCTGAAAACTTGTGAAAAATATGAAGAGCTTCAAAAGGTGTGAAAAATATGAAGAGCTTCAAAAGGTGTCAAAATGAGATGAGAATGAAATGGTCTGAAAAACAGGAGGAGCATGAAGTGATGTTGAAAAAAATGAAGAGCCTGAAAAGGTGTGAAATATATGAAGAGCTTCAAAAGGTGTGAAAAATATGAGGAGAACGAAACGGTGTGAAAAATAGGAGGAGCATGGAGTGGTGTTGAAAAATATGAAGAGCCTGAAAAGCTGTGAGAAATATGAAGAGCTTCAAAACGTGTGAAAAATATGAAGAGCTTCAAAAGGTGTCAAAAATATGAGGGGAATGAAACGGTATGCAACATAGGAGGAGCATGAAATGGTGTTCAAAAACATGAAGAGCCTGAAAATGTGTAAAAAATATGAAGTGATTCAAAAGGTGTGAAATACATGAGGAGGATTAAACGGTCTGAAACATAGGAGGAGCATGAAGCGGTTTTGAAAAACATGAAGAGCCTGAAAACGTGTGAAAAATATGAAGAGCTTCAAAATATGTGAAAAATATGAAGAGCTTCAAAAAGTGTCAAAAATTAGATGAGCATGAAACGGTCTGAAAAATAGGAGTAGCATGAAGTGGTGTTGAAAAATATGAAGAGCCTGAAAACGTGTGAAAACTATGAAGAGCTTCAAAGTTGTGAATAATATGAAGAGGTTCAAAGGTGTCAAAAATGAGATGAGTATGAAACGGTCTGAAAAATAGCAGGAGCATGAAGCGGTATTGAAAAACATGAATCGCCGGAAAAGGTGTGAAAAATATGAAGAGCTTCAAAATGTGTCAAAAATATGAGGAGCATGAAACAGTCTGAAAAAAAATATGAGCATGAAGTGTTGTTGAAAACATGAAGAGATTGAAATGTTGTGAAAAATATGAAGAGCTTCAAAAGGTGTCAAATATATGAGGAGCATGAAACGGTCTGAAAAACAGGAGGAGCATGAAGTATTTTTGAAAACATGAAGAGATTGAAAAGTTGTGAATAATATGAAGAGCTTCAAAAGGTGTCAAATATATGAGGAGGATGAAATGGTCTGAAAAATAGGAGGATCATGAAGCGGTGTTGACAAACATGAAGAGCCTGAAAAGGTGTGAAAAATGTGAAGAGATTCAAAAGGTGTCAAACATATGAGGAGCATGAAACAGTCTGAAAAATAGGAGGAGCATGGAACGGTTTTGAAAAAGATGAAAAGCATGAAAAGGTGTGAAAAATATTAAGAGCTTCAAAAGGTGTCAAAAATATGAGGAGCATGAAACACTCTGAAAAATAATATGAGCATGAAACGGTCTTGACAAACATGAAGAGCCTGAAAAGGTGTGAAAAATATGAAGAGCTTCTTAAGGTGTCAAACATATGAGGAGCATGAAACACTCTGAAAAACAGGATGAGCAAGAAACGGTTTTGAAAAAGATGAAGAGCAGGAAAAGGTGTGAAAAATATGAAGAGCTTAAAAAGGTGTCAAATATATGAAGAGCATGAAACGGTGTGAAAAATAGGAGGAGCTTGAAGCGGTGTTCAAAAACATGAAGAGCCTGAAAAGGTGTGAAAAGTATGAAGAGCTTCAAAACGTGTCAAAAATATGAGGAGCATGAAACGGTCTGAAAAATAGAAGCAGCATGAAGCGGTGTTGAAAAACATGAAGAGCCTGAAAACGTGTGAAGAATATGAAGAGCTTCAAAAGGTGTGAAAAATATTAAGAGCTTCAAAAGGTGTCAAAAATTAGATGAGCATGAAACGGTCTGAAAAAAAGGAGGATCATGAAAAGCTGTTGAAAAAAATAAAGACCCTGAAAACGTGTGAAAAATATGAAAAGCTTCAAAAGGAGTAAAAAATATGAGGAGCATGAAACGGTCTGAAAAATAGGAGGAGCATGAAGCGGTGTTCAAAAACATAAAGAGCCTGAAAAGTTGTGAAGAATATGAAGAGCTTCAAAAGGTATAAAAAATATGAGGAGCATGAAACGTTCTGAAAAATATGAGGAGCATGAAGCTATGTTGAAAAACATGAAGAGCTGGAAAAGCTTTGAAATATATGAAGAGCTTCAAAAGGTGTGAAATACATGAGGAGCATGAAACGATCTGAAAAATAGGAGGAGCATGTAGTGGTGTTCAAAAACATGAAGAGTCTGAAAAGGTGTGAAAAATATGAAGAGCTTCAAAAAGTGTCAAAAATATGAGGAGCATGAAATGGTCTGAAAAATAGGAGGAGCATGAAGCGGTGTTGAAAAACATGAAGAGCCTGAAAACGTGTGAAAAATATGAAGAGCTTCAAAAGGTGTGAAAAATATGAAGAGCTTCAAATGTGTCAAAAATGAGATGAGCATAAAACGGTCTGAAAAATAGGAGGAGCATGAAGTGGTGTTGAAAAAAAAGAAGAGACTGAAAAGCTGTGAAAAATATGAAGAGCATCAAAAGGTGTCAAAAATATAAGGAGACTGAAACGGTCTCAAAAATAGGAGGAGCATGAAGCGGTGTTCAAAAACATGAAGAGCCTGAAAAGTTGTGAAAAACATGAAAAGCTTCAAAAGGTGTCAATAATGACATGAGCATGAAACGGTTTGAAAAAAAGGAGGAGCATGAAGTGGTGTTGAAAAAAAAGAAGAGACTGAAAAGGTGTGAAAAATATGAGGATCATCAAATGGTGTCAGAAATATGAGGAGCATGAAAAGGTCTGCAAAAAGGAGGAGCATGAAGTGGTCTTGAAAAACTTGAAGAGCCTGAAAAGGTGTGAAAAATATGAAAAGCTTCAAAATCTGTCAAAAATATGAGGAGCATGAAACGGTCTGAAAAATAGGAGGTGCATGAAGCGGTGTTGAAAAACATGACGAGCCTGAAAAGGTGTGAAAAATATGAAGAGCTTCAAAAGGTGTCAAATTAATGAGGAGAATGAAACAGTCTGAAAAATAGGAGGAGCATGAAGCTGTGTTGAAAACATGAAGAGCCTGAAAAGGTGTGAAAAATAAGAAGAGCTTCTAAAGGTGTCAAAAATATGAGGATCATGAAACGGTCTGAAAAATAGGAGGAGCATGAGGCTGTGTTGAAAACCATGAAGAGCCTGAAAACGTGTGAAAAATATGAGGAGCTTCAAAAGGCGTGATATACATGAGGAGCATGTAACGGGCTGAAAAATAGGAGAACCATGAAGTGGTGTGCAAAAACATGAAGAGCCTGAAAAGGTGTGAAAAATATGAAGAGCTTCAAAAGGCGTGAAATACATGAGGAGCATGTAACGGGCTGAAAAATAGGAGAACCATGAAGTGGTGTGCAAAAACATGAAGAGCCTGAAAAGGTGTGAAAAATATGAAGAACTTCAAAAGGTGTGAAATACACGAGGAACATGAAACTCTCTGAAAATTAGGAGGAGCAAGAAGCAGTGTTCAAAAACATGAAGAGCCTGAAAACTTGTGAAAAATATGAAGAGCTTCAAAAGGTGTGAAACAGATGAGGCGCATGAAACACTCTGATAATTAGGAGGAGCAAGAAGCAGTGTTGAAAAACATCAAGAGCCTGAAAAGGTGTGAAAAATATGAAGACCTTCAAAAGGTGTGAAATACATGAGGCGCATGAAACTCTCTGAAAATTAGGAGGAGCAAGAAGCAGTGTTCAAAAACATGTAGAGCCTGAAAACGTGTGAAAAATATGAAGAGCTTTAAAAGGTGTGAAAAATATGAAGAGCTTCAAAAGTTTTGAAATATATGAAGAGCTTCAGAATGTGTCAAAAATATGAGGAGCATGAAACGGTCTGAAAAATAGGGGGAGCATGAAGTGGTGTTCAAAAACATGAAGAGCCTGAAAACGTGTGAAAAATATGAAGAGCTTCAAAGTTGTGAATAATATGAAGAGCTTCAAAAGGTGTCAAAAATGAGATGAGTATGAAACGGTCTGAAAAATAGCAGGAGCATGAAGCGGTGTTGAAAAACATGAAGCGCCGGAAAAGGTGTGAAAAATATGAAGAGCTTCAAAATGTGTCAAAAATATGAGGAGCATGAAACAGTCTAAAAAATAATATGAGCATGAACTGTTGTTGAAAACATGAAGAGATTGAAATGTTGTGAAAAATATGAAGAGCTTCAAAAGGTGTCAAATATATGAGGAGCATGAAACGGTCTGAAATACAGGAGGAGCATGAAGTATTTTTGAAAACATGAAGAGATTGAAAAGTTGTGAATAATATGAAGAGCTTCAAAAGGTGTCAAATATATGAGGAGGATGAAATGGTCTGAAAAATAGGAGGATCATGAAGCGGTGTTGACAAACATGAAGAGCCTGAAAAGGTGTGAATAATATGAAGAGATTCAAAAGGTGTCAAACATATGAGGAGCATGAAACAGTCTGAAAAATAGGAGGAGCATGAAACGGTTTTGAAAAAGATGAAAAGCATGAAAAGGTGTGAAAAATATTAAGAGCTTCAAAAGGTGTCAAACATATGAGGAGCATGAAACGGTCTGAAAAATAGGAGGATCATGAAGTGGTGTTGAAAAATAAGAAGAGCCTGAAAAGGTGTGAAAAATACGAAGAGCTTCAAAAGGTGTCAAAAATATGAGGAGCATGAAACGTTCTGAAATATAATATGAGCATGAAACGATCTTGACAAACATGAAGAGCCTGAAAAGGTGTGAAAAATATGAAGAGCTTCTTAAGGTGTCAAACATATGAGGAGCATGAAACACTCTGAAAAACAGGATGAGCATGAAACGGTTTTGAAAAAGATGAAGAGCAGGAAAAGGTGTGAAGGATATGAAGAGCTTCAAAAGGTGTGAAAAATATTAAGAGCTTCAAAAGGTGTCAAAAATATGAGGAGCATGAAACGGTCTGAAAAATAGAAGCAGCATGAAGCGGTGTTGAAAAACATGAAGAGCCTGAAAACGTGTGAAGAATATGAAGAGCTTCAAAAGGTGTGAAAAATATTAAGAGCTTCAAAAGGTGTCAAAAATTAGATGAACATGAAACGGTCTGAAAAAAAGGAGGATCATGAAAAGGTGTTGAAAAAAATAAAGACCCTGAAAAGGTGTGAAAAATATGAAAAGCTTCAAAAGGTGTCAAAAATATGAGGAGCATGAAACGGTATGAAAAATAGGAGGAGCATGAAGCGGTGTTCAAAAACATGAAGAGACTGAAAACGTGTGAAAAATATGAAGAGCTTCAAAAGTTGTCAAAAATATGAGGAGCATGAAACGGTCTGAAAAATAGGAGGAGCATGAAGCGGTGTTCAAAAACATAAAGAGCCTGAAAAGGTGTGAAAAATATGAAGAGCTTCAAAAGGTGTCAAATATATGAGGAGCATGAAACGGTCTGAAAAACAGGAGGAGCATGAAGTATTTTTGAAAACATGAAGAGATTGAAAGGTTGTGAATAATATGAAGAGCTTCAAAAGGTGTCAAATATATGAGGAGGATGAAATGGTCTGAAAAATAGGAGGATCATGAAGCGGTGTTGACAAACATGAAGAGCCTGAAAAGGTGTGAAAAATATGAAGAGATTCAAAAGGTGTCAAACATATGAGGAGCATGAAACAGTCTGAAAAATAGGAGGAGCATGAAACGGTTTTGAAAAAGATGAAAAGCATAAAAAGGTGTGAAAAATATTAAGAGCTTCAAAAGGTGTCAAAAATATGAGGAGCATGAAACGGTCTGAAAAATAGGAGGAGCATGAAGCTGTCGTCAAAAACATGAAGAGCCTGAAAAGGTGTGAAAAATATGAAGAGCTTCAAAAGATGTGAAAAATATGAGGAGCATGAAACGGTCTGAAAAATAGAAGCAGCATGAAACGGTGATGAAAAACATGAAGAGCCTGAAAAGTTGTGAAAAATATGAAGAGCTTCAAAAGGTGTCAAATATATGAGGAGCATGAAACGGTCTGAAAAATAGGAGGATCATGAAGTGGTGTTGAAAAATAAGAAGAGCCTGAAAAGGTGTGAAAAATACGAAGAGCTTCAAAAGGTGTCAAAAATATGAGGAGCATGAAACGTTCTGAAATATAATATGAGCATGAAACGATCTTGACAAACATGAAGAGCCTGAAAAGGTGTGAAAAATATGAAGAGCTTCTTAAGGTGTCAAACATATGAGGAGCATGAAACACTCTGAAAAACAGGATGAGCATGAAACGGTTTTGAAAAAGATGAAGAGCAGGAAAAGGTGTGAAGGATATGAAGAGCTTCAAAAGGTGTGAAAAATATTAAGAGCTTCAAAAGGTGTCAAAAATATGAGGAGCATGAAACGGTCTGAAAAATAGAAGCAGCATGAAGCGGTGTTGAAAAACATGAAGAGCCTGAAAACGTGTGAAGAATATGAAGAGCTTCAAAAGGTGTGAAAAATATTAAGAGCTTCAAAAGGTGTCAAAAATTAGATGAACATGAAACGGTCTGAAAAAAAGGAGGATCATGAAAAGGTGTTGAAAAAAATAAAGACCCTGAAAAGGTGTGAAAAATATGAAAAGCTTCAAAAGGTGTCAAAAATATGAGGAGCATGAAACGGTATGAAAAATAGGAGGAGCATGAAGCGGTGTTCAAAAACATGAAGAGACTGAAAACGTGTGAAAAATATGAAGAGCTTCAAAAGTTGTCAAAAATATGAGGAGCATGAAACGGTCTGAAAAATAGGAGGAGCATGAAGCGGTGTTCAAAAACATAAAGAGCCTGAAAAGGTGTGAAAAATATGAAGAGCTTCAAAAGGTGTCAAATATATGAGGAGCATGAAACGGTCTGAAAAACAGGAGGAGCATGAAGTATTTTTGAAAACATGAAGAGATTGAAAGGTTGTGAATAATATGAAGAGCTTCAAAAGGTGTCAAATATATGAGGAGGATGAAATGGTCTGAAAAATAGGAGGATCATGAAGCGGTGTTGACAAACATGAAGAGCCTGAAAAGGTGTGAAAAATATGAAGAGATTCAAAAGGTGTCAAACATATGAGGAGCATGAAACAGTCTGAAAAATAGGAGGAGCATGAAACGGTTTTGAAAAAGATGAAAAGCATAAAAAGGTGTGAAAAATATTAAGAGCTTCAAAAGGTGTCAAAAATATGAGGAGCATGAAACGGTCTGAAAAATAGGAGGAGCATGAAGCTGTCGTCAAAACATGAAGAGCCTGAAAAGGTGTGAAAAATATGAAGAGCTTCAAAAGATGTGAAAAATATGAGGAGCATGAAACGGTCTGAAAAATAGAAGCAGCATGAAACGGTGATGAAAAACATGAAGAGCCTGAAAAGTTGTGAAAAATATGAAGAGCTTCAAAAGGTGTCAAATATATGAGGAGCATGAAACGGTCTGAAAAATAGGAGGATCATGAAGTGGTGTTGAAAAATAAGAAGAGCCTGAAAAGGTGTGAAAAATATGAGGAGCTTCAAAAGGTGTCAAAAATATGAGGAGCATGAAACGTTCTGAAAAATAATATGAGCATGAAACGGTCTTGACAAACATGAAGAGCCTGAAAAGGTGTGAAAAATATGAAGAGCTTCTTAAGGTGTCAAACATATGAGGAGCATGAAACACTCTGAAAAACAGGATGAGCATGAAACGGTTTTTAAAAAGATGAAGAGCAGGAAAAGGTGTGAAAAATATGAAGAGCTTAAAAAGGTGTCAAATATATGAGGAGCATGAAACGATGTGAAAAATAGGAGGAGCCTGAAGCGGTGTTCAAAAACATGAAGAGCCTGAAAAGATGTGAAAAATATGAAGAGCTTCAAAAGGTATAAAAAATATGAGGAGCATGAAACGGTCTGAAAAATATGAGGAGCATGAAGCTATGTTGAAAAACATGAAGAGCTTGAAAAGCTTTGAAATATATGAAGAGCTTCAAAAGGGGTCAAAAATATGAAGAACATGAAACCATCTGAAAAATAGGAGGAGCATGAGGTGATGTTGAAAAACATGAAGAGCCTGAAAACGTGTGAAAAATATGAAGAGCTTTAAAAGGTGTGAAAAATATGAAGAGCTTCAAAAGGTTTTAAATATATGAAGAGCTTCAAAATGTGTCAAAAATATGAGGAACATGAAACGGTCTGAAAAATAGGAGGAGCATGAAGTGGAATTCAAAAACATGAAGAGCCTGAAAAGATGTGAAAAATATGAGGAGCTTCAAAAGGTGTCAAAAATAAGAGGAGCATGAAACGGTCTGAAAAATAGGAGGAGCATGATGCGTTGTTCAAAAACGTGAAGAGCCTGAAAAGGTGTGAAAAATATGAAGAGCTTCAAAACGTGTCAAAAATATGAGGACCATGAAACGGTCTGAAAAATAGAAGCAGCATGAAGCGGTGTTGAAAAACATGAAGAGCCTGAAAACGTGTGAAAAATATGAGGAGCTTCAAAGTTGTGAAAAATATGAAGAGCTTCAAAAGGTGTCAAAAATGAGATGAGTATGAAACGGTCTGAAAAATAGGAGGAGCATGAAGCGGTGTTGAAAAACATGAAGCGCCGGAAAAGGTGTGAAAAATATGAAGAGCTTCAAAAGGTGTCAAAAATATGAGGAGCATGAAACAGTCTGAAAAATAATATGAGCATGAAGTGTTGTTGAAAACATGAAGAGATTGAAATGTTGTGAAAAATATGAAGAGCGTCAAAAGGTGTCAAATATATGACGAGCAAGAAACGGTCTGAAAAATAGGAGGAGCATGAAGTGTTTTTGAAAACATGAAGAGATTGAAAAGTTGTGAATAATATGAAGCGCTTCAAAAGGTGTCAAATATATGAGGAGGATGAAATGGTCTGAAAAATAGGAGGATCATGAAGCGGTGTTGAAAAAGTAGAAGAGCCTGAAAAGGTGTGAAAAACAGGAAGAGTTTTAAAAGGTGTCAAAAATATGAGGAGCATGAAACGGTCTGAAAAATAATAGGAGCATGAAACGGTGTTGACAAATATGAAGAGCCTGAAAAGGTGTGAAAAATATGAAGAGATTCAAAAGGTGTCAAACATATGAGGAGCATGAAACAGTCTGAAAAATAGGAGGAGCATGAAGCTGTCGTCAAAAACATGAAGAGCCTGAAAAGGTGTGAAAAATATGAAGAGCTTTAAAAATGTGAAAAATATGAGGAGCATGAAACGGTCTGAAAAATAGAAGCAGCATGAAACGGTGATGAAAATCATGAAGAGGCTGAAAAGTTGTGAATAATATGAAGAGCTTCAAAAGGTGTCAAATATATGAGGAGCATGAAACGATCTGAAAAATAGGAGGAGCATGAAACGGTGTTCAAAAACATGAAGAGCCTGAAAAGGTGTGAAAAATATGAAGAGCTTCAAAAGGTGTGAAATACATGAAGAGCGTGAAACTCTCTGAAAAATAGGAGGAGCATGTAGTGGTGTTCAAAAACATGAAGAGTCTGAAAAGGTGTGAAAAATATGAAGAGCTTCAAAAAGTGTCAAAAATATGAAGAACATGAAACGGTCTGAAAAATAGGAGGAGCATGAAGCGGTCTTGAAAAACATGAAGAGCCTGAATACGTGTGAAAAATATGAAGAGCTTCAAAAGGTGTAAAAAATATGGGAGCATGAAACGGTCTGCAAAAAAGGAGGAGTATGAAGTGGTGTTGAAAAACTTGAACAGCCAGAAAATATGTGAAAAATATGAAAAGCTTCAAAAGGTGGTAAAAATATGCGGAGCATGAAACGGTCTGAAAAATAGGAGGAGAATGAAGCGGTGTTCAAAAACATGAATAGCCTGAAAAGGTGTGAAAAATATGAAGAGCTTCAAAAGGCGTGAAATATATGAGGAGCATGTAACGGGCTGAAAAATAGGAGAACCATGAAGTGGTATGCAAAAACATGAAGAGCCTGAAAAGGTGTGAAAAATATGAAAGACTTCAAAAGGTGTGAAATACATGAGGAGCATGAAACTCTCTGAAAAATAGGAGGATCAAGAAGCACTGTTCAAAAACATGAAGAGCCTGAAAACTTGTGAAAAATATGAAGAGCTTCAAAAGGTGTGAAATACATGAGGCGCATGAAACTCTCTGAAAATTAGGAGGAGCAAGAAGCAGTGTTCAAAAACATGAAGAGCCTGAAAACTTGTGAAAAATATGAAGAGCTTCAAAAGGTGTGAAATACATGAGGCGCATGAAACTCTCTGAAAATTAGGAGGAGCAAGAAGCAGTGTTCAAAAACATGAAGAGCCTGAAAACTTGTGAAAAATATGAAGAGCTTCAAAAGGTGTGAAATACATGAGGCGTATGAAACTCTATGAAAATTAGGAGGAGCAAGAAGCAGTGTTCAAAAACATGAAGAGCCTGAAAACTTGTGAAAAATATGAAGAGCTTTAAAAGGTGTGAAAAATATGAAGAGCTTCAAAAGGTGTGAAATATATGAAGAGCTTCAAAATGTGTCAAAAATATGAGGAGCATGAAACGGTCTCAAAAATAGGAGGAGCATCAAGCGGTGTTCAAAAACATGAAGAGCCTGAAAAGTTTTGAAAAATATGAAAAACTTCAAAAGGTGTCAAAAATGAGATGAGCATGAAACGGTCAGAAAAAAAGGAGGAGCATGAAGTGGTGTTCAAAAACATGAAGACCCTGAAAAGATGTGAAATATATGAGGAGCTTCAAAAGGTGTCAAATATATGAGGAGGATGAAATGGTCTGAAAAATAGGAGGAACATGAAGCGGTGTTGAATAAGTAGAAGAGCCCGAAAAGATGTGAAAAACAGGAAGAGTTTCAAAAGGTGTCAAAAATATGAGGAGCATGAAACGGTCTGAAAAATAGGAGGAGCATGAAGCGTTGTTGAAAAACATGAAGAGCCTGAAAAGTTGTGAAAAATATGAAGAGCTTCAAAAGGTGTGAAAAATATGAAGAACTTCAAATGTGTCAAAAATGAGATGAGCATGAAACGGTCTGAAAAATAAGAGGAGCATGAAGTGGTGTTGAAAAAATAGAAGAGGCTGAAAAGGTGTGAAATATATGAAGACCTTCAAAAGTTGTCAAAAATATGAGGTGAATGAAACGATCTGAATAATAGGAGGAGCATGAAGCGGTGTTGAAAAATATGAAGAGCCTGAAAACGTGTGAAAAATATGAAGAGCTTCAGAAGGTGTGAAAAATATGAAGAGCTTCAAATGTGTCAAAAATGAGATGAGCATGAAACGGTCTGAAAAATAAGAGGAGCATGAAGTGGAGTTGAAAAAAAAGAAGAGCCTGAAAATGTGTGAAATATATGAAGACCTTCAAAACGTGTCAAAAATATGAGGAGTATGAAACGGTCTGAAAAATAGGAGGAGCATAAAGCGGTGTTGAAAAACATGAAGAGCCTGAAAAGGTGTGAAAATATGAAGAGATTCAAAAGGTGTCAAAAATATGAGGAGCATGAAACGGTGTTGAAAAACATGAAGAGCCTGAAAAGGTGTGAAAAATATGAACAGCTTCAAAAAGTGTCAAAAATATGAGGAGCATGAAACGGTCTGAAAAATAGGAGGAGCATGAAGTGGTGTTGAAAAACATGAAGAGCCTGAAAAGTTGTGAATAATATGAAGAGCTTCAAAAGGTGTCAAATATATGAGGAGCATGAAACGATCTGAAAAATAGGAGGAAAATGAAGCTGTCGTCAAAAACATGAAGAGCCTGAAAAGGTGTGAAAAATATGAAGAGCTTCAAAAGATGTGAAAAATATGAGGAGCATGAAACGGTCTGAAAAATAGAAGCAGCATGAAACGGTGATGAAAAATATGAAGAGCCTGAAAAGTTGTGAATAATATGAAGAGCTTCAAAAGGTGTCAAATATATGAGGAGCATGAAACGATCTGAAAAATAGGAGGAGCATGAAACGGTGTTCAAAAACATGAAGAGCCTGAAAAGGTGTGAAAAATATGAAGAGCTTCAAAAGGCGTGAAATGCATGAGGAGCATGTAACGGGCTGAAAAATAGGAGAACCATGAAGTGGTGTGCAAAAACATGAAGAGCCTGAAAAGGTGTGAAAAATATGAAAGGCTTCAAAAGGTGTGAAATACATGAGGAGCATGAAACTCTCTGAAAAAGAGGAGGAGCAAGAAGCACTGTTCAAAAACATGAAGAGCCTGAAAACTTGTGAAAAATATGAAGAGCTTCAAAAGGTGTGAAATACATGAGGCGCATGAAACTCTCTGAAAATTAGGAGGAGCAAGAAGCAGTGTTCAAAAACATGAAGAGCCTGAAAACGTGTGAAAAATATGAAGAGCTTCAAAAGGTGTGAAATACATGAAGAGCATGAAACTCTCTGAAAAATAGGAGGAGCATGTAGTGGTGTTCAAAAACATGAAGAGTCTGAAAAGGTGTGAAAAATATGAAGAGCTTCAAAAAGTGTCAAAAATATGAGGAGCATGAAACGGTCTGAAAAATAGGAGGAGCATGAAGCGGTCTTGAAAAACATGAAGAGCCTGAAAACGTGTGAAAAATATGAAGAGCTTCAAAAGGTGTAAAAAATATGGGGAGCATGAAACGGTCTGCAAAAAAGGAGGAGCATGAAGTGGTGTTGAAAAACTTGAACAGCCAGAAAATGTGTGAAAAATATGAAAAGCTTCAAAAGGTGGTAAAAATATGCGGAGCATGGAACGGTCTGAAAAGTAGGAGGAGCATGAAGCGGTGTTCAAAAACATGAAGAGCCTGAAAAGTTGTGAAAAATATGAAGAGCTTCAAAAGGTGTGAAAAATATGAAGAGCTTCAAATGTGTCAAAAATGAGATGAGCATGAAACGGTCTGAAAAATAAGAGGAGCATGAAGTGGTGTTGAAAAAAAAGAAGAGGCTGAAAAGGTGTGAAATATATGAAGACCTTCAAAAGGTGTAAAAAATATGAGGAGAATGAAACGATCTGAATAATAGGAGGAGCATGAAGCGGTGTTGAAAAACATGAAGAGCCTGAAAACGTGTGAAAAATATGAAGAGCTTCAAAAGTGTGAAAAATATGAAGAGCTTCAAATGTGTGAAAAATGAGATGAGCATGAAACGGTCTGAAAAATAAGAGGAACATGAAGTGGAGTTGAAAAAAAAGAAGAGCCTGAAAAGTTGTGAAATATATGAAGAGCTTTAAAAGGTGTGAAAAATATGAAGAGCTTCAAAAGGTGTGAAAAATATGAAGAGTATCAAAAGGAGTCAAAAATATGAGGAGAATGAAACGGTCTCAAAAATAGGAGGAGCATGAAGCGGTGTTCAAAAACATGAAGAGCCTGAAAAGTTTTGAAAAATATGAAAAGCTTCAAAAGGTGTCAAAAATGAGATGAGCATGAAACGGTTTGAAAAATAGGAGGAGCATGAATTGGTGTTGAAAAAAAAGAAGAGACTGAAAAGGTGTGAAAAATATGAAGAGCTTTAAAAGGTGTGAAAAATATGAGGAGCATGAAAAGGTCTGCAAAAGGAGGAGCATGAAGTGGTGTTGAAAAACTTGAAGAGCCTGAAAAGGTGTGAAAAATATGAGGAGCTTTAAAAGGTGTCAAAAATATGAGGAGCATGAAACGGTCTGAAAAATAGGAGAAGCATGAAATGCTGATCAAAAACATGAAGAGCCTGAAAAGGTGTGAAAAATATGAAGAGCTTCAAAACGTGTTAAAAAGATGAGGAGCATGAAACGTTCTCAAAAATAGGAGGAGCCGCAAACGGTGTTCAAAAATAAGAAGAGCCTGAAAAGGTGTGAAATACATGAATAGGTTCAGAACGTGTCAAAAATATGAGGAGCATGAAACGGTCTGAAAAATAGGAGGATCATGAAGCGGTGTTCAGAAACATGAACAGCCTGAAAACTTGTGAAAAATATGAAGAGCTTCAAAAGGTGTAAAAAATATGAAGAGCTTCAAAAGGTGTGAAAAATATGAGGAGTATGAAACGGTCTGAAAAATAGGAGGAGCATGAAACAGTGTGGAAAAAATGAAGAGCATGAATAGGTGTGAAAATTATGAAGAGCTTTAAAAGTTTTGAAAAATATGACGAGCATGAAATGGTCTGAAAAATTGGAGAGCATGAAGCGGTGTTGAAATATATGAAGAGACTCTAAAGGTTTGAAAAATAGAAGAGCTTCAAAAAGTGACAAAAATATGAGGAGCATGAAACAGTCTGAAAAATAGGAGGAGCATGAAACGGTGTTGAAAAACATGAAGAGCATGAAATGGTGTGAAAAAAATGAAGAGCTTCAAAATGTGTTTAAAATATGAGGAACATGAAAAGGTCTGATAAACAGGAGCATGAAGCGGTCTTCAAAAACATGAAGGGCCTGAAAAGGTGTTAAAAATATGAAGAGTTTCAAAAGGTGTCAAATATATGAGCAGCAAGTATCGGTCTGAAATATAGGAGTAGCATGAAACGGTGTTCAAAAATATGCAGAGCTTGAAAAGTTGTGGAAAATATGAAGAGCTTCAAATGGTGTCAAATATATGAAGAGCTTCAAAAGGTGTCAAAAATATGAGGAGCATGAAACGGTCTGAAAAATAGGAGGAGCATGAAACTGTGTTGAAAAACATGCAGAGCCTGAAAAGGTGTGAAAAATATGAAGAACTTCAAAAGGTGTGAAATATATGAGGAGCATGAAACGGTCTGAAAAATAGGAGGAGCATGAAGCGGTGTTAAAAAACATGAAGAGCCTGAAAAGGTGTGAAAAATATGAAGAGCTTCAAAAGGTATGAAATACATGAGGAGTATGAAACTGTCTTGAAAATAGGAGGAGCATGAAGCGGTGTTAAAAAACATGAAGAGGCTTAAAAGGTTTGAAAAATATGAAGAGCTTCAAAAGGTGTGAAAAATAGGAGGAGCATGTAGCGGTGTTCAAAAATATGAAGAGCCTGAAAAGGTGTGAAAAATATGAAGAGCTTCAAAAGGTATGAAATACATGAGGAGTATGAAACTGTCTTGAAAATAGGAGGAGCATGAAGCGGTGTTAAAAAACATGAAGAGGCTTAAAAGGTGTGAAAAATATGAAGAGCTTCAAAAGGTGTGAAAAATATGAGAAGCATGAAACGGTCTGAAAAATAGGAGGAGCATGAAGCTGAGTTGAAAAACATGAAGAGCCTGAAAAATTGTGAAATACATGAAGAGCTTCAAAAGGTGTAAAAATATGAGGAGATTCAAAAGGTGTCAAAAATATGAGGAGCATGAAACGGTCTGAAAAAAGGGGGAGCATGAATCTGTGTTGAAAATCATGAAGAGCCTGAAAACGTGTGAGAAATATGAAGAGCTTCAAAAGGTGTCAAAAATATGAAGAGTTTCAAAAGGTGTCAAAAATGAGAGGAGTATGAAGCGGTCTGAAAAATAGGAGGAGCATGAAGCGGGGTTCAAAAACATGAAGAGCCTGAAAAGGTGTGAAAAATATGAAGAGCTGCAAAAGGTGTCAAAAATGAGATGAGCATGAAACGGTCTGAAAAATAGGAGGAGCATGAAGTGGTGTTGAAAAAAAAGAAGAGACGGAAAAGGTGTGAAATATATGAAGGGCTTCAAAAGGTGTCAAAAATATGAGGAGAATGATGCGGTCTGAAAAATAGGAGGAGCATGAAGCGGTGTTCAAAAACATGAAGAGCCTGAAAAGGTATGAAAAATATGAAGAGCTTCGAAAGGTGTCAAAAATATGAGGAGCATGAAACGGTCTGAAAAATAGGAGGAGCATGAAGCGGTGTTCAAAAACATGAAGAGCCTGAAAACGTGTGAAAAATTTGAGGAGCTTCAAAAGGTGTGAAATACATGAGGTGCATTAAACGGTTTGAAAAGTAGGAGGAGCATGAAGCGGTGTTAAAAAACAGGAAAAGACTGAAAAGTTGTGAAAATTATGAAGAGATTCAAAAGTTGTCAAAAATATGAGGAGCATGAAAAGTTCAGAAAAATAGGAGGATCATGAAGCGGTGTTCAAAAACATGAAGAGCCTGAAAATGTGTGCAAAATATGAAGAACTTCAAAAGTTGTCAAAAATACGAGGATCATCAAAAGGTCTGAAAAATAGGAGGATCATGAAGCGGTGTTCAAAAACATGAAGAGCCTGAAAAGGTGTGAAAAATATGAAGAGCTTCAAAAGGTGTGAAATATATGAGGAGCATGAAACTCTCTGAAAAATAGAAGGAGCATGATGTGGTGTTCAAAAACATGAAGAGCCTGAAAACGTGTGAAAAATACGAAGAGCTTCAAAACGTGTGAAAAATATGAGGAGCATGATACGGTTTGAAAAATAGGAGGAGCATGAAGCGGTGTTGAAAAACATGAAGAGCCTGAAAAGGTGTGAAAAATATGAAGAGCTTCAAAAGGTATCAAAAATAGGAGTAGCATGAAGAGGTGTTCAAAAATATGAAGAGCCTGAAAAGGTGTGAAAAATATGAAGAGCATGAAACAGTCTGAAAAATAGGTGGAGCATGAAGCGGTGTTCAGAAGCATGAAGAGCCTGAAAACTGTGAAAAATATGAAGAGCTTAAAAAGTGTGAAAAATATGAAGAGTTTCAAAAGGTGTGAAAAATATGAGGAGCATGAAGCGGTCTGAAAAATAGGAGGAGCATGAAACAGTGTGTAAAAAATGAAGAGCATGAATAGGTGTGAAAATTATGAAGAGTTTTAAAAGGTTTGAAAAATATGACGAGCATGAAATTGTCTGAAAAATAGGAGGAGCATGAAGCGGTGTTGAAATACATGAAGAGCCTGTAAAGGTTTGAAAAATATGAAGAGCTTCAAAAGGTGTGAAAAATACGAAGAGCTTCAAAATGTGTCAAAAATAGGAGGAGCATGACACGGTCTGAAAAATAGGAGGAGCATGAAGCGGTGTTGAAAAACATGAAGAGCCTGAAAAGGTGTAAAAAACATGAAGAGCCTAAAAAGGTGTCAAAAATATGAGGAATATGAAACGGTCTTAAAAATAGGAGGATCATGAAGAGGTGTTGAAAAACATGAAGTTCCTGAAAAGGTGTGAAATATATGAAGAGCTTCAAAAGTTGTGAAATATATGAGGAGCATGAAACGGTCTGAAAAATAGAAGGAGCATGAAACGGTGTTCAAAAACATGAAGAGCTTCAAAAGGTGTGAAAAATATGAACAGCTTCAAAAGGTGTCAAAAACGAGATGAGTAAAAAACGGTCTGAAAAATGGGAGGAGCATGAAGTTGTGTTGAAAATAATGAAGAGCCTGAAAAGGTGTGAAAAATATGAGGAGCATGATACGGTCTGAAAAATAGGAGGAGCATGAAGTGGTTGTGAAAAAACATGAAGAGCCTGAAAACGTGTGCAAAATATGACGAGCTTCAAAAGGTGTGAAATACATGAGAAGCTTGAAACGGTCTGAAAAATAGGAGGAGCATGAAGCGATGTTGAAAAACATGAAGAGCCTTAAAATGTGTGAAAAATATGAAGAGCTTCAAAAAGTGTGAAAAATATGAGGATCATGAAACGGTCTGAAAAATAGGAGGAGCATGAAGCGGTGTTGAAAAACATGAAGAGCCTGAAAAGGTGTGACAAATATGAAGAGCTTCAAAAGGTGTGAAATACATGAGGAGCATGAAACGATCTGAAAAACAGGAGGAGCATGAAGCGGTGTTCAAAAACATGCAGAGTCTGAAAAGGTGTGGAAAATATGAAGAGCTTCAAAAGGTTTGAAAAATATGAAGAGCTTCAAAAGGTGTCAAAAATGAGATGAGCATGAAACGGTCTGAAAAATAGGAGGAGCATGAAATGGTGTTCAAACACATGAAGAGCCTGAAAAGGTGTGAAAAATATGAAGAGCTTCAAAAGGTGTGAAATACATGAGGAGCATTAAACGGTTTAAAAATTAGGAGGAGCATGAAGCGGTGTTCAAAAACATGAAGAGCCTGAAAAGGTGTTAAAAATATGAAGAGCTTCAAAAGGTGTGAAAAATATGAGGAGCATGAAACGGTCTGAAAAATAGGAGGAGCATGAAGCGGTGTTGAAAAACATGAGGAGCCTGAAAAGTTGTGACAAATATGAAGAGCTTCAAAAGGTGTGAAATACATGAGGAGCATGAAACGGTCTGAAAATAGGAGGAGCATGAAGCGGTGTTCAAAAACATGCTGAGACTGAAATCTTGTGAAAAATATGAAGAGCTTCAAAAGGTGTGAAAAATATGAAGAGCTTCAGAATATGTCAAAAATGAGATGAGCATGAAACGGTCTGAAAAATAGGAGGAGCATGATGTAGTGTTGAAAAAAATGAAGAGCCTGAAAGGTGTGAAATATATGAAGAGCTTCAAAAGGTGTGAAAAATATGAGAAGCATGAAACGGTCTGAAAAATATGAGGAGTATGAACCGGTGTCGAAAAACCTGAAGAGCCTGAAAAGGTGTGAAAAATATGAAGAGCTCCAAAAGGTGTGAAAAATATGAGGAGCATGATACGGTCTGAAAAATAGGAGGAGCATGAACCGGTGTTCAAAAACATGAAGAGCCTGAAAAGGTGTGAAATATATGAACAGCTTCAAAAGGTGTAAAAAATATGAGGAGCATGAAACGGTCTGAAAAATAGGAGGAGCATGAAGCAGTGTTGAAAAACATGAGGAGCCTGAAAAGGTGTGACAAATATGAAGAGCTTCAAAAGGTGGGAAATACATGAGGAGCATGAAACGGTCTCAAAAATAGGAGGAGCATGAAGCGGTGTTCAAAAACATGAAGAGCCTGAAAAGGGGTGAAAAATATGAAGAGCTTCAAAAGGTGTCAAAAATATGAGGACCATGAAACGGTCTGAAAAATAGGAGGAGCATGAAGCGGTGTTGAAAAACATGAAGAGTCTGAAAAGGTGTGAAATATATGAAGAGCTTCAAAAGGTGTAAAAAATATGAGGAGTTTGAAACGGTCTGAAAAATATGAGGATCTGGTTTCCTCATTGTGTATGCCCAGAAGTGGGATTGCTGGGTCATATGGCAGTTCTATTTCCAGTTTTTTAAGAAATCTCTTCACCGTTTTCCATAGCGGCTGTACTAGTGTGCATTCCCACCAACAGTATAAGAGGGTTCCCTTTTCTCCACTCCCTCTCCAGCATTTATTGCTTGTAGACTTTTGGATAGCAGCCATCCTGACTGGCATGTAATGGTACCTCATTGTGGTTTTCATTTGCATTTCTCTAATAATGAGTGATGTTGAGCATCTTTTCATGTGTTTGTTATCCATCTGTATGTCTTCTTTGGAGAAATGTCTGTTTAGTTCTTTGGCTCATTTTTTATTGGGTCATTTATTTTTCTGGAATTGAGCTGCAGGATTTGCTTGTATATTTTTGAGATTAATCCTTTGTCTGTTTCTTCATTTGCTATTATTTTCTCCCAATCTGAGGGCTGTCTTTTCACCTTACTTATAGTTTCCTTTGTAGTGCAAAAGCTTTTAAGTTTCATTAGGTCCCATTTGTTTAGTTTTGCTTTTATTTCCAATATTCTGGGAGGTGGGTCATAGAGGATCTTGCTTTGATTTATGTCGGAGAGTGTTTTGCCTATCTTCTCCTCTAGGAGTTTTATAGTTTCTGGTCTTACATTTAGATCTTTAATCCATTTTGAGTTTATTTTTGTGTATGGTGTTAGAAAGTGTTCTATTTTCATTCTTTTACAAGTGGTTGACCAGTTTTCCCAGCACCACTTGTTAAAGAGGTTGTCTTTTTTCCATTGCATATCCTTGCCTCCTTTGTCAAAGATAAGGTGTCCATAGGTTCGTCTGAAAGAGACACGTGCACCCCAATGTTCATCGCAGCACTGTTTATAATAGCCAGGACATGGAAGCAACCTAGATGCCCGTCAGCAGATGAATGGATAAGAAAGCTGTGGTACATATACACCATGGAATATTACTCAGCCATTAAAAAGAATTCATTTGAATCAGTCCTAATGAGATGGATGAAGCTGGAGCCCATTTTACAGAGTGAAGTAAGCCAGAAAGATAAAGAACATTACAGCATACTGACACATGTATATGGAATTTAGAAAGGTGACAACGATAACCCTATATGCAGAACAGAAAAAGAGACACAGAAATACAGAACAGACTTTTAAACTTTGTGGGAGAATGTGAGGGTGGGATGTTTCAAAAGAACAGCATGTATGCTATCTATGGTGAAACAAATCACCAGCCCAGGTAGGATGCACGAGACAAGTGCTCCGGCTTGGTGCACTGGGAAGACCCAGAGGAATCGGGAGGAGAGGGAGGTGGGAGGGGGAATCGGGACTGGGAATACATGTAAATCCATGGCTGATTCATATCAAAGTATGACAAAACCCACTGGAAAAAAAAATAAAAATAATAAAAAAAAATAAAAAAAAATAACAATAAAAAAAAAATAAGAGGAGCATGAAACGGTGTTCAAAAACATGAAGAGCCTGAAAAGGTGTGAAAAATATGAAGAGCTTCAAAACGTGTCAAAAATATGAGGAGCATGAAACAATCTGAAAAATAGGAGGAGCATTAAGCGGTGTTCAAAAACATGAAGAGCCTGAAAAAGTGTGAAAAATATGAAGAGCTTCAAAACGTGTCAAAAATATGAGGAGCATGAAACAATCTGAAAAATAGGAGGAGCATTAAGCGGTGTTCAAAAACATGAAGAGCCTGAAAAGGTGTGAAAAATATGAAGAGCTTCAAAACGTGTCAAAAATATGAGGAGCATGAATCGCTCTGAAAAATAGGAGGAGCATGAAGCAGTATTCAAAAACATGAAGAGACTGAAATGTGCGAAAAATATGAAGAGCTTCAAAACGTGACAAAATATGAGGAGCATGAAACGGTGTGAAATATAGGAGGTGCATGAAGTGGTGTTGAAAAACATGAAGAGCCTGAAAAGGTTTGAAAAATATGAAGAGCTTCAAAGGTGTCAAAATTATGAGGAGCATGAAACAGTCTGAAATATAGGAGGTGCATGAAGAGGTGTTGAAAAACATGAAGAGCCTGAAAAGATGTGAAATATATGAAGAGCTTCAGAAGCTGTCAAAAATATGAGGAGCATGAAACGGTCTGAAAAATAGGAGGAATATGAAACGGTGTTGAAAAATATGAAGAGCTTGAAAAGGTGTGAAAAAAATGAAGAGCTTAAAAAGGTGTGAAAAATATGAGTAGCATGAAACGGTCTGAAAAGTAGAAGGAGCATGAAAAGGTGTTCAAAAACATGAAGAGCCTGAAAAGGTGTGAAATATAGGAAGAGCTTCAAAAGGTGTCAAAAATATGAGGAGCATGAAACGGTCTGAAAAATATGAGGAGCATTAAGCGGTGTTGAAAAACATGAAGAGCCTGAAAAGGTGTGAAAAAATATGAAGTGCTTCCAAAGGTGTGAAAAATATGAGGAGCATGAAACGGTCTGAAAAATAGGAGGAGCATGAAGCGGTGTTGATAAAAGTGAAGAGCCTGAAAAGGTGTGAAAAAATATGAAGTGCTTCCAAAGGTGTGAAAAATATGAGGAGCATTAATTGGGCTGAAAAATAGGAGGAGTATGAAACTGTGTTCAAAAACATGAAGAGCCTGAAAAGGTGTGAAAAATATGAAAAGCTTCAAAAGGGATCAAAATTATGAGGGGCATGAAACGGTGTGAAAAAGAGGAGGAGCTTGAAACAGTGTTCAAAAACATGAAGAGCCTGAAAAGGTGTGAAAAATATGAAGAGCCTCAAAAGGTGTCAAAAATATGAGCATCAAGAAACGGTCTGAAAAATAGGAGGAGCATGAAGCGGTGTTGAAAAACATGAAGAGCCTGAAACGGTGTGAAATATATGAAGAGCTTCAAAAGGTGTCAAAAATATGAGGAGCAGGAAACGGTCTGAAAAATAGGAGGATCATGTAGCGGTGTTGAAAAACATGAAAAGCCTGAAAAGGTGTGAAAAATATGAAGAGCTTCAAAAGGTGTCAAAAATATGAGGAGCATGAAACGGTCTTAAAAATAGGAGAAAGATGAAGCGGTGTTCAAAAACATGAAGAACATGAAAAGGTGTGAAAAATAAGAAGAGCTTTAAAAGGTGTGAAAATTATGAGGAGCTTGAAACGGTCTGAAAAATAGGAGGAGCATGAACTGGTGTTGAAAAACATGAAGAGCCTGAAAAGGTGGGAAAAATATGAAGAGCTTCAAAAGGTGTGAAAAATATGAGGAGCATGAAACGATCTGAAAAATAGGAGGAGGATGAAACGGTAATCAAAAACATGAAGAGCCTGAAAAGGTGTGAAAAATTTGAAGAGCTTCAAAAGGTGTGAAATACATGAGGAGCATGAAACGGTCTGAAAAATAGGAGGAGCATGAAGCGGTGTTCAAAAAAATGCAGAGACTGAAAAGTTGTGAAAAATATGAAGAGCTTTAAAGGTGTGAAAAATATGAAGAAGTTCAAAATGTGTCAAAAATGAGATGAGCATGAAACGGTCTGAAAAATAGGAGGAGCATGAAGCGGTGTTCAAAAACATGAAGAGCCTGAAAAGTTGTGAAAAATATGAAGAGCTTCAAAAGGTGTCAAATATATGAGGAGCATGAAACGGTCTGAAATATAGGAGGAGCATGAAGCGGTGTTCAAAAACATGAAGTGCCTGAAAAGGTGTGAAAAATCTGAAGAGCTTCAAAAGGTTTTAAAAATATGAGGAGCAAGAAATTGTCTGAAAAATAAAGGAGCATGAAGCGATGTTCAAAAACATGAAGAGCCTGAAAAGGTGTGAAAAATATGACGAGCTTCAAAAGTTGTCTAAAATATGAAGAGCATGAAACCGTCTGAAAAATAGGAGGAGCATGAAGCGGTGTTCAAAAACATGAAGAGCCTGAAAAGGTGTGAAAAATATGAAGAGCTTCAAAAGGTTTGAACTACATGAGGAGCATTAAACGGTCTGAAAAATAGCAGGAGCATTAAGTGGTGTTGAAAAACCTGAAGAGCCTGAAAAGATGTGAAAAATATGAAGAGCGTCAAAAGGTGTAAAAAAAATATGAAGAGCCTGAAACGGTCTGAAAAATAGGAGGAGCATGAAGCGGTGTTTAAAAACATGAAGAGCCTGAAAAGGTGTGAAATATATGAAGAGCTTCAAAAGGTGTGAAAAATATGGAGAGCTTCAAAAGGTGTCAAAAATATGAAGAGCATGAAATGGTCTGAAAAATAGGGGGAGCATGAAATGGTGTTCAAAAACATGAAGAGCCTGAAAAGGTGTGAAATATATGAAGAGCCTGAAAAGGTGTGAAAAATATGAAGAGCTTCAAAAGGTGTCAAAAATATGAAGAGCATGAAACTGTCTGAAAAATAGGAGGAGCATTAAATGGTGTTCAAAAACATGAAGAGCCTGAAAAGCTGTGAAAAATATGAAAAGCTTCAAAGGTGTGATATACATGAGGAGCATGAAACGGTCTGAAAAATAGGAGAAGCATGAAGTGATGTGGAAAAACATGAACAGCCTGAAAAGGTGTGAAAAATATGAAGAGCTTCAAAAGGTGTGAAATACATGAGGAGCATGAAACTCTCTGAAAAATAGGAGGAGCATGAAGTGGTGTTCAAAAACATGAAGAGCCTGAAAATGTGTGAAAAATATGAAGAGCTTCAAAAGGTGTGAAATATATGAGGAGCTTCAAAAGGTGTGAAAAATATGAAGAGCTTCAAAAGATGTCAAAAATATGAAAAGCATGAAACGGTCTGAAAAATAGGAGGAGCATGAAATGGTGTTCAAAAACATGAAGAGCCTGAAAATGTGTGAAAAATTTGAAAAGCTTCAAAGGTTTGAAATACATGAGGAGCATGAAACGGTCTGAAAAATAGGAGAAGCATGAAGTGGAGTGGAAAAAAATGAAGAGCCTGAAAAACTGTGAAAAATATGAAGAGCTTCAAAAGGTGTGAAATATATGTGGAGCATGTATCTCTCTGAAAAATAGGAGGAGCATGAAGTGGTGTTGAAAAACATGAAGAGCCTGAAAAGATGTGAAAAATATGAAGAGCTCCAAAAGGTGTGAAAAATATGAGAAGCATGATACGGTCTGAAAAATAGGAGGAGCATGAAGTGGTGTTCAGAAACATGGAGAGCATAAAAAGGTGTGAAAAATATGAAGAGCTTCAAAAAGTGTCAAAAATATGAGGAGCTTGAAACGGTCTGAAAAATAGGAGGAGCATGAAGCAGTGTTCACAAACATGAAGAGCCTGAAAAGGTGTGAAAAATATGAAGAGCTTCAAAACGTGTGAAATACATGAGGAGCATGAAAAGGTCTGAAAAATAGGAGGAGCATGAAATGGTGTTCAAAAACATGAAGAGCATGAAAAGGTGTGAAAATTATGAAGAGCTTCAAAAGGTGTCAAAAACATGAGGAGAATGAAACGGTCTGAAAAATAGGAGGAGCATGAAGCAGTGTTCAAAACATGAAGAGCCTGAAAAAGTGTGAAAAATATGAAGATCTTCAAAAGTTTGAAAAATATGAAGACCCTGAAAAGGTGTCAAAAATGAGATGAGCATGAAACAGTCTGAAAAGGAGGAGGAGCATGAAGTGTTGTTCAAAAACGTGAAGAGCCTGAAAAGTTGTGAAAAATATGAAGAGCTTGAAAAGGTGTGAAATACCTGAGGAGCATGAAACGGTCTGAAAAATAGGAGGAGCATGAAGCGGTGTTCAAAATATGAAGAGTCTGAAAAAGTGTGATAAATATGAAGAGCTTCAAAAGGTTTAAAAAATAGGAGGAGGATGAAGCGGTGTTCAAAAACATGAAGAGCCTGAAAAAGTGTGATAAATATGAAGAGCTTATAAAATTGGCAAAAATATGAGGAGCATGGAGAGATGTTCAAAAACATGAAGAGGCTGATAAGGTGTGAAAAACATTAAGAGCTTCAAAAGGTTTGAAAAATAGGAGGAGCATGAAGCGGTGTTCAAAAACATGAAGAGCCTGAAAATGTGTGAAAAATATGAAGAGCTTCAAAACGTGTGAAATACATGAGGAGCATGAAAAGGTCTGAAAAATAGGAGGAGCATGAAGCGGTGTTCAAAACATGAAGAGCCTGAAAAAGTGTGAAAAATATGAAGAGCTTATAAAATTGTCAAAAATATGAGGAGCATGAAACGGTCTGAAAAATACGAGCAGCCTGAAACGATCTGAAAAATAGGAGGAGCATGAAGCGGTGTTGAAAAACATGAAGAGCCGGAAAAGGTGTGAAAAATGTGAAGAGCTTATAAAATTGTCAAAAATATGAGGAGCATGAAACGGTCTGAAAAATACGAGCAGGCTGAAACCGTCTGAAAAATAGGAGGAGCATGAAGCGGTGTTAAAAACATGAAGAGCCTGAAAAAGTGTGAAAAATATGAAGAGCTTATAAAATTGTCAAAAATATGAGGAGCATGAAACGGTCTGAAAAATACGAGCAGCCTCAAACCGTCTGAAAAATAGGAGGAGCATGAAGCGGTGTTCAAAACATGAAGAGCCTGAAAAAGTGTGAAAAATATGAAGAGCTTATAAAATTGTCAAAAATATGAGGAGCATGAAACGGTCTGAAAAATACAGCAACCTGAAACGATCTGAAAAATAGGAGGAGCATGAAGCGGTGTTCAAAAACATGAAGGGCCTGAAAACGGGTGAAAAATATGAAGAGCTTCAAAAGGAGTCAAAAATATGCGGAGCCTGAAACGATCTGAAAAATAGGAGGAGCATGAAGCGGAGTTGAAAAACATGAAGAGCCGGAAAAGGTGTGAAAAATGTGAAGAGCTTCAAAAGGTGTCAAAAATATGAGGAGCATGAAACGCTCTGAAATATAGGAGGATCATGAAGCGGTGTTGAAAAACATGAAGAGCCTGAAAAGGTGTGATAAATGTGAAGAGCTTCAAAAGGTGTCAAAAATATGAGGAGCATGAAACGGTCTGAAAAATAGTAGGAGCATGAAACGGTGATCAAAAACATGAAGAATTTGAAAACGTGTGAAAAATATGAAGAGCTTCAAACGGTGTGAAAAATATCAGGAGCATGAAACGGTCTGAAAAAGATGAGGAGCATGAAGTGGTCTTCAAAAACATGTACAGCCTGAAAAGGTGTGAAAAATATGAAGAGCTTCAAAAGGTGTGAAAAACAGGAGGAACATGCAGCGGTGTTCAAAAATATGAAGAGCCTGAAAAGGTTTGAAAAATATGTAGTGCTTCAAAAGGTGTCAACAATATGAGGAGCATGAAACGGTCTGAAAAATAGGAGGAGCAAGAAGCGGTGTTGAAAAACAAGAAGAGACGGAAAAGGTGTGAAAAATATGAAGAGCTTCAAAAGGTTTCAAAAATATGAGGAGCTTGAAATGGTCTGAAAAATAGGACGAGCATGAAACGGTGTTCAAAAACATGAAGAGCATGAAAAGGTGTGAAAATTATGAAGAGCTTCAAAAGGTGTGAAAAACATGAGGAGAATGAAACGGTCTGAAAAATAGGAGGAGCATGAAGCAGTGTTCAAAACATGAAGAGCCTGAAAAAGTGTGAAAAATATGAAGATCTTCAAAAGTTTGAAAAATATGAAGACCCTGAAAAGGTGTCAAAAATGAGATGAGCATGAAACAGTCTGAAAAGTAGGAGGAGCATGAAGTGTTGTTCAAAAACGTGAAGAGCCTGAAAAGTTGTGAAAAATATGAAGAGCTTGAAAAGGTGTGAAATACCTGAGGAGCATGAAACGGTCTGAAAAATAGGAGGAGCATGAAGCGGTGTTCAAAATCATGAAGAGGCTGATAAGGTGTGAAAAAAATTAAGAGCTTCAAAAGGTTTGAAAAATAGGAGGAGCATGAAGCGGTGTTCAAAAACATGAAGAGCCTGAAAATGTGTGAAAAATATGAAGAGCTTATAAAATTGTCAAAAATATGAGGAGCATGAAACGGTCTGAAAAATACGAGCAGCCTGAAAACGTCTGAAAAATAGGAGGAGCATGAAGCGGTGTTCAAAAACATGAAGGGCCTGAAAACGTGTGAAAAATATGAAGAGCTTCAAAAGGAGTCAAAAATATGCGGAGCCTGAAACGATCTGAAAAATAGGAGGAGCATGAAGCGGTGTTGAAAAACATGAAGAGCCGGAAAAGGTGTGAAAAATGTGAAGAGCTTCAAAAGGTGTCAAAAATATGAGGAGCATGAAACGGTCTGAAAAATACGAGGAGTAAGAAGCGTTATTGAAATACATGAAGAGCCTGAAAACGTGTGAAGAATATGAAGAGCTCAAAAGGTGTGAAAAAAATGAAAAGCTTCAGAAGGTGTCAAAAATGAGATGAGCATGAAACGGCCTCAAAAATAGGAGGAGCAGGAAGTGGTGTTCGGAAACATGAAGAGCCTGAAAAGGTGTGAAAAATATGAAGTGCTTCAAAAGGTGTCAACAATATGAGGAGCATGAAACGGTCTGAAAAATAGGAGGAGCAAGAAGCGGTGTTGAAAAACAAGAAGAGCCTGAAAAGGTGTGAAAAATATGAAGAGCTTCAAAACGTGTCAAAAATATGAGGAGCACGAAACGGTCTGAAAAATAGGAGGAGCATGAAGCGGTGTTGAAAAACATGAAGAGCCTGAAAACGTGTGAAAAATATGAAGAGCTTCAAAAGGTATGAAAATATGAAGAGCTTCAAAAGTTGTCAAAAAAGAGATGAGCATGAAACGGTCTGAAAAATAGGAGCAGCATGAAGCAGTGTTGAAAAACATGAAGAGCCTGAAAAGGTGTGAAAAATAAGAAGAGCTTTAAAAGGTGTGAAAATTATGAGGAGCTTGAAACGGTGAAAAATAGGAGGAGCATGAACTGGTGTTGAAAAACATGAAGAGCCTGAAAAGGTGGGAAAAATATGAAGAGCTTCAAAAGGTGTGAAAAATATGAGGAGCATGAAACGGTCTGAAAAATAGGAGGAGGATGAAACGGTAATCAAAAACATGAAGAGCCTGAAAAGGTGTGAAAAATTTGAAGAGCTTCAAAAGGTGTGAAATACATTAGGAGCATGAAACGGTCTGAAAAATAGGAGGAGCATGAAGCGGTGTTCAAAAAAATGCAGAGACTGAAAAGTTGTGAAAAATATGAAGAGCTTTAAAGGTGTGAAAAATATGAAGAAGTTCAAAATGTGTCAAAAATGAGATGAGCATGAAACGGTCTGAAAAATAGGAGGAGCATGAAGCGGTGTTCAAAAACATGAAGAGCCTGAAAAGTTGTGAAAAATATGAAGAGCTTGAAAAGGTGTCAAATATATGAGGAGCATGAAACGGTCTGAAATATAGGAGGAGCATGAAGCGGTGTTCAAAAACATGAAGTGCCTGAAAAGGTGTGAAAAATCTGAAGAGCTTCAAAAGGTTTTAAAAATATGAGGAGCAAGAAATTGTCTGAAAAATAAAGGAGCATGAAGCGATGTTCAAAAACATGAAGAGCCTGAAAAGGTGTGAAAAATATGACGAGCTTCAAAAGTTGTCTAAAATATGAAGAGCATGAAACCGTCTGAAAAATAGGAGGAGCATGAAGTGGTGTTCAAAAACATGAAGAGCCTGAAAAGGTGTGAAAAATATGAAGAGCTTCAAAAGGTGTGAAAAACAGGAGGAACATGCAGCGGTGTTCAAAAATATGAAGAGCCTGAAAAGGTTTGAAAAATATGTAGTGCTTCAAAAGGTGTCAACAATATGAGGAGCATGAAACGGTCTGAAAAATAGGAGGAGCAAGAAGCGGTGTTGAAAAACAAGAAGAGACGGAAAAGGTGTGAAAAATATGAAGAGCTTCAAAAGGTTTCAAAAATATGAGGAGCTTGAAATGGTCTGAAAAATAGGACGAGCATGAAACGGTGTTCAAAAACATGAAGAGCATGAAAAGGTGTGAAAATTATGAAGAGCTTCAAAAGGTGTGAAAAACATGAGGAGAATGAAACGGTCTGAAAAATAGGAGGAGCATGAAGCAGTGTTCAAAACATGAAGAGCCTGAAAAAGTGTGAAAAATATGAAGATCTTCAAAAGTTTGAAAAATATGAAGACCCTGAAAAGGTGTCAAAAATGAGATGAGCATGAAACAGTCTGAAAAGTAGGAGGAGCATGAAGTGTTGTTCAAAAACGTGAAGAGCCTGAAAAGTTGTGAAAAATATGAAGAGCTTGAAAAGGTGTGAAATACCTGAGGAGCATGAAACGGTCTGAAAAATAGGAGGAGCATGAAGCGGTGTTCAAAATCATGAAGAGGCTGATAAGGTGTGAAAAAAATTAAGAGCTTCAAAAGGTTTGAAAAATAGGAGGAGCATGAAGCGGTGTTCAAAAACATGAAGAGCCTGAAAATGTGTGAAAAATATGAAGAGCTTATAAAATTGTCAAAAATATGAGGAGCATGAAACGGTCTGAAAAATACGAGCAGCCTGAAAACGTCTGAAAAATAGGAGGAGCATGAAGCGGTGTTCAAAAACATGAAGGGCCTGAAAACGTGTGAAAAATATGAAGAGCTTCAAAAGGAGTCAAAAATATGCGGAGCCTGAAACGATCTGAAAAATAGGAGGAGCATGAAGCGGTGTTGAAAAACATGAAGAGCCGGAAAAGGTGTGAAAAATGTGAAGAGCTTCAAAAGGTGTCAAAAATATGAGGAGCATGAAACGGTCTGAAAAATACGAGGAGTAAGAAGCGTTATTGAAATACATGAAGAGCCTGAAAACGTGTGAAGAATATGAAGAGCTCAAAAGGTGTGAAAAAAATGAAGAGCTTCAGAAGGTGTCAAAAATGAGATGAGCATGAAACGGCCTCAAAAATAGGAGGAGCAGGAAGTGGTGTTCAGAAACATGAAGAGCCTGAAAAGGTGTGAAAAATATGAAGTGCTTCAAAAGGTGTCAACAATATGAGGAGCATGAAACGGTCTGAAAAATAGGAGGAGCAAGAAGCGGTGTTGAAAAACAAGAAGAGCCTGAAAAGGTGTGAAAAATATGAAGAGCTTCAAAACGTGTCAAAAATATGAGGAGCACGAAACGGTCTGAAAAATAGGAGGAGCATGAAGCGGTGTTGAAAAACATGAAGAGCCTGAAAACGTGTGAAAAATATGAAGAGCTTCAAAAGGTATGAAAATATGAAGAGCTTCAAAAGTTGTCAAAAAAGAGATGAGCATGAAACGGTCTGAAAAAAAGGAGCAGCATGAAGCGGTGTTGAAAAACATGAAGAGCCTGAAAAGGTGTGAAAAATAAGAAGAGCTTTAAAAGGTGTGAAAATTATGAGGAGCTTGAAACGGTGAAAAATAGGAGGAGCATGAACTGGTGTTGAAAAACATGAAGAGCCTGAAAAGGTGGGAAAAATATGAAGAGCTTCAAAAGGTGTGAAAAATATGAGGAGCATGAAACGGTCTGAAAAATAGGAGGAGGATGAAACGGTAATCAAAAACATGAAGAGCCTGAAAAGGTGTGAAAAATTTGAAGAGCTTCAAAAGGTGTGAAATACATGAGGAGCATGAAACGGTCTGAAAAATAGGAGGAGCATGAAGCGGTGTTCAAAAAAATGCAGAGACTGAAAAGTTGTGAAAAATATGAAGAGCTTTAAAGGTGTGAAAAATATGAAGAAGTTCAAAATGTGTCAAAAATGAGATGAGCATGAAACGGTCTGAAAAATAGGAGGAGCATGAAGCGGTGTTCAAAAACATGAAGAGCCTGAAAAGTTGTGAAAAATATGAAGAGCTTGAAAAGGTGTCAAATATATGAGGAGCATGAAACGGTCTGAAATATAGGAGGAGCATGAAGCGGTGTTCAAAAACATGAAGTGCCTGAAAAGGTGTGAAAAATCTGAAGAGCTTCAAAAGGTTTTAAAAATATGAGGAGCAAGAAATTGTCTGAAAAATAAAGGAGCATGAAGCGATGTTCAAAAACATGAAGAGCCTGAAAAGGTGTGAAAAATATGACGAGCTTCAAAAGTTGTCTAAAATATGAAGAGCATGAAACCGTCTCAAAAATAGGAGGAGCATGAAGCGGTGTTCAAAACATGAAGAGCCTGAAAAAGTGTGAAAAATATGAAGAGCTTATAAAATTGTCAAAAATATGAGGAGCATGAAACGGTCTGAAAAATACGAGCAGCCTGAAACGATCTGAAAAATAGGAGGAGCATGAAGCGGTGTTCAAAAACATGAAGGGCCTGAAAACGTGTGAAAAATATGAAGAGCTTCAAAAGGAGTCAAAAATATGCGGAGCCTGAAACGATCTGAAAAATAGGAGGAGCATGAAGCGGAGTTGAAAAACATGAAGAGCCGGAAAAGGTGTGATAAATGTGAAGAGCTTCAAAAGGTGTCAAAAATATGAGGAGCATGAAACGGTCTGAAAAATAGGAGGAGTAAGAAGCGTTATTGAAATACATGAAGAGCCTGAAAACGTGTGAAGAATATGAAGAGCTCAAAAGGTGTGAAAAAAATGAAGAGCTTCAGAAGGTGTCAAAAATGAGATGAGCATGAAACGGCCTCAAAAATAGGAGGAGCAGGAAGTGGTGTTCAGAAATATGGAGAGCCTGAAAAGGTGTGAAAAATATGAAGAGCTTCAAAAGGTGTGAAATACATGAGGAGCATGAAACGGTCTGAAAAATAGGAGGAGCATGAAGAGGTGTTCAAAAACCTGAAGAGCCTGAAAAGGTGTGAAAAATATGAAGAGCTTCTAAAGGTGTGAAAAACAGGAGGAACATGAAGCGGTGTTCAAAAATATGAAGAGCCTGAAAAGGTGTGAAAAATATGAAGTGCTTCAAAAGGTGTCAACAATATGAGGAGCATGAAACGGTCTGAAAAATAGGAGGAGCAAGAAGCGGTGTTGAAAAACAAGAAGAGACGGAAAAGGTGTGAAAAATATGAAGAGCTTCAAAACGTGTCAAAAATATGAGGAGCACGAAACGGTCTGAAAAATAGGAGGAGCATGAAGCGGTGTTGAAAAACATGAAGAGCCTGAAAACGTGTGAAAAATATGAAGAGCTTCAAAAGGTATGAAAATATGAAGAGCTTCAAAAGTTGTCAAAAAAGAGATGAGCATGAAACGGTCTGAAAAATAGGAGCAGCATGAAGCGGTGTTGAAAAACATGAAGAGTCTGAAAAGGTGTGAAAAATATGAAGAGCTTCAAAAGGTGTCAAAAATATGAGTATCATGAAATGGTCTGAAAAACAGGAGCAGCATGAAACAGTGTTCAAAAACATGAAGACATTGAAAAGGTGTGAAAAATATGAAGAGGTTCAAAAGGTGTGAAATACATGAGGATCATGAAACGGTCTGAAAAATATGAGGAGCATGAAGCGGTGTTCAAAAACATGAGGAGCCTGAAAAGGTGAGAAAAATATGAAGAGCTTCAAAAGGTGTGAGAAATGTGAGGAGCATGAAGCGGTGTTCAAATACATGAAAAGCCTGAAAAGGTGTGAAAAATATGAAGAGCTTCAAAAGGTTTCAAAAATATGAGGAGCTTGAAATGGTCTGAAAAATAGGACGAGAATGAAACGGTGTTCAAAAACATGAAGAGCATGAAAAGGTGTGAAAATTATGAAGAGCTTCAAAAGGTGTGAAAAACATGAGGAGAATGAAACGGTCTGAAATATAAGAGGATCATGAAGCAGTGTTCAAAACATGAAGAGCCTGAAAAAGTGTGAAAAATATGAAGAGCTTATAAAATTGTCAAAAATATGAGGAGCATGAAACGGTCTGAAAAATACGAGCAGCCTGAAACCGTCTGAAAAATAGGAGGAGCATGAAGCGGTGTTCAAAAACGTGAAGAGCCTGAAAAGGTGTGAAAAATATGAAGAGTTTCAAAAGGTGTGAAATACCTGAGGAGCATGAAACGATCTGAAAAATAGGACGAGCATGAAGCGGTGTTCAAAACATGAAGAGCCTGAAAAAGTGTGAAAAATATGAACAGCTTCAAAAGGTTTGAAAAATAAGAGGAGCATGAAGCGGTGTTCAAAAACATGAAGGGCCTGAAAACGGGTGAAAAATATGAAGAGCTTCAAAAGGAGTCAAAAATATGCGGAGCCTGAAACGATCTGAAAAATAGGAGGAGCATGAAGCGGAGTTGAAAAACATGAAGTGCCAGAAAAGGTGTGAAAAATGTGAAGAGCTTCAAAAGGTGTCAAAAATATGAGGAGCATGAAACGCTCTGAAATATAGGAGGATCATGAAGCGGTGTTGAGAAACATGAAGAGCCTGAAAAGGTGTGATAAATGTGAAGAGCTTCAAAAGGTGTCAAAAATATGAGGAGCATGAAACGGTCTGAAAAATAGTAGGAGCATGAAACGGTGATCAAAAACATGAAGAATTTTAAAACGTGTGAAAAATATGAAGAGCTTCAAACGGTGTGAAAAATATCAGGAGCATGAAACGGTCTGAAAAAGATGAGGAGCATGAAGTGGTCTTCAAAAACATGTACAGCCTGAAAAGGTGTGAAAAATATGAAGAGCTTCAAAAGGTGTGAAAAATATGAAGAGCTTCAAAAGGTGTCAAAAATGAGATGAGCATGAAATGGTCTGAAAAATAGGAGGAGAATGAAACGATGTTGAAAAACTTGAAGACCCTGAAAAGCTGTGAAAAATATGAAGAGCTTCAAAAGGTGTGAAAAATATGAAGAGCTTCCAAAGGTGTCAAAAAATGAGGAGCATTAAAAGGTCAGAAAAAGAGGAGGAGCATGAGTGGAGTTGAAAAACATGAAGAGACTGAAAAGGTGTGAAAAATATGAAGAGCTTCAAAAGGTGTCAAAAATATGAGGAGCTTGAAACGGTCTGAAAAATAGGAGGAGCATGAAGCAGTGTTCAAAAACATGAAGAGTCTGAAAAGGTGTGAAAAATATAAAGAGTTTCAAAACGTGTGAAATTCATGAGGAGCATGAAAAGGTCTGAAAAATAGGAGTAGCATGAAGAGGTGTTCAAAAACATGAAGAGGCTGATAAGGTGTGAAAAACATGAAGAGCTTCAAAAAGTTTGAAAAATAGGAGGAGCATGAAGCGGTGTTAAAAAACATGAAGAGCCTAAAAAAGTGTGAAAAATATGAAGAGCTTATAAAATGGTCAAAAATATGAGGAGCATGAAACGGTCTGAAAAATAGGAGGAGCATGAAACGGTGAACAAAAACATGAAGAGCCTGAAAACGTGTGAAAAGTATGAAGAGCTTCCAACGGTGTGAAAAATATGAGGAGCATGAAACAGACTGAAAAAGATGAGGAGCATGAAGTCGTGTTCAAAAACATGTGCAGCCTGAAAAGCTGTGAAAAATATGAAGAGCTTCAAAAGGTGTGAAAAATAGGAGGAGGATGAAGCGGTGTTCAGAAACATGAAAAGCCTGAAAATGTGTGAAATATGTGAAGAGCTTCAAAAGATGTCAAAAATATGAGGAGCATGAAACGGTCTGAAAAATAGGAGGAGTAAGAATCGTTATTGAAATACATGAAGAGCCTGAAAACGTGTGAAGAATATGAAGAGCTCAAAAGGTGTGAAAAAAATGAAGAGCTTCAGAAGGTGTCAAAAATGAGATGAGCTTGAAACGGCCTCAAAAATAGGAGGAGCAGGAAGTGGTGTTCAGAAACATGGAGAGCCTGAAAAGGTGTGAAAAATATGAACAGCTTCAAAAGGTGTGAAATACATGAGGAGCATGAAACGGTCTGAAAAATAGGAGGAGCATGAAGGGGTGTTCAAAAACCTGAAGAGCCTGAAAAGGTGTGAAAAATATGAAGAGCTTCAAAAGGTGTGAAAAACAGGAGGAACATGAAGCGGTGTTCAAAAATATGAAGAGCCTGAAAAGGTGTGAAAAATATGAAGTGCTTCAAAAGGTGTCAACAATATGAGGAGCATGAAACGGTCTGAAAAATAGGAGGAGCAAGAAGCGGTGTTGAAAAACAAGAAGAGACGGAAAAGGTGTGAAAAATATGAAGAGCTTCAAAACGTGTCAAAAATATGAGGAGCATGAAACGGTCTGAAAAATAGGAGGAGCATGAAGCAGTGTTGAAAAACATGAAGAGCCTGAAAACGTGTGAAAAATCTGAAGAGCTTCAAAAGGTATGAAAATATGAAGAGCTTCAAAAGTTGTCAAAAAAGAGATGAGCATGAAACGGTCTGAAAAATGGGAGCAGCATGAAGCGGTGTTGAAAAACATGAAGAGTCTGAAAAGGTGTGAAAAATATGAAGAGCTTCAAAAGGTGTCAAAAATATGAGGAGCATGAAACAGTCTGAAAAATAGGAGGAGCATGAAGCGGTGTTGAAAAACATGAAGAGCCTGAAAACGTGTGAAAAATATGAAGAGCTTCAAAAAGTATGAAAATATGAAGAGCTTCAAAAGTTGTCAAAAAAGAGATGAGCATGAAACGGTCTGAAAAATAGGAGCAGCATGAAGCGGTGTTGAAAAACATGACGAGCCTGAAAATGTGTGAAAAACGTGAAGAGCTTCAAAAGATGTCAAAAATATGAGGAGCATGAAACGGTCTGAAAAATATGAGGAGCATGAAGCGGTGTTAAAAAACATGAAGAGCCTGAAAAGAAGTGAAAAATGTGAAGAGCTTCAAAAGGTGTGAAAAATCTGAAGTCCTTCAAAAGGTGTCAAAAATATGAAGAGCTTCAAAAGATGTCAAAAATATGAGGAGCATGAAACGGTCTGAAAAATATGAGGAGCATGAAGCGTTGTTGAAAAACATGAAGAGCCTGAAAAGCTGTGAAAAATAGGAAGAGCTTTAAAGGAGTGAAAAATATGAGGAGCATGAAAAGGTCTGAAAAATAGGAGTAGCATGAAGAGGTGTTCAAAAACATGAAGAGGCTGATAAGGTGTGAAAAACATGAAGAGCTTCAAAAAGTTTGAAAAATAGGAGGAGCATGAAGCGGTGTTAAAATACATGAAGAGCCTAAAAAAGTGTGAAAAATATGAAGAGCTTATAAAATGGTCAAAAATATGAGGAGCATGAAACGGTCTGAAAAATAGGAGGAGCATGAAACGGTGATCAAAAACATGAAGAACCTGAAAACGTGTGAAAAATATGAAGAGCTTCAAACGGTGTGAAAAATATGAGGAGCATGAAACAGACTGAAAAAGATGAGGAGCATGAAGTCGTGTTCAAAAACATGTTCAGCCTGAAAAGCTGTGAAAAATATGAAGAGCTTCAAAAGGTGTGAAAAATAGGAGGAGGATGAAGCGGTGTTCAGAAACATGAAAAGCCTGAAAATGTGTGAAATATGTGAAGAGCTTCAAAAGATGTCAAAAATATGAGGAGCATGAAACGGTCTGAAAAATAGGAGGAGTAAGAAGCGTTATTGAAATACATGAAGAGCCTGAAAACGTGTGAAGAATATGAAGAGCTCAAAAGGTGTGAAACAAATGAAGAGCTTCAGAAGGTGTCAAAAATGAGATGAGCATGAAACGGCCTCAAAAATAGGAGGAGCAGGAAGTGGTGTTCAGAAACATGGAGAGCCTGAAAAGGTGTGAAAAATATGAACAGCTTCAAAAGGTGTGAAATACATGAGGAGCATGAAACGGTCTGAAAAATAGGAGGAGCATGAAGAGGTGTTCAAAAACCTGAAGAGCCTGAAAAGGTGTGAAAAATATGAAGAGCTTCAAAAGGTATGAAAAGCAGGAGGAACATGAAGCGGTGTTCAAAAATATGAAGAGCCAGAAAAGGTGTGAAAAATATGAAGTGCTTCAAAAGGTGTCAACAATATGAGGAGCATGAAACGGTCTGAAAAATAGGAGGAGCAAGAAGCGGTGTTGAAAAACAAGAAGAGACGGAAAAGGTGTGAAAAATATGAAGAGCTTCAAAACGTGTCAAAAATATGAGGAGCATGAAACGGTCTGAAATATAGGAGGATCATCAAGCGGTGTTGAAAAACATGAAGAGCCTGAAAATGTGTGATAAACGTGAAGAGCTTCAAAAGATGTCAAAAATATGAGGAGCATGAAACGGTCTGAAAAATATGAGGAACATGAAGCGGTGTTAAAAAACATGAAGAGCCTGAAAAGAAGTGAAAAATATGAAGAGCTTCAAAAGGTGTGAAAAATATGAAGACCTGCAAAAGGTGTCAAAAATATGAAGAGCTTCAAAAGATGTCAAAAATATGAGGAGCATGAAACGGTCTGAAAAATATGAGGAGCATGAAGCGGTGTTGAAAAACATGAAGAGCCTGAAAAGCTGTGAAAAATAGGAAGAGCTTCAAAAGGTGTGAAAAATATGAAGAGCTTCAAAAAATGTCAAAAAGATGAGGAGCATGAAATGGTCTCAAATATAGGAGAATCATGCAGCGGTGTTGAAAACTATAAACAGCCTGAAAAAGTGTGAAAAATATGAAGAGCTTCAAAAGGTGTCAAAAATATGAGTATCATGAAATGGTCTGAAAAACAGGAGCAGCATGAAACAGTGTTCAAAAACATGAAGACATTGAAAAGGTGTGAAAAATATGAAGAGGTTCAAAAGGTGTGAAATACATGAGGATCATGAAACGGTCTGAAAAATATGAGGAGCATGAAGCGGTGTTCAAAAACATGAGGAGCCTGAAAAGGTGAGAAAAATATGAAGAGCTTCAAAAGGTGTGAGAAATGTGAGGAGCATGAAGCGATGTTCAAATACATGAAAAGCCTGAAAAGGTGTGAAAAATATGAAGAGCTTCAAAAGGTTTCAAAAATATGAGGAGCTTGAAATGGTCTGAAAAATAGGACGAGCATGAAACGGTGTTCAAAAACATGAAGAGCATGAAAAGGTGTGAAAATTATGAAGAGCTTCAAAAGGTGTGAAATACATGAGGAGAATGAAACGGTCTGAAAAAATAGGAGGAGCATGAAGCAGTGTTCAAAACATGAAGAGCCTGAAAAAGTGTGAAAAATATGAAGATCTTCAAAAGTTTGAAAAATATGAAGACCCTGAAAAGGTGTCAAAAATGAGATGAGCATGAAACAGTCTGAAAAGTAGGAGGAGCATGAAGTGTTGTTCAAAAACGTGAAGAGCCTGAAAAGTTGTGAAAAATATGAAGAGCTTGAAAAGGTGTGAAATACCTGAGGAGCATGAAACGGTCTGAAAAATAGGAGGAGCATGAAGCGGTGTTCAAAATCATGAAGAGGCTGATAAGGTGTGAAAAAAATTAAGAGCTTCAAAAGGTTTGAAAAATAGGAGGAGCATGAAGCGGTGTTCAAAAACATGAAGAGCCTGAAAATGTGTGAAAAATATGAAGAGCTTATAAAATTGTCAAAAATATGAGGAGCATGAAACGGTCTGAAAAATACGAGCAGCCTGAAAACGTCTGAAAAATAGGAGGAGCATGAAGCGGTGTTCAAAAACATGAAGGGCCTGAAAACGTGTGAAAAATATGAAGAGCTTCAAAAGGAGTCAAAAATATGCGGAGCCTGAAACGATCTGAAAAATAGGAGGAGCATGAAGCGGTGTTGAAAAACATGAAGAGCCGGAAAAGGTGTGAAAAATGTGAAGAGCTTCAAAAGGTGTCAAAAATATGAGGAGCATGAAACGGTCTGAAAAATACGAGGAGTAAGAAGCGTTATTGAAATACATGAAGAGCCTGAAAACGTGTGAAGAATATGAAGAGCTCAAAAGGTGTGAAAAAAATGAAGAGCTTCAGAAGGTGTCAAAAATGAGATGAGCATGAAACGGCCTCAAAAATAGGAGGAGCAGGAAGTGGTGTTCAGAAACATGAAGAGCCTGAAAAGGTGTGAAAAATATGAAGTGCTTCAAAAGGTGTCAACAATATGAGGAGCATGAAACGGTCTGAAAAATAGGAGGAGCAAGAAGCGGTGTTGAAAAACAAGAAGAGCCTGAAAAGGTGTGAAAAATATGAAGATCTTCAAAAGTTTGAAAAATATGAAGACCCTGAAAAGGTGTCAAAAAAGAGATGAGCATGAAAAAGTCTGAAAAGTAGGAGGAGCATGAAGTGTTGTTCAAAAACATGAAGGGCCTGAAAATGTGTGAAAAATATGAAGAGCTTCAAAAGGTTTGAAAAATAGGAGGAGCATGAAGCGGTGTTGAAAAACATGAAGAGCCTGAAAAAGTGTGAAAAATATGAAGAGCTTATAAAATTGTCAAAAATATGAGGAGCATGAAGAGATGTTCAAAAACATGAAAAGGCTGATAAGGTGTGAAAAACATGAAGAGTTTCAAAAGGTTTGAAAAATAGGAGGAGCATGAAGCGGTGCTCAAAAACATGAAGAGCCTGAAAATGTGTGAAAAATATGAAGAGCTTATAAAATTGTCAAAAATATGGGGAGCATGAAACGGTCTGAAAAATACGAGCAGCCTGAAACCGTCTGAAAAATAGGAGGAGCATGAAGCGGTGTTCAAAAACATGAAGGGCCTGAAAACGTGTGAAAAATATGAAGAGCTTCAAAAGGAGTCAAAAATATGCGGAGCCTGAAACGATCTGAAAAATAGGAGGAGCATGAAGCGGTGTTGAAAAACATGAAGAGCCAGAAAAGGTGTGAAAAATGTGAAGAGCTTCAAAAGGTGTCAAAAATATGAGGAGCATGAAACGCTCTGAAATATAGGAGGATCATGAAGCGGTGTTGAAAAACATGAAGAGCCTGAAAAGGTGTGATAAATGTGAAGAGCTTCAAAAGGTGTCAAAAATATGAGGAGCATGAAACGGTCTGAAAAATAGGAGGAGCATGAAACGGATATCAAAAACATGAAGAATCTGAAAACGTGTGAATAATATGAAGAGCTTCAAACGGTGTGAAATATATCAGGAGCATGAAACGGTCTGAAAAAGATGAGGAGCATGAAGTGGTCTTCAAAAACATGTACAGCCTGAAAAGGTGTGGAAAATATGAAGAGGTTCAAAAGGTGTGAAATACATGAGTATCATGAAACGGTATAAAAAATAGGAGGAGCATGAAGCTGTGTTCAAAAACATGAGAGCCTGAAAAGGTGTGAAAATATGAAGAGCTTTAAAAGGTGTGAAAAATACGAGGAGCATGAAACGGTGTTCAAAAACATGAAGAGCCTAAAATGGTGTGAAAATTATGAAGAGCCTCAAAACGTGTCAAAAATATGAGGAGTATGAAACGGTCTGAAAAATAGGAGGAGCATGAAGCGATGTTGAAAAACTTGAAGAGCCTGAAAACGTGTAAAATATGAAGAGCTTCAAAAGGTGTGAAAAATATGAAGAGCTTCAAAAGGTGTCAAAAATGAGATGAGCATGAAACGGTCTGAAAAATAGGAGGAGAAAGAAACGATGTTGAAAAACTTGAAGACCCTGAAAAGCTGTGAAAAATATGAAGAGCTTCAAAAGGTGTGAAAAATATGAAGAGCTTCCAAAGGTGTCAAAAATTTGAGGAGCATTAAAAGGTCAGAAAAAGAGGAGGAGCATGAGTGGAGTTGAAAAACATGAAGAGACTGAAAAGGTGTGAAAAATATGAAGAGCTTCAAAAGGTGTCAAAAATATGAGGAGCTTGAAACGGTCTGAAAAATAGGAGGAGCATGAAGCAGTGTTCAAAAACATGAAGAGTCTGAAAAGGTGTGAAAAATATGAAGAGCTTCAAAACGTGTGAAATACATGAGGAGCATGAAAAGGTCTGAAAAATAGGAGTAGCATGAAGAGGTGTTCAAAAACATGAAGAGGCTGATAAGGTGTGAAAAACATGAAGAGCTTCAAAAAGTTTGAAAAATAGGAGGAGCATGAAGCGGTGCTCAAAAACATGAAGAGCCTAAAAAAGTGTGAAAAATATGAAGAGCTTATAAAATGGTCAAAAATATGAGGAGCAAGAAACGGTCTGAAAAATAGGAGGAGCATGAAGCGGTGCTCAAAAACATGAAGAGCCTGAAAATGTGTGAAAAATATGAAGAGCTTATAAAATTGTCAAAAATATGGGGAGCATGAAACGGTCTGAAAAATACGAGCAGCCTGAAACCGTCTGAAAAATAGGAGGAGCATGAAGCGGTGTTCAAAAACATGAAGGGCCTGAAAACGTGTGAAAAATATGAAGAGCTTCAAAAGGAGTCAAAAATATGCGGAGCCTGAAACGATCTGAAAAATACGAGGAGCATGAAGCGGTGTTGAAAAACATGAAGAGCCAGAAAAGGTGTGAAAAATGTGAAGAGCTTCAAAAGGTGTCAAAAATATGAGGAGCATGAAACGCTCTGAAATATAGGAGGATCATGAAGCGGTTTTGAAAAACATGAAGAGCCTGAAAAGGTGTGATAAATGTGAAGAGCTTCAAAAGGTGGTCAAAAATATGAGGAGCATGAAACGGTCTGAAAAATAGGAGGAGTATGAAATGGATATCAAAAACATGAAGAGTCTGAAAACGTGTGAATAATATGAAGAGCTTTAAACGGTGTGAAAAATATCAGGAGCATGAAACGGTCTGAAAAAGATGAGGAGCATGAAGTGGTCTTCAAAAACATGTACAGCCTGAAAAGGTGTGGAAAATATGAAGAGGTTCAAAAGGTGTGAAATACATGAGTATCATGAAACGGTATAAAAAATAGGAGGAGCATGAAGCTGTGTTCAAAAACATGAGAGCCTGAAAAGGTGTGAAAACATGAAGAGCTTTAAAAGGGTGTGAAAAATACGAGGAGTATGAAACGGTGTTCAAAAACATGAAGAGCCTAAAATGGTGTGAAAATTATGAAGAGCCTCAAAACGTGTCAAAAATAGGAGCAGCATGAAGCGGTGTTGAAAAACATGAAGAGTCTGAAAAGGTGTGAAAAATATGAAGAGCTTCAAAAGGTGTGAAAAACAGGAGGAACATGAAGCGGTGTTAAAAAATATGAAGAGCCTGAACATGTGTGAAAAATGTGAAGAGCTTCAAAAGATGTCAAAAATATGAGGAGCATGAAACGGTCTGAAAAATATGAGGAGCATGAAGCGGCGTTAAAAAACATGAAGAGCCTGAAAAGAAGGGAAAAATATGAAGAGCTTCAAAAGGTGTCAAAAATATGAGTAGCATGAAACGGTCTGAAAAATGGGAGGAGCATGAAACCTTGTTCAAAAACATGAAGAGCCTGAAAAGATGTGAAAAATATGAAGAGCTTCAAAAGGTGTGAAAAATATGAGGAGCATGAAGCGGTGTTCAAAACCCTGAAGAGCCTGAAAAGGTGTGAAAAATAGGAAGAGCTTCAAAAGGTGTGAAAAATATGAAGAGCTTCAAAAGGTGTAAAAAAGAGATGAGCATGATACGGTCTGAAAAATAGGAGGGGCATTAAGTGGTGTTGAAAAACATGAAGAGCCTGAAAAGGTGTGAAAAATATGAAGAGCTTCAAAAGGTGTGAAAAATATGAGGAGCATGAAGCGGTGTTCAAAACCCTGAAGAGCCTGAAAAGGTGTGAAAAATAGGAAGAGCTTCAAAAGGTGTGAAAAATATGAAGAGCTTCAAAAGGTGTAAAAATGAGATGAGCATGATACGGTCTGAAAAATAGGAGGGGCATTAAGTGGTGTTGAAAAACATGAAGAGCCTGAAAAGGTGTGAAAAATATGAAGAGCTTCAAAAGGTGTGAAATACTTGAGGAGCATGAAACGGTCTGAATAATAGGAAGGTCATGAAGCGTTGTTGAAAAACATGAACAGCCTGAAAATGTGTGAAATATATGAAGAGATTCAAAAGGTTTAAAATATATGAGGAGCATGAAACGGTCTGAAAAATAGAGGCAGCATAAAACGGTGTTCAAAAACATGAAGAGCGTGAAAAGGTGTGAAAAATAGGAAGAGCTTAAAAAGGTGTGAAATGTATGAGGAACATGAAACGGTCTGAAAATTAGGAGGAGCATGAAGCTGTGTTCAAAAACATGAAGAGCCTGAAAAGGTGTGAAAAACATGAAGAGCTTCAAAAGTTTGAAAAATAGGAGGAGCATGAAGCGGTGTTCAAAAAACATGAAGAGCCTGAAAAAGTGTGAAAAATATGAAGAGCTTATAAAATTGTCAAAATTATGAGGAGCATGAAACGGTCTGAAAAATACGAGCAGCATGAAACGGTCTGAAAAATAGGAGGAGCGTGAAGCGGTGTTCAAAAACACGAAGAGCCTGAAAAAGTGTGAAAAGTATGAAGAGCTTCAAAACGTATGAAAAATATGAAGAGCTTCAAAAGGTGTCAAAAAAGAGATGAGCATGAAACGGTCTGAAAAATAGGAGGAGCATGATGCGGTGTTGAAAAACATGAAGAGCCTGAAAAGGTGTGAAAAATATGAAGAGCTTCAAAATGTGTGAAATACATGAGGAGCAAGAAACGATCTGAAAAATAGGAGGAGCATGAAGTGGTGTTCAAAAACATGTACAGCCTGAAAAGGTGTGAAAAATATGAAGAGCTTCAAAAGGTGTGAAAAATAGGAGGAGCATGAAGCGGTTTTCAAAAACATGAAGAGCCTGAAAAGGTGTGAAAAATACGAAGAGCTTCAAAAGGTGTCAAAAATATGACGAGCATGAAAGAGTCTGAAAAATAGGAGCAGCATGAAACGGTGTTCAAAAACATGAAGAGCCTGAAAAGCTGTGAAAAATATGAAGAGCTTCAAAAAGTGTGAAAAATAGGAGGAGCATGAAACGGTCTGAAAAATAGGAGTAGCATGAAGCGGTGTTCAAAAACATGAAGATCCTGAAAAGGTGTGAAAAATATAGAGCTTCAAAAGGTGTCAAAGATATGAGGAGCATGAAACGGTCTGAAAAAAAGGAGGAGCATGAAACGGTGTTCCAAAACATGAACAGCCTGAAAAGTTGTGAAAAATATGAAGAGCTTCAAAAGGTGTCAAAAATATGAGGAGCATGAAAAGGTCTGAAAAATAGGAGGAGCATGAAACGGTGTTCCAAAACATGAAGAGCCTGAAAAGGTGTGAAAAATATGAAGAGCATCAAAAGGTGTGAAAAATATGAGGAGAATGAACCGATCTGAAAAATAGGAGGAGCATGAAGCCGTGTTGAAAAACATGAAGAGCCTGAAAACGTGTGAAAAATATGAAGAGCTTCTAAAGGTGTCAAAAATATTAGGACAATGAAACGGTCTGGAAAATAGGAGAAGCATGAAGCCGTGTTGAAAAACATGAAGAGCCTGAAAAGTTGTGAAAAATATGAAGAGCTTCAAAAGGTGTCAAAAATATGAGGAGCATGAAAGGTCTGAAAAATAGGAGGAGCATGAAACGGTGTTCCAAAACATGAAGAGCCTGAAAAGGTGTGAAAAATATGAAGAGTTTCAAAAGGTGTGAATTACATGAGGAGCATGAAACGGTCTGAAAAATAGGAGGAGCATGAAGCGGTGTTGAAAATCTTGAAGAGCCTGAAAAGTTGTGAAAAAAATGAAGAGCTTCAAAAGGTGTGAAAAATATGAGCAGCTTCAAAAGGTGTCAAAAATGAGATGAGCATGAAACGGTCTGATAAATAGGAGGATCATGAAGCGGTGTTGAAAATCATGAAGAGCCTGAAAACGTGTGAAAAATATGAAGAGCTTCAAAAGATATGAAAAACATGAGGAGCTTGAAACGGTCTGAAAAACAGGAGGAGCATGAAGCGGTTTTGAAAAACATGAAGAGCCTGAAAAGGTGTGAAAAATATGAAGAGCTTCAAAAGGTGTGAAAAATATGAGGAGCCTGAAACAGTTTGAAAAATAGGAGGAGCATGAAACAGTGATGAAGAACATGAAGAGCCTGGAAGGGTGTGACAAATATGAAGAGCTTCAAAGGTGTCAAAAATATGAGGAGGATGAAACAATCTGAAAAATAGGAGGAGCATTAAGCGGTGTTCAAAAACATGAAGAGCCTGAAAAGGTGTGAAATATAGGAAGAGCTTCAAAAGGTGTGAAAAATACGAGGAGCATGAAATGGTCTGAAAAATAGGAGGAGCATGAAGCGGTGTTCAAAAACATGAAAAGCCTGAAAAGGTGTGAAATATATGAAGAGCTTAAAAAGCTGTCAAAAGTATGAGGAGCATGAAATGGTCTGAAAAATAGGAGAAGCATGAAACGGTGTTGAGAAACATGAAGAGCCTGAAAAGGTGTGAAAAATATGAAGAGCATGAAAAGGTGTGAAAAATATGGGGAGCATGAAACTGTGTTCAAAAAGATGAAGAGCCTGAAAAGCTGTGAAAAATATGAAAAGCTTCAAAATGTGTCAAAAATATGATGAGCAAAAAACGGTCTGAAAATTAGGAGGAGCATGAAGCCGTTTTCAAAAACTTGAAGAGCCTGAAATGATGTGAAAAATATGAAGAGCTTCAAAAGGTGTCAAAGATATGAGGAGCATGAAACGGTCTGAAAAATAGGAGGAGCATGATACGGCGTTGAAAAACATAAAGAGCCTGAAAAGGTGTGAAAAATATGAAGAGCTTCAAAATGTGTCAAAAAAATGACGAGCATGATATGTATGAAAAATAGGAGGAGCATGTAACGGTGTTTCAAAAGCATGAAGAGCCTGAAAGTTATGAAAAATATGCAGAGCTTCAAAACGTCTCAAAAACATGAGGAGCATGAAACGGTCTGAAAAATAGGAGGAGCATGAAACGGTGTTCAAAAACATGAAGAGCCTGAAAAGGTGTGAAAAATATGAAGAGCTTCAAAAGGTGTCAAAAATATGAGGACCATGAAACGGTCTGAAAAATAGTAGGAGCATGAAGCGGTGTTGAAAAACATGAAGAGCCTGAAAAGGTGTGAAATATATGAAGAGCTTCAAAAGTTGTAAAAAATATGAGGAGTTTGAAACGGTCTGAAAAATAAGAGGATCTGGTTTCCTCAGTGTGTATGCCCAGAAGTGGAATTGCTGGGTCATATGGCAGTTCTATTTCCAGTTTTTTAAGAAATCTCTACACCGTTTTCCATATCGGCTGTACTATTGTGCATTCCCACCAACAGTATAAGAGGGTTCCCTTTTCTCCACTCCCTCTCCAGCATTTATTGCTTGTAGACTTTTGGATAGCAGCCATCCTGACTGGCATGTAATGGTACCTCATTGTGGTTTTGATTTGCATTTCTCTAATAATGAGTGATGTTGAGCATCTTTTATGTGTTTGTTATCCATCTGTATGTCTTCTTTGGAGAAATGTCTGTTTAGTTCTTTGGCTCATTTTTTATTGGGTCATTTATTTTTCTGGAATTGAGCTGCAGGATTTGCTTGTGTATTTTTGAGATTAATCCTTTGTCTGTTTCTTCATTTGCTATTATTTTCTCCCAATCTGAGGGCTGTCTTTTCACCTTACTTATAGTTTCCTTTGTAGTGCAAAAGCTTTTAAGTTTCATTAGGTCCCATTTGTTTAGTTTTGCTTTTATTTCCAATATTCTGGGAGGTGGGTCATAGAGGATCTTGCTTTGATTTATGTCGGAGAGTGTATTGCCTATCTTCTCCTCTAGGAGTTTTATAGTTTCTGGTCTTACATTTAGATCTTTAATCCATTTTGAGTTTATTTTTGTGTATGGTGTTAGAAAGTGTTCTATTTTCATTCTTTTACAAGTGGTTGACCAGTTTTCCCAGCACCACTTGTTAAAGAGGTTGTCTTTTTTCCATTGCATATCCTTGCCTCCTTTGTCAAAGATAAGGTGTCCATAGGTTCGTCTGAAAGAGACACGTGCACCCCAATGTTCATCGCAGCACTGTTTATAATAGCCAGGACATGGAAGCAACCTAGATGCCCGTCAGCAGATGAATGGATAAGAAAGCTGTGGTACATATACACCATGGAATATTACTCAGCCATTAAAAAGAATTCATTTGAATCAGTCCTAATGAGATGGATGAAGCTGGAGCCCATTATACAGAGTGAAGTAAGCCAGAAAGATAAAGAACATTACAGCATACTGACACATGTATATGGAATTTAGAAAGGTGACAACGATAACCCTATATGCAGAACAGAAAAAGAGACACAGAAATACAGAACAGACTTTTAAACTTTGTGGGAGAATGTGAGGGTGGGATATTTCAAAAGAACAGCATGTATGCTATCTATGGTGAAACAGATCACCAGCCCAGGTAGGATGCACGAGACAAGTGCTCCGGCTTGGTGCACTGGGAAGACCCAGAGGAATCGGGTGGAGAGGGAGGTGGGAGGGGGAATCGGGACTGTGAATACATGTAAATCCATGGCTGATTCATATCAAGGTATGACAAAACCCACTGGAAAAAAAAATAAAAATAATAAAAAAAAAATAACAATAAAAAAAAAAAAATAAGAGGAGCCTGAAATGGTCTGAAAAATAGGAGGAGCATGAAGTGGTGTTGAAAAACGTGAAGAGCCTGAAAAGGTGTGAAAAATATGAAGAACTTCAAAAGGTGTCAAAAATATTAGCAGCATGAAACAGTCTGAAAAAAAGGAGGAACATGAAACGGTGTTCAAAAACATGAAGAGCCTGGAGAAGTGTGAAAAATATGAAGAGCTTCAAAAGTTGTCAAAAATATGAGGAGCATGAAACGGTCTGAAAAAAAGGAGGAGCATGAAGCGGTGTTGAAAAACATGAAGAGCCTGAAAAGGTGTGAATAATATGAAGAGCTTCAAAAGGTGTCAAAAATATGAGGAGCATGAAACCGTCTGAAAAATAGTAGGAGCATGAAGCGGTGTTGAAAACATGAAGAGCCTGAAAAGGTGTGAAAAATATGAAGAGGTTCAAAAGGTGTCAAAAATATGAGGAGCATGAAACGGTCTGAAAAATAGGAGGAGCATGAAACGGTCTGAAAAATAGGAGGAGCATGAAGCGGTGTTCAAAAACATGAAGAGCCTGAAAAGGTGTGAAATATATTAAGAGCCTCAAAGGTGTCAAAAATATGAGGAGCAAGAAACGGTCTGAAAAATAGGAGGAGCTTAAGCGGGTTGAAAAATATGAAGAGCCTGAAAAGATGTGAAAAATATGAAGAGCTTCAAAAGGTGTCAAATATATGAGGAGCATGAAACGGTCTGAAAAATTGGAGAAGCATGAAGTGGTGTTCAAAAAAATGAAGAGCCTGAAAAGGTCCGAAAAATATGAAGAGCTTCAAAAGGTGTCAAAAATATGAGGACCATGAAACGGTCTGAAAAATATGAGGAGCAAGAAACTGTTTTCAAAAACATGAAGAGCCTCAAAAGGTGTGAAAAGTATGAAGAGCTTCAAACTGTGTCAAAAATATGATGAGCATGAAACGGTCTGATAAATAGGAGGAGCATGAAGTGGTGTTGAAAAACATGAAGAGCCTGAAAAAGGTGTGAAACATATGAGGAGCATGAAACGGTCTGAAAAATAGGAGGCGCATGAGACGGTGTTGAAATACATGAAAAGCCTGAAAAGGTGTGAAAAATATGAAGAGCTTCAAAGGATGTCAAAAATATGAGGAGCATGAACATGTCTGAAAAATAGGAAGAGAATGAAGCGGTGTAGAAAAACATGAAAAGCCTGAAAAGGTGTGAAAAATATAAAGAGCTTCAAAAGGTGTGAAAAAGATGAGGAGCATGAAACGGTCTGAAATAAAGGAGGAGAATGAAGTGGTGTTGAAAAACATGAAAAGCCTGAAAAGGTGTGAAAAATATGAAGAGCTTCAAAAGGTGACAAAAATATGAGGAGCATGAAAAGCTCTTAAAAATAGGAGTAGCATGAAGTGGTGTAGAAAAACATGAAGACCCTGAAAAAATGTGAAAAATATGAAGAGCTTCAAAAGGTGTCAAAAATATGAGGAGCTTGAAACGGTCTGAAATATAGGAGGAGCGTGAAAAGGTGTTAAAACATGAAGAGCTTAAAATGGTGTGAAACATATGAGGAGCATGAAAAGGTCTGAAAATAGTAGGAGCATGAAGCGGTGTTGAAAAACCTGAAAAGCCTGAAAAGGTGTGAAAAATATGAAGAGCTTCAAAAGGTGACAAAAATATGAAGATCATGAAAAGCTCTTAAAAATAGGAGGAGCATGAAGTGGTGTAGAAACACATGAAGAGCCTGAAAAGGTGTGAAATCTATGGAGAGCTTCAAAATGAGTCAAAAATATGAGGAGCATGAAACGGTCTCAAATAAAGGAGGAGCATGAAGTTGTGTTGAAAAATTTGAAGAGCCTGAAAAGGTGTGAAAAATATGAAGAGCTTCAAAAGGTGTCAAAAATATGAGGAGCATGAAACGGTCTGAAAAATAGGAGGAGCATTAATCGGTGTTCAAAAATATGAAGAGCCTGGAAAGCTGTGAAAAATATGAAGAGCTTCAAAAGGTATCAAAAATATGAGGAGCATGAAACGATCTGAAAAATAGGAGGAGCATGAAGTGGTGTTGAAATACATGAAGAGCCTGAAAAAGGTGTGAAACATATGAGGAGCCTGAAACGGTCTGAAAGAGAGGAGGAGTATGAATCGGTGTTGAAAATCATGAAGAGCCTGAAAAATTGTGAAGAATAAGAAGAGCTTCAAAAGGTGTCAAAAATATGAGGAGCATGAAACGATCTGAAAATTAGGAGGAGCATGAAACCGTGTTGAAAAATATGAAGACCATGAAAGGGTGTGAAAAACATGAAGAGCTTCAAAAGGTGTCAAAAATATGAGGAGCATGAAGCGGTCTGAAAAATAGGAGGAACATGAAACGGTTTGACAAATAGGAGGAGCATGAAACGGTGTTGAAAAACATGAAGAACCTGAAAGGTGTCGAAAATATGAAGAGCTTCAAAATGTGTCAAAAATATGAGGAGCATGAAACGGTTTGAAAAATAGGAGGAGAATGAAACGGTGTTGAAAAACATGAAGAACCTGAAAGGTGTCGAAAATATGAAGAGCTTCAAAATGTGTCAAAAATATGAGGAGCATGAAACGATCTGAATAATCGGAGGAGCATGAAAGCGTGTTGAAAAACATGAAGAGCACGGAAAGGTGTGAAAAATATGAAGAGCTTCAAAAGGTGTCAAAAATATGAGGACCATGAAACGGTTTGAAAAATAGGAGGAGCATGAAGTTGTGTTGAAAAACATGAAGAGCCTGAAATGGTGTGAAATATATGAAGAGCTTCAAAAGGTGTAAAAAATATGAGGAGTTTGAAACGGTCTGAAAAATAAAAGGATCTGGTTTCCTCAGTGTGTATGCCCAGAAGTGGAATTGCTGGGTCATATGGCAGTTCTATTTCCAGTTTTTTAAGAAATCTCTACACCGTTTTCCATAGCGGCTGTACTAGTGTGCATTCCCACCAACAGTATAAGAGGGTTCCCTTTTCTCCACTCCCTCTCCAGCATTTATTGCTTGTAGACTTTTGGATAGCAGCCATCCTGACTGGCATGTAATGGTACCTCATTGTGGTTTTGATTTGCATTTCTCTAACAATGAGTGATGTTGAGCATCTTTTCATGTGTTTGTTATCCATCTGTATGTCTTCTTTGGAGAAATGTCTGTTTAGTTCTTTGGCTCATTTTGTATTGGGTCATTTATTTTTCTGGAATTGAGCTGCAGGATTTGCTTGTATATTTTTGAGATTAATCCTTTGTCTGTTTCTTCATTTGCTATTATTTTCTCCCAATCTGAGGGCTGTCTTTTCACCTTACTTATAGTTTCCTTTGTAGTGCAAAAGCTTTTAAGTTTCATTAGGTCCCATTTGTTTAGTTTTGCTTTTATTTCCAATATTCTGGGAGGTGGGTCATAGAGGACCTTGCTTTGATTTATGTCGGAGAGTGTTTTGCCTATCTTCTCCTCTAGGAGTTTTATAGTTTCTGGTCTTACATTTAGATCTTTAATCCATTTTGAGTTTATTTTTGTGTATGGTGTTAGAAAGTGTTCTATTTTCATTCTTTTACAAGTGGTTGACCAGTTTTCCCAGCACCACTTGTTAAAGAGGTTGTCTTTTTTCCATTGTATATCCTTGCCTCCTTTGTCAAAGATAAGGTGTCCATAGGTTCGTCTGAAAGAGACACGTGCACCCCAATGTTCATCGCAGCACTGTTTATAATAGCCAGGACATGGAAGCAACCTAGATGCCCGTCAGCAGATGAATGGATAAGAAAGCTGTGGTACATATACACCATGGAATATTACTCAGCCATTAAAAAGAATTCATTTGAATCAGGCCTAATGAGATGGATGAAGCTGGAGCCCATTATACAGAGTGAAGTAAGCCAGAAAGATAAAGAACATTACAGCATACTGACACATGTATATGGAATTTAGAAAGGTGACAACGATAACCCTATATGCAGAACAGAAAAAGAGACACAGAAATACAGAACAGACTTTTGAACTTTGTGGGAGAATGTGAGGGTGGGATATTTCAAAAGAACAGCATGTATGCTATCTATGGTGAAACAGATGACCAGCCCAGGTAGGATGCACGAGACAAGTGCTCCGGCTTGGTGCACTGGGAAGACCCAGAGGAATCGGGTGGAGAGGGAGGTGGGAGGGGGAATCGGGACTGGGAATACATGTAAATCCATGGCTGATTCATATCAATGTATGACAAAACCGACTGGGAAAAAAAATGAAAATAATAAAAAAAAAATAAAAAAAATAACAATAAAAAAAAATAAGAGGAGCATGAAACGGTGTTCAAAAACATGAAGAGCCTGAAAAGGTGTGTAAATTATGAAGAGCTTCAACAGGTGTCAAATATATGAGGAGCATAAAACGGTTTGAAAAAAAGGAGGAGCATGAAATGGTGTTGAAAAACATGAAGAGCCTAAAAAGGTGTGAAAAATATGAAGAGCTTCAAAGGTTTCAAAAATATGAGAGGCATGAACGGTCTGAAATGTAGGGGGAGCATGAAGCGGTGTAGAAAAACATGAAGAGCCTGAAAAGGTGTGGAAATTATGAAGAGCTTCAAAAGGTGTCAAATATATGAGGAGCATAAAACGGTCTGAAAAAAAGGAGGAGCATGAAATGGTGTTGAAAAACATGAAGAGCCTGAAAAGGTGTGATAAATATGAAGAGTTTCAAAACGTGTCAAAAAGATGAGGAGCATGAAACGGTCTGAAAAATAGGAGGAGCATGAAGCGGTGTTGAAAAATATGAAGAGCCTGAAAAGGTGTGAAAAATCTGAAGAGCTTCAAAAGGTGTCAAATATATGAGGAGCATGAAACGGTGTGAAAATTAGGAGGAGCATGAAGTGGTGTTGAAAATCATGAAGAGCCTGTAAGGTGTGAAAAATATGAAGAATTTCAAAAGGTGTCAAAGATATAAGGAGCATGAAACGGACTGAAAAATAGGAGGAGCATGAAGTGGTGTTGAAAAACGTGAAGAGCCTGAAAAGGTGTGAAAAATATGAAGAACTTCAAAAGGTGTCAAAAATATGAGCAGCATGAAACGGTCTGAAAAACAGGAGGAGCATGAAACGGTGTTCAAAAACATGAAGAGCCTGGAGAAGTGTGAAAAATATGAAGAGCTTCAAAAGGCGTCAAAAATATGAGGAGCATGAAACGGTCTGAAAAAAAGGAGGAGCATGAAGCGGTGTTGAAAAACATGAAGAGCCTGAAAAGGTGTGAATAATATGAAGAGCTTCAAAAGGTGTCAAAAATATGAGGAGCATGAAACCGTCTGAAAAATAGTAGGAGCATGAAGCAGTGTTGAAAACATGAAGAGCCTGTAAAGGTGTGAAAAATATGAAGAGGTTCAAAAGGTGTCAAAAATATGAGGAGCATGAAACGGTCTGAAAAATAGGAGGAGCATGAATCGGTGTTCAAAAACATGAAGAGCCAGAAAAGCTGTGAAATATATGAAGAGCCTCAAAGGTGTCAAAAATATGAGGAGCCAGAAACGCTCTGAAAAATAGGAGGAGCTTAAGCGGGTTGAAAAATATGAAGAGCCTGAAAAGATGTGAAAATTATGAAGAGCTTCAAAAGGTGTCATATATATGAGGAGCATGAAACGGTCTGAAAAATTGGAGAAGCATGAAGTGGTGTTGAAAAATATGAAGAGCCTGAAAAGGTGCGAAAAATATGAAGAGCTTCAAATGGTGTCAAAAATATAAAGAGCATTAAACGGTCTGAAATATAGGAGGAGCATGAAAAGGTGTTAAAAAACATGAAGAGCTTCAAAAGGTGTGAAACATATGAGGAGCATGAAACGGTCTGAAAAATAGGATGATCATGAAACGGTGTTCAAAAACATGAAGAGCCTGGAAAGGTGTGAAAAATATGAAGAGCTTCAAAAAGTGTCAAAAATATGAGGAGCATGAAACGGTCTGAAAAATAGGAGGAGCATGAAGTGGAGTTGAGAAACATGAAGAGCCTGAAAAAGTTGTGAAGCATATGAGGAGAATGAAACGGTCTGAAAAATAGGAGGAGCATGAAGTGGTGTAGAAAAACATGAAGACCCTGAAAAAGTGTGAAAAATATGAAGAGCTTCAAAAGGTGTCAAAAATATGAGGACCATGAAACGGTCTGAAAAATATGAGGAGCAAGAAACTGTTTTCAAAAACATGAAGAGCCTCAAAAGGTGTGAAAAGTAGGAAGAGCTTCAAACTGTGTCAAAAATATGATGAGCATGATACGGTCTGAAAAATAGGAGGACCATGAAGTGGTGTTGAAAAACATGAAGAGCCTGAAAAAGGTGTGAAACATATGAGGAGCATGAAACGGTCTGAAAAATAGGAGGCGCATGAGACGGTGTTGAAATACCTGAAAAGCCTGAAAAGGTGTGAAAAATATGAAGAGCTTCAAAGGATGTCAAAAATATGAGGAGCATGAAAATGTCTGAAAAATAGGAAGAGAATGAAGCAGTGTAGAAAAACATGAAAAGCCTGAAAAGGTGTGAAAAATATGAAGAACTTCAAAAGGTGTCAAAAATATGAGGAGCATGAAACGGTCTGAAAAATAGGAGGAGCATGAAGTGGTGTTGAGAAACATGAAGAGCCTGAAAAAGTTGTGAAACATATGAGGAGAATGAAACGGTCTGAAAAATAAGAGGAGCATGAAGTGGTGTAGAAAAATATGAAGACCCTGAAAAAATGTGAAAAATATGAAGAGCTTCATAAGGTGTCAAAAATATGAGGAGCTTGAAACGGTCTGAAATATAGGAGGAGCGTGAAAAGGTGTTAAAAAACATGAAGAGCTTCAAAAGGTGTCAAAAATATGAGGAGCAAGAAACGGTCTGAAAAATAGGAGGAACATGAAACGGTTTGACAAATAGGAGGAGCATGAAACGGTGTTGAAAAACATGAAGAACCTGAAAGTTGTCGAAAATATGAAGAGCTTCAAAATGTGTCAAAAATATGAGGAGCATGAAACGGTTTGAAAAATAGGAGGAGCATGAAACGGTGTTGAAAAACATGAAGAACCTGAAAGGTGTCGAAAATATGAAGAGCTTCAAAATGTGTCAAAAATATGAGGAGCATGAAACGATCTGAATAATCGGAGGAGCATGAAAGCGTGTTGAAAAACATGAAGAGCACGGAAAGGTGTGAAAAATATGAAGAGCTTCAAAAGGTGTCAAAAATATGAGGACCATGAAACGGTCTGAAAAATAGGAGGAGCATGAAGCGGTGTTGAAAAACATGAAGAGCCTGAAAAGTTGTGAAATATATGAAGAGCTTCAAAAGGTGTAAAAAATATGAGGAGTTTGAAACGGTCTGAAAAATAAGAGGATCTGGTTTCCTCAGTGTGTATGCCCAGAAGTGGAATTGCTGGGTCATATGGCAGTTCTATTTCCAGTTTTTTAAGAAATCTCTACACCGTTTTCCATAGCGGCCGTACTAGTGTGCATTCCCACCAACAGTATAAGAGGGTTCCCTTTTCTCCACTCCCTCTCCAGCATTTATTGCTTGTAGACTTTTGGATAGCAGCCATCCTGACTGGCATGTAATGGTACCTCATTGTGGTTTTGATTTGCATTTCTCTAATAATGAGTGATGTTGAGCATCTTTTCAAGTGTTTGTTATCCATCTGTATGTCTTCTTTGGAGAAATGTCTGTTTAGTTCTTTGGCTCATTTTTTATTGGGTCATTTATTTTTCTGGAATTGAGCTGCAGGATTTGCTTGTATATTTTTGAGATTAATCCTTTGTCTGTTTCTTCATTTGCTATTATTTTCTCCCAATCTGAGGGCTGTCTTTTCACCTTACTTATAGTTTCCTTTGTAGTGCAAAAGCTTTTAAGTTTCATTAGGTCCCATTTGTTTAGTTTTGCTTTTATTTCCAATATTCTGGGAGGTGGGTCATAGAGGATCTTGCTTTGATTTATGTCGGAGAGTGTTTTGCCTATCTTCTCCTCTAGGAGTTTTATAGTTTCTGGTCTTACATTTAGATCTTTAATCCATTTTGAGTTTATTTTTGTGTATGGTGTTAGAAAGTGTTCTATTTTCATTCTTTTACAAGTGGTTGACCAGTTTTCCCAGCACCACTTGTTAAAGAGGTTGTCTTTTTTCCATTGTATATCCTTGCCTCCTTTGTCAAAGATAAGGTATCCATAGGTTCGTCTGAAAGAGACACGTGCACCCCAATGTTCATCGCAGCACTGTTTATAATAGCCAGGACATGGAAGCAACCTAGATGCCCGTCAGCAGATGAATGGATAAGAAAGCTGTGGTACATATACACCATGGAATATTACTCAGCCATTAAAAAGAATTCATTTGAATCAGGCCTAATGAGATGGATGAAGCTGGAGCCCATTATACAGAGTGAAGTAAGCCAGAAAGATAAAGAACATTACAGCATACTGACACATGTATATGGAATTTAGAAAGGTGACAACGATAACCCTATATGCAGAACAGAAAAAGAGACACAGAAATACAGAACAGACTTTTGAACTTTGTGGGAGAATGTGAGGGTGGGATATTTCAAAAGAACAGCATGTATGCTATCTATGGTGAAACAGATGACCAGCCCAGGTAGGATGCACGAGACAAGTGCTCCGGCTTGGTGCACTGGGAAGACCCAGAGGAATCGGGTGGAGAGGGAGGTGGGAGGGGGAATCGGGACTGGGAATACATGTAAATCCATGGCTGATTCATATCAATGTATGACAAAACCGACTGGGAAAAAAAATGAAAATAATAAAAAAAAAATAAAAAAAATAACAATAAAAAAAAATAAGAGGAGCATGAAACGGTGTTCAAAAACATGAAGAGCCTGAAAAGGTGTGTAAATTATGAAGAGCTTCAACAGGTGTCAAATATATGAGGAGCATAAAACGGTTTGAAAAAAAGGAGGAGCATGAAATGGTGTTGAAAAACATGAAGAGCCTAAAAAGGTGTGAAAAATATGAAGAGCTTCAAAAGGTTTCAAAAATATGAGAGGCATGAACGGTCTGAAATGTAGGGGGAGCATGAAGCGGTGTAGAAAAACATGAAGAGCCTGAAAAGGTGTGGAAATTATGAAGAGCTTCAAAAGGTGTCAAATATATGAGGAGCATAAAACGGTCTGAAAAAAAGGAGGAGCATGAAATGGTGTTGAAAAACATGAAGAGCCTGAAAAGGTGTGATAAATATGAAGAGTTTCAAAACGTGTCAAAAAGATGAGGAGCATGAAACGGTCTGAAAAATAGGAGGAGCATGAAGCGGTGTTGAAAAATATGAAGAGCCTGAAAAGGTGTGAAAAATCTGAAGAGCTTCAAAAGGTGTCAAATATATGAGGAGCATGAAACGGTGTGAAAATTAGGAGGAGCATGAAGTGGTGTTGAAAATCATGAAGAGCCTGTAAGGTGTGAAAAATATGAAGAACTTCAAAAGGTGTCAAAAATATAAGGAGCATGAAACGGACTGAAAAATAGGAGGAGCATGAAGTGGTGTTGAAAAACGTGAAGAGCCTGAAAAGGTGTGAAAAATATGAAGAACTTCAAAAGGTGTCAAAAATATGAGCAGCATGAAACGGTCTGAAAAACAGGAGGAGCATGAAAGGGTGTTCAAAAACATGAAGAGCCTGGAGAAGTGTGAAAAATATGAAGAGCTTCAAAAGGCGTCAAAAATATGAGGAGCATGAAACGGTCTGAAAAATAGGAGGAGCATGAAGTGGTGTTGAGAAACATGAAGAGTCTGAAAAAGTTGTGAAACATATGAGGAGAATGAAAAGGTCTGAAAAATAGGAGGAGCATGAAGTGGTGTAGAAAAACATGAAGACCCTGATAAATGTGAAAAATATGAAGAGCTTCAAAAGGAGTCAAAAATATGAGGAGCTTGAAACGGTCTGAAATATAGGAGGAGCGTGAAATGTGTTAAAAAACATGAAGAGCTTAAAAAGGTGTGAAACATATGAGGAGCATGAAAAGGTCTGAAAAATAGTAGGAGCATGAAGCGGTGTTGAAAAACATGAAAAGCCTGAAAAGGTGTGAAATATATGAAGAGCTTCAAAAGGTGACAAAAATATGAGGAGCATGAATAGCTCTGAAAAATAGGAGGAGCAAGAAGCGGTGTAGAAAAACATGAAGAGCCTGAAAAGGTGTGAAATCTATGAAGAGCTTCAAAAGGTGTCAAAAATATGAGGAGCATGAAACGGTCTCAAATAAAGGAGGAGCATGAAGTTGTGTTGAAAAATATGTAGAGCCTGAAAAGGTGTGAAAAATATGAAGAGCTTCAAAAGGTGTCAAAAATATGAGGAGCAAGAAACGGTCTGAAAAATAGGAGGAGCATTAATCGGTGTTCAAAAATATGAAGAGCCTGGAAAGCTGTGAAAAATATGAAGAGCTTCAAAAGGTGTCAAAAATATGAGGAGCAAGAAACGGTCTGAAAAATAGGAGGAGCATTAATCGGTGTTCAAAAATATGAAGAGCCTGGAAAGGTGTGAAAAATATGAAGAGCTTCAAAAGGTGTCAAAATATGAGGAGCATGAAACGGTCTGAAAAAATGGAGGAGCATGAAACGGTGTTCAAAAACATGAGGAGCCTGAAAAATTGTGAAAAATATGAAGAGTTTCAAAAGGTGTCAAAAATATGAGGAGCATGAAACGGTCTGAAAAATATGAGGAGCATGAAACGGTGTTCAAAAACATGAAAACCCTGAAAAGGTGTGAAATATATGAAGAGCTTCAAAAGGTGTCAATAAAATGAGGAGCATGAAACGGTCTGAAAAATATGAGGAGCATGAAACGGTGTTCAAAAACATGAAAACCCTGTAAAGGTGTGAAATATATGAAGAGCTTCAAAAGATGTCAAAAATAGGAGGAGCATGAAGCGGTGTAGAAAAACATGAAGAGCCTGAAAAGGTGTGAAAAATATGAAGAGCTTCAAAAGTTGTCAAAAATATGAGGAGCATGACACGGTCAGAAATATAGGAGGAGCATGAAGTGGTGTTGAAAACATGAAGAACCTGAAAAGTTGTGAAAAATATGAAGAGCTTCAAAAGGTGTCAAAAATATGAGGAGCATGAAACGGTCTGAAAAATAGGAGGAGCAGAAGCAAATTTGAAAAACATGAAGAGCCTGAAAAGGTGTGATAATTATGAAGCGCTTCAAAAGGTGTCAAAATTATGGGGAGCATTAAACGGTCTGAAAAATAGGAGGAGCATGAAAACGTGTTGTAAAATATGAAGAGCCTGAAAAGGTGTGAAAAATATGAAGAGCTTCAAAATGTGTGAAAAATATGAGGAGCATGAAACGGTCTGAAAATTAGGAGGAGGATGAAACGGTGTTCAAAACATGAAGAGCCTGAAATGTTTTGAAAAATGTGAAGAGCTTGAAAAGGTGTCAAAAATATGAGGGGCATGAAACGGTCTGAAAAAGAGGATGAGCAAGAAACGGTGTTGAAAAACATGAAGAGCCTGAAAATGTGTGAAAAATATGAAGAGCTTCAAAAGGAGTCAAAATATGAGGCGCATGAAACGGTCTGAAAAATAGGAGGAGCATGAAACTGTGTTGAAAACATGAAGAGCCTGAAAAGTTGTTAGAAATATGACGAGCTTCAAAAGATATCCAAAATATGAGGCGCATGAAACGGTCTGAAAAATATGAGGAGAATAAAGCGGTGTTGAAAAACATGAAGAGCCTGAAAAGCTGTGAAAAATATGAAGAGCTTCAAAAGGTGACAAAAATATGAGGAGCATGAAACGGTCTGAAAAATAGGAGGAGCAGAAGCAAATTTGAAAAACATGAAGAGCCTGAAAAGGTGTGATAATTATGAAGCGCTTCAAAAGGTGTCAAAATTATGGGGAGCATTAAACGGTCTGAAAAATAGGAGGAGCATGAAAACGTGTTGTAAAATATGAAGAGCCTGAAAAGGTGTGAAAAATATGAAGAGCTTCAAAATGTGTGAAAATTATGAGGAGCATGAAACGGTTTAAAAAATAGGAGGAGCATGAAATGGTGTTCAAAAACATGAAGAGCATGAAAAGGTGTGAAAAATGTGAAGAGCTTCAAAAGGTGACAAAAACATGAGGACCATGAAACGGTCTGAAAAATAGGAGGAGCATGAAGCGGTGTTGAAAAACATGAAGAGCCTGAAAAGGTGTGAAATATATGAAGAGCTTCAAAAGGTGTAAAAAATATGAGGAGCTTGAAACGGTCTGAAAAATAAGAGGATCTGGTTTCCTCAGTGTGTATGCCCAGAAGTGGGATTGCTGGGTCATATGGCAGTTCTATTTCCAGTTTTTTAAGAAATCTCCACACTGTTTTCCATAGCGGCTGTACTAGTGTGCATTCCCACCAACAGTGTAAGAGGGTTCCCTTTTCTCCACACCATCTCCAGCATTTATTGCTTGTAGACTTCTGGATAGCAGCCATCCTGACTGGCATATAATGGTACCTCATTGTGGTTTTGATTTGCATTTCTCTAATTATGAGTGATGTTGAGCATCTTTTCATGTGTTTGTTATCCATCTGTATGTCTTCTTTGGAGAAATGTCTGTTTAGTTCTTTGGCTCATTTTGTATTGGGTCATTTATTTTTCTGGAATTGAGCTGCAGGATTTGCTTGTATATTTTTGAGATTAATCCTTTGTCTGTTTCTTCATTTGCTATTATTTTCTCCCAATCTGAGGGCTGTCTTTTCACCTTACTTATAGTTTCCTTTGTAGTGCAAAAGCTTTTAAGTTTCATTAGGTCCCATTTGTTTAGTTTTGCTTTTATTTCCAATATTCTGGGAGGTGGGTCATAGAGGATCTTGCTTTGATTTATGTCGGAGAGTGTTTTGCCTATCTTCTCCTCTAGGAGTTTTATAGTTTCTGGTCTTACATTTAGATCTTTAATCCATTTTGAGTTTATTTTTGTGTATGGTGTTAGAAAGTGTTCTATTTTCATTCTTTTACAAGTGGTTGACCAGTTTTCCCAGCACCACTTGTTAAAGAGGTTGTCTTTTTTCCATTGTATATCCTTGCCTCCTTTGTCAAAGATAAGGTGTCCATAGGTTCGTCTGAAAGAGACACGTGCACCCCAATGTTCATCGCAGCACTATTTATAATAGCCAGGACATGGAAGCAACCTAGATGCCCGTCAGCAGATGAATGGATAAGAAAGCTGTGGTACATATACACCATGGAATATTACTCAGCCATTAAAAAATTCACTTGAATCAGGCCTAATGAGATGGATGAAGCTGGAGCCCATTATACAGAGTGAAGTAAGCCAGAAAGATAAAGAACATTAGAGCATGCTGACACATGTATATGGAATTTAGAAAGGTGATAACGATAACCCTATATGCAGAACAGAAAAATAGACACAGAAATACAGAACAGACTTTTGAACTTTGTGGGAGAATGTAAGGGTGGGATATTTCAAATGAACAGCATGTATGCTATCTATGGTGAAACAGATGACCAGCCCAGGTAGGATGCACGAGACAAGTGCTCCGGCTTGGTGCACTGGGAAGACGGAGAGGAATCGGGTGGACAGGGAGGTGGGAGGGGGGATTGGAATTGGGAATACATGTAAATCCATGGCTGATTCATATCAATGTATGACAAAACCGACTGGGAAAGAAAAAATAAAAATAATTAAAAAAAATTTAAAAAAAAAAAACAATAAAAAAAAAATAAGAGGAGCATGAAATGGTGTTCAAAAACATGAAGAGCCTGAAGAGGTGTGGAAATTATGAAGAGCTTCAACAGGTGTCAAATATATGAGGAGCATAAAACGGTTTGAAAAAAAGGAGGAGCATGAAATGGTGTTGAAAAACATGAAGAGCCTAAAACGGTGTGAAAAATATGAAGAGCTTCAAAAGGTTTCAAAAATATGAGAGGCATGAACGGTCTGAAATGTAGGGGGAGCATGAAGCGGTGTAGAAAAACATGCAGAGCCTGAAAAGGTGTGGAAATAATGAAGAGCTTCAAAAGGTGTCAAATATATGAGGAGCATAAAACGGTCTGAAAAAAAGGAGGAGCATGAAATTGTGTTGAAAAACATGAAGAGCCTGAAAAGGTGTGATAAATATGAAGAGTTTCAAAACGTGTCAAAAAGATGAGGAGCATGAAACGGTCTGAAAAACAGGAGGAGCATGAAACGGTGTTCAAAAACATGAAGAGCCTGGAGAAGTGTGAAAAATATGAAGAGCTTCAAAAGGCGTCAAAAATATGAGGAGCATGAAACGGCCTGAAAAAAAGGAGGAGCATGAAGCGGTGTTGAAAAACATGAAGAGCCTGAAAACGTGTGAATAATATGAAGAGCTTCAAAAGGTGTCAAAAATATGAGGAGCATGAAACCGTCTGAAAAATAGTAGGAGCATGAAGCGGTGTTGAAAACATGAAGAGCCTGAAAAGGTGTGAAAAATATGAAGAGGTTCAAAAGGTGTCAAAAATATGAGGACCATGAAACGGTCTGAAAAATAGGAGGAGCATGAAATGGTGTTCAAAAACATGAAGACCTGAAAAGGTGTGAAAAATATGAAGAGCTTCAAAAGGTGCCAAAAATATGAGGAGCATCAAACGGTCTGAAAAAAGGAGGAGCATGAAGCGGTGTTGAAAAACATGAAGAGACTGAAAAGTTGTGAAAAATATGAAGAGCTTCAAAAGGTTTCAAAATATGAGAAGCATGAAACGGTCTGAAAAATAGGAGGAGCATGAAAAGGTCTGAAAAATAGGAGGAGCATGAAGCGGTGTTGAAAACATGAAGAGTCTGAAAAGGTGTGAAAAATATGAAGAGCTTTAAAGGTGTCAAAAATATGAGGAGCATGAAACGGTCTGAAAAATAGGAGGAGCATGAAGCGGTGTTGAAAAACATGAAGAGCCTGAAAAGGTGTGTAAAATATGAAGAGCTTCATTATATGTGAAAAACATGAAGAGCTTCAAAAGTTGTCAAAAATGAGATGAGCATGAAACGGTCTGACAAATAGGAGGAGCAATAAGCGGTGTTGAAAAATATGAAGAGCCTGAAAATGTGTAAAAAATATGAAGAGCTTCTAAATGTGTCAAAAATATGAAGAGCTTCAAAAGGTGTCAAAAATGAGATGAGCATTAAACGGTGTGAAAAAAATGAGGAGAATGAAGTTGTGTTGGAAATCATGAAGAGTCTGAAAAGGTGTGAAATATATGAGGAGCTTCAAAAGGTGTCAAAAATATGAGGGTCATGAAACGGTCTGAAAATTAGGAGGAGCATGAAGCGGTGTTGAAAAACATGAAGAGCCTGAAAAGTTGTCAAAAATATGAAGAGCCTCTAAAGGGGTCAAAGTAGAGGAGCTTCAAAAGGTGTCAAAAATGAGATGAGCATGAAATGGTGTGAAAATAGGAGGAGCATGAAGCCGTTTTGAAAATCATGAAGAGCCTGAAAAGGTGTGAAAAATAAGAAGAGCTTCAAAAGTTGTCAAAAATATGAGGAGCATGAAACGGTCTGAAAAAGAGGAGGAGCATGAAGCGGTGTTGAAAACCATGAAGAGCCTGAAAAGGTGTGAAAAATATGAAGAGCTTCTAAAGGAGTCAAATATATGAGGACCATGAAACGGTCTGAAAAATAGGAGGAGCATGAAGTGGTGTTCAAAAACATGAAGAGCCTCAAAGGTGTCAAAAATATGAACAGCTTCAAAAGGTGTGAAAAATAAGAGGAGCATGAAACGGACTGAAATATAGGAGGAGCATGAAGTGGTGTTCAAAAACATGAAGAGCCTCAAAGGTGTCAAAAATATGAAGAGCTTCAAAAGTTGTCAAAAATATGAGGAGCATGAAACGGTCTGAAAAATAGGACGAGCATGAAGTGATTGTGAAAAACATGAAGAGCCTGAAAAGCTGTGCAAAATATGAAGAGCTTCAAAAGGTGTGAAATACATGAGGAGCATGAAACGGTCTGAAAAATAGGACGAGCATGAAGCGGTGTTCACAAACATGAAGAGCATGAAAAGGTGTGAAAAATATGAAGAGCTTCAAAATGTGTCAAATATATGAGGAGCATGAAATGGTCTGAAAAATAGGAGGAGCATGAAGCGGTGTGGAAAAACATGAAGAGCCTGAAAAGGTGTGAAAAATATGAAGAGCATCAAAAGGTGTCAAAATTATGAGGAGCATGAAAGGGTCTGAAAAATAGGAGGAGCATGAAGCGGTGTTGAAAAACATGAAGAGCCTGAAAAGGTGTGAAAAATATGAAGAGTTTCAAAATGGGTCAAAAATATGAGGATCATGAAACGGTCTGAAAAATACGAGAAGCAAGAAGTGGTGTTGAAAAACATGAAGAGCCTGAAAACGTGTGAAAAATATGAAGAGCTTCAAAAGGTGTGAAAAATATGAAGAGTTTCAAAAGGTGATAAAAATGAGATGAGCATGAAACGGTCTGAAAAATATGAGGAGCATGAAGCGGTAATGGAAATCATGAAGAGTCTGAAAAGCTGTGAAATATATTAAGAGCTTCAAAAGGTGTCAAAAATATGAGGAGCATGAAACGGTCTGAAAAATAGGAGGAGCATGAAGCGATGTTGAAAAACATGAAGAACCTGAAAAGGTGTGAAAAATATGAAGAGCTTCAAAAGGTGTCAAAACTATGAGGAGTATGAAACGGTCTGAAAAATAGGAGGAGCATGAAAAGTTGTTCAAATGCATGAAGAGCCTGAAAAGGTGTGAAAAATATGAAGAGCTTCAAAAGGTGTAAAATACATGAGGAACATGATACGGTCTGAAAAATAGGAGGAGCATGAAGCTCTGTTCAAAAACATGAAGAGCCTGAAAAGTTGTGAAAAATATGAAAAGCTTCAAAAGTTGTCAAAAATATGAGGAGCATGAAACATTCTGAAAAATAGTAGGATGATGAAGCGGTGTTCAAAATCATGAAGAGGCTGAAAAGGTGTGAAAAATATGAAGAGCTTCAAAACGTGTGAAATACATGAGGAGCATGAAACGGTCTGAAAAATAGGAGGAGCATCAAGCGGTGTTCAAAAACATGAAGAGCCTGAAAAGGTGTGAAAAATATGAAGAGCTTCAAAAGGTGTGAAAAATAGGAGGAGCATGGAACGGACTGAAATATAGGAGGAGCATGAAGCGGTGTTCAAAAACATGAAGAGCCTGAAAAGGTGTGAAAAATATGAAGAGCTTCAAAATGTGTCAAAAAAACGACGAGCATGAAACCCCCTTAAAAATAGGAGGATGAAGCGGTGTTCAAAAACATGAAGAGCCTGAAAATTTGTGCAAAATATGAAGAGCTTCAAAAGGAGTGAAATACATGAGGAGCATGTAAAGGTGTTCAAAAACATGCAGAGACTTAAAAGGTGTGATAAATATGAAGAGCTTCAAAAAGTGCCAAAAATTAGATTAGCATGAAAGGGTCCGAAAAATAGGAGGAGCCTGAAGAGGTGTTGAAAAACAGGAAGAGCCTGAAAAAGTGTGAAAAATATGAAGTGCTTCAAAAATATGAAAATTATGAAGAGCTTCAAAAGGTGTGAAAAAAATGAAGAGCTTCAAAAGATGTCAAAAATGAGATGAGCATGAAACGGTCTGAAAAATAGGAGGAGCATGAAGTGTTGTTGAAAAACATGAAGAGCCTGAAAAGGTGTGAATAATATGAAGAGCTTCAAAAGGTGTCAAAAATATGCGGAGCTTGAAACGGTCTGAAAAATAGGAGGATCATGAAGCCGTGTTGAAAAACATGAAGAGCCTGAAAAGGTGTGAAAAATATGAAGAGCTTCAAAAGGTGTCAAAAGTATGAGGAGCATGAAATGGTCTGAAAAATAGGACGAGCATAAGCGGTGTTCAAAAACATGAACATCCTGAAAAGGTGTGAAAAATATGAAGACCTTCAAAAGGTGTGAAAAATATGAAGAGCTTCAAAAGGTGTCAAAAATTAGATTAGCATGAAAGGGTGTGAAAAATAGAAGGAGCATGAAGTGGTGTTGAAAAACATCAAGAGCCTGAAAAGGCGTGAAATATATGAACAGCTTCAAAAGGGGTGAAAAATATGAAGAGCTTCAAAAGGTGTCAAAAATATGGGGAGCATGAAACGGTCTGAAAAATAGGAGGAGCATGAAGTGATGTTCAAAAACATGAAGAGCCTCAAAATGAGTGAGAAATATGAAAAGCTTCAAAAGGTGTCAAAAATATAGGAGCATGAAACGGTCTGCAAAATAGGAGGAGCATAAAGCGGTGTTGAAAAACATGAAGAGCCTGAAAATGTGTGAAAAATATGAAGACCTTCAAAAGGTGTGAAAAATATGAGGAGCATGAAACATTCTGAAAAATAGGAGGAGCATGAAGCGGTGTTGAAAAACATGAAGAGCCTGAAAATGTGTGAAAAATATGAAGAGCTTCAAAATGTGTCAAAAATATGGGGAGCATGAAACGGTCTGAAAAATAGGAGGAGCATGAAACGGTGTTGAAAAACATGAAGAGCCTGAAAAGGTGTGAAAAATATGAAGAGCTTCAAAAGGTCTGAATTATATGAGGAGCATGAAAAGTTCTGAAAAATAGGAGGACCATGAAGCGGTGTTCAAAAACATGAAGAACCTGAAAAGGTGTGAAAAATATGAAGAGCTTCAAAAGGTGTCAAAAATGAGATGAGCATGAAATGGTCTGAATAATAGGAGGAGCATGAAGCGGTGTTGAAAAATATGAAGAGCTTCAAAAGGTGTGAAAAATATGAAGAGTTTCAAAAGGTGTCAAACATTCGAGGAGCATGAAACGGTCTGAAAAATACGAGGAGCATGAAGCGTTGTTCAAAAAAGTGAAGAGCCTGAAAAGGTTAGAAAAATATGAAGAGCTTCAAAGGTGTGAAAAATATGAAGAGCTTCAAAAGGTGTCAAAAATGAGATGAGCATCAAACGGTCTGAAAAATAGGAGGAGCATGAAGTGGTGTTGAAAAAAAAGAAGAGCCTGTTAAGGTGTGAAATATATGAAGAGCTTCAAAAATGTGAAAAATATGAAGAGCTTCAAAAGGTTTGAAAAATATGAAGAGCTTGAAAAGGTGTCAAAAATGAGATGAGCATGAAACGGTCTGAAAAATAGGAGGAGCATGAAATGCTGTTGAAAATCATGAAGAGAATGAAAAGGTGTCAAAAATATGAAGAGCTTCAAAAGGTGTCAAAAATATGAGGAGCATGAAACGGCCTGAAAAATAGGAGGAGCATAAAGCGGTGTTCAAAAACATGAAGTGCCTGAAAAGGTGTGAAAAATTAGAAGAGCTTCAAAAGGTGTCAAAAATATAAGGATCATGAAATGGTCTGAAAAATAGAAGGAGGATGAAGCGGTGTTCAAAAACATGAAGAGCTGAAAAGGTGTGAAAAATAGAAAAGCCTCAAAACGTGTCAAAAATATGAGGAGCATGAAACGGTCTGAACAATAGCAGGAGCATGAAGCGGTGTTGAAACACATGAAGAGTCTGAAAACGTGTGAAAATATGAAGAGCTTCAAGAATATAAAAAATATGAAGCGCTTCAAAAGGTGTGACAAATATGAAGAGCTTCACAAGGTGTCAAAAATGAGATGAGCATGAAACGGTCTGAAAAATAGGAGGAGCATGAAGCGGTGTTGAAAACGATTAAGAGCCTGAAAACGTGTGAAAAATATGAAGAGATTCAAAAGGTGTGAAATACATGAGGAGGATTAAACGGTCTGAAAAATATGAGGAGCATGAAGCTGTGTTGAAAAACATGAAGAGGCTGAAAACGTGTGAAAAATATGAAGAGCTTCAAAATGTGTCAAAAAAACGACGAGCATGAAACCCCCTTAAAAATAGGAGGATGAAGCGGTGTTCAAAAACATGAAGAGCCTGAAAATTTGTGCAAAATATGAAGAGCTTCAAAAGGAGTGAAATACATGAGGAGCATGTAAAGGTGTTCAAAAACATGCAGAGACTTAAAAGGTGTGATAAATATGAAGAGCTTCAAAAAGTGCCAAAAATTAGATTAGCATGAAAGGGTCCGAAAAATAGGAGGAGCCTGAAGAGGTGTTGAAAAACAGGAAGAGCCTGAAAAAGTGTGAAAAATATGAAGTGCTTCAAAAATATGAAAATTATGAAGAGCTTCAAAAGGTGTGAAAAAAATGAAGAGCTTCAAAAGATGTCAAAAATGAGATGAGCATGAAACGGTCTGAAAAATAGGAGGAGCATGAAGTGTTGTTGAAAAACATGAAGAGCCTGAAAAGGTGTGAATAATATGAAGAGCTTCAAAAGGTGTCAAAAATATGCGGAGCTTGAAACGGTCTGAAAAATAGGAGGATCATGAAGCGGTGTTGAAAAACATGAAGAGCCTGAAAAGGTGTGAAAAATATGAAGAGCTTCAAAAGGTGTCAAAAGTATGAGGAGCATGAAATGGTCTGAAAAATAGGACGAGCATAAGCGGTGTTCAAAAACATGAACATCCTGAAAAGGTGTGAAAAATATGAAGACCTTCAAAAGGTGTGAAAAATATGAAGAGCTTCAAAAGGTGTCAAAAATTAGATTAGCATGAAAGGGTGTGAAAAATAGAAGGAGCATGAAGTGGTGTTGAAAAACATCAAGAGCCTGAAAAGGTGTGAAATATATGAACAGCTTCAAAAGGGGTGAAAAATATGAAGAGCTTCAAAAGGTGTCAAAAATATGGGGAGCATGAAACGGTCTGAAAAATAGGAGGAGCATGAAGTGATGTTCAAAAACATGAAGAGCCTCAAAATGAGTGAGAAATATGAAAAGCTTCAAAAGGTGTCAAAAATATAGGAGCATGAAACGGTCTGCAAAATAGGAGGAGCATAAAGCGGTGTTGAAAAACATGAAGAGCCTGAAAATGTGTGAAAAATATGAAGACCTTCAAAAGGTGTGAAAAATATGAGGAGCATGAAACATTCTGAAAAATAGGAGGAGCATGAAGCGGTGTTGAAAAACATGAAGAGCCTGAAAATGTGTGAAAAATATGAAGAGCTTCAAAATGTGTCAAAAATATGGGGAGCATGAAACGGTCTGAAAAATAGGAGGAGCATGAAACGGTGTTGAAAAACATGAAGAGCCTGAAAAGGTGTGAAAAATATGAAGAGCTTCAAAAGGTCTGAATTATATGAGGAGCATGAAAAGTTCTGAAAAATAGGAGGACCATGAAGCGGTGTTCAAAAACATGAAGAACCTGAAAAGGTGTGAAAAATATGAAGAGCTTCAAAAGGTGTCAAAAATGAGATGAGCATGAAATGGTCTGAATAATAGGAGGAGCATGAAGCGGTGTTGAAAAATATGAAGAGCTTCAAAAGGTGTGAAAAATATGAAGAGCTTCAAAAGGTGTCAAACATTCGAGGAGCATGAAACGGTCTGAAAAATACGAGGAGCATGAAGCGTTGTTCAAAAAAGTGAAGAGCCTGAAAAGGTTAGAAAAATATGAAGAGCTTCAAAGGTGTGAAAAATATGAAGAGCTTCAAAAGGTGTCAAAAATGAGATGAGCATCAAACGGTCTGAAAAATAGGAGGAGCATGAAGTGGTGTTGAAAAAAAAGAAGAGCCTGTTAAGGTGTGAAATATATGAAGAGCTTCAAAAATGTGAAAAATATGAAGAGCTTCAAAAGGATTGAAAAATATGAAGAGCTTGAAAAGGTGTCAAAAATGAGATGAGCATGAAACGGTCTGAAAAATAGGAGGAGCATGAAATGCTGTTGAAAATCATGAAGAGAATGAAAAGGTGTCAAAAATATGAAGAGCTTCAAAAGGTGTCAAAAATATGAGGAGCATGAAACGGCCTGAAAAATAGGAGGAGCATAAAGCGGTGTTCAAAAACATGAAGTGCCTGAAAAGGTGTGAAAAATTAGAAGAGCTTCAAAAGGTGTCAAAAATATAAGGATCATGAAATGGTCTGAAAAATAGAAGGAGGATGAAGCGGTGTTCAAAAACATGAAGAGCTGAAAAGGTGTGAAAAATAGAAAAGCCTCAAAACGTGTCAAAAATATGAGGAGCATGAAACGGTCTGAACAATAGCAGGAGCATGAAGCGGTGTTGAAACACATGAAGAGTCTGAAAACGTGTGAAAATATGAAGAGCTTCAAGAATATAAAAAATATGAAGCGCTTCAAAAGGTGTGACAAATATGAAGAGCTTCACAAGGTGTCAAAAATGAGATGAGCATGAAACGGTCTGAAAAATAGGAGGAGCATGAAGCGGTGTTGAAAACGATGAAGAGCCTGAAAACGTGTGAAAAATATGAAGAGATTCAAAAGGTGTGAAATACATGAGGAGGATTAAACGGTCTGAAAAATATGAGGAGCATGAAGCTGTGTTGAAAAACATGAAGAGCCTGAAAACGTGTGAAAAATATGAAGAGCTTCAAAAGGTGTGAAAAATTGACGAGCTTCAAAAGGTGTCAAAAATTACATGAGCATGATACGGTCTGAAAAATAGGAGGAGCATGAAGCGGTGTTCAAAAACATGAAGAGCTTGAAAAGTTGTGAAAAATATGCAAAGCTTCAAAAGGTGTCAAAAATGAGAGGAGCATGAAACGGTCTGAAAAATAGGAGGAGCATGAAGTCGTGTTCAAAAATATGAAGAGCCTGAAAATGTGTGAAAAATATGAAGAGCGTCAAAAGGTGTGAAAAATATGAGGAGCATGATACGGTCTGAAAATTAGGAGGAGCGTGAAGTGGTGTTCAAAAACATGAAGAGCCTGAAAAGGTGTGAAAAATATGAAGAGCTTCAAAAGGTGTCAAAAATGAGATGAGCATGAAACGGTCTGAAAAATAGAGGTGCATGAAGCGGTGTTGAAAAACATGAAGAGCCGGAAAAGGTGTGAAAAATATGAAGAGTTTCTAAAGGTTTCAAAAATATGAGGAGCATGAATGGTCTGAAAAATAGGAGGAGCATGAACTGGTGTTGAAAAACATGAAGAGCCTGAAAAGGTGGGAAAAATATGAAGAGCTTCAAAAGGTGTGAAAAATATGAGGAGCATGAAACGGTCTGAAAAATAGGAGGAGGATGAAACGGTAATCAAAAACATGAAGAGCCTGAAAAGGTGTGAAAAATATGAAGAGCTTCAAACGGTGTGAAATACATGAGGAGCATGAAACGGTCTGAAAAATAGGAGGAGCATGGAGCGGTGTTCGAAAACATGAAGAGCCTGAAAAGGTGTGAAAAATATGAAGAGCTTCAAAAGGTTTCAAATATATGAGAAGCATGAAACGGTCTGAAAAATAGGCGGAGCATGAAGTGGTTTTCAAAAACATGAAGAGCCTGAATAGGTGTGAAAAATATGAAGAGCTTCAAAGGTGTCAAAAATATGAGGAGCATGAAACGATCTGAAAAATAGGAGGAGCATGAAGCGGTGTTCAAAAACATGAAGAGCCTGAAAAGGTGTGAAAAATATGAAGAGCTTCAAAAGGTGTCAAAAATGAGATGAGCATGAAACGGTCTGAAAAATAGGAGGAGCATGAAGCGGTGATGAAAATCATGAAGAGCCTGAAAAGGTGAGAAAAATATGAAGAGCTTCAAAATGTGTGAAAAATATGAGGAGCTTCAAAAGGTGTAAAAAATATGAAGAGCTTCAAAAGTGTCAAAAATTAGATGAGCATGAAAAGGTCTAAAACATAGGAGGAGCAACAAGTAGTGTTGAAAAAAATGAAGAGCCTGAAAAGGTGTGAAAAATATGAAGAGCTTCAAAATGTGTGAAAAATATGAGGAGCATGATACGGTCTGAAAAATAGGAGGAGCATGAAGCAGTGTTCAAAAACATGAATAGCCTGAATAGGTGTGTAAAGAAATGCAAAGCTTCAAAAGGTGTCAAAAATGAGAGGAGCATGAAACGGTCTGAAAATAGGAGGAGCATGAAGCGGTGTTCAAAAATATGAAGAGCCTGAAAAGTTGTGAAATATATGAAGAGCTTCAAAAGGTGTCAAAAATATGAGGAGCATGAAACGGTCTGAAAAATAGGAGGAACATGAAGCGGTGTTCAAAAAAACATGAAAAGCCTGAAAAGGTGTGAAAAATATGAAGAGCTTCAAAAGGTGTCAAAAATTTGAGGAGCATGAAACGTTCTGAAAAATAGGACGAGCATGAAGCAGTGTTGAAAAACATGAAGAGCCTGAAAATGTGTGAAATATATGAAGAGCTTCAAAAGCTGTCAAAAAGATGAGGAGCATGAAACGCTCTGAAAAATAGGAGGAGCATGAAATGGTGTTGAAAAAAATGAAGAACCTGAAAGGGTGTGAAATATATGAAGAGCTTGAAAAGGTGTCAAAAATATGAGGAGAATGAAACGGTCTGAAAAATAGGAGGAGTATGAAGAGGTGTTAAAAAACATGAAGAGCCGGAAAAGGTGTGAAAAATATGAAGAGTTTCTAAAGGTGTCAAAAATATGAGGAGCATGAAACGGTCTGAAAAATAGGAGGAGTATGAAGAGGTGTTAAAAAACATGAAGAGCCGGAAAAGGTGTGAAAAATATGAAGAGTTTCTAAAGGTGTCAGAAATATGAGGAGCATGAAACGGTCTCAAAAATATGAGGAGCATGAGTGGTGTTGAAAAACATGAAGAGCCTGAAAAGGTGTGAAAAATATGAAGAGCTTTAAAAGATGTCAAAAATATGAGAAGCATGAAAGGGTTTGAAAAAGAGGAGGAGCAAGAAGATGTGTTCAAAAACATGAAGAGCCTGAAAAGGTGTGAAAAATATGAAGAGCTTCAAAAGGTGTCAAATATGAGGAGCATGAAACGATCTGAAAAATAGGAGGAGCATGAAGCGGTGTTGAAAAACATGAAGAGCCGGAAAAGGTGTGAAAAATATGAAGAGTTTCTAAAGGTTTCAAAAATATGAGGAGCATGAATGGTCTGAAAAATAGGAGGAGCATGAACTGGTGTTGAAAAACATGAAGAGCCTGAAAAGGTGGGAAAAATATGAAGAGCTTCAAAAGGTGTGAAAAATATGAGGAGCATGAAACGGTCTGAAAAATAGGAGGAGGATGAAACGGTAATCAAAAACATGAAGAGCCTGAAAAGGTGTGAAAAATATGAAGAGCTTCAAACGGTGTGAAATACATCAGGAGCATGAAACGGTCTGAAAAATAGGAGGAGCATGAAGCGGTGTTCAAAACATGAAGAGCCTGAAAAGGTGTGAAAAATATGAAGAGCTTCAAAAGGTGTGAAATACATGAGAAGCATGAAACGGTCTGAAAAAAAGGAGGAGCATGAAGAGCTGTTGAAAAACATGAAGAGTCTGAAAAGGTGTGAAAAATATGAAGAGCTTCAAAAGGTGTCAAAAATATGAGGAGCAGGAAACGGTCTGAAAAATAGGAGGAGCATGAAGCGGTGTTCAAAAACATGAAGAGCCTGAAAAGTTGTGAATAATATGAAAAGCTTCAAATGGTGTCAAAATTGAGATGAGCATGAAACGGATGAAAAATAGGAGAAGCATGAAGTGGTGTGGAAAAACATGAAGAGCCTGAAAAGGTGTGAAAAATATGAAGAGCTTCAAAAGGTGTGAAATACATGAGGAGCATGAAACTCTCTGAAAAATAGGAGGAGCATGAAGTGCTGTTCAAAAACATGAAGAGCCTGAAAAGGTGAGAAAAATATGAAGAGCTTCAAAAGGTGTGAAAAATATGAGGAGCATGATACGGTCGAAAAAATAGGAGGAGCATGAAGCAGAGTTCAAAAACATGAAGAGCCTGAAAAGGTGTGAAAAATATGAAGAGCCTCAAAACGTGTCAAAATATTAGGAGTATGAAACGGTATGATAAATAGAAGGAGCATGAAGCGGTGTTGAAAAACATGAAGAGTCTGAAATTGTGTGAAAAATATGAAGAGCTTCAAAAAGGTGAAAAATATGAAGAGCTTCAAAAGTTGTCAAAAATTAGATGAGTATGAAACGGTCTAAAAAATAGGAGGAGTAACAAATAGTGTTGAAAAAAATGAAGAGCATGAAAAGGTGTGAGAAATATGAACGGCTTCAAAAGGTGTGAAAAATATGAGGAGCCTGAAACGGTCTGAAAAAAAGGAGGAGCATGAAGTGGTGTTGAAAAACATGAACAGCCTGAAAAGGTGTGAAAAATATGAAGACCTTCAAAAGGTGTCAAAAATATGAGGAGCATGAAATGGTCTGAAAAATCGGAGGAGCATGAAGCGGTGTTGAAAAACATGAAGAGCCTGAAAAGGTGTGGAAAATATGAAGAGCTTCAAAAGGTGTCAAAAATATGAGGAGCATGAAACGGTCTGAAAAATAGGAGGAGCATGAAGTGCTGTTCAAAAACATGAAGAGCCTGAAAAGGTGTGAAAAATATGAAGAGCTACAAAAGGTGTGAAAAATATGAGGAGCATGATACGGTAGAAAAAATAGGAGGAGCATGAAGCTGTGTTCAAAAACATGAAGAGCCTGAAAAGGTGTGAAAAATATGAAGAGCCTCAAAACGTGTCAAAAATATGAGAAGTATGAAAAGGTATGATAAATAGCAGGAGCATGAAGCGGTTTTGAAAAACATGAAGGGTCTGAAATCGTGTGAAAAATATGAAGAGCTTCAAAAATGTGAAAAATATGAAGAGCTTCAAAAGGTGTAAAAAATATGAAGTGCCTCAAAATGTGTCAAAAATTAGATGAGTATGAAAAGTTCTAAAAAATAGGAGGAGCAACAAGTAGTGTTGAAAAAAATGAAGAGCCTGAAAAGGTGTGAAAAATATGAAGACCTTCAAAAGGTGTCAAAAATATGAGGAGCATGAAACTTTCTAAAAAATAGGACGAGCAAGAAGCAGTGATAAAAAACATGAAGAGCCTGAAAAGGTGTGAAAAATATGAAGAGTTTCTAAAGGTGTCAAAAATATGAGGAGCATGATACCGTTTGAAAAAAGGAGGAGCATGAAGCGGTGTTGAAAAACATGAAGAGTGTGAAAACGTGTGAAAATATGAAGAGCTTCAAAAATATTAAAAATATGAAGAGCTTCAACAGTTGTGAAAAATATGAAGAGATTAAAAATGTGTCAAAAATGAGATGAGCTTGAAACGGTCTGAAAAATAGAAGGAGCATGAAGCGGTGTTGAAAATCATGAACCTACTGAACAGGTGTGAACAATATGAAAAGCTTCAAAAGGTGTCAAAAATGAGATGAGCATTAAACGGTCTGAAAAATAGGAATAACATGAAACGGTGTTGAATATCATGAAGAGCCTGAAATAATGTGAAAAATATAAAGAGCTGCAAAAGGTGTCAAAAATATGAGGAGCATGAAACGGTCTGATAAATAGGTGGAGCATGAAGCTGTGTTCAAAAACATGAAGAGCCTGAAAAGGTGTGAAAAATATGAAGAGCTTCAAAAGGTGTGAAAAATATGAGGAGCATGAAACGGTCTGAAAAATAGAAGCAGCATGAAACGGTGTTGAAAAATATGAAGAGCCTGAAAACGTGTGAAAAATATGAAGAGCTTCAAAAGGTGTGAAAAATATAAAGAGCTTCAAAGGTGACAAAAATGAGATGAGCATGAAACGGTCTGAAAATCAGGAGGATCATGAAGCGGAGTTCAAAAACATGAAGAGCCTGAAAAGGTGTGAAAAATATGAAGAGCTCAAAAAGTGTCAAAAATATGAGGAGCATGAAACGATCTGAAAAATACGAGGATCATGAAGCAGTGTTCAAAAACATGAAGAGCCTGAAAAGGTGGGAAAAATATGAAGAGATTCAAAAGGTGTGAAATATATGAGGAGAATGAAACGGTCTGAAAAATAGGAGGATCATGAAGCGGTTTTCAGAAACATGAAGAGCATGAAAAGGTGTGAAAAATATGAAGAGCTTCAAAAGGTGTGAAATATATGAGGAGAATGAAACGGTCTGAAAAATAGGAGGATCATGAAGCGGTTTTCAGAAACATGAAGAGCATGAAAAGGTGTGAAAAACAGGAAGAGTTTCAAAAGGTGTCATAAATATGAGGAGCATGAAACGGTCTGAAAAATAGGAGGAGCATGAAACGGTGATCAAAAACATGAAGAGCCTGAAAAGGTGTGAAAAATATGAAGAGCTTCAAAAGGTGTGAAATACATGAGGAGCATGAAACTCTCTGAAAAATAGGAGGAGCATGAAGCGGTTTTCAAAAACATGAAGAGCCTGAAAATGTGTGAAAAATATGAAGAGCTTCAAAAGGTGTCAAAAATGAGATGAGCATGAAACGGTCTGAAAAATATGAGGAGCCTGAAACGGTGTTGAAAGACATGAAGAGCCTGAAAAGTTGTGAAAAATATGAAAAGCTCCAAAAGGTGTCAAAAATGAGATGAGCATGAAACGGTCTGAAAAATAGGAGGAGCATGAAGCGGTGTTGAAAAATGAAGAGCCTGAAAAGGTGTGAAAAATATGAAGAGCCTCAAAACGTGTCAAAATATTAGGAGTATGAAATGGTATGATAAATAGAAGGAGCATGAAGCGGTGTTGAAAAACATGAAGAGTCTGAAATTGTGTGAAAAATATGAAGAGCTTCAAAAAGGTGAAAAATATGAAGAGCTTCAAAAGTTGTCAAAAATTAGATGAGTATGAAACGGTCTAAAAAATAGGAGGAGTAACAAATAGTGTTGAAAAAAATGAAGAGCATGAAAAGGTGTGAGAAATATGAACGGCTTCAAAAGGTGTGAAAAATATGAGGAGCCTGAAACGGTCTGAAAAAAAGGAGGAGCATGAAGTGGTGTTGAAAAACATGAAGAGCCTGAAAAGGTGTGAAAAATATGAAGACCTTCAAAAGGTGTCAAAAATATGAGGAGCATGAAATGGTCTGAAAAATCGGAGGAGCATGAAGCGGTGTTGAAAAACATGAAGAGCCTGAAAAGGTGTGGAAAATATGAAGAGCTTCAAAAGGTGTCAAAAATATGAGGAGCATGAAACGGTCTGAAAAATAGGAGGAGCATGAAGTGCTGTTCAAAAACATGAAGAGCCTGAAAAGGTGTGAAAAATATGAAGAGCTTCAAAAGGAGTGAAAAATATGAGGAGCATGATACGGTAGAAAAAATAGGAGGAGCATGAAGCAGTGTTCAAAAACATGAAGAGCCTGAAAAGGTGTGAAAAATATGAAGAGCCTCAAAACGTGTCAAAAATATGAGAAGTATGAAACGGTATGATAAATAGCAGGAGCATGAAGCGGTTTTGAAAAACATGAAGGGTCTGAAATCGTGTGAAAAATATGAAGAGCTTCAAAAATGTGAAAAATATGAAGAGCTTCAAAAGGTGTAAAAAATATGAAGTGCCTCAAAATGTGTCAAAAATTAGATGAGTATGAAAAGTTCTAAAAAATAGGAGGAGCAACAAGTAGTGTTGAAAAAAATGAAGAGCCTGAAAAGGTGTGAAAAATATGAAGACCTTCAAAAGGTGTCAAAAATATGAGGAGCATGAAACTTTCTAAAAAATAGGACGAGCAAGAAGCAGTGATAAAAAACATGAAGAGCCTGAAAAGGTGTGAAAAATATGAAGAGTTTCTAAAGGTGTCAAAAATATGAGGAGCATGATACCGTTTGAAAAAAGGAGGAGCATGAAGCGGTGTTGAAAAACATGAAGAGTGTGAAAACGTGTGAAAATATGAAGAGCTTCAAAAATATTAAAAATATGAAGAGCTTCAACAGTTGTGAAAAATATGAAGAGATTAAAAAGGTGTCAAAAATGAGATGAGCTTGAAACGGTCTGAAAAATAGAAGGAGCATGAAGCGGTGTTGAAAATCATGAACAGACTGAACAGGTGTGAACAATATGAAAAGCTTCAAAAGGTGTCAAAAATGAGATGAGCATTAAACGGTCTGAAAAATAGGAATAACATGAAACGATGTTGAATATCATGAAGAGCCTGAAATAATGTGAAAAATATAAAGAGCTGCAAAAGGTGTCAAAAATATGAGGAGCATGAAACGGTCTGATAAATAGGTGGAGCATGAAGCTGTGTTCAAAAACATGAAGAGCCTGAAAAGGTGTGAAAAATATGAAGAGCTTCAAAAGGTGTGAAAAATATGAGGAGCATGAAACGGTCTGAAAAATAGAAGCAGCATGAAACGGTGTTGAAAAATATGAAGAGCCTGAAAACGTGTGAAAAATATGAAGAGCTTCAAAAGGTGTGAAAAATATAAAGAGCTTCAAAGGTGACAAAAATGAGATGAGCATGAAACGGTCTGAAAATCAGGAGGATCATGAAGCGGAGTTCAAAAACATGAAGAGCCTGAAAAGGTGTGAAAAATATGAAGAGCTCAAAAAGTGTCAAAAATATGAGGAGCATGAAACGATCTGAAAAATACGAGGATCATGAAGCAGTGTTCAAAAACATGAAGAGCCTGAAAAGGTGGGAAAAATATGAAGAGATTCAAAAGGTGTGAAATATATGAGGAGAATGAAACGGTCTGAAAAATAGGAGGATCATGAAGCGGTTTTCAGAAACATGAAGAGCATGAAAAGGTGTGAAAAATATGAAGAGCTTCAAAAGGTGTGAAATATATGAGGAGAATGAAACGGTCTGAAAAATAGGAGGATCATGAAGCGGTTTTCAGAAACATGAAGAGCATGAAAAGGTGTGAAAAACAGGAAGAGTTTCAAAAGGTGTCATAAATATGAGGAGCATGAAACGGTCTGAAAAATAGGAGGAGCATGAAACGGTGATCAAAAACATGAAGAGCCTGAAAAGGTGTGAAAAATATGAAGAGCTTCAAAAGGTGTGAAATACATGAGGAGCATGAAACTCTCTGAAAAATAGGAGGAGCATGAAGCGGTTTTCAAAAACATGAAGAGCCTGAAAATGTGTGAAAAATATGAAGAGCTTCAAAAGGTGTCAAAAATGAGATGAGCATGAAACGGTCTGAAAAATATGAGGAGCCTGAAACGGTGTTGAAAGACATGAAGAGCCTGAAAAGTTGTGAAAAATATGAAAAGCTCCAAAAGGTGTCAAAAATGAGATGAGCATGAAACGGTCTGAAAAATAGGAGGAGCATGAAGCGGTGTTGAAAAATGAAGAGCCTGAAAAGGTGTGAAAAATATGAAGAGCCTCAAAACGTGTCAAAATATTAGGAGTATGAAATGGTATGATAAATAGAAGGAGCATGAAGCGGTGTTGAAAAACATGAAGAGTCTGAAATTGTGTGAAAAATATGAAGAGCTTCAAAAAGGTGAAAAATATGAAGAGCTTCAAAAGTTGTCAAAAATTAGATGAGTATGAAACGGTCTAAAAAATAGGAGGAGTAACAAATAGTGTTGAAAAAAATGAAGAGCATGAAAAGGTGTGAGAAATATGAACGGCTTCAAAAGGTGTGAAAAATATGAGGAGCCTGAAACGGTCTGAAAAAAAGGAGGAGCATGAAGTGGTGTTGAAAAACATGAAGAGCCTGAAAAGGTGTGAAAAATATGAAGACCTTCAAAAGGTGTCAAAAATATGAGGAGCATGAAATGGTCTGAAAAATCGGAGGAGCATGAAGCGGTGTTGAAAAACATGAAGAGCCTGAAAAGGTGTGGAAAATATGAAGAGCTTCAAAAGGTGTCAAAAATATGAGGAGCATGAAACGGTCTGAAAAATAGGAGGAGCATGAAGTGCTGTTCAAAAACATGAAGAGCCTGAAAAGGTGTGAAAAATATGAAGAGCTTCAAAAGGAGTGAAAAATATGAGGAGCATGATACGGTAGAAAAAATAGGAGGAGCATGAAGCAGTGTTCAAAAACATGAAGAGCCTGAAAAGGTGTGAAAAATATGAAGAGCCTCAAAACGTGTCAAAAATATGAGAAGTATGAAACGGTATGATAAATAGCAGGAGCATGAAGCGGTTTTGAAAAACATGAAGGGTCTGAAATCGTGTGAAAAATATGAAGAGCTTCAAAAATGTGAAAAATATGAAGAGCTTCAAAAGGTGTAAAAAATATGAAGTGCCTCAAAATGTGTCAAAAATTAGATGAGTATGAAAAGTTCTAAAAAATAGGAGGAGCAACAAGTAGTGTTGAAAAAAAAGAAGAGACTGAAAAGGTGTGAAATATATGAAGAGCTTCAAAAGGTGTCAAAAATATGAGGAGAATGAAATGGTCGGAAAAATAGGAGGATCATGAAGCTGTGTCGAAAAACATGAAGAGCCTGAAAAGGTGTGAAAAAAGTGAAGAGCTTCTAAATGTGTCAAAAATATGAGGAGCATGAAACGGTCTGAAAAATAGGAGGATCATGAAGCGGTGTTCAAAAACATGAAGAGCCTGAAAAGGTGTGAAAAATATGAAGAGCTCAAAAAGTGTCAAAAATATGAGGAGCATGAAACGCTCTGAAAAATAGGAGGAGTATGAAGCGGTGTTCAAAAACATGAAGAGCCTGAAAAGTTGTGAAAAATATGAAAAGCTTCAAAAGGTGTCAAAAATGAGATTAGCATTAAACGGTCGGAAAAATAGGAATAACATGAAACGGTGTTGAAAATCATGAAGAGCCTGAAATAGTGTGAAAAATATAAAGAGCTGCAAAAGGTGTCAAAAATATGATCGGGATTGGGAATACATGTAAATCAATGGCTGATTCATAGCAATGTATGACAAAACCCACTGGAAAAAAAAATAATAAAAATTAAAAAAAAAAAAAAAGCTTATCAAGAATAAAAAAAAAAAAATATGAGGAGCATGAAACGGTCTGATAAATAGGTGGAGCATGAAGCTGTGTTCAAAAACATGAAGAGCCTGAAAAGGTGTGAAAAATATGAAGAGCTTCAAAATGTTTCACAAATATGAAGAGCATGAAACGGTCTGAAAAACAGGAGGATCATGAAGCGGTGTTCAAAAACATGAAGAGCCTGAAAAGGTGTGAAAAATATGAAGAGCTTCTAAAGGTGTCAAAAATATGAGGCGCATAAACGATCTGAAAAATAGGAGTAGCATGAAGCGGTGTTCAAAAACATGAAGAGCCTGAAAAGGTGTGAAAAATATGAAGAGCTCAAAAAGTGTCAAAAATATGAGGAGCATGAAACGATCTGAAAAATAGAAGAAGGATGAAACGGTGATCAAACACATGAAGAGCCTGAAAACGTGTGGAAAATATGAAGAGCTTCAAAAGGTGTGAAATACATGAGGAGCATGAAACTCTCTGAAAAATAGGAGGAGCATGAAGCGGTGTTCAAAAACATGAAGAGCCTGAAAAGTTGTGAAAAATATGAAAAGCTTCAAAAGGTGTCAAAAATGAGATGAGCATTAAACGGTCTGAAAAATAGGAATAACATGAAACGGTGTTGAAAATCATGAAGAGCCTGAAATAATGTGAAAAATATAAAGAGCTGCAAAAGGTGTCAAAAATATGAGGAGTAGGAAACGGTCTGATAAATAGGTGGAGCATGAAGCTGTGTTCAAAAACATGAAGAGCCTGAAAAGGTGTGAAAAATATGAAGAGTTTCAAAAGGTGTGAAAAATATGAGGAGCATGAAACGGTCTGAGAAATAGAAGCAGCATGAAACGGTGTTGAAAAATATGAAGAGCCTGAAAACGTGTGAAAAATATGAAGAGCTTCAAAAGGTGTGAAAAATATAAAGAGCTTCAAAGTTGACAAAAATGAGATGAGCATGAAATGGTCTGAAAAATAGGAGGAGAATGAAGTGGTGGTGAAAAACATGAAGAGCATGAAAAGGTGTGAAAAATATGAAGAGCTTCAAAATGTTTCAAAAATATGAAGAGCATGAAACGGTCTGAAAATCAGGACAGCATGAAGCTGTGTTCAAAAACATGAAGAGCCTGAAAAGGTGTGAAAAATATGAAGAGCTTCAAAAGGTTTCAAAAATATGAGGAGCATGAAACGGTCTGAAAAATAGGAGGAGCATGAAACGGTGATCAAAAACATGAAGAGCCTGAAAAGGTGGGAAAAATATGAAGAGATTCAAAAGTTGTGAAATACATGAGGAGCATGAAACGGGCTGAAAAATAAGAGAAGCATGAAGTGCTGTGGAAAAACATGAAGAGCCTGAAAAGCTGTGAAAAATATGAAAAGCTTCAAAAGGTGTCAAAAATGAGATGAGCATGAAACGGTCTGAAAAATAGGAGGATCATGAAATGGTGTTGAAAAACATGAAGAGCCTGAAAAGATGTGAAAAATATGAAAAGCTTCAAAAAGTGTCAAAAATATGAGGAGCATGAAACGGTCTGAAAAATAGGAGGAGCATGAAGCTGTGTTCAAAACATGAAGATCTTAAAAGGGTGTGAAAAATATGAAGAGCTTCAAAAGGTGTGAAAAATATGAGGAGCATGAAATGGTCTGAAAAATAGAAGCAGCATGAAACGGTTTTGAAAAACATGAAGAGCCTGAAAACGTGTGAAAAATATGAAGAGCTTCAAAAGGTGTGAAAAATATGAAGAGCTTCAAATGTGACAAAAATGAGATGAGCATGAAACGGTCTGAAAAATAGGAGGAGCATGAAGTGGTGGTGAAAAACATGAAGAGCCTGAAAAGGTGTGAAAAATATGAAGAGCTCAAAAAGTGTCAAAAATATGAGGAGCATGAAACGATCTGAAAAATACGAGGAGCATGAAGCAGTGTTCAAAAACATGAAGAGCCTGAAAAGTTGGGAAAAATATGAAGAGCTTCAAAAGGTGTGAAATATATGAGGAGAATGAAACGGTCTGAAAAATAGGAGGATCATGAAGCGGTTTTCAGAAACATGAAGAGCAAGAAAAGGTGTGAAAAATATGATGAGCTTCAAAAGGTGTGAAATATATGAGGAGAATGAAACGGTCTGAAAAATAGGATGATCATGAAGCGGTTTTCAGAAACATGAAGAGCATGAAAAGGTGTGAAAAATAGGAAGAGTTTCAAAAGGTGTCATAAATATGAGGAGCATGAAACGGTCTGAAAAATAGGAGGAGCATGAAACGGTGATCAAAAACATGAAGAGCCTGAAAAGGTGTGAAAAATATGAAGAGCTTCAAAAGGTGTGAAATACATGAGGAGCATGAAACTCTCTGAAAAATAGGAGGAGCATGAAGCGGTGTTCAAAAACATGAAGAGCCTGAAAATGTGTGAAAATTATGAAGAGCTTCAAAAGGTGTCAAAATTGAGATGAGCATGAAACGGTCTGAAAAATAGGAGGAGCCTGAAACGGTGTTGAAACACATGAAGAGCCTGAAAAGTTGTGAAAAATATGAAAAGCTTCAAAAGGTGTCAAAAATGAGATGAGCATGAAACGGTCTGAAAAATAGGAGGAGCATGAAGCGGTGTTGAAAAATGAAGAGCCTGAAAAGGTGTGAAAAATATGAAGAGGATCAAAAGGTGTCAAATATATGAGGAGCATGAAACGGTCTGCAAAAAAGAAGGAGCATGAAGTGGTGTTGAAAAACTTGAAGAGCCTGAAAAGGTGTGAAAAATATGAAAAGCTTAAAAAGGTGTTAAAAATATGAGGAGCAAAAAACGGTCTGAAAAATAAGAGGAGCATGAAGCGGTGTTCAAAAACATGAAGAGCCTGAAAAGGTGTGAAATATATGAAGAGCTTCAAAAGATGTCAAAAATATGAAGAGCATGAAACGGTCTGAAAAATAGGAGGAGCATGAAGTCGTGTTGAAAAAAAAAGAAGAGACTGAAAAGGTGTGAAATATATGAAGAGCTTCAAAAGTTGTCAAAAATATGAGGAGAATGAAATGGTCGGAAAAATAGGAGGATCATGAAGCTGTGTCGAAAAACATGAAGAGCCTGAAAAGGTGTGAAAAAAGTGAAGAGCTTCTAAATGTGTCAAAAATATGAGGAGCATGAAACGGTCTGAAAAATAGGAGGATCATGAAGTGGTGTTCAAAAACATGAAGAGCCTGAAAAGGTGTGAAAAATATGAAGAGCTCAAAAAGTGTCAAAAATATGATGAGCATGAAACGATCTGAAAAATAGAAGGAGCATGAAACGGTGATCAAAAACATGAAGAGCCTGAAAAGGTGTGAAAAATATGAAGAGCTCAAAAAGTGTCAAAAATATGAGGAGCATGAAACGCTCTGAAAAATAGGAGGAGCATGAAGCGGTGTTCAAAAACATGAAGAGCCTGAAAAGGTGTGAAAAATATGAAGAGCTCAAAAGGTGTCAAAAATATGAAGAGCATGAAACGGTCTGAAAAATCGGAGGAGCATGAAGCGTTGTTGAAAAACATGAAGAGCCTGAAAAGGTGTGAGAAATATGAAGAGCTTCAAAAGGTGTTAAAAATATGAGTAGCATGAAACGGTCTGAAAAATAGGAATAACATGAAGTGATGTTGAAAAACATGAATTGTCTGAAAACGTGTGGAAAATATGAAGAGATTCATAAATGTGAAAAATATAAAGAGCTTCAAAAGGTGTGAAAAATATGAAGAGTTTCAAAAGATGTCAAAATGAGATGAGCATGAAACGGTCTGAAAAATAGGAGGAGCATGAAGTCGTGTTCAAAAAAAGGAAAAGTCTGAAAAAGTGTGAAATATATGAAGAGCTTCAAAAGGTGTCAAAAATATGAGGAGAATGAAACGGTCTGAAAAATAGGAGGAGCATGAAGCGATGTTGAAAAACATGAATTGTCTGAAAACGTGTGGAAAATATGAAGAGATTCATAAATGTGAAAAATATGAAGAGCTTCAAAAGGTGTGAAAAATCTGAAGAGCTTCAAAAGGTGTCAAAAAAGAGATGAGCATGAAAAGGTCTGAAAAATAGGAGGAGCATGAAGCAGTGTTGAAAATCATTAAGAGCCTGAAAAGGTGTGAAAAATATGAAGAGCTTCAAAAGGTGTCAAAAATATGAAGAGCTTCAAAAGGTGTTAAAATGAGATGAGCATGAAAAGGTCTGAAAAATAGGAGGAGCATGAAGCGGTTTTGAAAATCATGAAGAGCCTGAAAACGTGTGAAAAATATGAAGACCTTCAAAATTTGTCAAAAATATGAAGAGCTTCAAAAGGTGTTAAAATGAGATGAGCATGAAACGATCTGAAAAATAGGAGGAGCATGAAGTGGTGTTGAAAAAATGAAGAGCCTGGAAAGGTGCGAAATATCTGAAGAGCTTCAAAAGGTGTCAAAAATATGAGGAGCATGAAACGGTCAGCAAAATACGACGAGCATGAAGCGGTGTTGAAAAACATGAAGAGCCTGAAAAGGTGTGAAAAATATGAAGAGCTTCAAAAGGTGTCAAAAATATGAGGAGCATGAAACAATCTGAAAAATAGGAGGAGCATGAAGCGGTGTTCAAAAACATGAAAAGCCTGAAAAGGTGTGAAAAATATGAAGAGCTTCAAAAGGTGTCAAAAATATGAGGAGCATGAAACGTTCTGAAAAATAGGACGAGCATGAAGCAGTGATAAAAAACATGAAGTGCCTGAAAAGGTGTGAAAAATATGAAGAGTTCCTAAAGGTGTCAAAAATATGCGGAGCACCAAACGGTCTCAAAAATAGGAGGAGCATGAAGTGGTGTTGAAAAATATGAAGAACCTGAAAATGAGTGAAAAATATGAAGAGCTTCAAAAAGTGTCAAAAATATGAGGAGCATGAAACGGTCTGAAAAAGAGGAAGAGCATGAAGAAGTGTTCAAAAACATGAAGAGCCTGAAAAGGTGTGAAAAATATGAAGAGCTTCAAAAGTTTTCAAAAATATGAGGAGCATGATATGGTTTGAAAAATAGGAGGAGCATGAAGCGGTGTTGAAAAACATGAAGAGTCTGAAAACGTGTGAAAATATGAAGAGCTTCAAAAATTTTAAAAATATGAACAGCTTCAAAAGTTTTGAAAGATATGAAGAGATTAAAAAGGTGTCAAAAATGAGATGAGCATGAAACGGTCTGAAAAATAGGAGGAGCATAAGCGGTGTTGAAAAACATGAAGAGCCTGAAAAGGTGTGAAAAATATGAAGAGCTTCAAAAGGTGTGAAATACATGAGGAGCATGAAACTCTCTGAAAAATAGGAGGAGCATGAAGCGATGTTCAAAAACATGAAGAGCCTGAAAATGTGTGAAAAATATGAAGAGCTTCAAAAGGTGTCAAACTTGAGATGAGCATGAAACCGTCTGAAAAATAGGAAGAGCATGAAGCGGTTTTGAAAAACATTAAGAGCTGAAAACGTGTGAAAAATATGAAGAGCTTCCAAAGGTGTCAAAAATGAGATGAGCATGAAACGGTCTGAAAAATAGGAAGAGCATGAAGCGGTGTTGAAAAACATTAAGAGCTGAAAACGTGTGAAAAATATGAAGAGCTTCAAAAGATGTCAAAAACATGAGGAGCATGAAACGGGCTGAAAAATAGGAGAAGCATGAAGTGGTGTGGAAAAATATGAAGAGCCTGAAAATGTGTGAAAAATATGAAAAGCTTCAAAAGGTGTCAAAAATGAGATGAGCATGAAACGGTCTGAAAAATAGGAGGATCATGAAATGGTGTTGAAAAACATGAAGAGCCTGAAAAGATGTGAAAAATATGAAAAGCTTCAAAAGGTGTCAAAAATATGAGGAGCATGAAACGGTCTGAAAAATAGGAGGAGCATGAAGCTGTGTTCAAAAATATGAAGAGCCTGAAAAGGTGTGAAAAATATGAAGAGCTTCAAAAGTTGTCAAAAATATGAGGAGCATGAAACGGTCTGAAAAATAGGAGGAGCATGAAGCTGTGTTCAAAAACATGAAGATCTTAAAAGGGTGTGAAAAATATGAAGAGCTTCAAAAGGTGTGAAAAATATGAGGAGCATGAAACGGTCTGAAAAATAGGAGGCGCATGAAACGGTGTTGAAAAACATGAAGAGCCTGAAAAGGTGTGAAAAATATGAAGAGCTTCAAAATCTTTGAAAAATATGAAGAGCTTTCAAAGGTGTGAAATACATGAGGAGCATGAAACTCTCTGAAAAATAGGAGGAGCCTGAAATGGTGTTCAAAAACATGAATAGACTGAAAACGTGTGAAAAATATGAAGAGCTTCAAAAGGTGTGAAAAATATGAGGAGCATGATACGGTCTGAAAAATAGGAGGAGCATGAAGCTGTGTTCAAAAACATGAAGAGCCTGAAAAGTTGTGAAAAATATCAAAAGCTTCAAAAGGTGTCAAAAATGAGATGAGCATGAAACGGTCTGAAAAATAGGAGGAGCCTGAAGCGATGTTCAAAAACATGAAGAGCCTGAAACGTTGTGAAAAATATGAAAGGCTTCAAAAGGTGTGAAAAATATGAGGAGCATGAAACGGTCTGAAAAATCGGAGGAGCATGAAGCGGTGTTGAAAAATATGAAGAGCCTGAAAATGTGTGAAAAATATGAAGAGCTTTAAAAGGTGTCAAAAATGAGATGAGCATGAAACGGTCTGAAAAATAGGACGTGCATGAAGCGGTGTTGAAAAACATGAAGAGCCTGAAAAGTTGTGAAATATATGAAGAGCTTCAAAAGGTGTCAAAAATATGAGGAGCATGAAACGGTCTGAAAAATAGGAGAAGCATGAAGCGGTGTTCAAAAACATGAAGAGCCTGAAAAGGTGTGGAAAATATGAAGAGCTTCAAAAGCTGTGAAATACATGAGGAGCATGAAACTCTCTGAAAAATAGGAGGAGCATGAAGCGGTGTTCAAAAACATGAAGAGCCTGAAAAGTTGTGAAAAATATGAAAAGCTTCAAAAGGTGTCAAAAATGAGATGAGCATGAAATGGTCTGAAAAATAGGAATAACATGAAACGATGTTGAAAATCATGAAGAGCCTGAAAAACTGTGAAAAATATAAAGAGCTTCAAAAAGTGTCTAAAATATGAGGAGCATGAAACGGTCTGATATATAGGAGGAGCATGAAGCTGTGTTCCAAAACATGAAGATCCTGAAAAGGTGTGAAAAATATGAAGAGCTTCAAAAGTTGTGAAAAATATGAGGAGCATGAAACGGACTGAAAAATTGAAGCAGCATGAAACGGTGTTGAAAAATATGAAGAGCATGAAAACGTGTGAAAAATATGAAGAGCTTCAAAAAGTGTGAAAAAAATAAAGAGCTTCAAAGGTGACAAAAATGAGATGAGCATGATACGGTCTGAAAAATAGGAGGAGCGTGAAGTGGTGGTGAAAAACATGAAGAGCCTGAAAAGGTGTGAAAAATATGAAGAGCTTCAAAATGTTTCACAAATATGAAGAGCATGAAACGGTCTGAAAAACAAGAGGATCATGAAGCGGTGTTCAAAAACACGAAGAGCCTGAAAAGGTGTGAAAAATATGAAGAGCTTCAAAAGGTGTCAAAAATATGAGGAGCATGAAACGGTCTGAAAAATAGGAGGAGCATGAAACGGTGATCAAAAACATGAAGAGCCTGAAAATGTGTGAAAAATATGAAGAGCTCAAAAAGTATCAAAAATATGAGGATCATGAAACGGTGTGAAAAATTGGAGGAGCATGAAGCAGAGTTCGAAAACATGAAGAGCTTGAAAAGGTTTGAAAAATACGAAGAGCTCAAAAAGTGTCAAAAAATGAGGAGCATGAAACGATCTGAAAAATACGAGGAGCATGAAGCAGTGTTCAAAAACATGAAGAGCTTCAAAAGGTATGAAAAATATGAGAGCTTCAAAAGGTGTCAAAAATATGAGGAGCATGAAACGGTCTGAAAAATAGGAGGAACATGAAGCGGTGTTCAAACACATGAAGAGCCTGAAAATGTGTGAAAATTATGAAGATCTTCAAAAGGTTTCAAAATTATGAGGAACATGAAACGGTTTGAAAAATAGGGGGAGCATGAAACGGTGTTGAAAAACATGAAGAGCCTGAAAAGGTGTGAAAAATATGAAGAGCTTCAAAATCTTTGAAAAATATGAAGAGCTTTCAAAGGTGTGAAATACATGAGGAGCATGAAACACTCTGAAAAATAGGAGGAGCCTGAAATGGTGTTCAAAAACATGAATAGACTGAAAACGTGTGAAAAATATGAAGAGCTTCAAAAGGTGTCAAAAATATGAGGAGCATGAAACGGTCTGAAAAATATGAGCAGCATGAAGCGGTGTTGAAAAACATGAAGAGCCTTAAAAGGTGTGAAAAACATGAAGAGCTTCAAAAGGTGTAAAAAATATGAGGAGCATGAAACGGTCTGAAAAATATGAGCAGCATGAAGTGGTGTTGAAAAACATGAAGAGCCTGAAAAGGTGTGAAAAATATGAAGAGCTTCAAAAGGTGTGAAATACATGAGGAGCATAAAACTCTCTGAAAAAGAGAAGGAGCATGAAGTGGTGTTCAGAAACATGAAGAGCCTGAAAAGGTGTGAAATATATGAAGAGCTTCAAAAGGTGTGAAAAATATGAGGAGCATTATATGGTTTGAAAAATAGGATTAGCGTGAAGCGGTGTTCAAAAACATGAAGAGCCTGAAAAGTTGTGAAAAATATGAAAAACTTCAAAAGGTGTCAAAAATGAGATGAGCATGAAATGGTCTGAAAAATAGGACGTGCATGAAGCGGTGTTGAAAAACATGAAGAGCCTGAAAAGTTGTGAAAAATATGAAGAGCTTCAAAAGGTGTCAAAAATGAGATGAGCATGAAACGGTCTGAAAAATAGGAGAAGCATGAAGCGGTGTTCAAAAACATGAAGAGCCTGAAAAGGTGTGAAAAACATGAAGAGCTTCAAAAGGTGTCAAAAATATGAGGAGCATGAAACGGTCTGAAAAATCGGAGGAGCATGAAGCGTTGTTGAAAAACATGAAGAGCCTGAAAAGGTGTGAGAAATATGAAGAGCTTCAAAAGGTGTTAAAAATATGAGTAGCATGAAACGGTCTGCAAAAAAGGAGGAGCATGAAGTGGTGTTGAAAAAGATGAAGAGCCTGAAAAAGTGTTAAAAATATTAAAGCTTCAAAAGGTGTCAAAATTATGAGGAGCATGAAACGGTCTGAAAAATAGGAGGAGCATGAAGCGATGTTGAAAAACATGAATTGTCTGAAAACGTGTGGAAAATATGAAGAGATTCATAAATGTGAAAAATATGAAGAGCTTCAAAAGGTGTGAAAAATATGAAGAGCTTCAAAAGATGTCAAAATGAGATGAGCATGAAACGGTCGGAAAAATAGGAGGAGCATGAAGCAGTGTTGAAAAACATGAAGAGCCTGAAAACCTGTAAAAAATAGGAAGAGCTTCACAAGGTGTCAAAAATGAGATGAGCATGAAACGGTCTGAAAAATAGGAGGAGCATGAAGCGGTGATGAAAATCATGAAGAGCCTGAAAAGGTGAGAAAAATATGAAGAGCTTCAAAATGTGTGAAAAATATGAGGAGCTTCAAAAGGTGTAAAAAATATGAAGAGCTTCAAAAGTGTCAAAAATTAGATGAGCATGAAAAGGTCTAAAAAATAGGAGGAGCAACAAGTAGTGTTGAATAAAATGAAGAGCCTGAAAAGGTGTGAAAAATATGAAGAGCTTCAAAATGTGTGAAAAATATGAGGAGCATGATACGGTCTGAAAAATAGGAGGAGCATGAAGCAGTGTTCAAAAACATGAAGAGCCTGAATAGGTGTGTAAAGAAATGCAAATCTTCAAAAGGTGTCAAAAATGAGAGGAGCATGAAACGGTCTGAAAATAGGAGGAGCATGAAGCGGTGTTCAAAAATATGAAGAGCCTGAAAAGTTGTGAAATATATGAAGAGCTTCAAAAGGTGTCAAAAATATGAGGAGCATGAAACGGTCTGAAAAATAGGAGGAACATGAAGCGGTGTTCAAAAAAACATGAAAAGCCTGAAAAGGTGTGAAAAATATGAAGAGCTTCAAAAGGTGTCAAAAATATGAGGAGCATGAAACGGTCTGAAAAATAGGAGGAACATGAAGCGGTGTTGAAACACATGAAGAGCCTGAAAATGTGTGAAAATTATGAAGATCTTCAAAAGGTTTCAAAATTATGAGGAACATGAAACGGTTTGAAAAATAGGGGGAGCATGAAACGGTGTTGAAAAACATGAAGAGCCTGAAAAGGTGTGAAAAATATGAAGAGCTTCAAAATCTTTGAAAAATATGAAGAGCTTTCAAAGGTGTGAAATACATGAGGAGCATGAAACACTCTGAAAAATAGGAGGAGCCTGAAATGGTGTTCAAAAACATGAATAGACTGAAAACGTGTGAAAAAAATGAAGAGCTTCAAAAGGTGTAAAAAATATGAGGAGCATGAAACGGTCTGAAAAATATGAGCAGCATGAAGTGGTGTTGAAAAACATGAAGAGCCTGAAAAGGTGTGAAAAATATGAAGAGCTTCAAAAGGTGTGAAATACATGAGGAGCATAAAACTCTCTGAAAAAGAGAAGGAGCATGAAGTGGTGTTCAGAAACATGAAGAGCCTGAAAAGGTGTGAAATATATGAAGAGCTTCAAAAGGTGTGAAAAATATGAGGAGCATGATATGGTTTGAAAAACAGGATTAGCGTGAAGCGGTGTTCAAAAACATGAAGAGCCTGAAAAGTTGTGAAAAATATGAAAAACTTCAAAAGGTGTCAAAAATGAGATGAGCATGAAATGGTCTGAAAAATAGGACGTGCATGAAGCGGTGTTGAAAAACATGAAGAGCCTGAAAAGTTGTGAAAAATATGAAGAGCTTCAAAAGGTGTCAAAAATATGAGGAGCATGAAACGGTCTGAAAAATAGGAGAAGCATGAAGCGGTGTTCAAAAACATGAAGAGCCTGAAAAGGTGTGAAAAACATGAAGAGCTTCAAAAGGTGTCAAAAATATGAGGAGCATGAAACGGTCTGAAAAATCGGAGGAGCATGAAGCGTTGTTGAAAAACATGAAGAGCCTGAAAAGGTGTGAGAAATATGAAGAGCTTCAAAAGGTGTTAAAAATATGAGTAGCATGAAACGGTCTGCAAAAAAGGAGGAGCATGAAGTGGTGTTGAAAAAGATGAAGAGCCTGAAAAGGTGTTAAAAATATTAAAGCTTCAAAAGGTGCCAAAATTATGAGGAGCATGAAACGGTCTGAAAAATAGGAGGAGCATGAAGCGATGTTGAAAAACATGAATTGTCTGAAAACGTGTGGAAAATATGAAGAGATTCATAAATGTGAAAAATATGAAGAGCTTCAAAAGGTGTGAAAAATATGAAGAGCTTCAAAAGATGTCAAAATGAGATGAGCATGAAACGTTCGGAAAAATAGGAGGAGCATGAAGCAGTGTTGAAAAACATGAAGAGCCTGAAAACCTGTAAAAAATAGGAAGAGCTTCAAAAGGTGTCAAAAATGAGATGAGCATGAAACGGTCTGAAAAATAGGAGGAGCATGAAGCGGTGATGAAAATCATGAAGAGCCTGAAAAGGTGAGAAAAATATGAAGAGCTTCAAAATGTGTGAAAAATATGAGGAGCTTCAAAAGGTGTAAAAAATATGAAGAGCTTCAAAAGTGTCAAAAATTAGATGAGCATGAAAAGGTCTAAAAAATAGGAGGAGCAACAAGTAGTGTTGAAAAAAATGAAGAGCCTGAAAAGGTGTGAAAAATATGAAGAGCTTCAAAATGTGTGAAAAATATGAGGAGCATGATACGGTCTGAAAAATAGGAGGAGCATGAAGCTGTGTTCAAAAACATGAAGAGCCTGAAAAGTTGTGAAAAATATCAAAAGCTTCAAAAGGTGTCAAAAATGAGATGAGCATGAAACGGTCTGAAAAATAGGAGGAGCCTGAAGCGATGTTCAAAAACATGAAGAGCCTGAAACGTTGTGAAAAATATGAAAGGCTTCAAAAGGTGTGAAAAATATGAGGAGCATGAAACGGTCTGAAAAATCGGAGGAGCATGAAGCGGTGTTGAAAAATATGAAGAGCCTGAAAATGTGTGAAAAATATGAAGAGCTTTAAAAGGTGACAAAAATGAGATGAGCATGAAACGGTCTGAAAAATAGGACGTGCATGAAGCGGTGTTGAAAAACATGAAGAGCCTGAAAAGTTGTGAAATATATGAAGAGCTTCAAAAGCTGTGAAATACATGAGGAGCATGAAACTCTCTGAAAAATAGGAGGAGCATGAAGCGGTGTTCAAAAACATGAAGAGCTTCAAAAGGTATGAAAAATATGAGAGCTTCAAAAGGTGTCAAAAATATGAGGAGCATGAAACGGTCTGAAAAATAGGAGGAACATGAAGCGGTGTTCAAACACATGAAGAGCCTGAAAATGTGTGAAAATTATGAAGATCTTCAAAAGGTTTCAAAATTATGAGGAACATGAAACGGTTTGAAAAATAGGGGGAGCATGAAACGGTGTTGAAAAACATGAAGAGCCTGAAAAGGTGTGAAAAATATGAAGAGCTTCAAAATCTTTGAAAAATATGAAGAACTTTCAAAGGTGTGAAATACATGAGGAGCATGAAACACTCTGAAAAATAGGAGGAGCCTGAAATAGTGTTCAAAAACATGAATAGACTGAAAACGTGTGAAAAATATGAAGAGCTTCAAAAGGTGTCAAAAATATGAGGAGCATGAAACGGTCTGAAAAATATGAGCAGCATGAAGCGGTGTTGAAAAACATGAAGAGCCTTAAAAGGTGTGAAAAACATGAAGAGCTTCAAAAGGTGTAAAAAATATGAGGAGCATGAAACGGTCTGAAAAATATGAGCAGCATGAAGTGGTGTTGAAAAACATGAAGAGCCTGAAAAGGTGTGAAAAATATGAAGAGCTTCAAAAGGTGTGAAATACATGAGGAGCATAAAACTCTCTGAAAAAGAGAAGGAGCATGAAGTGGTGTTCAGAAACATGAAGAGCCTGAAAAGGTGTGAAATATATGAAGAGCTTCAAAAGGTGTGAAAAATATGAGGAGCATTATATGGTTTGAAAAATAGGATTAGCGTGAAGCGGTGTTCAAAAACATGAAGAGCCTGAAAAGTTGTGAAAAATATGAAAAACTTCAAAAGGTGTCAAAAATGAGATGAGCATGAAATGGTCTGAAAAATAGGACGTGCATGAAGCGGTGTTGAAAAACATGAAGAGCCTGAAAAGTTGTGAAAAATATGAAGAGCTTCAAAAGGTGTCAAAAATATGAGGAGCATGAAACGGTCTGAAAAATAGGAGAAGCATGAAGCGGTGTTCAAAAACATGAAGAGCCTGAAAAGGTGTGAAAAACATGAAGAGCTTCAAAAGGTGTCAAAAATATGAGGAGCATGAAACGGTCTGAAAAATCGGAGGAGCATGAAGCGTTGTTGAAAAACATGAAGAGCCTGAAAAGGTGTGAGAAATATGAAGAGCTTCAAAAGGTGTTAAAAATATGAGTAGCATGAAACGGTCTGCAAAAAAGGAGGAGCATGAAGTGGTGTTGAAAAAGATGAAGAGCCTGAAAAGGTGTTAAAAATATTAAAGCTTCAAAAGGTGTCAAAATTATGAGGAGCATGAAACGGTCTGAAAAATAGGAGGAGCATGAAGCGATGTTGAAAAACATGAATTGTCTGAAAACGTGTGGAAAATATGAAGAGATTCATAAATGTGAAAAATATGAAGAGCTTCAAAAGGTGTGAAAAATATGAAGAGCTTCAAAAGATGTCAAAATGAGATGAGCATGAAACGGTCGGAAAAATAGGAGGAGCATGAAGCAGTGTTGAAAAACATGAAGAGCCTGAAAACCTGTAAAAAATAGGAAGAGCTTCACAAGGTGTCAAAAATGAGATGAGCATGAAACGGTCTGAAAAATAGGAGGAGCATGAAGCGGTGATGAAAATCATGAAGAGCCTGAAAAGGTGAGAAAAATATGAAGAGCTTCAAAATGTGTGAAAAATATGAGGAGCTTCAAAAGGTGTAAAAAATATGAAGAGCTTCAAAAGTGTCAAAAATTAGATGAGCATGAAAAGGTCTAAAAAATAGGAGGAGCAACAAGTAGTGTTGAATAAAATGAAGAGCCTGAAAAGGTGTGAAAAATATGAAGAGCTTCAAAATGTGTGAAAAATATGAGGAGCATGATACGGTCTGAAAAATAGGAGGAGCATGAAGCAGTGTTCAAAAACATGAAGAGCCTGAATAGGTGTGTAAAGAAATGCAAATCTTCAAAAGGTGTCAAAAATGAGAGGAGCATGAAACGGTCTGAAAATAGGAGGAGCATGAAGCGGTGTTCAAAAATATGAAGAGCCTGAAAAGTTGTGAAATATATGAAGAGCTTCAAAAGGTGTCAAAAATATGAGGAGCATGAAACGGTCTGAAAAATAGGAGGAACATGAAGCGGTGTTCAAAAAAACATGAAAAGCCTGAAAAGGTGTGAAAAATATGAAGAGCTTCAAAAGGTGTCAAAAATATGAGGAGCATGAAACGGTCTGAAAAATAGGAGGAACATGAAGCGGTGTTGAAACACATGAAGAGCCTGAAAATGTGTGAAAATTATGAAGATCTTCAAAAGGTTTCAAAATTATGAGGAACATGAAACGGTTTGAAAAATAGGGGGAGCATGAAACGGTGTTGAAAAACATGAAGAGCCTGAAAAGGTGTGAAAAATATGAAGAGCTTCAAAATCTTTGAAAAATATGAAGAGCTTTCAAAGGTGTGAAATACATGAGGAGCATGAAACACTCTGAAAAATAGGAGGAGCCTGAAATGGTGTTCAAAAACATGAATAGACTGAAAACGTGTGAAAAAAATGAAGAGCTTCAAAAGGTGTAAAAAATATGAGGAGCATGAAACGGTCTGAAAAATATGAGCAGCATGAAGTGGTGTTGAAAAACATGAAGAGCCTGAAAAGTTGTGAAAAATATGAAGAGCTTCAAAAGGTGTGAAATACATGAGGAGCATAAAACTCTCTGAAAAAGAGAAGGAGCATGAAGTGGTGTTCAGAAACATGAAGAGCCTGAAAAGGTGTGAAATATATGAAGAGCTTCAAAAGGTGTGAAAAATATGAGGAGCATGATATGGTTTGAAAAACAGGATTAGCGTGAAGCGGTGTTCAAAAACATGAAGAGCCTGAAAAGTTGTGAAAAATATGAAAAACTTCAAAAGGTGTCAAAAATGAGATGAGCATGAAATGGTCTGAAAAATAGGACGTGCATGAAGCGGTGTTGAAAAACATGAAGAGCCTGAAAAGTTGTGAAAAATATGAAGAGCTTCAAAAGGTGTCAAAAATATGAGGAGCATGAAACGGTCTGAAAAATAGGAGAAGCATGAAGCGGTGTTCAAAAACATGAAGAGCCTGAAAAGGTGTGAAAAACATGAAGAGCTTCAAAAGGTGTCAAAAATATGAGGAGCATGAAACGGTCTGAAAAATCGGAGGAGCATGAAGCGTTGTTGAAAAACATGAAGAGCCTGAAAAGGTGTGAGAAATATGAAGAGCTTCAAAAGGTGTTAAAAATATGAGTAGCATGAAACGGTCTGCAAAAAAGGAGGAGCATGAAGTGGTGTTGAAAAAGATGAAGAGCCTGAAAAGGTGTTAAAAATATTAAAGCTTCAAAAGGTGTCAAAATTATGAGGAGCATGAAACGGTCTGAAAAATAGGAGGAGCATGAAGCGATGTTGAAAAACATGAATTGTCTGAAAACGTGTGGAAAATATGAAGAGATTCATAAATGTGAAAAATATGAAGAGCTTCAAAAGGTGTGAAAAATATGAAGAGCTTCAAAAGATGTCAAAATGAGATGAGCATGAAACGGTCGGAAAAATAGGAGGAGCATGAAGCAGTGTTGAAAAACATGAAGAGCCTGAAAACCTGTAAAAAATAGGAAGAGCTTCAAAAGGTGTCAAAAATGAGATGAGCATGAAACGGTCTGAAAAATAGGAGGAGCATGAAGCGGTGATGAAAATCATGAAGAGCCTGAAAAGGTGAGAAAAATATGAAGAGCTTCAAAATGTGTGAAAAATATGAGGAGCTTCAAAAGGTGTAAAAAATATGAAGATCTTCAAAAGTGTCAAAAATTAGATGAGCATGAAAAGGTCTAAAAAATAGGAGGAGCAACAAGTAGTGTTGAAAAAAATGAAGAGCCTGAAAAGGTGTGAAAAATATGAAGAGCTTCAAAATGTGTGAAAAATATGAGGAGCATGATACGGTCTGAAAAATAGGAGGAGCATGAAGCAGTGTTCAAAAACATGAAAGGCCTGAATAGGTGTGTAAAGAAATGCAAATCTTCAAAAGGTGTCAAAAATGAGAGGAGCATGAAACGGTCTGAAAATAGGAGGAGCATGAAGCGGTGTTCAAAAATATGAAGAGCCTGAAAAGTTGTGAAATATATGAAGAGCTTCAAAAGGTGTCAAAAATATGAGGAGCATGAAACGGTCTGAAAAATAGGAGGAACATGAAGCGGTGTTCAAAAAAACATGAAAAGCCTGAAAAGGTGTGAAAAATATGAAGAGCTTCAAAAGGTGTCAAAAATTTGAGGAGCATGAAACGTTCTGAAAAATAGGACGAGCATGAAGCAGTGTTGAAAAACATGAAGAGCCTGAAAATGTGTGAAATATATGAAGAGCTTCAAAAGCTATCAAAAAGATGAGGAGCATGAAACGCTCTGAAAAATAGGAGGAGCATGAAGTGGTGTTGAAAAAAATGAAGAACCTGAAAGGGTGTGAAATATATGAAGAGCTTGAAAAGGTGTCAAAAATATGAGGAGAATGAAACGGTCTGAAAAATAGGAGGAGTATGAAGAGGTGTTAAAAAACATGAAGAGCCTGAAAAGGTGTGAAAAATATGAAGAGCTTCAAAAGGTGTCAAAATATGAGGAGCATGAAACGGTCTGAAAAATCGGAGGAGCATGAAGCGTTGTTGAAAAACATGAAGAGCCTGAAAAGGTGTGAGAAATATGAAGAGCTTCAAAAGGTGTTAAAAATATGAGTAGCATGAAACGGTCTGCAAAAAAGGAGGAGCATGAAGTGGTGTTGAAAAAGATGAAGAGCCTGAAAAAGTGTTAAAAATATTAAAGCTTCAAAAGGTGTCAAAATTATGAGGAGCATGAAACGGTCTGAAAAATAGGAGGAGCATGAAGCGATGTTGAAAAACATGAATTGTCTGAAAACGTGTGGAAAATATGAAGAGATTCATAAATGTGAAAAATATGAAGAGCTTCAAAAGGTGTGAAAAATATGAAGAGCTTCAAAAGATGTCAAAATGAGATGAGCATGAAACGGTCGGAAAAATAGGAGGAGCATGAAGCAGTGTTGAAAAACATGAAGAGCCTGAAAACCTGTAAAAAATAGGAAGAGCTTCAAAAGGTGTCAAAAATGAGATGAGCATGAAACGGTCTGAAAAATAGGAGGAGCATGAAGCGGTGATGAAAATCATGAAGAGCCTGAAAAGGTGAGAAAAATATGAAGAGCTTCAAAATGTGTGAAAAATATGAGGAGCTTCAAAAGGTGTAAAAAATATGAAGATCTTCAAAAGTGTCAAAAATTAGATGAGCATGAAAAGGTCTAAAAAATAGGAGGAGCAACAAGTAGTGTTGAAAAAAATGAAGAGCCTGAAAAGGTGTGAAAAATATGAAGAGCTTCAAAATGTGTGAAAAATATGAGGAGCATGATACGGTCTGAAAAATAGGAGGAGCATGAAGCAGTGTTCAAAAACATGAAAGGCCTGAATAGGTGTGTAAAGAAATGCAAATCTTCAAAAGGTGTCAAAAATGAGAGGAGCATGAAACGGTCTGAAAATAGGAGGAGCATGAAGCGGTGTTCAAAAATATGAAGAGCCTGAAAAGTTGTGAAATATATGAAGAGCTTCAAAAGGTGTCAAAAATATGAGGAGCATGAAACGGTCTGAAAAATAGGAGGAACATGAAGCGGTGTTCAAAAAAACATGAAAAGCCTGAAAAGGTGTGAAAAATATGAAGAGCTTCAAAAGGTGTCAAAAATTTGAGGAGCATGAAAAATTCTGAAAAATAGGACGAGCATGAAGCAGTGTTGAAAAACATGAAGAGCCTGAAAATGTGTGAAATATATGAAGAGCTTCAAAAGCTATCAAAAAGATGAGGAGCATGAAACGCTCTGAAAAATAGGAGGAGCATGAAGTGGTGTTGAAAAAAATGAAGAACCTGAAAGGGTGTGAAATATATGAAGAGCTTGAAAAGGTGTCAAGAATATGAGGAGAATGAAACTGTCTGAAAAATAGGAGGAGTATGAAGAGGTGTTAAAAAACATGAAGAGCCTGAAAAGGTGTGAAAAATATGAAGAGTTTCTAAAGGTGTCAGAAATATGAGGAGCATGAAACGGTCTCAAAAATAGGAGGAGCATGAAGTGGTGTTGAAAAATATGAAGAGCCTGAAAAGGTGTGAAAAATATGAAGAGCTTTAAAAGATGTCAAAAATATGAGAAGCATGAAAGGGTTTGAAAAAGAGGAGGAGCAAGAAGAAGTGTTCAAAAACATGAAGAGCCTGAAAAGGTGTGAAAAATATGAAGAGCTTCAAAAGGTGTCAAATATGAGGAGCATGAAACGATCTGAAAAATAGGAGGAGCATGAAGCGGTGTTGAAAAACATGAAGAGCCGGAAAAGGTGTGAAAAATATGAAGAGTTTCTAAAGGTTTCAAAAATATGAGGAGCATGAATGGTCTGAAAAATAGGAGGAGCATGAACTGGTGTGGAAAAACATGAAGAGCCTGAAAAGGTGGCAAAAATATGAAGAGCTTCAAAATGTGTGGAAAATATGAGGAGCATGAAATGGTCTGAAAAATAGGAGGAGCATGAAGCGGTGTTCAAAAACATGAAGAGCCTGAAAAGTTGTGAAAAATATGAAAAGCTTCAAATGGTGTCAAAATTGAGATGAGCATGAAACGGATGAAAAATAGGAGAAGCATGAAGTGGTGTGGAAAAACATGAAGAGCCTGAAAAGGTGTGAAAAATATGAAGAGCTTCAAAAGGTGTGAAATACATGAGGAGGATGAAACGGTCTGAAAAATAGGAGGAGCATGAAGCGGTGTTCAAAAACATGAAGAGCCTGAAAAGGTGTGAAAAATATGAAGAGCTTCAAAAGGTGTGAAATACATGAGGAGCATGAAACGGTCTGAAAAAAAGGAGGAGCATGAAGCGGTGTTGAAAAACATGAAGAGTCTGAAAAGGTGTCAAAAATATGAAGAGGTTCAAAAAGTGTCAAAAATATGAGGAGCAGGAAACGGTCTGAAAAATAGGAGGAGCATGAAGCGGTGTTCAAAAACATGAAGAGCCTGAAAATTTGTGAAAAATATGAAAAGCTTCAAATGGTTTCAAAATTGAGATGAGCATGAAACGGATGAAAAATAGGAGAAGCATGAAGTGGTGTGGAAAAACATGAAGAGCCTGAAAAGGTGTGAAAAATATGAAGAGCTTCAAAAGGTGTGAAATACATGAGGAGCATGAAACTCTCTGAAAAATAGGAGGAGCATGAAATGCTGTTCAAAAACATGAAGAGCCTGAAAAGGTGAGAAAAATATGAAGAGCTTCAAAAGGTGTGAAAAATATGAGGAGCATGATACTGTCGAAAAAATAGGAGGAGCATGAAGCGGAGTTCAAAAACATGAAGAGCTTGAAAAGGTGTGAAAAATATGAAGAGCCTCAAAACGTGTCAAAATATTAGGAGTATGAAACGGTATGATAAATATAAGGAGCATGAAGCGGTGTTGAAAAACATGAAGAGTCTGAAATTGTGTGAAAAATATGAAGAGCTTCAAAAAGGTGAAAAATATGAAGAGCTTCAAAAGTTGTCAAAAATTAGATGAGTATGAAACGGTCTAAAAAATAGGAGGAGTAACAAATAGTGTTGAAAAAAATGAAGAGCATGAAAAGGTGTGAGAAATATGAACGGCTTCAAAAGGTGTGAAAAATAAGAGGAGCCTGAAACGGTCTGAAAAAAAGGAGGAGCATGAAGTGGTGTTGAAAAACATGAAGAGCCTGAAAAGGTGTGAAAAATATGAAGACCTTCAAAAGGTGTCAAAAATATGAGGAGCATGAAACGGTCTGAAAAATAGGAGGAGCATGAAGTGCTGTTCAAAAACATGAAGAGCCTGAAAAGGTGTGAAAAATATGAAGAGCTTCAAAAGGTGTGAAAAATATGAGGAGCATGATACGGTAGAAAATATTGGAGGAGCATGAAGCTGTGTTCAAAAACATGAAGAGCCTGAAAAGGTGTGAAAAATATGAAGAGCCTCAAAACGTGTCAAAAATATGAGAAGTATGAAACGGTATGATAAATAGCAGGAGCATGAAGCGGTTTTGAAAAACATGAAGGGTCTGAAATCGTGTGAAAAATATGAAGAGCTTCAAAAATGTGAAAAATATGAAGAGCTTCAAAAGGTGTAAAAAATATGAAGTGCCTCAAAATGTGTCAAAGATTAGATGAGTATGAAAAGTTCTAAAAAATAGGAGGAGCAACAAGTAGTGTTGAAAAAAATGGAGAGCCTGAAAAGGTGTGAAAAATATGAAGACCTTCAAAAGGTGTCAAAAATATGAGGAGCATGAAACGGTCTGAAAAATAGGAGGAACATGAAGCGGTGTACAAACACATGAAGAGCCTGAAAATGTGTGAAAATTATGAAGATCTTCAAAAGGTTTCAAAATTATGAGGAACATGAAACGGTTTGAAAAATAGGGGGAGCATGAAACGGTGTTGAAAAACATGAAGAGCCTGAAAAGGTGTGAAAAATATGAAGAGCTTCAAAATCTTTGAAAAATATGAAGAGCTTTCAAAGGTGTGAAATACATGAGGAGCATGAAACACTCTGAAAAATAGGAGGAGCCTGAAATGGTGTTCAAAAACATGAATAGACTGAAAACGTGTGAAAAATATGAAGAGCTTCAAAAGGTGTCAAAAATATGAGGAGCATGAAACGGTCTGAAAAATATGAGCAGCATGAAGCGGTGTTGAAAAACATGAAGAGCCTTAAAAGGTGTGAAAAACATGAAGAGCTTCAAAAGGTGTAAAAAATATGAGGAGCATGAAACGGTCTGAAAAATATGAGCAGCATGAAGTGGTGTTGAAAAACATGAAGAGCCTGAAAAGGTGTGAAAAATATGAAGAGCTTCAAAAGGTGTGAAATACATGAGGAGCATAAAACTCTCTGAAAAAGAGAAGGAGCATGAAGTGGTGTTCAGAAACATGAAGAGCCTGAAAAGGTGTGAAATATATGAAGAGCTTCAAAAGGTGTGAAAAATATGAGGAGCATTATATGGTTTGAAAAATAGGATTAGCGTGAAGCGGTGTTCAAAAACATGAAGAGCCTGAAAAGTTGTGAAAAATATGAAAAACTTCAAAAGGTGTCAAAAATGAGATGAGCATGAAATGGTCTGAAAAATAGGACGTGCATGAAGCGGTGTTGAAAAACATGAAGAGCCTGAAAAGTTGTGAAAAATATGAAGAGCTTCAAAAGGTGTCAAAAATATGAGGAGCATGAAACGGTCTGAAAAATAGGAGAAGCATGAAGCGGTGTTCAAAAACATGAAGAGCCTGAAAAGGTGTGAAAAACATGAAGAGCTTCAAAAGGTGTCAAAAATATGAGGAGCATGAAACGGTCTGAAAAATCGGAGGAGCATGAAGCGTTGTTGAAAAACATGAAGAGCCTGAAAAGGTGTGAGAAATATGAAGAGCTTCAAAAGGTGTTAAAAATATGAGTAGCATGAAACGGTCTGCAAAAAAGGAGGAGCATGAAGTGGTGTTGAAAAAGATGAAGAGCCTGAAAAAGTGTTAAAAATATTAAAGCTTCAAAAGGTGTCAAAATTATGAGGAGCATGAAACGGTCTGAAAAATAGGAGGAGCATGAAGCGGTGATGAAAATCATGAAGAGCCTGAAAAGGTGAGAAAAATATGAAGAGCTTCAAAATGTGTGAAAAATATGAGGAGCTTCAAAAGGTGTAAAAAATATGAAGAGCTTCAAAAGTGTCAAAAATTAGATGAGCATGAAAAGGTCTAAAAAATAGGAGGAGCAACAAGTAGTGTTGAATAAAATGAAGAGCCTGAAAAGGTGTGAAAAATATGAAGAGCTTCAAAATGTGTGAAAAATATGAGGAGCATGATACGGTCTGAAAAATAGGAGGAGCATGAAGCAGTGTTCAAAAACATGAAGAGCCTGAATAGGTGTGTAAAGAAATGCAAATCTTCAAAAGGTGTCAAAAATGAGAGGAGCATGAAACGGTCTGAAAATAGGAGGAGCATGAAGCGGTGTTCAAAAATATGAAGAGCCTGAAAAGTTGTGAAATATATGAAGAGCTTCAAAAGGTGTCAAAAATATGAGGAGCATGAAACGGTCTGAAAAATAGGAGGAACATGAAGCGGTGTTCAAAAAAACATGAAAAGCCTGAAAAGGTGTGAAAAATATGAAGAGCTTCAAAAGGTGTCAAAAATATGAGGAGCATGAAACGGTCTGAAAAATAGGAGGAACATGAAGCGGTGTTGAAACACATGAAGAGCCTGAAAATGTGTGAAAATTATGAAGATCTTCAAAAGGTTTCAAAATTATGAGGAACATGAAACGGTTTGAAAAATAGGGGGAGCATGAAACGGTGTTGAAAAACATGAAGAGCCTGAAAAGGTGTGAAAAATATGAAGAGCTTCAAAATCTTTGAAAAATATGAAGAGCTTTCAAAGGTGTGAAATACATGAGGAGCATGAAACACTCTGAAAAATAGGAGGAGCCTGAAATGGTGTTCAAAAACATGAATAGACTGAAAACGTGTGAAAAAAATGAAGAGCTTCAAAAGGTGTAAAAAATATGAGGAGCATGAAACGATCTGAAAAATATGAGCAGCATGAAGTGGTGTTGAAAAACATGAAGAGCCTGAAAAGTTGTGAAAAATATGAAGAGCTTCAAAAGGTGTGAAATACATGAGGAGCATAAAACTCTCTGAAAAAGAGAAGGAGCATGAAGTGGTGTTCAGAAACATGAAGAGCCTGAAAAGGTGTGAAATATATGAAGAGCTTCAAAAGGTGTGAAAAATATGAGGAGCATGATATGGTTTGAAAAACAGGATTAGCGTGAAGCGGTGTTCAAAAACATGAAGAGCCTGAAAAGTTGTGAAAAATATGAAAAACTTCAAAAGGTGTCAAAAATGAGATGAGCATGAAATGGTCTGAAAAATAGGACGTGCATGAAGCGGTGTTGAAAAACATGAAGAGCCTGAAAAGTTGTGAAAAATATGAAGAGCTTCAAAAGGTGTCAAAAATATGAGGAGCATGAAACGGTCTGAAAAATAGGAGAAGCATGAAGCGGTGTTCAAAAACATGAAGAGCCTGAAAAGGTGTGAAAAACATGAAGAGCTTCAAAAGGTGTCAAAAATATGAGGAGCATGAAACGGTCTGAAAAATCGGAGGAGCATGAAGCGTTGTTGAAAAACATGAAGAGCCTGAAAAGGTGTGAGAAATATGAAGAGCTTCAAAAGGTGTTAAAAATATGAGTAGCATGAAACGGTCTGCAAAAAAGGAGGAGCATGAAGTGGTGTTGAAAAAGATGAAGAGCCTGAAAAGGTGTTAAAAATATTAAAGCTTCAAAAGGTGTCAAAATTATGAGGAGCATGAAACGGTCTGAAAAATAGGAGGAGCATGAAGCGATGTTGAAAAACATGAATTGTCTGAAAACGTGTGGAAAATATGAAGAGATTCATAAATGTGAAAAATATGAAGAGCTTCAAAAGGTGTGAAAAATATGAAGAGCTTCAAAAGATGTCAAAATGAGATGAGCATGAAACGGTCGGAAAAATAGGAGGAGCATGAAGCAGTGTTGAAAAACATGAAGAGCCTGAAAACCTGTAAAAAATAGGAAGAGCTTCAAAAGGTGTCAAAAATGAGATGAGCATGAAACGGTCTGAAAAATAGGAGGAGCATGAAGCGGTGATGAAAATCATGAAGAGCCTGAAAAGGTGAGAAAAATATGAAGAGCTTCAAAATGTGTGAAAAATATGAGGAGCTTCAAAAGGTGTAAAAAATATGAAGATCTTCAAAAGTGTCAAAAATTAGATGAGCATGAAAAGGTCTAAAAAATAGGAGGAGCAACAAGTAGTGTTGAAAAAAATGAAGAGCCTGAAAAGGTGTGAAAAATATGAAGAGCTTCAAAATGTGTGAAAAATATGAGGAGCATGATACGGTCTGAAAAATAGGAGGAGCATGAAGCTGTGTTCAAAAACATGAAGAGCCTGAAAAGTTGTGAAAAATATCAAAAGCTTCAAAAGGTGTCAAAAATGAGATGAGCATGAAACGGTCTGAAAAATAGGAGGAGCCTGAAGCGATGTTCAAAAACATGAAGAGCCTGAAACGTTGTGAAAAATATGAAAGGCTTCAAAAGGTGTGAAAAATATGAGGAGCATGAAACGGTCTGAAAAATCGGAGGAGCATGAAGCGGTGTTGAAAAATATGAAGAGCCTGAAAAGGTGTGAAAAATATGAAGAGCTTTAAAAGGTGTCAAAAATGAGATGAGCATGAAACGGTCTGAAAAATAGGACGTGCATGAAGCGGTGTTGAAAAACATGAAGAGCCTGAAAAGTTGTGAAATATATGAAGAGCTTCAAAAGGTGTCAAAAATATGAGGAGCATGAAACGGTCTGAAAAATAGGAGAAGCATGAAGCGGTGTTCAAAAACATGAAGAGCCTGAAAAGGTGTGGAAAATATGAAGAGCTTCAAAAGCTGTGAAATACATGAGGAGCATGAAACTCTCTGAAAAATAGGAGGAGCATGAAGCGGTGTTCAAAAACATGAAGAGCCTGAAAAGTTGTGAAAAATATGAAAAGCTTCAAAAGGTGTCAAAAATGAGATGAGCATGAAATGGTCTGAAAAATAGGAATAACATGAAACGATGTTGAAAATCATGAAGAGCCTGAAAAACTGTGAAAAATATAAAGAGCTTCAAAAGGTGTCTAAAATATGAGGAGCATGAAACGGTCTGATATATAGGAGGAGCATGAAGCTGTGTTCCAAAACATGAAGATCCTGAAAAGGTGTGAAAAATATGAAGAGCTTCAAAAGTTGTGAAAAATATGAGGAGCATGAAACGGACTGAAAAATTGAAGCAGCATGAAACGGTGTTGAAAAATATGAAGAGCATGAAAACGTGTGAAAAATATGAAGAGCTTCAAAAAGTGTGAAAAAATAAAGAGCTTCAAAGGTGAAAAAAATGAGATGAGCATGATACGGTCTGAAAAATAGGAGGAGCGTGAAGTGGTGGTGAAAAACATGAAGAGCCTGAAAAGGTGTGAAAAATATGAAGAGCTTCAAAATGTTTCACAAATATGAAGAGCATGAAACGGTCTGAAAAACAAGAGGATCATGAAGCGGTGTTCAAAAACACGAAGAGCCTGAAAAGGTGTGAAAAATATGAAGAGCTTCAAAAGGTGTCAAAAATATGAGGAGCATGAAACGGTCTGAAAAATAGGAGGAGCATGAAACGGTGATCAAAAACATGAAGAGCCTGAAAATGTGTGAAAAATATGAAGAGCTCAAAAAGTATCAAAAATATGAGGATCATGAAACGGTGTGAAAAATTGGAGGAGCATGAAGCAGAGTTCGAAAACATGAAGAGCTTGAAAAGGTTTGAAAAATACGAAGAGCTCAAAAAGTGTCAAAAAATGAGGAGCATGAAACGATCTGAAAAATACGAGGAGCATGAAGCAGTGTTCAAAAACATGAAGAGCTTCAAAAGGTATGAAAAATATGAGAGCTTCAAAAGGTGTCAAAAATATGAGGAGCATGAAACGGTCTGAAAAATAGGAGGAACATGAAGCGGTGTTCAAACACATGAAGAGCCTGAAAATGTGTGAAAATTATGAAGATCTTCAAAAGGTTTCAAAATTATGAGGAACATGAAACGGTTTGAAAAATAGGGGGAGCATGAAACGGTGTTGAAAAACATGAAGAGCCTGAAAAGGTGTGAAAAATATGAAGAGCTTCAAAATCTTTGAAAAATATGAAGAGCTTTCAAAGGTGTGAAATACATGAGGAGCATGAAACACTCTGAAAAATAGGAGGAGCCTGAAATGGTGTTCAAAAACATGAATAGACTGAAAACGTGTGAAAAATATGAAGAGCTTCAAAAGGTGTCAAAAATATGAGGAGCATGAAACGGTCTGAAAAATATGAGCAGCATGAAGCGGTGTTGAAAAACATGAAGAGCCTTAAAAGGTGTGAAAAACATGAAGAGCTTCAAAAGGTGTAAAAAATATGAGGAGCATGAAACGGTCTGAAAAATATGAGCAGCATGAAGTGGTGTTGAAAAACATGAAGAGCCTGAAAAGGTGTGAAAAATATGAAGAGCTTCAAAAGGTGTGAAATACATGAGGAGCATAAAACTCTCTGAAAAAGAGAAGGAGCATGAAGTGGTGTTCAGAAACATGAAGAGCCTGAAAAGGTGTGAAATATATGAAGAGCTTCAAAAGGTGTGAAAAATATGAGGAGCATTATATGGTTTGAAAAATAGGATTAGCGTGAAGCGGTGTTCAAAAACATGAAGAGCCTGAAAAGTTGTGAAAAATATGAAAAACTTCAAAAGGTGTCAAAAATGAGATGAGCATGAAATGGTCTGAAAAATAGGACGTGCATGAAGCGGTGTTGAAAAACATGAAGAGCCTGAAAAGTTGTGAAAAATATGAAGAGCTTCAAAAGGTGTCAAAAATGAGATGAGCATGAAACGGTCTGAAAAATAGGAGAAGCATGAAGCGGTGTTCAAAAACATGAAGAGCCTGAAAAGGTGTGAAAAACATGAAGAGCTTCAAAAGGTGTCAAAAATATGAGGAGCATGAAACGGTCTGAAAAATCGGAGGAGCATGAAGCGTTGTTGAAAAACATGAAGAGCCTGAAAAGGTGTGAGAAATATGAAGAGCTTCAAAAGGTGTTAAAAATATGAGTAGCATGAAACGGTCTGCAAAAAAGGAGGAGCATGAAGTGGTGTTGAAAAAGATGAAGAGCCTGAAAAAGTGTTAAAAATATTAAAGCTTCAAAAGGTGTCAAAATTATGAGGAGCATGAAACGGTCTGAAAAATAGGAGGAGCATGAAGCGATGTTGAAAAACATGAATTGTCTGAAAACGTGTGGAAAATATGAAGAGATTCATAAATGTGAAAAATATGAAGAGCTTCAAAAGGTGTGAAAAATATGAAGAGCTTCAAAAGATGTCAAAATGAGATGAGCATGAAACGGTCGGAAAAATAGGAGGAGCATGAAGCAGTGTTGAAAAACATGAAGAGCCTGAAAACCTGTAAAAAATAGGAAGAGCTTCACAAGGTGTCAAAAATGAGATGAGCATGAAACGGTCTGAAAAATAGGAGGAGCATGAAGCAGTGATGAAAATCATGAAGAGCCTGAAAAGGTGAGAAAAATATGAAGAGCTTCAAAATGTGTGAAAAATATGAGGAGCTTCAAAAGGTGTAAAAAATATGAAGAGCTTCAAAAGTGTCAAAAATTAGATGAGCATGAAAAGGTCTAAAAAATAGGAGGAGCAACAAGTAGTGTTGAATAAAATGAAGAGCCTGAAAAGGTGTGAAAAATATGAAGAGCTTCAAAATGTGTGAAAAATATGAGGAGCATGATACGGTCTGAAAAATAGGAGGAGCATGAAGCAGTGTTCAAAAACATGAAGAGCCTGAATAGGTGTGTAAAGAAATGCAAATCTTCAAAAGGTGTCAAAAATGAGAGGAGCATGAAACGGTCTGAAAATAGGAGGAGCATGAAGCGGTGTTCAAAAATATGAAGAGCCTGAAAAGTTGTGAAATATATGAAGAGCTTCAAAAGGTGTCAAAAATATGAGGAGCATGAAACGGTCTGAAAAATAGGAGGAACATGAAGCGGTGTTCAAAAAAACATGAAAAGCCTGAAAAGGTGTGAAAAATATGAAGAGCTTCAAAAGGTGTCAAAAATATGAGGAGCATGAAACGGTCTGAAAAATAGGAGGAACATGAAGCGGTGTTGAAACACATGAAGAGCCTGAAAATGTGTGAAAATTATGAAGATCTTCAAAAGGTTTCAAAATTATGAGGAACATGAAACGGTTTGAAAAAAAAGGGGAGCATGAAACGGTGTTGAAAAACATGAAGAGCCTGAAAAGGTGTGAAAAATATGAAGAGCTTCAAAATCTTTGAAAAATATGAAGAGCTTTCAAAGGTGTGAAATACATGAGGAGCATGAAACACTCTGAAAAATAGGAGGAGCCTGAAATGGTGTTCAAAAACATGAATAGACTGAAAACGTGTGAAAAAAATGAAGAGCTTCAAAAGGTGTAAAAAATATGAGGAGCATGAAACGGTCTGAAAAATATGAGCAGCATGAAGTGGTGTTGAAAAACATGAAGAGCCTGAAAAGTTGTGAAAAATATGAAGAGCTTCAAAAGGTGTGAAATACATGAGGAGCATAAAACTCTCTGAAAAAGAGAAGGAGCATGAAGTGGTGTTCAGAAACATGAAGAGCCTGAAAAGGTGTGAAATATATGAAGAGCTTCAAAAGGTGTGAAAAATATGAGGAGCATGATATGGTTTGAAAAACAGGATTAGCGTGAAGCGGTGTTCAAAAACATGAAGAGCCTGAAAAGTTGTGAAAAATATGAAAAACTTCAAAAGGTGTCAAAAATGAGATGAGCATGAAATGGTCTGAAAAATAGGACGTGCATGAAGCGGTGTTGAAAAACATGAAGAGCCTGAAAAGTTGTGAAAAATATGAAGAGCTTCAAAAGGTGTCAAAAATATGAGGAGCATGAAACGGTCTGAAAAATAGGAGAAGCATGAAGCGGTGTTCAAAAACATGAAGAGCCTGAAAAGGTGTGAAAAACATGAAGAGCTTCAAAAGGTGTCAAAAATATGAGGAGCATGAAACGGTCTGAAAAATCGGAGGAGCATGAAGCGTTGTTGAAAAACATGAAGAGCCTGAAAAGGTGTGAGAAATATGAAGAGCTTCAAAAGGTGTTAAAAATATGAGTAGCATGAAACGGTCTGCAAAAAAGGAGGAGCATGAAGTGGTGTTGAAAAAGATGAAGAGCCTGAAAAGGTGTTAAAAATATTAAAGCTTCAAAAGGTGTCAAAATTATGAGGAGCATGAAACGGTCTGAAAAATAGGAGGAGCATGAAGCGATGTTGAAAAACATGAATTGTCTGAAAACGTGTGGAAAATATGAAGAGATTCATAAATGTGAAAAATATGAAGAGCTTCAAAAGGTGTGAAATACATGAGGAGCATAAAACTCTCTGAAAAAGAGAAGGAGCATGAAGTGGTGTTCAGAAACATGAAGAGCCTGAAAAGGTGTGAAATATATGAAGAGCTTCAAAAGGTGTGAAAAATATGAGGAGCATGATATGGTTTGAAAAACAGGATTAGCGTGAAGCGGTGTTCAAAAACATGAAGAGCCTGAAAAGTTGTGAAAAATATGAAAAACTTCAAAAGGTGTCAAAAATGAGATGAGCATGAAATGGTCTGAAAAATAGGACGTGCATGAAGCGGTGTTGAAAAACATGAAGAGCCTGAAAAGTTGTGAAAAATATGAAGAGCTTCAAAAGGTGTCAAAAATATGAGGAGCATGAAACGGTCTGAAAAATAGGAGAAGCATGAAGCGGTGTTCAAAAACATGAAGAGCCTGAAAAGGTGTGAAAAACATGAAGAGCTTCAAAAGGTGTCAAAAATATGAGGAGCATGAAACGGTCTGAAAAATCGGAGGAGCATGAAGCGTTGTTGAAAAACATGAAGAGCCTGAAAAGGTGTGAGAAATATGAAGAGCTTCAAAAGGTGTTAAAAATATGAGTAGCATGAAACGGTCTGCAAAAAAGGAGGAGCATGAAGTGGTGTTGAAAAAGATGAAGAGCCTGAAAAGGTGTTAAAAATATTAAAGCTTCAAAAGGTGTCAAAATTATGAGGAGCATGAAACGGTCTGAAAAATAGGAGGAGCATGAAGCGATGTTGAAAAACATGAATTGTCTGAAAACGTGTGGAAAATATGAAGAGATTCATAAATGTGAAAAATATGAAGAGCTTCAAAAGGTGTGAAAAATATGAAGAGCTTCAAAAGATGTCAAAATGAGATGAGCATGAAACGGTCGGAAAAATAGGAGGAGCATGAAGCAGTGTTGAAAAACATGAAGAGCCTGAAAACCTGTAAAAAATAGGAAGAGCTTCAAAAGGTGTCAAAAATGAGATGAGCATGAAACGGTCTGAAAAATAGGAGGAGCATGAAGCGGTGATGAAAATCATGAAGAGCCTGAAAAGGTGAGAAAAATATGAAGAGCTTCAAAATGTGTGAAAAATATGAGGAGCTTCAAAAGGTGTAAAAAATATGAAGATCTTCAAAAGTGTCAAAAATTAGATGAGCATGAAAAGGTCTAAAAAATAGGAGGAGCAACAAGTAGTGTTGAAAAAAATGAAGAGCCTGAAAAGGTGTGAAAAATATGAAGAGCTTCAAAATGTGTGAAAAATATGAGGAGCATGATACGGTCTGAAAAATAGGAGGAGCATGAAGCAGTGTTCAAAACCATGAAAGGCCTGAATAGGTGTGTAAAGAAATGCAAATCTTCAAAAGGTGTCAAAAATGAGAGGAGCATGAAACGGTCTGAAAATAGGAGGAGCATGAAGCGGTGTTCAAAAATATGAAGAGCCTGAAAAGTTGTGAAATATATGAAGAGCTTCAAAAGGTGTCAAAAATATGAGGAGCATGAAACGGTCTGAAAAATAGGAGGAACATGAAGCGGTGTTCAAAAAAACATGAAAAGCCTGAAAAGGTGTGAAAAATATGAAGAGCTTCAAAAGGTGTCAAAAATTTGAGGAGCATGAAACGTTCTGAAAAATAGGACGAGCATGAAGCAGTGTTGAAAAACATGAAGAGCCTGAAATTGTGTGAAATATATGAAGAGCTTCAAAAGCTATCAAAAAGATGAGGAGCATGAAACGCTCTGAAAAATAGGAGGAGCATGAAGTGGTGTTGAAAAAAATGAAGAACCTGAAAGGGTGTGAAATATATGAAGAGCTTGAAAAGGTGTCAAAAATATGAGGAGCATGAAACGGTCTGAAAAATAGGAGGAGTATGAAGAGGTGTTAAAAAACATGAAGAGCCTGAAAAGGTGTGAAAAATATGAAGAGCTTCAAAAGGTGTCAAAAATATGAGGAGCATGAAACGGTCTGAAAAATCGGAGGAGCATGAAGCGTTGTTGAAAAACATGAAGAGCCTGAAAAGGTGTGAGAAATATGAAGAGCTTCAAAAGGTGTTAAAAATATGAGTAGCATGAAACGGTCTGCAAAAAAGGAGGAGCATGAAGTGGTGTTGAAAAAGATGAAGAGCCTGAAAAGGTGTTAAAAATATTAAAGCTTCAAAAGGTGTCAAAATTATGAGGAGCATGAAACGGTCTGAAAAATAGGAGGAGCATGAAGCGATGTTGAAAAACATGAATTGTCTGAAAACGTGTGGAAAATATGAAGAGATTCATAAATGTGAAAAATATGAAGAGCTTCAAAAGGTGTGAAAAATATGAAGAGCTTCAAAAGATGTCAAAATGAGATGAGCATGAAACGGTCGGAAAAATAGGAGGAGCATGAAGCAGTGTTGAAAAACATGAAGAGCCTGAAAACCTGTAAAAAATAGGAAGAGCTTCAAAAGGTGTCAAAAATGAGATGAGCATGAAACGGTCTGAAAAATAGGAGGAGCATGAAGCGGTGATGAAAATCATGAAGAGCCTGAAAAGGTGAGAAAAATATGAAGAGCTTCAAAATGTGTGAAAAATATGAGGAGCTTCAAAAGGTGTAAAAAATATGAAGAGCTTCAAAAGTGTCAAAAATTAGATGAGCATGAAAAGGTCTAAAAAATAGGAGGAGCAACAAGTAGTGTTGAAAAAAATGAAGAGCCTGAAAAGGTGTGAAAAATATGAAGAGCTTCAAAATGTGTGAAAAATATGAGGAGCATGATACGGTCTGAAAAATAGGAGGAGCATGAAGCAGTGTTCAAAAACATGAAAGGCCTGAATAGGTGTGTAAAGAAATGCAAATCTTCAAAAGGTGTCAAAAATGAGAGGAGCATGAAACGGTCTGAAAATAGGAGGAGCATGAAGCGGTGTTCAAAAATATGAAGAGCCTGAAAAGTTGTGAAATATATGAAGAGCTTCAAAAGGTGTCAAAAATATGAGGAGCATGAAACGGTCTGAAAAATAGGAGGAACATGAAGCGGTGTTCAAAAAAACATGAAAAGCCTGAAAAGGTGTGAAAAATATGAAGAGCTTCAAAAGGTGTCAAAAATTTGAGGAGCATGAAAAATTCTGAAAAATAGGACGAGCATGAAGCAGTGTTGAAAAACATGAAGAGCCTGAAAATGTGTGAAATATATGAAGAGCTTCAAAAGCTATCAAAAAGATGAGGAGCATGAAACGCTCTGAAAAATAGGAGGAGCATGAAGTGGTGTTGAAAAAAATGAAGAACCTGAAAGGGTGTGAAATATATGAAGAGCTTGAAAAGGTGTCAAGAATATGAGGAGAATGAAACTGTCTGAAAAATAGGAGGAGTATGAAGAGGTGTTAAAAAACATGAAGAGCCTGAAAAGGTGTGAAAAATATGAAGAGTTTCTAAAGGTGTCAGAAATATGAGGAGCATGAAACGGTCTCAAAAATAGGAGGAGCATGAAGTGGTGTTGAAAAACATGAAGAGCCTGAAAAGGTGTGAAAAATATGAAGAGCTTTAAAAGATGTCAAAAATATGAGAAGCATGAAAGGGTTTGAAAAAGAGGAGGAGCAAGAAGAAGTGTTCAAAAACATGAAGAGCCTGAAAAGGTGTGAAAAATATGAAGAGCTTCAAAAGGTGTCAAATATGAGGAGCATGAAACGATCTGAAAAATAGGAGGAGCATGAAGCGGTGTTGAAAAACATGAAGAGCCGGAAAAGGTGTGAAAAATATGAAGAGTTTCTAAAGGTTTCAAAAATATGAGGAGCATGAATGGTTTGAAAAATAGGAGGAGCATGAACTGGTGTGGAAAAACATGAAGAGCCTGAAAAGGTGGCAAAAATATGAAGAGCTTCAAAAGGTGTGGAAAATATGAGGAGCATGAAATGGTCTGAAAAATAGGAGGAGCATGAAGCGGTGTTCAAAAACATGAAGAGCCTGAAAAGTTGTGAAAAATATGAAAAGCTTCAAATGGTGTCAAAATTGAGATGAGCATGAAACGGATGAAAAATAGGAGAAGCATGAAGTGGTGTGGAAAAACATGAAGAGCCTGAAAAGGTGTGAAAAATATGAAGAGCTTCAAAAGGTGTGAAATACATGAGGAGGATGAAACGGTCTGAAAAATAGGAGGAGCATGAAGCGGTGTTCAAAAACATGAAGAGCCTGAAAAGGTGTGAAAAATATGAAGAGCTTCAAAAGGTGTGAAATACATGAGGAGCATGAAACGGTCTGAAAAAAAGGAGGAGCATGAAGCGGTGTTGAAAAACATGAAGAGTCTGAAAAGGTGTCAAAAATATGAAGAGGTTCAAAAAGTGTCAAAAATATGAGGAGCAGGAAACGGTCTGAAAAATAGGAGGAGCATGAAGCGGTGTTCAAAAACATGAAGAGCCTGAAAAGTTGTGAAAAATATGAAAAGCTTCAAATGGTTTCAAAATTGAGATGAGCATGAAACGGATGAAAAATAGGAGAAGCATGAAGTGGTGTGGAAAAACATGAAGAGCCTGAAAAGGTGTGAAAAATATGAAGAGCTTCAAAAGGTGTGAAATACATGAGGAGCATGAAACTCTCTGAAAAATAGGAGGAGCATGAAATGCTGTTCAAAAACATGAAGAGCCTGAAAAGGTGAGAAAAATATGAAGAGCTTCAAAAGGTGTGAAAAATATGAGGAGCATGATACTGTCGAAAAAATAGGAGGAGCATGAAGCGGAGTTCAAAAACATGAAGAGCTTGAAAAGGTGTGAAAAATATGAAGAGCCTCAAAACGTGTCAAAATATTAGGAGTATGAAACGGTATGATAAATATAAGGAGCATGAAGCGGTGTTGAAAAACATGAAGAGTCTGAAATTGTGTGAAAAATATGAAGAGCTTCAAAAAGGTGAAAAATATGAAGAGCTTCAAAAGTTGTCAAAAATTAGATGAGTATGAAACGGTCTAAAAAATAGGAGGAGTAACAAATAGTGTTGAAAAAAATGAAGAGCATGAAAAGGTGTGAGAAATATGAACGGCTTCAAAAGGTGTGAAAAATATGAGGAGCCTGAAACGGTCTGAAAAAAAGGAGGAGCATGAAGTGGTGTTGAAAAACATGAAGAGCCTGAAAAGGTGTGAAAAATATGAAGACCTTCAAAAGGTGTCAAAAATATGAGGAGCATGAAACGGTCTGAAAAATAGGAGGAGCATGAAGTGCTGTTCAAAAACATGAAGAGCCTGAAAAGGTGTGAAAAATATGAAGAGCTTCAAAAGGTGTGAAAAATATGAGGAGCATGATACGGTAGAAAAAATTGGAGGAGCATGAAGCTGTGTTCAAAAACATGAAGAGCCTGAAAAGGTGTGAAAAATATGAAGAGCCTCAAAACGTGTCAAAAATATGAGAAGTATGAAACGGTATGATAAATAGCAGGAGCATGAAGCGGTTTTGAAAAACATGAAGGGTCTGAAATCGTGTGAAAAATATGAAGAGCTTCAAAAATGTGAAAAATATGAAGAGCTTCAAAAGGTGTAAAAAATATGAAGTGCCTCAAAATGTGTCAAAGATTAGATGAGTATGAAAAGTTCTAAAAAATAGGAGGAGCAACAAGTAGTGTTGAAAAAAATGGAGAGCCTGAAAAGGTGTGAAAAATATGAAGACCTTCAAAAGGTGTCAAAAATATGAGGAGCATGAAACTTTCTGAAAAATAGGACGAGCATGAAGCAGTGATAAAAAACATGAAGAGCCTGAAAAGGTGTGAAAAATATGAAGAGTTTCTAAAGGTGTCAAAAACATGAGGAGCATGATACGGTTTGAAAAACATGAAGAGTGTGAAAACGTGTGAAAATATGAAGAGCTTCAAAAATATTAAAAATATGAAGAGCTTCAATAGTTGTGAAAAATATGAAGAGATTAAAAAGGTGTCAAAAATGAGATGAGCTTGAAACGGTCTGAAAAATAGAAGGAGCATGAAGCGGTGTTGAAAATCATGAACAGACTGAAAAGGTGTGAACAATATGAAAAGCTTCAAAAGGTGTCAAAATGAGATGAGCATGAAACGGTCTGAAAAATAGGAGGAGCATGAAGCGGTGTTGAAAATCATGAAGAGCCTGAAAAGGTGTGACAAATATGAAGAGCTTCAAAAGGTGTCAAAAATATGAGGAGCATGAAACGGTCTGAAAAATAGCAGGAGCATGAAGCGGTGTTCAAAAACATGAAGAGCCTGAAAATGTGTGAAAAATGTAAAGAGCTTCAAAAGATGTGAAAAATATGAAGAGCTTCAAAAGGTGTCAAAAATGAGATGAGCATGAAACGGTCTGAAAAATAGGAGGAGCATGAAGCGGGTTGAAAAACATAAAGAACCTGAAAAGGTGTGAGAAATATCAAGAGCTTCAAAAGGTGTCAAGTATATGAGGAGCATGAAACTTTCTGAAAAATAGGACGAGCATGAAGCAGTGATAAAAAACATGAAGAGCCTGAAAAGCTGTGTAAAATATGAAGAGGTTCTAAAGGTGTCAAAAATATGAGGAGCATGAAACGGTCTTAAAAATAGGCGGATTATGAAACGGTGTTCCAAAACATGAAGAGCCTGAAAAGGTGTGAAAAATATGAAAAGCCTCAAAACCTGTCAAAAATATGAGGAGCATGAAACGGTATGAAAAATCGCAGGGGCATGAAGCGTTGTTGAAAAACATGAAGAGTCTGAAAACGTGTGAAATTATGAAGAGCTTCAAACATATGAAAAATATGAAGAGCTTCAAAAGGTGTGAAAAATATGAAGAGCTTCAAAAGGTGTCAAAAATGAGATGAGCATGAAACGGTACGAAAAATACGAGGATCATGAAGCGGTGTTGAAAATCATGAAGAGCCTGAAAAGGCGTGAAAAATATGAAGAGCTTCAATGATGTGAAAAATATGAAGAGCTTCAAAAGATGTCAAAAATATGAGGAGCATGAAACTGTCTGAAATAATAGAAGCAGCATGAAACGGTGTTGAAAAACATGAAGAGCCTGAAAAGGTGTGACAAATATGAAGAGCTTCAAAACGTGTCAAAAATATGAAGTGCATGAAACGGTCTGACAAATAGCAGGAGCATGAAGCGGTGTTGTAAAACATGAAGAGTCTGAAAACGTGTGAAAAACATGAAGAGCCTAAAAAGGTGTGAAAAATATGAAGAGTTTTTAAAGGTGTCTAAAATATGAGGAGCATGAAACGGTCTGAAAAATAGCAGGAGCATGAAGCGTTGTTGAAAAACATGAAGAGTCTGAAAACGTGTGAAAAACAAGAAGAGCCTGAAAAGGTGTGAAAAATATGAAGAGCTTCAAAATGTTTCAAAAATATGAAGAGCATGAAACGGTCTGAAAAACAGGAGGATCATGAAGCGGTGTTCATAAATATGAAGAGCCTGAAAAGGTGTGAAAAATATGAAGAGCTTCAAAAGGTGTCAAAAATATGAGGAGCATGAAACGGTCTGAAAAATAAGAGGAGCATGAAGCGGTGTTCAAAAACATGAAGAGCCTAAAAAGGTGTGAAAAATATGAAGAGCTTCAAAAGGTGTGAAAAATATGAGGAGCATGAAACGGTCTGAAAAAGAGAAGCAGCATGAAACGGTGTTGAAAAATATGAAGAGCCTGAAAACATGTGAAAAATATGAAGAGCTTCAAAAGGTGAGAAAAATATAAAGAGCTTCAAAGGTGAAAAAAATGAGATGAGCATGAAACGGTCTGAAAAATAGGAGGAGCATGAAGCTGTGTTGAAAAACATGAAAGGCCTGAAAAGGTGTGCAAAATATGAAGAGCTTCAAAAATGTGAAAAATATGAGGAGCATGAAACGTTCTGAAAAATAGGAGGAGCATGAAGCTGTGTTCAAAAACATGAAGAGCCTGAAAAGGTGTGAAAAATATGAATAGCATCAAAATGTTTCAAAAATATGAAGAGCATGAAACGGTCTGAAAAATAGGAGGAGCATGAAGTCGTGTTGAAAAAAAAAGAAGAGACTGAAAAGGTGTGAAATATATGAAGAGCTTCAAAAGGTGTCAAAAATATGAGGAGAATGAAACGGTCTGAAAAATAGGAGAATCATGAAGCTGTGTCGAAAAACATGAAGAGCCTGAAAAGGTGTGAAAAAAATCAAGAGCTTCTAAATGTGTCAAAAATATGAGGAGCATGAAACGGTCTGAAAAATAGGAGGATCATGAAGCGGTGTTCAAAAACATGAAGAGCCTGAAAAGGTGTGAAAAATATGAAGAGCTCAAAAAGAGTCAAAAATATGATGAGCATGAAACGATCTGAAAAATAGAAGGAGCATGAAACGGTGATCAAAAACATGAAGAGCCTGAAAAGGTGTGAAAAATATGAAGAGCTCAAAAAGTGTCAAAAATATGAGGAGCATGAAACGCTCTGAAAAATAGGAGGAGCATGAAGCGATGTTCAAAAACATGAAGAGCCTGAAAAGTTGTGAAAAATATGAAGAGCTTCAAAATGTTTCACAAATATGAAGAGCATGAAACGGTCTGAAAAACAGGAGGATCATGAAGCGGTGTTCAAAAACATAAAGAGCCTGAAAAGGTGTGAAAAATATGAAGAGCTTCAAAAGGTGTCAAAAATATGAGGAGCATGAAACGGTCTGAAAAATAGGAGGAGCATGAAACGGTGATCAAAAACATGAAGAGCCTGAAAAGGTTTGAAAAATATGAAGAGCTTTTAAGGTGTCAAAAATATGAGGAGCATAAACGATCTGAAAAATAGGAGTAGCATGAAGCGGTGTTCAAAAACATGAAGAGCCTGAAAAGGTGGGAAAAATATGAAGAGCTTCAAAAGGTGTGAAAAATATGAGGAGCATGAAACGGTCTGAAAAATAGAAGCAGCATGAAACGGTGTTGAAAAATATGAAGAGCCTGAAAACGTGTGAAAAATATGAAGAGCTTCAAAAGGTGTGAAAAATATAAAGAGCTTCAAAGGTGACAAAAATGAGATGAGCATGAAACGGTCTGAAAAATAGGAGGAGAATGAAGTGGTGGTGAAAAACATGAAGAGCCTGAGAAGGTGTGAAAAATATGAAGAGCTCAAAAAGTGTCAAAAATATGAGGAGCATGAAACGGTCTGAAAAATACGAGGAGCATGAAGCAGTGTTCAAAAACATGAAGAGCCTGAAAAGGTGGGAAAAATATGAAGAGCTTCAAAAGGTGTGAAATATATGAGGAGAATGAAACGGTCTGAAAAATAGGAGGATCATGAAGCGGTTTTCAGAAACATGAAGAGCATGAAAAGGTGTGAAAAATATGAAGAGCTTCAAAAGATGTGAAATATATGAGGAGAATGAAACGGTCTGAAAAATAGGAGGATCATGAAGCGGTTTTCAGAAACATGAAGAGCATGAAAAGGTGTGAAAAATAGGAAGAGTTTCAAAAGGTGTCATAAATATGAGGAGCATGAAACGGTCTGAAAAATAGGAGGAGCTTGAAACGGTGATCAAAAACATGAAGAGCCTGAAAAGGTGTGAAAAATATGAAGAGCTTCAAAAGGTGTGAAATACATGAGGAGCATGAAACTCTCTGAAAAATAGGAGGAGCATGAAGCGGTGTTCAAAAACATGAAGAGCCTGAAAAGGTGTGAAATATATGAAGAGCTTCAAAAGGTGTCAAAATATTAGGAGCATGAAACGGTCTGAAAAATAGGAGGAGCATGAAGCTGTGTTGAAAAACATGAAGGGCCTGAAAAGGTGTGCAAAATATGAAGAGCTTCAAAAAGTGTGAAAAATATGAGGAGCATGAAACGTTCTGAAAAATAGGAGGAGCATGAAGCGGTGTTCAAAAACATGAAGAGCCTGAAAAGGTGTAAAAAATATGAAGAGCTCAAAAAGTGTCAAAAATATGATGAGCATGAAACGATCTGAAAAATAGAAGGAGCATGAAACGGTGATCAAAAACATGAAGAGCCTGAAAAGTTGTGAAAAATATGAAGAGCTCAAAAAGTGTCAAAAATATGAGGAGCATGAAACGCTCTGAAAAATAGGAGGAGCATGAAGCGGTGTTCCAAAACATGAAGAGCCTGAAAAGTTGTGAAAAATATGAAAAGCTTCAAAAGGTGTCAAAAATGAGATTAGCATTAAACGGTCGGAAAAATAGGAATAACATGAAACGGTGTTGAAAATCATGAAGAGCCTGAAATAGTGTGAAAAATATAAAGAGCTGCAAATGGTGTCAAAAATATGAGGAGCATGAAACGGTCTGATAAATAGGTGGAGCATGAAGCTGTGTTCAAAAACATGAAGAGTCTGAAAAGGTGTGAAAAATATGAAGAGCTTCAAAAGGTGTCAAAAATATGAGGAGCATGAAACGGTCTGAAAAACAGGAGGATCATGAAGCGCTGTTCAAAAACATGAAGAGCCTGAAAAGGTGTGAAAAATATGAAGAGCTGCAAAAGGTGTCAAAAATATGAGGAGCATGAAACGGTCTGAAAAATAGGAGGAGCATGAAACGGTGATCAAAAACATGAAGAGCCTGAAAAGGTTTGAAAAATATGAAGAGCTTCTAAAGGTGTCAAAAATATGAGGAGCATAAACGATCTGAAAAATAGGAGTAGCATGAAGCTGTGTTCAAAAACATGAAGAGCCTGAAAAGGTGTGAAAAATATGAAGAGCTCAAAAAGTGTCAAAAATATGAGGAGCATGAAACGATCTGAAAAATAGAAGAAGCATGAAACGGTGATCAAACACATGAAGAGCCTGAAAAGGTGTGGAAAATATGAAGAGCTTCAAAAGGTGTGAAATACATGAGGAGCATGAAACTCTCTGAAAAATAGGAGGAGCATCAAGCGGTGTTCAAAAACATGAAGAGCCTGAAAAGTTGTGAAAATTATGAAAAGCTTCAAAAGGTGTCAAAAATGAGATGTGCATTAAACGGTCTGAAAAATAGGAATAACATGAAACGGTGTTGAATATCATGAAGAGCCTGAAATAATGTGAAAAATATAAAGAGCTGCAAAAGGTGTCAAAAATATGAGGAGCATGAAACGGTCTGATAAATAGGTGGAGCATGAAGCTGTGTTCAAAAACATGAAGAGCCTGAAAAGGTGTGAAAAATATGAAGAGCTTCAAAAGGTGTGAAAAATATGAGGAGCATGAAACGGTCTGAAAAATAGAAGCAGAATGAAACGGTGTTGAAAAATATGAAGAGCCTGAAAACGTGTGAAAAATATGAGGAGCTTCAAAAGGTGTGAAAAATATAAAGAGCTTCAAAGGTGACAAAAATGAGATGAGCATGAAACGGTCTGAAAAATAGGAGGAGAATGAAGTGGTGGTGAAAAACATGAAGAGCCTGAAAAGGTGTGAAAAATATGAAGAGCTTCAAAATGTTTCAAAAATATGAAGAGCATGAAACGGTCTGAAAATCAGGAGGATCATGAAGCGGTGTTCAAAAACATGAAGAGCCTGAAAAGGTGTGAAAAATATGAAGAGCTCAAAAAGTGTCAAAAATATGAGGAGCATAAAACGATCTGAAAAATACGAGGAGCATGAAGCAGTGTTCAAAAACATGAAGAGCCTGAAAATGTGTGAAAATTATGAAGAGCTTCAAAAGGTGTCAAAATTGAGATGAGCATGAAACGGTCTGAAAAATAGGAGGAGCCTGAAACGGTGTTGAAAGACATGAAGAGCCTGAAAAGTTGTGAAAAATATGAAAAGCTTCAAAAGGTGTCAAAAATGACATGAGCATGAAACGGTCTGAAAAATAGGAGGAGCATGAAGCGGTGTTGAAAAATGAAGAGCCTGAAAAGGTGTGAAAAATATGAAGAGGATCAAAAGGTGTCAAATATATGAGGAGCATGAAAAGGTCTGCAAAAAAGAAGGAGCATGAAGTGGTGTTGAAAAACTTGAAGAGCCTGAAAAGGTGTGAAAAATATGAAAAGCTTAAAAAGGTGTTAAAAATATGAGGAGCAAAAAACGGTCTGAAAAATAAGAGGAGCATGAAGCGGTGTTCAAAAACATGAAGAGCCTGAAAAGGTGTGAAATATATGAAGAGCTTCAAAAGGTGTCAAAATATTAGGAGCATGAAACGGTCTGAAAAATAGGAGGAGCATAAAGCTGTGTTGAAAAACATGAAGGGCTTGAAAAGGTGTGCAAAATATGAAGAGCTTCAAAAAGTGTGAAAAATATGAGGAGCATGAAACGTTCTGAAAAATAGGAGGAGCATGAAGCGGTGTTCAAAAACATGAAGAGCCTGAAAAGGAGTGAAAAATATGAAGAGCTTCAAAAGGTGTGAAAAATATGAAGAGCTTCAAAAGATGTCAAAATGAGATGAGCATGAAACGGTCGGAAAAATAGGAGGAGCATGAAGCAGTGTTGAAAAACATGAAGAGCCTGAAAACCTGTAAAAAATAGGAAGAGCTTCAAAAGGTGTCAAAAATGAGATGAGCATGAAACGGTCTGAAAAATAGGAGGAGCATGAAGCGGTGATGAAAATCATGAAGAGCCTGAAAAGGTGAGAAAAATATGAAGAGCTTCAAAATGTGTGAAAAATATGAGGAGCTTCAAAAGGTGTAAAAAATATGAAGATCTTCAAAAGTGTCAAAAATTAGATGAGCATGAAAAGGTCTAAAAAATAGGAGGAGCAACAAGTAGTGTTGAAAAAAATGAAGAGCCTGAAAAGGTGTGAAAAATATGAAGAGCTTCAAAATGTGTGAAAAATATGAGGAGCATGATACGGTCTGAAAAATAGGAGGAGCATGAAGCAGTGTTCAAAAACATGAAAGGCCTGAATAGGTGTGTAAAGAAATGCAAATCTTCAAAAGGTGTCAAAAATGAGAGGAGCATGAAACGGTCTGAAAATAGGAGGAGCATGAAGCGGTGTTCAAAAATATGAAGAGCCTGAAAAGTTGTGAAATATATGAAGAGCTTCAAAAGGTGTCAAAAATATGAGGAGCATGAAACGGTCTGAAAAATAGGAGGAACATGAAGCGGTGTTCAAAAAAACATGAAAAGCCTGAAAAGGTGTGAAAAATATGAAGAGCTTCAAAAGGTGTCAAAAATTTGAGGAGCATGAAACGTTCTGAAAAATAGGACGAGCATGAAGCAGTGTTGAAAAACATGAAGAGCCTGAAAATGTGTGAAATATATGAAGAGCTTCAAAAGCTATCAAAAAGATGAGGAGCATGAAACGCTCTGAAAAATAGGAGGAGCATGAAGTGGTGTTGAAAAAAATGAAGAACCTGAAAGGGTGTGAAATATATGAAGAGCTTGAAAAGGTGTCAAAAATATGAGGAGCATGAAACGGTCTGAAAAATAGGAGGAGTATGAAGAGGTGTTAAAAAACATGAAGAGCCTGAAAAGGTGTGAAAAATATGAAGAGCTTCAAAAGGTGTCAAAAATATGAGGAGCATGAAACGGTCTGAAAAATCGGAGGAGCATGAAGCGTTGTTGAAAAACATGAAGAGCCTGAAAAGGTGTGAGAAATATGAAGAGCTTCAAAAGGTGTTAAAAATATGAGTAGCATGAAACGGTCTGCAAAAAAGGAGGAGCATGAAGTGGTGTTGAAAAAGATGAAGAGCCTGAAAAGGTGTTAAAAATATTAAAGCTTCAAAAGGTGTCAAAATTATGAGGAGCATGAAACGGTCTGAAAAATAGGAGGAGCATGAAGCGATGTTGAAAAACATGAATTGTCTGAAAACGTGTGGAAAATATGAAGAGATTCATAAATGTGAAAAATATGAAGAGCTTCAAAAGGTGTGAAAAATATGAAGAGCTTCAAAAGATGTCAAAATGAGATGAGCATGAAACGGTCGGAAAAATAGGAGGAGCATGAAGCAGTGTTGAAAAACATGAAGAGCCTGAAAACCTGTAAAAAATAGGAAGAGCTTCAAAAGGTGTCAAAAATGAGATGAGCATGAAACGGTCTGAAAAATAGGAGGAGCATGAAGCGGTGATGAAAATCATGAAGAGCCTGAAAAGGTGAGAAAAATATGAAGAGCTTCAAAATGTGTGAAAAATATGAGGAGCTTCAAAAGGTGTAAAAAATATGAAGAGCTTCAAAAGTGTCAAAAATTAGATGAGCATGAAAAGGTCTAAAAAATAGGAGGAGCAACAAGTAGTGTTGAAAAAAATGAAGAGCCTGAAAAGGTGTGAAAAATATGAAGAGCTTCAAAATGTGTGAAAAATATGAGGAGCATGATACGGTCTGAAAAATAGGAGGAGCATGAAGCAGTGTTCAAAAACATGAAAGGCCTGAATAGGTGTGTAAAGAAATGCAAATCTTCAAAAGGTGTCAAAAATGAGAGGAGCATGAAACGGTCTGAAAATAGGAGGAGCATGAAACGGTGTTCAAAAATATGAAGAGCCTGAAAAGTTGTGAAATATATGAAGAGCTTCAAAAGGTGTCAAAAATATGAGGAGCATGAAACGGTCTGAAAAATAGGAGGAACATGAAGCGGTGTTCAAAAAAACATGAAAAGCCTGAAAAGGTGTGAAAAATATGAAGAGCTTCAAAAGGTGTCAAAAATTTGAGGAGCATGAAAAATTCTGAAAAATAGGACGAGCATGAAGCAGTGTTGAAAAACATGAAGAGCCTGAAAATGTGTGAAATATATGAAGAGCTTCAAAAGCTATCAAAAAGATGAGGAGCATGAAACGCTCTGAAAAATAGGAGGAGCATGAAGTGGTGTTGAAAAAAATGAAGAACCTGAAAGGGTGTGAAATATATGAAGAGCTTGAAAAGGTGTCAAGAATATGAGGAGAATGAAACTGTCTGAAAAATAGGAGGAGTATGAAGAGGTGTTAAAAAACATGAAGAGCCTGAAAAGGTGTGAAAAATATGAAGAGTTTCTAAAGGTGTCAGAAATATGAGGAGCATGAAACGGTCTCAAAAATAGGAGGAGCATGAAGTGGTGTTGAAAAACATGAAGAGCCTGAAAAGGTGTGAAAAATATGAAGAGCTTTAAAAGATGTCAAAAATATGAGAAGCATGAAAGGGTTTGAAAAAGAGGAGGAGCAAGAAGAAGTGTTCAAAAACATGAAGAGCCTGAAAAGGTGTGAAAAATATGAAGAGCTTCAAAAGGTGTCAAATATGAGGAGCATGAAACGATCTGAAAAATAGGAGGAGCATGAAGCGGTGTTGAAAAACATGAAGAGCCGGAAAAGGTGTGAAAAATATGAAGAGTTTCTAAAGGTTTCAAAAATATGAGGAGCATGAATGGTTTGAAAAATAGGAGGAGCATGAACTGGTGTGGAAAAACATGAAGAGCCTGAAAAGGTGGCAAAAATATGAAGAGCTTCAAAAGGTGTGGAAAATATGAGGAGCATGAAATGGTCTGAAAAATAGGAGGAGCATGAAGCGGTGTTCAAAAACATGAAGAGCCTGAAAAGTTGTGAAAAATATGAAAAGCTTCAAATGGTGTCAAAATTGAGATGAGCATGAAACGGATGAAAAATAGGAGAAGCATGAAGTGGTGTGGAAAAACATGAAGAGCCTGAAAAGGTGTGAAAAATATGAAGAGCTTCAAAAGGTGTGAAATACATGAGGAGGATGAAACGGTCTGAAAAATAGGAGGAGCATGAAGCGGTGTTCAAAAACATGAAGAGCCTGAAAAGGTGTGAAAAATATGAAGAGCTTCAAAAGGTGTGAAATACATGAGGAGCATGAAACGGTCTGAAAAAAAGGAGGAGCATGAAGCGGTGTTGAAAAACATGAAGAGTCTGAAAAGGTGTCAAAAATATGAAGAGGTTCAAAAAGTGTCAAAAATATGAGGAGCAGGAAACGGTCTGAAAAATAGGAGGAGCATGAAGCGGTGTTCAAAAACATGAAGAGCCTGAAAAGTTGTGAAAAATATGAAAAGCTTCAAATGGTTTCAAAATTGAGATGAGCATGAAACGGATGAAAAATAGGAGAAGCATGAAGTGGTGTGGAAAAACATGAAGAGCCTGAAAAGGTGTGAAAAATATGAAGAGCTTCAAAAGGTGTGAAATACATGAGGAGCATGAAACTCTCTGAAAAATAGGAGGAGCATGAAATGCTGTTCAAAAACATGAAGAGCCTGAAAAGGTGAGAAAAATATGAAGAGCTTCAAAAGGTGTGAAAAATATGAGGAGCATGATACTGTCGAAAAAATAGGAGGAGCATGAAGCGGAGTTCAAAAACATGAAGAGCTTGAAAAGGTGTGAAAAATATGAAGAGCCTCAAAACGTGTCAAAATATTAGGAGTATGAAACGGTATGATAAATATAAGGAGCATGAAGCGGTGTTGAAAAACATGAAGAGTCTGAAATTGTGTGAAAAATATGAAGAGCTTCAAAAAGGTGAAAAATATGAAGAGCTTCAAAAGTTGTCAAAAATTAGATGAGTATGAAACGGTCTAAAAAATAGGAGGAGTAACAAATAGTGTTGAAAAAAATGAAGAGCATGAAAAGGTGTGAGAAATATGAACGGCTTCAAAAGGTGTGAAAAATATGAGGAGCCTGAAACGGTCTGAAAAAAAGGAGGAGCATGAAGTGGTGTTGAAAAACATGAAGAGCCTGAAAAGGTGTGAAAAATATGAAGACCTTCAAAAGGTGTCAAAAATATGAGGAGCATGAAACGGTCTGAAAAATAGGAGGAGCATGAAGTGCTGTTCAAAAACATGAAGAGCCTGAAAAGGTGTGAAAAATATGAAGAGCTTCAAAAGGTGTCAAAAATGATAATGAGCATTAAACGGTCTGAAGAATAGGAATAACATGAAACGGTGTTGAAAATCATGAAGAGCCTGAAATAATGTGAAAAATATAAAGAGCTGCAAAAGGTGTCAAAAATATGAGGAGCATGAAACGGTCTGATAAATAGGTGGAGCATGAAGCTGTGTTCAAAAACATGAAGAGCCTGAAAAGGTGTGAAAAATATGAAGAGCTTCAAAAGGTGTGAAAAATATGAGGAGCATGAAACGGTCTGAAAAATAGAAGCAGCATGAAAAGGTGTTGAAAAATATGAAGAGCCTGAAAAGGTGTGAAAAATATGAAGAGCTTCAAAAGGTGTGAAAAATATAAAGAGCTTCAAAAGGTGTGAAAAATATAAAGAGCTTCAAAGGTGACAAAAATGAGATGAGCATGATACGGTCTGAAAAACAGGAGGATCATGAAGCGGTGTTCAAAAACATGAAGAGCCTGAAAAGGTGTGAAAAATATGAAGAGCTTCAAAAGATGTGAAAAATATGAGGAGCTTCAAAAGGTGTCAAAAATGAGATGAGCATGAAACGGTCTGAAAAATAGGAGGAGCATGAAGCGGTGTTGAAAAACATGAAGAACCTGAAAAGGTGTGAGAAATATCAAGAGCTTCAAAAGGTGTCAAATATATGAGGAGCATGAAACGTTCTGAAAAAGAGGAGGAACATGAAGCGGTGTTGAAAAACATGAAGAGCCTGAAAAGCTGTGTAAAATATGAAGAGGTTCTAAAGGTGTCAAAAATATGAGGAGCATGAAACGGTCTTAAAAATAGGCGGATTATGAAACGGTGTTCAAAAACATTAAGAGCCTGAAAAGGTGTGAAAAATATGAAAAGCCTCAAAACCTGTCAAAAATATGAGGAGCATGAAACTGTCTGAAAAATAGCAGGGGCATGAAGCGGTGTTGAAAAACATGAAGAGTCTGAAAACGTGTGAAAATATGAAGAGCTTCAAACATATGAAAAATATGAAGAGCTTCAAAAGGTGTGAAAAATATGAAGAGCTTCAAAAGGTGTCAAAAATGAGATGAGCATAAAACGGTCCGAAAAATACGAGGAGCATGAAGCGGTGTTGAAAATCATGAAGAGCCTGAAAAGGCGTGAAAAATATGAAGAGCTTCAATGATGTGAAAAATATGAAGAGCTTCAAAAGGTGTGAAATATATGAGGAGCATGAAACGTTCTGAAAAATAGGAGGATCATGAAGCGGTTTTCAGAAACATGAAGAGCATGAAAAGGTGTGAAAAATATGAAGAGCTTCAAAAGGTGTCATAAATATGAGGAGCATGAAACGGTCTGAAAAATAGGAGGAGCATGAAACGGTGTCCAAAATCATGAAGAGCCTGAAAAGGTGTGAAAAATATGAAGAGCTTCAAAAGGTGTCAAAAATGAGATGAGCATTAAACGGTCTGAAAAATAGGAATAACATGAAACGGTGTTGAAAATAATGAAGAGCCTGAAAAACTTTGAAAAATATAAAGAGCTTCAAAAGGTGTCAAAAATATGAGGAGCATGAAACGGTCTGATAAATAGGAGGAGCATGAAGCTGTGTTCCAAAACATGAAGATCCTGAAAAGGTGTGAAAAATATGAAGAGCTTCAAAAGGTGTGAAATATATGAGGAGCATGAAACGGACTGAAAAATAGAAGCAGCATGAAACGGTGTTGAAAAATATGAAGAGCAAAAAACGTGTGAAAAATATGAAGAGCTTCAAAAGGTGTGAAAAAAATAAAGAGCTTCAAAGGTGACAAAAATGAGATGAGCATGATACGGTCTGAAATATAGGAGGAGCGTGAAGTGGTGGTGAAAAACATGAAGAGCCTGAAAAGGTGTGAAAAATATGAAGAGCTTCAAAATGTTTCACAAATATGAAGAGCATGAAACGGTCTGAAAAACAGGAGGATCATGAAGCGGTGTTCAAAAACATGAAGAGCCTGAAAAGGTGTGAAAAATATGAAGAGCTTCAAAAGGTGTCAAAAATATGAGGAGCATGAAACGGTCTGAAAAATAGGAGGAGCATGAAACGGTGGTCAAAAACATGAAGAGCTGAAAACGTGTGAAAAATATGAAGAGCTTCAAAAGGTGTCAAAAATGAGATGAGCATGAAACGGTCTGAAAAATATGAGCAGCATGAAGCGGTGTTGAAAAACATGAAGAGCCTGAAAAGGTGTGAAAAATATGAAGAGCTTCAAAATCTTTGAAAAATATGAAGAGCTTTCAAAGGTGTGAAATACATGAGGAGCATGAAACTCTCTGAAAAATAGGAGGAGCCTGAAATGGTGTTCAAAAAAATGAATAGACTGAAAACGTGTGAAAAATATGAAGAGCTTCAAAAGGTGTCAAAAATATGAGGAGAATGAAACGGTCTGAAAAATAGGAGGAGCATGAAGCTGTGTCGAAAAACATGAAGAGCCTGAAAATGTGGGAAAAATATGAAGAGCTTCAAAAGGTGTCAAAAATATGAGGAGAATGAAACGGTCTGAAAAATAGGAGGAGCATGAAGCTGTGTCGAAAAACATGAAGAGCCTGAAAAGGTGTGAAAAATATGAAGAGCTTCAAAAGGTGTCAAAAATATGAGGAGCATGAAACGTTCTGAAAAATAGGACGAGCATGAAGCAGTGATAAAAAACATGAAGTGCCTGAAAAGGTGTGAAAAATATGAAGAGTTCCTAAAGGTGTCAAAAATATGCGGAGCACCAAACGGTCTCAAAAATAGGAGGAGCATGAAGTGGTGTTGAAAAATATGAAGAGCCTGAAAATGAGTGAAAAATATGAAGAGCTTCAAAAAGTGTCAAAAATATGAGGAGCATGATACGGTTTGAAAAATAGGAGGAGCATGAAGCGGTGTTGAAAAACATGAAGAGTGTGAAAACGTGTGAAAATATGAAGAGCTTCAGAAATATTAAAAATATGAAGAGCTTCAAAAGTTTTGAAAAATATGAAGAGATTAAAAAGGTGTCAAAAATGAGATGAGCATGAAACGGTCTGAAAAATAGGAGGAGCATGAGCGGTGTTGAAAATCATGAAGAGCCTGAAAAGGTGTGAAAAATATGAAGAGCTTCAAAAGGTGTGAAATATATGAGGAGCATGAAACTCTCTGAAAAATAGGAGGAGCATGAAGCGATGTTCAAAAACATGAAGAGCCTGAAAATGTGTGAAAAATATGAAGAGCTTCAAAAGGTGTCAAAATTGAGATGAGCATGAAACGGTCTGAAAAATAGGAAGAGCATGAAGCGGTGTTGAAAAACATTAAGAGCTGAAAACGTGTGAAAAATCTGAAGAGCTTCAAAAGGTGTCAAAAATGAAATGAGCATGAAACGGTCTGAAAAATAGGAAGAGCATGAAGCGGTGTTGAAAAACATTAAGAGCTGAAAACGTGTGAAAAATATGAAGAGTTTCAAAAGGTGTCAAAAATATGAGGAGCATGAAACGGTCTGAAAAATAGGAGGAGCATGAAACGGTGACCAAAAACATGAAGAGCCTGAAAAGGTGTGAAAAATATGAAGAGCTTCAAAGGTGTGAAAAATATGAGGAGCATGAAACGGTCTGAAAAATAGAAGCAGCATGAAACGGTTTTGAAAAACATGAAGAGCCTGAAAAGGTGTGAAAAATATGAAGAGCTTTAAAAGGTGTGAAAAATATGAGGAGCATGAAACGGTCTGAAAAATAGAAGCAGCATGAAACGGTTTTGAAAAACATGAAGAGCCTGAAAACTTGTGAAAAATATGAAGAGATTTAAAAGGTGTGAAAAATATGAAGAGCTTCAAAGGTGAAAAAAATGAGATGAGCATGAAACGGTCTGAAAAATAGGAGGAGCATGAAGTGGTGGAGAAAAACATGAAGAGCCTGAAAAGGTGTGAAAAATATGAAGAGCTTCAAAATGTTTCAAAAATATGAAGAGCATGATACGGTCTGAAAAAGAGGAGGATCATGAAGTGGTGTTCAAAAACATGAAGAGCCTGAAAAGGTGTGAAAAATATGAAGAGCTTCAAAAGGTGTCAAAAATATGAGGAGCATGAAACGGTCTGAAAAATAGGAGGAGCATGAAACGGTGATCAAAAACATGAAGAGCCTGAAAAGGTGTGAAAAATATGAAGAGCTTCAAAAGGTGTGTAATACATGAGGAGCATGAAACGGGCTGAAAAATAAGAGAAGCATGAAGTGCTGTGGAAAAACTAGAAGAGCCTGAAAAGCTGTGAAAAATATGAAGAGCTTCAAAAGGTGTGAAATACATGAGGAGAATGAAATGGCCTGAAAAATAGGAGAAGCAAGAAGTGGTGTGTAAATATATGAAGAGCTTGAAAAGGTGTGAAAAATATGAAGACCTTCAAAAGGTGTCAAAAATATGAGGAGCATGAAACGTTCTGAAAAATAGGAGGAGCATCAACCTGTGTTCAAAAACATGAACAGCCTGAAAAGGTGTGAGAAATATGAAGACCTTCAAAAGGTGTCAAAAATGAGATGAGCATGAACCCGTCTGAAAAATAGGAGGAGCATGAAGCGGTGTTGAAAGACATGAACAGCCTGAAAAGGTGTGAGAAATATGAAGAGCTTCAAAATGTGTCAAAAATATGAGGAGCATGAAACGGTCTGCAAAAATGTAGGAGCATGAAGTGATGTAGAAAAACTTGAAGAGCATGAAAAGGTGTGAAAAATATGAAGAGGTTCAAAGTTGTGAAATACAAGAGGATCATGAAACGGTGTGAAAAACTGGAGGAGCATGAAGCAGAGTTCGAAAACATGAAGAGCCTGAAAAGGTTTGAAAAATATGAAGAGCTCAAAAAGTGTCAAAAATATGAAGAGCATGAAACGGTCTGAAAAATACGAGGAGCATGAAGCAGTGTTCAAAAACATGAAGAGCTTCAAAAGGTATGAAAAATATGAGAGCTTCAAAAGGTGTCAAAAATATGAGGAGCATGAAACGGTCTGAAAAATAGGAGGAACATGAAGCGGTGTTCAAACACATGAAGAGCCTGAAAATGTGTGAAAATTATGAAGATCTTCAAAAGGTGTCAAAATTATGAGGAACATGAAACGGTTTGAAAAATAGGAGGAGCATGAAACGGTGTTGAAAAACATGAAGAGCCTGAAAAGGTGTGAAAAAAATGAAGAGCTTCAAAATCTTTGAAAAATATGAAGAGCTTTCAACGGAGTGAAATACATGAGGAGCATGAAACTCTCTGAAAAATAGGAGGAGCCTGAAATGGTGTTCAAAAACATGAATAGACTGAAAAGGTGTGAAAAATAAGAAGAGCTTAAAAAGGTGTCAAAAATATGAGGAGCATGAAACGGTCTGAAAAAAAGGATGAGCATGAAGTGGTGTGGAAAAATATGAAGAGCCTGAAAAGTTTTGAAAAATATGAAGAGCTTCAAAAGGTGTGAAATACATGAGGAGCATGAAACTCTCTGAAAAAGAGGAGGAGCATGAAGCGGTGTTCAAAAACATGAAGAGCCTGAAAAGGTGTGAAAAATATGAAGAGCTTCAAAAGGTGTCAAAAATATGAGGAGCATGAAACGGTCTGAAAAATAGGAAGAACATGAAGCGGTCTTCAAAAACTTGAAGAGCCTGAAACGTTGTGAAAAATATGAAAAGCTTCAAGAAGTGTCAAAAATGAGATGAGCATGAAACGGTCTGAAAAATAGGAGGAGTATGAAGCGGTGTTGAAAAAATGAAGAGCCTGAAAAGGTGTGAAAAATATGAAGAGCATCAAAAGGTGTCAAAAATATGAGGAGGATGAAACGGTCTGAAAAATAGGAAGAACATGAAGCGGTGTTCAAAAACTTGAAGAGCCTGAAACGTTGTGAAAAATATGAAAAGCTTGAAGAGGTGTGAAAAATATGAGGAGCATGATATGGTTTGAAAAATGGGATTAGCATGAAACGGTGTATAAAAACATGAAGAGACCTGAAAAGGTGTGAAAAATACGAAGAGCTTCAAAAGGTGTCAAAAATATGAGGAGCATGAAATGGTCTGAAATATAGGAGGAGCATGAAACGGTGATCAAAAACATGAAGAGCCTGTAAATGTGTGAAAAAAATGAAGAGCTTCAAAAGGTGTGTAATACATGAGGAGCATGAAACGGTCTGAAATATAGGAGGAGCATGAAGCGCTGTTCAAAAACAGGAAGAGCCTGAAAAGTTTTGAAAAATATGAAGAGCTTCAAAAGGTGTGAAATACATGAGGAGCATGAAACTTGCTGAAAATTAGGAGAAGCATGATGTGGTGTGGAAAAACATGAAGAGCCTGAAAAGGTGTGAAAAATATGAAAAGCTTCAAAAGGTGTCAAAAATGAGATGAGCATGAAACGGTCTGAAAAATAGGAGGTGCATGAAGCATTGTTGAAAAACATGAATAGCCTGAGAAGGTGTGAAAAATATGAAGAGCTTCAAAAGGTGTGAAATAAATGAGGAGCATGAAACGGGCTGAAAAATAGGAGAATCATGAAGTGGTGTAGAAAAACATGAAGAGCCTGAAAAGGTATGAGAAATATGAAGAGCTTAAAAAGGTGTCAAAAATATGAGGAGCATGAAACGGTCTGAAAAATAGGAGGAGCATGAAGCGGTGTTGAAAAACATGAAGAGTCTGAAAAAGTGTGAAAAATATGAAGAGCTTAAAAGGTGTGAAAAATATGAGGAGCATGATATGGTTTGAAAAAAAGGATTAGCATGAAGCAGTGTTCAAAAACATGAAGAGCCTGAGAAGGTGTGAAAAATATGAAAAGATTCAAAAGGTGTCAAAAATGAGATGAGCATGAAACGGTCTGACAAATAGGAGGTGCATGAAGCGTTGTTGAAAAACATGAAGAGCCTGAAAAGGTGTGAGAAATATGAAGAGCTTAAAAAGGTGTGAAAAATAGGAAGAGCTTAAAAAGGTGTCAAAAATATGAGGAGCATGAAACGGTCTTAAAAATACAAGGAGCATGAAGCGGTGTTGAAAAACATGAATAGCCTGAAAATGTGTGAAATATATGAAGAGCTTAAAAATGTGTCAAGTATATGAGGAGCATGAAACGGTCTGAAAAATAGGAGGAGCATGAAGCTGTGTTCAAAAACATGAAGAGCCTGAAAATGTGTGAAATATATAAAGAGCTTCAAAAAGTGTCAAAAATATGAGGAGCATGAAACGGTCTGAATAGTAGGAGGAGAATGTAACGGTGATCAAAACATGAAGAGCCTGAAAAGGTGTGAATATATAAAGAGCTTCAAAAAGTGTCAAAAATATGAGGAGCATGAAACGGTCTGAATAATAGGAGGAGAATGTAACGGTGATCAAAAACATGAAGAGCCTGAAAAGGTGTGAAAAATATGAAGAGCTTCAAAAGGTGTAAAATATGAGGAGCATGAAACGGTCTGAAAAATAGGAGGAGCATGAAGCGGTGTAGAAAAACATGAAGAGCCTGAAAAGGTGTGAAAAATATGAAGAGCTTCAAAAAGTGTGAAAAATATGAGGAGCATGAAACGGTCTGAAAAATAGGAGGAGCATGAAGCGGTGTTCAAAAACTTGAAGAGCCTGAAACGTTGTGAAAAATATGAAAAGCTTCAAAAGGTTTAAAAAATGAGATGAGCATGAAATGGTCTGAAAAATAGGAGGAGCATGCAACGGTGTTCAAAAACATGAAGAGCCTGAAAAGGTGTGAAAAATATGAAGAGCTTCAAAAGGTGTGAAAAATATGAGGAATATGAAATGGTCTGAAAAATAGGAGGAGCATTAAGTTGTGTTCAAAAACATGAAGTGCCAGAAAAGGTGTGAAAATAATGAAGACCTTTAAAAGGTGTCAAAAATTATGAGGAGCATGAAACGGTCTGAAAAATAGGAGGAGCATGAAACGGTGATCAAAACAGGAAGAGCCTGAAAAGGTGTGAAAAATATGAAGAGCTTCAAAAGGTGTGAAATTCATGAGCAGCATGAAACGAGCTGAAAAATCTGAGTAGCATGAAGTGGTGTGGAAACACATGAAGAGCCTGTAAAAGTGTGAAAAATATGAAGAGCTTCAAAAGGTGTGTAATACATGAGGAGCATGAAACTCTCTGAAAAATAGAAGGAGCATGAAGTAGTATTCAAAAACATGAAGAGCCTGAAAAGGTGTGAAACATATGAAGAGCTTAAAAAGGTGTGAAAATTATGAGGAGCATGATATGGTTTGAAAAATGGGATTAGCATGAAGCGGTGATCAAAAACATGAAGAGCCTGAAAAGGTGTGAAAAATATGAAGATCTTCAAAAGGTGTCAAAAATGAGATGAGCATGAAACGGTCTGAAAAATAGGAGGAGCATGAAGCTGTGTTGAAAAACATGAAGAGCCTGAAAAGGTGTGAAAAATAAGAAGAGCTTCAAAAGATGTCAAAAATATGAGGAGCATGAAACGGTCTGAAAAATAGGATGAGCATGAAGTGGTGTGGAAAAATATGAAGAGCCTGAAAAGTTTTGAAAAATATGAAGAGCTTCAAAAGGTGTGAAATACATGAGGAGAATGAAACTCTCTGAAAAATAGGAGGAGCATGAAGCGGTGTTCAAAAACATGAAGAGCCTGAAAAGGTGTGAAAAATATGAAGAGCTTCAAAAGGTGTCAAAAATATGAGGAGCATGAAACGGTCTGAAAAATAGGAAGAACATGAAGCGGTGTTCAAAAACTTGAAGAGCCTGAAACGTTGTGAAAAATATGAAAAGCTTCAAGAGGTGTCAAAAATGAGATGAGCATGAAACGGTCTGAAAAATAGGAGGAGTATGAAGCGGTGTTGAAAAAATGAAGAGCCTGAAAAGGTGTGAAAAATATGAAGAGCATCAAAAGGTATCAAAAATATGAGGAGCATCAAACGGTCTGCAAAAAAGGAGGAGCATGAAGTGGTGTTGAAAAACTTGAAGAGCCTGAGAAGGTGTGAAAAATATGAAAAGCTTCAAAAGATGTCAAAAATACGAGGAGCAAGAAACGGTCTGAAAAATATGAGGAGCATGAAGCGGTGTTCAAAAACATGAAGATCCTGAAAAGGTGTGAAAAATATGAAGAGCTTAAAAAGGTGTGAAAAATATGAGGAGCATGATAAGGTTTGAAAAATGGGATTAGCATGAAACGGTGTATAAAAACATGAAGAGACCTGAAAAAGTGTGAAAAATACGAAGAGCTTCAAAAGGTGTCAAAAATATGAGGAGCATGAAATGGTCTGAAAAATAGGAGGAGCATGAAACGGTGATCAAAAACATGAAGAGCATGTAAATGTGTGAAAAAAATGAAGAGCTTCAAAAGGTGTGAAATAAATGAGGAGCATGAAACAGGCTGAAAAATAGGAGAAGCATGAAGTGGTGTAGAAAAACATGAAGAGCCTGAAAAGGTGTGAAAAATATGAAGAGCTTCAAAAGGTGTGAAAAATATGAGGAGCATGAAACGGTCTGAAAAATAGGAGAAGCATGAAGTGGTGTAGAAAAACATGAAGAGCCTGAAAAGGTGTGAAAAATATGAAGAGCTTCAAAAGGTGTGAAAAATATGAGGAGCATGAAACGGTCTGAAAAATAGAAGCAGCATGAAACGGTGTTGAAAAACATGAAGAGCCTGAAATGGTGTGAAAAATATGAAGAGCTTCAAAAGGTGTGAAAAATATGAAGAGCTTCAAGAGGTGTCAAAAATTTGATGAGCACTAAACGGTCTGAAAAATAGGAGGTGCATGAAGCGTTGTTGAAAAACATGAAGAGCCTGAGAAGGTGTGAAAAATATGAAAAGATTCAAAAGGTGTCAAAAATGAGATGAGCATGAAACGGTCTGACAAATAGGAGGTGCATGAAGCTTTGTTGAAAAACATGAAGAGCCTGAAAAGGTGTGAGAAATATGAAGAGCTTAAAAAGGTGTGAAAAATATGAAGAGCTTAAAAAGGTGTCAAAAATATGAGGAGCATGAAACGGTCTTAAAGATACAAGGAGCATGAAGCGGTGTTGAAAAACATGAATAGCCTGAAAATGTGTGAAATATATGAAGAGCTTAAAAATGTGTCAAGTATATGAGGAGCATGAAACGGTCTGAAAAATAAGAGGATCATGCAACAGTGTTGAAAAACATGAAGAGCCTGAAAATGTGTGAAAAATATGACGAGCTTCCAAAGTTGTCAAAAATATGAGGAGCATGAAACGGTCTGAAAAATAGGAGGAGAATGTAACGGTGATCAAAAACATGAAGAGCCTGAAAATGTGTGAAATATATAAAGAGCTTCAAAAAGTGTCAAAAATATGAGGAGCATGAAACGGTCTGAATAATAGGAGGAGAATGTAACGGTGATCAAAAACATGAAGAGCCTGAAAAGGTGTGAAAAATATGAAGAGCTTCAAAAGGTGTAAAATATGAGGAGCATGAAACGGTCTGAAAAATAGGAGGAGCATGAAGCGGTGTTCAAAAACATGAAGAGCCTGAAAAGGTGTGAAAAATATGAAGAGCTTCAAAAAGGTGTGAAAAATATGAGGAATATGAAATGGTCTGAAAAATATGAGGAGCATGAAACGGTCTGCAAACCTGGAGGAGCTTGAAGTGGTGTTGAAAAACATGAAGATCCTGAAAAGGTGTGAAAAATCTGAAAAGCTTCAAAAGGAGTCAAAAATGAGATGAGCATGAAACGGTCTGAAAAATAGGAGGAGCATGAAGTGGTGTTGAAAAAATGAAGAGCCTGAAAAGGTGTGAAAAATATGAAGATCATCAAAAGGTATCAAAAATATGAGGAGCATGAAACGGTCTGAATAATAGGAGGAGAATGTAACGGTGATCAAAAACATGAAGAGCCTGAAAAGGTGTGAAAAATATGAAGAGCTTCAAAAAGTGTCAAAAATATGAGGAGCATGAAACGGTCTGAATAGTAGGAGGAGAATGTAACGGTGATCAAAAACATGAAGAGCCAGAAAAGGTGTGAAATATATAAAGACTTCAAAAAGTGTCAAAAATATGAGGAGCATGAAACGGTCTGAATAATAGGAGGAGAATGTAACGGTGATCAAAAACATGAAGAGACTGAAAAGGTGTGAAAAATATGAAGAGCTTCAAAAGGTGTAAAATATGAGGAGCATGAAACGGTCTGAAAAATAGGAGGAGCATGAAGCGGTGTTCAAAAATATGAAGAGCCTGAAAAGGTGTGAAAAATATGAAGAGCTTCAAAAGGTGTGAAATATATGAGGAGCATGAAACGGTCTGCAAACCTGGAGGAGCTTGAAGTGGTGTTGAAAAACATGAAGAGCCTGAAAAGGTGTGAAAAATATGAAGAGCTTCAAAAGGTGTGAAATACATGAGGAGCATGAAACGTGCTGAAAAATAGGAGAAGCATGAAGTGGTGTAGAAAAACATGAAGAGCCTGAAAAGGTGTGAAAAATATGAAGAGCTTCAAAAGGTGTGAAAAATATGAGGAGCATGAAACGGTCTGAAAAATAGAAGTAGCATGAAACGGTGTTTAAAAACATGAAGAGCCTGAAAAGGTGTGAAAAATATGAAGAGCTTCAAATGGTGTGAAATAAATGAGGAGCATGAAATAGTCTGAAAAATAGGAGAAGCATGAAGTGGTGTAGAAAAACATGAAGAGCCTGAAAAGGTGTGAAAAATATGAAGAGCTTCAAAAGGTGTGAAAAATATGAGGAGCATGAAACGGTCTGAAAAATAAGAGAAGCATGAAGTGGTGTAGAAAAACATGAAGAGCCTGAAAAGGTGTGAAAAATATGAAGAGCTTCAAAAGGTGTGAAAAATATGAGGAGCATGAAACAGTCTTAAAAATAGAAGCAGCATGAAACGGTGTTGAAAAACATGAAGAGCCTGAAATGGTGTGAAATATATGAAGAGCTTCAAAAGGTGTGAAAAATATGAAGAGCTTCAAAAGGTGTCAAAAATTTGATGAGCATGAAACGGTCTGAAAAATAGGAGGAGCATGAAGCGGTGTTGAAAAACATGAAGAGTCTGAAAAAGTGTGAAAAATATGAAGAGCTTAAAAGGTGTGAAAAATATGAGGAGCATGATATGGTTTGAAAAATAGGATTACCATGAAGCGGTGTTCAAAAACATGAAGAGCCTGAGAAGGTGTGAAAAATATGAAAAGATTCAAAAGGTGTCAAAAATGAGATGAGCATGAAACGGTCTGACAAATAGGAGGTGCATGAAGCGTTGTTGAAAAACATGAAGAGCCTGAAAAGGTGTGAGAAATATGAAGAGCTTAAAAAGATGTGAAAAATATGAAGAGCTTAAAAAGGTGTCAAAAATATGAGGAGCATGAAACGGTCTTAAAAATACAAGGAGCATGAAGCGGTGTTGAAAAACATGAATAGCCTGAAAATGTGTGAAATATATGAAGAGCTTAAAAATGTGTCAAGTATATGAGGAGCATGAAACGGTCTGAAAAATAGGAGGAGCATGAAGCGGTGTAGAAAAACATGAAGAGCCTGAAAAGGTGTGAAAAATATGAAGAGCTTCAAAAAGTGTGAAAAATATGAGGAGCATGAAACGGTCTGAAAAATAGGAGGAGCATGAAGCGGTGTTCAAAAACTTGAAGAGCCTGAAACGTTGTGAAAAATATGAAAAGCTTCAAAAGGTTTAAAAAATGAGATGAGCATGAAATGGTCTGAAAAATAGGAGGAGCATGCAACGGTGTTCAAAAACATGAAGAGCCTGAAAAGGTGTGAAAAATATGAAGAGCTTCAAAAGGTGTGAAAAATATGAGGAATATGAAATGGTCTGAAAAATAGGAGGAGCATGAAGTTGTGTTCAAAAACATGAAGTGCCAGAAAAGGTGTGAAAATAATGAAGACCTTTAAAAGGTGTCAAAAATTATGAGGAGCATGAAACGGTCTGAAAAATAGGAGGAGCATGAAACGGTGATCAAAACAGGAAGAGCCTGAAAAGGTGTGAAAAATATGAAGAGCTTCAAAAGGCGTGAAATTCATGAGCAGCATGAAACGAGCTGAAAAATCTGAGTAGCATGAAGTGGTGTGGAAACACATGAAGAGCCTGTAAAAGTGTGAAAAATATGAAGAGCTTCAAAAGGTGTGTAATACATGAGGAGCATGAAACTCTCTGAAAAATAGAAGGAGCATGAAGTAGTATTCAAAAACATGAAGAGCCTGAAAAGGTGTGAAACATATGAAGAGCTTAAAAAGGTGTGAAAATTATGAGGAGCATGATATGGTTTGAAAAATGGGATTAGCATGAAGCGGTGTTCAAAAACATGAAGAGCCTGAAAAGGTGTGAAAAATATGAAGATCTTCAAAAGGTGTCAAAAATGAGATGAGCATGAAACGGTCTGAAAAATAGGAGGAGCATGAAGCTGTGTTGAAAAACATGAAGAGCCTGAAAAGGTGTGAAAAATAAGAAGAGCTTCAAAAGATGTCAAAAATATGAGGAGCATGAAACGGTCTGAAAAATAGGATGAGCATGAAGTGGTGTGGAAAAATATGAAGAGCCTGAAAAGTTTTGAAAAATATGAAGAGCTTCAAAAGGTGTGAAATACATGAGGAGAATGAAACTCTCTGAAAAATAGGAGGAGCATGAAGCGGTGTTCAAAAACATGAAGAGCCTGAAAAGGTGTGAAAAATATGAAGAGCTTCAAAAGGTGTCAAAAATATGAGGAGCATGAAACGGTCTGAAAAATAGGAAGAACATGAAGCGGTGTTCAAAAACTTGAAGAGCCTGAAACGTTGTGAAAAATATGAAAAGCTTCAAGAGGTGTCAAAAATGAGATGAGCATGAAACGGTCTGAAAAATAGGAGGAGTATGAAGCGGTGTTGAAAAAATGAAGAGCCTGAAAAGGTGTGAAAAATATGAAGAGCATCAAAAGGTATCAAAAATATGAGGAGCATCAAACGGTCTGCAAAAAAGGAGGAGCATGAAGTGGTGTTGAAAAACTTGAAGAGCCTGAGAAGGTGTGAAAAATATGAAAAGCTTCAAAAGATGTCAAAAATACGAGGAGCAAGAAACGGTCTGAAAAATATGAGGAGCATGAAGCGGTGTTCAAAAACATGAAGATCCTGAAAAGGTGTGAAAAATATGAAGAGCTTAAAAAGGTGTGAAAAATATGAGGAGCATGATAAGGTTTGAAAAATGGGATTAGCATGAAACGGTGTATAAAAACTTGAAGAGACCTGAAAAAGTGTGAAAAATACGAAGAGCTTCAAAAGGTGTCAAAAATATGAGGAGCATGAAATGGTCTGAAAAATAGGAGGAGCATGAAACGGTGATCAAAAACATGAAGAGCATGTAAATGTGTGAAAAAAATGAAGAGCTTCAAAAGGTGTGAAATAAATGAGGAGCATGAAACAGGCTGAAAAATAGGAGAAGCATGAAGTGGTGTAGAAAAACATGAAGAGCCTGAAAAGGTGTGAAAAATATGAAGAGCTTCAAAAGGTGTGAAAAATATGAGGAGCATGAAACGGTCTGAAAAATAGGAGAAGCATGAAGTGGTGTAGAAAAACATGAAGAGCCTGAAAAGGTGTGAAAAATATGAAGAGCTTCAAAAGGTGTGAAAAATATGAGGAGCATGAAACGGTCTGAAAAATAGAAGCAGCATGAAACGGTGTTGAAAAACATGAAGAGCCTGAAATGGTGTGAAAAATATGAAGAGCTTCAAAAGGTGTGAAAAATATGAAGAGCTTCAAGAGGTGTCAAAAATTTGATGAGCACTAAACGGTCTGAAAAATAGGAGGTGCATGAAGCGTTGTTGAAAAACATGAAGAGCCTGAGAAGGTGTGAAAAATATGAAAAGATTCAAAAGGTGTCAAAAATGAGATGAGCATGAAACGGTCTGACAAATAGGAGGTGCATGAAGCGTTGTTGAAAAACATGAAGAGCCTGAAAAGGTGTGAGAAATATGAAGAGCTTAAAAAGGTGTGAAAAATATGAAGAGCTTAAAAAGGTGTCAAAAATATGAGGAGCATGAAACGGTCTTAAAGATACAAGGAGCATGAAGCGGTGTTGAAAAACATGAATAGCCTGAAAATGTGTGAAATATATGAAGAGCTTAAAAATGTGTCAAGTATATGAGGAGCATGAAACGGTCTGAAAAATAAGAGGATCATGCAACAGTGTTGAAAAACATGAAGAGCCTGAAAATGTGTGAAAAATATGACGAGCTTCCAAAGTTGTCAAAAATATGAGGAGCATGAAACGGTCTGAAAAATAGGAGGAGAATGTAACGGTGATCAAAAACATGAAGAGCCTGAAAATGTGTGAAATATATAAAGAGCTTCAAAAAGTGTCAAAAATATGAGGAGCATGAAACGGTCTGAATAATAGGAGGAGAATGTAACGGTGATCAAAAACATGAAGAGCCTGAAAAGGTGTGAAAAATATGAAGAGCTTCAAAAGGTGTAAAATATGAGGAGCATGAAACGGTCTGAAAAATAGGAGGAGCATGAAGCGGTGTTCAAAAACATGAAGAGCCTGAAAAGGTGTGAAAAATATGAAGAGCTTCAAAAAGGTGTGAAAAATATGAGGAATATGAAATGGTCTGAAAAATATGAGGAGCATGAAACGGTCTGCAAACCTGGAGGAGCTTGAAGTGGTGTTGAAAAACATGAAGATCCTGAAAAGGTGTGAAAAATCTGAAAAGCTTCAAAAGGAGTCAAAAATGAGATGAGCATGAAACGGTCTGAAAAATAGGAGGAGCATGAAGTGGTGTTGAAAAAATGAAGAGCCTGAAAAGGTGTGAAAAATATGAAGATCATCAAAAGGTATCAAAAATATGAGGAGCATGAAACGGTCTGAATAATAGGAGGAGAATGTAACGGTGATCAAAAACATGAAGAGCCTGAAAAGGTGTGAAAAATATGAAGAGCTTCAAAAAGTGTCAAAAATATGAGGAGCATGAAACGGTCTGAATAGTAGGAGGAGAATGTAACGGTGATCAAAAACATGAAGAGCCAGAAAAGGTGTGAAATATATAAAGACTTCAAAAAGTGTCAAAAATATGAGGAGCATGAAACGGTCTGAATAATAGGAGGAGAATGTAACGGTGATCAAAAACATGAAGAGCCTGAAAAGGTGTGAAAAATATGAAGAGCTTCAAAAGGTGTAAAATATGAGGAGCATGAAACGGTCTGAAAAACAGGAGGAGCATGAAGCGGTGTTCAAAAATATGAAGAGCCTGAAAAGGTGTGAAAAATATGAAGAGCTTCAAAAGGTGTGAAATATATGAGGAGCATGAAACGGTCTGCAAACCTGGAGGAGCTTGAAGTGGTGTTGAAAAACATGAAGAGCCTGAAAAGGTGTGAAAAATATGAAGAGCTTCAAAAGGTGTGAAATACATGAGGAGCATGAAACGTGCTGAAAAATAGGAGAAGCATGAAGTGGTGTAGAAAAACATGAAGAGCCTGAAAAGGTGTGAAAAATATGAAGAGCTTCAAAAGGTGTGAAAAATATGAGGAGCATGAAACGGTCTGAAAAATAGAAGTAGCATGAAACGGTGTTTAAAAACATGAAGAGCCTGAAAAGGTGTGAAAAATATGAAGAGCTTCAAATGGTGTGAAATAAATGAGGAGCATGAAATAGTCTGAAAAATAGGAGAAGCATGAAGTGGTGTAGAAAAACATGAAGAGCCTGAAAAGGTGTGAAAAATATGAAGAGCTTCAAAAGGTGTGAAAAATATGAGGAGCATGAAACGGTCTGAAAAATAAGAGAAGCATGAAGTGGTGTAGAAAAACATGAAGAGCCTGAAAAGGTGTGAAAAATATGAAGAGCTTCAAAAGGTGTGAAAAATATGAGGAGCATGAAACAGTCTGAAAAATAGAAGCAGCATGAAACGGTGTTGAAAAACATGAAGAGCCTGAAATGGTGTGAAAAATATGAAGAGCTTCAAAAGGTGTGAAAAATATGAAGAGCTTCAAAAGGTGTCAAAAATTTGATGAGCATGAAACGGTCTGAAAAATAGGAGGAGCATGAAGCGGTGTTGAAAAACATGAAGAGTCTGAAAAAGTGTGAAAAATATGAAGAGCTTAAAAGGTGTGAAAAATATGAGGAGCATGATATGGTTTGAAAAATAGGATTAGCATGAAGCGGTGTTCAAAAACATGAAGAGCCTGAGAAGGTGTGAAAAATATGAAAAGATTCAAAAGGTGTCAAAAATGAGATGAGCATGAAACGGTCTGACAAATAGGAGGTGCATGAAGCGTTGTTGAAAAACATGAAGAGCCTGAAAAGGTGTGAGAAATATGAAGAGCTTAAAAAGATGTGAAAAATATGAAGAGCTTAAAAAGGTGTCAAAAATATGAGGAGCATGAAACGGTCTTAAAAATACAAGGAGCATGAAGCGGTGTTGAAAAACATGAATAGCCTGAAAATGTGTGAAATATATGAAGAGCTTAAAAATGTGTCAAGTATATGAGGAGTATGAAACGGTCTGAAAAATAGGAGGATCATGCAACAGTGTTGAAAAACATGAAGAGCCTGAAAATGTGTGAAAAATATGAAGAGCTTCCAAAGTTGTCAAAAATATGAGGAACATGAAACGGTCTGAAAAATAGGAGGAGAATGTAACGGTGATCAAAAACATGAAGAGCCTGAAAAGGTGTGAAAAATATGAAGAGCTTCAAAAGGTGTAAAATATGAGGAGCATGAAACGGTCTGAAAAATAGGAGGAGCATGAAGCGGTGTTCAAAAACATGAAGAGCCTGAAAAGTTGTGAAAAATATGAAAAGCTTCAAAAGGTGTCAAAAATGAGATGAGCATAAAACGGTCTGAAAAATAGGAGGAGCATGAAGCGGTGTTCAAAAACTTGAAGAGCCTGAAAAGTTGTGAAAAATATGAAAAGCTTCAAAAGGTTTCAAAAATGAGATGAGCATGAAACGGTCTGAAAAATAGGAGGAGCATGAAGTGGTGTTGAAAAAATGAATGGCCTGAAAAGGTGTGAAAAATATGAAGATTATCAAAAGGTATCAAAAATATGAGGAGCATGAAACGGTCTGCAAAAAAGGAGGAGCATGAAGTGGTGTTGAAAAACTTGAAGAGCCTGAAAAGGTGTGAAAAATATGAAAAGCTTCAAAAGATGTCAAAAATATGAGGAGCATGAAACGGTCTGAAAAATAGGAGGAGCATGAAGCGGTGTTCAAAAACATGAAGAGCCTGAAAAGGTGTGAAAAATATGAAGAGCTTCAAAAGGTATGAAATACATGAGGAGCATGAAACGGTCTGAAAAATAGGAAGAACATGAAGCGGTCTTCAAAAACTTGAAGAGCCTGAAACGTTGTGAAAAATATGAAAAGCTTCAAGAAGTGTCAAAAATGAGATGAGCATGAAACGGTCTGAAAAATAGGAGGAGTATGAAGCGGTGTTGAAAAAATGAAGAGCCTGAAAAGGTGTGAAAAATATGAAGAGCATCAAAAGGTGTCAAAAATATGAGGAGGATGAAACGGTCTGAAAAATAGGAAGAACATGAAGCGGTGTTCAAAAACTTGAAGAGCCTGAAACGTTGTGAAAAATATGAAAAGCTTGAAGAGGTGTGAAAAATATGAGGAGCATGATATGGTTTGAAAAATGGGATTAGCATGAAACGGTGTATAAAAACATGAAGAGACCTGAAAAGGTGTGAAAAATACGAAGAGCTTCAAAAGGTGTCAAAAATATGAGGAGCATGAAATGGTCTGAAAAATAGGAGGAGCATGAAACGGTGATCAAAAACATGAAGAGCCTGTAAATGTGTGAAAAAAATGAAGAGCTTCAAAAGGTGTGTAATACATGAGGAGCATGAAACGGTCTGAAATATAGGAGGAGCATGAAGCGCTGTTCAAAAACAGGAAGAGCCTGAAAAGTTTTGAAAAATATGAAGAGCTTCAAAAGGTGTGAAATACATGAGGAGCATGAAACTTGCTGAAAATTAGGAGAAGCATGATGTGGTGTGGAAAAACATGAAGAGCCTGAAAAGGTGTGAAAAATATGAAAAGCTTCAAAAGGTGTCAAAAATGAGATGAGCATGAAACGGTCTGAAAAATAGGAGGTGCATGAAGCGTTGTTGAAAAACATGAATAGCCTGAGAAGGTGTGAAAAATATGAAGAGCTTCAAAAGGTGTGAAATAAATGAGGAGCATGAAACGGGCTGAAAAATAGGAGAAGCATGAAGTGGTGTAGAAAAACATGAAGAGCCTGAAAAGGTATGAGAAATATGAAGAGCTTAAAAAGGTGTCAAAAATATGAGGAGCATGAAACGGTCTGAAAAATAGGAGGAGCATGAAGCGGTGTTGAAAAACATGAAGAGCCTGAAAAAGTGTGAAAAATATGAAGAGCTTAAAAGGTGTGAAAAATATGAGGAGCATGATATGGTTTGAAAAAAAGGATTAGCATGAAGCAGTGTTCAAAAACATGAAGAGCCTGAGAAGGTGTGAAAAATATGAAAAGATTCAAAAGGTGTCAAAAATGAGATGAGCATGAAACGGTCTGACAAATAGGAGGTGCATGAAGCGTTGTTGAAAAACATGAAGAGCCTGAAAAGGTGTGAGAAATATGAAGAGCTTAAAAAGGTGTGAAAAATAGGAAGAGCTTAAAAAGGTGTCAAAAATATGAGGAGCATGAAACGGTCTTAAAAATACAAGGAGCATGAAGCGGTGTTGAAAAACATGAATAGCCTGAAAATGTGTGAAATATATGAAGAGCTTAAAAATGTGTCAAGTATATGAGGAGCATGAAACGGTCTGAAAAATAGGAGGAGCATGAAGCTGTGTTCAAAAACATGAAGAGCCTGAAAATGTGTGAAATATATAAAGAGCTTCAAAAAGTGTCAAAAATATGAGGAGCATGAAACGGTCTGAATAGTAGGAGGAGAATGTAACGGTGATCAAAACATGAAGAGCCTGAAAAGGTGTGAAATATATAAAGAGCTTCAAAAAGTGTCAAAAATATGAGGAGCATGAAACGGTCTGAATAATAGGAGGAGAATGTAACGGTGATCAAAAACATGAAGAGCCTGAAAAGGTGTGAAAAATATGAAGAGCTTCAAAAGGTGTAAAATATGAGGAGCATGAAACGGTCTGAAAAATAGGAGGAGCATGAAGCGGTGTAGAAAAACATGAAGAGCCTGAAAAGGTGTGAAAAATATGAAGAGCTTCAAAAAGTGTGAAAAATATGAGGAGCATGAAACGGTCTGAAAAATAGGAGGAGCATGAAGCGGTGTTCAAAAACTTGAAGAGCCTGAAACGTTGTGAAAAATATGAAAAGCTTCAAAAGGTTTAAAAAATGAGATGAGCATGAAATGGTCTGAAAAATAGGAGGAGCATGCAACGGTGTTCAAAAACATGAAGAGCCTGAAAAGGTGTGAAAAATATGAAGAGCTTCAAAAGGTGTGAAAAATATGAGGAATATGAAATGGTCTGAAAAATAGGAGGAGCATGAAGTTGTGTTCAAAAACATGAAGTGCCAGAAAAGGTGTGAAAATAATGAAGACCTTTAAAAGGTGTCAAAAATTATGAGGAGCATGAAACGGTCTGAAAAATAGGAGGAGCATGAAACGGTGATCAAAACAGGAAGAGCCTGAAAAGGTGTGAAAAATATGAAGAGCTTCAAAAGGCGTGAAATTCATGAGCAGCATGAAACGAGCTGAAAAATCTGAGTAGCATGAAGTGGTGTGGAAACACATGAAGAGCCTGTAAAAGTGTGAAAAATATGAAGAGCTTCAAAAGGTGTGTAATACATGAGGAGCATGAAACTCTCTGAAAAATAGAAGGAGCATGAAGTAGTATTCAAAAACATGAAGAGCCTGAAAAGGTGTGAAACATATGAAGAGCTTAAAAAGGTGTGAAAATTATGAGGAGCATGATATGGTTTGAAAAATGGGATTAGCATGAAGCGGTGTTCAAAAACATGAAGAGCCTGAAAAGGTGTGAAAAATATGAAGATCTTCAAAAGGTGTCAAAAATGAGATGAGCATGAAACGGTCTGAAAAATAGGAGGAGCATGAAGCTGTGTTGAAAAACATGAAGAGCCTGAAAAGGTGTGAAAAATAAGAAGAGCTTCAAAAGATGTCAAAAATATGAGGAGCATGAAACGGTCTGAAAAATAGGATGAGCATGAAGTGGTGTGGAAAAATATGAAGAGCCTGAAAAGTTTTGAAAAATATGAAGAGCTTCAAAAGGTGTGAAATACATGAGGAGAATGAAACTCTCTGAAAAATAGGAGGAGCATGAAGCGGTGTTCAAAAACATGAAGAGCCTGAAAAGGTGTGAAAAATATGAAGAGCTTCAAAAGGTGTCAAAAATATGAGGAGCATGAAACGGTCTGAAAAATAGGAAGAACATGAAGCGGTGTTCAAAAACTTGAAGAGCCTGAAACGTTGTGAAAAATATGAAAAGCTTCAAGAGGTGTCAAAAATGAGATGAGCATGAAACGGTCTGAAAAATAGGAGGAGTATGAAGCGGTGTTGAAAAAATGAAGAGCCTGAAAAGGTGTGAAAAATATGAAGAGCATCAAAAGGTATCAAAAATATGAGGAGCATCAAACGGTCTGCAAAAAAGGAGGAGCATGAAGTGGTGTTGAAAAACTTGAAGAGCCTGAGAAGGTGTGAAAAATATGAAAAGCTTCAAAAGATGTCAAAAATACGAGGAGCAAGAAACGGTCTGAAAAATATGAGGAGCATGAAGCGGTGTTCAAAAACATGAAGATCCTGAAAAGGTGTGAAAAATATGAAGAGCTTAAAAAGGTGTGAAAAATATGAGGAGCATGATAAGGTTTGAAAAATGGGATTAGCATGAAACGGTGTATAAAAACTTGAAGAGACCTGAAAAAGTGTGAAAAATACGAAGAGCTTCAAAAGGTGTCAAAAATATGAGGAGCATGAAATGGTCTGAAAAATAGGAGGAGCATGAAACGGTGATCAAAAACATGAAGAGCATGTAAATGTGTGAAAAAAATGAAGAGCTTCAAAAGGTGTGAAATAAATGAGGAGCATGAAACAGGCTGAAAAATAGGAGAAGCATGAAGTGGTGTAGAAAAACATGAAGAGCCTGAAAAGGTGTGAAAAATATGAAGAGCTTCAAAAGGTGTGAAAAATATGAGGAGCATGAAACGGTCTGAAAAATAGGAGAAGCATGAAGTGGTGTAGAAAAACATGAAGAGCCTGAAAAGGTGTGAAAAATATGAAGAGCTTCAAAAGGTGTGAAAAATATGAGGAGCATGAAACGGTCTGAAAAATAGAAGCAGCATGAAACGGTGTTGAAAAACATGAAGAGCCTGAAATGGTGTGAAAAATATGAAGAGCTTCAAAAGGTGTGAAAAATATGAAGAGCTTCAAGAGGTGTCAAAAATTTGATGAGCACTAAACGGTCTGAAAAATAGGAGGTGCATGAAGCGTTGTTGAAAAACATGAAGAGCCTGAGAAGGTGTGAAAAATATGAAAAGATTCAAAAGGTGTCAAAAATGAGATGAGCATGAAACGGTCTGACAAATAGGAGGTGCATGAAGCGTTGTTGAAAAACATGAAGAGCCTGAAAAGGTGTGAGAAATATGAAGAGCTTAAAAAGGTGTGAAAAATATGAAGAGCTTAAAAAGGTGTCAAAAATATGAGGAGCATGAAACGGTCTTAAAGATACAAGGAGCATGAAGCGGTGTTGAAAAACATGAATAGCCTGAAAATGTGTGAAATATATGAAGAGCTTAAAAATGTGTCAAGTATATGAGGAGCATGAAACGGTCTGAAAAATAAGAGGATCATGCAACAGTGTTGAAAAACATGAAGAGCCTGAAAATGTGTGAAAAATATGACGAGCTTCCAAAGTTGTCAAAAATATGAGGAGCATGAAACGGTCTGAAAAATAGGAGGAGAATGTAACGGTGATCAAAAACATGAAGAGCCTGAAAATGTGTGAAATATATAAAGAGCTTCAAAAAGTGTCAAAAATATGAGGAGCATGAAACGGTCTGAATAATAGGAGGAGAATGTAACGGTGATCAAAAACATGAAGAGCCTGAAAAGGTGTGAAAAATATGAAGAGCTTCAAAAGGTGTAAAATATGAGGAGCATGAAACGGTCTGAAAAATAGGAGGAGCATGAAGCGGTGTTCAAAAACATGAAGAGCCTGAAAAGGTGTGAAAAATATGAAGAGCTTCAAAAAGGTGTGAAAAATATGAGGAATATGAAATGGTCTGAAAAATATGAGGAGCATGAAACGGTCTGCAAACCTGGAGGAGCTTGAAGTGGTGTTGAAAAACATGAAGATCCTGAAAAGGTGTGAAAAATCTGAAAAGCTTCAAAAGGAGTCAAAAATGAGATGAGCATGAAACGGTCTGAAAAATAGGAGGAGCATGAAGTGGTGTTGAAAAAATGAAGAGCCTGAAAAGGTGTGAAAAATATGAAGATCATCAAAAGGTATCAAAAATATGAGGAGCATGAAACGGTCTGAATAATAGGAGGAGAATGTAACGGTGATCAAAAACATGAAGAGCCTGAAAAGGTGTGAAAAATATGAAGAGCTTCAAAAAGTGTCAAAAATATGAGGAGCATGAAACGGTCTGAATAGTAGGAGGAGAATGTAACGGTGATCAAAAACATGAAGAGCCAGAAAAGGTGTGAAATATATAAAGACTTCAAAAAGTGTCAAAAATATGAGGAGCATGAAACGGTCTGAATAATAGGAGGAGAATGTAACGGTGATCAAAAACATGAAGAGCCTGAAAAGGTGTGAAAAATATGAAGAGCTTCAAAAGGTGTAAAATATGAGGAGCATGAAACGGTCTGAAAAACAGGAGGAGCATGAAGCGGTGTTCAAAAATATGAAGAGCCTGAAAAGGTGTGAAAAATATGAAGAGCTTCAAAAGGTGTGAAATATATGAGGAGCATGAAACGGTCTGCAAACCTGGAGGAGCTTGAAGTGGTGTTGAAAAACATGAAGAGCCTGAAAAGGTGTGAAAAATATGAAGAGCTTCAAAAGGTGTGAAATACATGAGGAGCATGAAACGTGCTGAAAAATAGGAGAAGCATGAATTGGTGTAGAAAAACATGAAGAGCCTGAAAAGGTGTGAAAAATATGAAGAGCTTCAAAAGGTGTGAAAAATATGAGGAGCATGAAACGGTCTGAAAAATAGAAGTAGCATGAAACGGTGTTTAAAAACATGAAGAGCCTGAAAAGGTGTGAAAAATATGAAGAGCTTCAAATGGTGTGAAATAAATGAGGAGCATGAAATAGTCTGAAAAATAGGAGAAGCATGAAGTGGTGTAGAAAAACATGAAGAGCCTGAAAAGGTGTGAAAAATATGAAGAGCTTCAAAAGGTGTGAAAAATATGAGGAGCATGAAACGGTCTGAAAAATAAGAGAAGCATGAAGTGGTGTAGAAAAACATGAAGAGCCTGAAAAGGTGTGAAAAATATGAAGAGCTTCAAAAGGTGTGAAAAATATGAGGAGCATGAAACAGTCTGAAAAATAGAAGCAGCATGAAACGTTGTTGAAAAACATGAAGAGCCTGAAATGGTGTGAAAAATATGAAGAGCTTCAAAAGGTGTGAAAAATATGAAGAGCTTCAAAAGGTGTCAAAAATTTGATGAGCATGAAACGGTCTGAAAAATAGGAGGAGCATGAAGCGGTGTTGAAAAACATGAAGAGTCTGAAAAAGTGTGAAAAATATGAAGAGCTTAAAAGGTGTGAAAAATATGAGGAGCATGATATGGTTTGAAAAATAGGATTAGCATGAAGCGGTGTTCAAAAACATGAAGAGCCTGAGAAGGTGTGAAAAATATGAAAAGATTCAAAAGGTGTCAAAAATGAGATGAGCATGAAACGGTCTGACAAATAGGAGGTGCATGAAGCGTTGTTGAAAAACATGAAGAGCCTGAAAAGGTGTGAGAAATATGAAGAGCTTAAAAAGATGTGAAAAATATGAAGAGCTTAAAAAGGTGTCAAAAATATGAGGAGCATGAAACGGTCTTAAAAATACAAGGAGCATGAAGCGGTGTTGAAAAACATGAATAGCCTGAAAATGTGTGAAATATATGAAGAGCTTAAAAATGTGTCAAGTATATGAGGAGCATGAAACGGTCTGAAAAATAGGAGGATCATGCAACAGTGTTGAAAAACATGAAGAGCCTGAAAATGTGTGAAAAATATGAAGAGCTTCCAAAGTTGTCAAAAATATGAGGAACATGAAACGGTCTGAAAAATAGGAGGAGAATGTAACGGTGATCAAAAACATGAAGAGCCTGAAAAGGTGTGAAAAATATGAAGAGCTTCAAAAGGTGTAAAATATGAGGAGCATGAAACGGTCTGAAAAATAGGAGGAGCATGAAGCGGTGTTCAAAAACATGAAGAGCCTGAAAAGTAGTGAAAAATATGAAAAGCTTCAAAAGGTGTCAAAAATGAGATGAGCATAAAACGGTCTGAAAAATAGGAGGAGCATGAAGCGGTGTTCAAAAACTTGAAGAGCCTGAAAAGTTGTGAAAAATATGAAAAGCTTCAAAAGGTTTCAAAAATGAGATGAGCATGAAACGGTCTGAAAAATAGGAGGAGCATGAAGTGGTGTTGAAAAAATGAATGGCCTGAAAAGGTGTGAAAAATATGAAGATTATCAAAAGGTATCAAAAATATGAGGAGCATGAAACGGTCTGCAAAAAAGGAGGAGCATGAAGTGGTGTTGAAAAACTTGAAGAGCCTGAAAAGGTGTGAAAAATATGAAAAGCTTCAAAAGATGTCAAAAATATGAGGAGCATGAAACGGTCTGAAAAATAGGAGGAGCATGAAGCGGTGTTCAAAAACATGAAGAGCCTGAAAAGGTGTGAAAAATATGAAGAGCTTCAAAAGGTATGAAATACATGAGGAGCATGAAACGGTCTGAAAAAAAGGATGAGCATGAAGTGGTGTGGAAAAATATGAAGAGCCTGAAAAGTTTTGAAAAATATGAAGAGCTTCAAAAGGTGTGAAATACATGAGGAGCATGAAACTCTCTGAAAAAGAGGAGGAGCATGAAGCGGTGTTCAAAAACATGAAGAGCCTGAAAAGGTGTGAAAAATATGAAGAGCTTCAAAAGGTGTCAAAAATATGAGGAGCATGAAACGGTCTGAAAAATAGGAAGAACATGAAGCGGTCTTCAAAAACTTGAAGAGCCTGAAACGTTGTGAAAAATATGAAAAGCTTCAAGAAGTGTCAAAAATGAGATGAGCATGAAACGGTCTGAAAAATAGGAGGAGTATGAAGCGGTGTTGAAAAAATGAAGAGCCTGAAAAGGTGTGAAAAATATGAAGAGCATCAAAAGGTGTCAAAAATATGAGGAGGATGAAACGGTCTGAAAAATAGGAAGAACATGAAGCGGTGTTCAAAAACTTGAAGAGCCTGAAACGTTGTGAAAAATATGAAAAGCTTGAAGAGGTGTGAAAAATATGAGGAGCATGATATGGTTTGAAAAATGGGATTAGCATGAAACGGTGTATAAAAACATGAAGAGACCTGAAAAGGTGTGAAAAATACGAAGAGCTTCAAAAGGTGTCAAAAATATGAGGAGCATGAAATGGTCTGAAAAATAGGAGGAGCATGAAACGGTGATCAAAAACATGAAGAGCCTGTAAATGTGTGAAAAAAATGAAGAGCTTCAAAAGGTGTGTAATACATGAGGAGCATGAAACGGTCTGAAATATAGGAGGAGCATGAAGCGCTGTTCAAAAACAGGAAGAGCCTGAAAAGTTTTGAAAAATATGAAGAGCTTCAAAAGGTGTGAAATACATGAGGAGCATGAAACTTGCTGAAAATTAGGAGAAGCATGATGTGGTGTGGAAAAACATGAAGAGCCTGAAAAGGTGTGAAAAATATGAAAAGCTTCAAAAGGTGTCAAAAATGAGATGAGCATGAAACGGTCTGAAAAATAGGAGGTGCATGAAGCGTTGTTGAAAAACATGAATAGCCTGAGAAGGTGTGAAAAATATGAAGAGCTTCAAAAGGTGTGAAATAAATGAGGAGCATGAAACGGGCTGAAAAATAGGAGAAGCATGAAGTGGTGTAGAAAAACATGAAGAGCCTGAAAAGGTATGAGAAATATGAAGAGCTTAAAAAGGTGTCAAAAATATGAGGAGCATGAAACGGTCTGAAAAATAGGAGGAGCATGAAGCGGTGTTGAAAAACATGAAGAGCCTGAAAAAGTGTGAAAAATATGAAGAGCTTAAAAGGTGTGAAAAATATGAGGAGCATGATATGGTTTGAAAAAAAGGATTAGCATGAAGCAGTGTTCAAAAACATGAAGAGCCTGAGAAGGTGTGAAAAATATGAAAAGATTCAAAAGGTGTCAAAAATGAGATGAGCATGAAACGGTCTGACAAATAGGAGGTGCATGAAGCGTTGTTGAAAAACATGAAGAGCCTGAAAAGGTGTGAGAAATATGAAGAGCTTAAAAAGGTGTGAAAAATAGGAAGAGCTTAAAAAGGTGTCAAAAATATGAGGAGCATGAAACGGTCTTAAAAATACAAGGAGCATGAAGCGGTGTTGAAAAACATGAATAGCCTGAAAATGTGTGAAATATATGAAGAGCTTAAAAATGTGTCAAGTATATGAGGAGCATGAAACGGTCTGAAAAATAGGAGGAGCATGAAGCTGTGTTCAAAAACATGAAGAGCCTGAAAATGTGTGAAATATATAAAGAGCTTCAAAAAGTGTCAAAAATATGAGGAGCATGAAACGGTCTGAATAGTAGGAGGAGAATGTAACGGTGATCAAAACATGAAGAGCCTGAAAAGGTGTGAAATATATAAAGAGCTTCAAAAAGTGTCAAAAATATGAGGAGCATGAAACGGTCTGAATAATAGGAGGAGAATGTAACGGTGATCAAAAACATGAAGAGCCTGAAAAGGTGTGAAAAATATGAAGAGCTTCAAAAGGTGTAAAATATGAGGAGCATGAAACGGTCTGAAAAATAGGAGGAGCATGAAGCGGTGTAGAAAAACATGAAGAGCCTGAAAAGGTGTGAAAAATATGAAGAGCTTCAAAAAGTGTGAAAAATATGAGGAGCATGAAACGGTCTGAAAAATAGGAGGAGCATGAAGCGGTGTTCAAAAACTTGAAGAGCCTGAAACGTTGTGAAAAATATGAAAAGCTTCAAAAGGTTTAAAAAATGAGATGAGCATGAAATGGTCTGAAAAATAGGAGGAGCATGCAACGGTGTTCAAAAACATGAAGAGCCTGAAAAGGTGTGAAAAATATGAAGAGCTTCAAAAGGTGTGAAAAATATGAGGAATATGAAATGGTCTGAAAAATAGGAGGAGCATGAAGTTGTGTTCAAAAACATGAAGTGCCAGAAAAGGTGTGAAAATAATGAAGACCTTTAAAAGGTGTCAAAAATTATGAGGAGCATGAAACGGTCTGAAAAATAGGAGGAGCATGAAACGGTGATCAAAACAGGAAGAGCCTGAAAAGGTGTGAAAAATATGAAGAGCTTCAAAAGGTGTGAAATTCATGAGCAGCATGAAACGAGCTGAAAAATCTGAGTAGCATGAAGTGGTGTGGAAACACATGAAGAGCCTGTAAAAGTGTGAAAAATATGAAGAGCTTCAAAAGGTGTGTAATACATGAGGAGCATGAAACTCTCTGAAAAATAGAAGGAGCATGAAGTAGTATTCAAAAACATGAAGAGCCTGAAAAGGTGTGAAACATATGAAGAGCTTAAAAAGGTGTGAAAATTATGAGGAGCATGATATGGTTTGAAAAATGGGATTAGCATGAAGCGGTGTTCAAAAACATGAAGAGCCTGAAAAGGTGTGAAAAATATGAAGATCTTCAAAAGGTGTCAAAAATGAGATGAGCATGAAACGGTCTGAAAAATAGGAGGAGCATGAAGCTGTGTTGAAAAACATGAAGAGCCTGAAAAGGTGTGAAAAATAAGAAGAGCTTCAAAAGATGTCAAAAATATGAGGAGCATGAAACGGTCTGAAAAATAGGATGAGCATGAAGTGGTGTGGAAAAATATGAAGAGCCTGAAAAGTTTTGAAAAATATGAAGAGCTTCAAAAGGTGTGAAATACATGAGGAGAATGAAACTCTCTGAAAAATAGGAGGAGCATGAAGCGGTGTTCAAAAACATGAAGAGCCTGAAAAGGTGTGAAAAATATGAAGAGCTTCAAAAGGTGTCAAAAATATGAGGAGCATGAAACGGTCTGAAAAATAGGAAGAACATGAAGCGGTGTTCAAAAACTTGAAGAGCCTGAAACGTTGTGAAAAATATGAAAAGCTTCAAGAGGTGTCAAAAATGAGATGAGCATGAAACGGTCTGAAAAATAGGAGGAGTATGAAGCGGTGTTGAAAAAATGAAGAGCCTGAAAAGGTGTGAAAAATATGAAGAGCATCAAAAGGTATCAAAAATATGAGGAGCATCAAACGGTCTGCAAAAAAGGAGGAGCATGAAGTGGTGTTGAAAAACTTGAAGAGCCTGAGAAGGTGTGAAAAATATGAAAAGCTTCAAAAGATGTCAAAAATACGAGGAGCAAGAAACGGTCTGAAAAATATGAGGAGCATGAAGCGGTGTTCAAAAACATGAAGATCCTGAAAAGGTGTGAAAAATATGAAGAGCTTAAAAAGGTGTGAAAAATATGAGGAGCATGATAAGGTTTGAAAAATGGGATTAGCATGAAACGGTGTATAAAAACTTGAAGAGACCTGAAAAAGTGTGAAAAATACGAAGAGCTTCAAAAGGTGTCAAAAATATGAGGAGCATGAAATGGTCTGAAAAATAGGAGGAGCATGAAACGGTGATCAAAAACATGAAGAGCATGTAAATGTGTGAAAAAAATGAAGAGCTTCAAAAGGTGTGAAATAAATGAGGAGCATGAAACAGGCTGAAAAATAGGAGAAGCATGAAGTGGTGTAGAAAAACATGAAGGGCCTGAAAAGGTGTGAAAAATATGAAGAGCTTCAAAAGGTGTGAAAAATATGAGGAGCATGAAACGGTCTGAAAAATAGGAGAAGCATGAAGTGGTGTAGAAAAACATGAAGAGCCTGAAAAGGTGTGAAAAATATGAAGAGCTTCAAAAGGTGTGAAAAATATGAGGAGCATGAAACGGTCTGAAAAATAGAAGCAGCATGAAACGGTGTTGAAAAACATGAAGAGCCTGAAATGGTGTGAAAAATATGAAGAGCTTCAAAAGGAGTGAAAAATATGAAGAGCTTCAAGAGGTGTCAAAAATTTGATGAGCACTAAACGGTCTGAAAAATAGGAGGTGCATGAAGCGTTGTTGAAAAACATGAAGAGCCTGAGAAGGTGTGAAAAATATGAAAAGATTCAAAAGGTGTCAAAAATGAGATGAGCATGAAACGGTCTGACAAATAGGAGGTGCATGAAGCGTTGTTGAAAAACATGAAGAGCCTGAAAAGGTGTGAGAAATATGAAGAGCTTAAAAAGGTGTGAAAAATATGAAGAGCTTAAAAAGGTGTCAAAAATATGAGGAGCATGAAACGGTCTTAAAGATACAAGGAGCATGAAGCGGTGTTGAAAAACATGAATAGCCTGAAAATGTGTGAAATATATGAAGAGCTTAAAAATGTGTCAAGTATATGAGGAGCATGAAACGGTCTGAAAAATAAGAGGATCATGCAACAGTGTTGAAAAACATGAAGAGCCTGAAAATGTGTGAAAAATATGACGAGCTTCCAAAGTTGTCAAAAATATGAGGAGCATGAAACGGTCTGAAAAATAGGAGGAGAATGTAACGGTGATCAAAAACATGAAGAGCCTGAAAATGTGTGAAATATATAAAGAGCTTCAAAAAGTGTCAAAAATATGAGGAGCATGAAACGGTCTGAATAATAGGAGGAGAATGTAACGGTGATCAAAAACATGAAGAGCCTGAAAAGGTGTGAAAAATATGAAGAGCTTCAAAAGGTGTAAAATATGAGGAGCATGAAACGGTCTGAAAAATAGGAGGAGCATGAAGCGGTGTTCAAAAACATGAAGAGCCTGAAAAGGTGTGAAAAATATGAAGAGCTTCAAAAAGGTGTGAAAAATATGAGGAATATGAAATGGTCTGAAAAATATGAGGAGCATGAAACGGTCTGCAAACCTGGAGGAGCTTGAAGTGGTGTTGAAAAACATGAAGATCCTGAAAAGGTGTGAAAAATCTGAAAAGCTTCAAAAGGAGTCAAAAATGAGATGAGCATGAAACGGTCTGAAAAATAGGAGGAGCATGAAGTGGTGTTGAAAAAATGAAGAGCCTGAAAAGGTGTGAAAAATATGAAGATCATCAAAAGGTATCAAAAATATGAGGAGCATGAAACGGTCTGAATAATAGGAGGAGAATGTAACGGTGATCAAAAACATGAAGAGCCTGAAAAGGTGTGAAAAATATGAAGAGCTTCAAAAAGTGTCAAAAATATGAGGAGCATGAAACGGTCTGAATAGTAGGAGGAGAATGTAACGGTGATCAAAAACATGAAGAGCCAGAAAAGGTGTGAAATATATAAAGACTTCAAAAAGTGTCAAAAATATGAGGAGCATGAAACGGTCTGAATAATAGGAGGAGAATGTAACGGTGATCAAAAACATGAAGAGCCTGAAAAGGTGTGAAAAATATGAAGAGCTTCAAAAGGTGTAAAATATGAGGAGCATGAAACGGTCTGAAAAACAGGAGGAGCATGAAGCGGTGTTCAAAAATATGAAGAGCCTGAAAAGGTGTGAAAAATATGAAGAGCTTCAAAAGGTGTGAAATATATGAGGAGCATGAAACGGTCTGCAAACCTGGAGGAGCTTGAAGTGGTGTTGAAAAACATGAAGAGCCTGAAAAGGTGTGAAATATATAAAGACTTCAAAAAGTGTCAAAAATATGAGGAGCATGAAACGGTCTGAATAATAGGAGGAGAATGTAACGGTGATCAAAAACATGAAGAGCCTGAAAAGGTGTGAAAAATATGAAGAGCTTCAAAAGGTGTAAAATATGAGGAGCATGAAACGGTCTGAAAAACAGGAGGAGCATGAAGCGGTGTTCAAAAATATGAAGAGCCTGAAAAGGTGTGAAAAATATGAAGAGCTTCAAAAGGTGTGAAATATATGAGGAGCATGAAACGGTCTGCAAACCTGGAGGAGCTTGAAGTGGTGTTGAAAAACATGAAGAGCCTGAAAAGGTGTGAAAAATATGAAGAGCTTCAAAAGGTGTGAAATACATGAGGAGCATGAAACGTGCTGAAAAATAGGAGAAGCATGAAGTGGTGTAGAAAAACATGAAGAGCCTGAAAAGGTGTGAAAAATATGAAGAGCTTCAAAAGGTGTGAAAAATATGAGGAGCATGAAACGGTCTGAAAAATAGAAGTAGCATGAAACGGTGTTTAAAAACATGAAGAGCCTGAAAAGGTGTGAAAAATATGAAGAGCTTCAAATGGTGTGAAATAAATGAGGAGCATGAAATAGTCTGAAAAATAGGAGAAGCATGAAGTGGTGTAGAAAAACATGAAGAGCCTGAAAAGGTGTGAAAAATATGAAGAGCTTCAAAAGGTGTGAAAAATATGAGGAGCATGAAACGGTCTGAAAAATAAGAGAAGCATGAAGTGGTGTAGAAAAACATGAAGAGCCTGAAAAGGTGTGAAAAATATGAAGAGCTTCAAAAGGTGTGAAAAATATGAGGAGCATGAAACAGTCTGAAAAATAGAAGCAGCATGAAACGGCGTTGAAAAACATGAAGAGCCTGAAATGGTGTGAAAAATATGAAGAGCTTCAAAAGGTGTGAAAAATATGAAGAGCTTCAAAAGGTGTCAAAAATTTGATGAGCATGAAACGGTCTGAAAAATAGGAGGAGCATGAAGCGGTGTTGAAAAACATGAAGAGCCTGAAAAAGTGTGAAAAATATGAAGAGCTTAAAAGGTGTGAAAAATATGAGGAGCATGATATGGTTTGAAAAATAGGATTAGCATGAAGCGGTGTTCAAAAACATGAAGAGCCTGAGAAGGTGTGAAAAATATGAAAAGATTCAAAAGGTGTCAAAAATGAGATGAGCATGAAACGGTCTGACAAATAGGAGGTGCATGAAGCGTTGTTGAAAAACATGAAGAGCCTGAAAAGGTGTGAGAAATATGAAGAGCTTAAAAAGATGTGAAAAATATGAAGAGCTTAAAAAGGTGTCAAAAATATGAGGAGCATGAAACGGTCTTAAAAATACAAGGAGCAAGAAGCGGTGTTGAAAAACATGAATAGCCTGAAAATGTGTGAAATATATGAAGAGCTTAAAAATGTGTCAAGTATATGAGGAGCATGAAACGGTCTGAAAAATAGGAGGATCATGCAACAGTGTTGAAAAACATGAAGAGCCTGAAAATGTGTGAAAAATATGAAGAGCTTCCAAAGTTGTCAAAAATATGAGGAGCATGAAACGGTCTGAAAAATAGGAGGAGAATGTAACGGTGATCAAAAACATGAAGAGCCTGAAAAGGTGTGAAAAATATGAAGAGCTTCAAAAGGTGTAAAATATGAGGAGCATGAAACGGTCTGAAAAATAGGAGGAGCATGAAGCGGTGTTCAAAAACATGAAGAGCCTGAAAAGTTGTGAAAAATATGAAAAGCTTCAAAAGGTGTCAAAAATGAGATGAGCATAAAACGGTCTGAAAAATAGGAGGAGCATGAAGCGGTGTTCAAAAACTTGAAGAGCCTGAAAAGTTGTGAAAAATATGAAAAGCTTCAAAAGGTTTCAAAAATGAGATGAGCATGAAACGGTCTGAAAAATAGGAGGAGCATGAAGTGGTGTTGAAAAAATGAATGGCCTGAAAAGGTGTGAAAAATATGAAGATTATCAAAAGGTATCAAAAATATGAGGAGCATGAAACGGTCTGCAAAAAAGGAGGAGCATGAAGTGGTGTTGAAAAACTTGAAGAGCCTGAAAAGGTGTGAAAAATATGAAAAGCTTCAAAAGATGTCAAAAATATGAGGAGCATGAAACGGTCTGAAAAATAGAAGCAGCATGAAACGGTGTTGAAAAACATGAAGAGCCTGAGAAGGTGTGAAAAATATGAAAAGATTCAAAAGGTGTCAAAAATGAGATGAGCATGAAACGGTCTGACGAATAGGAGGTGCATGAAGCGTTGTTGAAAAACATGAAGAGCCTGAAAAGGTGTGAGTAATATGAAGAGCTTAAAAAGGTGTGAAAAATATGAAGAGCTTAAAAAGGTGTCTAAAATATGAGGAGCATGAAACGGTCTTAAAAATACAAGGAGCATGAGCGGTGTTGAAAAACATGAATAGCCTGAAAATGTGTGAAATATATGAAGAGCTTAAAAATGTGTCAAGTATATGAGGAGCATGAAACGGTCTGAAAAATAGGAGGATCATGCAACAGTGTTGAAAAACATGAAGAGCCTGAAAATGTGTGAAAAATATGAAGAGCTTCCAAAGTTGTCAAAAATATGAGGAGCATGAAATTGTCTGAAAAATAGGAGGAGCATGAAGCTGTGTTCAAAAACATGAAGAGCCTGCAAATGTGTGAAATATATAAAGAGCTTCAAAAAGTGTCAAAAATATGAGGAGCATGAAACGGTCTGAATAATAGGAGGAGAATGTAACGGTGATCAAAAACATGAAGAGCCTGAAACGGTGTGAAATATATAAAGAGCTTCAAAAAGTGTCAAAAATATGAGGAGCATGAAACGGTGTGAATAATAGGAGGAGAATGTAACGGTGATCAAAAACATGAAGAGCCTGAAAAGGTGTGAAAAATATGAAGAGCTTCAAAAGGTGTGAAATATGAGGAGCATGAAACGGTCTGAAAAATAGGAGGAGCATGAAGCGGTGTTCAAAAACATGAAGAGCCTGAAAAGTTGTGAAATATATGAAAAGCTTCAAAAGGTTTCAAAAATGAGATGAGCATGAAACGGTCTGAAAAATAGGAGGAGCATGAAGCGGTGTTGAAAAAATGAAGAGCCTGAAAAGGTGTGAAAAATATGAAGAGCATCAAAAGGTATCAAAAATATGAGGAGCATGAAACGGTCTGCAAAAAAGGAGGAGCATGAAGTGGTGTTGAAAAACTTGAAGAGCCTGAAAAGGTGTGAAAAATATGAAGAGCTTCAAAAGGTGTGAAATACATGAGGAGCATGAAACGGGCTGAAAAATAGGAGAAGCATGAAGTGGTGTAGAAAAACATGAAGAGCCTGAAAAGGTGTGAGAAATATGAAGAGCTTCAAAAGGTGTAAAAAATATGAAGAGCTTCAAAAAGTGTCAAACATATGAGGAGCATGAAACTTTCTGAAAAATAGGAGGAGCATGAAGCGTTGTTGAACACATGAAGAGCCTGAAAAGGAATGAAAATATGAAGAGCTTCAAAAGGTGTCAAAAATATGAGGAGCATGAAATGGTCGGAAAAATAGGAGTAACATAAAACGGTGTTCAAAAACATGAAGAGCCTGAATAGGTATGAAAAATATGAGGAGTTCCATAAGGTGTCATAAATAGGAGGAGCATGAAATGGTGTTCAACAACATGAAGAGCCTGAAAAGGTGTGAAAAATATGAAGAGGTTCAAAAAGTTTGAAAAATATGAAGAGCTTCAAAATGTGTCAAAAATATGAGGAGTATGAAGTGGTGTTGAAAAACATGAAGAGCATGAAAAGGTGTGAAAAATATGAAGAGCCTGAAAAGGTGTGAAAGATATGAAGAGCTTCAAAAGGTGGCAAAAATATGAAGAGTTTCAAAATATGTCAAAAATATGAGGAGCATGAAACGGTGTTCAAAAACATGAAGAGCCTGAAAAGGTGTGAAAAATATGAAGAGCTTCAAAAGGCGTCAAAAATATGAGGAGCATGAAACGGTCTGAAACATAGGAGAAGCATGAAACCGTGTTCAACAACATGAAGAGCCTGAAAAGGTGTGAAAAATATGAATAGCTTCAAAAGGTGTCAAAAATATGAGAAGCTTGAAACGGTTTGAAAAATAGGAGGAGCATGAAACTGTGTTGAAAAACATGAAGAGCCTGAAAAGCTGTGAAAAATATGAAGAGCTTCAAAAGGTGTGAAAAATATGAAGATCTTCAAAAGGTGTCAAAAATATGAGGAGCATGAAACGTTCTGAAAAATAGGAGGAGCATGAAACGGTGTTGAAAATCATTAAGAGTCTGAAAAGGTGTGAAAAATATGAAGAGTTTCAAAAAGTGTCAACACTATGAGGATTATGAAAAGGTGTGAAATATAGGAGAAGCATGAAGCGGTGTTCCAAAACAAGAAGAGCCTGAAAAAGTGTGAAATATATGAAGAGCTTCAAAAGTCGTGAAAAATATGAGGAGCATGAAAAGTGCTGAAAAATAGGCGGAGCATGAAACTGTGCTGAAAAGATGAAAGGTCTGAAAAGTTGTGAAAAATATGAAGAGCTTCAAAAGGTATCAAAAATATGAGGAGCATGAAACGGTCTGAAAAATAGGAGGAGCATGAAACGGTGTTGAAAACCTGAAGCGCCTGAAAAGATGTGAAAAATATGAAGAGATTCAAAACATGTCAAAATATGAGGAGCAAGAAACGGTCTGAAAAATAGGAGGAGCATGAAACGGTGTTGAAAAACATGAAGAGCCTGAAAAGGTGTGAAAAATATGAAGAGCTTCAAAAGGTGTGAAAAATATGAAGAGCTTCAAAAGGTGTCAAAAATATGCGGAGTATCAAACGGTCAGAAAAATAGCAGGAGCATGAAGCGGCGTTAAACAACATGAAGAGCCTGAAAAGGTGTGAAAAATATGAAGAGGTTCAAAAAGTTTGAAAAATATGAAGAGCTTCAAAATGTGTCAAAAATATGAGGAGTATGAAGTGGTGTTGAAAAACATGAAGAGCATGAAAAGGTGTGAAAAATATGAAGAGCCTGAAAAGGTGTGAAAGATATGAAGAGCTTCAAAAGGTGGCAAAAATATGAAGAGTTTCAAAATATGTCAAAAATATGAGGAGCATGAAACGGTGTTCAAAAACATGAAGAGCCTGAAAAGGTGTGAAAAATATGAAGAGCTTCAAAAGGCGTCAAAAATATGAGGAGCATGAAACGGTCTGAAACATAGGAGAAGCATGAAACCGTGTTCAACAACATGAAGAGCCTGAAAAGGCGTGAAAAATATGAAGAGCTTCAAAAGGTGTCAAAAATATGAGAAGCTTGAAACGGTTTGAAAAATAGGAGGAGCATGAAACTGTGTTGAAAAACATGAAGAGCCTGAAAAGCTGTGAAAAATATGAAGAGCTTCAAAAGGTGTGAAAAATATGAAGATCTTCAAAAGGTGTCAAAAATATGAGGAGCATGAAACGGTCTGAAAAATAGGAGGAGCATGAAGCGGTGTTGAAAACCTGAAGCGCTTGAAAAGATGTGAAAAATATGAAGAGATTCAAAACATGTCAAAATATGAGAAGCATGAAACGGTCTGAAAAATAGGAGGAGCATGAAACGGTGTTGAAAAACATGAAGAGCCTGAAAAGGTGTGAAAAATATGAAGAGCTTCAAAAGGTGTGAAAAATATGAAGAGCTTCAAAAGGTGTCAAAAATATGCGGAGCATGAAACAGTCTGACAAATAGGAGAATCATGTAACGGTATTCAAAAACATGAAGAGCCTGAATAGGTGTGAAATACATGAAGAGCTTCAAAAGGTGTCAAAAATATGAGGAGCATGAAACGGTGTGAAAAATTGGAAAAGCATGAAGTGGTGTTCAAAAACATGAAGAGCCTGAAAAGGTGTGAAATACATGAAGAGCTTCAAAAGGTGTCAAAAATATGAGGAGCATGAAGTGGTGTTGAAAAAGATGAAGAGCATTAAAAGTTGTGGAAAATATGAAGAGCTTCAAAAAGTGTCAAAAATATGAGGAGCACGAAATGGACTGAAAAATAGGAGGAGCATGAAACGGGGTTGAAACCCTGAAGCGCCTGAGAAGGTGTGAAAAATATGAAGAGATTCAAAACATGTCAAAAATAAGAGGAGGATGAATCTGTGAAAAACAGGAGAAGCATGAAACCGTGTTCGAAAACATGAAGAGCCTGAAAAGGTGTGAAAAAATTGAAGAGCATCAATAGGTGTCAAAAATATGAGGAGCATGAAATGGTCTGAAAAATAGGAGGAGCATGAAGCGGTGTTCAAAAACATGAAGAGCCTGAAAAGGTGTGAAATATATGAAGAGCTTCAAAAGGTGTCAAAAATATGAACAGCTTCAAAATGTGTGAAAAATATGAGGAGAATGAAACTTCTAAAAAATAGGAGGAGCATGAAACGGTGTACAAAAACATGAAGAGCCTGAAAAGGTGTGAAAAATATGAAGAGCTTCAAAAGGTGTCAAATATATGAGGAGCATGAAATAGTCTGAAAAATAGGAAGAGCATGAAACGGTGTTGAAAATCTTGAAGAGCCTGAAAAAGTGTGAATTATATGAAGAGCTTCAAAACGTGTCAAAAATACAAGGAGCATGATACGGTCTGAAAAATAGGAGGAGCATGAAGCGGTGTTGAAAGACATGAAGAGCCTCAAAAGGTTTGAAAAATATGAAGAGCTTCAAAAGGTGTGAAATACATGAGGAGCATGAAACTCTCTGAAAAATAGAAGGAGCATGAAGCGGTGTTCAAAAACATGAAGAGCCTGAAAAAGTGTGAAAAATATGAAGAGCTTCAAAAGGTGTGAAAAATATGAAGAGCTTCAAAAAGTGTCAAAAATATGAGGAGCATGAAACGTTCTGAAAATAAGAGGAGCACGAAACGATGTTCAAAAATATTAAGAGCCTGAAAAGGTGAGAAAAATATGAAGAGCTTCAGAAGCTGTGAAAAATATGAGGAGCATGAAGCGGTGTTCAAAAACTTGATACTGAAAAGGTGTGAAAAATATGAAGACCTTCAAAAGGTGTCAAAAGATGAGGAGCATGAAACGATCTGAAAATTAGGAGGAGCATGAAGAGGTGTTGAAAAACATGAAGAGGCTGAAAAGATGTTAAAAATATGAAGAGCTTCATAAGGTGTGAAAAATATGAAGGGCATGAAACGGTCTGATAAATAGGAGGAGCATGAAGCGGCGTTGAAAACATGAAGAGCGTGAAAAGGTGTCAAAAATATGAAGAGCTTCAAAATGTGTCAAAAATATGAGGAGCATGAAACGGTCTGAAAATTACGAGGAGCATGAGGCACTGTTGAAAAACATGAAGAGCCTGAAAAGGTGTGAAAAATATAAAGAGTTTCAAAACGAGTCAAAAATATGAGGAGCATGAAACGGTCTGAAAAATAGGAGGAGCATGAAGTGGTGTTGGAAAACTTGAAGAGCCTGAAAAGGTGTGAAAAATATGAAGAGCTTCAAAAGGTGTGAAAACTATGAAGAGCTTCAAAAGGTGTCAAAAATATGAGGAGCATGAAATGGTCTGAAAAATAGGAGAAGCATGAAACCATGTTCAAAAACATGAAGAGCCTGAAAATGTGTGAAAAATATGAAGAGCTTCAAAAAGTGTCAGAAATATGAAGAGCAGGGAACGGTCTGAAAAATAGGGGGAGTATGAAGCAATGTTCAAAAACATGAACAGCCCGAAAAGGTGTGAAAAATATGAAGAGCTTCAAAAGGTGGCAAAAATATGAAGAGTTTCAAAATATGTCAAAAATATGAGGAGCATGAAACGGTGTTCAAAAACATGAAGAGCCTGAAAAGGTGTGAAAAATATGAAGAGCTTCAAAAGGTGTCAAAAATATGAGGAGCATGAAACGGTCTGAAACATAGGAGAAGCATGAAACCGTGTTCAACAACATGAAGAGCCTGAAAAGGTGTGAAAAATATGAAGAGCTTCAAAAGGTGTCAAAAATATGAGAAGCTTGAAACGGTTTGAAAAATAGGAGGAGCATGAAACGGTGTTGAAAATCTTGAAGAGCCTGAAAAAGTGTGAATTATATGAAGAGCTTCAAAACGTGTCAAAAATACGAGGAGCATGATACGGTCTGAAAAATAGGAGGAGCATGAAGCGGTGTTGAAAGACATGAAGAGACTGAAAAGGTGTGAAAAATATGAAGAGCTTCAAAAGGTGTCAAAAATATGTGGAGCATGAAACGGTCTGAAAAATAGGAGGAGTATGAAGCGGTGTTGAAAATCATGAAGATCCTAAATGGTGTGAAAAACATGAAGAGCTTCAAAAAGTGTCAAAAATATGAGGAGCATGAAACAGTCTGAAAAATAGGAGAATCATGTAACGGTGTTGAAAAACATGAAGAGCATGAAAAGGTGTGAAAAATATGATGAGCTTCAAAAGGTGTCAAAAATATGAGAAGCTTGAAACGGTTGGAACAATAGGAGGAGCATGAAACTGTGTTGAAAAACATGAAGAGCCTGAAAAGGTGGCAAAAATATGAAGAGCTTCAAAAGGTGTGAAAAATAAGAGGAGCATGAAACAGTCTGAAAAATAGGAGGAGCATGAAACGACGTTCAAAAACTTGAAGAGCCTGAAAAGGTGTGAAAAATATGAAGACCTTCAAAAGGTGTCAAAAATATGAGGAGCATGAAACGGTCTGAAAAATAGGCGGAGCCTGAAACTGTGTTGAAAACATGAAAGGCCTGAAAAGTTGTGAAAAATATGAAGAGCTTCAAAAGGTGTGAAAAATATGAAGAGTTTCAAACGTCTGAAATACATGAGGATCATGAAAAGGTTTGAAAAATAGGAGGAGCATGAAGCGGTGTTCAAAAACATGAAGAGCCTGAAAAAGCTTGAAAAATATGAAGAGCTTCAAAAGGTGTGAAATAAATGAGGAGCATGAAACGGTCTGAAAAATAGGAGGAGCATGAAGCGGTGTTGAAAAACATGAAGAGCCTGAAAACGTGTGAAAAATATAAAGAGTTTCAAAAGGTATGAAAAATATGAAGAGCTTCAAAAGGTGTCAAAAAAGAGATGTGCATGAAACCGTCTGAAAAAGAGGGGGAGCATGAAGTAGTGTTGAAAAACATGAAGAGCCTGAAAAGGTGTGAAAAATATGAAGAGCTTCAAAAGGTTTCAAAAATATGAGGAGCATGAAACGGTCTGAAAAATAGGAGGAACATGAAACCATGTTCAAAAACATGAACAGCCTGAAAAGGTGTGAAAAATATGAAGAGCTTCAAAAGGTGTAAAAAATAGGAGGAGCATGAAGCAGTGTTGAAAAACATGAAGAGCCTGAAAAGGTGTGAAAAATATGAAGAGCTTCAAAACAGGTCAAACATATGAGCAGCAAGAATCGGTCTGAAATATGCAGGAGCATGAAACGGTGTTCAAAAACATGAAAAGCCTGAAAAGTTGTGAAAATATGAAGAGCTTCAAAAGGTGTGAAAAATATGAAGACCTTCAAAAGGTGTCAAAAATGAGATGAGCATTAAACGGTCTGAAAAAGGGGAGGAGCATGAAGCGGTGTTGAAAAACATGAACAACCTGAAAACGTGTGAGAAATATGAAGAGCCTCAAAAGTTGTCAAAAATATGAAGAGCTTCAAAAGATGTCAAAAATGAGAGGAGCATGAAGCGGTCTGAAAATTAGGAACAGCTTGAAACGGTGTTCAGAAACATGAAGAGCCTGAAAAGGTGTGAACAATGTGAAGAGCTTCCAAAGGTGTAAAATACATCAGGAGCATGAAACGGTCTGAAAATAGGAGGAGCATGATGCGGTGTTTAAAAATATGAGGTGCCTGAAAATGTGTGAAAAATATGAAGAGCTTCAAAAGGTGTCAAAAATATGAGGAGCATGACACGGTCTGAAATATAGGAGGAGCATGAAACGGTGTTGACAACATGAAGAGCCTGAAAAGGTGTGAAAAATTTGAAGAGCTTCAAAAGGTGTGAAAAATAGGCGGAGCATGTACCAGTGTTCAAAAACTTGAAGAGACTGAAAAGGTGTGAAAAATATGAAGACCTTAAAAAGGTGTCAAAAATATGAGGAGCATGACACGGTCTGAAATATAGGAGGAGCATGAAGCCTTGTTCAAAAACATGAGGAGCCTGAAAAGGTGTGATAATATGAAGGGATTCAAAAGGTGTGAAAACGTGAAGAGATTCAAAAGGTGTGAAATATATGAGGAGCATGAAACGGTCTGAAAAATATGAGGAGAACGAAACATTCAGAAAATTGGAGGAGTATGAAGCGGTGTTCAAAACATGAAATCCTGAAAAGGTGTGAAAAATATGAAGAGCTTCAAAAGCTGTGAAAAATATGAAGAGCTTCAAAAGGTGTGAAAAATATGAAGAGTTTCAAAAGATGTCAAAAATGAGATGAGCATGAAACGGTCTGAAAAAAAGGGGGAGCATGAATTTGTGTTGAAAAACATGAATAGCCTGAAAATGTGTGAAATATTTGAAGAGCTCTAAACGCTGTCAAAAATATGAGGAGCATGAAATGATCTGAAATATAGGAGGAGCATGAAACGGTGTTCAAAAACATGAAGAGCCTGAAAAGTTGTGAAAAATATGAAGAGCTTCAAAAGGTGTGAAAAATATGAAGAGCTTCAAAAGGTGTGAAAAATATGAGGAGCTTCAAAAGGTGTCAAAAATATGAGGAGCATGAAACGGTCTGAAAAATAGGAGGAGCATGAAGTGGTGTTCAAAAAAATGACGAGCCTGAAAAGGTGTGAAATATATGAAGAGCTTTAAAAGGTGTCAAAAATTTGAGGAGCATGAAACGGTCTGAAAAATAGGAGGAGCATGAAGCGGTGATGAAAAACATGAAGAGCCTGAAAAAGTGTGAGAAATATGAAGAGCTTCAAAAGATGTCAAAAATATGAAGAGCTTCAAAAGGTGTCAAAAATGAGATGAGCATGAAGCCATCTGAAAAATATTTGGAGGATGAAGTGGTGTTGAAAAACATGAAGAGCCTGAAAAGGTGTGAAATTTATGAAGAGCTTCAAAAGGTGTCAAAAATATGAGGAGCATGGAACGGTCTGAAAATAGGAGGAGCATGATGCGCTGTTCAAAAACATGTGGAGCCTGAAAAGGTGTGAAATTTATGAAGAGCTTCAAAAGGTGTCAAAAATATGAGGAGCATGGAACGGTCTGAAAAATAGGAGGAGCATGAAGCCGTGTTCAAAAACATGAAGAGCCTGAAAAGGTGTGAAAAATATGAAGAGCTTCAAAAGGTGTCAAAATGAGATGAGCATGAAACGGTCTGAAAAATAGGAGGAGCATGAAGTGATATTGAAATAAATGAAAAGGCTGAAAAGGTGTGAAAAATATGTAGAGCTTCAAAACCTGTCAAATATATGAGGAGCATGAAATGGTCTTAAAAATAGGAGAAGCAAGAAAGGGTGTTGAACAACATGAAGAGCCTGAAAACGTGTGAAAAATATGAAGAGCTTCGAAAGATGTGAAAAATATGAAGAGCTTTAAAAGGTGTCAAAATGAGAAGAGCATGAAACGATCTGAAAAATAGTAGGAGCATAAAGTGGTGTTGAAAAAAATGAAGAGCCTGAAAAGGTGTGAAATATCTGAAGAACTTCAAAAGGTGTCAAAAATATGAGGAGAATGAAATGGTCTGAAAAATAGGCGGAGCATGAAGCGTTGTTGAAAAACATGAACAGCCTGAAAATTGTGAAAAATATGAAGAGCTACAAAAGGTGTCAAAAATATGAGGAGTATGAAACGGTCTGAAAATAGAAGGGTCATGAAACGGTGTTGAAAAACATGAAGAGCCTGAAAATGTGTGAAATATATAAAGAGCTTCAAAAAGTGTCAAAAATATGAGGAGCATGTAACGGTCTGAAAAATAGGAGGAGCATGAAGTGGTGTTGAAAAAAATGAAGAGCCTGAAAAGGTGTGAAATATCTGAAGAGCTTGAAAAGGTGTCAAAAAAATGAGGAGAATGAAATGGTCTGAAAAATAGGCGGAGCATGAAGCGTTGTTGAAAAACATGAAGAGCCTGAAAAGTGTGAAAAATATGAAGAGCTTCAAAAGGTGTCAAAAATATGAGGAGCATGAAACGGTCTGAAAAAAAAGAGGATCATGAAACGGTGTTGAAAAACATGAAGAGCCTGAAAATGTGTGAAAAATATGAAGAGTTTCTAAAGGTGTTAAAAATATGAGGAGCATGAAACGGTCTGAAAATTAGGAGGAGCATGAACTGGTGTTGAAAAACATGAAGAGGCTAAAAAGGTGTGAAAAATATGAAGAGCTTCAAAAGGTGTGAAAAATATGAGGAGCATGATACGGTCTGAAAAATAGGAGGAGCATGAAGCGGTGTTCAAAAAAATGAAGAGCCTAAAAAGGTGTGAAAAATATGAAGAGCTTCAAAAGGTTTCAAAAATATGAGGAGCATGAAACGGTCTTAAAAATACGAGGAGGATGAAGCGGTGTTCAAAAACTTGAAGAGCCTGAAAAGGTGTGAAAAATATGAAGAGCTTCAAAAGGTTTCAAAAATATGAGGAGCATGAAACGGTATGAAAAATGGGAGGATTATGAAACGGTGTTCAAAAACATGAAGAGCCTGAAAAGGTGTGAAAAATATGAAGAGACTCAAAAAGTGTCAAAAATATGAGGAGTATGAAACGTTATGATAAATAGCAGGAGCATGAAGCGGTGTTGAGAAACATGAAGAGCCTGAAAAGGTGTGAAAAATATGAAGAGCTTCAAAAGGTGTGAAAAATATGAGGTGCATGAAACGGTCTGAAAAATAGGAGGAGCATGAAACGGTGATCAAAAACATGGAGAGCCGGAAAAGGTGGGAAAAATATGAAGAGCTTCAAAAGGTGTGAAATACATGAGGAGAATGAAACGGTCTACAAAAAAGGAGGAGCATGAAGTGGTGTGGAAAAACATGAAGAGCCTGAAAAGGTGTGAAAAATATGAAAAGCTTCAAAAGGTGTCAAAAATGAGATCAGCATGAAACGGTCTGAAAATTAGGAGCATGAAGCGTTGTTGAAAAACATGAAAAGCCTGAAATTGTGTGAGAAATATGAAGAGCTTCAAAAGGTGTCAAAAATATGAGGAGTATGAAACGGTCTGCAAAAAAGGAGGAGCATGAATTGGTGTTGAAAAGCATAAAGAGCCTGAAAAGGTGTGAAAAATATGAAGAGCTTCAAAAGGTATCAAAAATATGAGGAGTATGAAACGGTCTGAAAAATAGCAGGAGCATGAAGTGGCGTTCAAAAACATTAAGAACCTGAAAAGGTGTGAAAAATACGAAGTGCTTCTAAAGTTGTCAAATATATGAGGAGCATGAAACGGTCTGAAAAATAGCAGGAGCATGAGACGGTGTTCAAAAACATGAAGAGCCTGAAAATGTGTGAAAATTATGAAGAGCTTCAAAATGTGTCAAAATTATGAGGAGCATGAAACGGTATGAAAAATAGGAGGAGCATGAATCGGTGTTCAAAAACAAGAAGAGCCTGAAAAGGTGTGAAAAATATGAAGAGCTTCAAGAGGTGTCAAAAATATGAGGAGCATGAAACGGTCTGAAAAATAGGAGGACCAAGAAGGCGTGTTGAAAAACATGAAGAGCCTGAAAACGCGTGAAAAATATGAAGAGCTTCAAAAGATGTGGAAAAATATGAAGAGCTTCAAAAGGTTTCAAATATTAGATGAAAATGATACGGTCTGAAAAATAGGAGGAGCATGAAGCGGTGTTGAAATACATGAAGAACCAGAAAAGTTGTGAGAAATATGAAGAGCTTCATATGGTGTCAAAATTATGAGGAGCAAAAATGGTCTGAAAAATAGGAGGAGCATGAAGCGGTGTTGAAAAAATATGAAGAGCATGAAAAGCTGTGAAAAATATGAAGACCTTCACAAGGTGTCAAAAATATGAGGAGCATGAAACGGTCTGAAAAATAGGAGGAGCATGAAGCGGTGTTGAAAAAATGGAAGAGCCTGAAAAGGTGTGAAAAATATGAAGAGCTTCACAAGGTGTCAAATATATCAGGAGCATGAAACGGTCTGAAAAATAGGAGGAGCATGAAGCGGTGTTCCAAAACATGAAGAGCCTGAAAAGGTGTGAAAAATATGAAGAGCTTAAAAAGGTGTGAAAAATATGAAGAGCTTCAAAAGGTGTCAAATGTATGAGGCACATGAAACGGTCTGAAAAATAGGAGGAGCATGAAATGGTGTTCAAAAACATGAAGAGCCTGAAAATGTGTGAAAAATATGAAGAGCTTCAAAAGGTGTGAAATACATGGGGAGGATTAAACTGTCTGAAAAAGAGGAGGAGCATGAAGCGGTGTTGAAAAACATGAAGAGCCTGAAAAGGTGTGAAAAATATGAAGAGCTTCAAAACGTGTCAAAAAATAAGAGGAGCATGAAACGGTCTGAAATAGGAGGAGCATGAAGCGGTGTTGAAAAACATGAAGAGCATGAAAAGTGTGAAAAATATGAAGATCTTCTAAGGGTGTCAAAAATATGAGGAGCATGAAACGGTCTGAAAAATAGGAGGACCAAGAAGGCGTGTTGAAAAACATGAAGAGCCTGAAAACGATGAAAAATATGAAGAGCTTCAAAAGATGTGGAAAAATATGAAGAGCTTCAAAAGGTCTCAAAAATTAGATGAGCATGATACGGTCTGAAAAATAGGAGGAGCATGAAGCGGTGTTGAAATACATGAAGAACCAGAAAAGTTGTGAGAAATATGAAGAGCTTCATATGGTGTCAAAATTATGAGGAGCAAAAATGGTCTGAAAAAGAGGAGGAGCATGAAGCGGTGTTGAAAAAACATGAAGAGCATGAAAAGCTGTGAAAAATATGAAGACCTTCACAAGGTGTCAAAAATATGAGGAGCATGAAACGGTCTGAAAAATAGGAGGAGCATGAAGCGGTGTTGAAAAAATGGAAGAGCCAGAAAAGGTGTGAAAAATATGAAGAGATTCACAAGGTGTCAAATATATGAGGAGCATGAAACGGTCTGAAAAATTGGAGGAGCATGAAACGGTGTTCCAAAACATGAAGAGCCTGAAAATGTGTGAAAAATATGAAGAGCTTCAAAAGGTGTGAAATACATGAGGAGCATTAAACGGTCTGAAAAATAGGAGGAGCATGAAGCGGTGTTCTAAAACATGAAGAGCCTGAAAAGTTGTGAAAAATATGAAGAGCTTCAACAGGTGCGAAAAATATGAGGAGCATGAAACGTTCTGAAAAATAGGAGGAGCATGAAGCGGTGTTCAAAAACATGAAGAGCTTGAAAAGGTGTGAAAAATATGAAAACCTTCAAAAGGTGTCAAAAATGAGATGAGCATGAAACGGTCTGAAAAATAGGAGGAGCATGAAGCGGTGTTGAAAAACATGAAGAGTCTGAAAACGTGTGAAAATATGAAGAGCTTCAAAAATGTGAAAAATATGAAGAGCTTCAATAGGTGTGAAAAATATGAAGAGCTTCAAAAGGTGTCAAAATGAGATGAGCATGAAACGGTCTGAAAAATAGGAGGAGCATGAAGCGGTGCTGAAAAACATGAACAGCCTGAAAAGGTGTGAGAAATATGAAGAGCTTCAAAAGGTGTCAAAAATATGAGGAGCATGAAACGGTCTGAAAAATTTCAGGAGCATGAAGCGGTGTTGAAAATCATGAAGAGTCTGAAATGGTGTGAAAATATGAAGAGCTTCAAAAATATGAAAAATATGAAGAACTTCAAATTGTGAAAAATATGAAGATCTTCAAAGGGTGTCAAAAAAGAAATGAGCATGAAACGGTCTGAAAATTAGGAGGAGCATGAAGCGGTGTTGAAAATCATGAAGAGCCTGAAAAGGTGTGAAAAATATGAAAAGCTTCAAAAGATGTGAAAAATATGAAGAGCTTCAAAATGTGTCAAAATGAGATAAGCATGAAACGGTCTGAAAAATAGGAGGAGAATGAAGTGGTGTTGAAATAAATGAAAAGCCTGAAAAGGTGTGAAATACATGAAGAGCTTCAAAAGGTGTCAAAAATATGAGGAGAATGAAACGGTCTGCAAAATAGGAGGAGCATGAAATGGTGTTCAAAAACATGAAGAGCCTGAAAATGTGTGAAAAATATGAAGAGCTTCAAAAGGTGTGAAATACATGGGGAGGATTAAATGGTCTGAAAAATAGGAGGAGCATGAAGCGGTGTTCAAAAACATGAAGAGCCTGAAAACGTGTGAAAAATATGAAGAGCTTCAAAAGGTGTGAAAAATATGAAGAGCTTCAAAAGGTGTCAAAAATTAGATGAGAATGAAACGGTCTGAAAAAAAAGAGGGGCATGAAGTGTTGTTGAAAAAAATGAAGAGCCTGAAAAATTGTGAAAAATATGAAAAGCTTCAAAAGGTGTCAAAAATATGAGGAGCATGAAACGGTCTGAAAAATAGGAGGAGCATGAAGCTGTGTTCAAAAACATGAAGAGCCTGAAAAGGCGTGAAAAATATGAGGAGCTTCAAAAGGTGTGAAATACATGAGGAGCATTAAACGGTCTGAAAAATAGGAGGAGCATGGAGCGGTGTTCAAAAACATGAAGAGCCTGAAAAGGTGTGAAAAATATGAAGAGCTTCAAAAGGTGTCAAAAATATGAGGAGTATGAAACGGTTGAAAAATAGGAGGAGCATGAAGCGGTGTTCAAAAACATGAAGAGCCTGAAAAGGTGAGAAAAATATGACGAGCTTCAAAAGGTGTCAAAAATATGAGGAGCATGAAACGGTCTGAAACATAGGAGGATCATGAAGCGGTGTTGAGAAACATGAAGAGCCTGAAAATGTGTGAGAAATATGAAGAGCTTCAAAAGGTGTGAAAAATATGAGGTGCATGAAACGGTCTGAAAAATTGGAGGATCATGAAGCGATGTTGAAAAACATGAAGAGCCTGAAAACGTGTGAAAATTATGAAGAGCTTCAAAAGGTGTGAAAAATATGAAGAGCTTCAAAAGGTGTCAAAAATGAGATGAGAATGGAACGGTCTGAAAAATAGGAGGAGCATGAAGCGGTGTTGAAAATCATGAAGAGCCGGAAAAGTTGTGAAAAATATGAAGAGCTTCAAAAGGTGTCAAAAATATGAGGAGCATGAAACGGTCTGAAAAATAGGAGGAATATGAAACGGTGTTCAAAAACATGAAGAGCCTGAAAAGATGTGAAAAATATGATGAGCTTCAAAAGGTTTCAAAAATATGAGGAGCATGAAACGGTCTGAAAAATAGGAGGAGCATGAAACAGTGATGAAAAACATGACGAGCCTGAAAAGGTGTGAAAAATATGAAGAGCTTCAAAAGGTGTGAAATACATGAGGAGCATGAAACTCTCTGAAAAATAGAAGGAGCATGAAGTGGTGTTGAAAAATATGAAGAGCCTGAAAAGGTGTGAAAAATATGAAGAGCTTCAAAAAGTGTCAAAAATGAGATGAGCATGAAACGGTCTGAAAAATAGGAGGAGCATGAAGCGGTGTTCAAAAATATAAAGAGCCTGAAAAGGTGTGAGAAATATGAAGAGCTTCAAAAGGTGTCAAAAATATGAGGAGCATGAAACGGTCTGCAGAAAAGGAGGAGCATGAAGCGGTGTTCAAAAACCTGAAGAGCCTGAATAGGTGTGGAAAATATGAAGAGCTTCAAAAGGTGTGAAATACATGAGGAGCATGAAACGGGCTGAAAAATAGGAGGAGCAAAAAGGGGTGTTGCAAAATATGAAGAGCCTGAAAATGCGTGAAAAGTACGAAGAGCTTCAAAATATGTGGAAAAATATGAAGAGCTTCAAAAGGTCTCAAAAATTAGATGAGCATGATACGGTCTGAAAAATAGGAGGAGCATGAAGCGGTGTTGAAATACATGAAGAACCAGAAAAGTTGTGAGAAATATGAAGAGCTTCAAATGGTGTCAAAATTATGAGGAGCAAAAATTGTCTGAAAAAGAGGAGGAGCATGAAGCGGTGTTGAAATAAATGAAGAGCCTGAAATGGTGCGAAAAATATGAAGAACTTCAAAAGGTTGGAAAAATATGAAGAGATTCAATAGGTGTCAAAAATGAGATTAGCATGAAACGGTCTGAAAAATAGGAGGAGCATGAATTGGTGTTGATAAACATGAAGAGCATGAAAAGGTGTGAAATATACGAAGAGCTTCAAAAGGTGTCAAAAATATGAGGAGCATGAAACGGTCTGAAAAATAGGAGGAGCATTAAGTGGTGTTGAAAAACATGAAGAGCCTGAAAATGTGTGAAAAATATGAAGAGCTTCAAAAGGTGTGAACAATATGAGGAGCATGAAATGGTCTGAAAAATAGGAGGAGCATGAAGCGGTGTTCAAAAACATGAAAAAATATAACAAGAAACAAAAAAAATATAAAAAAAAAAAACATGAAGAGCCTGAAAACGTGTGAAAAATATGAAGAGCTTCAAAAGGTGTCAAGAATGAGATGAGCATGAAACGGTTTTAAAGATATTAGGAGTATGAAGTGGTGTTCAACAACATGACGAGCCTGAAAAGGTGTGAAAAATATTAAGAGCTTCAAAAGGTGTCAAAAATATGAGGAGCATGAAACGGTCTGAAAAATATAAGGAGCATGAAGTGGTGTTCAAAAAAAAGAAGAGCCTGAAAAGGTGTGAAAAATATGAAGTGCTTCTAAAGGTGTCAAAAATATGAGGAGCATGAAAAGGTCTGAAAAATACGAGGAGCATGAAACTGTGTTCAATAATATGAAGAGCTTGAAAAGGTGTGAAAAATATGAAGAGTTTCAAAAGGTGTCAAAAATATGAGGAGCATGAAACGGTCTGAAAAATAGGAGAAGCATGAAGTGGTTTTGAAAAACATGAAGAGCCTGAAAAGGTGTCCAAAATATGAAGAGCTTCAAATGGTGTCAAAAATATTAGGAGGCTGAAACGGTCTGAAAAATAGGAGGAGCATGAAGCGGTGTTCAAAAACATGAGACGCTGAAAAGGTGTGAAAAATATGAAGAGCTTCAAAAAGTGTGAAATACATGAGGAGCATGAAACGGTCTGAAAAATAGGAGGAGCATGAAGCGTTGTTCAAAAACATGAAGAGCCTGAAAAGGTGTCCAAAATATGAAGAGCTTCAAATGGTGTGAAATATATTAGGAGGCTGAAACGGTCTGAAAAATAGGAGGAGCATGAAGCGGTGTTCAAAATCATGAAGAGCCTGAAAAGGTGTGAAGAATATGAAGAGCTTCACAAGGTGTCAAATATATGAGGAGCACGAAACGGTCTGAAAAATAGGAGGAGCATGAAACGGTGTTGAAAAACATGAAAAGCGTGAAAAGGTGTGAAAAATAAGAAGACCTTCAAAAGATGTCAAATATATGAGGAGCACGAAACGGTCTGAAAAATATGAGGAGCATGAAACGGTGTTCAAAAACATGAAGAGCCTGAAAAGGTGTGAAATATATGAAGAGCTTTACAAGGTGTCAAATATATGAGGAGCATGAAACGGTCTGAAAATAGGAGGAGCATGAAACGGTGTTGAAAAACATGAAAAGCATGAAAAGGTGTGAAAAATAAGAAGAGCTTCAAAAGATGTCAAATATATGAGGAGCAGGAAACGGTCTGAAAAATAGGAGGAGCATGAAACGGTGTTCAAAAACCTGAAGAGCCTGAAAAGGTGTGAAAAATATGAAGCGCATGAAAATGTGTGAAAAATATGAGGAGCATAAACTGTGTTCAAAAACATGAAGATCCACAAAAGGTGTGAAAAATATGAAGAGCGTCAAAATGTCTCAAAGAAATGAGGAGCATGAAACGGTCTGAAAATAGAAGGAGCATGAAGAGGTGTTCAAAAACATGAAGAGACTGAAAAGGTGTGAAAAATATGAAGAGCTTCAAAATGTGTCAAAAATATGAGGAGCAGGAAACGGTCTGAAAAATAGGAGGAGCATGAAGTGGTGTTGAAAAACATGAAGAGCCTGAAAAGGTGTGAAAAATATGAAGAGCTTCAAAAGGTGTCAAAAATATGAGGAGCATGAAACGGTCTGAAAAGTAGGAAGAGCATGAAGTGGTGTTGAAAAACATGAAGAGTCTGAAAAGGTGTGTAAATATGAAGGGCATCAAAAAGTGTGAAAAATATGAAGAGCATGAAATGGTCTGAAAAATATGAGGAGCATGAAACGGTGTTCAAAAACATGAAGAGCCTGAAAAGGTGTGCAATATATGAAGAGCTTCAAAAGGTGTCAAAAATATGAATTGCATGAAACCGTCTGAAAAATAGGAGGAGCATGAAAAGGTCTGAAAAAATGGAGGAGCATGAAATGGTGTTGAAAATCATGAAGAGCCTGAAAATGTGTGAAAAATATGAAGAGCTTCAAAAGGTGTCAAAAATATGAGGATCATCAAAAGGTCTGAAAAATAGGAAGAGAATGAAGCAGTGTTTAAAAACAGGAAGCGCCTGAAAAGGTGTGAAAAATACGAAGAGCTTCAAAATGTGTCAAAAATATGAGGAGCAAGAAATCGTCTGAACAAGAGGAGGAGCCTGAAAAGGAGTTCAAAAACATGAAGAGCCTGAAAAGATGTGAAAAATATTAAGAGCTTCTAAAGGTGTCAAAAATATGAGGAGCATGAAACGGTCTGAAAAATAGGAGGAGCATGAAGCGGTGTTGAAAAACAGGAAGCGCCTGAAAAGGTGTGAAAAATATGAAGATCTTCACAAGGTGGCAGAAATACGAGGAGCATGAAACGGTCTCAAAAATAGGAGGAGCATGAAACGGTGTTGAAAAACATGAACAGCATGAAAAGCTTTGAAAAATATGAAGAGCTTCACAAGGTGTCAGAAATACAAGGAGAATGAAACGGTCTGAAAAATATGAGGAGCATGAAACGGAGTTCAAAAACATGAAAACCCTGAAAAGTTGTGAAATCTATGAAGAGCTTCAAAATATGTTAAAAATTGGAGGAGCATGAAACGGTCTGAAAAATATGAGGAGCAAGAAACGGTGTGAAAAATATGAAGAGCTTCAAAAGGTGTCAAAATAATGAGGAGCATGACACGGTCAGAAATATAGGAGGAGGATGATGCGGATTTGAAAATCATGAAGAGCCTGAAAAGGTGTGACAATTATGAAGCGCTTCAAAAGGTGTCAAAATAATGGGGAGCATTAAACGGTCTGAAAAACAGGAGGAGCATGAAATGGTGTTGAAAAATATGAAGAGCATTAAAAGGTTTGAAAAATATGAAGAGCTTCAAAAGGTGTCAAAAATATGAGGAGCATGAAACGGTGTTCAAAAACATGAAAAGCCTGAAAAGTTGTGAAAAATATGAAGAGCTTCAAAAGGTGTGAAAAATATGAGGAGCATGAAACGGTCTGAAAAATAGGAGGAGCATCAAATGGTGTTCAAAGACGTGAAGAGCATGAAAAGGTGTGCAATATAAGAAGAGCTTCAATATGTATCAAAAATATGAGGAGCATGAAACGGTCTGAAAAATAAGAGGAGCATGAAGTGGTGTTGAAAAATATGAAGAGCATGAAAACGTGTGAAAAATATGAAGAGCTTCAAAAGGTGTGAAAATATGAAGAGCTTCAAAAGGTGTCAAAAATATGAGGAGCATGAAGCGGTCTGAAAAATAGGAGGAGCATGAAGTGGTGTTGAAAAACATGAAGAGTTTGAAAAAGGTGTGAAACATATGAGTAGAATAAAATGGTCTGAAAAATAGGAGGAGCATGAAGTAGTCTTGAAAAACATGAAGAGCCTGAAAAGGTGTGAAAAATAGGAAGAGCTTCAAAAGGTGTCAAAAATATGAGGAGCATGAAACGGTCTGAAAAATATGAGGAGCATGAGGTTGTGTTGAAAAATATGAAGAGCCTGAAAAGGTGTGAAATATATGGAGAGCTTCAAAAGGTGTCAAAACATGAGCAGCATGAAACGGTCTGAAAAACAGGAGGAGCATGAAACAGTGTTCAAAAACAAGAAGAACCAGGAAAGGTGTGTAAAATATGAAGAGCTTCAAAAGGTGTCAAAAATATGAGGAGCATGAAACGGTCTAAAAAATAAGAGGAGCATGAAGTGGTGTTGCAAAAGAAGAAGACCCTGAAAAGGTGTGAAAAATATGAAGCACTTCAAAAGGTGTCAAAAATAAGAGAAGCATGAAACGGTCTGAAAAATAGGAGGAGCATGAAACAGTGTTGAAAAACATGAAGAGCCTGAAAAGGTGTGAAATATATGAAGAGCTTCAAAAGATGTCAAAAATATTAAGAGCATGAAACGGTCTGAAAAATAGGAGGAGCATGCAGCGGTGTTGAAAACCATGAAGAGCCTGAAAACGTGTGAAAAATATGAAGAGTTTCAAAAGGTGTCAAATATATAGGAGCATGAAACTGTCTGAAAAATAGTATGAGAATGAAACGGTTTTGAAAAAGATGAAGAGCATGAAAACCTGTGAAAAATATGATGAGCTTCAGAAGGTGTCAAAAATATGAGGAGCATGAAACGGTCTCAAAAATAGTACGAGCATGAAGCTGTGCTGAAAAACATGAAGAGAATGAAAAGGTGTGAAAAATATGAAGAGCTTCAAAAGGTGTCAAAAATATGAGGAGGATGAAACGGTCTGTAAAAGAGGAGGAGCATGAAGCTCTGTGGAAAAACATGAAGAGAATGAAAGGTGTTAAAAATATGAAGAGCTTCAAAAGTTGTCAAAAATATGAGGAGCATGAAACGTTTTCAAAAATAGGAGGAACATGAAGCGTTGTTTAAAAACGTGAAGAACCTGAAAAGGTGTGAAAAATATGAAGAGCTTCAAAAGGTGTCAAAAATATGAGGAGCATGAAAGAGACTGAAAAAAAATGAGGAGCATGAAACTGTGTTGAAAAACATGAAGAGATTGAAAATGTGTGAAAAATATGAAGAGCTTCTAAAGGTGTCAAAAATATGAGGAGCATGAAATGGTCTGAAAAATAAGAGGAGCATGAAGTGGTGTTGAAAAACAAGAAGAGTCTGAAAAGGTGTGAAAAATATGAAAGGCTTCAAAAGGTGTCAAAAATATTTGGAGCATGAAAAGGTCTGAAAAATAGTAGCAGCAAGAAACGGTGTTCAAAAACATGAAGAGCCTGAGAAGGTGTGAAAAATATGAAGAGCTTCAAAAGGTGACAAAAATATTAACAGCATGAAACGTTCTGAAAAAAGGAGGAGCATGAGGAGGTGTTGAAAAACATGAAGAGACTGAAAAGGTGTGAAAAATATGAAGAGCTTCAAAAGGTGTCAAAAATATGAGGTGCATGAAACGGTCTGAAAATAGGAGGAGTAAGAAGTGGTGTTTAAAAATATGAAGAGCCTGAAATGGGGTGAAAAATATGAAGAGCTTCAAAAGGTGTCAAAAATATGAGGAGCATGGAACAGTCTGAAAAATAGGAGGCGCATGAAACGTTCTGAAAAATAGGAGGAGCATGAAACGGTGTTGAAAAACATGAAAAGCGTGAAAAGGTGTGAAAAATAAGAAGACCTTCAAAAGATGTCAAATATGAGGAGCACGAAACGGTCTGAAAATTATGAGGAGCATGAAACGGTCTGAAAAATAGGAGGAGCATGAAGCGGTGTTGAAAAACAGGAAGCGCCTGAAAAGGTGTGAAAAATATGAAGATCTTCACAAGGTGTCAGAAATACGAGGAGCATGAAACGGTCTCAAAAATAGGAGGAGCATGAAAGGGTGTTGAAAAACATGAACAGCAAGAAAAGCTTTGAAAAATATGAAGAGCTTCACAAGGTGTCAGAAATACGAGGAGCATGAAACGGTCTGAAAAATATGAGGAGCATGAAACGGTGTTGAAAAACATGAAGAGCCTGAAAAGGTGTAAAATATATGAAGAGCTTCAAAAGGTGTAAAAAATATGAGGAGTTTGAAACGGTCTGAAAAATAAGAGGATCTGGTTTCCTCAGTGTGTATGCCCAGAAGTGGAATTGCTGGGTCATATGGCAGTTCTATTTCCAGTTTTTTAGGAAATCTCTACACCGTTTTCCATAGCGGCTGTACTAGTGTGCATTCCCACCAACAGTATAAGAGGGTTCCCTTTTCTCCACTCCCTCTCCAGCATTTATTGCTTGTAGACTTTTGGATAGCAGCCATCCTGACTGGCATGTAATGGTACCTCATTGTGGTTTTGATTTGCATTTCTCTAATAATGAGTGATGTTGAGCATCTTTTCATGTGTTTGTTATCCATCTGTATGTCTTCTTTGGAGAAATGTCTGTTTAGTTCTTTGGCTCATTTTGTATTGGGTCATTTATTTTTCTGGAATTGAGCTGCAGGATTTGCTTGTATATTTTTGAGATTAATCCTTTGTCTGTTTCTTCATTTGCTATTATTTTCTCCCAATCTGAGGGCTGTCTTTTCACCTTACTTATAGTTTCCTTTGTAGTGCAAAAGCTTTTAAGTTTCATTAGGTCCCATTTGTTTAGTTTTGCTTTTATTTCCAATATTCTGGGAGGTGGGTCATAGAGGATCTTGCTTTGATTTATGTTGGAGAGTGTTTTGCCTATCTTCTCCTCTAGGAGTTTTATAGTTTCTGGTCTTACATTTAGATCTTTAATCCATTTTGAGTTTATTTTTGTGTATGGTGTTAGAAAGTGTTCTATTTTCATTCTTTTACAAGTGGTTGACCAGTTTTCCCAGCACCACTTGTTAAAGAGGTTGTCTTTTTTCCATTGCATATCCTTGCCTCCTTTGTCAAAGATAAGGTGTCCATAGGTTCGTCTGAAAGAGACACGTGCACCCCAATGTTCATCGCAGCACTGTTTATAATAGCCAGGACATGGAAGCAACCTAGATGCCCGTCAGCAGATGAATGGATAAGAAAGCTGTGGCACATATACACCATGGAATATTACTCAGCCATTAAAAAGAATTCATTTGAATCAGTCCTAATGAGATGTATGAAGCTGGAGCCCATTATACAGAGTGAAGTATGCCAGAAAGATAAAGAACATTACAGCATACTGACACATGTATATGGAATTTAGAAAGGTGACAACGATAACCCTATATGCAGAACAGAAAAAGAGATACAGAAATACAGAACAGACTTTTAAACTTTGAGGGAGAATGTGAGGGTGGGATATTTCAAAAGAACAGCATGTATGCTATCTATGGTGAAACAGAGCACAAGCCCAGGTAGGATGCACGAGACAAGTGTTCCGGCTTGGTGCACAGGGAAGACCCAGAGGAATCGGGTGGAGAGGGAGGTGGGAGGGGGAATCGGGATTGGGAATACATGTAAATCCATGGCTGATTCATATCAAAGTATGACAAAACAACTGGAAAAATAAATAATAAAAAAAAATAAAAAAATAACAATAAAAAAAAAAAAATAAGAGGAGCATGAAACGGTGTTCAAAAACTTGAAGAGCCAGAAAAGGTGTGAAAAATATGAAAGCTTCAAAAGGTGTCAAAAATATGAGGAGCATGATACGGTCTGAAAAATAGGAGGAGCATAAAACGATGTTCAAAAACTTGAAGAGTCTGAAAAGGGGTGAAAAACATGAAGAGATCGAAAAGGTGTGAAATATATGAAGAGCTTCAAAAGGTGTCAAAAATATGAGGAGCATGAAACGGTATGAAAAATAGGAGGTGCATGAAGCGATGTTCAAAAACATGAAGATCCTGAAAAGGTGTGAAATAAATGAAGAGCTTCAAAAGGTGTCAAAAATTTGAGGAGCATGAAATGGTCTGAAATATAGGAGGAGCATGAAGCGGTGTTGAAAAGCATGAAGAGCCTGAAAAGGTGTGAAATATATGAAGAGCTCAAAAGGTGTCAAAAATATTAGGAGCATGAATCGGTCTGAAAAACAGGAGGAGCATGAAGCGGTCTTGAAGGACATGAAGAGCCTGAAAAGGTGTGAAAAGTATGAAGAGCTTCAAAAAAGTGTCAAAAGTATGAGGAGCATGAAACGGTCTAAAAAATAAGAGGAGCATGAAGCAGTGTTGAAAAACTTGAAGAGGCTGAAAAGTTGTGAAAAATAGGAGGAGCTTCAAAATGTGTCAAAAATATGAGGAGCATGAAACGGTCTGAAAAATAGGAGGAGCATGAAGTGGTGTTGAAAAATATGAAGAGCCTGAAAAGGTGTGAAAAATATGAAGAGTTTCAAAGGTGTCAAAAATATGAGGAGCTGAAACGGTCTGAAAAATAGGAGGAGCATGAAACGGTGTTCAAAAACATGAAGAGCCAGAAAAGGTGTGAAAAATATGAAAGCTTCAAAAGTTGTCAAAAATATGAGGAGCATGAAACGGTCTGAAAAGTAGGAGGAGCATGAAACGGTGTTCAAAAACATGAAGAGTCTGAAAAGGTGTGAAAAATATGAAGAGTTTCAAAAGGTGTCAAAAATATGAGGAGCATGAAACGGTATGAAAAATAGGAGGAGAATGAGGCGGTGTTGAAAAACATGAAGAGCCTGAAAATGTGTGAAATATATGAAGAGCTTCAAAACGTGTCAAAAAGATGAGGAGCACAAAACGGTCTGAAAAATAGGAGGAGCATGAAGCGGTGTTGAAAAACATGAAGAGCCTGAAAAGGTGTAAAAACATGAAGAGACTGAAAAGGTTTGAAATATATGAAGAGCTTCAAAAGGTGTCAAAAATATGAGGAGCATGAAACGGTCTGAAAAAGAGGAGGAGCATGAAGCGGTCTTGAAAGATATGAAGAGCGTGAAAAGGTGTGAAAAATATGAAGAGCTTCAAAAGTTGGAAAAATATGAAGAGCTTCAAAAGGTGTGAAAAATAGGAGGAGCATGAAGCGGTTTCACAAACATGAAGAGCCTGAAAAGGTGTGAAAAATATGAAGAGCTTCAAAAGTTGGAAAAATATGAAGAGCTTCAAAAGGTGTCAAAAATATCAGGAGCATGAAACGGTCTGGAAAATAGGATGAGCATGAAGTGGGGTTCAGAAAAATGACGAGCCTGAAAAGGTGTGAAATATATGAAGAGCTTCAAAAGGTGTCAAAAATATGTGGAGCATGAAATGGTCTGAAAAAAAGGAGGAGCATGAAGCGGTTTCAAAAACATGAAGAGCCTGAAACGAGTGAAAAATATGAAGAGCTTCAAAAGGTGTGAAAAATATGAAGAGCTTCAAAAGATGTCAAACATGAGATGAGCATGAAACGGTCTGAAAAATAGGAGGAGCATGAAGTCATGTTCAGAAAAATGACGAGCCTGAAAAGTTGTGAAATATATGAAGAGCTTCAAAAGGTGTCAAAAATATGTGGAGCATGAAACGGTCTGAAAAATGGGAGGAGCATGAAGCGGTGTTGAAAAACAGAAAGAGCCTGAAAAGGTGTGAAAAATATGAAGAGGTTCAAAAGGTGTCAAAAATGACATGAGCATGAAGCCGTCTGAAAAACATGTGGAGGATGAAGTGGTGTTGAAAAACATGAAGAGCCTGAAATGGTGTGAAATATATGAAGAGTTTCAAAAGGTGTCAAAAATATGAGGAGCATGAAACGTTCTGAAAAAGAGGAGGAGCAAGAAGCGGTGTTGAAAAACCTGAAGAGCCTGAAAAGTTGTCAAAAATATGAAGAGCTTCAAAAGGTGTGAAATATATGAAGAGCTTCAAAATGTGTAAAAAATGAGATGAGCCTGAAACGGTCTGAAAAAAATGAGGAGCATGAAGTGGTGTTGAAACACATGAAGAGCCTGAAAAGGTGTGAAAAATATGAAGACGTTCAAAGGTGTGAAATAAATGAGGATCATGAAACGGTTTGAAAAATAGCAGGAGCATGAAGCGGTGTTCAAAAACATGAAGAGCGTGAAAAGGTTTGAAAAACATGAAGAGCTTCATAGGTGTGAAATACATGAGGAGCATGAAACTGTCTGAAATAGGAGGAGCATGATGCGCTGTTCAAAAATATGTGGAGCCTGAAAAGGAGTGAAAAATATGAAAAGCTTCAAAATGTGTCAAAAATATGAGGAGCATGAAACGCCCTGAAAAAAAGGAGGAGCATGAAGCGGTGTTCAAAAACATGAAGAGCCTGAAAAGGTGTGAAAAATATCAAGAGCTTCCAAATGTGTGAAATACATGAGGAGCATGAAATGGTCTGAAAATAGGAGGAGCATGAAGCAGAGTTCAAAAACATGAAGAGCCTAAAAACGTGTGAAAAATATGAAGAGCTTCGAAAGGTTTCAGAAATGAGAGGAGCATGAAACGGTCTGAAAAATAGAAGGAGCATGAAGCGGTGTTGAAAAACATGAAGAGCCTGAATAGGTGTGAAAAATATGAAGAGGTTCAAAAGGTGTCAAACATATGAGCAGCAAGAATCGGTCTGAATTATAGGAGGAGCATGAAACGGTGTTCAAAACATGAAAAGCCTGTAAAGTTGTGAAAAATATGAAGAGCTTCAAAAGGTGTGAAAAACATGAAGAACTTCAAAAGGTGTCAAAAATTAGATGAGCATTAAACGGTCTGAAAAATAGGAGGAGCATGAAGTCGTATTGAAAAACATGAAGAGCCTGAAAAGGTGTGAAATATATGAAGAGCTTCAAAAGGTGTAAAAAATATGAGGACCTTCAAAAGGTGTCAAAAATATCAGGAGCATGAAACGGTCTGGAAAATAGGATGAGTATGAAGCGGTGGTTAAAAACATGAAGAGCCTGAAACGTGTGAAAAATATGATGTGCTTCAAAAGATGTCAAAAATGAGATGAGCATGAAACGGTCTGAAAAATAGGAGGAGCATGATGTGGTGTTCAGAAAAATGACGAGCCTGAAAAAGTGTGAAATATATGAAGAGCTTCCAAAGGTGTCAAAAATATATGGAGCATGAAACGGTCTGAAAAATAGGAGGAGCATGAAGCGGTGTTGAAAAACATGAAGAGCCGAAAAAGTGTGAGAAATATGAAGAGCTTCAAAAGGTGTCAAAAATATGAAGAGCTTCAAAAGGTGTCAAAAATGAGATGAGCATGAAGCCGTCTGAAAAACATGTGGAGGATGAAGTGGTGTTGAAAAACATGAAGAGCCTGAAAATGTGTGAAATATATGAAGAGCTTCAAAATGTGTCAAAAATATGAGGAGCATGAAACGGTCTGAAAATAGGAGGAGCATGATGTGCTGTTCAAAAACATGTGGAGCCTGAAAAGGACTGAAAAATATGAAGAGCTTCAAAAGGGGTCATAAAAAAGAGTAGCATGAAACGACCTGAAAAGTAGGAGGAGCATGAAGTGGTGTTGAAAAACATGAAGAGCCTGAAAAAGTGTGAAATATATGAAGAGCTTCAAAAGGTGTCAAACAGATGAGGAGGATGAAAAGGTCTGAAAAATAGGAGGAGCATGAAGCGGTGTTGAAAAACATGAAGAACCTGAAAAGGTGTGAAAAATATAAAGAGCATCAAAAGGTGTGAAATACATGAGGAGCATGAAACGGTCTGAAAAATAGGAGGAGCATGAAGCGGTGTTCAAAAACATGAAGAGCCTGAAAAGCTGTGAAAAATATGAAGAGCTTCAAAAGGTGTGAAAAATATGAAGAGCTTCAAAAGGTGTGAAAAATATGAAGAGCTTCAAAAGGTGTCAAAGATGAGATGAGCATCAAAAGGTCTGAAAAATAGGAAGAGCATGGAGTGGTGTTGAAAAACATGAAGACCTTGAAAAAGTGTGAAATATATGAAGAGTTTCAAAAGGTGTGAAAAATATGGGGAGTTTAAAACGTGTCAAAAATATGAGGAGCATGAAACGGTCTGAAAAATAGGAGGAGCATGAAACAGCATTCAAAACATAAAGAGCTTGAAAAGGTGTGAAAAATATGAAGAGCTTCAAAAGGTGTGAAATACATGAGGAACATGAAACGGTTTGAAAAATAGGAGGAGCTTGAAGCGGTGTTCAAAAACATGAAGAGCCTGAAAAGGTGTGAAAAACATGAAGAACTTCAAAATGTGTCAAATATATGAGGAGCATGAAACGGTCTGAAAAATAGGAGGAGCATGAAACGGTGTGCAAATACATGAAGAGCCTGAAAAGATGTGAAAAATATGAAGAGCTTCAAAAGGTGTGAAAAATATGAAGACTTTCAAAAGCTGTAAAAAATGAGATGAGCATGAAACGGTCTGAAAAATAGGCGGAGCATGAAGCGGTGTTCAAAACATGAAGGGCCTGAAAAGGTGTGAAAAATATGAAGAGCTTCAAAAGGTGTCAAAAATATGAGGAACATGAAACGGTCTGAAAAATAGGAGAAACACAAGTGGTGTTCAAAAACATGAAGAGCCTGAAAAGGTGTGAAAAATATGAAGAGATTCAAAAGGTGTCAAAAATATGAGGAGCATGAATGGGTGTTGAAAAACATGAAGAGCCTGAAAATGTGTGAAAAATATGAAGAGCTTCAAAAGGTGTCAAAAATATGAGGAGCATGAAACGGTCTGAAAAATAGGAGAAGCATGAAGCGGTGTTGAAAAACATGAAGAACATGAAAAGGTGTGAAAAATATGAAGAGCTTCAAAAGGTGTCAAAAATATGAGGAGCATGAACCGGTCTGAAAAATAGGAGGAGCATGAAGCGGTGTTCAAAAACATGAAGAGCATGAAAAGGTGTGAAAAATATGAAGAGCTTCAAAAGGTGTCAAAAATATGAGGAGCATGAAACGGTCTGAAAAATAGGAAGAGCATGAAGCGGTGTTGAAAAACATGAAAAGCCTGAAAAGCTTTGAAAAATATGAAGAGCTTCAAAAGGTGTCAAAAATATGAGGAGCATGAAACGGTCTGAAAAATAGGAGGAGCATGAAACGGTCTGAAAAATGGGAGGAGCATGAAGCGGCGTTGAAAAACATGAAGAGCCTGAAAACGTGTGAAAAACATGAAGAGCTTAAAAGTTGTGAGAAATACGAAGAGCTTCAAAAGGTGTCAATAATGAGACGAGCATGAAACGGTCTGGAAAATAGGACGAGCATGAAGCGGTGTTGAAAACATGAAGAGCCAGAAAAGGTGTGAAAAATATGAAGAGCTTCAAAAAGTGTCAAAAATATGAAGAGCATGAAACGGTCTGAAAAATAGGAGGAGCATGAAGTGATGTTGAAAAACATGATGAGCCTAAAAAGGTGTGAAAAATATGAAGAGCTTCAAAATGTGTCAAAAATATGAGGAGCATGAAACGGTCTGAAAAACAGTAGGATCATGAAGCCGTGTTGAAAAACATGGGGAGCCTGAAAAGGTGTGAAAAATATGAAGAGCTTCAAAAGCTGTAAAATATGAGTAGCATGAAACGGTCTGAAAAATAGGAGGAGAATGAAACGGTGTTCAAAAACATGAAGAGCCTGAAAAGGTGTGAAAAATATGAAGAGCTTTAAAAGGTGTGAAATATATGAGGACCATGAAACGGTCTGAAAAATAGGAGGAGCATGAAACCGTGTTCAAAAACATGAAGAGCCTGAAAAGTTGTGAAAAATATGAAGAGCTTCAAACGGTTGGAAATACATGAGGAGCATGAAACCGTCTTGAAAAACATGACGAGCCTGAAAAGGTGGGTAAAATATGAAGAGCTTCAAAAGGTGTGAAATACATGAGAAGCATGAATCGGTCTGAAAAATAGGAGGAGCATGAAGTGGTGTTTAAAACCATGAAGAGACTGAATAGGTGTGAAAAATATGAAGAGTTTCAAAAGGTGTCAAAATATGAGGAGTATGAAACGGTCTGAAACATATGAGGAGCATGAATCGGTTTTGAAAAATATGATGAGCCTGAAAATGTGTGAAAAATATGAAGATCTTCAAAACGTGTCAAAATATGAGGAGCATGAAACGGTCTGAAAAACAGGAGGATCATGAAGCCGTGTTGAAAAACATAAGGAGCCTGCAAAGGTGTGACAAATATGAAGAGCTTCAAAAGGTTGGAAATACATGAGGAGCATGAACGGTCTGGAAAATAGGAAGAGCATGAAGCGGTGTTGAAAAACATGAAGAGCCTGAAAAGGTGGGTAAAATATGAAGAGCTTCAAAAGGTGTCAAAAATATGAGAAGCATGAAACGGTCTGAAAAATAGGAAGAGCATGAAGCGGTGTTGAAAAACATGAAAAGCCTGAAAAGCTTTGAAAAATATGAAGAGCTTCAAAAGGTGTCAAAAATATGAGGAGCATGAAACGGTCTGAAAAATAGGAGGAGCATGAAACGGTCTGAAAAATGGGAGGAGCATGAAGCGGCGTTGAAAAACATGAAGAGCCTGAAAACGTGTGAAAAACATGAAGAGCTTAAAAGTTGTGAGAAATACGAAGAGCTTCAAAAGGTGTCAATAATGAGACGAGCATGAAACGGTCTGGAAAATAGGACGAGCATGAAGCGGTGTTGAAAACATGAAGAGCCAGAAAAGGTGTGAAAAATATGAAGAGCTTCAAAAAGTGTCAAAAATATGAAGAGCATGAAACGGTCTGAAAAATAGGAGGTGCATGAAGTGATGTTGAAAAACATGATTAGCCTAAAAAGGTGTGAAAAATATGAAGAGCTTCAAAATGTGTCAAAAATATGAGGAGCATGAAACGGTCTGAAAAACAGTAGGATCATGAAGCCGTGTTGAAAAACATGGGGAGCCTGAAAAGGTGTGAAAAATATGAAGAGCTTCAAAAGCTGTAAAATATGAGTAGCATGAAACGGTCTGTAAAATAGGAGGAGAATGAAACGGTGTTCAAAAACATGAAGAGCCTGAAAAGGTGTGAAAAATATGAAGAGCTTTAAAAGGTGTGAAATATATGAGGACCATGAAACGGTCTGAAAAATAGGAGGAGCATGAAACCGTGTTCAAAAACATGAAGAGCCTGAAAAGTTGTGAAAAATATGAAGAGCTTCAAACGGTTGGAAATACATGAGGAGCATGAAACCGTCTTGAAAAACATGACGAGCCTGAAAAGGTTGGTAAAATATGAAGAGCTTCAAAAGGTGTGAAATACATGAGAAGCATGAATCGGCCTGAAAAATAGGAGGAGCATGAAGTGGTGTTTAAAACCATGAAGAGACTGAATAGGTGTGAAAAATATGAAGAGTTTCAAAAGGTGTCAAAATATGAGGAGTATGAAACGGTCTGAAACATATGAGGAGCATGAATCGGTTTTGAAAAATATGATGAGCCTGAAAATGTGTGAAAAATATGAAGATCTTCAAAACGTGTCAAAATATGAGGAGCATGAAACGGTCTGAAAAACAGGAGGATCATGAAGCCGTGTTGAAAAACATAAGGAGCCTGCAAAGGTGTGACAAATATGAAGAGCTTCAAAAGGTTGGAAATACATGAGGAGCATGAAACGGTCTGGAAAATAGGAAGAGCATGAAGCGGTGTTGAAAAACATGAAGAGCCTGAAAAGGTGGGTAAAATATGAAGAGCTTCAAAAGGTGTCAAAAATTTGAGAAGCATGAAACGGTCTGAAAAATAGGAAGAGCATTAAACGGTGTTCAAAAACATGAAGAGCCTGAAATGGTGTGAAATATGAAGAGCTTCAAAAGGTGTCAAAAGTAGGAGGAGCAAGAAACAGTCTGAAAAATAGGAGGAGCATGAAGCGGTGTAAAAAACATGAAGACCCTGAAAAGGTGTGAAAAATATGAAGAGCATCAAAAGTTGTGAAAAATATGAAGAGCTTCAAAAGGTGATAAAAATTAGATGAGCATGAAACGGTCTGAAAAATATGAGGAGCATGAAGCGGTGTTGGAAATCATGAAGAGTCTGAAAAGGTGTGAAATATATTAAGTCCTTCAAAAGTTGTCAAAAATATGAGGATCATGAAACGGTCTGAAAATACGAGGAGCATGAAGCGGTGTTGAAAAACATGAAGAACCTGAAAAGGTGTGAAAAATATGAAGAGCTTCAAAAGGTGTCAAAACTATGAGGAGCATGAAACGGTCTGAAAATAGGAGGAGCATGAAAGGGTGTTCAAATGCATGAAGAGCCTGAAAAGGTGTGAAAAATATGAAGAGCTTCAAAAGGTGTAAAATACATGAGGAAAATGAAACGGTCTGGAAAATAGGATGAGCATGAAGTTGTGTTGAAAAACATGAAGAGACTGAAAAGGTGTGAAAAATATGAAGAGGTTCAAAAGGTGTGAAAAATATGACGAGTATGATACGGTCTGAAAAATAGGAGGAGCATGAAGCTCTGTTCAAAAACATGAAGATCCTGAAAAGTTGTGAAAAATATGAAAAGCTTCAAAAGTTGTCAAAAATATGAGGAGCATGAAACATTCTGAAAAATAGGAGGATCATGAAGCGGTGTTCAAAATCATGAAGAGGCTGAAAAGGTGTGAAAAATATGAAGAGCTTCAAAACGTGTGAAATACATGAGGAGCATGAAAAAGTCTGAAAAATAGGAGGAGCATCAAGCGGTGTTCAAAAACATGAAGAGCCTGAAAAGGTGTGAAAAATATGAAGAGCTTCAAAAGGTCTGAAAAATAGGAGGAGCATGAAACGGGCTGAAAAATAGCAGGAGCATGAAGCAGTATTCAAAAACATGAAGAGCCTGAAAAGGTGTGAAAAATATGAAGAGCTTCAAAAAATGTCAAAAATATGAGGAGCATTAAACGGTCTGAAAAATAGGAGCAGCATGAAACAATGTTCAAAAACATGAAGAGCCTGAAAAGGTGTGAAAAATATGAAGAGCTTCAAAATTGTGAAATACATGAGGAGCATGAAACTCTCTGAAAAATAGGAGGAGCATGAAGCGATTTTGAAAAACATGAAGAGTCTGAAAACGTGTGAAAATATGAAGAGCTTCAAAAATATGAAAAATTTGAAGAGCTTCAAAAGGTGTGGAAAATATGAAGAGCTTCAAAATGAGTCAAAAGTGAGATGAGCATGAAACGGTCTGAAAAATAGGAGGAGCATGAAGTGGTGTTGAAAAACATGAAGAGCCTGAAAATGTGTGAAATATATGAAGAGCTGCAAAAGTTGTCAGAAATGATGGAAACATGAAACGGTCTGAAAAATAGGATGAGCAAGAAGGGGTGTTGAAAAACATGAAGAGCGTGAAAATGTTTGAGAAATATGAAGAGATTCAAAAGGTGTGAAAAATATGAAGAGCTTCAAAAGGTGTCAAAAATGAGATGAGCATGAAACAGTCCGAAAAATAGGAGGAGCCTGAAATCGTGTTCAAAAACATGAAGAGCCTAAAAAGGTGTGAAAAATATAAAGAGCTTCAAAAGGTGTGAAATACATGAGGAGCGTGAAACGGTCTGAAAAATAGGAGGAGCATGAAGTGGTGTTGAAAAACATGAAGAGCCTGAAAATGTGTGAAATATATGAAGAGCTTAAAAAGGTGTCAGAAATGAGAGGAGCATGAAACGGTCTGAAAAATAGGAGAAACATGAAGTGGCTTTGAAAAACATGAAGAGCCTGAAAAGGTGTGAAAAATATGAAGAGCTTCAAAAGGTGTCAAAAATATGAGGAGCATGAAACGGTCTGAAAAATAGGAGGAGCAAGAAGCGGTGTTGAAAAAGATTAAGAGCCTGAAAACGTTTGAAAAATATGAAGAGCTTCAAAAGGTGTGGAAAATATGAAGAGCTTCAAAATGTGTCAAAAGCGAGATGAGTATGAAACGGTCTGAAAAATAGGAGGAGCATGAAGTGGTGTTGAAAAACAAGAAGGGCCGGAAAATGTGTGAAATATATGAAGAGCTTCAAAATTTGTCAGAAATGAGAGAATCATGAAACGGTCAGAAAAATAGGATGAGCAAGAAGGGGTGTTGAAAAACATGAAGAGCCTGAAAACGTTTGAGAAATATGAAGAGCTTCAAAAGGTGTGAAAAATATGAAGAGCTTCAAAAGTTGTTAAAAATGAGATGAGCATGACACAGTTTGAAAAATAGGAGGAGCATGAAACCGTGTTCAAAAACATGAAGAGCCTAAAAAGGTTGAAAAATATGAAGAGCTTCAAAAGGTGTGAAAAATACGAGGAGCATAAAACGGTCTGAAAAATAGGAGAAGCATGAAGTGGTGTTGAAAAACATGAAGAGCCTGAAAAAGTGTGAAATAAATGAAGAGCTTCAAATAGTGTCAAAAATATGAGGAGCATGAACCGGTCTGAAAAATAGGAGGAACACAAGTGGTGTTCAAAAACATGAAGAGCCTGAAAAGGTGTGAAAAATATGAAGAGATTCAAAAGGTGTCAAAAATATGAGGAGCATGAAACGGTCTGAAAAATAGCAGAAGCATGAAGTGGTGTTGAAAAACATGAAGAACATGAAAAGGTGTGAAAAACATGAAGAGCTTCAAAAGGTGTCAAAAATATGAGGAGCATGAACCGGTCTGAAAAATAGGAGGAGCATGAAGCGGTGTTCAAAAACATGAAGAGCATGAAAAGGTGTGAAAAATATGAAGAGCTTCAAAAGGTGTCAAAAATATGAGGAGCATGAAACGGTCTGAAAAATAGGAAGAGCATGAAGCGGTGTTGAAAAACATGAAGAGCCTGAAAAGGTGTGAAAAATATGAAGAGCTTCAAAAGGTGTCAAAAATATGAGGAGCATGAAACGGTCTGAAAAATGGGAGGAGCATGAAGCGGTGTTGAAAAACATGAAGAGCCTGAAAACGTGTGAAAAACATGAAGAGCTTAAAAGTTGTGAGAAATATGAAGAGCTTCAAAAGGTGTCAAAAATGAGACGAGCATGAAACAGTCTGGAAAATAGGACGAGCATGGAGCGGTGTTGAAAAACATGGGGGGCCTGAAAAGGTGTGAAAAATATGAAGAGCTTCAAAAGGTGTCAAAAATATGAGGAGCAAGAAACGGTCTGAAAAATAGGAGGAGCATGAAACGATGATCAAAAACATGAAGAGCCTGAAAAGATGTGAAAAATATGAAGAGCTTCAAAAGGTGTGAAATACATGAGGAGCATGAAACGGGCTGAAAAATAGGAGAAGCATGAAGTGGTGTGGAAAAACATGAAGAGCCTGAAAAGGTGTGAAAAATATGAAGAGCTTCAAAAGGTGTGAAATAAATGAGGAGCATGAAACGGTCTGGAATATAGGAGGAGCATGAAGCAGTGTTCAAAAACATGAAGAGCCTGAAATGGTGTGAATAATATGAAGAGCTTCAAAAGGTGTGAAATAAATGAAGAGCATGAAACGGTCTGGAATATAGGAGGAGCAAGAAGCGGTTTTCAAAAACATGACGAGCCTGAAAAGGTGTGAAAAATATGAAGAGCTTCAAAAGGTGTGAATAAATGAGGAACATGAAACGGTCTGGAAAATAGGAGGAGCATGAAGCGGTGTTCAAAAACATGAAGAGCCTGAAAAGGTGTGAAAAATATGAAGAGCTTCAAATGGTGTCAAAATTATGAGGAGCATGTAACGTTCTGAAAAATAAGAGGAGCATGAAACGTTGATCAAAAACATGAGGAGCCTGAAAAGGTGTGATAAATATGAAGAGCTTCAAATCATGTCAAAAATATGAGAAGCATGAAACGGTCTGAAAGATAGGAGGAGCATGAAACGGTGATCAGAAACATGAAGAACCTGAAAAGATGTGAAAAATATGAAGAGCTTCAAAAGGTGTGAAATTCATGAGGAGCATGAAACGGTCTGAAAAATAGGAGAAGCATGAAGTGGTGTGGAAAAACATGAAGAGCCTGAAAAGGTGTGAAAAATATGAAGAGCTTCAAAAGGTGTCAAAAATATGAAGAGCATGAAATGGTCTGAAAATTTGGAAGATCATGAGCGGTGTTCAAAAATATGAAGAGACTGAAAAGGTGTGAAAAATATGAAGAGCTTCAAATGGTGTCAAAAATATGAGTAGCATGAAACGGTCTGAAAGATAGGAGGAGCCTGAAACGGTGATCAGAAACATGAAGAGCCTGAAAAGTTGTGAAAAATATGAAGAGCTTCAAAAGTTGTCAACAATATGAGGAGCATGATACTGTCTGAAAAATAGGAGAAGCATGAAGTGGTGTGGAAAAACATGAAGAGCCTGAAAAGTTGTGAAAAATATGAAGAGGTTCAAAAGGTGTGAAATACATGAGGAGCATGAAACTCTCTGAAAAATAGGAGGAGTATGAAGTGGTGTTCAAAAACATGAAGAGCCTCAAAAGTTGTGAAAAATATGAAGAGCTTCAAAAGGTGTGAAAAATACAAGGAGCATGAAACGGTCTGAAAGATAGATGCGGCATGAAATGGTGTTGAAAAACATGAAGAGCCTGAAAAGGTGTGAAAAATATGAAGAGCTTCAAAAGGTGTGAAATACATGAGGAGTATGAAATGGGCTGAAAAATAGAAGCATGAAGTGGTGTGGAAAAACATAAAGAGCCTGAAAAGGTGTGAAAAATATGAAGAGCTTCAAAAGGAGTGAAATACATTAGGAGCATGAAACTCTCTGAAAAATAGGAGGAGCATGAAGCGGTGTTCAAAAACATGAAGAGCCTAAAAAGTTGTGAAAAATATGAAAAGCTTCAAAAGTTGTCAAAAATGAGATGAGCATGAAACGGTCTGAAAAATAGGAGGATCATGAAATGGTGTTGAAAAACATGAAGAGCCTGAAAAGGTGTGAAAAATATGAACAGCTTCAAAAGGTGTCAAAAATATGAGAAGCTGAAACGGTCTGAAAAATAGGAGGAGTATGAAACGGTGTTGAAAAACATGAAGAGCCTGAAAAGGTGTGAAAAATATGAAGAGCTTCAAAAGGTATGAAAAATATGAGGATCATGAAACGGCCTGAAAAATAGAAGCAGCATGAAACGGTGTTGAAAAATTTGATGAGCCTGAAAAGGAGTGAAAAATATGAAGAGCTTCAAAAGGGGTAAAAAATATGAAGAGCATGAACCGGTCTGTAAAATAGGAGGATCATGAAGCGGTGTTCAAAATCATGGAGAGCCTGAAAAGGTCTGAAAAATATGAAGAGCTTCAAAACGTGTCAACAATATGAGGAGCATGAAACGGTCTGAAAAATAGGAGGAGCAAGAAGCGGTGTTCAAAAACATGAAGAGTCTGAAAAGGTGTGAAATATATGAAGAGCTTCAAAAGGTGTCAAAAATATGAGGAGAATGAAACGGTCTGATAAATAGGAGGAGCATGAAATGGTGTTCAAACCCAAGAAGTGCATGAAAAGTTGTGAAAAATATGAAGAGCTTCAAAAGGTGTTAAAAATATGAAGAGCATGAAACGGTCTGAAAATTTGGAGGATCATGAGCGGTGTTCAAAAACATGAAGAGCCTGAAAAGGTGTGAAAAATATGAAGAGCTTCAAAAGGTGTGAAAAATATGAGAAGCATGAAACGGTCTGAAAGATAGGAGGAGCATGAAACGGCGATCAGAAACATGAAGAGCATGAAAAGTTGTGAAAAATATGAATAGCTTCAAAAGGTGTGAAATTCAAGAGGAGCATTAAACGGTCTGAAAAATAGGAGAAGCATGAAGTGGTGTGGAAAAACATGAAGAGCCTGAAAAGGTGTGAAAAATATGAAGAGCTTCAAAAGGTGTGAAATACATGAGGAGCCTGAAACTCTCTGAAAAATAGGAGGAGGATGAAGCGGTGTTCAAAAACATGAAGAGCCTGAAAATGCGTGAAAAATATGAAGAGCTTCAAATGGTGTCAAAAATATGAGAAGCATGAAACGGTCTGAAAAATAGAAGCAGCATGAAATGGTGTTGAAAAACATGAAGAGCCTGAAAAGGTGTGAAAAATATGAAGACTCAAAAATGTGAAAAATATGAAGAGTTTCAAAAGGTGTTACAAATTAGATGAGCATGAAACGGTCTGAAATATAGGAGCAGCATGAAGTGCTGTTGAAAAACATGAAGAGCCTGAAAAGGTGTGAAAAATATAAAGAGCTTCAAAAGGTGTGAATTACATGAGGAGCATGAAAAAGTCTGAAAAAAAAGGAGGAGCATAAGGCGGTGTTGAAAAGCATGAAGAGCCTGAAAAGATGTGAAAAATATGAAGAGATTCAAAAGATGTCAATAATATGAGGAGCATGAAACGGTCTGAAAAATGGGAGGAGCATGAAGCTGTGTTCAAAAACATGAAGAGCCGGAAAAAGTGTGAAAAATATTAGGAGCATGAAATTGTCTTAAAAATAGGACGTGCATGAAGTGGTGTTCAAAAACATGAAGAGCCTGAAAAGTTGTGAAAAATATGAAGAGCTTCAAAAGGTGTCAAAAATACGAGGAGCATGAAACGGTATGAAAAATAGGAGGAGCATGAAGCGTTGTTCAAAAACGTGAAGAGCCTAAAAATGTGTGAAAAATATGAAGAGCTTCAAAACGTTTCAAAAATATGAGGAGCATGAAACGGTCTGAAAAATAGAAGCAGCATGAAGCGGTGTTCAAAAACATGAAGAGCCTGAAAAGGTGTGAAAAATATGAAGAGCTTCAAATGGTGTCAAAAATATGAGGAGCAAGAAATGGTCTGAAAAATAGAAGGAGCATGAAATGGTCTTCAAAAACATGAAGAGCCTGAAAAGGTGTGAAAAATATGAAGAGCTTCAAAACGTGTCAAAAATGTGAGGAGCATGAAATGGTCTGAAAAATAGGAGGAGCATGAAGCGGTGTTCAAAAACATGAAGAGCCTGAAATGGTGTGAAAAATATGAAGAGATTCAAAATGTGTCAAAAATATGAGGAGCATGAAACGGTCTGAAAAAAGGAAGAGCAAAAAAGGGTGTTGAAAAACATGAAGAGACTGAAAACGTGTGAAAAATATGAAGAGCTTCCAAAGATGTGAAAAATATGAAGAGCTTCAAAAGGTGTCAAAAATGAGATGAGCATGAAACGGTCTGAAAAATACGAGGAGCATGAAGGTGTGTTGAAAATCATGAAAAGCCTGAAAAGGCGTGAAAAATATGAAGAGCTTCAAAAGATGTGAAAAATATGAAGAGCATCAAAAGATGTCAAAATGAGATGAGCATGAAACGGTCTGAAAAATAAGAGGAGCATGAAGGTGTGTTGAAAATCATGAAAAGCCTGAAAAGGCGTGAAAAATATGAAGAGCTTCCAAAGATGTGAAAAATATGAAGAGCTTCAAAAGGTGTCAAAAATGAGATGAGCATGAAACGGTCTGAAAAATACGAGGAGCATGAAGGTGTGTTGAAAATCATGAAAAGCCTGAAAAGGCGTGAAAAATATGAAGAGCTTCAAAAGATGTGAAAAATATGAAGAGCATCAAAAGATGTCAAAATGAGATGAGCATGAAACGGTCTGAAAAATAGGAGGAGCATGAAGTGGTGGTGCAAAACATGAAGAGCCTGAAAATGCGTGAAAAATATGAAGAGGTTCAAAAGGTGTGAAATACATGAGGTGCATGAAACTCTCTGAAAAATAGGAGGAGCATGAAGCGGTGTTCAAAAACATGAAGAGCCTGAAATGTTGTGAAAAATTTGAAAAGCTTCAAAAGGTGTCAAAAATATGAGGAGAATGAAACGGTTTGCAAAATAGGAGGAGCATGAAATGGTGTTCAAAAACATGAAGATCCTGAAAAGGTGTGAAAAATATGAAGAGCTTCAAAAGGTGTCAAAAATATGAGTAGCATGAATAGGTCTGAAAAATAGGAGGAGCATGACGCGGTGTTCAAAAACATGAAGAGCCTGAAAAGGTGTGAAAAATATGAAGAGCTTCAAAAGGTGTCAAAAATATGAGGAGCAAGAAATGGTCTGAAAAATAGAAGGAGCATGAAACGGTCTTCAAAAACATGAAGAGCCTGAAAAGGTGTGAAAAATATGAAGAGCTTCAAAAGGTGTCAAAGATGTAAGGAGCATGAAACGGTCTGAAAAATAGGAGGAGCATGAAGCGGTGTTCAAAAACATGAAGAGCCTGAAAAGGTGTGAAAAATATGAAGAGATTCAAAACGTGTCAAATATATGAGGAGCATGAAACTGTCTGAAAAAAGGAAGAGCAAGAAAGGGTGTTAAAAACATGAAGAGACTGAAAACGTGTGAAAAATATGAAGAGCTTCCAAAGATGTGAAAAATATGAAGAGCTTCAAAAGGTGTCAAAAGTGAGATGAGCATGAAACGGTCTGAAATATAGGAGGATCATGAGCGGTGTTGAAAGACATGAAGAACCTGAAAAGTTGTGAGAAATATGAAGAGCTTTCACAGGAGTCAAAAATATAAGGAGCATGAAACGGTCTGAAAAAGAGGAGGAGCATGAAGCGGTGTTGAAAAATATGAAGAGCCTGAAAAGGTGTGAAAAATATGAAGAGCTTACAAAGATGTGAAAAATAGGAAGAGCTTCAAAAGGTGTCAAAAATGAGATGAGCACGAAACGGTTTGAAAAATACGAGGAGCATGAAGGTGTGTTGAAAATATGAAAAGCCTGAAAAGGCGTGAAAAATATGAAGAGCTTCAAAAGATGTGAAAAATATGAAGAGCATCAAAAGATGTCAAAATGAGATGAGCATGAAACGGTCTGAAAAATAGGAGGAGCATGAAGTGGTGTTGAAAAAAATGAAAAGCCTGAAAAGGTGTGAAATATATGAAGAGCTTCAAAAGGTGTCAAAAATATGAGGAGAAAGAAACGGTCTGCAAAATAGGAGGAGAATGAAATGGAGTTCAAAAACACGAAGAGCATGAAAAGTTGTGAGAAATATGAAGAGCTTCAAAAGGTGTGAAAAATATGAGGAGCATGAAATGGTCTGAAAAATAGGAGGAGCATGAAGCGGTGTTCAAAACAAGACGAGCCTGAAAAGGTGTGAAAAATATGAAGAGCTTCAAAAGGTGTGAAATAAATGAGGAGCATGAAACGGTCTGAAATATAGGAGGAGCATGAAGCGGTGTTCAAAAACATGAAGAGCTTGAAAAGGTGTTAAAAATATGAAGAGCTTCTCAAGGTGTCAAAATATGAGGAGCATGAAACGGTCTGAAAAACAGGAGTAGCATGAAGTGGTGTTGAATAACATCAAGAGCCTGAAAAGGTGTGAAACATATGAAGAACTTCAAAAGGTGTGAAATTCATGAGGAGCATGAAAGGATCTGAAAAATATGGAAGCATGACGTGGTGTGGAAAAACATGAAGAGCCTGAAAAGGTGTGAAAAATATGAAGAGCTTCAAAAGGTGTCAAAAATATGAAGAACATGAAACGGTCTGAAATTTTGGAGGATCATGAGCGGTGTTCAAAAACATGAAGTGCCTGAAAATGTGTGAAAAATATGAAGAGCTTCAAATGGTGTCAAAAAGATGAGAAGCATGAAACGGTCTGAAAGATAGGAGGAGCATGAAACGGTGATCAGAAACATGAAGAGCCTGAAAAGTTGTGAAAAATATGAATAGCTTCAAAAGGTGTGAAATTCATGAGGAGCATGAAACCTTTCTGAAAAATAGGAGAAGCATGAAGTGGTGTGGAAAAACATGAAGAGCCTGAAAAGGTGTGAAAAATATGAAGAGCTTCAAAAGGTGTTAAAAATATGAAGAGCATGAAACGGTCTGAAAATTTGGAGGATGATGAGCGGTGTTCAAAAACATGAAGAGCCTGAAAAGGTGTGAAAAATATGAAGAGCTTCAAATGGTGTCAAAAATATGAGAAGAATGAAACGGCCTGAAAAATAGAAGCAGCATGAAACGGTGTTGAAAAATATGAAGAGCCTGAAAAGGTGTGAAAAATATGAAGAGCTGCAAAAGGTGTGAAAAATATGAGGAGCATGAAACGGTCTGAAAAATAGAAGCAGCATGAAACGGTGTTGAAAAACATGAAGAGCCTGAAAAGGTGTGAAAAATATGAAGAGCTTCAAAAGGTGTCAAAAATATGAGGAGCATGAAACGGCCTGAAAAATAGAAGCAGCATGAAACTGTGTTGAAAAATATGAAGAGCCTGAAAAGGTGTGAAAAATATGAATAGCTTCAAATGGTGTCAAAAATATGAGAAGAATGAAACGGCCTGAAAAATAGAAGCAGCATGAAACGGTGTTGAAAAATATGAAGAGCCTGAAAAGGTGTGAAAAATATGAAGAGCTTCAAAAATGTGAAAAACATGAAGAGCTTCAAAAGGTGTGAAATATATGAAGAGTTTCAAAAGGTGTTAAAAATTAGATGAGCATGAAAAGGTCTGAAATATAGGAGCAGCATGAAGTGCTGTTGAAAAACATGAAGAGCCAGAAAAGGTGTGAAAAATATAAAGAGCTTCAAAAGGTGTGAATTACATGAGGAGCATGAAAAAGTCTGAAAAAAAGGAGGAGCATAAGGCGGTGTTGAAAAGCATGAAGAGCCTGAAAAGGTGTGAAAAATATGAAGAGATTCAAAAGGTGTCAATAATATGAGGAGCATGAAACGGTCTGAAAAATGGGAGGGGCATGAAGCTGTGTTCAAAAACATGAAGAGCCTGAAAAGGTGTGAAAAATATGAGGAGCATGAAATTTTCTGAAAAATAGGAGGTGCATGAAGTGGTGTTCAAAAACATGAAGAGCCTGAAAAGTTGTGAAAAATATGAAGAGCTTCAAAAGGTGTCAAAAATACGAGGAGCATGAAACGGTCTGAAATATAGGAGGAGCATGAAGCGTTGTTCAAAAACGTGAAGAGCCTGAAAAGGTGTAAAAAATATGAAGAGCTTCAAAACGTGTCAAAAATATGAGGAGCATGAACCGGTCTGAAAAATAGAAGCAGCATGATGCGGTGTTCTAAAACATGAAGAGCCTGAAAACGTGTGAAAAATATGAAGAGCTTCAAAAGGTGTGAAAAATATGAAGATCTTCAAAAAGTGTCAAAAATTAGATGAGCATGAAACGGTCTGAAAAATAGGAGGAGCATGAAGCGTTGTTCAATAAGGTGAAGAGCCTGAAAAGGTGTGAAAAATATGGAGAGCTTCAAAAGTTGTCAAAAATATGAGGAGCATGAATAGGTCTGAAAAATAGGAGGAGCATGAAGCGGTGTTCAAAAACATGAAGAGCCTGAAAAGGTGTGAAAAATATGAAGAGCTTCAAAAGGTGTCAAAAATATGAGGAGCAAGAAATGGTCTGTAAAATAGAAGGAGCATGAAATGGTCTTCAAAAACATGAAGAGCCTGAAAAGGTGTGAAAAATATGAAGAGCTTCAAAAGGTGTCAAAAATGTGAGGAGCATGAAACGGTCTGAAAAATAGGAGGAGCATGAAACGGTGTTCAAAAACATGAAGAGCCTGAAAAGGTGTGAAAAATATGAAGAGCTTCAAAAGGTGTCAAAAATGAGATGAGCATGAAACGTTCTGAAATAAAGGAGGAGCATGAAGTGGTGTTCAAAAACATGAAGAGCCTTAAAAGGTGTGAAAAATATGAAGAGCATCAAAAGATGTCAAAATGAGATGAGCATGAAACGGTCTGAAAAATAGGAGGAGCATGAAGTGGTGTTGAAAAAAATGAAAAGCCTGAAAAGTTGTGAAATATATGAAGAGTCAAAAGATGTTAAAAATATGAGGAGAAAGAAATGGTCTGCAAAATAGGAGGAGCATGAAATGGTGTTCAAAAACACGAAGAGCATGAAAAGCTGTGAGAAATATGAAGAGCTTCAAAAGGTGTGAAATAAATGAGGAGCATGAAACGGTCTGAAATATAGGAGGAGCATGAAGCGGTGTTCAAAAACATGAAGAGCCTGAAAAGGTGTTAAAAATATGAAGAGCTTCTAAAGGTGTCAAAAATATGAGGAGCATGAAACGGTCTGAAAAACAGGAGTAGCATGAAGTGGTGTTGAATAACATCAAGAGCCTGAAAAGGTGTGAAAAATATGAAGAGCTTCAAAAGGTGTTAAAAATATGAAGAGCATGAAACGGTCTGAAAATTTGGAGGATCATGAGCGGTGTTCAAAAACATGAAGAGCCTGAAAAGGTGTGAAAAATATGTAGAGCTTCAAATGGTGTCAAAAATATGAGGAGCATGAAACGGTCTGAAAAATAGGAGGACCATGAAGTGGTGTTGAAAAACATGAAGAGACTGAAAAGGAGTGAAAAATATGAAGAGCTTCAATAAGTGTCAAAAATATGAGGAGCATGAAACGGTCTGAAAAATAGGAGGAGCATGAAACGGTGATCAAAAACATGAAGAGTCTGAAAAGGTGTGAAAAATATGAAGAGCTTCAAAAGCTGTCAAAAATATGAGGAGCATGAAAGGTCTGAAAAATAGGACGAGCATGAAGTGGTGCTAAAACACATGAAGAGCCAGAAAAGTTGTGAAATAATGAAGAGCTTCTAAAGGTGTCAAAAATATGAGGAGGATGAAACGGTCTGAAAAATAGGAGGAGCATGAAGTGGTGTTGAAAAACCTGAAGAGCCTGAAAAGGTGTGAAAAATATGAAGAGCTTCAAAATGTGTCAAAAATATGAGGAGCATGAAACGGTCTGGAAAATAGGAGGGGCATGAAGCAGTGTTCAAAAACATGAAGAGTCTGAAAGCGTGTGAAAACTATGAAGAGCTTCAAAAGGTGTCAAAATTATTAGGGGCATGAAACGGTCTGAAAAATACGAGGAGCATGAAGTGGTGTTGAAAAACATGAAGAGCCTGAAAAGGTGTGAAAATTATGAAGAGCTTCAAAAGGTGTCAAAAATATGAGGAGCATGAAACGGTCTGAAAAATAGGAGAAGCGTGAAGCTGTGTTCAAAAACATGAAGAGCCTGATAAGGTGTGAAAAATATGAATAGCTTCAAAAGGTGTGAAAAATATGAGGAGCATGAAGAGGTCTGAAAAATAGAAGCAGCATGAAATGGTGTTGAAAACCATGAAGAGCCTGAAAAGGTGTGAAATATATGAAGAGCTTCAAAAATGTGAAAAACATGAAGAGCTTCAAAAGGTGTGAAATATATGAAGAGTTTCAAAAGGTGTTAAAAATTAGATGAGCATGAAAAGGTCTGAAATATAGGAGCAGCATGAAGTGCTGTTGAAAAACATGAAGAGCCAGAAAAGGTGTGAAAAATATAAAGAGCTTCAAAAGGTGTGAATTACATGAGGAGCATGAAAAAGTCTGAAAAAAAGGAGGAGCATAAGGCGGTGTTGAAAAGCATGAAGAGCCTGAAAAGGTGTGAATAATATGAAGAGATTCAAAAGGTGTCAATAATATGAGGAGCATGAAACGGTCTGAAAAATGGGAGGGGCATGAAGCTGTGTTCAAAAACATGAAGAGCCTGAAAAGGTGTGAAAAATATGAGGAGCATGAAATTTTCTGAAAAATAGGAGGTGCATGAAGTGGTGTTCAAAAACATGAAGAGCCTGAAAAGTTGTGAAAAATATGAAGAGCTTCAAAAGGTGTCAAAAATACGAGGAGCATGAAACGGTCTGAAATATAGGAGGAGCATGAAGCGTTGTTCAAAAACATGAAGAGCCTGAAAACGTGTGAAAAATATGAAGAGCTTCAAAAGGTGTGAAAAATATGAAGATCTTCAAAAAGTGTCAAAAATTAGATGAGCATGAAACGGTCTGAAAAATAGGAGGAGCATGAAGCGTTGTTCAATAAGGTGAAGAGCCTGAAAAGGTGTGAAAAATATGGAGAGCTTCAAAAGTTGTCAAAAATATGAGGAGCATGAATAGGTCTGAAAAATAGGAGGAGCATGAAGCGGTGTTCAAAAACATGAAGAGCCTGAAAAGGTGTGAAAAATATGAAGAGCTTCAAAAGGTGTCAAAAATATGAGGAGCAAGAAATGGTCTGTAAAATAGAAGGAGCATGAAATGGTCTTCAAAAACATGAAGAGCCTGAAAAGGTGTGAAAAATATGAAGAGCTTCAAAAGGTGTCAAAAATGTGAGGAGCATGAAACGGTCTGAAAAATAGGAGGAGCATGAAGCGGTGTTCAAAAACATGAAAAGCCTGAAATGGTGTGAAAAATATGAAGAGCTTCAAAAGATGTGAAAAATATGAAGAGCATCAAAAGATGTCAAAATGAGATGAGCATGAAACGGTCTGAAAAATAGGAGGAGCATGAAGTGGTGTTGAAAAAAATGAAAAGCCTGAAAAGTTGTGAAATATATGAAGAGTCAAAAGATGTTAAAAATATGAGGAGAAAGAAATGGTCTGCAAAATAGGAGGAGCATGAAATGGTGTTCAAAAACACGAAGAGCATGAAAAGCTGTGAGAAATATGAAGAGCTTCAAAAGGTGTGAAATAAATGAGGAGCATGAAACGGTCTGAAATATAGGAGGAGCATGAAGCGGTGTTCAAAAACATGAAGAGCCTGAAAAGGTGTTAAAAATATGAAGAGCTTCTAAAGGTGTCAAAAATATGAGGAGCATGAAACGGTCTGAAAAACAGGAGTAGCATGAAGTGGTGTTGAATAACATCAAGAGCCTGAAAAGGTGTGAAAAATATGAAGAGCTTCAAAAGGTGTTAAAAATATGAAGAGCATGAAACGGTCTGAAAATTTGGAGGATCATGAGCGGTGTTCAAAAACATGAAGAGCCTGAAAAGGTGTGAAAAATATGAAGAGCTTCAAATGGTGTCAAAATATGAGAAGAATGAAACGGTCTGAAAGATAGATGCGGCATGAAATGGTGTTGAAAAACATGAAGACCCTGAAAAGGTGTGAAAAATATGAAGAGCTTCAAAAGGTGTGAAATACATGAGGACCATGAAACGGGCTGAAAAATAGAAGCATGAAGTGGTGTGGAAAAACATGAAGAGCCTGAAAAGTTGTGAAAAATATGAAGAGCTTCAAAAGGAGTGAAATATATTAGGAGCATGAAACTCTCTGAAAAATAGGAGGAGCATGAAGCGGTGTTCAAAAACATGAAGAGCCTAAAAAGTTGTGAAAAATATGAAAAGCTTCAAAAGGTGTCAAAAATGAGATGAGCATGAAACGGTCTGAAAAATAGGAGGATCATGAAACGATGTTGAAAAACATGAAGAGCCTGAAAATGTGTGAAAAATATGAAGAGTATCACAAGGTGTCAAAAATATGAGGAGCATGAAATGGTCTGAAAAATAGGAGGAGCATGAAGCTGTGTTCAAAAATATGAAGAGCCTGAAATGGTGTGAAAAATATGAAGAGCTTCAAAAGGTGTGAAAAATATGAGGAGCATGAAACGGTCTGAAAAATAGAAGCAGCATGAAACGGTGTTGAAAAACATGAAGAGCCTGAAAAGGTGTGAAAAATATGAAGAGCTTCAAAAGGTGTGAAAAATATGAGGAGCATGAAACGGCCTGAAAAATAGAAGCAGCATGAAACGGTGTTGAAAAATATGAAGAGCCTGAAAAGGTGTGAAAAATATGAAGAGCTTCAAAAGGGGTCAAAAATATAAAGAGCATGAAACGGTCTGTAAAATAGGAGGTTCATGAAGCGGTGTTCAAAATCATGAAGAGCCTGAAAAGGTGTGAAAAATATGAATAGCTTCTATAGGTGTCAAAAATATGAAGAGCATGAAACGGTCTGAAATTTTGGAGGATCATGATTGGTGTTCAAAAACATGAAGAGCCTGAAAAGGTGTGAAAAATATGAAGAGCTTCAAATGGTGTCAAAAATATGAGAAGCATGAAACGGTGTGAAAGATAGGAGGAGCATGAAACGGTGATCAGAAACATGAAGAGCCTGAAAAGTTGTGAAAAATATGAAGAGCTTCAAAAGGTGTGAAATTCATGAGAAGCATGAAAAAGTTTGAAAAATACGAGAAGCATGAAGTGGTGTGTAAAAACATGAAGAACCTGAAAAGGTGTGAAAAATATGAAGAGTTTCAAAAGGTGTCAAAAATATGAAGAGCATGAAACGGTCTGAAATTTCGGAGGATCATGAGCAGTGTTCAAAAACATGAAGAGCCTGAAAAGGGGTGAAAAATATGAAGAGCTTCAAAAGGTGTGAAAAATATGGAGAGCATGAAACGGTGTGAAAAATAGAAGCAGCATGAAATGGTGTTGAAGAACATGAAGAGCCTGAAAAGCTGTGAAAAATATGAAGAGCTTCAAAAGGGGTCAAAAATTTGAGGAGCCTGAAACATTCTGAAAATTAGTAGGATCATGAGCGGTGTTCAAAAAAATGAAGAGCCTGAAAAGGTGTGAAAAATATGAAGAGCTTCAAAAGGGGTCAAAAATATGAGGAGCATGAAACGGTCTGAAAGATAGGAGGAGAATGAAACGGTGATCAGAAACATGAAGAGCATGAAAAGGTGTGAAAAATATGAAGAGCTTCAAAAGGTGTGAAATTCATGAGGAGCATGAAACGGTCTGAAAAATGGGAGAAGCATGAAGTGGTGTGGAAAAACATGAAGAGCCTGAAAAGGTGTGAAAAATATGAAGAGATTCAAAAGGTGTGAAATACATGAGGAGCATGAAACTCTCAGAAAAATAGGAGGAGCATGAAGTGGTGTTCAAAAACATGAAGAGTCTTAAAAGGTGTGAAAAATATGAAGAGCTTCAATAGGTGTGAATAATATGAGGAGCAGGATACGGTCTGAAAATAGGAGGAGCATGAAGCGGTGTTCAAAAACATGAAGAGTCTGAAAAACTGTGAAAAATATGAAAAGCTTGAAAAGGTGTCAAAAATGAGATGAGCATGAAACGGTCTGAAAAATAGGAGGAGCATGAAGCGGTGTTGAAAAACATGAAGAGCATGAAAACGTGTGAAAAATATGAAGAGCTTCAAAAGTTGTCAAAAATATGAGGAGCATGAAACGGTCTGCAAAAAAGGAGGAGCATGAAGTGGTGTTGAAAAACTTGAACAGCCAGAAAAGGTGTGAAAAATATGAAAAGCGTCAAAAGGTGGAAAAATATGTGGAGCATGAAACGGTCTGAAAAATAGGAGGAGACTGAAGCAGTGTTCAAAAACATGAAGAGTCTGAAAAGGTGTGAAAAATATGAAGAGCTTCAAAATGTGTCAAAAATATGAGTAGCATGAAACGGTCTGAAAAATAGCAAGAGCATGAAGCGGTGTTGAAAAACATGAAGAGCCTGAAAAGCTGTGAAAAATATGAAGAGCTTCAAAAAGTGTGAAAAATATGAGGAGCATGAAACGTTCTGAAAAATAGGAGGAGGATGAAGTGGTGTTCAAAAACACGAAGAGTCTGAAAACGTGTGAAAAATATGAAGAGCTTCAAAAGGTGTGAAAAATATGAAGAGCTTCAAAAGTGTCAAAATTGAGATGAGCATGAAACGGTCTGAAAAATAAGAGGAGCATGAAGTGGTGTTGAAAAAAAATGAAGAGCCTGAAAAGTTGTGAAATATATGAAGACCTTCAAAAGGTGTCAAAAACATGAGGAGAAAGAAACGGTCTGAAAAATAGGAGGAGCATGAAACGGTGATCAGAAACATGAAGAGCCTGAAAACGTGCGAAAAATATGAAGAGCTTCAAATGTGTCAAAAATGAGATGAGCATGAATCGGTCTGAAAAAGAAGAGGAGCATGAAGAGGAGTTGAAAAAAAAAGAAGAGCCTGAAAAGGTGTGAAATATATGAAGACCTTGAAAAGCTGTCCAAAATATGAGGAGAATGAAACGGTCTGAATAATAGGAGGAGCATGAAGCGGTGTTGAAAAACATGAAGAGCCTGAAAAGGTGTGAAAAATATGGAGAGATTCTAAAGGTTTCAAAAATGAAAAGAGCATGAAACGGTCTGAAAAATAAGAGGAGCATGAAGTGGTGTGGAAAAACATGAAGAGACTGAAAAGGTGTGAAAAATATGAAGAGCTTCAAAAGGTGTGAAATACATGAGGAGCATGAAACTCTCTGAACAATAGGAGGAGCATGAAACTGTGTTAAAAACATGAAGAGCCTGAAAAGGTGTGAAAAATATGAAGAGCTTTAAAAGCTGTGAAAAACATGAGGAGCATGAAACCGTCTTAAAAACAGAAGCAGCATGAAACGGTGTTGAAAAACATGAAGAGCCTGCAAACGTGTGAAAAATATGAAGAGCTTCAAAAGGTATGAAATATATGAAGAGCTTCAAAAGGTGTCAAAAATGAGATGAGCATGAAACGGTCTGAAAAATAGGAGGAGCATGAAACGGTGATCAGAAACATGAAGAGCCTGAAAAGGTGTGAAAAATATGAAGAGCTTCAAAGGCGTGAAATTCATGAGGAGCATGAAACGGTCTGAAAAATAGGAGAAGCATGAAGTGGTGTGGAAAAACATGAAGAGCCTGAAAAGGTGTGTAAAATATGAAGAGCTTCAAAAGGTGTGAAATACATGAAGAGCATGAAACTCTCTGAAAAATAGGAGGAGCATGTAGTGGTGTTCAAAAACATGAAGAGTCTTAAAAGGTGTGAAAAATATGAAGAGCTTCAATAGGTGTGAATAATATGAGGAGCAGGATACGGTCTGAAAATAGGAGGAGCATGAAGCGGTGTTCAAAAACATGAAGAGTCTGAAAAACTGTGAAAAATATGAAAAGCTTGAAAAGGTGTCAAAAATGAGATGAGCATGAAACGGTCTGAAAAATAGGAGGAGCATGAAGCGGTGTTGAAAAACATGAAGAGCATGAAAACGTGTGAAAAATATGAAGAGCTTCAAAAGTTGTCAAAAATATGAGGAGCATGAAACGGTCTGCAAAAAAGGAGGAGCATGAAGTGGTGTTGAAAAACTTGAACAGCCAGAAAAGGTGTGAAAAATATGAAAAGCGTCAAAAGGTGGAAAAATATGTGGAGCATGAAACGGTCTGAAAAATAGGAGGAGACTGAAGCAGTGTTCAAAAACATGAAGAGTCTGAAAAGGTGTGAAAAATATGAAGAGCTTCAAAATGTGTCAAAAATATGAGTAGCATGAAACGGTCTGAAAAATAGCAAGAGCATGAAGCGGTGTTGAAAAACATGAAGAGCCTGAAAAGCTGTGAAAAATATGAAGAGCTTCAAAAAGTGTGAAAAATATGAGGAGCATGAAACGTTCTGAAAAATAGGAGGAGGATGAAGTGGTGTTCAAAAACACGAAGAGTCTGAAAACGTGTGAAAAATATGAAGAGCTTCAAAAGGTGTGAAAAATATGAAGAGCTTCAAAAGTGTCAAAATTGAGATGAGCATGAAACGGTCTGAAAAATAAGAGGAGCATGAAGTGGTGTTGAAAAAAAATGAAGAGCCTGAAAAGTTGTGAAATATATGAAGACCTTCAAAAGGTGTCAAAAACATGAGGAGAAAGAAACGGTCTGAAAAATAGGAGGAGCATGAAACGGTGATCAGAAACATGAAGAGCCTGAATACGTGCGAAAAATATGAAGAGCTTCAAATGTGTCAAAAATGAGATGAGCATGAATCGGTCTGAAAAAGAAGAGGAGCATGAAGAGGAGTTGAAAAAAAAAGAAGAGCCTGAAAAGGTGTGAAATATATGAAGACCTTGAAAAGCTGTCCAAAATATGAGGAGAATGAAACGGTCTGAATAATAGGAGGAGCATGAAGCGGTGTTGAAAAACATGAAGAGCCTGAAAAGGTGTGAAAAATATGGAGAGATTCTAAAGGTTTCAAAAATGAAAAGAGCATGAAACGGTCTGAAAAATAAGAGGAGCATGAAGTGGTGTGGAAAAACATGAAGAGACTGAAAAGGTGTGAAAAATATGAAGAGCTTCAAAAGGTGTGAAATACATGAGGAGCATGAAACTCTCTGAACAATAGGAGGAGCATGAAACTGTGTTAAAAACATGAAGAGCCTGAAAAGGTGTGAAAAATATGAAGAGCTTTAAAAGCTGTGAAAAACATGAGGAGCATGAAACCGTCTTAAAAACAGAAGCAGCATGAAACGGTGTTGAAAAACATGAAGAGCCTGCAAACGTGTGAAAAATATGAAGAGCTTCAAAAGGTATGAAATATATGAAGAGCTTCAAAAGGTGTCAAAAATGAGATGAGCATGAAACGGTCTGAAAAATAGGAGGAGCATGAAACGGTGATCAGAAACATGAAGAGCCTGAAAAGGTGTGAAAAATATGAAGAGCTTCAAAGGCGTGAAATTCATGAGGAGCATGAAACGGTCTGAAAAATAGGAGAAGCATGAAGTGGTGTGGAAAAACATGAAGAGCCTGAAAAGGTGTGTAAAATATGAAGAGCTTCAAAAGGTGTGAAATACATGAAGAGCATGAAACTCTCTGAAAAATAGGAGGAGCATGTAGTGGTGTTCAAAAACATGAAGAGTCTGAAAAGGTGAGAAAAATATGAAGAGCTTCAAAAAGTGTCAAAAATATGAGGAGCATGAAACGGTCTGAAAAATAGGAGGAGCATGAAGTGGTCTTGAAAAACATGAAGAGCCAGAAAACGTGTGAAAAATATGAAGAGCTTCAAAAGGTGTAAAAAATATGGGGAGCATGAAACGGTCTGCAAAAAAGGAAGAGCATGAAGTGGTGTTGAAAAACTTGAACAGCCAGAAAATGTGTGAAAAATATGAAAAGCTTCAAAAGGTGGTAAAAATATGCGGAGCATGAAACAGTCTGTAAATAGGAGGAGCATGAAGCGGTGTTCAAAAACATGAAGAGCCTGAAAAGGTGTGAAAAATATGAAGAGCTTCACAATGTGTCAAAATATGAGGAGCATGAAACGGTCTGAAAAAGAGGAGGAGCATGAATCGGTGTTGAAAAACATGAAGAGCCTAAAAAGTTGTGAAAAATATGAAGAGCTTCAAAAGGTGTGAAAAATATGAAGAGCTTCAAATGTGTCAAAAATGAGATGAACATGAAACGGTCTGAAAAATAAGAGGAGCATGAAGTGGTGTTGAAAAAAAAGAAGAGGCTGAAAAGGTGTGAAATATATGAAGACCTTCAAAAGGTGTCAAAAATATGAGGAGATGGAAACGTTCTGAATAATAGGAGGAGCATGAAGCGCCTTTGAAAAACATGAAGAGCCTGAAAACGTGTGAAAAATATAAAGAGCTTCAAAAGGTGTGAAAAATATGAAGAGCTTCAAATGTGTCAAAAATGAGATGAGCATGAAACGGTCTGAAAAATAGGAGGAGCATGAAGCGGTGTTCAAAACATGAAGAGCCTGAAAAGGTGTGAAAAATATGAAGAGATTCAAAACGTGTCAAATATATGAGGAGCATGAAACTGTCTGAAAAAAGGAAGAGCAAGAAAGGGTGTTAAAAACATGAAGAGACTGAAAACGTGTGAAAAATATGAAGAGCTTCCAAAGATGTGAAAAATATGAAGAGCTTCAAAAGGTGTCAAAAGTGAGATGAGCATGAAACGGTCTGAAATATAGGAGGATCATGAGCGGTGTTGAAAGACATGAAGAACCTGAAAAGTTGTGAGAAATATGAAGAGCTTTCACAGGAGTCAAAAATATAAGGAGCATGAAAGGGTCTGAAAAAGAGGAGGAGCATGAAGCGGTGTTGAAAAATATGAAGAGCCTGAAAAGGTGTGAAAAATATGAAGAGCTTACAAAGATGTGAAAAATAGGAAGAGCTTCAAAAGGTGTCAAAAATGAGATGAGCACGAAACGGTTTGAAAAATACGAGGAGCATGAAGGTGTGTTGAAAATATGAAAAGCCTGAAAAGGCGTGAAAAATATGAAGAGCTTCAAAAGATGTGAAAAATATGAAGAGCATCAAAAGATGTCAAAATGAGATGAGCATGAAACGGTCTGAAAAATAGGAGGAGCATGAAGTGGTGTTGAAAAAAATGAAAAGCCTGAAAAGGTGTGAAATATATGAAGAGCTTCAAAAGGTGTCAAAAATATGAGGAGAAAGAAACGGTCTGCAAAATAGGAGGAGAATGAAATGGTGTTCAAAAACACGAAGAGCATGAAAAGTTGTGAGAAATTTGAAGAGCTTCAAAAGGTGTGAAAAATATGAGGAGCATGAAATGGTCTGAAAATTAGGAGGAGCATGAAGCGGTGTTCAAAACAAGACGAGCCTGAAAAGGTGTGAAAAATATGAAGAGCTTCAAAAGGTGTGAAATAAATGAGGAGCATGAAACGGTCTGAAATATAGGAGGAGCATGAAGCGGTGTTCAAAAACATGAAGAGCTTGAAAAGGTGTTAAAAATATGAAGAGCTTCTCAAGGTGTCAAAATATGAGGAGCATGAAACGGTCTGAAAAACAGGAGTAGCATGAAGTGGTGTTGAATAACATCAAGAGCCTGAAAAGGTGTGAAACATATGAAGAACTTCAAAAGGTGTGAAATTCATGAGGAGCATGAAATGATCTGAAAAATATGGAAGCATGACGTGGTGTGGAAAAACATGAAGAGCCTGAAAAGGTGTGAAAAATATGAAGAGCTTCAAAAGGTGTCAAAAATATGAAGAACATGAAACGGTCTGAAATTTTGGAGGATCATGAGCGGTGTTCAAAAACATGAAGTGCCTGAAAATGTGTGAAAAATATGAAGAGCTTCAAATGGTGTCAAAAAGATGAGAAGCATGAAACGGTCTGAAAGATAGGAGGAGCATGAAACGGTGATCAGAAACATGAAGAGCCTGAAAAGTTGTGAAAAATATGAATAGCTTCAAAAGGTGTGAAATTCATGAGGAGCATGAAACCTTTCTGAAAAATAGGAGAAGCATGAAGTGGTGTGGAAAAACATGAAGAGCCTGAAAAGGTGTGAAAAATATGAAGAGCTTCAAAAGGTGTTAAAAATATGAAGAGCATGAAACGGTCTGAAAATTTGGAGGATGATGAGCGGTGTTCAAAAACATGAAGAGCCTGAAAAGGTGTGAAAAATATGAAGAGCTTCAAATGGTGTCAAAAATATGAGAAGAATGAAACGGCCTGAAAAATAGAAGCAGCATGAAACGGTGTTGAAAAATATGAAGAGCCTGAAAAGGTGTGAAAAATATGAAGAGCTTCAAAAGGTGTGAAAAATATGAGGAGCATGAAACGGTCTGAAAAATAGAAGCAGCATGAAACGGTGTTGAAAAACATGAAGAGCCTGAAAAGGTGTGAAAAATATGAAGAGCTTCAAAAGGTGTCAAAAATATGAGGAGCATGAAACGGCCTGAAAAATAGAAGCAGCATGAAACTGTGTTGAAAAATATGAAGAGCCTGAAAAGGTGTGAAAAATATGAATAGCTTCAAATGGTGTCAAAAATATGAGAAGAATGAAACGGCCTGAAAAATAGAAGCAGCATGAAACGGTGTTGAAAAATATGAAGAGCCTGAAAAGGTGTGAAAAATATGAAGAGCTTCAAAAATGTGAAAAACATGAAGAGCTTCAAAAGGTGTGAAATATATGAAGAGTTTCAAAAGGTGTTAAAAATTAGATGAGCATGAAAAGGTCTGAAATATAGGAGCAGCATGAAGTGCTGTTGAAAAACATGAAGAGCCAGAAAAGGTGTGAAAAACATAAAGAGCTTCAAAAGGTGTGAATTACATGAGGAGCATGAAAAAGTCTGAAAAAAAGGAGGAGCATAAGGCGGTGTTGAAAAGCATGAAGAGCCTGAAAAGGTGTGAAAAATATGAAGAGATTCAAAAGGTGTCAATAATATGAGGAGCATGAAACGGTCTGAAAAATGGGAGGGGCATGAAGCTGTGTTCAAAAACATGAAGAGCCTGAAAAGGTGTGAAAAATATGAGGAGCATGAAATTTTCTGAAAAATAGGAGGTGCATGAAGTGGTGTTCAAAAACATGAAGAGCCTGAAAAGTTGTGAAAAATATGAAGAGCTTCAAAAGGTGTCAAAAATACGAGGAGCATGAAACGGTCTGAAATATAGGAGGAGCATGAAGCGTTGTTCAAAAACGTGAAGAGCCTGAAAAGCTGTAAAAAATATGAAGAGCTTCAAAACGTGTCAAAAATATGAGGAGCATGAACCGGTCTGAAAAATAGAAGCAGCATGATGCGGTGTTCTAAAACATGAAGAGCCTGAAAACGTGTGAAAAATATGAAGAGCTTCAAAAGGTGTGAAAAATATGAAGATCTTCAAAAAGTGTCAAAAATTAGATGAGCATGAAACGGTCTGAAAAATAGGAGGAGCATGAAGCGTTGTTCAATAAGGTGAAGAGCCTGAAAAGGTGTGAAAAATATGGAGAGCTTCAAAAGTTGTCAAAAATATGAGGAGCATGAATAGGTCTGAAAAATAGGAGGAGCATGAAGCGGTGTTCAAAAACATGAAGAGCCTGAAAAGGTGTGAAAAATATGAAGAGCTTCAAAAGGTGTCAAAAATATGAGGAGCAAGAAATGGTCTGTAAAATAGAAGGAGCATGAAATGGTCTTCAAAAACATGAAGAGCCTGAAAAGGTGTGAAAAATATGAAGAGCTTCAAAAGGTGTCAAAAATGTGAGGAGCATGAAACGGTCTGAAAAATAGGAGGAGCATGAAACGGTGTTCAAAAACATGAAGAGCCTGAAAAGGTGTGAAAAATATGAAGAGCTTCAAAAGGTGTCAAAAATGAGATGAGCATGAAACGTTCTGAAATAAAGGAGGAGCATGAAGTGGTGTTCAAAAACATGAAGAGCCTTAAAAGGTGTGAAAAATATGAAGAGCATCAAAAGATGTCAAAATGAGATGAGCATGAAACGGTCTGAAAAATAGGAGGAGCATGAAGTGGTGTTGAAAAAAATGAAAAGCCTGAAAAGTTGTGAAATATATGAAGAGTCAAAAGATGTTAAAAATATGAGGAGAAAGAAATGGTCTGCAAAATAGGAGGAGCATGAAATGGTGTTCAAAAACACGAAGAGCATGAAAAGCTGTGAGAAATATGAAGAGCTTCAAAAGGTGTGAAATAAATAAGGAGCATGAAACGGTCTGAAATATAGGAGGAGCATGAAGCGGTGTTCAAAAACATGAAGAGCCTGAAAAGGTGTTAAAAATATGAAGAGCTTCTAAAGGTGTCAAAAATATGAGGAGCATGAAACGGTCTGAAAAACAGGAGTAGCATGAAGTGGTGTTGAATAACATCAAGAGCCTGAAAAGGTGTGAAAAATATGAAGAGCTTCAAAAGGTGTTAAAAATATGAAGAGCATGAAACGGTCTGAAAATTTGGAGGATCATGAGCGGTGTTCAAAAACATGAAGAGCCTGAAAAGTTGTGAAAAATATGTAGAGCTTCAAATGGTGTCAAAAATATGAGGAGCATGAAACGGTCTGAAAAATAGGAGGACCATGAAGTGGTGTTGAAAAACATGAAGAGACTGAAAAGGAGTGAAAAATATGAAGAGCTTCAATAAGTGTCAAAAATATGAGGAGCATGAAACGGTCTGAAAAATAGGAGGAGCATGAAACGGTGATCAAAAACATGAAGAGTCTGAAAAGGTGTGAAAAATATGAAGAGCTTCAAAAGCTGTCAAAAATATGAGGAGCATGAAAGGTCTGAAAAATAGGACGAGCATGAAGTGGTGCTAAAACACATGAAGAGCCAGAAAAGTTGTGAAATAATGAAGAGCTTCTAAAGGTGTCAAAAATATGAGGAGGATGAAACGGTCTGAAAAATAGGAGGAGCATGAAGTGGTGTTGAAAAACCTGAAGAGCCTGAAAAGGTGTGAAAAATATGAAGAGCTTCAAAATGTGTCAAAAATATGAGGAGCATGAAACGGTCTGGAAAATAGGAGGGGCATGAAGCAGTGTTCAAAAACATGAAGAGTCTGAAAGCGTGTGAAAACTATGAAGAGCTTCAAAAGGTGTCAAAATTATTAGGGGCATGAAACGGTCTGAAAAATACGAGGAGCATGAAGTGGTGTTGAAAAACATGAAGAGCCTGAAAAGGTGTGAAAATTATGAAGAGCTTCAAAAGGTGTCAAAAATATGAGGAGCATGAAACGGTCTGAAAAATAGGAGAAGCGTGAAGCTGTGTTCAAAAACATGAAGAGCCTGATAAGGTGTGAAAAATATGAATAGCTTCAAAAGGTGTGAAAAATATGATGAGCATGAAGAGGTCTGAAAAATAGAAGCAGCATGAAATGGTGTTGAAAACCATGAAGAGCCTGAAAAGGTGTGAAAAATATGAAGAGCTTCAAAAATGTGAAAAACATGAAGAGCTTCAAAAGGTGTGAAATATATGAAGAGTTTCAAAAGGTGTTAAAAATTAGATGAGCATGAAAAGGTCTGAAATATAGGAGCAGCATGAAGTGCTGTTGAAAAACATGAAGAGCCAGAAAAGGTGTGAAAAATATAAAGAGCTTCAAAAGGTGTGAATTACATGAGGAGCATGAAAAAGTCTGAAAAAAAGGAGGAGCATAAGGCGGTGTTGAAAAGCATGAAGAGCCTGAAAAGGTGTGAATAATATGAAGAGATTCAAAAGGTGTCAATAATATGAGGAGCATGAAACGGTCTGAAAAATGGGAGGGGCATGAAGCTGTGTTCAAAAACATGAAGAGCCTGAAAAGGTGTGAAAAATATGAGGAGCATGAAATTTTCTGAAAAATAGGAGGTGCATGAAGTGGTGTTCAAAAACATGAAGAGCCTGAAAAGTTGTGAAAAATATGAAGAGCTTCAAAAGGTGTCAAAAATACGAGGAGCATGAAACGGTCTGAAATATAGGAGGAGCATGAAGCGTTGTTCAAAAACATGAAGAGCCTGAAAACGTGTGAAAAATATGAAGAGCTTCAAAAGGTGTGAAAAATATGAAGATCTTCAAAAAGTGTCAAAAATTAGATGAGCATGAAACGGTCTGAAAAATAGGAGGAGCATGAAGCGTTGTTCAATAAGGTGAAGAGCCTGAAAAGGTGTGAAAAATATGGAGAGCTTCAAAAGTTGTCAAAAATATGAGGAGCATGAATAGGTCTGAAAAATAGGAGGAGCATGAAGCGGTGTTCAAAAACATGAAGAGCCTGAAAAGGTGTGAAAAATATGAAGAGCTTCAAAAGGTGTCAAAAATATGAGGAGCAAGAAATGGTCTGTAAAATAGAAGGAGCATGAAATGGTCTTCAAAAACATGAAGAGCCTGAAAAGGTGTGAAAAATATGAAGAGCTTCAAAAGGTGTCAAAAATGTGAGGAGCATGAAACGGTCTGAAAAATAGGAGGAGCATGAAGCGGTGTTCAAAAACATGAAAAGCCTGAAATGGTGTGAAAAATATGAAGAGCTTCAAAAGATGTGAAAAATATGAAGAGCATCAAAAGATGTCAAAATGAGATGAGCATGAAACGGTCTGAAAAATAGGAGGAGCATGAAGTGGTGTTGAAAAAAATGAAAAGCCTGAAAAGTTGTGAAATATATGAAGAGTCAAAAGATGTTAAAAATATGAGGAGAAAGAAATGGTCTGCAAAATAGGAGGAGCATGAAATGGTGTTCAAAAACACGAAGAGCATGAAAAGCTGTGAGAAATATGAAGAGCTTCAAAAGGTGTGAAATAAATGAGGAGCATGAAACGGTCTGAAATATAGGAGGAGCATGAAGCGGTGTTCAAAAACATGAAGAGCCTGAAAAGGTGTTAAAAATATGAAGAGCTTCTAAAGGTGTCAAAAATATGAGGAGCATGAAACGGTCTGAAAAACAGGAGTAGCATGAAGTGGTGTTGAATAACATCAAGAGCCTGAAAAGGTGTGAAAAATATGAAGAGCTTCAAAAGGTGTTAAAAATATGAAGAGCATGAAACGGTCTGAAAATTTGGAGGATCATGAGCGGTGTTCAAAAACATGAAGAGCCTGAAAAGGTGTGAAAAATATGAAGAGCTTCAAATGGTGTCAAAATATGAGAAGAATGAAACGGTCTGAAAGATAGATGCGGCATGAAATGGTGTTGAAAAACATGAAGACCCTGAAAAGGTGTGAAAAATATGAAGAGCTTCAAAAGGTGTGAAATACATGAGGACCATGAAACGGGCTGAAAAATAGAAGCATGAAGTGGTGTGGAAAAACATGAAGAGCCTGAAAAGTTGTGAAAAATATGAAGAGCTTCAAAAGGAGTGAAATATATTAGGAGCATGAAACTCTCTGAAAAATAGGAGGAGCATGAAGCGGTGTTCAAAAACATGAAGAGCCTAAAAAGTTGTGAAAAATATGAAAAGCTTCAAAAGGTGTCAAAAATGAGATGAGCATGAAACGGTCTGAAAAATAGGAGGATCATGAAACGATGTTGAAAAACATGAAGAGCCTGAAAATGTGTGAAAAATATGAAGAGTATCACAAGGTGTCAAAAATATGAGGAGCATGAAATGGTCTGAAAAATAGGAGGAGCATGAAGCTGTGTTCAAAAATATGAAGAGCCTGAAATGGTGTGAAAAATATGAAGAGCTTCAAAAGGTGTGAAAAATATGAGGAGCATGAAACGGTCTGAAAAATAGAAGCAGCATGAAACGGTGTTGAAAAACATGAAGAGCCTGAAAAGGTGTGAAAAATATGAAGAGCTTCAAAAGGTGTGAAAAATATGAGGAGCATGAAACGGCCTGAAAAATAGAAGCAGCATGAAACGGTGTTGAAAAATATGAAGAGCCTGAAAAGGTGTGAAAAATATGAAGAGCTTCAAAAGGGGTCAAAAATATAAAGAGCATGAAACGGTCTGTAAAATAGGAGGTTCATGAAGCGGTGTTCAAAATCATGAAGAGCCTGAAAAGGTGTGAAAAATATGAATAGCTTCTATAGGTGTCAAAAATATGAAGAGCATGAAACGGTCTGAAATTTTGGAGGATCATGATTGGTGTTCAAAAACATGAAGAGCCTGAAAAGGTGTGAAAAATATGAAGAGCTTCAAATGGTGTCAAAAATATGAGAAGCATGAAACGGTGTGAAAGATAGGAGGAGCATGAAACGGTGATCAGAAACATGAAGAGCCTGAAAAGTTGTGAAAAATATGAAGAGCTTCAAAAGGTGTGAAATTCATGAGAAGCATGAAAAAGTTTGAAAAATACGAGAAGCATGAAGTGGTGTGTAAAAACATGAAGAACCTGAAAAGGTGTGAAAAATATGAAGAGTTTCAAAAGGTGTCAAAAATATGAAGAGCATGAAACGGTCTGAAATTTCGGAGGATCATGAGCAGTGTTCAAAAACATGAAGAGCCTGAAAAGGGGTGAAAAATATGAAGAGCTTCAAAAGGTGTGAAAAATATGGAGAGCATGAAACGGTGTGAAAAATAGAAGCAGCATGAAATGGTGTTGAAGAACATGAAGAGCCTGAAAAGCTGTGAAAAATATGAAGAGCTTCAAAAGGGGTCAAAAATTTGAGGAGCCTGAAACATTCTGAAAATTAGTAGGATCATGAGCGGTGTTCAAAAAAATGAAGAGCCTGAAAAGGTGTGAAAAATATGAAGAGCTTCAAAAGGGGTCAAAAATATGAGGAGCATGAAACGGTCTGAAAGATAGGAGGAGAATGAAACGGTGATCAGAAACATGAAGAGCATGAAAAGGTGTGAAAAATATGAAGAGCTTCAAAAGGTGTGAAATTCATGAGGAGCATGAAACGGTCTGAAAAATGGGAGAAGCATGAAGTGGTGTGGAAAAACATGAAGAGCCTGAAAAGGTGTGAAAAATATGAAGAGATTCAAAAGGTGTGAAATACATGAGGAGCATGAAACTCTCAGAAAAATAGGAGGAGCATGAAGTGGTGTTCAAAAACATGAAGAGTCTTAAAAGGTGTGAAAAATATGAAGAGCTTCAATAGGTGTGAATAATATGAGGAGCAGGATACGGTCTGAAAATAGGAGGAGCATGAAGCGGTGTTCAAAAACATGAAGAGTCTGAAAAACTGTGAAAAATATGAAAAGCTTGAAAAGGTGTCAAAAATGAGATGAGCATGAAACGGTCTGAAAAATAGGAGGAGCATGAAGCGGTGTTGAAAAACATGAAGAGCATGAAAACGTGTGAAAAATATGAAGAGCTTCAAAAGTTGTCAAAAATATGAGGAGCATGAAACGGTCTGCAAAAAAGGAGGAGCATGAAGTGGTGTTGAAAAACTTGAACAGCCAGAAAAGGTGTGAAAAATATGAAAAGCGTCAAAAGGTGGAAAAATATGTGGAGCATGAAACGGTCTGAAAAATAGGAGGAGACTGAAGCAGTGTTCAAAAACATGAAGAGTCTGAAAAGGTGTGAAAAATATGAAGAGCTTCAAAATGTGTCAAAAATATGAGTAGCATGAAACGGTCTGAAAAATAGCAAGAGCATGAAGCGGTGTTGAAAAACATGAAGAGCCTGAAAAGCTGTGAAAAATATGAAGAGCTTCAAAAAGTGTGAAAAATATGAGGAGCATGAAACGTTCTGAAAAATAGGAGGAGGATGAAGTGGTGTTCAAAAACACGAAGAGTCTGAAAACGTGTGAAAAATATGAAGAGCTTCAAAAGGTGTGAAAAATATGAAGAGCTTCAAAAGTGTCAAAATTGAGATGAGCATGAAACGGTCTGAAAAATAAGAGGAGCATGAAGTGGTGTTGAAAAAAAATGAAGAGCCTGAAAAGTTGTGAAATATATGAAGACCTTCAAAAGGTGTCAAAAACATGAGGAGAAAGAAACGGTCTGAAAAATAGGAGGAGCATGAAACGGTGATCAGAAACATGAAGAGCCTGAAAACGTGCGAAAAATATGAAGAGCTTCAAATGTGTCAAAAATGAGATGAGCATGAATCGGTCTGAAAAAGAAGAGGAGCATGAAGAGGAGTTGAAAAAAAAAGAAGAGCCTGAAAAGGTGTGAAATATATGAAGACCTTGAAAAGCTGTCCAAAATATGAGGAGAATGAAACGGTCTGAATAATAGGAGGAGCATGAAGCGGTGTTGAAAAACATGAAGAGCCTGAAAAGGTGTGAAAAATATGGAGAGATTCTAAAGGTTTCAAAAATGAAAAGAGCATGAAACGGTCTGAAAAATAAGAGGAGCATGAAGTGGTGTGGAAAAACATGAAGAGACTGAAAAGGTGTGAAAAATATGAAGAGCTTCAAAAGGTGTGAAATACATGAGGAGCATGAAACTCTCTGAACAATAGGAGGAGCATGAAACTGTGTTAAAAACATGAAGAGCCTGAAAAGGTGTGAAAAATATGAAGAGCTTTAAAAGCTGTGAAAAACATGAGGAGCATGAAACCGTCTTAAAAACAGAAGCAGCATGAAACGGTGTTGAAAAACATGAAGAGCCTGCAAACGTGTGAAAAATATGAAGAGCTTCAAAAGGTATGAAATATATGAAGAGCTTCAAAAGGTGTCAAAAATGAGATGAGCATGAAACGGTCTGAAAAATAGGAGGAGCATGAAACGGTGATCAGAAACATGAAGAGCCTGAAAAGGTGTGAAAAATATGAAGAGCTTCAAAGGCGTGAAATTCATGAGGAGCATGAAACGGTCTGAAAAATAGGAGAAGCATGAAGTGGTGTGGAAAAACATGAAGAGCCTGAAAAGGTGTGTAAAATATGAAGAGCTTCAAAAGGTGTGAAATACATGAAGAGCATGAAACTCTCTGAAAAATAGGAGGAGCATGTAGTGGTGTTCAAAAACATGAAGAGTCTTAAAAGGTGTGAAAAATATGAAGAGCTTCAATAGGTGTGAATAATATGAGGAGCAGGATACGGTCTGAAAATAGGAGGAGCATGAAGCGGTGTTCAAAAACATGAAGAGTCTGAAAAACTGTGAAAAATATGAAAAGCTTGAAAAGGTGTCAAAAATGAGATGAGCATGAAACGGTCTGAAAAATAGGAGGAGCATGAAGCGGTGTTGAAAAACATGAAGAGCATGAAAACGTGTGAAAAATATGAAGAGCTTCAAAAGTTGTCAAAAATATGAGGAGCATGAAACGGTCTGCAAAAAAGGAGGAGCATGAAGTGGTGTTGAAAAACTTGAACAGCCAGAAAAGGTGTGAAAAATATGAAAAGCGTCAAAAGGTGGAAAAATATGTGGAGCATGAAACGGTCTGAAAAATAGGAGGAGACTGAAGCAGTGTTCAAAAACATGAAGAGTCTGAAAAGGTGTGAAAAATATGAAGAGCTTCAAAATGTGTCAAAAATATGAGTAGCATGAAACGGTCTGAAAAATAGCAAGAGCATGAAGCGGTGTTGAAAAACATGAAGAGCCTGAAAAGCTGTGAAAAATATGAAGAGCTTCAAAAAGTGTGAAAAATATGAGGAGCATGAAACGTTCTGAAAAATAGGAGGAGGATGAAGTGGTGTTCAAAAACACGAAGAGTCTGAAAACGTGTGAAAAATATGAAGAGCTTCAAAAGGTGTGAAAAATATGAAGAGCTTCAAAAGTGTCAAAATTGAGATGAGCATGAAACGGTCTGAAAAATAAGAGGAGCATGAAGTGGTGTTGAAAAAAAATGAAGAGCCTGAAAAGTTGTGAAATATATGAAGACCTTCAAAAGGTGTCAAAAACATGAGGAGAAAGAAACGGTCTGAAAAATAGGAGGAGCATGAAACGGTGATCAGAAACATGAAGAGCCTGAATACGTGCGAAAAATATGAAGAGCTTCAAATGTGTCAAAAATGAGATGAGCATGAATCGGTCTGAAAAAGAAGAGGAGCATGAAGAGGAGTTGAAAAAAAAAGAAGAGCCTGAAAAGGTGTGAAATATATGAAGACCTTGAAAAGCTGTCCAAAATATGAGGAGAATGAAACGGTCTGAATAATAGGAGGAGCATGAAGCGGTGTTGAAAAACATGAAGAGCCTGAAAAGGTGTGAAAAATATGGAGAGATTCTAAAGGTTTCAAAAATGAAAAGAGCATGAAACGGTCTGAAAAATAAGAGGAGCATGAAGTGGTGTGGAAAAACATGAAGAGACTGAAAAGGTGTGAAAAATATGAAGAGCTTCAAAAGGTGTGAAATACATGAGGAGCATGAAACTCTCTGAACAATAGGAGGAGCATGAAACTGTGTTAAAAACATGAAGAGCCTGAAAAGGTGTGAAAAATATGAAGAGCTTTAAAAGCTGTGAAAAACATGAGGAGCATGAAACCGTCTTAAAAACAGAAGCAGCATGAAACGGTGTTGAAAAACATGAAGAGCCTGCAAACGTGTGAAAAATATGAAGAGCTTCAAAAGGTATGAAATATATGAAGAGCTTCAAAAGGTGTCAAAAATGAGATGAGCATGAAACGGTCTGAAAAATAGGAGGAGCATGAAACGGTGATCAGAAACATGAAGAGCCTGAAAAGGTGTGAAAAATATGAAGAGCTTCAAAGGCGTGAAATTCATGAGGAGCATGAAACGGTCTGAAAAATAGGAGAAGCATGAAGTGGTGTGGAAAAACATGAAGAGCCTGAAAAGGTGTGTAAAATATGAAGAGCTTCAAAAGGTGTGAAATACATGAAGAGCATGAAACTCTCTGAAAAATAGGAGGAGCATGTAGTGGTGTTCAAAAACATGAAGAGTCTGAAAAGGTGAGAAAAATATGAAGAGCTTCAAAAAGTGTCAAAAATATGAGGAGCATGAAACGGTCTGAAAAATAGGAGGAGCATGAAGCGGTCTTGAAAAACATGAAGAGCCAGAAAACGTGTGAAAAATATGAAGAGCTTCAAAAGGTGTAAAAAATATGGGGAGCATGAAACGGTCTGCAAAAAAGGAAGAGCATGAAGTGGTGTTGAAAAACTTGAACAGCCAGAAAATGTGTGAAAAATATGAAAAGCTTCAAAAGGTGGTAAAAATATGCGGAGCATGAAACAGTCTGTAAATAGGAGGAGCATGAAGCGGTGTTCAAAAACATGAAGAGCCTGAAAAGGTGTGAAAAATATGAAGAGCTTCACAATGTGTCAAAATATGAGGAGCATGAAACGGTCTGAAAAAGAGGAGGAGCATGAATCGGTGTTGAAAAACATGAAGAGCCTAAAAAGTTGTGAAAAATATGAAGAGCTTCAAAAGGTGTGAAAAATATGAAGAGCTTCAAATGTGTCAAAAATGAGATGAACATGAAACGGTCTGAAAAATAAGAGGAGCATGAAGTGGTGTTGAAAAAAAAGAAGAGGCTGAAAAGGTGTGAAATATATGAAGACCTTCAAAAGGTGTCAAAAATATGAGGAGATGGAAACGTTCTGAATAATAGGAGGAGCATGAAGCGCCTTTGAAAAACATGAAGAGCCTGAAAACGTGTGAAAAATATAAAGAGCTTCAAAAGGTGTGAAAAATATGAAGAGCTTCAAATGTGTCAAAAATGAGATGAGCATGAAACGGTCTGAAAAATAAGAGGAGCATCAAGTGGAGTTGAAAAAAAAGAAGAGCCTGAAAAGGTGTGAAATATATGAAGACCTTCAAAAGGTGTCAAAAATATGAGGAGTATGAAACGGTCTGAAAAATAGGAGGAGCATGAAGCGGTGTTGAAAAACATGAAGAGCCTGAAAAGGTGTGAAAAATATGAAGAGATTCAAAAGGTGTCAAAAATATGAGGAGCATGAAACGGTGTTGAAAAACATGAAGAGCCTGAAAAGGTGTGAAAAATATGAACAGCTTCAAAAAGTGTCAAAAATAAGAGGAGCATGAAATGGTCTGAAAAATAGGAGGAGCATGAAGCGGTGTTGAAAAACATGAATAGCCTGAAAACGTGTGTAAAATATGAAGAGCTTCAAAAGGTGTGAAAAATATGAAGAGCTTCAAATGTGTCAAAAATGAGATGAGCATGAAACGGTCTGAAAAATAGGAGGAGCATGAAGTGGTGTTGAAAAACATGAAGAGCCTGAAAAGGTGAGAAAAATATGAAGAGCATCAAAAGGTGTCAAAAATATGAGGAGAATGAAATGGTCTCAAAAATAGGAGGAACATGAAGCGGTGTTCAAAAACATGAAGAGCCTGAAAAGTTTTGAAAAATATGAAAAGCTTCAAAAGGTGTCAAAAATGAGATGAGCATGAAATGGTTTGAAAAATAGGAGGAGCATGAAGTGGTGTTGAAATAAAAGAAGAGACTGAAAAGGTGTGAAAAATATGAAGAGCTTTAAAAGGTGTGAAAAAAATGAGGAGCATGAAAAGGTCTGCAAAAAGGAGGAGCATGAAGTGGTGTTGAAAAACTTGAAGAGCCTGAAAAGGTGTGAAAAATATGAGGAGCTTTAAAAGGTGTCAAAAATATGAGGAGCATGAAACGGTCTGAAAAATAGGAGAAGCATGAAATGGTGATCAAAAACATGAAGAGCCTGAAAAGGTGTGAAAAATATGAAGAGCTTCAAAAGGCGTGAAATACACGAGGAGCATGTAACGGGCTGAAAAATAGGAGAACCATGAAGTGGTGTGCAAAAACATGAAGAGCCTGAAAAGGTGTGAAAAATATGAAGAGCTTCAAAAGGTGTGAAATACATGAGGAACATGAAACTCTCTGAAAAATAGGAGGAGCAAGAACCAGTGTTCAAAAACATGAAGAGCCTGAAAACTTGTGAAAAATATGAAGAGCTTCAAAAGGTGTGAAATACATGAGGCGGATGAAACTCTCTGAAAATTAGGAGGAGCAAGAAGCAGTGTTGAAAAACATGAAGAGCCTGAAAAGGTGTGAAAAATATGAAGAGCTTCAGAAAGTGCGAAAAATATGAGGAGCATGAAACGGTCTGAAAATTGGAGGAGCATGAAGCGGTGTTGAAAAACATGAAGAGCCTGAAAAGTTGTGAAATACATGAAGAGCTTCAGAAAGTGTGAAAAATATGAGGAGCATGAAACGATCTGAAAAAAATGAGGAGCATGAAGCGGTGTTGAAAAACATGAAGAGCCTCAAAATGTGTGAAAAATATGAGGAGTTTCAAAGCTGTCAGAAATATGTGGAGCATGAAACGGTCTGAAAAATAGGAGGAGCATGAAAAGGTTTTCAAATATATGAAGAGCCTGAAAAGGTGTGAAAAATAGGAAGAGCTTCAAAAGGTGTGAAATACATGAGGAGCATGAAACGGTCTGAAAAATAGGAGGAGCATGAAGCTGTGTTCAAAAACATGAGAGCTTAAAAAGATGTGAAAAATATGAAGAGCTTTAAAAGGTGTGAAAAATACGAGGAGCATAAAACGGTCTGAAAAATAGTAGGAGCATGAAGCGGTGTTGAAAAACATGAAGAGCCTGAAAAGGTGTGAAAAATATGAAGAGCTTCAAAAGGTGTTAAAAATATGAGGAGCATAAAACGGTCTGAAAAATAGGAGCAGCTTGAAACGGTGTTCAAAAACATGAAGAGCCTGAAAAGGTGTGAAAAATATGAAGAGCTTCAAAAGGTGTGAAAAATATGAAGAGCATGAAACGGTCTGAAAAATAGGAGGAAAATGAAACGGTGTTGAAAAACATGAAGAGACTGAAAACATGTGAAAAATACGAAGAGCTTAAAAAGGTATGAAAAATATGAAGAGCGTCACAAGGTGTCAAAAATATGAGGAGCATGAAACGATCTGAAAAATATGAGGAGCATGAAGCGGTGTTCAAAAACATGAGGAGTCAGAAAAGGTGTGAAAAATATGAAGAGCTTCAAAGGTGTCAAAAATATGAGGAACATGAAACGATCTGAAAAATATGAGGAGCATGAAGCAGTGTTTAAAAACATGAAGAGCCTGAAAAGGTGTGAAAAATATGAAGAGCGTCAAAACGTGTCAAAAATATGAGGAGCATGAAACGTTCTGAAAAATAGGAGAAGCATGAAGCGGGGTTGAAAAACATGAAGAGTCTGAAAAGGTGTGAAAAATACGAAAAGCTTCAAAACGTGTCAAAAATATGAGGAGCATGAAACGGTCTGAAATATAGGAGGATCAGGAAGCGGTGTTGAAAAACATGAAGAGCCTGAAAAGTTGTGAAAAATGTGAAGAGCGTCAAAAGGTGTCAAAAATATGAGGAGCTTGAAACGCTCTGAAAAACAGGAGGAGCATGAAGCGGTGTTGAAAAACATGAAGAGCATGAAAAAGTGTGAAAAATATGAAGAGCTTCAAAAGGTGTGAAAAATATGAAGAGCTTCAAAAGGTGTCAAAAATATGAGGAGCATGAAACGGTGTGAAAAATAGGAGGAGCAAGAAACTGTGTTGAAAAACAAGAAGAGTCTGAAAAGGTGTGAAATATATGAAGAGCTTCAAAAGGTGTCAAAAATGAGATGATAATGAAGCGGTCTGAAAAATTGGAGGAGCATGAAGCGCTGTTGAAAACCATGAAGAGCCTGAAAAGGTGTGAAAAATATGAAGAGCTTCAAAAGGTGTGAAAAATATGAAGAGCTTCAAAAGGAGACAAACATATAAGGAGCGTGAAACGGTCTGAAAAATAGGAGGAGCATGAAACGGTGTTGAAAAACATGAAGAGCCTGAAAACGTGTGAAAAATATGAAGAGTTTCAAAAGATGTGAAAAATAAGAAGAGCTTCAAAAGGTGTCAAAAATATGAGGAGCATTAAACGGTCTGAAAAATAGGAGGAGCATGAAACGGTGTTCAAAAACAGGAAGAGCCTAAAAAGGTGTGAAAAATATGAAGAGCTTCAAAACGTGTCAAAAATATGTGGAGCATGAAACGGTCTGAAAAATAGAAGGAGCATGAAGCGGAGTTGAAAAACATGAAGAACCTGAAAACGTGTGAAAAATATGAACAGCTTCAAAAGGTGTGAAAAATGAGATGAGCATGAAGCGGTCTGAAAAATAGGAGGAGCATGAAGTGTTGTTTAAAAGCATTAAGAGCCTGAAAAGGTGTGAAATATATGAAGAGCTTCAAAAGGTGTGAAAAAAAAAGAAGAGCTTCAAAAGGTGTCAAAAATATGAAGAGCATGAAACGGTCTGAAAAATAGGTGGAGCATGAAACGGTGTTGAAAACATGAAGAGCCTAAAAAGGTGTGAAAAATATGAAGAGCTTCAAAAGGTGTGAAAATATGAAGACCTGCAAAAGGTGTAAAAATCGATGAGCATGAAATGATCTGAAAATTAGGAGCAGCACGAAGCGGTGTTGAAAAACATGAAGAGCCTGGAAACGTGTAAAATATATGAAGAGCTTCAAAAGGTGTGAAAAAAAAAGAAGAGCTTCAAAAGGTGTCAAAAATATGAGGAGCATGAAACGGTCTGAAAAATACGAGGAGCATGAAACGGTCTGAAAAATAAGAGGAGCATGAAGTGGTGTTGAAAAACATGAAGAGCCTGAAAATGTGTGAAAATTCTGAAGAGCTTCAGAAGGTGTGAAATACATGAGGAGCACGAAACGGTCTGAAAAATAGGAGGAACATGAAACGGTGTTGAAAAACATGAAGAGCCTGAAGAGGTGTGAAAAATATGAAGAGGTTCAAAGGTGTGAAATACATGAGGATCATGAAACGGTTTGAAAAAATGGAGGAGCATGAAGCAGAGTTCAAAAACATGAAGAGCCTGAAAAGGTTTGAAAAATATGAAGAGGTTCAAAGGTGTGAAATACATGAGGATCATGAAACGGTTTGAAAAATTGGAGGAGCATGAAGCAGAGTTCGAAAACATGAAGAGCCTGAAAAGGTTTGAAAAATATGAAGAGCTCAAAAGGTGTCAAAAATATGAGGAGCATGAAACGATCTGAAAAAGAGGAGGAGCATGAAGCGATGTTCAAAAACATGAAGAGCCTGAAAAGGTGTGAAAAATATGAAGAGCTTCAAAAGGTGTCAAAAATATGAGGAGCATGAAACGGTCTGAAAAATAGGAGGAACATGAAGCGGTGTTCAAACACATGAAGAGCCTGAAAATGTGTGAAAATTATGAAGATCTTCAAAAGGTGTCAAAATTATGTGGAACATGAAACGGTTTGAAGAATAGGAGGAGCATGAAACGGTGTTGAAAAACATGAAGAGCCTGAAAATTTGTGAAAAATATGAAGAGCTTCAAAAGCTTTGAAAAATATGAAGAGCTTCCAAAGGTGTCAAAAATGAGATGAGCATGAAACGGTCTAAAAAATAGGAGGAGCATGAAACGGTGTTGAAAAACTTGAAGAGCCTGAAAAGCTGTGAAAAATATGAAGAGCTTCAAAAGGTGTGAAATATATGAGGAGAATGAAACGGTCTGAAAAACAGGAGGAGCATGAAGAGGTGTTCAAAAACATGAAGTCTGAAAAGTTGTGAAAAATAGGAAGAGCTTCAAAAGTGTGAAATACATGAGGAGCATGAAACGGTCTGAAAAATAGGAGGAGCATGAAACTGTGTTCCAAAACATGAGAGCCTGAAAAGTTGTGAAAAATATGAAGAGCTTTAAAAGGTGTGAAAAATACGAGGAGCATGAAACGGTCTAAAAAATAGGAGGAGCATGAAGCGGTGTTGAAAAACATGAAGAGCCTGAAAAGGTGTGAAAAATATGAAAAGCTTCAAAAGGTGTGAAAAATATGAGGAGCATAAAACGGTCTGAAAAATAGGAGGAGCATGAAACGGTGTTCTAAATCATGAAGAGCCTGAAATGCTGTTAAGAATATGAAGAGCCTCAACACGTGTCAAAAATATGAGGAGCATGAAACGGTCTGAAAAACAAGAGTAACATGAAGTGGTGTTAAAAAACATGAAGAGCCTGAAAAGGTGTGAAAAATATGAACAGCCTCAAAACGTGTCAAAAATATGAGCAGCATGAAACGGTTGAAAAATAGGAGGAGCATGAAGTGGTGTTCAAAAACATGAAGAGCCTGAAAAGATGTGAAAAACATGAAGATCTTCAAAACGTGTCAAAAATATGAGGAGCATGAAACGATCTGAAAAATAGGAGGAGCATGAAGAGGTGTTCAAAAACATGAAGAGCCTGAAAAGGTGTGAAAAACATGAAGAGGTTCAAAAGGTGTGAAAAATATGACGAGCATGATACGGTCTTAAAAATAGGAGGAGCATGAAGCGGTGTACAAAAACATGAAAAGCCTCAAAAGTTGTGAAAAATATGAAAAGCTTCAAAAGGTTTCAAAAATATGAGGAGCATGAAACGATCTGAAAAATAGGAGGAGCATGACGCGGTGTTCAACAACATGAAGAGGCTAAAAAGGTGTGAAAAATATGAAGAGCTTCAAAACGTGTGAAATACATGAGGAGCATGAAACGGTCTGAAAAATGGGAGAAGCATGAAGTGGTGTGGAAAAACATGAAGAGCCTGAAAAGGTGTGAAAAATATGAAGAGATTCAAAAGGTGTGAAATACATGAGGAGCATGAAACGGTCTGAAAAATGGGAGAAGCATGAAGTGGTGTGGAAAAACATGAAGAGCCTGAAAAGGTGTGAAAAATATGAAGAGCTTCAAAAGGTGTGAAATTCATGAGGAGCATGAAACGGTCTGAAAAATGGGAGAAGCATGAAGTGGTGTGGAAAAACATGAAGAGCCTGAAAAGGTGTGAAAAATATGAAGAGATTCAAAAGGTGTGAAATACATGAGGAGCATGAAACTCTCAGAAAAATAGGAGGAGCATGAAGTGGTGTTCAAAAACATGAAGAGTCTTAAAAGGTGTGAAAAATATGAAGAGCTTCAATAGGTGTGAATAATATGAGGAGCAGGATACGGTCTGAAAATAGGAGGAGGATGAAGCGGTGTTCAAAAACATGAAGAGTCTGAAAATCTGTGAAAAATATGAAAAGCTTGAAAAGGTGTCAAAAATGAGATGAGCATGAAACGGTCTGAAAAATAGGAGGAGCATGAAGCGGTGTTGAAAAACATGAAGAGCATGAAAACGTGTGGAAAATATGAAGAGCTTCAAAAGTTGTCAAAAATATGAGGAGCATGAAACGGTCTGCAAAAAAGGAGGAGCATGAAGTGGTGTTGAAAAACTTGAACAGCCAGAAAAGTTGTGAAAAATATGAAAAGCGTCAAAAGGTGGAAAAATATGTGGAGCATGAAACGGTCTGAAAAATAGGAGGAGACTGAAGCAGTGTTCAAAAACATGAAGAGTCTGAAAAGGTGTGAAAAATATGAAGAGCTTCAAAATGTGTCAAAAATATGAGTAGCATGAAACGGTCTGAAAAATAGCAAGAGCATGAAGCAGTGTTGAAAAACATGAAGAGCCTGAAAAGCTGTGAAAAATATGAAGAGCTTCAAAAAGTGTGAAAAATATGAGGAGCATGAAACGTTCTGAAAAATAGGAGGAGGATGAAGTGGTGTTCAAAAACACGAAGAGTCTGAAAACGTGTGAAAAATATGAAGAGCTTCAAAAGGTGTGAAAAATATGAAGAGCTTCAAAAGTGTCAAAATTGAGATGAGCATGAAACGGTCTGAAAAATAAGAGGAGCATGAAGTGGTGTTGAAAAAAGATGAAGAGCCTGAAAAGTTGTGAAATATATGAAGACCTTCAAAAGGTGTCAAAAACATGAGGAGAAAGAAACGGTCTGAAAAATAGGAGGAGCATGAAACGGTGATCAGAAACATGAAGAGCCTGAAAACGTGCGAAAAATATGAAGAGCTTCAAATGTGTCAAAAATGAGATGAGCATGAATCGGTCTGAAAAAGAAGAGGAGCATGAAGAGGAGTTGAAAAAAAAAGAAGAGCCTGAAAAGGTGTGAAATATATGAAGACCTTGAAAAGCTGTCCAAAATATGAGGAGAATGAAACGGTCTGAATAATAGGAGGAGCATGAAGCGGTGTTGAAAAACATGAAGAGCCTGAAAAGGTGTGAAAAATATGGAGAGATTCTAAAGGTTTCAAAAATGAAAAGAGCATGAAACGGTCTGAAAAATAAGAGGAGCATGAAGTGGTGTGGAAAAACATGAAGAGACTGAAAAGGTGTGAAAAATATGAAGAGCTTCAAAAGGTGTGAAATACATGAGGAGCATGAAACTCTCTGAACAATAGGAGGAGCATGAAACTGTGTTAAAAACATGAAGAGCCTGAAAAGGTGTGAAAAATATGAAGAGCTTTAAAAGCTGTGAAAAACATGAGGAGCATGAAACCGTCTTAAAAACAGAAGCAGCATGAAACGGTGTTGAAAAACATGAAGAGCCTGCAAACGTGTGAAAAATATGAAGAGCTTCAAAAGGTATGAAATATATGAAGAGCTTCAAAAGGTGTCAAAAATGAGATGAGCATGAAACGGTCTGAAAAATAGGAGGAGCATGAAACGGTGATCAGAAACATGAAGAGCCTGAAAAGGTGTGAAAAATATGAAGAGCTTCAAAGGCGTGAAATTCATGAGGAGCATGAAACGGTCTGAAAAATAGGAGAAGCATGAAGTGGTGTGGAAAAACATGAAGAGCCTGAAAAGGTGTGTAAAATATGAAGAGCTTCAAAAGGTGTGAAATACATGAAGAGCATGAAACTCTCTGAAAAATAGGAGGAGCATGTGGTGGTGTTCAAAAACATGAAGAGTCTGAAAAGGTGAGAAAAATATGAAGAGCTTCAAAAAGTGTCAAAAATATGAGGAGCATGAAACGGTCTGAAAAATAGGAGGAGCATGAAGCGGTCTTGAAAAACATGAAGAGCCAGAAAACGTGTGAAAAATATGAAGAGCTTCAAAAGGTGTAAAAAATATTGGGAGCATGAAACGGTCTGCAAAAAAGGAAGAGCATGAAGTGGTGTTGAAAAACTTGAACAGCCAGAAAATGTGTGAAAAATATGAAAAGCTTCAAAAGGTGGTAAAAATATGCGGAGCATGAAACAGTCTGTAAATAGGAGGAGCATGAAGCGGTGTTCAAAAACATGAAGAGCCTGAAAAGGTGTGAAAAATATGAAGAGCTTCACAATGTGTCAAAATATGAGGAGCATGAAACGGTCTGAAAAAGAGGAGGAGCATGAATCGGTGTTGAAAAACATGAAGAGCCTAAAAAGTTGTGAAAAATATGAAGAGCTTCAAAAGGTGTGAAAAATATGAAGAGCTTCAAATGTGTCAAAAATGAGATGAACATGAAACGGTCTGAAAAATAAGAGGAGCATGAAGTGGTGTTGAAAAAAAAGAAGAGGCTGAAAAGGTGTGAAATATATGAAGACCTTCAAAAGGTGTCAAAAATATGAGGAGATGGAAACGTTCTGAATAATAGGAGGAGCATGAAGCGCCTTTGAAAAACATGAAGAGCCTGAAAACGTGTGAAAAATATAAAGAGCTTCAAAAGGTGTGAAAAATATGAAGAGCTTCAAATGTGTCAAAAATGAGATGAGCATGAAACGGTCTGAAAAATAAGAGGAGCATCAAGTGGAGTTGAAAAAAAAGAAGAGCCTGAAAAGGTGTGAAATATATGAAGACCTTCAAAAGGTGTCAAAAATATGAGGAGTATGAAACGGTGTGAAAAATAGGAGGAGCATGAAGCAGTGTTGAAAAACATGAAGAGCCTGAAAAGGTGTGAAAAATATGAAGAGATTCAAAAGGTGTCAAAAATATGAGGAGCATGAAACGGTGTTGAAAAACAAGAAGAGCCTGAAAAGGTGTGAAAAATATGAACAGCTTCAAAAAGTGTCAAAAATAAGAGGAGCATGAAATGGTCTGAAAAATAGGAGGAGCATGAAGCGGTGTTGAAAAACATGAATAGCCTGAAAACGTGTGTAAAATATGAAGAGCTTCAAAAGGTGTGAAAAATATGAAGAGCTTCAAATGTGTCAAAAATGAGATGAGCATGAAACGGTCTGAAAAATAGGAGGAGCATGAAGTGGTGTTGAAAAACATGAAGAGCCTGAAAAGGTGAGAAAAATATGAAGAGCATCAAAAGGTGTCAAAAATATGAGGAGAATGAAATGGTCTCAAAAATAGGAGGAACATGAAGCGGTGTTCAAAAACATGAAGAGCCTGAAAAGTTTTGAAAAATATGAAAAGCTTCAAAAGGTGTCAAAAATGAGATGAGCATGAAATGGTTTGAAAAATAGGAGGAGCATGAAGTGGTGTTGAAATAAAAGAAGAGACTGAAAAGGTGTGAAAAATATGAAGAGCTTTAAAAGGTGTGAAAAAAATGAGGAGCATGAAAAGGTCTGCAAAAAGGAGGAGCATGAAGTGGTGTTGAAAAACTTGAAGAGCCTGAAAAGGTGTGAAAAATATGAGGAGCTTTAAAAGGTGTCAAAAATATGAGGAGCATGAAACGGTCTGAAAAATAGGAGAAGCATGAAATGGTGATCAAAAACATGAAGAGCCTGAAAAGGTGTGAAAAATATGAAGAGCTTCAAAAGGCGTGAAATACACGAGGAGCATGTAACGGGCTGAAAAATAGGAGAACCATGAAGTGGTGTGCAAAAACATGAAGAGCCTGAAAAGGTGTGAAAAATATGAAGAGCTTCAAAAGGTGTGAAATACATGAGGAACATGAAACTCTCTGAAAAATAGGAGGAGCAAGAACCAGTGTTCAAAAACATGAAGAGCCTGAAAACTTGTGAAAAATATGAAGAGCTTCAAAAGGTGTGAAATACATGAGGCGGATGAAACTCTCTGAAAATTAGGAGGAGCAAGAAGCAGTGTTGAAAAACATGAAGAGCCTGAAAAGGTGTGAAAAATATGAAGAGCTTCAGAAAGTGTGAAAAATATGAGGAGCATGAAACGGTCTGAAAATTGGAGGAGCATGAAGCGGTGTTGAAAAACATGAAGAGCCTGAAAAGTTGTGAAATACATGAAGAGCTTCAGAAAGTGTGAAAAATATGAGGAGCATGAAACGATCTGAAAAAAATGAGGAGCATGAAGCGGTGTTGAAAAACATGAAGAGCCTCAAAATGTGTGAAAAATATGAGGAGTTTCAAAGCTGTCAGAAATATGTGGAGCATGAAACGGTCTGAAAAATAGGAGGAGCATGAAAAGGTTTTCAAATATATGAAGAGCCTGAAAAGGTGTGAAAAATAGGAAGAGCTTCAAAAGGTGTGAAATACATGAGGAGCATGAAACGGTCTGAAAAATAGGAGGAGCATGAAGCTGTGTTCAAAAACATGAGAGCTTAAAAAGATGTGAAAAATATGAAGAGCTTTAAAAGGTGTGAAAAATACGAGGAGCATAAAACGGTCTGAAAAATAGTAGGAGCATGAAGCGGTGTTGAAAAACATGAAGAGCCTGAAAAGGTGTGAAAAATATGAAGAGCTTCAAAAGGTGTTAAAAATATGAGGAGCATAAAACGGTCTGAAAAATAGGAGCAGCTTGAAACGGTGTTCAAAAACATGAAGAGCCTGAAAAGGTGTGAAAAATATGAAGAGCTTCAAAAGGTGTGAAAAATATGAAGAGCATGAAACGGTCTGAAAAATAGGAGGAAAATGAAACGGTGTTGAAAAACATGAAGAGACTGAAAACATGTGAAAAATACGAAGAGCTTAAAAAGGTATGAAAAATATGAAGAGCGTCACAAGGTGTCAAAAATATGAGGAGCATGAAACGATCTGAAAAATATGAGGAGCATGAAGCGGTGTTCAAAAACATGAGGAGTCAGAAAAGGTGTGAAAAATATGAAGAGCTTCAAAGGTGTCAAAAATATGAGGAACATGAAACGATCTGAAAAATATGAGGAGCATGAAGCAGTGTTTAAAAACATGAAGAGCCTGAAAAGGTGTGAAAAATATGAAGAGCGTCAAAACGTGTCAAAAATATGAGGAGCATGATACGTTCTGAAAAATAGGAGAAGCATGAAGCGGGGTTGAAAAACATGAAGAGTCTGAAAAGGTGTGAAAAATACGAAAAGCTTCAAAACGTGTCAAAAATATGAGGAGCATGAAACGGTCTGAAATATAGGAGGATCAGGAAGCGGTGTTGAAAAACATGAAGAGCCTGAAAAGTTGTGAAAAATGTGAAGAGCGTCAAAAGGTGTCAAAAATATGAGGAGCTTGAAACGCTCTGAAAAACAGGAGGAGCATGAAGCGGTGTTGAAAAACATGAAGAGCATGAAAAAGTGTGAAAAATATGAAGAGCTTCAAAAGGTGTGAAAAATATGAAGAGGTTCAAAAGGTGTCAAAAATATGAGGAGCATGAAACGGTGTGAAAAATAGGAGGAGCAAGAAACTGTGTTGAAGAACAAGAAGAGTCTGAAAAGGTGTGAAATATATGAAGAGCTTCAAAAGGTGTCAAAAATGAGATGATAATGAAGCGGTCTGAAAAATTGGAGGAGCATGAAGCGCTGTTGAAAACCATGAAGAGCCTGAAAAGGTGTGAAAAATATGAAGAGCTTCAAAAGGTGTGAAAAATATGAAGAGCTTCAAAAGGAGACAAACATATAAGGAGCATGAAACGGTCTGAAAAATAGGAGGAGCATGAAACGGTGTTGAAAAACATGAAGAGCCTGAAAACGTGTGAAAAATATGAAGAGTTTCAAAAGATGTGAAAAATAAGAAGAGCTTCAAAAGGTGTCAAAAATATGAGGAGCATTAAACGGTCTGAAAAATAGGAGGAGCATGAAACGGTGTTCAAAAACAGGAAGAGCCTAAAAAGGTGTGAAAAATATGAAGAGCTTCAAAACGTGTCAAAAATATGTGGAGCATGAAACGGTCTGAAAAATAGAAGGAGCATGAAGCGGAGTTGAAAAACATGAAGAACCTGAAAACGTGTGAAAAATATGAACAGCTTCAAAAGGTGTGAAAAATGAGATGAGCATGAAGCGGTCTGAAAAATAGGAGGAGCATGAAGTGTTCTTTAAAAGCATTAAGAGCCTGAAAAGGTGTGAAATATATGAAGAGCTTCAAAAGGTGTGAAAAAAAAAGAAGAGCTTCAAAAGGTGTCAAAAATATGAAGAGCATGAAACGGTCTGAAAAATAGGTGGAGCATGAAACGGTGTTGAAAACATGAAGAGCCTAAAAAGGTGTGAAAAATATGAAGAGCTTCAAAAGGTGTGAAAATATGAAGACCTGCAAAAGGTGTAAAAATCGATGAGCATGAAATGATCTGAAAATTAGGAGCAGCACGAAGCGGTGTTGAAAAACATGAAGAGCCTGGAAACGTGTAAAATATATGAAGAGCTTCAAAAGGTGTGAAAAAAAAAGAAGAGCTTCAAAAGGTGTCAAAAATATGAGGAGCATGAAACGGTCTGAAAAATACGAGGAGCATGAAACGGTCTGAAAAATAAGAGGAGCATGAAGTGGTGTTGAAAAACATGAAGAGCCTGAAAATGTGTGAAAATTCTGAAGAGCTTCAGAAGGTGTGAAATACATGAGGAGCACGAAACGGTCTGAAAAATAGGAGGAACATGAAACGGTGTTGAAAAACATGAAGAGCCTGAAGAGGTGTGAAAAATATGAAGAGGTTCAAAGGTGTGAAATACATGAGGATCATGAAACGGTTTGAAAAAATGGAGGAGCATGAAGCAGAGTTCAAAAACATGAAGAGCCTGAAAAGGTTTGAAAAATATGAAGAGGTTCAAAGGTGTGAAATACATGAGGATCATGAAACGGTTTGAAAAATTGGAGGAGCATGAAGCAGAGTTCGAAAACATGAAGAGCCTGAAAAGGTGTGAAAAATATGAAGAGCTTCAAAAGGTGTCAAAAATATGAGGAGCATGAAACGGTCTGAAAAATAGGAGGAACATGAAGCGGTGTTCAAACACATGAAGAGCCTGAAAATGTGTGAAAATTATGAAGATCTTCAAAAGGTGTCAAAATTATGTGGAACATGAAACGGTTTGAAGAATAGGAGGAGCATGAAACGGTGTTGAAAAACATGAAGAGCCTGAAAATTTGTGAAAAATATGAAGAGCTTCAAAAGCTTTGAAAAATATGAAGAGCTTCCAAAGGTGTCAAAAATGAGATGAGCATGAAACGGTCTAAAAAATAGGAGGAGCATGAAACGGTGTTGAAAAACTTGAAGAGCCTGAAAAGCTGTGAAAAATATGAAGAGCTTCAAAAGGTGTGAAATATATGAGGAGAATGAAACGGTCTGAAAAACAGGAGGAGCATGAAGCGGTGTTCAAAAACATGAAGTCTGAAAAGTTGTGAAAAATAGGAAGAGCTTCAAAAGTGTGAAATACATGAGGAGCATGAAACGGTCTGAAAAATAGGAGGAGCATGAAACTGTGTTCCAAAACATGAGAGCCTGAAAAGTTGTGAAAAATATGAAGAGCTTTAAAAGGTGTGAAAAATACGAGGAGCATGAAACGGTCTAAAAAATAGGAGGAGCATGAAGCGGTGTTGAAAAACATGAAGAGCCTGAAAAGGTGTGAAAAATATGAAAAGCTTCAAAAGGTGTGAAAAATATGAGGAGCATAAAACGGTCTGAAAAATAGGAGGAGCATGAAACGGTGTTCTAAATCATGAAGAGCCTGAAATGCTGTTAAGAATATGAAGAGCCTCAACACGTGTCAAAAATATGAGGAGCATGAAACGGTCTGAAAAACAAGAGTAACATGAAGTGGTGTTAAAAAACATGAAGAGCCTGAAAAGGTGTGAAAAATATGAACAGCCTCAAAACGTGTCAAAAATATGAGGAGCATGAAACGGTTGAAAAACAGGAGGAGCATGAAGTGGTGTTCAAAAACATGAAGAGCCTGAAAAGATGTGAAAAACATGAAGATCTTCAAAACGTGTCAAAAATATGAGGAGCATGAAACGATCTGAAAAATAGGAGGAGCATGAAGTGGTGTTCAAAAACATGAAGAGCCTGAAAAGGTGTGAAAAACATGAAGAGGTTCAAAAGGTGTGAAAATATGACGAGCATGATACGGTCTTAAAAATAGGAGGAGCATGAAGCGGTGTTCAAAAACATGAGAAGCCTCAAAAGTTGTGATAAATATGAAAAGCTTCAAAAGGTTTCAAAAATATGAGGAGCATGAAACGATCTGAAAAATAGGAGGAGCATGACGCGGTGTTCAAAAACATGAAGAGGCTAAAAAGGTGTGAAAAATATGAAGAGCTTCAAAACGTGTGAAATACATGAGGAGCATGAAACGGTCTGAAAAATAGGAGGAGCATGAAGCGGTGTTCAAAAACATGAAAAGCCTGAAAAGGAGTGAAAAATATGAAGAGCTTCAAAAAGTGTCAAAAATATGAGGAGCATGAAACGGTCTGAAAAATAGGAGGAGCATGAAGCGGTGTTCAAAAACATGAAAAGCCTGAAAAGGTGTGAGAAATATGAAGAGCTTCAAAAGGTGTCAAAATTATGAGGAGCATTAAACGGCCTGAAAAATAGGAGGAGCATGAAGCGGTGTTCAAAAATATGAAGAGCCTGAAATGGTGTGAAAAATATGAAGAGCTTCAAAAGGTGTCAAATATATGAGGAGCATGAAACGGTCTGAAAAACAGGAGGAGCATGAAGCGGTGTTGAAAAACATGGTGAGACGGAAAAGCTGTGAAAAATATGAAGAGCTTCAAAAGGTGTAAACAATGAGAAGTGCATGAAACGGTCTTTAAAAAAGGAGGAGCATGAAGTGGGTGTGAAAAACGTGAAGAGCCTGAAAAGGTGAGCAAAATATGAAGAGGTTCAAAAGCTGTGAAATACATGAGGAGCATGAAACGGTCTGAAAAATAGGAGGAGCATGAAGCGGTGTTCATAACATGAAGAGCCTGAAAAGCTTTGAAAAATATGAAGAGCCTCAAAACGTGTCAAAAATATGAGGAGTATGAAACGGTCTGAAAAATAGCAGGAGCATGAAGCGGTGTTGCAAAACATGCAGAGCCTGAAAACGTGTGAAAAATATGAAGAGCTTCAAAAATGTGAAAAATATGAAGAGCTTCAAAAGGTGTGAAAAATATGAAGAGGTTTAAAAGGTGTCAAAAATATGAGGAGCATGAAACGGTCTGAAAAACAAGAGTAACATGAAGTGGTGTTAAAAAACATGAAGAGCCTGAAAAGGTGTGAAAAATATGAAGAACTTCAAAAGGTGTCAAAAATATGAGGAGCATGAAACGGTCTGAAAAATTGGAGGATCATGAAGCGGTGTTGAAAAACATGAAGAGCCTGAAAAGGTGTGAAAAATATGAAAAGCTTCAGAAAGTGTGAAAAATATGAGGAGCATGAAACGGTCTGAAAAAAATGAGGAGCATGAAGTGGTGTTGAAAAACATGAAGAGCCTGAAAAAGTGTGAAAAATATGAAGAGCTTCAAAAGGTCTCAAAATTATGAGGAACATGAAACGGTCTGAAAAATAAGAGAAGCATGAAGTGGTGTTGAAAAACATGAAGAGACTGAAAAGGTGTGAAAAATATGAAGAGTGTCAAAAGGTGTGAAATACATGAGGAGCATTAAACGGTCTGAAAATAGTAGAAGCATGAAGCCTTGTTCAAAAACATGAAGAGCCTGAAAAGGTGTGAAAATTATGAAGAGCGTCAAAAGGTGTCAAAAATATGAGGAGGATGAAACGATCTGAAAAATATGAGGAGCATGACGCGGTGTTCAAAAACATGACAAGCCTCAAAATGAGTGAAAAATATGAGGAGCTTCAAAGCTGTCAGAAATATGTGGAGCATGAAACGGTCTGAAAAATAGGAGGAGCATGAAAAGGTTTTCAAATATATGAAGAGCCTGAAAAGGTGTGAAAAATAGGAAGAGCTTCAAAAGGTGTGAAATACATGAGGAGCATGAAAAGGTCTGAAAAATAGGAGGAGCATGAAGCTGTGTTCAAAAACATGAGAGCTTAAAAAGATGTGAAAAATATGAAGAGCTTTAAAAGGTGTGAAAAATACGAGGAGCACAAAACGGTCTGAAAAATAGTAGGAGCATGAAGCGGTGTTGAAAAACATGAAGAGCCTGAAAAGGTGTGAAAAATATGAAGAGCTTCAAAAGGTGTTAAAAATATGAGGAGCATAAAACGGTCTGAAAAATAGGAGCAGCTTGAAACGGTGTTCAAAAACATGAAGAGCCTGAAAAGGTGTGAAAAATATGAAGAGCTTCAAAAGGTGTGAAAAATATGAAGAGCATGAAACGGTCTGAAAAATAGGAGGAAAATGAAACGGTGTTGAAAAACATGAAGAGACTGAAAACATGTGAAAAATACGAAGAGCTTAAAAAGGTATGAAAAATATGAAGAGCGTCACAAGGTGTCAAAAATATGAGGAGCATGAAACGATCTGAAAAATATGAGGAGTATGAAGCGGTGTTCAAAAACATGAGGAGCCAGAAAAGGTGTGAAAAATATGAAGAGCTTCAAAGGTGTCAAAAATATGAGGAACATGAAACGATCTGAAAAATATGAGGAGCATGAAGCAGTGTTCAAAAACATGAAGAGCCTGAAAAGGTGTGAAAAATATGAAGAGCGTCAAAACGTGTCAAAAATATGAGGAGCATGAAACGTTCTGAAAAATAGGAGAAGCATGAAGCGGGGTTGAAAAACATGAAGAGTCTGAAAAGGTGTGAAAAATACGAAGAGCTTCAAAACGTGTCAAAAATATGAGGAGGATGAAATGATCTGAAAAATATGAGGAGCATGAAGCGGTGTTCAAAAACATGACGAGCCTCAAAATGTGTGAAAAATATGAGGAGCTTCAAAGCTGTCAGAAATATGTGGAGCATGAAACGGTCTGAAAAATAGGAGGAGCATGAAAAGGTTTTCAAATATATGAAGAGCCTGAAAAGGTGTGAAAAATAGGAAGAGCTTCAAAAGGTGTGAAATACATGAGGAGCATGAAACGGTCTGAAATATAGGAGGATCAGGAAGCGGTGTTGAAAAACATGAAGAGCCTGAAAATTTGTGAAAAATGTGAAGAGCGTCAAAAGGTGTCAAAAATATGAGGAGCTTGAAACGCTCTGAAAAACAGGAGGAGCATGAAGCGGTGTTGAAAAACATGAAGAGCATGAAAAAGTGTGAAAAATATGAAGAGCTTCAAAAGGTGTATAAATATGAAGAGCTTCAAAAGGTGTCAAAAATATGAGGAGCATGAAACGGTGTGAAAAATAGGAGGAGCAAGAAACTGTGTTGAAAAACAAGAAGAGTCTGAAAAGGTGTGAAATATATGAAGAGCTTCAAAAGGTGTCAAAAATGAGATGATAATGAAGCGGTCTGAAAAATTGGAGGAGCATGAAGCGCTGTTGAAAACCATGAAGAGCCTGAAAAGGTGTGAAAAATATGAAGAGCTTCAAAAGGTGTGAAAAATATGAAGAGCTTCAAAAGGAGACAAACATATAAGGAGCATGAAACGGTCTGAAAAATAGGAGGAGCATGAAACGGTGTTGAAAAACATGAAGAGCCTGAAAACGTGTGAAATATATGAAGAGGTTCAAAAGGTGTCAAAAATAGGAGGAGCATGAAACAGTTTGAAAAATAGGAAGAGCATGACGCGGAGTTGAAAAACATGAAGAACATGAAAACGTGTGAAAAATATGAACAGCTTCAAAAGGTGTGAAAAATGAGATGAGCATGAAGCGGTCTGAAAAATAGGAGGAGCATGAAGTGTTGTTTAAAAGCATTAAGAGCCTGAAAAGGTGTGAAATATATGAAGAGCTTCAAAAGGTGTGAAAAAAAGAGAAGAGCTTCAAAAGGTGTCAAAAATATGAGGAGCATGAAACGGTCTGAAAAATAGGTGGAGCATGAAACGGTGTTGAAAACATGAAGAGCCTAAAAAGGTGTGAAAATTATGAAGAGCTTCAAAAGGTGTGAAAATATGAAGACCTGCAAAAGGTGTAAAAATCGATGAGCATGAAATGATTTGAAAATTAGGAGCAGCACGAAGCGGTGTTGAAAAACATGAAGAGCCTGGAAACGTGTAAAATATATGAAGAGCTTCAAAAGGTGTGAAAAAAAAAGAAGAGCTTCAAAAGGTGTCAAAAATATGAGGAGCATGAAACGGTCTGAAAAATACGAGGAGCATGAAACGGTCTGAAAAATAAGAGGAGCATGAAGTGGTGTTGAAAAACATGAAGAGCCTGAAAATGTGTGAAAATTCTGAAGAGCTTCAGAAGGTGTGAAATACATGAGGAGCACGAAACGGTCTGAAAAATAGGAGGAACATGAAACGGTGTTGAAAAACATGAAGAGCCTGAAGAGGTGTGAAAAATATGAAGAGGTTCAAAGGTGTGAAATACATGAGGATCATGAAACGGTTTGAAAAATTGGAGGAGCATGAAGCAGAGTTCGAAAACATGAAGAGCCTGAAAAGGTTTGAAAAATATGAAGAGCTCAAAAGGTGTCAAAAATATGAGGAGCATGAAACGATCTGAAAAAGAGGAGGAGCATGAAGCGATGTTCAAAAACATGAAGAGCCTGAAAAGGTGTGAAAATTATGAAGATCTTCAAAAGGTATCAAAATTATGTGGAACAAGAAACGGTTTGAAGAATAGGAGGAGCATGAAACGGTGTTGAAAAACATGAAGAGCCTGAAAATTTGTGAAAAATATGAAGAGCTTCAAAAGCTTTGAAAAATATGAAGAGCTTCCAAAGGTGTCAAAAATGAGATGAGCATGAAACGGTCTAAAAAATAGGAGGAGCATGAAACGGTGTTGAAAAACTTGAAGAGCCTGAAAAGCTGTGAAAAATATGAAGAGCTTCAAAAGGTGTGAAATATATGAGGAGAATGAAACGGTCTGAAAAACAGGAGGAGCATGAAGCGGTGTTCAAAAACATGAAGTCTGAAAAGTTGTGAAAAATAGGAAGAGCTTCAAAAGTGTGAAATACATGAGGAGCATGAAACGGTCTGAAAAATAGGAGGAGCATGAAACTGTGTTCCAAAACATGAGAGCCTGAAAAGTTGTGAAAAATATGAAGAGCTTTAAAAGGTGTGAAAAATACGAGGAGCATGAAACGGTCTAAAAAATAGGAGGAGCATGAAGCGGTGTTGAAAAACATGAAGAGCCTGAAAAGGTGTGAAAAATATGAAAAGCTTCAAAAGGTGTGAAAAATATGAGGAGCATAAAACGGTCTGAAAAATAGGAGGAGCATGAAACGGTGTTCTAAATCATGAAGAGCCTGAAATGCTGTTAAGAATGTGAAGAGCCTCAACACGTGTCAAAAATATGACGAGCATGAAACGGTCTGAAAAACAAGAGTAACATGTAGTGGTGTTAAAAAACATGAAGAGCCTGAAAAGGTGTGAAAAATATGAACAGCCTCAAAACGTGTCAAAAATATGAGGAGCATGAAACGGTTGAAAAACAGGAGGAGCATGAAGTGGTGTTCAAAAACATGAAGAGCCTGAAAAGATGTGAAAAACATGAAGATCTTCAAAACGTGTCAAAAATATGAGGAGCATGAAACGATCTGAAAAATAGGAGGAGCATGAAGTGGTGTTCAAAAACATGAAGAGCCTGAAAAGGTGTGAAAAACATGAAGAGCCTCAAAACGTGTCAAAAATATGAGGAGCATGAAACGGTCTGAAAAATAGGAGGAGCATGAAGCGGTGTTGAAAAACATGAAGAGCCTGAAAACGTGTGAAAATTATGAAGAGCTTCAAAAGGTGTGAAAAATATGAAGAGCTTCCAAAGGTGTCAAAAATGAGATGAGCATGAAACGGTCTGAAAAATAGGAGGAGCATGAAGTGGTCGTGAAAATCATGAAGTGCCTGAAAAGGTGTGAAATATATGAAGAGCTTCAAAAGTTGTGAAAAAATGAGGAGGTTCAAAAGGTGTCAAAAATATGAGGAGCATGAAACGGTCTGAAAAATAGGAGGAGCATGAAACGGTGTTCAAAAACATGAAGAGCCTGAAAAGGTGTGAAAATTATGAAGAGCTTGAAAATGTGTGAAATATATGAGGAGCCTGAAGCGGTCTGAAAAATAGGAGGAGCATGAAACGGTGTTGAAAAACATGAAGAGCCTGAAAAGGTGTGAAAAATAGGAAGAGCTTCACAAGGTGTCAAATATATGAGGAGCATGAAAGGGTCTGAAAAATAGGAGGAGCATGAAGCAGTCGTCAAAAACATGAAGAACCTGAAAAGTTTTGAAAAATATTAAGAGCTTCAAAAGGTGTGAAAATTATGCGGAACATGAAACGGTGTGAAAAATAGGAGGAGTATGAAACGGTCTGAAAAATAGGAGCAGCATGAAACAGTGTTGAAAGACATGAAGAGCTTCAAAAGGTGTGAAAAATATGAGGAACATGAAACGGTCTGAAAAATAGGAGGAGCATGAAGCGGTGTTGAAAAACATGGTGAGACGGAAAAGCTGTGAAAAATATGAAGAGCTTCAAAAGGTGTAAACAATGAGAAGTGCATGAAACGGTCTTTAAAAAAGGAGGAGCATGAAGTGGGTGTGAAAAACGTGAAGAGCCTGAAAAGGTGAGCAAAATATGAAGAGGTTCAAAAGCTGTGAAATACATGAGGAGCATGAAACGGTCTGAAAAATAGGAGGAGCATGAAGCGGTGTTCATAACATGAAGAGCCTGAAAAGCTTTGAAAAATATGAAGAGCCTCAAAACGTGTCAAAAATATGAGGAGTATGAAACGGTCTGAAAAATAGCAGGAGCATGAAGCGGTGTTGCAAAACATGCAGAGCCTGAAAACGTGTGAAAAATATGAAGAGCTTCAAAAATGTGAAAAATATGAAGAGCTTCAAAAGGTGTGAAAAATATGAAGAGGTTTAAAAGGTGTCAAAAATATGAGGAGCATGAAACGGTCTGAAAAACAAGAGTAACATGAAGTGGTGTTAAAAAACATGAAGAGCCTGAAAAGGTGTGAAAAATATGAAGAACTTCAAAAGGTGTCAAAAATATGAGGAGCATGAAACGGTCTGAAAAATTGGAGGATCATGAAGCGGTGTTGAAAAACATGAAGAGCCTGAAAAGGTGTGAAAAATATGAAAAGCTTCAGAAAGTGTGAAAAATATGAGGAGCATGAAACGGTCTGAAAAAAATGAGGAGCATGAAGTGGTGTTGAAAAACATGAAGAGCCTGAAAAAGTGTGAAAAATATGAAGAGCTTCAAAAGGTCTCAAAATTATGAGGAACATGAAACGGTCTGAAAAATAAGAGAAGCATGAAGTGGTGTTGAAAAACATGAAGAGACTGAAAAGGTGTGAAAAATATGAAGAGTGTCAAAAGGTGTGAAATACATGAGGAGCATTAAACGGTCTGAAAATAGTAGAAGCATGAAGCCTTGTTCAAAAACATGAAGAGCCTGAAAAGGTGTGAAAATTATGAAGAGCGTCAAAAGGTGTCAAAAATATGAGGAGGATGAAACGATCTGAAAAATATGAGGAGCATGAAGCGGTGTTCAAAAACATGACAAGCCTCAAAATGAGTGAAAAATATGAGGAGCTTCAAAGCTGTCAGAAATATGTGGAGCATGAAACGGTCTGAAAAATAGGAGGAGCATGAAAAGGTTTTCAAATATATGAAGAGCCTGAAAAGGTGTGAAAAATAGGAAGAGCTTCAAAAGGTGTGAAATACATGAGGAGCATGAAAAGGTCTGAAAAATAGGAGGAGCATGAAGCTGTGTTCAAAAACATGAGAGCTTAAAAAGATGTGAAAAATATGAAGAGCTTTAAAAGGTGTGAAAAATACGAGGAGCACAAAACGGTCTGAAAAATAGTAGGAGCATGAAGCGGTGTTGAAAAACATGAAGAGCCTGAAAAGGTGTGAAAAATATGAAGAGCTTCAAAAGGTGTTAAAAATATGAGGAGCATAAAACGGTCTGAAAAATAGGAGCAGCTTGAAACGGTGTTCAAAAACATGAAGAGCCTGAAAAGGTGTGAAAAATATGAAGAGCTTCAAAAGGTGTGAAAAATATGAAGAGCATGAAACGGTCTGAAAAATAGGAGGAAAATGAAACGGTGTTGAAAAACATGAAGAGACTGAAAACATGTGAAAAATACGAAGAGCTTAAAAAGGTATGAAAAATATGAAGAGCGTCACAAGGTGTCAAAAATATGAGGAGCATGAAACGATCTGAAAAATATGAGGAGTATGAAGCGGTGTTCAAAAACATGAGGAGCCAGAAAAGGTGTGAAAAATATGAAGAGCTTCAAAGGTGTCAAAAATATGAGGAACATGAAACGATCTGAAAAATATGAGGAGCATGAAGCAGTGTTCAAAAACATGAAGAGCCTGAAAAGGTGTGAAAAATATGAAGAGCGTCAAAACGTGTCAAAAATATGAGGAGCATGAAACGTTCTGAAAAATAGGAGAAGCATGAAGCGGGGTTGAAAAACATGAAGAGTCTGAAAAGGTGTGAAAAATACGAAGAGCTTCAAAACGTGTCAAAAATATGAGGAGGATGAAATGATCTGAAAAATATGAGGAGCATGAAGCGGTGTTCAAAAACATGACGAGCCTCAAAATGTGTGAAAAATATGAGGAGCTTCAAAGCTGTCAGAAATATGTGGAGCATGAAACGGTCTGAAAAATAGGAGGAGCATGAAAAGGTTTTCAAATATATGAAGAGCCTGAAAAGGTGTGAAAAATAGGAAGAGCTTCAAAAGGTGTGAAATACATGAGGAGCATGAAACGGTCTGAAATATAGGAGGATCAGGAAGCGGTGTTGAAAAACATGAAGAGCCTGAAAATTTGTGAAAAATGTGAAGAGCGTCAAAAGGTGTCAAAAATATGAGGAGCTTGAAACGCTCTGAAAAACAGGAGGAGCATGAAGCGGTGTTGAAAAACATGAAGAGCATGAAAAAGTGTGAAAAATATGAAGAGCTTCAAAAGGTGTATAAATATGAAGAGCTTCAAAAGGTGTCAAAAATATGAGGAGCATGAAACGGTGTGAAAAATAGGAGGAGCAAGAAACTGTGTTGAAAAACAAGAAGAGTCTGAAAAGGTGTGAAATATATGAAGAGCTTCAAAAGGTGTCAAAAATGAGATGATAATGAAGCGGTCTGAAAAATTGGAGGAGCATGAAGCGCTGTTGAAAACCATGAAGAGCCTGAAAAGGTGTGAAAAATATGAAGAGCTTCAAAAGGTGTGAAAAATATGAAGAGCTTCAAAAGGAGACAAACATATAAGGAGCATGAAACGGTCTGAAAAATAGGAGGAGCATGAAACGGTGTTGAAAAACATGAAGAGCCTGAAAACGTGTGAAATATATGAAGAGGTTCAAAAGGTGTCAAAAATAGGAGGAGCATGAAACAGTTTGAAAAATAGGAAGAGCATGACGCGGAGTTGAAAAACATGAAGAACATGAAAACGTGTGAAAAATATGAACAGCTTCAAAAGGTGTGAAAAATGAGATGAGCATGAAGCGGTCTGAAAAATAGGAGGAGCATGAAGTGTTGTTTAAAAGCATTAAGAGCCTGAAAAGGTGTGAAATATATGAAGAGCTTCAAAAGGTGTGAAAAAAAGAGAAGAGCTTCAAAAGGTGTCAAAAATATGAGGAGCATGAAACGGTCTGAAAAATAGGTGGAGCATGAAACGGTGTTGAAAACATGAAGAGCCTAAAAAGGTGTGAAAATTATGAAGAGCTTCAAAAGGTGTGAAAATATGAAGACCTGCAAAAGGTGTAAAAATCGATGAGCATGAAATGATTTGAAAATTAGGAGCAGCACGAAGCGGTGTTGAAAAACATGAAGAGCCTGGAAACGTGTAAAATATATGAAGAGCTTCAAAAGGTGTGAAAAAAAAAGAAGAGCTTCAAAAGGTGTCAAAAATATGAGGAGCATGAAACGGTCTGAAAAATACGAGGAGCATGAAACGGTCTGAAAAATAAGAGGAGCATGAAGTGGTGTTGAAAAACATGAAGAGCCTGAAAATGTGTGAAAATTCTGAAGAGCTTCAGAAGGTGTGAAATACATGAGGAGCACGAAACGGTCTGAAAAATAGGAGGAACATGAAACGGTGTTGAAAAACATGAAGAGCCTGAAGAGGTGTGAAAAATATGAAGAGGTTCAAAGGTGTGAAATACATGAGGATCATGAAACGGTTTGAAAAATTGGAGGAGCATGAAGCAGAGTTCGAAAACATGAAGAGCCTGAAAAGGTTTGAAAAATATGAAGAGCTCAAAAGGTGTCAAAAATATGAGGAGCATGAAACGATCTGAAAAAGAGGAGGAGCATGAAGCGATGTTCAAAAACATGAAGAGCCTGAAAAGGTGTGAAAATTATGAAGATCTTCAAAAGGTATCAAAATTATGTGGAACAAGAAACGGTTTGAAGAATAGGAGGAGCATGAAACGGTGTTGAAAAACATGAAGAGCCTGAAAATTTGTGAAAAATATGAAGAGCTTCAAAAGCTTTGAAAAATATGAAGAGCTTCCAAAGGTGTCAAAAATGAGATGAGCATGAAACGGTCTAAAAAATAGGAGGAGCATGAAACGGTGTTGAAAAACTTGAAGAGCCTGAAAAGCTGTGAAAAATATGAAGAGCTTCAAAAGGTGTGAAATATATGAGGAGAATGAAACGGTCTGAAAAACAGGAGGAGCATGAAGCGGTGTTCAAAAACATGAAGTCTGAAAAGTTGTGAAAAATAGGAAGAGCTTCAAAAGTGTGAAATACATGAGGAGCATGAAACGGTCTGAAAAATAGGAGGAGCATGAAACTGTGTTCCAAAACATGAGAGCCTGAAAAGTTGTGAAAAATATGAAGAGCTTTAAAAGGTGTGAAAAATACGAGGAGCATGAAACGGTCTAAAAAATAGGAGGAGCATGAAGCGGTGTTGAAAAACATGAAGAGCCTGAAAAGGTGTGAAAAATATGAAAAGCTTCAAAAGGTGTGAAAAATATGAGGAGCATAAAACGGTCTGAAAAATAGGAGGAGCATGAAACGGTGTTCTAAATCATGAAGAGCCTGAAATGCTGTTAAGAATGTGAAGAGCCTCAACACGTGTCAAAAATATGACGAGCATGAAACGGTCTGAAAAACAAGAGTAACATGTAGTGGTGTTAAAAAACATGAAGAGCCTGAAAAGGTGTGAAAAATATGAACAGCCTCAAAACGTGTCAAAAATATGAGGAGCATGAAACGGTTGAAAAACAGGAGGAGCATGAAGTGGTGTTCAAAAACATGAAGAGCCTGAAAAGATGTGAAAAACATGAAGATCTTCAAAACGTGTCAAAAATATGAGGAGCATGAAACGATCTGAAAAATAGGAGGAGCATGAAGTGGTGTTCAAAAACATGAAGAGCCTGAAAAGGTGTGAAAAACATGAAGAGCCTCAAAACGTGTCAAAAATATGAGGAGCATGAAACGGTCTGAAAAATAGGAGGAGCATGAAGCGGTGTTGAAAAACATGAAGAGCCTGAAAACGTGTGAAAATTATGAAGAGCTTCAAAAGGTGTGAAAAATATGAAGAGCTTCCAAAGGTGTCAAAAATGAGATGAGCATGAAACGGTCTGAAAAATAGGAGGAGCATGAAGTGGTCGTGAAAATCATGAAGTGCCTGAAAAGGTGTGAAATATATGAAGAGCTTCAAAAGTTGTGAAAAAATGAGGAGGTTCAAAAGGTGTCAAAAATATGAGGAGCATGAAACGGTCTGAAAAATAGGAGGAGCATGAAACGGTGTTCAAAAACATGAAGAGCCTGAAAAGGTGTGAAAATTATGAAGAGCTTGAAAATGTGTGAAATATATGAGGAGCCTGAAGCGGTCTGAAAAATAGGAGGAGCATGAAACGGTGTTGAAAAACATGAAGAGCCTGAAAAGGTGTGAAAAATAGGAAGAGCTTCACAAGGTGTCAAATATATGAGGAGCATGAAAGGGTCTGAAAAATAGGAGGAGCATGAAGCAGTCGTCAAAAACATGAAGAACCTGAAAAGTTTTGAAAAATATTAAGAGCTTCAAAAGGTGTGAAAATTATGCGGAACATGAAACGGTGTGAAAAATAGGAGGAGTATGAAACGGTCTGAAAAATAGGAGCAGCATGAAACAGTGTTGAAAGACATGAAGAGCTTCAAAAGGTGTGAAAAATATGAGGAACATGAAACGGTCTGAAAAATAGGAGGAGCCTGAAACGGTTGAAAAATTGGAGCAGCATGAAACAGTGTTGAAAGACATGAAGAGCTTCAAAAGTGTCAAAAATATGAGGAGCATGAAACGGTCTGAAAAATAAGAGGATCATGAAACGGTCTGAAAAATAGGAGCAGCATGAAACGGTGTTGAAAGACATGAAGAGCTTCAAAAGGTGTCAAAAATATGAGTAGAATGAAACGGTTTGAAAAATGGGAGTAGCATGAAACGGTCTGAAAAATAGAGGCAGCATGGAATGGTGTGGAAAAACATGAAGAGCTTCAAAAGTTGTGAAAAAATGAGGAGGTTCAAAAGGTGTCAAAAGTATGAGGAGCATGAAACGGTCTGAAAAATAGGAGGGGCTTGAAACGGTGTTCCAAAACATGAAGAGCCTGAAAAGATGTGAAAAATATGAACAGCTTCAAAAGCTGTGAAAAATATGAGGAGCATGAAACAGTTTGAAAAATAGGAGAAGCATGAAACAGTGTTGAAAACATGAAGAGCAGGAAAAGTGTGAAAAATATAAAGAGCATTAAAAGGTGTCAAAAATATGAGGAGCATGAAATGGTCTGAAAAAAAGGAGGAGCATGAAGCGGTGTTGAAAACATGAAAAGCCTGAAAATGTGTGAAGAATATGAAGAGCTTCCAAAGGTGTGAAAAATATGAATAGCTTCCAAATGTGTCAATCATGAGAGGAGCATGAAACGGTGTGAAAAATAGGAGGAGCATGAAGCGGTGTGCAAAAATATGAAGAGCCTGTTAAGGTGTGAAAAATATGAAGAGCTTCAAAAGGTGTTAAAAATATGAGCAGCATGAAACGGTCTGAAAAATAGGTGGAGCAGGAAACGGTGTTGAAAACATGAAGAGCCTGAAAAGGTGTGAAAAATATGAAGAGCTTCAAAAGATGTCAAAAATATGAGGAGCATGAAGGGGTCCGAAAAATAGGATGAGCATGAAGCGGTGTTGAAAACATTAAGAGCCTGAAAAGGTGGGAAATATATAAAGAGCTTGAAAAGGTGTCAAAAATATGAGGGGCATGAAACGGTGTGAAAAATAGGAGAAGCATGAAGTGATGTCGAGAAACCTGAAGAGACTGAAAAGGTGTGAAAAATATGAAGAGCTACAAAAGATGTGAAATATATGAGGAGCATGAAATGATCTGAAAAATAGGAGGAGCATGAAACGGTGTTGAAAAACATGAAGAGCCTGAAAGGTGTGAAAATTATGAAGACCTCAAAAATGTGTCAAAAAAAAGGAGGAGCATGAAATGGTGTTCAAAAACATGAAGAGCCTGAAAAGGTGTGAAAAATATTAAGATCTTCAAAAGGTGTCAAAAATATGAGGAGCATGAAACGATCTGAAAAATAGGAGGAACATGAATCACGGTTGAAAAACATGAAGAGCCTGAAGAGGTGTGAAAAATATGAAGAGGTTCAAAGGTGTGAAATACATGAGGATCATGAAACGATTTGAAAAAATGGAGGAGCATGAAGCAGAGTTCGAAAACATGAAGAGCCTGAAAAGGTTTGAAAAATATGAAGAGCTTCAAAAGCTTTGAAAAATATGAAGAGCTTCCAAAGGTGTCAAAAATGAGATGAGCATGAAATGGTCTGAAAAATAGGAGGAGCATGAAACGGTGTTGAAAAACTTGAAGAGCCTGAAAAGCTGTGAAAAATATGAAGAGCTTCAAAAGGTGTGAAATATATGAGGAGAATGAAACGGTCTGAAAAACAGGAGGAGCATGAAGCGGTGTTCAAAAACATGAAGTCTGAAAAGTTGTGAAAAATAGGAAGAGCTTCAAAAGTGTGAAATATATGAGGAGCATGAAACGGTCTGAAAAATAGGAGGAGCATGAAACTGTGTTCCAAAACATGAGAGCCTGAAAAGGTGTGAAAAATATGAAGAGCTTTAAAAGGTGTGAAAAATACGAGTAGCATGAAACGGTCTAAAAAATAGGAGGAGCATGAACCGGTGTTGAAAAACATGAAGAGCCTGAAAAGTTGTGAAAAATATGAAAAGCTTCAAAAGGTGTGAAAAATATGAGGAGCATGAAACGGTCTGAAAAATAGGAGGAGCATGAAACGGTGTTCTAAATCATGAAGAGCCTGAAATGCTGTTAAAAATATGAAGAGCCTCAACACGTGTCAAAAATATGAGGAGCATGAAACGGTCTGAAAAAAATTAGGAGCATGAAGCGGTGTTGAAAAACATGAAGAGCCTGAAAAGGTGTGAAAAATATGAAGAGCTTCAAAAGGTCTCAAAATTATGAGGAACAAGGAACGGTGTGAAAAATAAGAGAAGCATGAAGTGGTGTTGTAAAAGATGAAGAGATTGTAAAGGTGTGAAAAATATGAAGAGTGTCAAAAGGTGTGAAATACATGAGGAGCATTAAACGGTCTGAAAATAGTAGAAGCATTAAGCAGTGTTCAAAAACATGAAGAGAATGAAAACGTGTGAAAAATATGAAGAGCGTCAAAATGTGTCAAAAATATGAGGAGCATGAAACGATCTGAAAAATATGAGGAGCATGAAGCGGTGTTCAAAAACATGAGGAGCCAGAAAAGGTGTGAAAAATTTGAAGAGCTTCAAAATGTGTGAAATACATGAGGAGCATTAAACGGTCTGAAAAAAAGGAGGAGCATGAAGCGGTGTTCAAAACCTTTAAGACTCTGAAAAGGTGTGAAATATATGAAGAGCTTCAAAAGCTGTCAAAAATATGAGGAGCATGAAACGGTCTGAAAAATTGGAGGAGCATGAAGTGGTGTAAAAAAACATGAAGAGCCTGAAAAGGTGTGAAAAAATCGAAGAGCTTCAAAAGGTGTGAAATACATGAGGAGCAGGAAACGGTCTGAAAAATAGGAGAGGCTGAAACGTTGTGGAAATACATGAAGAGCCTAAAAATGTGTGAAAAATATGAAGAGCTTCAAAAGGAGTGAAATACATGAGGAGCAGGAAACGGTCTGAAAAATAGGAGAGGCTGAAACGTTGTGGAAATACATGAAGAGCCTAAAAGGATGTGAAAAATATGAAGAGCTTCAAAAGGAGTGAAATAATGAGGAGCATGAAACGGTCTGAAAAATAGGAGGAGCATGAAGCGGTGTTGAAAAACATGAAGAGCCTGAAAAGGTGTAAAAAAAATGAAGAGCTTCAAAAGGTGTCAAAAATATGAGGAGCATGAAACGGTCTGAAAAGAGGAGGAGCAAGAAGTGGTGTTGAAAAACATGAAGAACCTAAAAGTTGTGAAAAATATGAAAAGCTTCAAAAGATGTCACAAATATGAGGAGCATGAAACGGTATGAGAAATAGGAGGAGCATGAAAGGCTGTTCAAAAACATGAAGAGCCTGAAAAGGTGTGAAAAATATGAAGAGCTTCAAAAGGTGTGAAATACATGAGGAGTATGAAACGATCTGAAAAATAGGAGGAGCATGAAGCGGTGTTGAAAAACATGAAGAGCCTGAAAAGGTGTAAAAAATATGAAGAGCTTCAAAAGGTGTCAAAAATATGAGGAGTGTGAAACGGAATGAAAAATAGGAGGAGCATGAAGTGGTGATGAAAAACATGAAGAGCCTGAAAGGGTGTGAAAATTATGAAGAGCTTCAAAAGGTGTGAAATACATGAGGAGCATGAAACTCTCTGAAATATAGAAGGAGCATGAAGCGGTGTTCAAAAACATGAAGAGCCTGAAACTGTGTGAAAATATGAAGAGCTTCAAAAGGTGTGAAAAATATGAAGAGCTTCAAAAGGTGTCAAAAATTAGATGAGTATGAAACGGTCTGAAAATTTGGAGGAGCAAGAAGTAGTGTTGAAAAAAATGAAGAGCCTAAAAAGGTGTGAAAAATATGAAAAGCTTCAAAAGGTGTCAAAAATATGAGGAGCATGAAACGTTCTGAAAAATAGCAGGAGGATGAAGCGGTGTTGAAAAACATGAAGAGCTTGAAAAGGTGTGAAAAATATGAAGAGCTTCAAAAGGTGTTAAAAAAATTAGAAGCATGAAACGGTCTGAAAAATAGGAGGAGCATGAAGCGGTGTTGAAAAACATGAGGAGCCAGAGAACTTGTGAAAAATATGAAGAGCTTCAAAAGGTGTCAAAAATGAGATGAGCATGAAACGGTCTGAAAAATAGGAGGAGCATGAAGCTGTGTTGAAAAACATGAAGAGTCTGAAAATGTGTGAAAGATATGAAGAGTTTCTAAAGATGTCAAAAATATGAGGAGCATGAAACGGTCTGAAAAATAGGAGGAGCATGAAGCGGTGTTCAAAAACATGAAGAGCCTGAAAAGGTGTGAAAAATATGAAGAGCGTCAAAAGGTATCAAAAATATGAGGAGCATGAAACGGTCTGAAACATAGGAGGAGCAAGAAAGGGTGATCAAAAACATGAACAGCCTGAAAAGGTGTGAAAAACATGACGAGCTTCAAAAGGTGTGAAAAACATGTGGAGCATGAAACGGGCTGAAAAATAGGTGAAACATGAAGTGGTGTTGAAAAACATGAAGAGCTTGAAAAAGTGTGAAAAATATGAAGAGCTTCAGAAGGTGTGAAAAATATGAAGAACTTCAACAGGTGTCAAAAATTAGATGAGCATGAAACGGTCTGAAAAATTGGAGGAGCAAGAAGAAGTGTTGAAAAAAATGAAGAGCCTGAAAAATTGTGAAAAATATGAAAAGCTTCAAAAGGTGTCAAAAATATGAGGAGCATGAAACGGTCTGAAAAATAGGTGGAGAATGAAGCGGTGTTGAAAAATATGAAGAGCCTGGAAAGGTGTGCAAAATATGAAGAGCTTCAAAAGGTGTGAAATATATGAAGAGCTTCAAAAGGTGTCAAAAATGAGATGAGCATGAAACGGTCTGAAAAATAGGAGGAGCATGAAACGGTGATCAAAAACATGAAGAGCCTGAAAAGGTGTGAAAAATATGAAGAGCTTCAAAATGTGTGAAAAATATGAGGAGCATGAAATGGTCTGAAAAATAGAAGTGGCATGAAATGGTGTTCAAAAACATGAAGAGCTGAAAAGGTGTGCAAAATATGAAGAGCTTCAAAAGGTGTGAAATACATGAGGAGCATGAAATGGTCTGAAAATTAGGAGAAGCATGAAGTGGTGTTGAAAAACATGAAGAGCCTGAAAATGTGTGAAAAATACGAAGAGCTTCAAAAGGTGTCAAAATATGAGGAGCATGAAACGACCTGAAAAATAGGAGGAGCATGAAACGGTATGAAAAATAGGAGGAGCATGAATCGGTGTTCAAAACCATGAAGAGCTTGAAAAGGTGTGAAATATATGAAGAGCTTCAAAAGTTGTCAAAAATAGGAGGAGAATGAAACTGTCTGAAATAAAGGAGGAGCATGAAGCGGTGTTGAAAACCATGAAGAGCCTGAAAAGCTGTGAAAAATATGAAGAGCTTCAAAAGGTGTGAAATATATAAACAACATGAAACGGTCTGAAAAATAGGAGGAGCATGAAGCTGTGTTCAAAAACATGAGAACCAGAAAAGGTGTGAAAAATGTGAAGAGCTTCAAAAGTTGTGAAATATATGCGGAGCATGAAACGGTCTGAAGTATAGGATGAGCATGAAGCCGTGTTCAAAAACATGAACAGCATGAAAAAGTGTGAAAAATATGAAGAGCTTCAAAATGTGTCAGAATATGAGGAGCATGAAACGGCCTGAAAAATAGGAGCATGAAACGGTCTGAAAAAGAGGAGGAGCTTGAAGTCGTGTTCTAAAACATGAAGAGCCTCAAAAGGTGTGAAAAATATGAAGAGCTTCAAAAATATGAAAAATATGAGGAGCTTCAAAAGGTGTGACACATATGAAGAGCTTCAAAAGGTGTCAAAAATGAGATGAGCATGAAAAGGTATGAAAAATAGGAGGAGCATTAAGCGCTGTTGAAACTCATGAAGAGCCTGAAAAGGTGTGAAAAATATGAAGAGCTTCAAAAGGTGTGAAAAATATGAAGAGCTTCAAAAGGTGTCAAAATGAGATGAGCATGAAACGGTCTGAAAAACAGGAGGAGAATGAAGCGGTGTTAAAAATCATCAAGAGCCTGAAAAGGTGTGAGAAATATGAAGAGCTTCAAAAGGTGTCTAAAATATGAGGACCATGAAACGGTCTGAAAAATAGGAGGAGCATGAAGCGGTGTTCAAAAACATGAAAAGCCTGAAAAGGTGTGAAAAATATGAAGAGCTTCAAAAGGTGTCAAAATATGAGGAGCATGAAACGTTCTGAAAAATAGGACGAGCATGAAGCGGTGTTGAAAAACATGAAGAGCCTGAAAAGGTGTGAAATATATGAAGAGCTTCAAAAGGTGTCAAAAATATGAGGAGTATAAAACGTTATGATAAATAGCAGGAGCATGAAGCGGTGTTGAAAAACATGAAGAGTCGGAAATCGTGTGAAAAATATGAAGAGCTTCAAAAATGTGACAAATATGAAGAGCTTCAAAAGGTGTGAAAAATATGAAGAGCTTCAAAAGGGGTCAAAATGAGATGAGCATGAAACGGTCTGAAAAATAGGAGGAGCATGAAGTGGTGTTGAAAAACATGAAGAGCCTGAAAAGGTGTGAAAAATATAAAGAGCTTCAAAAGGTGTCAAAAATATGAGTAGCATGAAACGGTCTGAAAAATAGGTGGAGCATGAAGCGGTGTTGAAAAACATGAAGAGCCTGAAAACGTGTGAAAAATATGAAGAGCTTCAAAAGGTGTGAAAAATATGAAGAGCTTCAAAAGGAGTCAAAAATATGAGGAGCATGAAAAGGTCTGAAAAATAGGAGGAGCATGAAGCGGTGTTCAAAAACATGAACAGCTTTAAAACGTGTGAAAAACATGAAGAGTTTCAAAAGGTGTCAAAAATATGAGGAGCATGAAACGGTCTGAAAAATAGGAGGAGCATGAAGCGGTGTTCAAAAACATGAAGAACCTGAAAAGCTGTGAAAAATATGAAGAGCTTCAAAAGGTGTCAAAAATACGAGGACCATGAAACCGTCAGAAAAAGAGGAGGAGAATGAAGCAGTGGTCAAAAACATCAGGAGCTTGATAACGTGTGAAATATAATAAGAGCTTCAAAAGGTGTGAAAAATGGGAGGAGAATGAAACTGTCTGAAATAAAGGAGGAGCATGAAGCGGTGTTGAAAAACATGAAGAGCCTGAAATGGTGTGAAAAATATGAAGAGCTTCAAAAGGTGTCAAAATATGAGGAGCATGAAACGGTCTGAAAAATAGGAGGAGCATGAAGCCGTGTTCAAAAACATGAAGAGCCTGAAATGGTGTGAAAAATATGAAGAGCTTTAAAAGTGTGAAAATTATGAGGAGCATGAAACCGTCTGAAAAATAGGAGGAGCATGAAGCGCTGTTGAAAAAAATGAATTGTCTGAAAACGTGTGGAAAATATGAAGAGATTCAAAAGGTGTCAAAAATATGAGGAGCATGAAACGGTCTGAAAAATAGTAGGAGCATGAAGTGGTGTTCAAAAACATGAAGAGCCTTAAAAGGTGTGAAAAATATTAAGAGCTTTAAAAGTGTGAAAATTATGAGGAGCATGAAACCGTCTGAAAAATAGGAGGAGCATGACACGGTGCTGAAAAACATGAAGAGCCTTAAAATGTGTGAAAAATATGAAGAGCTTTAAAGGTGTGAAAAATATGAGGAGCATGAAACCGTCTGAAAAATAGGAGGAGCATAACACGGTGTTGACAAACATGAAGAGCATGAAAAGGTGTGAAAAATATGAAGACATTCTAAAGCTGTCAAAAATATGAGGAGCCAGAAACGGTCTGAAAAATAGGAGGAGCATGAAGTGGTGTTGAAAAAGATGAAGAGCCAGAAAAGGTGTGAAAAATATGAAGAGCTTCAAAAGGAGTCAAAAATATGAGGAGCATGAAAAGGTCTGAAAAATAGGAGGAGTATGAAGCGGTGTTGAAAAACATGAAGAGCCTAAAAGGTGTGAAAAATATGAAGAGCTTCAAAAGGTGTCAAAAATATCAGGAGCATGAAATGATCTGAAAAATAGCAGTAACATGAAACGGTCTGAAAAATAGGAGGAGCATGAAGTGGTGTTCAAAAATATGACGAGCCTTAAAAGGAGTGAAAAATATGAAGAGCTTTAAAGGTGTGAAAAATATGAGGAGCATGAAACCGTCTGAAAAATAGGAGGAGCATGACACGGTGTTGAAAAACATGAAGAGCATGAAAAGGTGTGAAAAATATGAAGAGCTTCAAAAGGTGTAAAATTAAGAGGAGCATGAAATGGTCTGAAAAAAAGGAGGAACAGGAAACATTCTGAAAAACCGGAGGAGCATGAAGCGGTGTTCAAAAATATGAAGAGTCTGAAAAGGTATGAAATATATGAAGACCTTCAAAATGTGTCAAAAATATGAGTAGCATGAAACGGTCTGAAAAATAGGAGGAGCATGATGCGGTGTTCAAATATTTTAAGAGTCTGAAAAGGCGTGAAAAATATGAAGAGCTTTAAAGGTGTGAAAAATATGAGGAGCATGAAAACGTGTGAAAAATAGGATGAGCATGAAGCGGTGTTGAAAAACAAGAAGAGCCTGAAAAGGTGTGAAAAATATGAAGAACTTCAAAAGGTGTCAAAAATATGAGGAGCATGAAATGATCTGAAAAACAGGAGGAACATGAAACGGTCTGAAAAAAAGAAGGAGCATGAAGTGGTGTTCAAAAACATGAAGAGCCTGAAAAGGTGTGAAAAATATGAAGAGCTTCAAAAGGTGTGAAAAATATGAGGAGCATGATATGGTTTGAAAAATAGGATTAGCATGAAGCGGTGTTGAAAAACATGAAGAGCCTGAAAAGGTGTGAAAAATTTGAAGAGCTTCAAAAGGTTTGAAAAATATGAAGAGCTTCAAAAGTTGTCAAAAAGGAGATCTGCATGAAACGGTCTGAAAAATAGGAGGAGCATGAAGTGGTGTTGAAAAAAATGAAGAGCCTGAAAAGGTGTGAATTATACGAAGAGCTTCAAAAGGTGTCAAAAATATGAGGAGCATGAAACGGTCTGAAAAATAGGAGGAGCATGAAGTGGTGTTGAAAAAAATGAAGAGCCTGAAAAGGTGTGAATTATACGAAGAGCTTCAAAAGGCGTCAAAAATATGAGTAGCATGAAAAGGTCTGCAAAGAAGGAGGAGCATGAAGTGGTGTTGAAAAACATGAAGAGCTTGAAAAGGTGTGAAAAATATGAAAGCTTCAAAAGGTGTCAAAAATATGAGGAGCATGAAACGGTCTGAAAAATAGGAGGAGCATGAAGCGGTGTTGAAAATCATGAAGAGTCTGAAAAGGTGTGAAAAATATGAAGAGCTTCAAAAGTTGTCAAAAATATGAGGAGCATGAAACGGTCTGAAAAATAGGAGGAGCATGAAACGGTGATCAAGAACATGAAGAGCCTGAAAAGGTGTGAAAAATATGAAGAGCTTAAAAATGTGTGATATACATGAGGAGCATGAAACCCTCTGAAAAATAGGAGGAGCATGAAGTGCTGTTCAAAAACATGAAGAGCCTGAAAAGGTGAGAAAAATATGAAGAGCTTCAAAAGGTGTGAAAAATATGAGGAGCATGATATGGTAGAAAAAATAGGAGGAGCATGAAGCGGAGTTCAAAAACATGAAGATCCTGAAAAGGTGTGAAAAATATGAAGAGCCTCAAAACGTGTCAAAAATATGAGGAGTATGAAACGGTATGATAAATAACAGGAGCATGAAGCGGTTTTGAAAAACATGAAGAGTCTGAAATCGTGTGAAAAATATGAAGAGCTTCAAAAATGTGAAAAATATGAAGAGCTTCAAAAGGTGTAAAAAATATGAAGAGCCTCAAAAGGTGTCAAAAATTAGATGAGTATGAAACGTTCTAAAAAATAGGAGGAGCAACAAGTAGTGTTGAAAAAAATGAATATCCTGAAAAGGTGTGAAAAATATGAAGAACTTCAAAAGGTGTGAAAAATATGAGGAGCATGATACGGTCTGAAAAATAGGAGGAGCATGAAGCGGTGATCAAAAACATGAAGAGCCTGAAAAGTTGTGAAAAATATGCAAAGCTTCAAATGGTGTCAAAAATGAGAGGAGCATGAAACGGTCTGAAAAATAGGAGGAGCATGAAGCGGTGATCAAAAACATGAAGAGCCTGAAAAGTTGTGAAATATATGCAAAGCTTCAAAAGGTGTCAAAAATATGAGGAGCATGAAACGGTCTGAAAAATAGGAGGATCATGAAGCGGTGTTGAAAAACATGAAGAGCCTGAAAAGGTGTGGATATATGAAGAGCTTCAAAAGGTGTCAAAAATATGAGAAGTATGAAACGGTCTGAAAAATAGGAGGATCATGAAGCGATGTTGAAAAATATGAAGTGTCTGAAAAGGTGTGAAAAATATGAAGAGCTTCAAAAGTTGTCAAAAATATGAGGAGCATGAAACGGTCTGAAAAATAGGAGGAGCATGAAACGGTGATCAAAAACATGAAGAGCCTGAAAAGGTGTGAAAAATATGAAGAGCTTCAAAATGTGTGAAATACATGAGGAGCATGAAACGGTCTGAAAAATAGGAGAAGCATGAAGTGATGTGGAAAAACATGAAGAGCCTGAAAAGGTGTGAAAAATATGAAGAGCTTCAAAAGGTGTCAAAAATATGAGGAGCATGAAACTGTCTGAAAAAGAGGAGGAGCATGAAGAAGTGTTCAAAAACATGAAGAGCCTGAAAAGGTGTGAAAAATATGAAGAGCTTCAAAAGGTGTCAAAAGATTAGGAGCATGAAACGATCTGAAAAATAGGAGGAGCATGAAGCGGTGTTGAAAACATGAAGAGCCTGAAAAGGTGTGAAAAATATGAAGAGCTTCAAAAGGTGTCAAAAATATGAGGAGTATGAAACGGTCTGAAAAATAGGAGGAGCATGAAGCGATGTTGAAAAACATGAAGAGTCTGAAAAGGTGTGAAAAATATGAAGAGCTTCAAAAGTTGTCAAAAATATGAGAAGCATGAAACGGTCTGAAAAATAGGAGGAGCATGAAACGGTGATCAAGAACATGAAGAGCCTGAAAAGGTGTGAAAAATATGAAGAGCTTAAAAATGTGTGATATACATGAGGAGCATGAAACTCTCTGAAAAATAGGAGGAGCATGAAGTGCTGTTCAAAAACATGAAGAGCCTGAAAAGGTGAGAAAAATATGAAGAGCTTCAAAAGGTGTGAAAAATATGAGGAGCATGATACGGTAGAAAAAATAGGAGGAGCATGAAGCGGAGTTCAAAAACATGAAGAGCCTGAAAAGGTGTGAAAAATATGAAGAGCCTCAAAACGTGTCAAAAATATGAGGAGTATGAAACGGTATGATAAATAACAGGAGCATGAAGCGGTTTTGAAAAACATGAAGAGTCTGAAATCGTGTGAAAAATATGAAGAGCTTCAAAAATGTGAAAAATATGAAGAGCTTCAAAAGGTGTAAAAAATATGAAGAGCCTCAAAAGGTGTCAAAAATTAGATGAGTATGAAAAGTTCTAAAAAATAGGAGGAGCAACAAGTAGTGTTGAAAAAAATGAAGAGCCTGAAAAGGTGTGAAAAATATGAAGAACTTCAAAAGGTGTGAAAAATATGAGGAGAATGATACGGTCTGAAAAATAGGAGGAGCATGAAGCGGTGATCAAAAACATGAAGAGCCTGAAAAGTTGTGAAAAATATGCAAAGCTTCAAATGGTGTCAAAAATGAGAGGAGCATGAAACGGTCTGAAAAGTAGGAGGAGCATGAAACGGTGTTGAAAAACATGAAGAGCCTGAAGAGGTGTGAAAAATATGAAGAGCTTCAAAAGCATTGAAAAATATGAAGAATTTCCAAAGGTGTCAAAAATGAGATGAGCATGAAACGGTCTAAAAAATAGGAGGAGCATGAAACGTTGTTGAAAAACTTGAAGAGCCTGAAAAGCTGTGAAAAATATGAAGAGCTTCAAAAGGTGTGAAATATATGAGGAGAATGAAACGGTCTGAAAAACAGGAGAGGCATGAAGCGGTGTTCAAAAACATGAAGTCTGAAAAGTTTTGAAAAATAGGAAGAGCTTCTAAAGTGTGAAATACATGAGGAGCATGAAACGTTCTGAAAAATAGGAGGAGCATGAAGCTGAGTTCCAAAACATGAGAGCCTGAAAGGTGTGAAAAATATGAAGAGCTTTAAAAGGTGTGAAAAATACGAGGAGCATGAAACGGTCTAAAAAAAAGGAGGAGCATGAAGCGGTGTTGAAAAACATGAAGAGCCTGAAAAGGTGTGAAAATATGAAAAGCTTCAAAAGGTGTGAAAAATATGAGGAGCATCAAACGGTCTGAAAAATAGGAGGAGCATGAAACGGTGTTCTAAATCATGAAGAGCCTGAAATGCTGTTAAAAATATGAAGAGCCTCAACACGTGTCAAAAATATGAGGAGCATGAAATGGTCTGAAAAACAAGAGTAACATGAAGTGGTGTTAAAAAACATGAAGAGCCTGAAAAGGTGTGAAAAATATGAAGAGTTTCAAAAGGTGTGAAAAATGTGAGGAACATGAAACGGTCTGAAAAATAAGAGGAGCATGAAATGGTCTGAAAAATAGGAGCAGCATGAAACAGTGTTGAAAGACATGAAGAGCTTCAAAATTTTCAAAAATATGAGGAGCATGAAACGGTCTGAAAAATAAGAGGATCATGAAACGGTCTGAAAAATAGGAGCAGCATGAAACGGTGCTGAAAGACATGAAGAGCTTCAAATGGTGTCAAAAATATGAGGAGAATGAAACGGTTTGAAAAATAGGAGTAGCATGAAACGGTCTGAAAAATAGAGGCAGCATGGAATGGTTTGGAAAAACATGAGGAGCTTCAAAAGTTGTGAAAAAATGAGGAGGTTCAAAAGGTGTCAAAAATACGAGGAGCATGAAACGTTCTGAAAAATAGGAGGGGCTTGAAATGGTGTTCCAAAACATGAAGAGCCTGAAAAGATGTGATAAATATGAACAGCTTCAAAAGCTGTGAAAAATATGAGGAGCATGAAACAGTTTGAAAAATAGGAGAAGCATGAAACAGTGTTGAAAACATGAAGAGCATGACAAGTGTGAAAAATATAAAGAGCATTAAAAGGTGTCATAAATATGAGGAGCATGAAACGATCTGAAAAAAAGGAGGAGCATGAAGCAGTGTTGAAAAACATTAAGAGTGTGAAAAGGTTTTCAAAAACATGAAGAGCCTGAAAAGGTGTGAAAAATATGAAGAGCTTCAAAACGTGTGAAAAATAAGAGGAGCATGAAACAGTTTGAAAAATAGGAGAAGCATAAAGCGGTGTTCAAAAACATGAAGAGCCTGAAAAAGTGTGAAAAATATGAAGAGCTTCAAAAGGTGTGAAAAATAAGAGGAGCATGAAACAGTTTGAAAAATAGGAGGCCATGAAGCGGGGTTCAAAAGCATGAAGAGCCTGGAAAGGTGTGAAAATTATGAAGAGCTTCAAAAGGTGTGTAATATATGAGGAACATGAAACGGTCTGAAAAATAGGAAGAGCATGAAGCGGTGTTGAAAAACATGAAGAGCCTGAAAAGCTGTGAAATATATGAAGAGCTTCAAAAGGTGTGAAAAATATGAGGAGCATGAAACGGTCTGAAAAAGATGAGGAGCATGAAGCGGTATTGAAAATCATGAAGAGCTTGAAAAGGTGTCAAAAATAGGAAGTGCTTCAAAAGGTTTCAAAAATATGAGGAGCATGAAACGGTCTGAAAAATAGGAGGAGCATGAAGCGGGGTTCAAAAACATGAAGATCCTGGAAAGGTGTGAAAATTATGAAGAGCTTCAAAAGGTGTGTAATATATGAGGAACATGAAACGATCTGAAAAATAGGAAGAGCATGAAGCAGTGTTGAAAATCATGAAGAGCCTGAAAAGCTGTGAAATATATGAAGAGCTTCAAAAGGTGTCAAAAATATGAGGAGCATGAAACGGTCTGAAAAAGATGAGGAGCATGAAGCGGTATTGAAAATCATGAAGAGCTTGAAAAGGTGTAAAAAATAGGAAGTGCTTCAAAAGGTGTCAAAAATATGAGGAGCATGAAACGGTCTGAAAAATAGGAGGAGGATGAAGCGGTGTTGAAAAACATGAAGAGCCTGAAAAGGTGTGAAAAATATGAAGAGCTTCAAAAGGTGTCAAAAATATGAGGAGCATGAAACGGTCTGAAGTATAGGAGGAGCATGAAGCCGTGTTCAAAAACATGAACAGCATGAAAAAGTGTGAAAAATATGAAGAGCTTCAAAATGTGTCAGAATATGAGGAGCATGAAACGGCCTGAAAAATAGGAGCATGAAACGGTCTGAAAAAGAGGAGGAGCTTGAAGTGGTGTTCTAAAACATGAAGAGCCTCAAAAGGTGTGAAAAATATGAAGAGCTTCAAAAATATGAAAAATATGAGGAGCTTCAAAAGGTGTGACACATATGAAGAGCTTCAAAAGGTGTCAAAAATGAGATGAGCATGAAAAGGTATGAAAAATAGGAGGAGCATTAAGCGCTGTTGAAACTCATGAAGAGCCTGAAAAGGTGTGAAAAATATGAAGAGCTTCAAAAGGTGTGAAAAATATGAAGAGCTTAAAAGGTGTCAAAATGAGATGAGCATGAAACGGTCTGAAAAACAGGAGGAGAATGAAGCGGTGTTAAAAATCATCAAGAGCCTGAAAAGGTGTGAGAAATATGAAGAGCTTCAAAAGGTGTCTAAAATATGAGGACCATGAAACGGTCTGAAAAATAGGAGGAGCATGAAGCGGTGTTCAAAAACATGAAAAGCCTGAAAAGGTGTGAAAAATATGAAGAGCTTCAAAAGGTGTCAAAATATGAGGAGCATGAAACGTTCTGAAAAATAGGACAAGCATGAAGCGGTGTTGAAAAACATGAAGAGCCTGAAAAGGTGTGAAATATATGAAGAGCTTCAAAAGGTGTCAAAAATATGAGGAGTATAAAACGTTATGATGAATAGCAGGAGCACGAAGCGGTGTTGAAAAACATGAAGAGTCGGAAATCGTGTGAAAAATATGAAGAGCTTCAAAAATGTGACAAATATGAAGAGCTTCAAAAGGTGTGAAAAATATGAAGAGCTTCAAAAGGGGTCAAAATGAGATGAGCATGAAACGGTCTGAAAAATAGGAGGAGCATGAAGTGGTGTTGAAAAACATGAAGAGCCTGAAAAGGTGTGAAAAATATAAAGAGCTTCAAAAGGTGTCAAAAATATGAGTAGCATGAAACGGTCTGAAAAATAGGTGGAGCATGAAGCGGTGTTGAAAAACATGAAGAGCCTGAAAACGTGTGAAAAATATGAAGAGCTTCAAAAGGTGTGAAAAATATGAAGAGCTTCAAAAGGTGTCAAAAATATGAGGAGCATGAAACGGTCTGAAAAATATAAGAAGCATGAAGCAGTGTTGAAAAACATGAAGAGCCTGAAAAGGTGTGAAAAATATGAAGAGCTTAATAAGGTGTCAAAAATATGAGGAGCATGAAACTGTCTGAAAAATAGGAGGAGGATGAAGCGGTGTTCAAAAACATGAAGAGCCTGAAAAGGTGTGAAAAATATGAAGAGCTTCAAAACGTGTCAAAAATATTAGGAGCATGAAACGGTCAGAAAAATAGGAGGAGCATGAAACGGTGTTGAAAAACCTGAAAGCCTGAAAAGGTGTGAGAAGTATGAAGAGCTTCAAAAGATGTGAAAAACATGAAGAGCTTCAAAAGGTGTCAAAATGAGATGAGCATGAAACGGTCTGAAAAATAGGAGGAGCATGGAGTGGTGTTGAAAAAAAGTAAAAGTCTGAAAAGGTGTGAAATATATGAAGATCTTCAAAAGGTGTCAAAAATATGAGGAGAATGAAACGGTCTGAAAAATAGGAGGAGCATGAAGCGATGTTGAAAAACATGAATTGTCTGAAAACGTGTGGAAAATATGAGGAGCTTCATAAATGTGAAAAATATGAAGAGCTTCAAACGGTGTGAAAAATATGAAGAGCTTCAAAAAGTGTCAAAAAAGAGATGAGCATGAAAAGGTCTGAAAAATAGGAGGAGCATGAAGCGGTGTTGAAAATAATGAAGAGCCTGAAAACGTGTGAAAAATATGAAGAACTTCAAAATTTGTCAAAAATATGAAGAGCTTCAAAAGGTGCTAAAATGAGATGAGCATGAAACGATCTGAAAAATAGGAGGAGCATGAAGTGGTGTTGAAAAAATGAAGAGCCTGGAAAGGTGTGAAATATCTGAAGAGCTTCAAAAGGTGTCAAAAATATGAGGAGCATGAAACGGTCGGCAAAATACGAAGAGCATGAAGCGATGTTTAAAAACATGAATTGTCTGAAAACGTGTGAAAAATATGAAGAGTTTCAAAAGGTGTCAAAAATATGAGGAGCATGATGCGGTCTGAAAAATAGGAGGAGCATGAAGCAGTGTTGAAAAACATGAAGAGCCTGAAAAGTTGTGAAAAATATGCAAAGCTTCAAAAGGTGTCAAAAATGAGAGGAGCATGAAACGGTCTGAAAAATAGGAGGAGCATGAAGCGGTGTTGAAAAACATGAAGAGCCTGAAAAGGTGTGAGAAATAGAACGGCTTCAAAAGGTGTGAAAAATATGAGGAGCCTGAAACGGTCTGAAAAATAGGAGGAGCATGAAGTGGTGTTGAAAAACATGAAGAGCCTGAAAAGGTGTGAAAAATATGAAGAGCTTCAAAAGGTGTCAAAAATATGAGGAGCATGAAACGGTCTGAAAAAGAGGAGGAGCATGAAGAAGTGTTCAAAAACATGAAGAGCCTGAAAAGGTGTGAAAATTATGAGGAACTTCAAAAGGTGTCAAAATATGAGGAGCATGAAACGATCTGAAAAATAGGAGGATCATGAAGCGGTGTTGAAAAACATGAAGAGCCTGAAAAGGTGTGGATATATGAAGAGCTTCAAAAGGTGTCAAAAATATGAGGAGTATGAAACGGTCTGAAAAATAGGAGGAGTATGAAGCGATGTTGAAAAATATGAAGTGTCTGAAAAGGTGTGAAAAATATGAAGAGCTTCAAAAGTTGTCAAAAATATGAGGAGCATGAAACGGTCTGAAAAATAGGAGGAGCATGAAACGGTCTGAAAAAGAGGAGGAGCTTGAAGTGGTGTTCTAAAACATGAAGAGCCTCAAAAGGTGTGAAAAATATGAAGAGCTTCAAAAATATGAAAAATATGAGGAGCTTCAAAAGGTGTGACACATATGAAGAGCTTCAAAAGGTGTCAAAAATGAGATGAGCATGAAAAGGTATGAAAAATAGGAGGAGCATTAAGCGCTGTTGAAACTCATGAAGAGCCTGAAAAGGTGTGAAAAATATGAAGAGCTTCAAAAGGTGTGAAAAATATGAAGAGCTTCAAAAGGTGTCAAAATGAGATGAGCATGAAACGGTCTGAAAAACAGGAGGAGAATGAAGCGGTGTTAAAAATCATCAAGAGCCTGAAAAGGTGTGAGAAATATGAAGAGCTTCAAAAGGTGTCTAAAATATGAGGAGCATGAAACGGTCTGAAAAATAGGAGGAGCATGAAGCGGTGTTCAAAAACATGAAAAGCCTGAAAAGGTGTGAAAAATATGAAGAGCTTCAAAAGGTGTCAAAATATAAAGAGCATGAAACGTTCTGAAAAATAGGACGAGCATGAAGCGGTGTTGAAAAACATGAAGAGCCTGAAAAGGTGTGAAATATATGAAGAGCTTCAAAAGGTGTCAAAAATATGAGGAGTATAAAACGTTATGATAAATAGCAGGAGCATGAAGCGGTGTTGAAAAACATGAAGAGTCGGAAATCGTGTGAAAAATATGAAGAGCTTCAAAAATGTGACAAATATGAAGAGCTTCAAAAGGTGTGAAAAATATGAAGAGCTTCAAAAGGGGTCAAAATGAGATGAGCATGAAACGGTCTGAAAAATAGGAGGAGCATGAAGTGGTGTTGAAAAACATGAAGAGCCTGAAAAGGTGTGAAAAATATAAAGAGCTTCAAAAGGTGTCAAAAATATGAATAGCATGAAACGGTCTGAAAAATAGGTGGAGCATGAAGCGGTGTTGAAAAACATGAAGAGCCTGAAAACGTGTGAAAAATATGAAGAGCTTCAAAAGGTGTGAAAATATGAAGAGCTTCAAAAGGTGTCAAAAATATGAGGAGCATGAAACGGTCTGAAAAATATAAGCATGAAGCCGTGTTGAAAAACATGAAGAGCCTGAAAAGGTGTGAAAAATATGAAGAGCTTCAAAAGGTGTCAAAAATATGAGGAGCATGAAACTGTGTGAAAAATAGGAGGAGGATGAAGCGGTGTTCAAAAACATGAAGAGCCTGAAAAGGTGTGAAAAATATGAAGAGCTTCAAAACGTGTCAAAAATATTAGGAGCATGAAACGGTCAGAAAAATAGGAGGAGCATGAAACGGTGATGAAAAACCTGAAAGCCTGAAAAGGTGTGAGAAGTATGAAGAGCTTCAAAAGATGTGAAAAACATGAAGAGCTTCAAAAGGTGTCAAAATGAGATGAGCATGAAACGGTCTGAAAAATAGGAGGAGCATGGAGTGGTGTTGAAAAAAAGTAAAAGTCTGAAAAGGTGTGAAATATATGAAGATCTTCAAAAGGTGTCAAAAATATGAGGAGAATGAAACGGTCTGAAAAATAGGAGGAGCATGAAGCGATGTTGAAAAACATGAATTGTCTGAAAACGTGTGGAAAATATGAGGAGCTTCATAAATGTGAAAAATATGAAGAGCTTCAAAAGGTGTGAAAAATATGAAGAGCTTCAAAAAGTGTCAAAAAAGAGATGAGCATGAAAAGGTCTGAAAAATAGGAGGAGCATGAAGCGGTGTTGAAAATAATGAAGAGCCTGAAAACGTGTGAAAAATATGAAGAACTTCAAAATTTGTCAAAAATATGAAGAGCTTCAAAAGGTGCTAAAATGAGATGAGCATGAAACGATCTGAAAAATAGGAGGAGCATGAAGTGGTGTTGAAAAAATGAAGAGCCTGGAAAGGTGTGAAATATCTGAAGAGCTTCAAAAGGTGTCAAAAATATGAGGAGCATGAAACGGTCGGCAAAATACGAAGAGCATGAAGCGATGTTTAAAAACATGAATTGTCTGAAAACGTGTGAAAAATATGAAGAGTTTCAAAAGGTGTCAAAAATATGAGGAGCATGATGCGGTCTGAAAAATAGGAGGAGCATGAAGCAGTGTTGAAAAACATGAAGAGCCTGAAAAGTTGTGAAAAATATGCAAAGCTTCAAAAGGTGTCAAAAATGAGAGGAGCATGAAATGGTCTGAAACATAGGAGGAGCATGAAGCCGAGTTCATAAATATGAAGAGCCTGAAAAGGTGTGAAAAATATGAAGAGCTTCAAAAGGTGTGAAAAATATGAAGAGCTTCAAAAAGTGTCAAAAAAGAGATGAGCATGAAAAGGTCTGAAAAATAGGAGGAGCATGAAGCGGTGTTGAAAATAATGAAGAGCCTGAAAACGTGTGAAAAATATGAAGAACTTCAAAATTTGTCAAAAATATGAAGAGCTTCAAAAGGTGCTAAAATGAGATGAGCATGAAACGATCTGAAAAATAGGAGGAGCATGAAGTGGTGTTGAAAAAATGAAGAGCCTGGAAAGGTGTGAAATATCTGAAGAGCTTCAAAAGGTGTCAAAAATATGAGGAGCATGAAACGGTCGGCAAAATACGAAGAGCATGAAGCGATGTTTAAAAACATGAATTGTCTGAAAACGTGTGAAAAATATGAAGAGTTTCAAAAGGTGTCAAAAATATGAGGAGCATGATGCGGTCTGAAAAACAGGAGGAGCATGAAGCAGTGTTGAAAAACATGAAGAGCCTGAAAAGTTGTGAAAAATATGCAAAGCTTCAAAAGGTGTCAAAAATGAGAGGAGCATGAAACGGTCTGAAAAATAGGAGGAGCATGAAGCGGTGTTGAAAAACATGAAGAGCCTGAAAAGGTGTGAGAAATAGAACGGCTTCAAAAGGTGTGAAAAATATGAGGAGCCTGAAACGGTCTGAAAAATAGGAGGAGCATGAAGTGGTGTTGAAAAACATGAAGAGCCTGAAAAGGTGTGAAAAATATGAAGAGCTTCAAAAGGTGTCAAAAATATGAGGAGCATGAAACGGTCTGAAAAAGAGGAGGAGCATGAAGAAGTGTTCAAAAACATGAAGAGCCTGAAAAGGTGTGAAAATTATGAGGAACTTCAAAAGGTGTCAAAATATGAGGAGCATGAAACGATCTGAAAAATAGGAGCATCATGAAGCGGTGTTGAAAAACATGAAGAGCCTGAAAAGGTGTGGATATATGAAGAGCTTCAAAAGGTGTCAAAAATATGAGGAGTATGAAACGGTCTGAAAAATAGGAGGAGTATGAAGCGATGTTGAAAAATATGAAGTGTCTGAAAAGGTGTGAAAAATATGAAGAGCTTCAAAAGTTGTCAAAAATATGAGGAGCATGAAACGGTCTGAAAAATAGGAGGAGCATGAAACGGTCTGAAAAAGAGGAGGAGCTTGAAGTGGTGTTCTAAAACATGAAGAGCCTCAAAAGGTGTGAAAAATATGAAGAGCTTCAAAAATATGAAAAATATGAGGAGCTTCAAAAGGTGTGACACATATGAAGAGCTTCAAAAGGTGTCAAAAATGAGATGAGCATGAAAAGGTATGAAAAATAGGAGGAGCATTAAGCGCTGTTGAAACTCATGAAGAGCCTGAAAAGGTGTGAAAAATATGAAGAGCTTCAAAAGGTGTGAAAAATATGAAGAGCTTCAAAAGGTGTCAAAATGAGATGAGCATGAAACGGTCTGAAAAACAGGAGGAGAATGAAGCGGTGTTAAAAATCATCAAGAGCCTGAAAAGGTGTGAGAAATATGAAGAGCTTCAAAAGGTGTCTAAAATATGAGGAGCATGAAACGGTCTGAAAAATAGGAGGAGCATGAAGCGGTGTTCAAAAACATGAAAAGCCTGAAAAGGTGTGAAAAATATGAAGAGCTTCAAAAGGTGTCAAAATATAAAGAGCATGAAACGTTCTGAAAAATAGGACGAGCATGAAGCGGTGTTGAAAAACATGAAGAGCCTGAAAAGGTGTGAAATATATGAAGAGCTTCAAAAGGTGTCAAAAATATGAGGAGTATAAAACGTTATGATAAATAGCAGGAGCATGAAGCGGTGTTGAAAAACATGAAGAGTCGGAAATCGTGTGAAAAATATGAAGAGCTTCAAAAATGTGACAAATATGAAGAGCTTCAAAAGGTGTGAAAAATATGAAGAGCTTCAAAAGGGGTCAAAATGAGATGAGCATGAAACGGTCTGAAAAATAGGAGGAGCATGAAGTGGTGTTGAAAAACATGAAGAGCCTGAAAAGGTGTGAAAAATATAAAGAGCTTCAAAAGGTGTCAAAAATATGAATAGCATGAAACGGTCTGAAAAATAGGTGGAGCATGAAGCGGTGTTGAAAAACATGAAGAGCCTGAAAACGTGTGAAAAATATGAAGAGCTTCAAAAGGTGTGAAAATATGAAGAGCTTCAAAAGGTGTCAAAAATATGAGGAGCATGAAACGGTCTGAAAAATATAAGCATGAAGCCGTGTTGAAAAACATGAAGAGCCTGAAAAGGTGTGAAAAATATGAAGAGCTTCAAAAGGTGTCAAAAATATGAGGAGCATGAAACTGTCTGAAAAATAGGAGGAGGATGAAGCGGTGTTCAAAAACATGAAGAGCCTGAAAAGGTGTGAAAAATATGAAGAGCTTCAAAACGTGTCAAAAATATTAGGAGCATGAAACGGTCAGAAAAATAGGAGGAGCATGAAACGGTGATGAAAAACCTGAAAGCCTGAAAAGGTGTGAGAAGTATGAAGAGCTTCAAAAGATGTGAAAAACATGAAGAGCTTCAAAAGGTGTCAAAATGAGATGAGCATGAAACGGTCTGAAAAATAGGAGGAGCATGGAGTGGTGTTGAAAAAAAGTAAAAGTCTGAAAAGGTGTGAAATATATGAAGATCTTCAAAAGGTGTCAAAAATATGAGGAGAATGAAACGGTCTGAAAAATAGGAGGAGCATGAAGCGATGTTGAAAAACATGAATTGTCTGAAAACGTGTGGAAAATATGAGGAGCTTCATAAATGTGAAAAATATGAAGAGCTTCAAAAGGTGTGAAAAATATGAAGAGCTTCAAAAAGTGTCAAAAAAGAGATGAGCATGAAAAGGTCTGAAAAATAGGAGGAGCATGAAGCGGTGTTGAAAATAATGAAGAGCCTGAAAACGTGTGAAAAATATGAAGAACTTCAAAATTTGTCAAAAATATGAAGAGCTTCAAAAGGTGCTAAAATGAGATGAGCATGAAACGATCTGAAAAATAGGAGGAGCATGAAGTGGTGTTGAAAAAATGAAGAGCCTGGAAAGGTGTGAAATATCTGAAGAGCTTCAAAAGGTGTCAAAAATATGAGGAGCATGAAACGGTCGGCAAAATACGAAGAGCATGAAGCGATGTTTAAAAACATGAATTGTCTGAAAACGTGTGAAAAATATGAAGAGTTTCAAAAGGTGTCAAAAATATGAGGAGCATGATGCGGTCTGAAAAACAGGAGGAGCATGAAGCAGTGTTGAAAAACATGAAGAGCCTGAAAAGTTGTGAAAAATATGCAAAGCTTCAAAAGGTGTCAAAAATGAGAGGAGCATGAAACGGTCTGAAAAATAGGAGGAGCATGAAGCGGTGTTGAAAAACATGAAGAGCCTGAAAAGGTGTGAGAAATAGAACGGCTTCAAAAGGTGTGAAAAATATGAGGAGCCTGAAACGGTCTGAAAAATAGGAGGAGCATGAAGTGGTGTTGAAAAACATGAAGAGCCTGAAAAGGTGTGAAAAATATGAAGAGCTTCAAAAGGTGTCAAAAATATGAGGAGCATGAAACGGTCTGAAAAAGAGGAGGAGCATGAAGAAGTGTTCAAAAACATGAAGAGCCTGAAAAGGTGTGAAAATTATGAGGAACTTCAAAAGGTGTCAAAATATGAGGAGCATGAAACGATCTGAAAAATAGGAGGATCATGAAGCGGTGTTGAAAAACATGAAGAGCCTGAAAAGGTGTGGATATATGAAGAGCTTCAAAAGGTGTCAAAAATATGAGGAGTATGAAACGGTCTGAAAAATAGGAGGAGTATGAAGCGATGTTGAAAAATATGAAGTGTCTGAAAAGGTGTGAAAAATATGAAGAGCTTCAAAAGTTGTCAAAAATATGAGGAGCATGAAACGGTCTGAAAAATAGGAGGAGCATGAAACGGTCTGAAAAAGAGGAGGAGCTTGAAGTGGTGTTCTAAAACATGAAGAGCCTCAAAAGGTGTGAAAAATATGAAGAGCTTCAAAAATATGAAAAATATGAGGAGCTTCAAAAGGTGTGACACATATGAAGAGCTTCAAAAGGTGTCAAAAATGAGATGAGCATGAAAAGGTATGAAAAATAGGAGGAGCATTAAGCGCTGTTGAAACTCATGAAGAGCCTGAAAAGGTGTGAAAAATATGAAGAGCTTCAAAAGGTGTGAAAAATATGAAGAGCTTCAAAAGGTGTCAAAATGAGATGAGCATGAAACGGTCTGAAAAACAGGAGGAGAATGAAGCGGTGTTAAAAATCATCAAGAGCCTGAAAAGGTGTGAGAAATATGAAGAGCTTCAAAAGGTGTCTAAAATATGAGGAGCATGAAACGGTCTGAAAAATAGGAGGAGCATGAAGCGGTGTTCAAAAACATGAAAAGCCTGAAAAGGTGTGAAAAATATGAAGAGCTTCAAAAGGTGTCAAAATATGAGGAGCATGAAACGTTCTGAAAAATAGGACGAGCATGAAGCGGTGTTGAAAAACATGAAGAGCCTGAAAAGGTGTGAAATATATGAAGAGCTTCAAAAGGTGTCAAAAATATGAGGAGTATAAAACGTTATGATAAATAGCAGGAGCATGAAGCGGTGTTGAAAAACATGAAGAGTCGGAAATCGTGTGAAAAATATGAAGAGCTTCAAAAATGTGACAAATATGAAGAGCTTCAAAAGGTGTGAAAAATATGAAGAGCTTCAAAAGGGGTCAAAATGAGATGAGCATGAAACGGTCTGAAAAATAGGAGGAGCATGAAGTGGTGTTGAAAAACATGAAGAGCCTGAAAAGGTGTGAAAAATATAAAGAGCTTCAAAAGGTGTCAAAAATACGAATAGCATGAAACGGTCTGAAAAATAGGTGGAGCATGAAGCGGTGTTGAAAAACATGAAGAGCCTGAAAACGTGTGAAAAATATGAAGAGCTTCAAAAGGTGTGAAAAATATGAAGAGCTTCAAAAGGTGTCAAAAATATGAGGAGCATGAAACGGTCTGAAAAATATAAGCATGAAGCCGTGTTGAAAAACATGAAGAGCCTGAAAAGGTGTGAAAAATATGAAGAGCTTAATAAGGTGTCAAAAATATGAGGAGCATGAAACTGTCTGAAAAATAGGAGGAGGATGAAGCGGTGTTCAAAAACATGAAGAGCCTGAAAAGGTGTGAAAAATATGAAGAGCTTCAAAACGTGTCAAAAATATTAGGAGCATGAAACGGTCAGAAAAATAGGAGGAGCATGAAACGGTGTTGAAAAACCTGAAAGCCTGAAAAGGTGTGAGAAGTATGAAGAGCTTCAAAAGATGTGAAAAACATGAAGAGCTTCAAAAGGTGTCAAAATGAGATGAGCATGAAACGGTCTGAAAAATAGGAGGAGCATGGAGTGGTGTTGAAAAAAAGGAAAAGTCTGAAAAGGTGTGAAATATATGAAGATCTTCAAAAGGTGTCAAAAATATGAGGAGAATGAAACGGTCTGAAAAATAGGAGGAGCATGAAGCGATGTTGAAAAACATGAATTGTCTGAAAACGTGTGGAAAATATGAGGAGCTTCATAAATGTGAAAAATATGAAGAGCTTCAAAAGGTGTGAAAAATATGAAGAGCTTCAAAAAGTGTCAAAAAAGAGATGAGCATGAAAAGGTCTGAAAAATAGGAGGAGCATGAAGCGGTGTTGAAAATAATGAAGAGCCTGAAAACGTGTGAAAAATATGAAGAACTTCAAAATTTGTCAAAAATATGAAGAGCTTCAAAAGGTGCTAAAATGAGATGAGCATGAAACGATCTGAAAAATAGGAGGAGCATGAAGTGGTGTTGAAAAAATGAAGAGCCTGGAAAGGTGTGAAATATCTGAAGAGCTTCAAAAGGTGTCAAAAATATGAGGAGCATGAAACGGTCGGCAAAATACGAAGAGCATGAAGCGATGTTTAAAAACATGAATTGTCTGAAAACGTGTGAAAAATATGAAGAGTTTCAAAAGGTGTCAAAAATATGAGGAGCATGATGCGGTCTGAAAAATAGGAGGAGCATGAAACGGTGATCAAAAACATGAAGAGCCTGAAAAGGTGTGAAAAATATGAACAGCTTCAAAAGGTGTGAAAAATATGAAGAGCTTCAAAAGGTGTCAAAATGAGATGAGCATGAAACGTTCTGAAAAATAGGACGAGCATGAAGCGGTGTTGAAAAACATGAAGAGCCTGAAAAGGTGTGAAATATATGAAGAGCTTCAAGGTGTCAAAAATATGAGGAGTATAAAACGTTATGATAAATAGCAGGAGCATGAAGCTGTGTTGAAAAACATGAAGAGTCGGAAATCGTGTGAAAAATATGAAGAGCTTCAAAAATGTGACAAATATGAAGAGCTTCAAAAGGTGTGAAAAATATGAAGAGCTTCAAAAGGGGTCAAAATGAGATGAGCATGAAACGGTCTGAAAAATAGGAGGAGCATGAAGTGGTGTTGAAAAACATGAAGAGCCTGAAAAGGTGTGAAAAATATAAAGAGCTTCAAAAGGTGTCAAAAATATGAGTAGCATGAAACGGTCTGAAAAATAGGTGGAGCATGAAGCGGTGTTGAAAAACATGAAGAGCCTGAAAACGTGTGAAAAATATGAAGAGCTTCAAAAGGTGTGAAAAATATGAAGAGCTTCAAAAGGTGTCAAAAATATGAGGAGCATGAAACTGTCTGAAAAATAGGAGGAGGATGAAGCGGTGTTCAAAAACATGAAGAGCCTGAAAAGGTGTGAAAAATATGAAGAGCTTCAAAACGTGTCAAAAATATTAGGAGCATGAAACGGTCAGAAAAATAGGAGGAGCATGAAACGGTGTTGAAAAACCTGAAAGCCTGAAAAGGTGTGAGAAGTATGAAGAGCTTCAAAAGATGTGAAAAACATGAAGAGCTTCAAAAGGTGTCAAAATGACATGAGCATGAAACGGTCTGAAAAATAGGAGGAGCATGGAGTGGTGTTGAAAAAAAGGAAAAGTCTGAAAAGGTGTGAAATATATGAAGATCTTCAAAAGGTGTCAAAAATATGAGGAGAATGAAACGGTCTGAAAAATAGGAGGATCATGAAGCGGTGTTGAAAAACATGAAGAGCCTGAAAAGGTGTGGATATATGAAGAGCTTCAAAAGGTGTCAAAAATATGAGAAGTATGAAACGGTCTGAAAAATAGGAGGATCATGAAGCGATGTTGAAAAATATGAAGTGTCTGAAAAGGTGTGAAAAATATGAAGAGCTTCAAAAGTTGTCAAAAATATGAGGAGCATGAAACGGTCTGAAAAATAGGAGGAGCATGAAACGGTGATCAAAAACATGAAGAGCCTGAAAAGGTGTGAAAAATATGAAGAGCTTCAAAATGTGTGAAATACATGAGGAGCATGAAACGGTCTGAAAAATAGGAGAAGCATGAAGTGATGTGGAAAAACATGAAGAGCCTGAAAAGGTGTGAAAAATATGAAGAGCTTCAAAAGGTGTCAAAAATATGAGGAGCATGAAACTGTCTGAAAAAGAGGAGGAGCATGAAGAAGTGTTCAAAAACATGAAGAGCCTGAAAAGGTGTGAAAAATATGAAGAGCTTCAAAAGGTGTCAAAATGAGATGAGCATGAAACGGTCTGAAAAATAGGAGGAGCATGAAGCGGTGTTGAAAACATGAAGAGCCTGAAAATGTGTGAAAAATATGAAGAGCTTCAAAGGGTGTCAAAAATATGAGGAGTATGTAACGGTCTGAAAAATAGGAGGAGCACGAAGCGGTGTTCATAAACTTGGAGACCCTGAAAATTGTGAAAAATATGAAGAGCATCAAAAGATGTTAAAAATATGAGGAGCATGAAACGTTCTGAAAAATAGGAGGAGCATGAAGCGGTGTTCTAAAAAATGAAGAGCCTGAAAAGGTGTGAACAATATGAAGAGCTTCAATAGGTGTGAAAAATATGTGGAGCATGAAACGGTCTGAAAAATAGCAGGAGCATGAAGCGGTGTTGAAAATCATGAAAAGCCTGAAAAAGTGTGAAAAATATGAAGAGCTTCAAAAGGTGTCAAAAATATGAGGAGCATGAAACGGTCTGAAAAATAGGAGGAGCATGAAACGGTCTGAAAAAGAGGAGGAGCTTGAAGTGGTGTTCTAAAACATGAAGAGCCTCAAAAGGTGTGAAAAATATGAAGAGCTTCAAAAATATGAAAAATATGAGGAGCTTCAAAAGGTGTCAAAAATGAGATGAGCATGAAAAGGTATGAAAAATAGGAGGAGCATTAAGCGCTGTTGAAAGTCATGAAGAGCCTGAAAAGGTGTGAAAAATATGAAGAGCTTCAAAAGGTGTCAAAATGAGATGAGCATGAAACGGTCTGAAAAACAGGAGGAGAATGAAGCGGTGTTAAAAATCATCAAGAGCCTGAAAAGTTGTGAGAAATATGAAGAGCTTCAAAAGGTGTCTAAAATATGAGGAGCATGAAACGGTCTGAAATATAGGAGGAGCATGAAGCGGTGTTCAAAAACATGAAAAGCCTGAAAAGGTGTGAAAAATATGAAGAGCTTCAAAAGGTGTCAAAATATGAGGAGCATGAAACGTTCTGAAAAAAAGGACGAGCATGAAGCGGTGTTGAAAGTCATGAAGAGCCTGAAAAGGTGTGAAAAATATGAAGAGCTTCAAAAGGTGTGAAAAATATGAAGAGCTTCAAAAAGTGTCAAAAAAGAGATGAGCATGAAAAGGTCTGAAAAATAGGAGGAGCATGAAGCGGTGTTGAAAATAATGAAGAGCCTGAAAACGTGTGAAAAATATGAAGAACTTCAAAATTTGTCAAAAATATGAAGAGCTTCAAAAGGTGCTAAAATGAGATGAGCATGAAACGATCTGAAAAATAGGAGGAGCATGAAGTGGTGTTGAAAAAAATGAAGAGCCTGGAAAGGTGTGAAATATCTGAAGAGCTTCAAAAGGTGTCAAAAATATGAGGAGCATGAAACGGTCGGCAAAATACGAAGAGCATGAAGCGATGTTTAAAAACATGAATTGTCTGAAAACGTGTGAAAAATATGAAGAGTTTCAAAAGGTGTCAAAAATATGAGGAGCATGATGCGGTCTGAAAAATAGGAGGAGCATGAAGCAGTGTTGAAAAACATGAAGAGCCTGAAAAGTTGTGAAAAATATGCAAAGCTTCAAAAGGTGTCAAAAATGAGAGGAGCATGAAATGGTCTGAAAAATAGAAGGAGCATGAAGCCGAGTTCATAAATATGAAGAGCCTGAAAAGGTGTGAAAAATATGAAGAGCTTCAAAAGGTGTGAAAAATATGATGAGCATGATACGGTCTGAAAAAAAGGAGGAGCATGAAGCCGAGTTCATAAATATGAAGAGCCTGAAATGCTGTTAAAAATATGAAGAGCCTCAACACGTGTCAAAAATATGAGGAGCATGAAATGGTCTGAAAAACAAGAGTAACATGAAGTGGTGTTAAAAAACATGAAGAGCCTGAAAAGGTGTGAAAAATATGAAGAGTTTCAAAAGATGTGAAAAATGTGAGGAACATGAAACGGTCTGAAAAATAAGAGGAGCATGAAATGGTCTGAAAAATAGGAGCAGCATGAAACAGTGTTGAAAGACATGAAGAGCTTCAAAATTTTCAAAAATATGAGGAGCATGAAACGGTCTGAAAAATAAGAGGATCATGAAACGGTCTGAAAAATAGGAGCAGCATGAAACGGTGCTGAAAGACATGAAGAGCTTCAAATGGTGTCAAAAATATGAGGAGAATGAAACGGTTTGAAAAATAGGAGTAGCATGAAACGGTCTGAAAAATAGAGGCAGCATGGAATGGTTTGGAAAAACATGAGGAGCTTCAAAAGTTGTGAAAAAATGAGGAGGTTCAAAAGGTGTCAAAAATACGAGGAGCATGAAACGTTCTGAAAAATAGGAGGGGCTTGAAATGGTGTTCCAAAACATGAAGAGCCTGAAAAGATGTGATAAATATGAACAGCTTCAAAAGCTGTGAAAAATATGAGGAGCATGAAACAGTTTGAAAAATAGGAGAAGCATGAAACAGTGTTGAAAACATGAAGAGCATGACAAGTGTGAAAAATATAAAGAGCATTAAAAGGTGTCATAAATATGAGGAGCATGAAACGATCTGAAAAAAAGGAGGAGCATGAAGCAGTGTTGAAAAACATTAAGAGTGTGAAAAGGTTTTCAAAAACACGAAGAGCCTGAAAAGGTGTGAAAAATATGAAGAGCTTCAAAACGTGTGAAAAATAAGAGGAGCATTAAACAGTTTGAAAAATAGGAGAAGCATAAAGCGGTGTTCAAAAACATGAAGAGCCTGAAAAGGTGTGAAAAATATGAAGAGCTTCAAAAGGTGTGTAATATATGAGGAACATGAAACGGTCTGAAAAATAGGAAGAGCATGAAGCGGTGTTGAAAAACATGAAGAGCCTGAAAAGCTGTGAAATATATGAAGAGCTTCAAAAGGGTGTAATATATGAGGAACATGAAACGGTCTAAAAAATAGGAGGAGCATGAAGCGGTGTTGAAAAACATGAAGAGCCAGTAAAGGAGTGAAATAAATGAAGAGCTTCAAAACGTTGAGCAATATGAAGAGCTTCAACAGGTGTCAAAAATGAGATGAGCATGAAACGGTTTGAAAAATAGGAGGAGCATGAAGTGGTGTTGATAAACATGAAGAGCCTGAAAAGTAGTGAAATATATGAAGAGCTTCAAAAGGTGTCAAAAATATGAGGAGTATGAAACAGTCTGAAAACGAGAGGAGCATGAAGCGGTGTTGAAAAACATGAAGAGCCTGAAAAGATGTGAAAAAATATGAAGAGCTTCAAAAGGTGTCAAAAATATGAGGAGCATGAAACGGTCTAAAAAATAGCAGGAGCATGAAGCCGTGTTCAAAAACATGAAGAGCCTGAAAAGGTGTGAAAAATATGAAGAGCTTCAAAAGGTGTCAAAAATATGAGGAGAATGAAACGGTCTGAAAATGAAGAGGAGCATGAAGTGGTGTTGATAAACATGAAGAGCCTGAAAAGTAGTGAAATATATGAAGAGCTTCAAAAGGTGTCAAAAATATGAGGAGTATGAAACAGTCTGAAAACGAAGAGGAGCATGAAGCGGTGTTGAAAAACATGAAGAGCCTGAAAAGATGTGAAGAAATATGAAGAGCTTCAAAAGGTGTCAAATATATGAGGAGCATGAAACGGTCTAAAAAATAGCAGGAGCATGAAGCCGTGTTCAAAAACATGAAGAGCCTGAAAAGGTGTGAAAAATATGAAGAGCTTCAACAGGTGTCAAAAATATGAGGAGAATGAAACGGTCTGAAAATGAAGAGGAGCATGAAGTGGTGTTGATAAACATGAAGAGCCTGAAAAGTAGTGAAATATATGAAGAGCTTCAAAAGGTGTCAAAAATATGAGGAGTATGAAACAGTCTGAAAACGAAGAGGAGCATGAAGCGGTGTTGAAAAACATGAAGAGCCTGAAAAGATGTGAAAAAATATGAAGAGCTTCAAAAGGTGTCAAATATATGAGGAGCATGAAACGGTCTAAAAAATAGCAGGAGCATGAAGCCGTGTTCAAAAACATGAAGAGCCTGAAAAGGTGTGAAAAATATGAAGAGCTTCAAAAGGTGTCAAAAATATGAGGAGCATGAAACGGTCTGAAAAATAGGAGGAGAATGAAGCGGTGTTGAAAAACATGAAGAGCCTGAAAACGTGTGAAAAAAATGAACAGCCTCAAAAGGTGTGAAAAATATGAAGAGCTTCAAAAGGTGTCAAAATATGAGGAGCAAGAAACCGTCTCAAAAATAGGAGCAGCATGAAACGGTCTGAAAAATAGGAGGAGCATGAAGCCGTGTTCAAAAACATGAAGAGCCTGAAAAGGTGTGAAAAATATGAAGAGCTTCAAAAGGTGTCAAAAATATGAGGAGCATGAAACGGTCTGAAAAATAGGAGGAGAATGAAGCGGTGTTGAGAAATTTGAAGAGCCTGAAAACGTGTGAAAAAAATGAACAGCCTCAAAAGGTGTGAAAAATATGAAGAGCTTCAAAAGGTGTCAAAAATATGAGTAGCATGAAACGGTCTGCAAAAAAGGAGGAACATTAAGTGGTGTTGAAAACATGAAGAGCCTGAAAAGGTGTGAAATATATGAAGAGCTTCAAAAGGTGTGAAAAATATGAAGAGCATCAAAAGGTGTCAAAAACATGAGGAGCATGAAACGGTCTGAAAAATAGGAGGAGCATGAAACGGTGTTCAAAAACAGGATGAGCCTGAAAAAGTGTGAAAAATGTGAAGAGTTTCAAAAGGTGTGAAAAATATGAAGAGTTTTAAAAGGTGTCAAAAAATAGATGAGCATGAAACGGTCTGAAAATTAGGAGGAGCATGAAACGGTGTTCAAAAACATGAAGAGACTGAAAAGGTGTGAAAAATATGAAGAGCTTCAAAAGTTGTGAAATACATGAGAAGCATTAAACGGTCTGATAAATAGGAGGAGCATGAAGCAGTGTTCAAAAACATGAAGAGACTGAAAAGGTGTGAAAAATATGAAGAGTTTCAAAATGTGTGAAATAAATGAGGAGCATTAAACGGTCTGATAAGTAGGAGGATCATGAAGCGGTGTTCAAAAACATGAAGAGGCTCAAAAGGTGTGAAAAAAATGAAGAGCTTCAAAAGGTGTGAAATACATGAAGAGCATGAAACATTCTGAAAAATAGGAGGAGCATGATACGGTGTTCAAAAACATGAAGAGCCTGAAAAGGTGTGAAAAATATGAAGAGCTTCAAAAGGTGTGAAATACATGAGGAGCATGAAACATTCTGAAAAATAGGAGGAGCATGATGCGGTGTTCAAAAACATGAAGAGACTGAAAACTTGTAAAAAATATGAAGAGCTTCAAAAGGTTTGAATAATATGAAGATTTTCGAAAGGTGTCAAAAATGAGATGAGCATGAAACGGTCTGAAAAATAGGAGGAGCATGAAGTGGTGTTGAAAAAAATGAAGAGCCTGAAAAGGTGTGAAATATATGAAGAGCTTCAAAAGGTGTGAAAAATATGAGGAGCGTGATATGGTCTGAAAAATAGGAGGAGCGTGAAGTGGTTGTGAAAAACATGAAGAGCCTGAAAAGGTGTGCAAAATATGGAGAGCTTCAAAAGGTGTGAAATACATGAGGAGCATGAAAAGGTCTGAAAAATAGGAGGAGCGTGAAGTGGTGTTGAAAAACATGAAGAGCCTGAAAACGTGTGAACAATATGAAGATCTTCAAAAATATGAAAAATATGAAGAGATTCAAAAGGTGTGAAAAATATGAAGAGCTTCAAAAAATGTCAAAAATGAGATGAGCATGAATCGGTCTGAAAAATAGGAGGAGCAAGAAGCGGTGTTGAAAATCATGAAGAGCCTGAAAAGGTGTGAAAAATATGCAGAGCTTCAAAAGTGTCAAAAATATGAGGAGAATGAAACGGTCTGAAAAACAGGAGGAGCATGAAGTGGTGTTGAAAAACATGAACAGCCTGAAAAGGTGTGAAAACTATGAAGAGCTTCAAAAAGTGTCAAAAATTTGAGGAGCAAGAAACGGTCTGAAAAATAGGAGGAGCATGAAGCGGTGTTTAAAAACATTAACAGCCTGAAAAAGTGAGAAAAATATGAAGAGCTTCAAAAGGTGTGAAAAATATGAAGAGCTTCAAAAGGTGTCAAAAATTAGATTAGCATGAAAGGGTCTGAAAAATATGACGAGCAAGAAGTGGGGTTGAAAAACTTGGAGAGCCTGAAAAGGTGTGAAATATATGAAGAGCTTCAAAAGGTGTAAAATATATGAAGAGGTTCAAAAGGTGTCAAAAATATGAGGAGCAAGAAACGGTCTGAAAAATAGGAGGAGCATGAAACGGTGTTGGAAAACATGAAGAGTCTGAAAAAGTGTGAAAAATATGAAGAGCTTCAAAAATGTGAAAAATATGAAGAGCTTCGAAAGGTGTCAAAAAGGAGATGAGCATTAAAATGTCTGAAAAATAGGAGGAGCATTAAGCGTTGTTGAAAATCATGAAGAGCCTGAAAAGGTATGAAATATATGAAGAGCTTCAAAATGTATGAAAAATATGAAGAGCTTCAAAAGGTGTCAAAAATATGAGGAGAATGAAACGGTCTGAAAAATGGGAGAAGAATGAAGCGATGTTGAAAAACATGAATTGTCTGAAAACGTGTGAAAAATATGAAGACCTTCAAAAGGTGTCAAAAATATGAGGAGCATGAAACGGTCTGCAAAAAAGGAGGAGCATGAAGCGGTGTTGAAAAACACGAAGAGCCTGAAAAGGTGTGAAAAATACGAAGAGCTTCAAAATGTGTGAAATACATAAGGAGCATGAAACGGTCTGAAAAATAGGAGAAGCATGAAGTGATGTGGAAAAACATGAAGAGCCTGAAAAGGTGTGAAAAATATGAAGAGCTTCAAAAGGTGTCAAAAATATGAGGAGCATGAAACTGTCTGAAAAAGAGGAGGAGCATGAAGAAGTGTTCAAAAACATGAAGAGCCTGAAAAGGTGTGAAAAATATGAAGAGCTTCAAAAGGTGTCAAAATATGAGGAGCATGAAACGATCTGAAAAATAGGAGAAGCATGAAGCGGTGTTGAAAACATGAAGAGCCTGAAAAGGTGTGAAAAATATGAAGAGCTTCAAAAGGTGTCAAAAATATGAGGAGTATGAAACGGTCTGAAAAATAGGAGGAGCATGAAGCGATGTTGAAAAACATGAAGAGTCTGAAAAGGTGTGAAAAATATGAAGAGCTTCAAAAGTTGTCAAAAATATGAGGAGCATGAAACGGTCTGAAAAATAGGAGGAGCATGAAACGGTGATCAAGAACATGAAGAGCCTGAAAATGTGTGAAAAATATGAAGAGCTTAAAAATGTGTGATATACATGAGGAGCATGAAACTCTCTGAAAAATAGGAGGAGCATGAAGTGCTGTCCAAAAACATGAAGAGCCTGAAAAGGTGAGAAAAATATGAAGAGCTTCAAAAGGTGTGAAAAATATGAGGAGCATGATACGGTAGAAAAAATAGGAGGAGCATGAAGCGGAGTTCAAAAACATGAAGAGCCTGAAAAGGTGTGAAAAATATGAAGAGCCTCAAAACGTGTCAAAAATATGAGGAGTATGAAACGGTATGATAAATAACAGGAGCATGAAGCGGTTTTGAAAAACATGAAGAGTCTGAAATCGTGTGAAAAATATGAAGAGCTTCAAAAATGTGAAAAATATGAAGAGCTTCAAAAGGTGTAAAAAATATGAAGAGCCTCAAAAGGTGTCAAAAATTAGATGAGTATGAAACGTTCTAAAAAATAGGAGGAGCAACAAGTAGTGTTGAAAAAAATGAAGAGCCTGAAAAGGTGTGAAAAGTATGAAGAACTTCAAAAGGTGTGAAAAATATGAGGAGAATGATACGGTCTGAAAAATAGGAGGAGCATGAAGCGGTGATCAAAAACATGAAGAGCCTGAAAAGTTGTGAAAAATATGCAAAGCTTCAAATGGTGTCAAAAATGAGAGGAGCATGAAACGGTCTGAAAAATAGGAGGAGCATGAAACGGTGTTGAAAAACATGAAGAGCCTGAAGAGGTGTGAAAAATATGAAGAGCTTCAAAAGCTTTGAAAAATATGAAGAATTTCCAAAGGTGTCAAAAATGAGATGAGCATGAAACGGTCTAAAAAATAGGAGGAGCATGAAACGTTGTTGAAAAACTTGAAGAGCCTGAAAAGCTGTGAAAAATATGAAGAGCTTCAAAAGGTGTGAAATATATGAGGAGAATGAAACGGTCTGAAAAACAGGAGAGGCATGAAGCGGTGTTCAAAAACATGAAGTCTGAAAAGTTTTGAAAAATAGGAAGAGGTTCTAAAGTGTGAAATACATGAGGACCATGAAACGTTCTGAAAAATAGGAGGAGCATGAAGCTGAGTTCCAAAACATGAGAGCCTGAAAGGTGTGAAAAATATGAAGAGCTTTAAAAGGTGTGAAAAATACGAGGAGCATGAAACGGTCTAAAAAATAGGAGGAGCATGAAGCGGTGTTGAAAAACATGAAGAGCCTGAAAAGGTGTGAAAATATGAAAAGCTTCAAAAGGTGTGAAAAATATGAGGAGCATCAAACGGTCTGAAAAATAGGAGGAGCATGAAACGGTGTTCTAAATCATGAAGAGCCTGAAATGCTGTTAAAAATATGAAGAGCCTCAACACGTGTCAAAAATATGAGGAGCATGAAATGGTCTGAAAAACAAGAGTAACATGAAGTGGTGTTAAAAAACATGAAGAGCCTGAAAAGGTGTGAAAAATATGAAGAGTTTCAAAAGATGTGAAAAATGTGAGGAACATGAAACGGTCTGAAAAATAAGAGGAGCGTGAAATGGTCTGAAAAATAGGAGCAGCATGAAACAGTGTTGAAAGACATGAAGAGCTTCAAAATTTTCAAAAATATGAGGAGCATGAAACGGTCTGAAAAATAAGAGGATCATGAAACGGTCTGAAAAATAGGAGCAGCATGAAACGGTGCTGAAAGACATGAAGAGCTTCAAATGGTGTCAAAAATATGAGGAGAATGAAACGGTTTGAAAAATAGGAGTAGCATGAAACGGTCTGAAAAATAGAGGCAGCATGGAATGGTTTGGAAAAACATGAGGAGCTTCAAAAGTTGTGAAAAAATGAGGAGGTTCAAAAGGTGTCAAAAATACGAGGAGCATGAAACGTTCTGAAAAATAGGAGGGGCTTGAAATGGTGTTCCAAAACATGAAGAGCCTGAAAAGATGTGATAAATATGAACAGCTTCAAAAGCTGTGAAAAATATGAGGAGCATGAAACAGTTTGAAAAATAGGAGAAGCATGAAACAGTGTTGAAAACATGAAGAGCATGACAAGTGTGAAAAATATAAAGAGCATTAAAAGGTGTCATAAATATGAGGAGCATGAAACGATCTGAAAAAAAGGAGGAGCATGAAGCAGTGTTGAAAAACATTAAGAGTGTGAAAAGGTTTTCAAAAACATGAAGAGCCTGAAAAGGTGTGAAAAATATGAAGAGCTTCAAAACGTGTGAAAAATAAGAGGAGCATTAAACAGTTTGAAAAATAGGAGAAGCATAAAGCGGTGTTCAAAAACATGAAGAGCCTGAAAAGGTGTGAAAAATATGAAGAGCTTCAAAAGGTGTGTAATATATGAGGAACATGAAACGGTCTGAAAAATAGGAAGAGCATGAAGCGGTGTTGAAAAACATGAAGAGCCTGAAAAGCTGTGAAATATATGAAGAGCTTCAAAAGGGTGTAATATATGAGGAACATGAAACGGTCTAAAAAATAGGAGGAGCATGAAGCGGTGTTGAAAAACATGAAGAGCCAGTAAAGGAGTGAAATAAATGAAGAGCTTCAAAACGTTGAGCAATATGAAGAGCTTCAACAGGTGTCAAAAATGAGATGAGCATGAAACGGTTTGAAAAATAGGAGGAGCATGAAGTGGTGTTGATAAACATGAAGAGCCTGAAAAGTAGTGAAATATATGAAGAGCTTCAAAAGGTGTCAAAAATATGAGGAGTATGAAACAGTCTGAAAACGAGAGGAGCATGAAGCGGTGTTGAAAAACATGAAGAGCCTGAAAAGATGTGAAAAAATATGAAGAGCTTCAAAAGGTGTCAAAAATATGAGGAGCATGAAACGGTCTAAAAAATAGCAGGAGCATGAAGCCGTGTACAAAAACATGAAGAGCCTGAAAAGGTGTGAAAAATATGAAGAGCTTCAAAAGGTGTCAAAAATATGAGGAGAATGAAACGGTCTGAAAATGAAGAGGAGCATGAAGTGGTGTTGATAAACATGAAGAGCCTGAAAAGTAGTGAAATATATGAAGAGCTTCAAAAGGTGTCAAAAATATGAGGAGTATGAAACAGTCTGAAAACGAAGAGGAGCATGAAGCGGTGTTGAAAAACATGAAGAGCCTGAAAAGATGTGAAGAAATATGAAGAGCTTCAAAAGGTGTCAAATATATGAGGAGCATGAAACGGTCTAAAAAATAGCAGGAGCATGAAGCCGTGTTCAAAAACATGAAGAGCCTGAAAAGGTGTGAAAAATATGAAGAGCTTCAACAGGTGTCAAAAATATGAGGAGAATGAAACGGTCTGAAAATGAAGAGGAGCATGAAGTGGTGTTGATAAACATGAAGAGCATGAAAAGTAGTGAAATATATGAAGAGCTTCAAAAGGTGTCAAAAATATGAGGAGTATGAAACAGTCTGAAAACGAAGAGGAGCATGAAGCGGTGTTGAAAAACATGAAGAGCCTGAAAAGATGTGAAAAAATATGAAGAGCTTCAAAAGGTGTCAAATATATGAGGAGCATGAAACGGTCTAAAAAATAGCAGGAGCATGAAGCCGTGTTCAAAAACATGAAGAGCCTGAAAAGGTGTGAAAAATATGAAGAGCTTCAAAAGGTGTCAAAAATATGAGGAGCATGAAACGGTCTGAAAAATAGGAGGAGAATGAAGCGGTGTTGAAAAACATGAAGAGCCTGAAAACGTGTGAAAAAAATGAACAGCCTCAAAAGGTGTGAAAAATATGAAGAGCTTCAAAAGGTGTCAAAATATGAGGAGCAAGAAACCGTCTCAAAAATAGGAGCAGCATGAAACGGTCTGAAAAATAGGAGGAGCATGAAGCCGTGTTCAAAAACATGAAGAGCCTGAAAAGGTGTGAAAAATATGAAGAGCTTCAAAAGGTGTCAAAAATATGAGGAGCATGAAACGGTCTGAAAAATAGGAGGAGAATGAAGCGGTGTTGAGAAATTTGAAGAGCCTGAAAACGTGTGAAAAAAATGAACAGCCTCAAAAGGTGTGAAAAATATGAAGAGCTTCAAAAGGTGTCAAAAATATGAGTAGCATGAAACGGTCTGCAAAAAAGGAGGAACATTAAGTGGTGTTGAAAACATGAAGAGCCTGAAAAGGTGTGAAATATATGAAGAGCTTCAAAAGGTGTGAAAAATATGAAGAGCATCAAAAGGTGTCAAAAACATGAGGAGCATGAAACGGTCTGAAAAATAGGAGGAGCATGAAACGGTGTTCAAAAACAGGATGAGCCTGAAAAAGTGTGAAAAATGTGAAGAGTTTCAAAAGGTGTGAAAAATATGAAGAGTTTTAAAAGGTGTCAAAAAATAGATGAGCATGAAACGGTCTGAAAATTAGGAGGAGCATGAAACGGTGTTCAAAAACATGAAGAGACTGAAAAGGTGTGAAAAATATGAAGAGTTTAAAAATGTGTGAAATAAATGAGGAGCATTAAACGGTCTGATAAGTAGGAGGATCATGAAGCGGTGTTCAAAAACATGAAGAGGCTCAAAAGGTGTGAAAAAAATGAAGAGCTTCAAAAGGTGTGAAATACATGAAGAGCATGAAACATTCTGAAAAATAGGAGGAGCATGATACGGTGTTCAAAAACATGAAGAGCCTGAAAAGGTGTGAAAAATATGAAGAGCTTCAAAAGGTGTGAAATACATGAGGAGCATGAAACATTCTGAAAAATAGGAGGAGCATGATGCGGTGTTCAAAAACATGAAGAGACTGAAAACTTGTAAAAAATATGAAGAGCTTCAAAAGGTTTGAATAATATGAAGATTTTCGAAAGGTGTCAAAAATGAGATGAGCATGAAACGGTCTGAAAAATAGGAGGAGCATGAAGTGGTGTTGAAAAAAATGAAGAGCCTGAAAAGGTGTGAAATATATGAAGAGCTTCAAAAGGTGTGAAAAATATGAGGAGCGTGATATGGTCTGAAAAATAGGAGGAGCGTGAAGTGGTTGTGAAAAACATGAAGAGCCTGAAAAGGTGTGCAAAATATGGAGAGCTTCAAAAGGTGTGAAATACATGAGGAGCATGAAAAGGTCTGAAAAATAGGAGGAGCGTGAAGTGGTGTTGAAAAACATGAAGAGCCTGAAAACGTGTGAACAATATGAAGATCTTCAAAAATATGAAAAATATGAAGAGATTCAAAAGGTGTGAAAAATATGAAGAGCTTCAAAAAATGTCAAAAATGAGATGAGCATGAATCGGTCTGAAAAATAGGAGGAGCAAGAAGCGGTGTTGAAAATCATGAAGAGCCTGAAAAGGTGTGAAAAATATGCAGAGCTTCAAAAGTGTCAAAAATATGAGGAAAATGAAACGGTCTGAAAAACAGGAGGAGCATGAAGTGGTGTTGAAAAACATGAACAGCCTGAAAAGGTGTGAAAACTATGAAGAGCTTCAAAAAGTGTCAAAAATTTGAGGAGCAAGAAACGGTCTGAAAAATAGGAGGAGCATGAAGCGGTGTTTAAAAACATTAACAGCCTGAAAAAGTGAGAAAAATATGAAGAGCTTCAAAAGGTGTGAAAAATATGAAGAGCTTCAAAAGGTGTCAAAAATTAGATTAGCATGAAAGGGTCTGAAAAATATGACGAGCAAGAAGTGGGGTTGAAAAACTTGGAGAGCCTGAAAAGGTGTGAAATATATGAAGAGCTTCAAAAGGTGTAAAATATATGAAGAGCTTCAAAAGGTGTCAAAAATATGAGGAGCAAGAAACGGTCTGAAAAATAGGAGGAGCATGAAACGGTGTTGGAAAACATGAAGAGTCTGAAAAAGTGTGAAAAATATGAAGAGCTTCAAAAATGTGAAAAATATGAAGAGCTTCGAAAGGTGTCAAAAAGGAGATGAGCATTAAAATGTCTGAAAAATAGGAGGAGCATTAAGCGTTGTTGAAAATCATGAAGAGCCTGAAAAGGTATGAAATATATGAAGAGCTTCAAAATGTATGAAAAATATGAAGAGCTTCAAAAGGTGTCAAAATTATGAGGAGAATGAAACGGTCTGAAAAATGGGAGAAGAATGAAGCGATGTTGAAAAACATGAATTGTCTGAAAACGTGTGAAAAATATGAAGAGCTTCAAAAGGTGTCAAAAATATGAGGAGCATGAAACGGTCTGCAAAAAAGGAGGAGCATGAAGTGGTGTTGAAAAACATGAAGAGCCTGAAAAGGTGTGAAAAATATGAAGAGCATCAAAAGGTGTTAGAAATATGAGGAGCATGAAACAATCTGAAATATAGGAGGAGCATGAAGTGGTGTTGAAAAACATGAAGAGCCTGAAAACGTGTGAAAAATATGAAGAGCTTCAAAACGTGTCAAAAATGAGATGAGTATGAAAGGGTCTGAAAAATAGGAGGAGCATGGAACGGTGTTCAAAAACATGAAGAGCCTGCACAATGTGAAAAATATAAAGAGCTTCAAAAGCTGTCAAATATACGAGGAGCATCAAACGGTCTAAAAAATATGAGGAGCATGAATTGGTGTTGAAAAATATGAAGAGCCTGAAATGTGTGAAAAATATGAACAGCTTCAAAAGGTGTCAAAAATATGAGAAGCATGAAACGGTCTGAAAAATGGGAGGAGCATGAAGTGGTGTTGAAAAACATGAAGAACCTGAAAAGCTGTGAAAAATACGAAGAGCTTCAAAATGTGTGAAATACATGAGGAGCATGAAACGGTCTGAAAAATAGGAGGAGCATGAAGCGGTGTTGAAAAACATGAAGAGCCTGAAAAAGTTTGAAAACTATGAAGAGCTTCAAAAGTTGTCAAAAATATGATGAGTATGAACCGGTCTGAAAAATAGGAGGAGCATGAAGTGGTGTTGAAAAACATGAAGAGCCTGAAAAGGTGTGAAAAATATGAAGAGATTCAAAAGGTGTGAAATACATGGGGAGCATGAAACGGTCTGAAAAAAAGGAGGAGCATGAAATGGTGTTCAAAAACATGAAGAGCCTGAAATGGTGTGAAAAGTATGAAGAGCTTCAAAAGGTGTCAAAAATATGAGGAGCATGAAACGGTCTGAAAAATAGAAGGAGCATGAAGCTGTGTTCAAAAACATGAAGAGCCTGAAAAGGTGTGAAAAATAAGAAGAGCTTCAAAAGGAGTCAAAAGTATGAGGAGCATGTAATGGTCTGAAAAAAAGGAGGATTATGAAACGGTGTTCAAAAACATGAAGAGCCTGAAAAGGTGTGAAAAATAGGAAAAGCCTCAAAACGTGTCAAAAATATGAGGAGCATGAAACGGTCTGAAAAATTGCAGGAGCATGAAGCGGTGTTGAAAAACATGAAGAGTCTGAAAACGTGTGAAAATATGAAGAGCTTCAAAAATATTAAAAATATGAAGAGCTTCAAAAGTTGTGAAAAATATGAAGAGATTCCAAAGGTGTCAAAAATGAGATGAGCATGAAACGGTCTGAAAAATAGGAGGAGCATGAAGCGGTGTTGAAAATCATGAAGAGCCTGAAAAGGTGTGAACAATATGAAAAGCTTCAAATGTGTCAAAGTGAGATGAGCATGAAACGCTCTGAAAAATAGGAGCAGCATGAAGTGATGTTGAAAAAAATGAAAAGCCTGAAAAGGTGTGAAACATATGAAGAGCTTCAAAAGGTGTCAAAAATATGAGGAGAATGAAACGGTCTGCAAAATAGGAGGAGCATGAAATAGTGTTCAAAAACATGAAGAGCCTGAAAAGGTGTGACAAATATGAAGAGCTTCAAAAGGTGTGAAATACATGAGGAGGATTAAACGGTCTGAAAAATAGGAGGAGCATGAAGCGGTGTTCAAAAACATGAAGAGCCTGGAAAGGTGTGAAAAATATGAAGACCTTCAATAGATGTCAAAAATATGAGGAGCATGAAACGGTCTGAAAAATAGGAGGAGCATGAAGCCGTGTTCAAAATTATGAAGAGCCTGAAAAGGTGTGAAAAATTTGAAGAGCTTCAAAAGGTGTCAAAAATATGAGGAGCATGAAACGGTCTGAAAAATAGCAGGAGCATGAAGCGGTGTTCAAAAACATGAAGAGCCTGAAAATGTGTGAAAAATATAAAGAGCTTCAAAAGATGTGGAAAATATGAAGAGTTTCAAAAGGTGTCAAAAATGAGATGAGCATGAAACGGTCTGAAAAATAGGCGGAGCATGAAGCGGTGTTGAAAAACATGAAGAACCTGAAAAGGTGTGAGAAATATCAAGAGCTTCAAAAGCTGTCAAATATATGAGGAGCATGAAACGTTCTGAAAAAGAGGAGGAGCATGAAGCGGTGTTGAAAAACATGAAGAGCCTGAAAAGCTGTGTAAAATATGAAGAGGTTCTAAAGGTGTAAAAAATATGAGGAGCATGAAACGGTCTTAAAAATAGGCGGATTATGAAACGGTGTTCAAAAACATGAAGAGCCTGAAAAGGTGTGAAAAATATGAAAAGCCTCAAAACCTGTCAAAAATATGAGGAGCATGAAACCGTCTGAAAAATAGCAGGGGCATGAAGCGGTGTTGAAAAACATGAAGAGTCTGAAAACGTGTGAAAATATGAAGAGCTTCAAAAATATGAAAGATATGAAGAGCTTCAAAAGCTGTCAAAAATATGAAGAGCTTCAAAAGGTGTCAAAAATGAGATAAGCATGAAACGGTCCGAAAAATACGCGGAGCATGAAGCGGTGTTGAAAATCATGAAGAGCCTGAAAAGGCGTGAAAAATATGAAGAGCTTCAAAGATGTGAAAAAGATGAAGAGCTTCAAAAGGTGTCAAAAATATGAGGAGCATGAAACGTTCTGAAAAAAAGGAGGAGCATGAAGTGGTGTTCAAAAAATGAAGAGCCTGAAAAGGTGTGATATATATGAAGAGTTTCAAAAGGTGTCAAAAATATGAAGAGCATGAAACGGTCTGAAAAATACGAGCAGCATGAGGTCGTCTTGAAAAACATGAAGAACCTGAAAAGGTGTGAAAAATATGAAAAGCTTCACAAGGTGTCAAAAATATGAGGAGTATGATACGGTCTGAAAAATTGGAGTAGCATGAAGTGGTGTTGAAAACATGAATAGCCTGGAAAGGTGTGAAAAATATGAAGAGCTTCAAAAGGTGTGAAATACATGAGGAGCATGAAACTCTATGAAAAACATGAGGAGCATGAAGTGGTGTTCAAAACATGAAGAGCCTGAAAAGGTGTGAACAATATGAAGAGCTTCAAAAGGTGTCAAAAATATGAGGAGCATGAAACGGTCTTAAAAATAGGAGGTTCATGAAGCGGTGTTGAAAAACATGAAGAGCCTGAAAAGGTGTGAAAAATATGAAGAGCTTCAAAAGGTGTGAAAAATATGAAGAGCTTCAAAAGGTGTCAAATATGAGATGAGCATGAAACGGTCTGAAAAATAGGAGGAGCATGAAGCGGTATTGAAAAACGTGAATAGCCTGAAAAGGTGTGAATATATGAAGAGCTTCAAAAGGTGTCAAAACTATGAGGAGCATGAAACGGTCTGAAAAAGAGGAGGAGCATGAAGCGGTGTTGAAAAACATGAAGAGCCTGAAAAGGTGTGAAAAATATGAAGAGCTTCAAAAGGTATCAGAAATATAGGAGAATGAAACGGTGTGAAAAATAGGAGGAGCATGAAACGGTGTTCAAAACATGAAGAGCTGAAAAGGTGTGAAAAATATGAAGAGCTTCAAAATGTGTCAAAAATATGAGGAGCATGAAACGGTCTGAAAAAGAGGAGGAGCATGAAGCGGTGTTGAAAAACATGAAGAGCCTGAAAAGGTGTGAAAAATATGAAGAGCTTCAAAAGGTGTCAAAAATATGAGGAGCATGAAACAGTCTGAAAAATTGGAGGAGCATGAAACGCTGTTCAAAAACATGAAGAGCCTGAAAAGGTGTGAAATATATGAAGAGCTTCAAAAGGTGTGAAAAATATGAAGAGCTTCAAAAGGTGTCAAAAATTAGATGAGCAAGAAAAGGTCTGAAAAATAGGAGGAGCATGAAGTGGTGTTGAAAAAATGAAGAGCCTGAAAAGGTGTGAAATATATGAAGAGCTCAAAAGGTGTGAAAAATATGAAGAGCTTCAAAAGGATTCAAAAATATGAGGAGCATAAAACGGTCTGAAAAATAGGAGGAGCAAGAAGCGGTGGTGAAAAACATGAAGAGTCTGAAAACGTGTGAAAAATATGAAGAGATTCAAAAGGTGTGAAAAATATGAAGAGCTTCAAAAGGTGTCAAAAATATGAGGAGCATGAAACGGTCTGAAAAATAGCAGGAGCATGAAGGTTTGTTGAAAAATATGAAGAGCCTGAAAAGGTGTGAAAAATATGAAGAGCATCAAAAGGTGTCAAAAATATGAGGAGCATGAAACTGTATGAAAAATAGGAGGAGCATGAAACGGTGATCAAAAACATGAAGAGCCTGAAAAGGTGTGAAAAATATGAAGAGCTTCTAAATGTGTCAAAAATATGAGGAGCTTGAAACTGTCTGAAAAATAGGAGGAGAATGAAGTGGTGTTGAAAAACATGAAGATCCGGAAAATTGTGAAAAATATGAAGAGCTTCAAAAGGTGTCAAAAATATGAGGAGCATGAAACGGTCTTAAAAATAGGAGGTTCATGAAGCGGTGTTGAAAAACATGAAGAACCTGAAAAGGTGTGAAAAATGTGAATAGCTTCAAAAGGTGTCAAAAATATGAGGAGCATGAAACGGGCTGAAAAATAGGAGGAGCATGAAGCGGTGTTCAAAAACATGAAGAGCATGAAAAGGTGTGAAAAATATGAAGAGATTCAAAAGGTGTCAAAAATATGAGGAGAATGAAACGGTCTGCAAAATAGGAGGAGCATGAAATAGTGTTCAAAACATGAAGAGCCTGAAAAGGTGTGACAAATATGAAGAGCTTCAAAAGGTGTGAAATACATGAGGAGGATTAAACGGTCTGAAAAATAGGAGGAGCATGAAGCGGTGTTCAAAAACATGAAGAGCCTGGAAAGGTGTGAAAAATATGAAGACCTTCAATAGATGTCAAAAATATGAGGAGCATGAAACGGTCTGAAAAATAGGAGGAGCATGAAGCCGTGTTCAAAATCATGAAGAGCCTGAAAAGGTGTGAAAAATTTGAAGAGCTTCAAAAGGTGTCAAAAATATGAGGAGCATGAAACGGTCAGAAAAATAGCAGGAGCATGAAGCGGTGTTCAAAAACATGAAGAGCCTGAAAATGTGTGAAAAATATAAAGAGCTTCAAAAGATGTGGAAAATATGAAGAGTTTCAAAAGGTGTCAAAAATGAGATGAGCATGAAACGGTCTGAAAAATAGGCGGAGCATGAAGCGGTGTTGAAAAACATGAAGAACCTGAAAAGGTGTGAGAAATATCAAGAGCTTCAAAAGCTGTCAAATATATGAGGAGCATGAAACGTTCTGAAAAAGAGGAGGAGCATGAAGCGGTGTTGAAAAACATGAAGAGCCTGAAAAGCTGTGTAAAATATGAAGAGGTTCTAAAGGTGTAAAAAATATGAGGAGCATGAAACGGTCTTAAAAATAGGCGGATTATGAAACGGTGTTCAAAAACATGAAGAGCCTGAAAAGGTGTGAAAATTATGAAAAGCCTCAAAACCTGTCAAAAATATGAGGAGCATGAAACGGTCTGAAAAATAGCAGGGGCATGAAGCGGTGTTGAAAAACATGAAGAGTCTGAAAACGTGAGAAAATATGAAGAGCTTCAAAAATATGAAAGATATGAAGAGCTTCAAAAGCTGTCAAAAATATGAAGAGCTTCAAAAGGTGTCAAAAATGAGATAAGCATGAAACGGTCCGAAAAATACGAGGAGCATGAAGCGGTGTTGAAAATCATGAAGAGCCTGAAAAGGCGTGAAAAATATGAAGAGCTTCAAAGATGTGAAAAAGATGAAGAGCTTCAAAAGGTGTCAAAAATATGAGGAGCATGAAACGTTCTGAAAAAAAGGAGGAGCATGAAGTGGTGTTCAAAAAATGAAGAGCCTGAAAAGGTGTGATATATATGAAGAGTTTCAAAAGGTGTCAAAAATATGAAGAGCATGAAACGGTCTGAAAAATACGAGCAGCATGATGTCGTCTTGAAAAACATGAAGAACCTGAAAAGGTGTGAAAAATATGAAAAGCTTCACAAGGTGTCAAAAATATGAGGAGTATGATACGGTCTGAAAAATTGGAGTAGCATGAAGTGGTGTTGAAAACATGAATAGCCTGGAAAGGTGTGAAAAATATGAAGAGCTTCAAAAGGTGTGAAATACATGAGGAGCATGAAACTCTATGAAAAACATGAGGAGCATGAAGTGGTGTTCAAAACATGAAGAGCTTGAAAAGGTGTGAAAAATATGAAGAGCTTCTAAATGTGTCAAAAATATGAGGAGCTTGAAACTGTCTGAAAAATAGGAGGAGCATGAAGTGGTGTTGAAAAACATGAAGATCCGGAAAATTGTGAAAAATATGAAGAGCTTCAAAAGGTGTCAAAAATATGAGGAGCATGAAACGGTCTTAAAAATAGGAGGTTCATGAAGCGGTGTTGAAAAACATGAAGAACCTGAAAAGGTGTGAAAAATGTGAATAGCTTCAAAAGGTGTCAAAAATATGAGGAGCATGAAACGGGCTGAAAAATAGGAGAAGCATGAAACGGTGATCAAAACATGAAGAGCCTGAAAAGTTGTGAAAAATATGAAGAGCTTCAAAAGGTGTCAAAAATATGAGGAGCATGAATCGGTCTGAAAAATAGGAGGAGAAAGAAGCGGTGTTGAAAAACATGAAGAGCCTGAAAACGTGTGAAAAATATGAAGAGCTTCAAAAGGTGTGAAATACATGAGGAGCATGAAACTCTCTGAAAAACACGAGGAGCATGAAGTGGTGTTCAAAAACATGAAGAGCCTGAAAAGTTGTGAAAAATATGAAGAGCTTCAAAAGGTGTCAAAAATATGAGGAGCATGAAACGCTCTGAAAAAAGGAGGAGCATGAAGCGGTGTTGAAAAACATGAAGAGCCTGAAAAAGTGTGAAAATTATAAAGAGCTTCAAAAGGTGTCAAAAATATGAGGAGCATGAAACGGTCTGAAAAATAGGAGGAGCATGAAACGGTGTTCAAAACATGAATAACCTGAAAAGAAGTGAAAAATATGAAGGGCTTCAAAATGTGTGAAAAATATGAAGAGCTTCAGAAGGTGTCAAAAATGAGATGAGCATGAAATGGTCTGAAAAAAAGGAGGAGCATGAAGTGGTGTTGAAAAACATGAATAGCCTGAAAAGGTGTGAAATATATGAAGGGCTTCAAAAGGTGTCAAAAATATGAGGAGCATGAAACGGTCTGAAAATTAGGAGGAGCATGAAACGGTGTTCAAAAACATGAAGAGCCTGAAAAGGTGTGAAAAATATGAAGAGCCTAAAAACGTGTCAAAAATATGAGGAGAATGAAAAGGTCTGAAAAAATGAGGAGCATGAAGTGGTGTTGAAAAACATGAAAAGCCTGAAAACATGTGAAAAATATGAAGAGCTTCAAAAATGTGCAAAATATGAAGAGCTTCAAAAGGTGTGAAAAATATGAGGAGCATGAAACGGACTGAAAAATAGCAGGAGCATGAAGCGTTGTTGAAAAACATTAAGAGCCTGAAAAGGTGTGAAAAATATGAAGAGCATCAAAAGGTGTCAAAAATACAAGGAGCATGAAACGGTATGAAAAATAGGAGGAGCATGAAACGGTGATCAAAAACATGAAGTGCCTGAAACCGTGTGAAAAATATGAAGAGATTCAAAAGGTGTGAAATATATGAAGAATTTCGAAAGGTGTCAAAAATGAGATGAGCATGTAACGGTCTGAAAAATAAGAGCAGCGTAAAATGGTGTTGAAAAAAATGAAGAGCCTGAAAAGGTGTGAAAAATATGAAGAGCTTCAAAATGTGTAAAAATATGAGGAGCTTGAAACGGTCTGAAAAATAGGAGGAGCATGAATTGGTGTTGAAAAACATGAAGATCCTGAAAATTTTGAAAAATATGAAGAGCTTCAAAAGGTGTCAAAAATATGAGGAGCATGAAACGGTCTTAAAATAGGAGGAGCATGAAACGGTCTGAAAAATAGGAGGAGCATGAAGCGGTGTTCAAAAACTTGAAGAGCCTGAAAAGGTGTGAAATATATGAAGAGCTTCAAAAGGTGACAAAAATATGTGGAGCATGAAACGGTCTGAAAAATAGGAGGAGCATGAGGCGGTGTTCAAAAATATGAAGAGCCTGAAAATGTGTGAAAAATATGAAGAGCTTCAAAAGGTATCAAAAATATGAGGAGCATGAAACGGTCTGAAAAATAGGAGGAGAATGAAGTGGTGTTGAAAAATATGAAGAGCTTCTAAAATTGTCAAAAATATCAGGAGCATGAAACGTTCTGAAAAATAGTAGGTGCATGAAGTGGTGTTGAAAAACATGAAGAGCCTGAAAAGGTGTGAAAAATATGAAGAGCTTCAAAAAGTGTCAAAAATATGAGGAGCATGAAATGGTCTGAAAAATAGTAGGAGCATGAAGTGGTGTTGAAAAACATGAAGAGCCCGAAAAGGTGTGAAAAATATGAAGAGCTTCTAAAGGTGTCAAAAATATGAGGAGCATGTAACGGTCTTAAAAATTCGAGGAGCATGAAGTGATGTTGAAAAATATGAATAGCCTGAATATGTGTGAAATATAGGAAGAGATTAAAAATGTGACAAATATATGAGGAGCATGAAACGGTCGGAAAAATAGGAGGAGCATGAAGTGGTCTTCAAAAACATGAAGAGCTTGAAAAGGTGTGAAATATATGAAGAGCTTAAAAAGGTGTCAAAAATAAGAGGAGCATGAAACGGACTGAAAATAGGAGGAGCATGAAGCGGTGTTCAAAAACTTGAAGAGCCTGAAAAGGTGTGAAATATATGAAGAGCTTCAAAAGGTGTCAAAAATATGTGGAGCATGAAACGGTCTGAAAAATAGGAGGAGCATGAAGTGGTGTTGAAAAATATGAAGAGCTTCTAAAATTGTCAAAAATATCAGGAGCATGAAACGTTCTGAAAAATATTAGGTGCATGAAGTGCTGTTGAAAAACATAAAGAGCCTGAAAATGTGTGAAAAATATGAAGAGCTTCAAAGGTGTCAAAAATATGAGGAGCATGAATTGGTCTGAAAAATAGGAGGAGCATGAAGTGGTGTTGAAAAACATGAAGAGCTTGAAAAGGTGTGAAAAATATGAAGAGCTTCAAAAGGTTTCAAAAATATGAGTTGCATGAAACGTTCTGAAAAATAGGAGGAGCATGAAGCGGTGTTCAAAAACATGAAGAGCCTGAAAATGTGTGAAAAATATCAAGAGCTTCAAAAGGTGTCAAAAATATGTGGAGAATGATACGGTCTGAAAATTAGGAGGAGCATGAAGCGGTGTTGGAAAACATGACGAGCCTGAAGAGGTGTGAAAAATATGAAGTGCTCTAAAAGGTGTCAAAAATATGAGGAGCATGAAACGGTCTGAAAAAAATAGGAGGAGCATGAAGCGGTGTTGAAAAACATGAAGAGTCTGAAAAGGTGTGAAAAATATGAAGAGCTTCAAAAGGTATCAAAAATATGAGGAGAATGAAACGGTCTGAAAAATATGAGGAGCATGAAGCTATGTTGAAAAACTTGAAGAGCCTGAAAAGGTTTGAAATATATGAAGAGCTTCAAAGGTGTCAAAAATATGAGGAGCATGAAACGGTCTGAAAAATAGGAGCACCATGAAGCGGTGTTAAAAAAATGAAGAGCCTGAAAAGGTGTGAAAAATATGAAGAGCTTCAAAACGTGTGAAAAATATGAGGAGCATGAAACGGTCTGAAAAATAGGAGGAGTATGCAGCGGTGTTAAAAAACATGAAGAGCCTGAAAAGGTGTGAAAAAAATGAAGAGCTTCAAAAGGTGTCAGAAATATGATGGGTAGGAAACGGTCTGAAAAATAGGAGAAGCATGAAACGGTGTTCAAAAACATGAAGAGCCTGAAAAGGTGTGATAAAAAAGAAGAGCTTCAAAAGGTGTCAAAAATATGATGAGCATGAAACGGTCTGAAAAATAGGAGAAGCATGAAACGGTGTTCAAAAACATGAAGAGCTTGAAAAGGTGTGAAAAATATGAAGAGCTCCAAAATTTGTCAAAAATATGAGGAGCGTGAAACGGTCTCAAAAATAGGAGGAGCATGAAGCGGTGATGAAAAACATGAAGAGCATGAAAATGTGTGAAAAAATATGAAGAGCTTCTAAGGTGTCAAAAATATGAGGAGCATGAAACGATCTGAAAAATAGGAGGAGCATGAAAAGGTCTGAAAAATAAGAGGAGCATGAAGTGGTGTTCAAAAACATGAAGAGCATGAAAAGGTGTGAAAAATATGAAGAGCTTCAAAAGGTGTCAAAAATATGAGGAGCATGAAACGATCTGAAAAATAGGAGGAGCATGAAGTGGTGTTGAAATATATTAAGAGCCTGAAAAAGGTGTGAAACATATGAGGAGCATGAAACGGTCTGAAAAATAGGAGGAGCATGAAGCGATATTGAAAAACATGAAAAGCCTGAAAAGGTGTAAAAAACATGAAGAGCTTCAAAACTTGTCAAAAATATGAGGAGCATGAAACAGTCTGAAAAATAGGAGGAGTATGCAGCGGTTAAAAAACATGAAGAGCCTGAAAAGGTGTGAAAAATATGAAGAGCTCCAAAAGTTGTCAAAAATATGTGGAGCGTGAAACGGTCTCAAAAATAGGAGGAGCGTGAAGCGGTGATGAAAAACATGAAGAGCCTGAAAACGTCTGAAAAAATATGAAGAGCTTCAAAGGTGTCAAAAATATGAGGAGCATGAAACGGTCACAAAAATAGGAGGAGCATGAAGCGGTGTTGAAAAACATGAAGAGCCTGAAAACGTGTGAAAAATATGAGAGCTTCAAAAGGTGTCAATAATAAGAGGTGCATGAAACAGTCTGAAAAATAGGAGGAGCATGAAACTGTCTGAAAAATAGGAGAAGCATGATGCGGTGTTGAAAAACATGAAGAGCATGAAAAGGTGGGAAAAATATGAACAGCTTCAAAAGGTGTCAAAAATATGAGGAGCATGAAACGGTCTGAAAAATAGGAGAAGTATGAAGCGGTGATCAAAAACATGAAGAGCCTGAAAAGTTGTGAAAAATATGAAGAGCTTCAAAAGATGTGAAATACACGAGGAGCATGAAACGGGCTGAAAAACAGGAGAAGCATGAAGTGGTGTGGAAAAACATGAAGAGCCTGAAAAGGTGTGAAAAATATGAAGAGCTTCAAAAGGTGTGAAATATATGAGGAGAATGAAATTCTCTGAACAGTAGAAGGAGCATGAAGTGGTGTTCAAAAACATGAAGAGCCAGAAAAGGTGTGAAAAATATGAAGAGCTTCAAAAGGTGTCAATAATACGAGGAGCATGAAACAGTCTGAAAAATAGGAGGAGCATGAGGCGGTGTTCAAAAATATGAAGAGCCTGAAAAGGTGTGAAATATATGAAAAGCTTCAAAAGGTGTCAAAAATATGTGGAGCATGAAACGGTCTGAAAAATAGGAGGAGCATGAAGTGGTGTTGAAAAACATGAAGAACCTGAAAAGGTATGAAAAATATAAAAAGCTTCAAAACCTGTCAAAAATATGAGGAGCATGAAACGGTCTGAAAAATAGGAGGAGCATGAAGCGGTATTGAAAAACATGAAGAACCTGAAAAGGTATGAAAAATATAAAAAGCTTCAAAACCTGTCAAAAATATGAGGAGCATGAAACGGTCTGAAAATAGGAGGAGTATGAAACGGTCTGAAAAATAGAAGGAGCATGAAGCGGTGTTCAAAAACTTGAAGAGCCTGAAAAGGTGTGAAATATATGAAAAGCTTCAAAAGGTGTCAAAAATATGTGGAGCATGAAACGGTCTGAAAAATAGGAGGAGCATGAAGTGGTGTTGAAAAATATGAAGAGCTTCTAAAATTGTCAAAAATATCAGGAGCATGAAACGTTCTGAAAAATAGTAGGTGCATGAAGTGGTGTTGAAAAATATGAAGAGCTTCAAAAGGTTTCAAAAATATGAGTTGCATGAAACGGTCTGAAAAGTAGGAGGAGCATGAAGCGGTGTTCAAAAACATGAAGAGGCTGAAAAGATGTGAAAAATATCAAGAGCTTCAAAGGTGTCAAAAATATGAGGAGCATGAAACGGTCTGGAAAATAGGAGGAGCATGAAGCGGTGTTGAAAAACATGAAGAGCCTGAAAAGGTGTGAAAAATATGAAGAGCTTCAAAAGGTATCAAAAATATGAGGAGCATGAAACGGTCGGAAATATAGGAGAAGAATGTAGCAGGGTTGAAAAATATGAAGAGCCTGAAAAGGTAAAAAATATGAAGAGCTTCAAAAGGTGTCAAAATATGAGGAGCATGAAACGGTCTGAAAAAAAGGAGGAGTATGAAACGGTCTGAAAAATAGGAGGAGCATGAATTGTTGTTGAAAATCATGAAGAGCCTGAAAAAGGAGTGAAATATATGAGGAGCATGAAACTGTCTGAAAAATAGGAGGAGCATGAAGCAGTGTGAAAAATATGAAGAGCCTGAAAAGGTGTGAAAATATGAAGAGCTTCAAAAGGTGTCAAAAATATAAGGAGCATGAAACGGTCTGCAATATAGGAGGAGCATGAAAAAGTGTTAAAAAACATGAAGAGCCTGAAAAGGTGTGAAAAATATGAAGAGCTTCAAATAGTGTCAAAAATATGAGGAGAATGAAAACGGTCTGAAATTTAGGAGGAGCCTGAAGCGGTGTTGAAAAACATGAAGACCCTGAAAAGGTATGAAATATATGAAGAGCCTCAAAGGTGTGAAAAATATGAGGATCAAGAAACGGTCTAAAAAATAGGAGGAGCTTGAAGCGGTGTTGAAATATATGAAGAGCCTGAAAAGATGTGAAAAATATGAAGAGCTTCAAAAGGTGTCAAATATATGAGGAGCATGAAACGGTCTGAAAAATTGGAGAAGCATGTAGTGGTGTTGAAAAATATGAAGAGCATGAAAAGATGTGAAAAATATGAGAGCTTCAAAAGGTGTCAAAAATATAAGGAGCATGAAACGGTCTGAAATATTGGAGGAGCATGAAAAGGTGTTAAAAAACATGAAGAGCTTCATAAGTTGTAAAATATATGAGGAGCATGAAACGGTCTGAAAAATAGGAAGAACAAGAAACGGTGTTCAAAAATATGAAGAGCATGGAATGGTGTGAAAAATATGAAGAGCCCCATAAAGTGTCAAAAATATGAGGAGCATGAAACGGTCTCAAAAATAGGAGCAGCATGAAAAGGTGTTCAAAAATATGAAGAGCCTGAAAAGGTTTGAAAAATATGAACAGCTTCAAAAGGTGTCAAATATATGAGGAGCATGAAACGGTCTTAAAAACAGGAGAAGCATGAAGCTGTTTTCAAATACATGAAGAGCCTAAGAAGGTGTGAAAAATATGAAGAGCTTCAAAATGTGTGAAAAATATGAAGAGCTTGAAAAGGTGTCAAAAATATGAGGACCATGAAAAGGTCTGAAAAATAGGAGGAGCATGAAGCGGTGTTCAAAAACATAAAGAGCCTGAAAAGGTGTGAAAAATATGAAGAGCTTCAAAAGCTGTGAAAAATATGAGGAGCATGAAACGGTCTGAAAAATAGGAGGAGCATGAAGCGGTGTTGAAAAACAGGAAGAGCCTGAAAAGGTGTGAAAAATATGAAGAGCTCCAAAAGTTGTCAAAAATATGTGGAGCGTAAAACCGTCTCAAAAATAGGAGGAGCGTGAAGCGGTGATGAAAAACATGAAGAACGTAAAATCGTGTGAAAAATATGAAGAGCTTCAAAAGGTGTCAAAAATATGAGGAGCATGAAACGGTCTCAAAAATAGGAAGAGCAAGAAGCGGTGTTGAAAAACAGGAAGAGCCTGAAAAGGTGTGAAAAATATGAAGAGCTTCAAAAGATGTCAAAAATATGAGGAGCATGAAATGGTCTGAAAAATAGTAGGAGCATGAAATGGTGTTGAAAAACATGAAGAGCCTGAAAAGGTGTGAAAAATATGAAGAGCTTCAAAAGGTTTCAAAAATATGGGTTGCATGAAACGGTCTGAAAAGTAGGAGGAGCATGAAGCGGTGTTCAAAAACATGAAGAGCCTGAAAATGTGTGAAAAATATCAAGAGCTTCAAAAGGTGTCAAAAATATGAGGAGAATGAAACGGTCTGAAAATTAGGAGGAGCATGAAGCGGTGTTGAAAAACATGAAGAGCCTGAAAAGGTGTGAAAAATATGAAGAGCTTCAAAAGGTATCAAAAATATGAGGAGAATGAAACGGTCTGAAAAATATGAGGAGCATGAAGCTATTTTGAAAAACTTGAAGAGCCTGAAAAGGTTTGAAATATATGAAGAACTTCAAAGGTGTCAAAAATATGAGGAGCATGAAACGGTCTGGAAAATAGGAGGAGCATGAAGCGGTGTTGAAAAACATGAAGAGCCTGAAAAGCTGTGAAAAATATGAAGTGCTTCAAAAGGTATCAAAAATATGAGGAGCATGAAACGGTCGAAAATATAGGAGAAGCATGTAGCAGGGTTGAAAAATATGAAGAGCCTAAAAAGGTAAAAAATATGAAGAGCTTCAAAAGGTGTCAAAATATGAGGAGCATGAAACGGTCTGAAAAATAGGAGGAGCATGAAACGGTCTGAAAAATAGGAGGAGCATGAAGTGTTGTTGAAAATCATGAAGAGCCTGAAAAAGGAGTGAAACATATGAGGAGCATGAAACGGTCTGAAAAATAGGAGGAGCATGAAGCGGTGTGAAAAATATGAAGAGCCTGAAAAGGTGTGAAAATATGAAGAGCTTCAAAAGGTGTCAAAAATATAAGGAGCATGAAACGGTCTGCAATATAGGAGGAGCATGAAAAAGTGTTAAAAAACATGAATAGCCTGAAAAGTTGTGAAAAATATGAAGAGCTTCAAATAGTGTCAAAAATATGAGGAGAATGAAACGGTCTGAAAAATAGGAGGAGCATGAAACTGTCTGAAAAATAGGAGGAGCATGAAGCGGTCTTGAAAAAGATGAACAGCCAGAAAAGGTGTGAAAAATATGAAGAGCTTCCAAAATTGTCAAAAATATGAGGAGCATGAAATAGTCGGAAAAATAGGAGGAGCATGAAGCAATGTTCAAAAACATGAAGAGCCTGAAAACGTGTGAAAAATATGCAGAATTTCAAAAGGTGTGAAAAATATGAAGAGCTTCCAAAATTGTCAAAAATATGAGGAGCTTGAAACGGTCTCAAAAATAGGAGGAGCATGAAGCAGTGTTCAAAAACATGAAGAGCCTGAAAACGTGTGAAAAATATGCAGAATTTCAAAAGGTGTGAAAAATATGAAGAGCTTCAAAAGGTGTCAAAAATGAGATGAGCATGAAATGATATGAAAAATAGGAGGAGCATGAAGTGGTGTTGAAAAAAATGAAGAGCCAGAAAAGGTGTGAAAAATATGAAGAGCTTCAAAAGGTGTCAAAAATGACATGAGCATGAAACGGTCTGAAAAATAAGAGGAGCATGAAATGGTGATCAAAATGTGAAGACCTGAAAAGGTGTGAAAAATATGAAGAGTTTCAAAAGGTGTGAAACACATGAGGAGCATGAAACGGGCTGAAAAATAGCAGAAGCATGAAGTGGGATGGAAAAACATGAAGAGCCTGAAAAGATGTCAAAAATATGAAGAGCTTCAAAAGGTGTGAAATACATGAGGAGCATGAAACTCTCTGAAAAATAGAAGGAGCATGAAGCGGTGTTCAAAAACATGAAGAGTCTGAAAAGTTGTGAAAAATATGAAGAGCTTCAAAAGGTGTCAAACATATTAGGAGCATGAAACGGTCTGAAAAATAGGAGGAGCATGAAGCGGTGTTGAAAAACATGAAGAGCCTGAAAAGTTGTGAAAAAAATGAAGAGCTTCAAACGGAGTCAAAAACATGAGAAGCATGAAACGGTCTGAAAAATATGAGGAGCATGAAGCGGTGTTGAAAAACATGAAGAGCCTGAGAACTTGAGAAAAATATGAAGAGCTTCAAAAGGTGTCAAAAATGAGATGAGCATGAAATGGTCTGAAAAATAGGAGGAGCATGAAGTGGTGTTGAAAAAAATGAAGAGCCTGAAAAGGTGTGAAATATATGAAGAGCTTCAAAAGGTGTCAAAAATATGAGGAGAATGAAACGGTCTAAAAAATAGGAGGATCATGAAGCTGTGTTGAAAAACATGAAGAGTCTGAAAAGGTGTGAAAGATATGAAGAGTTTCTAAAGATGTCAAAAATATGAGGAGCATGAAACGGTCTGAAAAATAGGAGGAGCATGAAGTGGTGTTGAAAAACATGAAGAGGCTGAAAGGGTGTGAAAATTATGAAGAGCTTCAAAAGGTGTCAAAAATATGAGGAGCATGAAACGGTCTGAAAAATAGGAGGAGCAAGAAACGGTGATCTATAACATGAAGAGCCTGAAAAGGTGTGAAAATTATGACGAGCTTCAAAAGGTGTGAAAAACATGAGGAGCATGAAACGGGCTGAAAAATAGGAGAAGCATGAAGTGGTGTTGAAAAACATGAAGAGCCTGAAAAGGTGTGAAAAATATTAAGAGCTTCAAAAGGTGTCAAAAATATGAGGAGCATGAAACGGTCTGAAAAATAGGAGGAGCAAGAAACGGTGATCAAAAACATGAAGAGCCTGAAAAGGTGTGAAAAATATGAAGAGCTTCAAAAGGTGTCAAAAATATGAGGAGCATGAAACGGTAAAAAATAGGAGGAGCATGAAGCGGTGTTCAAAAACATGAAGAGCCTGAAAAGGTGTGAAAATATGAAGAGCTTCAAAAGGTGTCAAAAATATGAGGAGCATGAAACGGTCTGAAAAATAGGAGGAGCATGAAGCGGTGTTCAAAAATATGAAGAGCCTGAAAAGGTGTGAAAAATATGAAGAGCTTGAAAATGTGTGAAATATATGAAGAGCTTCAAAAGGTGTCAAAAATGAGATGAGCATGAAACGGTCTGAAAAATAAAGGAGCATGAAATGGTGATCAAAACGTGAAGAGCCTGAAAAAGTGTGAAAAATATGAAGAGCTTCTAAAGGTGTGAAATACATGAGGAGCATGAATCGGGCTGAAAAATAGGAGAAGCATGAAGTGGTGTTGAAAAACATGAAGAGCCTGAAAAAGTGTGAAAAATATGAAGAGCTTCAAAAGGTGAGAAATACATGAGGAGCATGAAACTCTCTTAAAAATAGAAGGAGCATGAAGCGGTGTTCAAAAACATGAAGAGCCTGAAAAGGTGTGAAAATATGAAGAGCTTCAAAAGGTGTGAAAAATATGAAGAGCTTGAAAAGGTGTCAAAAATTAGATGAGTATGAAACGGTCTGAAAATTTGGAGGAGCAAGAAGTAGTGTTGAAAAAAATGAAGAGCCTGAAAAGGTGTGAAAAATATGAAAAGCTTCAAAAGGTGTCAAAAATATGAGGAGCATGAAATGGTCTTAAAAACAGGAGAAGCATGAAGCTGTGCTCAAATACATGAAGACCCTAAGAAGGTGTGAAAAATATGAAGAGCTTCAAAATGTGTGAAAAATATGAAGAGCTTGAAAAGGTGTCAAAATTATGAGCAGCATGAAAAGGTCTGAAAAATACGAGGAGCTTGAAGTGGTTTTCAAAAACATAAAGAGCCTGAAAAGGTGTGAAAAATATGAAGAGCTTCAAAAGCTGTGAAAAATATGAGGAGCATGAAACGGTCTGAAAAATAGGAGGAGCATGAAGCGGTGTTCAAAAACATGAAGAGCCTGAAAAGGTGTGAAAAATATGAAGAGCTCCAAAAGTTGTCAAAAATATGTGGAGCGTAAAACCGTCTCAAAAATAGGAGGAGCGTGAAGCGGCGATGAAAAACATGAAGAACGTAAAATCGTGTGAAAAATATGAAGAGCTTCAAAAGGTGTCAAAAATATGAGGAGCATGAAACGGTCTCAAAAATAGGAGGAGCAAGAAGCGGTGTTGAAAAACATGAAGAGCCTGAAAAGGTGTGAAAAATATGAAGAGCTTCAAAAGGTGTCAATAATAAGAGGTGCATGAAACAGTCTGAAAAATAGGAGGAGCATGAAACTGTCTGAAAAATAGGAGGAGCATGAAGCGGTCTTGAAAAAGATGAACAGCCAGAAAAGGTGTGAAAAATATGAAGAGCTTCCAAAATTGTCAAAAATATGAGGAGCATGAAATGGTCTGAAAAATAGGACGAATATGAAATGGTCGGAAAAATAGGAGGAGCATGAAACAGTGTTGAAAAACATGAAGAGCCTGAAAAAGTGTGAAAAAAATGAAGAGCTTCAAAAGGTGTGAAAATAGGAGCAGCTTCAAAAGCTTTCAAAATTTTGAGGAGCATGAAAAGGCCTGAAAAATAGGAGGAGCATGAAGCGGTGTTGAAAAACATGAAGAGCCTGAAAAGGTGTGAAAAATATGAACAGCTTCCAAAATTGTCAAAAATATGAGGAGCATGAAACAGTCTGAAAAATACGAGGAGCATGAAGCGGTGTTCAAAAATATGGAGAGCCTGAAAAGGTGTGAAAAATATGAAGAGCTTCAAAAGGTGTGAAAAATATGAGAAGCATGAAACGGTCGGAAAAATAGGAGGAGCATGAAGCGGTGTTCAAAAATATAGAGGCTGAAATGGTGTGAAAAATAACAAGAGCTTCAAAAGGTGTCAAAAATATGAGGAGCATGAAACGGTCTGAAAAATAGGAGGAGCAAGAAACGGTGATCAAAAACATGAAGAGCCTGAAAAGGTGTGAAAAATATGACGAGCTTCAAAAGGTGTGAAAAACCTGAGGAGCATGAAACGGGCTGAAAAATAGGAGAAGCATGAAGTGGTGTTGAAAAACATGAAGAGCCTGAAAAAGTGTGAAAAATATGAAGAGCTTCAGAAGGTGTGAAAAATATGAAAAGCTTCAACAGGTGTCAAAAATTAGATGAGCATGAAACGGTCTGAAAAATTGGAGGAGCAAGAAGTAGTGTTGAAAAAAATGAAGAGCCTGAAAAGGTGTGAAAAATATGAAAAGCTTCAAAAGGTGTCAAAAATATGAGGAGCATGAAACGGTCTGAAAAATAGGTGGAGCATGAAGCGGTGTTGAAAAATATGAAGAGCCTGGAAAGGTGTGCAAAATATGAAGAGGTTCAAAAGGTGAGAAATACATGAGGAGCATGAAACTCTCTTAAAAATAGAAGGAGCATGAAGCGGTGTTCAAAAACATGAAGAGCCTGAAAAGGTGTGAAAATATGAAGAGCCTCAAAAGGTGTGAAAAATATGAGGAGCTTGAAACGGTTTGAAAAATAGCAGGAGCATGAAACGGTGTTCAAAAACATGAAGTACCTGAAACGTTGTGAAAAATATGAAGAGCTTCAAAACATGTCAAAAATATGAGGAGCATGAAACGGTCTGAAAATTAGGAGGAGCAAGAAGCGGTGTTGAAAACCATGAACAGCCTGAAAAGGTGTGAAAAATATGAAGAGCTTCAAAAGGTGTCAAAAATATGAGGAGCAATAAACGGTCTGAAAAATAGGAGCAGCATGAAACGGTGTTCAAAAACATGAAGAGCCTGAAAAGGTGTGAAAAATATGAAGAGATTCAAAAGGTGTCAAAAATATGAGGAGCATTAAACGGTCTCAAAAATAGGAGGAACATGAAGCGGTGTTCAAACACATGAAGAGCCTGAAAAGGTGTGAAAAATATGAAGAGATTCAAAAGGTGTCAAAAATATGAGGAGCAGGAAACGGTCTGAAAAATAGGAGGAGCATTAAGCGGTGTTTAAAAACATGAAGAGCCTGAAAAGGTGTGAAAAAAATGAAGGGCTTCAAAAGGTGTGAAAAATATGAGGTGCATGAAATGGTCAGAAATATAGGAGGAGCATGAAGCGGTGTTGAAAAACATGAAGAGGCTGAAAATGTGTGAAAAATATGAAGAGCTTCAAACGGTGTCAAAAATATGAGGACCATGAAACGGTCTGAAAAATACGAGGAGCATGAAACGGTCATCAAAAACATGAAGAGCCTGAAAGGGTGTGGAAAAATGAAGAGCTTCAAAAGGTGTGAAATACATGAGGAGCATGAAATGGTCTGAAAAATAGGAGGATTATGAAACGGTGTTCAAAAACATGAAGAGCCTGAAAAGCTGTGAAAAATAGGAAAAGGTGCAAAACGTGTCAAAATATGAGGAGCATGAAGCGGTGTTGAAAAACATGAAGAGTCTGAATACGTGTGAAAATATGAAGAGCTTCAAAAATATGAAATATATGAAGAGCTTCAAACGTTGTGAAAAATATGAAGAGCTTCAAAAGGTGTCAAAAATGAGATGAGACTGAAACTGTCTGAAAAATAGTAGAAGCATGAAGCGGTGTTGAAAATCATGAACAGCCTGAAATGGTGTGAAAAATATGAAGAGCTTCAAAAGGTGTCAAAATGAGATGAGCATGAAACCCTCTGAAAAATAGGAGGAGCATGAAGTGGTGTTGAAAAAAATGAAAAGCCTGAAAATGTGTGAAACTTATGAAGAGCTTCAAAAGATGTCAAAAATATGACGAGAATGAAACGATCTGCAAAATAGGAGGAGCTTGAAATTGTGTCCAAAATCATGAATAGCCTGAAAAGGTGTGAAAAATATGAATAGTTTCAAAAGGTGTGAAATACATGAGGAGGATTAAACGGTCTGAAAATAGGAGGAGCATGAAGTGGTGTTGAAAAACATGAAGAGCCTTAAAAGGTGTGAAAAATATGAAGAGCTTAAATATGTGTCAAATACATGAGGAGCATGAAACGGTCTGAAAAATAGGAGGAGCATGAAACGGTGTTCAAAAACATAAAGAGCCTGAAAAAGTGTGAAAAATATGAAGAGATTCAAAACGTGTCAAAAATATGAGGAGCATGAAACGGTTTGAAAAATAGAAACAGCATGAAGCGGTGTTGAAAAACCTTAAGAGCCAGAAAACGTGTGAAAAATATGAAGAGCTTCAAAAGGTGTGAAAAATATGAAGAGCTTCAAAAGGTGTCAAAAATTAGATGAGCATGAAACGGTGTGAAAAATAGGAGGAGCATGAAATGGTGTTGAAAAAAATGAAGAGCCTGAAAAGGTGTGAAAAATATGAAAAGCTTCAAAAGGTGTCAAATATATGAGGAGCATGAAACGGTCTGAAAAATAGGAGGAGCATGAAGCGGTTCAAAAACATGAAGAGCCTCAAAAGGTGTCAAAAAACTGAGGAGCATGAAACGGTCTGAAAAATAGGAGGAGCATGAATTGATGTTGAAAAAAATGAGAAGCATGAAAAGATGTGAAATGTATGAAGAGCTTCAAAAGCTGTCCAAAATATGAGGAGAATGAAACGGTTTCCAAAATAGGAGGAGCATGAAATGGTGTTCAAAAACATGAAGAGCCTGAAAAGGTGTGAAAAATATGAAGAGCGTCAAAAGGTGTGAAATACATGAGGAGGATTAAACAGTCTGAAAAATAGGAGGAGCATGAAGCGGTGTTGAGGAACTTGAAGAGCCTGAAAACGTGTGAAAAATATGAAGAACTCAAAAGGTGTGAAAAATATGAAGAGCTTCAAAATGTGTCAAAAATATGAAAAGCATGAAACGGTCTGAAAAATAGGAGGATCATGAAGCGGTGTTCAAAAACATGAAGAGCCTGAAAAGATTTGAAAGATATGAAGAGCTTCAAAAGGTGTCAAAAATATGAGGAGCATGAAACGGTCTGAAAAATAGGAGGAGCATGAAACGGTGATCAAAAATATGAAGAGCCTGAAAAGGTATGAAAAATATGAAGAGATTCAAAAGGTGTGAAAAATATGAGGAGCATGAAACGGTCTGAAATATAGGAGGAGCATGAAACAGTGTTGAAAAACATGAAGAGCCTGAAAAAGTGTGAAAAATATGAAGAGATTCAAAACGTGTCAAAAATATGTGGAGCATGAAACGGTCTGAAAAATAGAATCAGCATGAAGCGGTGTTGAAAAACCTTACGAGCCTGAAAACGTGTGAAAAATATGAAGAGCTTCAAAAGGTGTGAAAAATATGAAGAGCTTCAAAAGGTGTCAAAAATATGAGGAGCATGAAACAGTCTGAAAAATAGGAGGAGCTTGAAGCGGTGTTGAAAAACATGAAGAGCCTGAAAACGTGTGAAAAATATGAAGAGCTTCAAAAGGTGTGAAAAATAGGAAGAGCTTCAAAAGGTGTCAAAATGAGATGAGCATGAAACGGTCTGAAAAATATGAGGAGCATGAAGTGGTGTTGAAAAAAATGAAGAGCCTGAAAAGGTGTGAAATATATGAAGCGCTTCAAAAGGTGTCCAAAATATGAGGAGAAGGAAACGGTCTCCAAAATAGAAGGAGCATGATATGGTGTTCAAAAACATGAAGAGCCTGAAAAGGTGTGAAAAATATGAAGAGCTTCAAAAGGTGTGAAATACATGAGGAGGATTAAACGGTTTGAAAAATAGGAGGAGCATGAAGCAGTGTTGAAAAACATGAAGAGCCTGAAAAGGTGTGAAAAATATGAAGAGGTTCAAAAGGTGTCAAAAATATGAGGAGTATGAAACGGTCTGAAAAATAGGAGGAGCTTGAAGCGGTGTTTAAAAACATGAAGAGCCTGAAAAGGTGTGAAAAATATGAAGAGCTTCAAAACTTGTCAAAAATATGAGGAGCATGAAACAGTCTGAAAATTAGGATGAGAATGAAACTGTTTTGAAAAAGATGAAGAGCATGAAAAGGTGTGAAAAATATGAAGATCTTCAAAAGGTGTCAAAGATATGAGAAGCATTAAACGGAATGAAAATAGGAGCAGATGAAGCGTTGTTGAAAAACATGAAATCATGAAAAGCTGTGAAATATATGAAGAGATTCAAAAGGTGTCAAAAATATGAGGAGCATTTAACGGTCTGAAAAATAGGAGGAGCATGAAGTGGTTTTTTAAAAGATGAAGGGCATGAAAAGTTGTGAAAAATATGAAGTGCTTCAAAATGTGTAAAGAATTTGAGGAGCATGAAACGGTCTGAAAAATAGGAGGAGCATGAAATGCTGTAGAAAAACATGAAGAGCCTGAAAAGGTGTGAAAAATAAGAGGAGCATGAAACGTTCTGAAAAATAGGAAGAGCATGAAATGGTGTTCAAAAACATGAAGACCCTGAAAAGGTGTGAAAAATATGAAGACCTCAAAAGGTGAAAAAATATGAGGAGCATGAAACAGTCTGAAAAATAGGAGGAGCATGAAGCGGTGTTGAAAAACATGAAGAGAATGAAACCGTGTGAAAAATATGAAGACATTCAAAAGGTGTGAAAAATCTGAAGAGCTTCAAAAAGTGTCAAAAATGAGATGACCATGAAACGGTTTGACAAATAGTTGGAACATGAAGTGGTGTTGAAAAACATAAAGAGCCTGAAAAGGTGTGAAAAACATGAAGAGCTTCAAAAGGTGTCAAAATTATGAGGAGCATGAAACGGTCTGAAAAATAGGAGGAGCATGAAACGGTCTGAAAAATAGGAGGAGCATGAAGCGGTGTTGAAAAACATGAAGAGCCTGAAAAGGTGTGAAAAATATGAAGAGCTTCAAAAGGTTTCAAAAATAGGATTAGCATGAAACGGTATGAAAAATAGGAGAAGTATGAAGCGGTGCCCAAAAACTTGAAGAGCCTGTAAACGTGTGAAAAATATGAAGAGCTTCAAAAGGTGTCAAAAATATGAGGAGCATGAAATGGTCAGAAAATTAGGAGGAGCTTGAAACGGTCTGAAAAATAGGAGGAGAATGAAATGGTGTTGAAAAACATGAAGAGCCTGAAAAGCTGTGAAAAATAAGAGGAGCATGAAACGTTCTGAAAAACAGGAGGAGAATGTAACGGTGTTCAAAAACATGAAGAGCCTGAAAAGGTGTGAAAAATATGAAGAGCTTCAAAAGGTGTCAAAAATTTGAGGAGCATGAAACGGTTTGAAAAATAGGAGGAGCATGAAACGCTGTTCAAAAATATGAAGAGCCTGAAAAGGTGTGAAAAATATGAAGAGATTCAAAATGTGTCAAAAATATGAGGACCATGAAACGGTCTGAAAAATCGGAGGAGCATGAAACGGTCTGAAAAATACGAGGAGCATTAAATGGTGTTGAAAAACATGAAAAGCCTGAAAAGGTGTGAAAAATATGAAGAGCTTCAAAAGGTGTTAAAAATATGAGGAGCATGAAAAGGTCTGAAAAATAGGAGGAGCATGAGGCGGTGTTCAAAAACATGAAGAGCCTGAAAAGGTGTGAGAAATATGAAGAGCTTCAAAAGCTGTCAAAAATATGAGGAGCATTAAACGGTCTGAAAAATAGGAGGAGAATGAAGAGGTCTGAAAAAGATGAAGAGCCTGAAAAGGTGTGAAAAATATGAAGAGCTTCAAAAGGTGTGAAATACATGAGGAGCATGAAACTCTCTGCAAAATACGAGCAGCATGAAGCGGTGTTCAAAAACATGAAGAGACTGAAAAGGTGTGAAAAATGTGAAGATCTTCAAAACGTGTGAAAAATATGAGGAGCATGTAACAGTCTTAAAAATAGGAGGAGCAAGAAGCAGTGTTGAAAAACATGAAGAGCTTGTAAAGGTGTGAAAAATATGAAGAGCTTCAAAAGGTGTCAAAATTATGAGGAGCATGAAACACTCTGAAAAATAGGAGGAGCATGAGGCGGTGATGTAAAACATGAAGAGCCTGAAAAGGTGTGAAAAATATGAAGAGCTTCAAAAGGTTCAAAAATATGAGGAGCATGAAACAGTCTGAAAAATAGGAGGAGTATGAAGCGGTGTTGAAAAACATGAAGAGCCTGAAAAGGTGTGAAATATATGAAGAGCTTCAAAAGATGTGAAATACATGAGGAGCATTAAATGGTCTGAAAAATTGGAGGAGCATGAAGTGGTGTTCAAAAACATGAAGAGACTGAAAAGGTGTGAAAAACATGAAGAGCTTAAAAAGGTGTGAAAATTATGAGGAGCAGGAAACAGTCTGAAAAATAGGAGGAGAATGAAGCGGTGTTGAAAAACATGAAGAGCTTGAGAAGGTGTGAAAAATATGAAGAGCTTCAAAAGGTGTTAAACTTATGAGGATCATGAAACAGTCTGAAAAATACGAGGAGAATGATGCGGTGTTGTAAAACATGAAGAACCTGAAACGGTGTGAAAAATATGAATAGCTTCAAAAGGTGTCAAAAATATGAGGAGCATGAAATGGTCTGAAAAATAGGAGGAACATGAAACGGTGTTGAATAATATGAAGAGCCTGAAAATTTGTGAAAAATATGAAGAGCTTCAGAGGGTGTGAAATACATGAGGAGAATGAAACGGTCTGTAAAATAGGATTAGCATGAAGCGGTGTTGAAAATCATGAAGAGCCTAAAAAGGTGTGAAAAATATGAAGAGCTTCAAAAGATGTGAAAAATAGGAGGAGCATGAAATGGTGCTCAAAAACATGAAGAGCCTGAAAAGGTGTGAAAAATAAGAAGAGCTTCAAAAGGTGTGAAAAATATGAGGAGCATGAAACGGTCTGAAAAATAGGAGGAGCATGAAACGGTGTTCAAAACATGAAGAGACTGAAAAGTTGTGAAAAATATGAAGAGCTTCAAAAGGTGTCAAAAATATGAGGAGCATGAAACTGTCTGAAATATAGGAGGTGCATGAAACGGTGTTGAAAAACATGAAGAGCCTGAAGAAGTGTGAAAAATATGAAGAGCTTCAAAACATGTCAAAAATATGAGGAGCATGAAACGGTCTGAAAAATAGGAGGAGCAAGAAGCGGTGTTGAAAAACATGAAGTGCCTGAAAAGGTATCAAAAATATGAAGAGATTCAAAAGGTGTGAAAAATATGAGGAGCTTGAAACGGTCTGAAAAATAGGAGGAGCATGAAACGGTGTTGAAAAACATGAAGTGCCTGAAAAGGTGTCAAAAATATGAAGAGCTTCAAAAGGTGTGAAAAATATGAGGAGCTTGAATCGGTCTGAAAAATAGGAGGAGCATGAAACGGTGTTCAAAATCATGAAGAAACTGAAAAGTTGTGAAAAATATGAAGAGCTTCAAAACATGTCAAAAATATGAGGAGCATGAAACGGTCTCAAAAATAGGAGGAACATGAAGCAGTGTTCAAACACACGAAGAGCCTGAAATTGTGTGAAAAATATGAAAACCTTCAAAAGGTGTCAAAATTATGAGGAGCAGGAAACGGTCTGAAAAATAGGAGTAACATGATGAGGTGTTCAAAAATATGAAGAGCCTGAAAAGGTGTGAAAAATATGAAGAGCTTCAAAAGGTGTCAAAAATATGAAGAGCTTCAAAAGGTGTCAAAAATATGAGGAGCATGAAGCGTTCTGAAATATAGGAGGAGCAAGAAGCGTTCTGAAAAATAGGAGGAGCATGAAGCGGTCTGAAAAATAGGAGGAGCATGAAGCGGTGTTCAAAAACATAAAGAGCCTGAAAAGGTGTGAAATATATGAAGAGCTTCAAAAGGTGTGCAATACAAGGGGAGCATGAAACAACCTTAAAAACAGGACGAGCATGAAGCTGTGTTCAAAAACATGAGAGCCTGAAAAGGTGTGAAAAATATGAAGAGATTCAAAAGGTGTCAAAAATATGAGGAGCAAGAAACGATCTGAAAAATTGGAGGAGCATGAAGCGGTGCTCAAAAATATGAAGACCTGAAAAGGTGTGAAAAATATGAAGAGCTTCAAAAGGTGTCAAAAATGAGAGGAGCATGAAGCGGTCTGAAAAATAGGAGGAGGAGGAAGTGGTGTTGAAAAACATGAAGAGCCTGCAAAGGTGTGAAATATATGAAGAGCTTCAAAATGTGTCAAATATATGAGGAGCATGAAACGGTCTGAAAAGTAGGAACAGCTTGAAACGGTGTTCAAAAACATGAAGAGCCTGAAAAGGTGTGAAAAATGTGAAGAGCTTCAAAAAGTGTGAAATACATCAGGAGCATGAAACGGTCTGAAAATAGGAGGAGCATGATGCAGTGTTCAAAAACATTAGGAGCCTTAAATGGTGTGAAAAATACGAAGAGCTTCAAAAGGTGTCAAAAATATGTGGAGCATTAAACGATCTGAAAAATACGAGGAGCATGAAGCGGTGTTCAAAAACATGAAGAGCATGAAAAGGTGTGAAAAATATGAAGAGCTTCAAAAGGTGACAAAAATATGAGGAGCATGAAACTGTCTGAAAACAGGAGGAGCATGAAACCGTGTTCAAAAACATGAAGAGTATGAAAAGTTGTGAAAAATAAGAAGTCTTCAAAAGGTGTGAAAAATATGAAGAGCTTCAAAAGATGTCATAAATGAGATGAGCATGAAACGGTCTGAAAAATAGGAGGAGCATGAAGTGGTGTTCAAAAAAATGACGAGCCTGAAAAGGTGTGAAAATTAGGAAAAGGCTCAAAATGTGTCAAAAATATGAGGAGCATGAAACGGTCTGAAAAATTGCAGGAGCATGAAGCGGTGTTGAAAAACATGAAGAGTCAGAAAACGTGTGGAAATATGAAGAGCTTCAAAAATATGAAAAATATTAAGAGCTTCAAAGTTGTGAAAAATATGAAGAGCTTCAACAGGTGTCAAAAATGAGCTGAGCATGAAACGGTCTGTAAAATTGGAGGAGCATCAAGCCGTGTTGAAAATCATGAAGAGGCTGAAAAGGTGTGAAAAATATGAGGAGCATGAAACAGTGTTGAAAAACCTGAAGAGCCTGAAAAGGGGTGAAAAACATGAAGTGTTTCAAAAGGATTCAACAATATGAGGAGCATGAAACAGTCTGATATTTAAGAAGAGCATGAAACGGTGTTGAAGAACATGAAGAGCCTGAAAATGTGTGCAAAATATGAAGAGCTACAAAACCTGTCAAAAATATGAGGACCATGAAACAGTCTGAAAAATACGAGGATCATGAAGTGATGTTGAAAAACATGTAGAGCCTGAAAAGCTGTGAAAAATATGAAGAGCTTCAAAAGGTGTGAAAAATATGAGGAGCATGAATCGGTCTGAAAAATAGGAGGAGCATGAAGCAGTATTGAAAAACATGAAGAGCCTGAAAAGTTGTGAAAAATATGAGGAGCATGAAACGGTCTGAAAAATAGGTGGAGTATGAAGCGGTGTTCAAAAACATGAAGAGCCTGAAGAGGTGTGAAAAATATGAAGAGCTTCAAAAGGTGTGAAAAATATGAAGAGCTTCAAACATTGTGAAAAATATGAGGAGCATGATACTGTTCTGAAAAATAGGAGCAGCATAAAGCGGTGTTAAAAACATGAAGAGCGTGAAAATGTGTGAAATATATGAAGAGCTTTAAAAAGTGTCAAAAATATGAGGAGCATGAAACGAACTGAAATATAGGAGGAGCATGAAACGGTATGGAAAAACATGAAGAAAGGGAAAGGAGTGAAAAATATGAAGAGATTCAAAAGGTGTGAAGAATATGAGGAACATGAAGCGGTGTTCAAAATCATGAAGAGCTTGAAAAGGTGTGAAATATATGAAGAGGTTCAAAGGTGTGAAAAATAGGAGGAGCATGAAGCGGTGTTGAAAAACATGAAGAGCCTGAAAATTTGTGAAATATATGAAGAGCTTCAAAAGGTGTCAAAAATATGAGGAGCATGAAATGATCTGAAAATCAAGAGGAGCATGAAGCGGTGTTCAAAAACCTGAAAATCCTGAAAAGGTGTGAAATATATGAAGAGCTTCAAAAGGTGTCAATACTATGAGGAGCATGAAACGGTCTGAAAACAGGAGGAGCATGAAGCGGTGTTGAAAAGCATTAAGAGCCTAAAAGGTGTGAACAATATGAAGAGCTTCAAAAGGTGTGAAGAATATGAAGAGCTTCAAAAGGTGTCAAATATATGAGGAGCATGAAACTGTCTGAAAAATAGGAGGAGCATGAAAGGTGTTGAAAAACATGAAGAGCCTGAAAAGATATGGAAAATATGAAGAGCTTCAAAAGGTGTCAAAAATATGAGGAGCATGAAACGGTCTGAAAAATAGGAGGAGCATGAAACGGTGTTGAAAAACATGAAGAGCCTGTAAAGGTGTGAAAAATATGAAGAGCTTCAAAAGGTGTGAAAATTATGAGGAGCATGAAACGGTCTGAAAAATTGGAGGATAATGAAGCGGTGTCAAAAACAGGAAGAGCCTGAAAAGGTGTGAAAAATATGAGGAGCATGAAATGGTCTGAAAAATAGGAGGAGCATGAAACGGTGTTGAAAAACATGAAGAACAGGAAAAGGAGTGAAAAATATGATGGGCTTCAAAAGGTGTGAAAAATATGAGGAACATGAAGCTGTGTTCAAAAACATGAAGAGCCTGAAAAGGAGTGAAAAATATGAAGAATTTCAAAAGGTGTGAAAAATATGAGGAGCATGAAACGGTCTGAAAAATAGGAGGAGCATGAAGCGGTGTTGAAAAGCCTGAAGAGCTTGAAAAGGTGTGAAAAATATGTAGTGCTTCAAAAGGTGTCAAATTTACAAGTAGCATGAAACGGTGTTTAAAACTTGAAGAGCCTGAAAAGGTGTGAAGAATATGAAGAGCTTCAAAAGGTGTGAAAAATATGAGGAGCATGATACAGTCTGAAATATAGGAGGAGCCTGAAACGGTGTTCAAAAACATGAAGACCCTGAAAAGGTGAGAAAAATATGAAGAGCTTCAAAAGGTGTGAAAATTATGAAGAGCTTCAAAAGGTGTCAAAAATAAAAGGAGCATGAAACGGTCTGAAAAATAGGAGGAGAATTAAACGGTGTTGAAAAACATGAAGAGCCTGAAATGGTGTGAAATATATGAAGAGATTCAAAAGGTGTCAAAAATATGAGGAGCATGAATCAATCTGAAAAATAGGAGGAGCAGGAAGCAGTGTTCAAAAACATGATGAGCCTGAAAAGGTGTGAAAAATATGAAGAGTTTCAAAAGATGTCAAATTTATGAGGAGCATGAAAGGGTGTGAAAATAGGAGGAGCATGAAGCGGTGTTGAAAAACATGAAGAGCCTGCAAAGGTGTGAAAAATACGAAGAGCTTCAAAAGTTGTCAAAAATATGAGGAGCTTGAAACGGTCTGAAAAATATGAGGAGCATGAAACGGTGTTCAAAAACATGAAGAGACTGAAAAGGTGTGAAAAATAAGAAATGCTTGAAAAGGTGTGAAAAATATGGGAGCAGGAAACGGTCTGAAAAATAGGAGGAGGATTAAGCGGTGTTCAAAAACATGAAGAGCCTGAAAAGGTGTGAAAAATATGAAGAGCTTCAAAAGGTGTGAAAAATATGAGGAGCATGAAACGGTCTGAAAAATAGGAGGAGCATGAAGCGGTGTTGAAAAACATGAAGAGACTGAAAAGGTTTGAAAAATATGAAGAGCTTCAAAATGTGTGAAAAATATGAAGAGCTTCAAAAGGTGTTAAAAATATGAGGCGCATGAAACGGTCTGAAAAATAGGAGGAGCATGAAGCGGTGTTGAAAAACATGAAGAGCATGAAAACGTGTGAAAAAAATGAAGAGCTTCAAAAGGTGTCAAATATATGAGGAGCATGGAACGGTCTGAAAAATAGGAGGAGCATGAAACGGTGTTCAAAAACATGAAGACCCTGAAAAGGTGTGAAAATTATGAAGAGATTCAAAAGGTATCAAAAATATGAAGAACATGAAACGGTCTGAAAAATAGGAGGAGCATGAAGCAGTGTTGAAAAACATGCAGAGCCTGAAAAGGTGTGAAAAATATGAAGAGCTTCAAAAGGTGTCAAAATATGAGGAGCATGAAACGGTCTGAAAAATAGGAGCATGAAGCGGTGTTGAAAAACATGAAGAGCCTGAAAAAGTGTGAAAAATATGAAGAGCTTCAAAGGTGTCAAAAATATGAGTAGCATGAAACTGTCTGAAAAATAAGAGGAGCATGAATCGGTGTTGAAAAACATGAAGAGCCTGAAAAGTTGTGAAAAATATGAAGAGCTTCAAAACGTGTCAAAAATATGAGGAGCATGAAACGGTCTGAAAAATAGGAGGAGCATGAAGCTGTGTTGAAAAACATGAAGAGCATGAAAACGTGTGAAAAATATGAAGAGCTTCAAAAGATGTCAAAATATGAGGAGCATGAAACGGTCTGAAATATACGAAGAGAGTGAAGTGGTGTTCAAAAACATGAAGAGCCTGAAAAGGTGTGAAAAATATGAAGAGCTTCAAAAGGTGTCAAAATATGAGCAGCATGAAACGGTCTGAAAAATAGGAGGGGCATGAAGCGGTGTTGAAAAACATGAAGAGCCTGAAAAGGTGTGAAATATATGAAGAGCTTAAAAAGGTGTCAAAAATATGTGGAACATTAAACGGTCTGAAAAATATGAAGAGCATGAAGTGGTTTTCAAAAACATGAAGAGCCTGAAAAGGTGTGAAAAATAGGAAGAGCTTCAAAAGGTGTCAATAATATGAGGAACATGAAACGTTCTGAAAAATATGAGGAGCATGAAGCTGTGTTGAAAATCAGGAAGAGCCTGAAAATTTTGAAATATATGAAGAGCTTCAAAAGATGTCAAAATATGAGGAGCATGAAACGGTCTGAAAAATAGGAGGAGCATGAAACGGTGTTGAAAAACATGAAGAGCCTGAAAAGGTGTGAAAAATATGAAGAGCTTCAAGGGGTGTCAAAAATATGAGGAGCATGAAACGGTCTGAAAATTAGGAGGAGCAATCAACGGTTTTCAAAAACATGAAGAGCCTGAAAAGGTGTGAAAAATATGTAGAGCTTCAAAAGGTGTCAATAATATGAGGAGCATGAAACGGTCTGAAAAATAGGAGGAGCATGAAACGGTGTTGAAAAACATGAAGAGGCTGAAAAGTGGTGAAAAATATGAAGAGCTTCAAAAGGTGTCAAAAATATGAGGAGCATGAAACGGTCTGAAAAATACGAGGAGCAAGAAGTGGTGCTGGAAAACATGAAGAGCATATAAACGTGTGAAATATATGAGCAGCTTCAAAAGGTGTGAAAAATATGAAGAGCATCAAAAGGTGTCAAAAATATGAGGAGCATGAAGCGGTGTTGACAAACATAAGAGCCTGAAAAGGTGTGAAAATCTGAACAGCTTCAAAAGGTGTCAAAAATATGAGGAGCATGAAGCGGTGTTGACAAACATGAAGAGCCTGAAAAGGTGTGAAAATATGAAGAGCTTCAAAAGGTGTCAAACATATGAGGAGCATGAAACGGTCTGAAAAATAGGTGGAGCATGAAGCGGTGTTGAAAAACATGAAGAGCCTGAAAAGGTGTGAAAAACATGAAGAGCCTGAAAATGTGTGAAATATATGAAGAGCTTCAAAAGGTGTCAAAAATGTGAGGAGCATGAAACGGTCTGAAAAATAGGAGGAGCATGAAGCGGTATTCAAAATATGAAAAGCCTGAAAAGGTGTGAGAAACATGAAGAGCTTCAAAAGGTGTCAAAAATGTGAGAACCATGCAACTGTCTGAAAAGTAGGAGGAGCATTAAGCGGTATTCAAAAACATGAAGAGTCTGAAAAGGTGTGAAAAATATGAAGAGCTACAAAAGGTGTCAAATATATGAGGAGCATGAAACGGTCTGAAAAATAGGAGGAGGATGAAGCGGTATTGAAAAACATGAAGAGCCTGAAAAGGTGTGAAATATATGAAGAGCTTCAAAAGGTGTCAAAAGTATGAGACACATGAAACGTTCTGAAAAATAGGAGCAGCATGAAGCTGTGTTGAAAATCAGGAGGAGCCTGAAATGTTTTGAAATATATGAAGAGCTTCAAAACGTGTCAAAAATATGAGGAGCATGAAAAGGTCTCAAAAATAGGAGGAGCATGAAAAGGTCTGAAAAATAGGAGGAGCATGAAACAGTGTAGAAAACCATGAAGATCTTCAAAAAGTGTCAAAAATATGAGGAGCATGAAATGGTCTGAAAAATAGAAGGAGCATGAAATGGTGTTGAAAAACATGAAGAGCTTCAAAATGTGTCAAAAATATGAGGAGCATGAAACGGTCTGAAAAATATGAGGAGCATGAAACGGTCTGTAAAATAGGAGGAGCAAGAAACGGTGTTGAAAAATATGAAGGGCCTTAAAAGGTTTGAGAAAATATGAAGAGATTCAAAAGATTTCAATTATGTGAGGAGCATGAAACCGTCTGAAAAATATGAGGAGCACGAAACTGTATGAAAAATAGGAGGAAAATGAATCGGTGTTGAAAAACATGAAGAGCATGGAAAGGTGTGAAAAATATGAAGAGCTTCAAAAGCTTTAAAAAATATGAGGAGCATGAAATGGTCTTAAAAATATGAGGAGTATGAAACGGTCTGAAAAATAGGAGGAGAATGAAACGGTCTGAAAAATAGGAGGAGCATGAAACGGTGTTAAAAAATATGAAGAGCATGAAAAGTTGTGAAAAATATGAAGAGCTTCAAAAGGAGTCATATATATGAAGAGCATGAAACGTTCTGAAATATAGGAGGAGCATGAAGCAGTGTTGAAAAACATGAAGAGCCTTAAAAGGTGTGAAAAATACAAAGAGCTTCAAAAGGTGTCTAAAATATCAGTAGCATGAAACTTATGAAAAATAGGAAGAGCATGAAGCGGTGTTCAAAAAGAAGAAGAGCCTGAAAAGGTCTGAAAAATATGAAGAGCTTCAAAATATTTGAAAAATATGAGGAGCATGAACCGGTGTGAAAAATAGGAGGATCATGAAACAGTGTTCAAAAACCCAAAGAGCCTTAAAAGGTGTGAAAAATAATAAGGGCTTCAAATCGTGTCATAAATATGAGGAGCAGGAAACGGTCTGAAAAATTAGAGAAGCATGAAACGGTGTTGTAAAACATGAAGAGCATGAAAATGTGTGAAAAATATGAAGAGTTTCAAAAGGTGTCAAAAATATGAGGAGCAAGAAATGGTGTTGAAAAAATGAAGAGCATGAATAGGTGTTAAAAACTTGAAGAGCTTCAAAATGTGTGAAAAATATGAGGAGCATGAAACGGTGTGAAAAATAGGAGATCATGAAGTGGTGTTGAAAAACATGAGGAGCCTGAAAACGTGTGAAAAATATGAAGAGCTTCAAAAGGTGTGAAAAATATGAACAGCTTCAAAGGTGTCAAAATTATGAGGAGCATGAAACGGTCTGAAAAATATGAGGAGCATGAAACGGTGTTCAAAAATTTGAAGAACCTGAAAAGGTATGAAAAATATGAAGAACTTCAAAAGGTGTCAAAAATATGAGGAGATTGAAACGGTCCGAAAAATAGGAGGAGCATGAAACGGTCTGAAAAATAGGAGAAGCATGAAGTGGTGTTGAAAAGCATGAAGAGACTGAAAAGGTTTGAAAAACATGAACAGCTTCAAAAGCTGTCAAAAATATGAGGACCATGAAACGGTCTGAAAAATAGGAGGAGCATGAAAAGGTGTTGTAAAACATGAAGAGCTTGAAAAGGTGTGAAAAATATGAAGAGCTTCAAAAGGTGTCAAAAATATGTGGAGCATGAAACGGTCTGAAAAATAGGAGGAGCATGAAGCGTTGTTGAAAATCATGAAGAAGAGGAAAAGGTATGAAAAATATATAGAGCTTCAAAAGGTGTGAAAAATATGAGGAGCATGAAACGGTCTCTAAAATAGGAGGAGCATGAAGCGGTGTTGAAAAACATGAAGATCCTGAAAAGGTTTTAAAAAAATGAAGAGCTTCAAAATCTGTCAAAAATATGAGGAGCATGAAACGGTCTGAAAAATAGGAGAAGCATGAAGCGGTGTTGAAAAACATGCAGAGCCTGAAAAGGTGTGAAATATATGAAGAGCTTCAAAAGGTGTCAAATATATTAGGAGCATGAAACGGTCTGAAAAATAGGAGGGACAGGAAGCGGTGTTGAAAAACAGGAATTGCCTGAAAAGGTGTGAAATATGTGAAGAGCTTCAAAACGTGTCAAAATATGAGCAGCATGAAATGGTCTGAAAAATAGGAGGAGCATGAAGTGGTGTTGAAAAACATGAAGAGCCTGAAAATGTGTGAAATATATGATGAGCTTCAAAAGGTGTCAATAATGTGAGGAGCATGAAACGGTCTGAAAAATAGGAGGAGCATGAAGCGGTATTCAAAATATGAAGAGCCTGAAAAGGTGTGAAAAATATGAAGAGCTTCAAAAGGTGTTAAACTTATGAGGATCATGAAACAGTCTGAAAAATACGAGGAGAATGATGCGGTGTTGTAAAACATGAAGAACCTGAAAAGGTGTGAAAAATATGAATAGCTTCAAAAGGTGTCAAAAATATGAGGAGCATGAAATGGTCTGAAAAATAGGAGGAACATGAAACGGTGTTGAATAATATGAAGAGCCTGAAAATTTGTGAAAAATATGAAGAGCTTCAGAGGGTGTGAAATACATGAGGAGAATGAAACGGTCTGTAAATAGGATTAGCATGAAGCGGTGTTGAAAATCATGAAGAGCCTGAAAAGGTGTGAAAAATATGAAGAGCTTCAAAAGATGTGAAAAATAGGAGGAGCATGAAGTGGTGCTCGAAAACATGAAGAGCCAGAAAAGGTGTGAAAAATAAGAAGAGCTTCAAAAGGTGTGAAAAATATGAGGAGCATGAAACGGTCTGAAAAATAGGAGGAGCATGAAACGGTGTTCAAAACATGAAGAGACTGAAAAGTTGTGAAAAATATGAAGAGCTTCAAAAGGTGTCAAAAATATGAGGAGCATGATTCTGTCTGAAATATAGGAGGCGCATGAAACGGTGTTGAAAAACATGAAGAGCCTGAAGAAGTGTGAAAAATATGAAGAGCTTCAAAACATGTCAAAAATAGGAGGAGCATAAAACGGTCTGAAAAATAGGAGGAGCAAGAAGCGGTGTTGAAAAACATGAAGTGCCTGAAAAGGTATCAAAAATATGAAGAGATTCAAAAGGTGTGAAAAATATGAGGAGCTTGAAACGGTCTGAAAAATAGGAGGAGCATGAAACGGTGTTGAAAAACATGAAGTGCCTGAAAAGGTGTCAAAAATATGAAGAGCTTCAAAAGGTGTGAAAAATATGAGGAGCATGAAGCGGTGTTGACAAACATAAGAGCCTGAAAAGGTGTGAAAATCTGAACAGCTTCAAAAGGTGTCAAAAATATGATGAGCATGAAGCGGTGTTGACAAACATGAAGAGCCTGAAAAGGTGTGAAAATATGAAGAGCTTCAAAAGGTGTCAAACATATGAGGAGCATGAAACGGTCTGAAAAATAGGTGGAGCATGAAGCGGTGTTGAAAAACATGAAGAGCCTGAAAAGGTGTGAAAAACATGAAGAGACTGAAAATGTGTGAAATATATGAAGAGCTTCAAAAGGTGTCAAAATGTGAGGAGCATGAAACGGTCTGAAAAATAGGAGGAGCATGAAGCGGTATTCAAAATATGAAAAGCCTGAAAAGGTGTGAGAAACATGAAGAGCTTCAAAAGGTGTCAAAAATGTGAGGACCATGCAACTGTCTGAAAAGTAGGAGGAGCATTAAGCGGTATTCAAAAACATGAAGAGTCTGAAAAGGTGTGAAAAATATGAAGAGCTACAAAAGGTGTCAAATATATGAGGAGCATGAAACGGTCTGAAAAACAGGAGGAGGATGAAGCGGTGTTGAAAAACATGAAGAGCCTGAAAAGGTGTGAAATATATGAAGAGCTTCAAAAGGTGTCAAAAGTATGAGACACATGAAACGTTCTGAAAAATAGGAGCAGCATGAAGCTGTGTTGAAAATCAGGAGGAGCCTGAAAAGTTTTGAAATATATGAAGAGCTTCAAAACGTGTCAAAAATATGAGGAGCATGAAAAGGTCTCAAAAATAGGAGGAGCATGAAAAGGTCTGAAAAATAGGAGGAGCATGAAACAGTGTAGAAAACCATGAAGATCTTCAAAAAGTGTCAAAAATATGAGGAGCATGAAATGGTCTGAAAAATAGAAGGAGCATGAAATGGTGTTGAAAAACATGAAGAGCTTCAAAATGTGTCAAAAATATGAGGAGCATGAAACGGTCTGAAAAATATGAGGAGCATGAAACGGTCTGTAAAATAGGAGGAGCAAGAAACGGTGTTGAAAAATATGAAGGGCCTTAAAAGGTTTGAGAAAATATGAAGAGATTCAAAAGATTTCAATTATGTGAGGAGCATGAAACCGTCTGAAAAATATGAGGAGCACGAAACTGTATGAAAAATAGGAGGAAAATGAATCGGTGTTGAAAAACATGAAGAGCATGGAAAGGTGTGAAAAATATGAAGAGCTTCAAAAGCTTTAAAAAATATGAGGAGCATGAAATGGTCTTAAAAATATGAGGAGTATGAAACGGTCTGAAAAACAGGAGGAGAATGAAACGGTCTGAAAAATAGGAGGAGCATGAAACGGTGTTGAAAAACATGAAGAACAGGAAAAGGAGTGAAAAATATGATGGGCTTCAAAAGGTATCAAAAATATGAGGAGCATGAAACGGTCTGAAAAATAGGAGGAGCATGAAACGGTGTTAAAAAATATGAAGAGCATGAAAAGTTGTGAAAAATATGAAGAGCTTCAAAAGGAGTCATATATATGAAGAGCATGAAACGTTCTGAAATATAGGAGGAGCATGAAGCAGTGTTGAAAAACATGAAGAGCCTTAAAAGGTGTGAAAAATACAAAGAGCTTCAAAAGGTGTCTAAAATATCAGTAGCATGAAACTTATGAAAAATGGGAAGAGCATGAAGCGGTGTTCAAAAAGAAGAAGAGCCTGAAAAGGTCTGAAAAATATGAAGAGCTTCAAAATATTTGAAAAATATGAGGAGCATGAACCGGTGTGAAAAATAGGAGGAGCATGAAACAGTGTTCAAAAACACAAAGAGCCTTAAAAGGTGTGAAAAATAATAAGGGCTTCAAATCGTGTCATAAATATGAGGAGCAGGAAACGGTCTGAAAAATTAGAGAAGCATGAAACGGTGTTGTAAAACATGAAGAGCATGAAAATGTGTGAAAAATATGAAGAGTTTCAAAAGGTGTCAAAAATATGAGGAGCAAGAAATGGTGTTGAAAAAATGAAGAGCATGAATAGGTGTTAAAAACTTGAAGAGCTTCAAAATGTGTGAAAAATATGAGGAGCATGAAACGGTGTGAAAAATAGGAGATCATGAAGTGGTGTTGAAAAACATGAGGAGCCTGAAAACGTGTGAAAAATATGAGGAGCTTCAAAAGGTGTGAAAAATATGAACAGCTTCAAAGGTGTCAAAATTATGAGGAGCATGAAACGGTCTGAAAAATATGAGGAGCATGAAACGGTGTTCAAAAATTTGAAGAACCTGAAAAGGTATGAAAAATATGAAGAACTTCAAAAGGTGTCAAAAATATGAGGAGATTGAAACGGTCCGAAAAATAGGAGGAGCATGAAACGGTCTGAAAAATAGGAGAAGCATGAAGTGGTGTTGAAAAGCATGAAGAGACTGAAAAGGTTTGAAAAACATGAACAGCTTCAAAAGCTGTCAAAAATATGAGGACCATGAAACGGTCTGAAAAATAGGAGGAGCATGAAAAGGTGTTGTAAAACATGAAGAGCTTGAAAAGGTGTGAAAAATATGAAGAGCTTCAAAAGGTGTGAAAAATATGAGGAGCATGAAACGGTCTCTAAAATAGGAGGAGCATGAAGCGGTGTTGAAAAACATGAAGATCCTGAAAAGGTTTTAAAAAAATGAAGAGCTTCAAAATCTGTCAAAAATATGAGGAGCATGAAACGGTCTGAAAAATAGGAGAAGCATGAAGCGGTGTTGAAAAACATGCAGAGCCTGAAAAGGTGTGAAATATATGAAGAGCTTCAAAAGGTGTCAAATATATGAGGAGCATGAAACGGTCTGAAAAATAGGAGGGACAGGAAGCGGTGTTGAAAAACAGGAATTGCCTGAAAAGGTGTGAAATATGTGAAGAGCTTCAAAACGTGTCAAAATATGAGCAGCATGAAATGGTCTGAAAAATAGGAGGAGCATGAAGTGGTGTTGAAAAACATGAAGAGCCTGAAAATGTGTGAAATATATGATGAGCTTCAAAAGGTGTCAATAATGTGAGGAGCATGAAACGGTCTGAAAAATAGGAGGAGCATGAAGCGGTATTCAAAATATGAAGAGCCTGAAAAGGTGTGAAAAATATGAAGAGCTTCAAAAGGTGTTAAACTTATGAGGATCATGAAACAGTCTGAAAAATACGAGGAGAATGATGCGGTGTTGTAAAACATGAAGAACCTGAAAAGGTGTGAAAAATATGAATAGCTTCAAAAGGTGTCAAAAATATGAGGAGCATGAAATGGTCTGAAAAATAGGAGGAACATGAAACGGTGTTGAATAATATGAAGAGCCTGAAAATTTGTGAAAAATATGAAGAGCTTCAGAGGGTGTGAAATACATGAGGAGAATGAAACGGTCTGTAAATAGGATTAGCATGAAGCGGTGTTGAAAATCATGAAGAGCCTGAAAAGGTGTGAAAAATATGAAGAGCTTCAAAAGATGTGAAAAATAGGAGGAGCATGAAGTGGTGCTCGAAAACATGAAGAGCCTGAAAAGGTGTGAAAAATAAGAAGAGCTTCAAAAGGTGTGAAAAATATGAGGAGCATGAAACGGTCTGAAAAATAGGAGGAGCATGAAACGGTGTTCAAAACATGAAGAGACTGAAAAGTTGTGAAAAATATGAAGAGCTTCAAAAGGTGTCAAAAATATGAGGAGCATGATTCTGTCTGAAATATAGGAGGCGCATGAAACGGTGTTGAAAAACATGAAGAGCCTGAAGAAGTGTGAAAAATATGAAGAGCTTCAAAACATGTCAAAAATAGGAGGAGCATGAAACGGTCTGAAAAATAGGAGGAGCAAGAAGCGGTGTTGAAAAACATGAAGTGCCTGAAAAGGTATCAAAAATATGAAGAGATTCAAAAGGTGTGAAAAATATGAGGAGCTTGAAACGGTCTGAAAAATAGGAGGAGCATGAAACGGTGTTGAAAAACATGAAGTGCCTGAAAAGTTGTCAAAAATATGAAGAGCTTCAAAAGGTGTGAAAAATATGAGGAGCATGAAGCGGTGTTGACAAACATAAGAGCCTGAAAAGGTGTGAAAATCTGAACAGCTTCAAAAGGTGTCAAACATATGAGGAGCATGAAACGGTCTGAAAAATAGGTGGAGCATGAAGCGGTGTTGAAAAACATGAAGAGCCTGAAAAGGTGTGAAAAACATGAAGAGCCTGAAAATGTGTGAAATATATGAAGAGCTTCAAAAGGTGTCAAAAATGTGAGGAGCATGAAACGGTCTGAAAAATAGGAGGAGCATGAAGCGGTATTCAAAATATGAAAAGCCTGAAAAGGTGTGAGAAACATGAAGAGCTTCAAAAGCTGTCAAAAATGTGAGGACCATGCAACTGTCTGAAAAGTAGGAGGAGCATTAAGCGGTATTCAAAAACATGAAGAGTCTGAAAAGGTGTGAAAAATATGAAGAGCTACAAAAGGTGTCAAATATATGAGGAGCATGAAACGGTCTGAAAAATAGGAGGAGGATGAAGCGGTGTTGAAAAACATGAAGAGCCTGAAAAGGTGTGAAATATATGAAGAGCTTCAAAAGGTGTCAAAAGTATGAGACACATGAAACGTTCTGAAAAATAGGAGCAGCATGAAGCTGTGTTGAAAATCAGGAGGAGCCTGAAAAGTTTTGAAATATATGAAGAGCTTCAAAACGTGTCAAAAATATGAGGAGCATGAAAAGGTCTCAAAAATAGGAGGAGCATGAAAAGGTCTGAAAAATAGGAGGAGCATGAAACAGTGTAGAAAACCATGAAGATCTTCAAAAAGTGTCAAAAATATGAGGAGCATGAAATGGTCTGAAAAATAGAAGGAGCATGAAATGGTGTTGAAAAACATGAAGAGCTTCAAAATGTGTCAAAAATATGAGGAGCATGAAACGGTCTGAAAAATATGAGGAGCATGAAACGGTCTGTAAAATAGGAGGAGCAAGAAACGGTGTTGAAAAATATGAAGGGCCTTAAAAGGTTTGAGAAAATATGAAGAGATTCAAAAGATTTCAATTATGTGAGGAGCATGAAACCGTCTGAAAAATATGAGGAGCACGAAACTGTATGAAAAATAGGAGGAAAATGAATCGGTGTTGAAAAACATGAAGAGCATGGAAAGGTGTGAAAAATATGAAGAGCTTCAAAAGCTTTAAAAAATATGAGGAGCATGAAATGGTCTTAAAAATATGAGGAGTATGAAACGGTCTGAAAAATAGGAGGAGAATGAAACGGTCTGAAAAATAGGAGGAGCATGAAACGGTGTTGAAAAACATGAAGAACAGGAAAAGGAGTGAAAAATATGATGGGCTTCAAAAGGTATCAAAAATATGAGGAGCATGAAACGGTCTGAAAAATAGGAGGAGCATGAAACGGTGTTAAAAAATATGAAGAGCATGAAAAGTTGTGAAAAATATGAAGAGCTTCAAAAGGAGTCATATATATGAAGAGCATGAAACGTTCTGAAATATAGGAGGAGCATGAAGCAGTGTTGAAAAACATGAAGAGCCTTAAAAGGTGTGAAAAATACAAAGAGCTTCAAAAGGTGTCTAAAATATCAGTAGCATGAAACTTATGAAAAATGGGAAGAGCATGAAGCGGTGTTCAAAAAGAAGAAGAGCCTGAAAAGGTCTGAAAAATATGAAGAGCTTCAAAATATTTGAAAAATATGAGGAGCATGAACCGGTGTGAAAAATAGGAGGAGCATGAAACAGTGTTCAAAAACACAAAGAGCCTTAAAAGGTGTGAAAAATAATAAGGGCTTCAAATCGTGTCATAAATATGAGGAGCAGGAAACGGTCTGAAAAATTAGAGAAGCATGAAACGGTGTTGTAAAACATGAAGAGCATGAAAATGTGTGAAAAATATGAAGAGTTTCAAAAGGTGTCAAAAATATGAGGAGCAAGAAATGGTGTTGAAAAAATGAAGAGCATGAATAGGTGTTAAAAACTTGAAGAGCTTCAAAATGTGTGAAAAATATGAGGAGCATGAAACGGTGTGAAAAATAGGAGATCATGAAGTGGTGTTGAAAAACATGAGGAGCCTGAAAACGTGTGAAAAATATGAAGAGCTTCAAAAGGTGTGAAAAATATGAACAGCTTCAAAGGTGTCAAAATTATGAGGAGCATGAAACGGTCTGAAAAATATGAGGAGCATGAAACGGTGTTCAAAAATTTGAAGAACCTGAAAAGGTATGAAAAATATGAAGAACTTCAAAAGGTGTCAAAAATATGAGGAGATTGAAACGGTCCGAAAAATAGGAGGAGCATGAAACGGTCTGAAAAATAGGAGAAGCATGAAGTGGTGTGGAAAAGCATGAAGAGACTGAAAAGGTTTGAAAAACATGAACAGCTTCAAAAGCTGTCAAAAATATGAGGACCATGAAACGGTCTGAAAAATAGGAGGAGCATGAAAAGGTGTTGTAAAACATGAAGAGCTTGAAAAGGTGTGAAAAATATGAAGAGCTTCAAAAGGTGTCAAAAATATGAGGAGCATGAAACGGTCTGAAAAATAGGAGGAGCATGAAGCGTTGTTGAAAATCATGAAGAAGAGGAAAAGGTATGAAAAATATATAGAGCTTCAAAAGGTGTGAAAAATATGAGGAGCATGAAACGGTCTCTAAAATAGGAGGAGCATGAAGCGGTGTTGAAAAACATGAAGATCCTGAAAAGGTTTTAAAAAAATGAAGAGCTTCAAAATCTGTCAAAAATATGAGGAGCATGAAACGGTCTGAAAAATAGGAGAAGCATGAAGCGGTGTTGAAAAACATGCAGAGCCTGAAAAGGTGTGAAATATATGAAGAGCTTCAAAAGGTGTCAAATATATGAGGAGCATGAAACGGTCTGAAAAATAGGAGGGACAGGAAGCGGTGTTGAAAAACAGGAATTGCCTGAAAAGGTGTGAAATATGTGAAGAGCTTCAAAACGTGTCAAAATATGAGCAGCATGAAATGGTCTGAAAAATAGGAGGAGCATGAAGTGGTGTTGAAAAACATGAAGAGCCTGAAAATGTGTGAAATATATGATGAGCTTCAAAAGGTGTCAATAATGTGAGGAGCATGATACAGTCTGAAATATAGGAGGAGCCTGAAACGGTGTTCAAAAACATGAAGACCCTGAAAAGGTGAGAAAAATATGAAGAGCTTCAAAAGGTGTGAAAATTATGAAGAGCTTCAAAAGGTGTCAAAAATAAAAGGAGCATGAAACGGTGAAAAATAGGAGGAGAATTAAACGGTGTTGAAAAACATGAAGAGCCTGAAATGGTGTGAAATATATGAAGAGATTCAAAAGGTGTCAAAAATATGAGGAGCATGAATCAATCTGAAAAATAGGAGGAGCAAGAAGCAGTGTTCAAAAACATGATGAGCCTGAAAAGGTATGAAAAATATGAAGAGTTTCAAAAGATGTCAAAATTATGAGGAGCATGAAAGGGTGTGAAAATAGGAGGAGCTTGAAGCGGTGTTGAAAAACATGAAGAGCCTGCAAAGGTGTGAAAAATACGAAGAGCTTCAAAAGGTGTCAAAAATATGAGGAGCTTGAAACGGTCTGAAACATATGAGGAGCATGAAACGGTGTTCAAAAACATGAAGAGAGTGAAAAGGTGTGAAAAATATGAAAAGCTTGAAAAGGTGTGAAAAATATGGGAGCAGGAAACGGTCTGAAAAAGAGGAGGAGGATTAAGCGGTGTTCAAAAACATGAAGAGCCTGAAAAGGTGTGAAAAATATGAAGAGCTTCAAAATGTGTCAAAAATATGAGGAGCATGAAACGGTCTGAAAAATAGGAGCAATATGAAATGGTGTTTAAAAACATCAAGAGCCTGAGAAGGTGTGAAAAATACGAAGAGCTTCAAAAGGTGTCAAAAATATGAGAAGCATGAAACGGTCTGAAAAATAAGAGGAGCATGAAGAGGTGTGGAAAAAGATGAAGAGACTGAAAAGGTTTGAAAAATATGAAGAGCTTCAAAATGTGTGAAAAATATGAAGAGCTTCAAAAGGTGTTAAAAATATGAGGCGCATGAAACGGTCTGAAAAATAGGAGGAGCATGAAGCGGTGTTGAAAAACATGAAGAGACTGAAAAGGTTTGAAAAATATGAAGAGCTTCAAAATGTGTGAAAAATATGAAGAGCTTCAAAAGGTGTTAAAAATATGAGGCGCATGAAACGGTCTGAAAAATAGGAGGAGCATGAAGCGGTGTTGAAAAACATGAAGAGCATGAAAACGTTTGAAAAATATGAAGAGCTTCAAAAGGTGTCAAATATATGAGGAGCATGGAACGGTCTGATAAATAGGAGGAGCATGAAGCGGTGTTCAAAAACATGAAGACCCTGAAAAGGTGTGAAAATTATGAAGAGATTCAAAAGGTATCAAAAATATGAAGAACATGAAACGGTCTGAAAAATAGGAGGAGCATGAAGCTGTGTTGAAAAACATGAAGAGCCTGAAAAGGTGTGAAAAATATGAAGAGCTTCAAAAGGTGTCAAAAATATGAGGAGCATGAAACGGTCTGAAATACAGGAGGTGCATGAAGCGGATTTGAAAAACATGAAGAGTCTGAAAAGGTGTGAAAAATATGAAGAGCTTCAAAAGGTGTCAAAAATATGAGGAGCTCGAAACGGTGAAATTTTGGAGGAGCATGAAGTGGTTTTGGAAAACATGAAGAGCCTGCAAAGGTGTGAAAAATATTAAGAGCTTCAAAAGGTGTCAAAATTATGAGGAGCATGAAAGGGTGTGAAAATAGGAGGAGCTTGAAGCGGTGTTGAAAAACATGAAGAGCCTGCAAAGGTGTGAAAAATACGAAGAGCTTCAAAAGGTGTCAAAAATATGAGGAGCTTGAAACGGTCTGAAACATATGAGGAGCATGAAACGGTGTTCAAAAACATGAAGAGAGTGAAAAGGTGTGAAAAATATGAAAAGCTTGAAAAGGTGTGAAAAATATGGGAGCAGGAAACGGTCTGAAAAAGAGGAGGAGGATTAAGCGGTGTTCAAAAACATGAAGAGCCTGAAAAGGTGTGAAAAATATGAAGAGCTTCAAAATGTGTCAAAAATATGAGGAGCATGAAACGGTCTGAAAAATAGGAGCAATATGAAATGGTGTTTAAAAACATCAAGAGCCTGAGAAGGTGTGAAAAATACGAAGAGCTTCAAAAGGTGTCAAAAATATGAGAAGCATGAAACGGTCTGAAAAATAAGAGGAGCATGAAGAGGTGTGGAAAAAGATGAAGAGACTGAAAAGGTTTGAAAAATATGAAGAGCTTCAAAATGTGTGAAAAATATGAAGAGCTTCAAAAGGTGTTAAAAATATGAGGCGCATGAAACGGTCTGAAAAATAGGAGGAGCATGAAGCGGTGTTGAAAAACATGAAGAGACTGAAAAGGTTTGAAAAATATGAAGAGCTTCAAAATGTGTGAAAAATATGAAGAGCTTCAAAAGGTGTTAAAAATATGAGGCGCATGAAACGGTCTGAAAAATAGGAGGAGCATGAAGCGGTGTTGAAAAACATGAAGAGCATGAAAACGTTTGAAAAATATGAAGAGCTTCAAAAGGTGTCAAATATATGAGGAGCATGGAACGGTCTGATAAATAGGAGGAGCATGAAGCGGTGTTCAAAAACATGAAGACCCTGAAAAGGTGTGAAAATTATGAAGAGATTCAAAAGGTATCAAAAATATGAAGAACATGAAACGGTCTGAAAAATAGGAGGAGCATGAAGCTGTGTTGAAAAACATGAAGAGCCTGAAAAGGTGTGAAAAATATGAAGAGCTTCAAAAGGTGTCAAAAATATGAGGAGCATGAAACGGTCTGAAATACAGGAGGTGCATGAAGCGGATTTGAAAAACATGAAGAGTCTGAAAAGGTGTGAAAAATATGAAGAGCTTCAAAAGGTGTCAAAAATATGAGGAGCTCGAAACGGTGAAATTTTGGAGGAGCATGAAGTGGTTTTGGAAAACATGAAGAGCCTGCAAAGGTGTGAAAAATATTAAGAGCTTCAAAAGGTGTCAGAAATATGAGGAGCATGAAACGCTATGAAAAATAGGACAAGCATGAAATGGTGTTGAAAACATGAAGAGCCTGAAAAGGTGTGAAAAATATGAAGAGTTTCAAAAGGTATCAAAAATATGAAGAGCATGAAATGATCTGAAAAATAGGAGGAGCATGAAGCGGTGTTCAAAAACATGAAGAGCTTGAAGAGGTGTGAAAAATATGAAGAGCTGCAAAACGTGTCAAAAATATGAGGAGTTTGAAACGATCTGAAAAATAGGAGGAGCATGAAGCGGTTTTGAAAAAGATGAAAAGCGTAAAAAGGTGTCAAAAATGTGAAGAGGTTCACAAGGTGTCAAAAATATGAGGAACATGAAACGGTCTGAAAAATAGGAGGAGCATGAAGCGGTGTTGAAAATCATGAAGAGCCTGAAAAGGTGTGAAATATATGAAAAGCTTCAAAAGTAGTGAAAAATATGAAGAGCTTCAAAAGGTGTCAAAATGAGATGAGCATGAAACGGTCTGAAAAATAGGAGGAGCATGAAGTGGTGTTGAAAAAAATGAAAATCATGAAAAGGTGGGAAATATATGAAGAGCTTCAAAAGCTGTCCAAAATATGAGGAGAATGAAACGGTTTCCAAAATAGGAGAAGCATGAAATGGTGTTCAAAAACATGAAGAGCCTGAAAAGGTGTGAAAAATATGAAGAGCTTCAAAAGGTGTGAAATACATGAGAAGGATTAAACGGTCTGAAAAATAGGAGGAGCATGAAATGGTGATCAAAAACATGAAGAGCCTGAAAAGTTGTCAAATATATGAGGAGCATGAAGCGGTCTGAAAAATAGGAGGAGCATGAAGTGGTGTTGAAAAACATGAAGAGCCTGAAAAGGTGTGAAAAATAAGAAGAGCTTCAAAAGGTGTCAAAAATTAGATGAGCATGACACGGTGTGAAAAATAGGAGGAGCATGAAATGGTGATGAAAAAAATGAAGAGCCTGAAAAGGTGTGAAAAATATGAAAAGCTTCAAAAGGTGTCCAAAATATGAGGAGAATGAAACGGTTCCCAAAATAGGAGGAGCATGAAATTGTGTTCAAAAACATGAAGAGCATGAAAAGGTGTGAAAAATATGAAGAGCGTCAAAAGGTGTCAAAAATGAGGAGAATGAAACGGTTTCCAAAATAGGAGGAGCATGAAATGGTGTTCAAAAACATGAAGAGCATGAAAAGGTGTGAAAAATATGAAGAGCGTCAAAAGGTGTCAAAAATATGAGGAGAATGAAACGGTTTCCAAAATAGGAGGAGCATGAAATGGTGATGAAAAAAATGAAGAGCCTGAAAAGGTGTGAAATATATGAAGAGCTTCAAAAGCTGTCCAAAATATGAGGAGAATGAAACGGTTTCCAAAATAGGAGGAGCATGAAATGGTGTTCAAAAACATGAAGAGCATGAAAAGGTGTGAAAAATATGAAGAGCTTCAAAAGCTGTCCAAAATATGAGGAGAATGAAACGGTTTCCAAAATAGGAGGAGCATGAAATGGTGTTCAAAAACATGAAGAGCATGAAAAGGTGTGAAAAATATGAAGAGCTTCAAAAGGTGTGAAATACATGAGGAGCACGAAACAGTCTGAAAAATAGGTGGAGCATGAAGCGGTGTTCAAAAACATGAAGAGCCTGAAAAGATTTGAAAGATATGAAGAGCTTCAAAAGGTGTCAAAAATATGAGGAGCATGAAACGGTCTGAAAAATAGGAGGAGCATGAAACGGTGATCAAAAACATGAAGAGCCTGAAAAGGTGTGAAAAATATGAAGAGCTTCAAAAGGTGTGAAATACATGAGGAGCATGAAACGGTCTGAAAAATATGAGATGCATGAAGTTCTGTGGAAAAACATGAAGAGACTGAAAAGGTGTGAAAAATATGAAGAGCTTCAAAAGGTGTGAAATACATGAGGAGCACGAAACAGTCTGAAAAATAGGAGGAGCATGAAGCGGTGTTGAAAAATATGAAGAGCCTGAAAAGGTGTGAAAAATATGAAGAGCTTCAAAAGGTGTCAAATATATGAGGAGCAGGAAACGGTCTGAAGAATAGGAGAAACATGAAGCGGTGTTGAAAAACATGAAGAGCCTGAAAAGGTGTGAAAAATATGAAGAGCTTCAAAATGTGTCAAAAATATGAGGAGCATGAAACGGTCTGAAAAATATGAGGAGCATGAAGCGGTGTTTAAAAACATGAAGATCCTGAAAAGGTGTGAAAAATATGAAGGGCTTCAAAAGGTGTCAAAATGAGATGAGCATGAAACGCTCTGAAAAATAGGAGGAGCATGAAGTGGTGTTGAAAAAAATGAAAAGCCTGAAAAGGTGTGAAACATATGAAGAGCTTCAAAAGGTGTCAAAAATATGAGGAGAATGAAACAATCTGCAAAATAGGAGGAGCTTGAAATTGTGTTCAAAATCATGAATAGCCTGAAAAGGTGTGAAAAATATGAATAGTTTCAAAACGTGTGAAATACATGAGAAGGATTAAATGGTCTGAAAATAGGAGGAGCATGAAGTGGTGTTGAAAAACATGAAGAGCCTGAAAAGTTGTCAAATATATGAGGAGCATGAAGCGGTCTGAAAAATAGGAGGAGCATGAAGTGGTGTTGAAAAACATGAAGAGCCTGAAAACGTGTGAAAAATATGAAGAGCTTAAAAATGTGTCAAATATATGAGGAGCATCAAACGGTCTGAAAAATAGGAGGAGCATGAAACGGTGTTCAAAAACATGAAGAGCCTGAAAAAGTGTGAAAAATATGAAGAGATTCAAAACGTGTCAAAAATATGAGGAGCATGAAACGGTCTGAAAAATATGAGGAGCATGAAACGGTCTGAAAAATAGAATCAGCATGAAGCGGTGTTGAAAAACCTTAAGAGCCAGAAAACGTGTGAAAAATATGAAGAGCTTCAAAAGGTGTGAAAAATATGAAGAGCTTCAAAAGTTGTCAAAAATTAGATGAGCATGAAACGGTGTGAAAAATAGGAGGAGCAAGAAATGGTGTTGACAAAAATGAAGAGCCTGAAAAGGTGTGAAAAATATGAAAAGCTTCAAAAGTTGTCAAATATATGAGGAGCATGAAACGGTCTGAAAAATAGGAGGAGCATGAAGCGGTCTTCAAAAACATAAAGAGCCTCAAAAGGTGTCAAAAATCTGAGGAGCATGAAACGGTCTGAAAAATAGGAGGAGCATGAAGCGGTGTTCAAAAACATGAAGAGCCTGAAAAGGTGTGAAAAATATGATGAGCTTCAAAAGGTGTCAAAAATATGAGCAGCATGAAACGGTCTGAAAAATAGGAGGAGCATGAAGCCGTGTTCAAAAACATAAAGAGCCTGAAAAGGTGTGAAAAATATGAAAAGCTTCAAAAGGTGTCAAATATATCAGGAGCATGAAACGGTCTGAAGAATAGGAGAAACATGAAGCGGTGTTGAAAAACATGAAGAGTCTGAAAACGTGTGAAAATATGAAGAGCCTCAAAAATATGAAAAATATGAAGAGCTTCAAAAGTTGTGAAAAATATGAAGAGCTTCAAAAGGTGTCAAAAATGAGATGAGCATGAAACGGTCTGAAAAATATGAGGAGCATGAAGCGGTGTTGAAAATCATGAAGAGCCTGAAAACGTGTGAAAATATGAAGAGCGTCAAAAATATGAAAAATATGAAGAGCTTCAAAAGTAGTGAAAAATATGAAGAGCTTCAAAAGGTGTCAAAATGAGATGAGCGTGAAACGGTCTGAAAAATAGGAGGAGCATGAAGTGATGTTGAAAAAAATGAGAAGCATGAAAAAATGTGAAATGTATGAAGAGCTTCAAAAGCTGTCCAAAATATGAGGAGAATGAAACGGTTTCCAAAATAGGAGGAGCATGAAATGGTGTTCAAAAACATGAAGAGCCTGAAAAGGTGTGAAAAATATGAAGAGCGTCAAAAGGTGTGAAATACATGAGGAGGATTAAATGGTCTGAAAAATAGGAGGAGCATGAAGCGGTGTTGAGGAACTTGAAGAGCCTGAAAACGTGTGAAAAATATGAAGAACTTCAAAAGGTGTGAAAAATATGAAGAGCTTCAAAATGTGTCAAAAATATGAAAAGCATGAAACGGTCTGAAAAATAGGAGGATCATGTAGCGGTGTTCAAAAACATGAAGAGCCTGAAAAGATTTGAAAGATATGAAGAGCTTCAAAAGGTGTCAAAAATATGAGGAGCATGAAACGGTCTGAAAAATAGGAGGAGCATGAAACGGTGATCAAAAACATGAAGAGCCTGAAAAGGTGTGAAAAATATGAAGAGCTTCAAAAGGTGTGAAATACATGAGGAGCATGAAACGGTCTGAAAAATATGAGATGCATGAAGTTCTGTGGAAAAACATGAAGAGACTGAAAAGGTGTGAAAAATATGAAGAGCTTCAAAAGGTGTGAAATACATGAGGAGCTTGAAACTCTCTGAAAAATAGAAGGAGAATGAAGTGGTGTTCAAAACATGAAGAGCGTGAAAAGTTGTGAAAAATATGAAGAGCTTCAAAAGGTGTGAAATACATGAGGAGGATTAAACGGTCTGAAAAATAGGAGGAGCATGAAGTGATGTTGAAAAAAATGAGAAGCATGAAAAAATGTGAAATGTATGAAGAGCTTCAAAAGCTGTCCAAAATATGAGGAGAATGAAACGGTTTCCAAAATAGGAGGAGCATGAAATGGTGTTCAAAAACATGAAGAGCCTGAAAAGGTGTGAAAAATATGAAGAGCGTCAAAAGGTGTGAAATACATGAGGAGGATTAAATGGTCTGAAAAATAGGAGGAGCATGAAGCGGTGTTGAGGAACTTGAAGAGCCTGAAAACGTGTGAAAAATATGAAGAACTTCAAAAGGTGTGAAAAATATGAAGAGCTTCAAAATGTGTCAAAAATATGAAAAGCATGAAACGGTCTGAAAAATAAGAGGATCATGAAGCGGTGTTCAAAAACATGAAGAGCCTGAAAAGATTTGAAAGATATGAAGAGCTTCAAAAGGTGTCAAAAATATGAGGAGCATGAAACGGTCTGAAAAATAGGAGGAGCATGAAACGGTGATCAAAAACATGAAGAGCCTGAAAAGGTGTGAAAAATATGAAGAGCGTCAAAAGGTGTGAAATACATGAGGAGGATTAAACGGTCTGAAAAATAGGAGGAGCATGAAGCGGTGTTGAGGAACTTGAAGAGCCTGAAAACGTGTGAAAAATATGAAGAACTTCAAAAGGTGTGAAAAATATGAAGAGCTTCAAAATGTGTCAAAAATATGAAAAGCATGAAACGGTCTGAAAAATAGGAGGATCATGAAGCGGTGTTCAAAAACATGAAGAGCCTGAAAAGATTTGAAAGATATGAAGAGCTTCAAAAGGTGTCAAAAATATGAGGAGCATGAAACGGTCTGAAAAATAGGAGGAGCATGAAGCGGTGATCAAAAACATGAAGAGCCTGAAAAGGTGTGAAAAATATGAAGAGCTTCAAAAGGTGTGAAATACATGAGGAGCATGAAACGGTCTGAAAAATATGAGATGCATGAAGTTCTGTGGAAAAACATGAAGAGACTGAAAAGGTGTGAAAAATACGAAGAGCTTCAAAAGGTGTGAAATACATGAGGAGCTTGAAACTCTCTGAAAAATAGAAGGAGAATGAAGTGGTGTTCAAAACATGAAGAGCGTGAAAAGTTGTGAAAAATATGAAGAGCTTCAAAAGGTGTGAAATACATGAGGAGGATTAAACGGTCTGAAAAATAGGAGGAGCATGAAGCGGTGTTGAGAATCTTGAAGAGCCTGAAACCGTGTGAAAAATATGAAGAACTTCAAAAGGTGTGAAAAATATGAAGAGCTTCAAAAGGTGTCAAAAATATGAGGAGCATGAAACGGTCTGAAAAATAGGAGGAGCATGAAACGGTGATAAAAAACATGAAGAGCCTGAAAAGGTGTGAAAAATATGAAGAGCTACAAAAGGTGTGAAATACATGAGGAGCATGAAACGGTCTGAAAAATATGAGATGCATGAAGTTCTGTGGAAAAACATAAAGAGACTGAAAAGGTGTGAAAAATATGAAGAGCTTCAAAAGGTGTGAAATACATGAGGAGCAAGAAACGGTCTGAAAAATAGGAGGAGCATGAAGCGGTGTTGAAAAACATGAAGAGCCTGAAAAGGTGTGAAAAATATGAAGAGCTTCAAAAGGTGTTAAAAATATTAGGAGTATGAAACGGTCTGAAAAATTGGAGGAGCATGAAACGGTTTTGAAAAACATGAAGAGCCTGAAAAGGTGTGAAAAATATGAAGAGCTCCAAAGGTGTCAAAAATATGAGGAGCATGAAACGGTCTGAAAAATATGAGAGCATGAAGCGGTGTTTAAAAACATGAAGAGCCTGAAAAGGTGTGAAAAATATGAAGGGCTTCAAAAGGTGTCAAATGAGATGAGCATGAAACGCTCTGAAAAATAAGAGGAGCATGAAGTGGTGTTGAAAAAAATGAAAAGCCTGAAAAAGTGTGAAACATATGAAGAGCTTCAAAAGGTGTCAAAAATATGAGGAGAATGAAACGATCTGCAAAATAGGAGGAGCTTGAAATGGTGTTCAAAATCATGAATAGCCTGAAAAGGTGTAAAAAGTATGAATAGTTTCAAAACGTGTGAAATACATGAGGAGGATTAAACGGTCTGAAAATCGGAGGAGTATGAAGTGGTGTTGAAAAACATGAAGAGCCTGAAAAGTTGTCAAATATATGAGGAGCATGAAGCGGTCTGAAAAATATGAGGAGCATGAAACGGTCTGAAAAATAGAATCAGCATGAAGCGGTGTTGAAAAACCTTAAGAGCCAGAAAACGTGTGAAAAATATGAAGAGCTTCAAAAGGTGTGAAAAATATGAAGAGCTTCAAAAGTTGTCAAAAATTAGATGAGCATGAAACGGTGTGAAAAATAGGAGGAGCAAGAAATGGTGTTGACAAAAATGAAGAGCCTGAAAAGGTGTGAAAAATATGAAAAGCTTCAAAAGGTGTCAAATATATGAGGAGCATGAAACGGTCTGAAAAATAGGAGGAGCATGAAGCGGTGTTCAAAAACATAAAGAGCCTCAAAAGGTGTCAAAAATCTGAGGAGCATGAAACGGTCTGAAAAATAGGAGGAGCATGAAGCGGTGTTCAAAAACATGAAGAGCCTGAAAAGGTGTGAAAAATATGATGAGCTTCAAAAGGTGTCAAAAATATGAGCAGCATGAAACGGTCTGAAAAATAGGAGGAGCATGAAGCCGTGTTCAAAAACATAAAGAGCCTGAAAAGGTGTGAAAAATATGAAAAGCTTCAAAAGGTGTCAAATATATCAGGAGCATGAAACGGTCTGAAGAATAGGAGAAACATGAAGCGGTGTTGAAAAACATGAAGAGTCTGAAAACGTGTGAAAATATGAAGAGCCTCAAAAATATGAAAAATATGAAGAGCTTCAAAAGTTGTGAAAAATATGAAGAGCTTCAAAAGGTGTCAAAAATGAGATGAGCATGAAACGGTCTGAAAAATATGAGGAGCATGAAGCGGTGTTGAAAATCATGAAGAGCCTGAAAACGTGTGAAAATATGAAGAGCGTCAAAAATATGAAAAATATGAAGAGCTTCAAAAGTAGTGAAAAATATGAAGAGCTTCAAAAGGTGTCAAAATGAGATGAGCGTGAAACGGTGTGAAAAATAGGAGGAGCATGAAGTGATGTTGAAAAAAATGAGAAGCATGTAAAAATGTGAAATGTATGAAGAGCTTCAAAAGCTGTCCAAAATATGAGGAGAATGAAACGGTTTCCAAAATAGGAGGAGCATGAATAGGTGTTCAAAAACATGAAGAGCCTGAAAAGGTGTGAAAAATATGAAGAGCGTCAAAAGGTGTGAAATACATGAGGAGGATTAAATGGTCTGAAAAATAGGAGGAGCATGAAGCGGTGTTGAGGAACTTGAAGAGCCTGAAAACGTGTGAAAAATATGAAGAACTTCAAAAGGTGTGAAAAATATGAAGAGCTTCAAAACCTGTCAAAAATATGAAAAGCATGAAACGGTCTGAAAAATAGGAGGATCATGAAGCGGTGTTCAAAAACATGAAGAGCCTGAAAAGATTTGAAAGATATGAAGAGCTTCAAAAGGTGTCAAAAATATGAGGAGCATGAAACGGTCTGAAATATAGGAGGAGCATGAAACGGTGATCAAAAACATGAAGAGCCTGAAAAGGTGTGAAAAATATGAAGAGCTTCAAAAGGTGTGAAATACATGAGGAGCATGAAACGGTCTGAAAAATATGAGATGCATGAAGTTCTGTGGAAAAACATGAAGAGACTGAAAAGGTGTGAAAAATATGAAGAGCTTCAAAAGGTGTGAAATACATGAGGAGCTTGAAACTCTCTGAAAAATAGAAGGAGAATGAAGTGGTGTTCAAAAACATGAAGAGCGTGAAAAGTTGTGAAAAATATGAAGAGCTTCAAAAGGTGTGAAATACATGAGGAGGATTAAACGGTCTGAAAAATAGGAGGAGCATGAAGCGGTGTTGAGAATCTTGAAGAGCCTGAAACCGTGTGAAAAATATGAAGAACTTCAAAATGTGTGAAAAATATGAAGAGCTTCAAAAGGTGTCAAAAATATGAAAAGCATGAAACGGTCTGAAAAATAGGAGGATCATGAAACGGTGATCAAAAACATGAAGAGCCTGAAAAGGTGTGAAAAATATGAAGAGATTCAAAAGGTGTGAAAAATATGAGGAGCATGAAACGGTCTGAAATATAGGAGGAGCATGAAACGGTGTTGAAAAACATGAAGAGCCTGAAAAAGTGTGAAAAATATGAAGAGATTCAAAACGTGTCAAAATATGAGGAGCATGAAAAGGTCTGAAAAATAGAATCAGCATGAAGCGGTGTTGAAAAACCTTACGAGCCTGAAAACGTTTGAAAAATATGAAGAGCTTCAAAAGGTGTGAAAAATATGAAGAGCTTCAAAAGGTGTCAAAAATATGAGGAGCATGAAACAGTCTGAAAAATAGGAGGAGCTTGAAGCGGTGTTGAAAAACATGAAGAGCCTGAAAACGTGTGAAAAATATGAAGAGCTTCAAAAGGTGTGAAAAATAGGAAGAGCTTCAAAAGGTGTCAAAATGAGATGAGCATGAAACGGTCTGAAAAATATGAGGAGCATGAAGTGGTGTTGAAAAAAATGAAGAGCCTGAAAAGGTGTGAAATATATGAAGCGCTTCAAAAGGTGTCCAAAATATGAGGAGAATGAAACGGTCTCCAAAAAGAAGGAGCATGATATGGTGTTCAAAAACATTAAGAGCCTGAAAAGGTGTGAAAAATATGAAGAGCTTCAAAAGGTGTGAAATACATGAGGAGGATTAAACGGTTTGAAAAATAGGAGGAGCATGAAGCAGTGTTGAAAAACATGAAGAGCCTGAAAAGGTGTGAAAAATATGAAGAGCTTCAAAAGGTGTCAAAAATTAGAGGAGTATGAAACGGTCTGAAAAATAGGAGGAGCTTGAAGCGGTGTTTAAAAACATGAAGAGCCTGTAAAGGTGTGAAAAATATGAAGAGCTTCAAAACCTGTCAAAAATATGAGGAGCATGATACAGTCTGAAAATTAGGATGAGAATGAAACTGTTTTGAAAAAGATGAAGAGCATGAAAAGGTGTGAAAAATATGAAGATCTTCAAAAGGTGTCAAAGATATGAGAAACATGAAACGGAATGAAAATAGGAGCAGCATGAAGCGTTGTTGAAAAACATGAAATCATGAAAAGCTGTGAAATATATGAAGAGATTCAAAAGGTGTCAAAAATATGAGGAGCATTTAACGGTCTGAAAAATAGGAGGAGCATGAAGCGGTTTTTTAAAAGATGAAGGGCATGAAAAGTTGTGAAAAATATGAAGTGCTTCAAAATGTGTAAAGAATTTGAGGAGCATGAAACGGTCTGAAAAATAGGAGGAGCATGAAATGCTGTAGAAAAACATGAAGAGCCTGAAAAAGTGTGAAAAATAAGAGGAGCATGAAACGTTCTGAAAAATAGGAAGAGCATGAAACGGTGTTCAAAAACATGAAGACCCTGAAAAGGTGTGAAAAATATGAAGACCTTAAAAGGTGAAAAAATATGAGGAGCATGAAACAGTCTGAAAAATAGGAGGAGCATGAAGCGGTGTTGAAAAACATGAAGAAAATGAAACCGTGTGAAAAATATGAAGACATTCAAAAGGTGTGAAAAATCTGAAGAGCTTCAAAAAGTGTCAAAAATGAGATGACCATGAAACGGTTTGACAAATAGGAGGAACATGAAGTGGTGTTGAAAAACATGAAGAGCCTGAAAAGCTGTGAAAAATATGAAGAGCTTCAAAAGGTGTCAAAATTATGAGGAGCATGAAACGGTCTGAAAAATAGGAGGAGCATGAAACGGTCTGAAAAATAGGAGGAGCATGAAGCGGTGTTGAAAAACATGAAGAGCCTGAAAAGGTGTGAAAAATATGAAGAGCTTCAAAAGGTTTCAAAAATAGGATTAGCATGAAACGGTATGAAAAATAGGAGAAGTATGAAGCGGTGCCCAAAAACTTGAAGAGCCTGTAAACGTGTGAAAAATATGAAGAGCTTCAAAAGGTGTCAAAAATATGAGAAGCATGAAATGGTCAGAAAATTAGGAGGAGCTTGAAACGGTCTGAAAAATAGGAGGAGAATGAAATGGTGTTGAAAAACATGAAGAGCCTGAAAAGCTGTGAAAAATAAGAGGAGCATGAAACGTTCTGAAAAATAGGAGGAGAATGTAACGGTGTTCAAAAACATGAAGAGCCTGAAAAGGTGTGAAAAATATGAAGAGCTTCAAAAGGTGTCAAAAATTTGAGGAGCATGAAACGGTCTGAAAAATAGGAGGAGCATGAAACGGTGTTCAAAAATATGAGGAGCCTGAAAAGTTGTGAAAAATATGAAGAGCTTCAAAATGTGTCAAAAATATGAGGACCATGAAACGGTCTGAAAAATCGGAGGAGCATGAAACGGTCTGAAAAATAGGAGAAGCATGAAATGGTGTTGAAAAACATGAAAAGCCTGAAAAGGTGTGAAAAATATGAAGAGCTTCAAAAGGTGTTAAAAATATGAGGAGCATGAAAAGGTCTGAAAAATAGGAGGAGCATGAGGCGGTGTTCAAAAACTTGAAGAGCCTGAAAAGGTGTGAGAAATATGAAGAGCTTCAAAAGCTGTCAAAAATATGAGGAGCATGAAACGGTCTGAAAAATAGGAGGAGAATGAAGAGGTCTGAAAAAGATGAAGAGCCTGAAAATGTGTGAAAAATATGAAGAGCTTCAAAAGGTGTGAAATACATGAGGAGCATGAAACTCTCTGCAAAATACGAGCAGCATGAACCGGTGTTCAAAAACATGAAGAGACTGAAAAGGTGTGAAAAATGTGAAGATCTTCAAAACGTGTGAAAAATATGAGGAGCATGAAACAGTCTTAAAAATAGGAGGAGCAAAAAGCAGTGTTGAAAAACATGAAGAGCTTGAAAAGGTGTGAAAAATATGAAGAGCTTCAAAAGGTGTCAAAAATATGAGGAGCATGAAAAACTCTGAAAATAGGAGGAGCATGAGGCGGTGATGTAAAACATGAAGAGCCTGAAAAGGTGTGAAAAATATGAAGAGCTTCAAAAGGTTCAAAAATATGAGGAGCATGAAACAGTCTGAAAAATAGGAGGAGTATGAAGCGGTGTTGAAAAACATGAAGAGCCTGAAAAGATGTGAAAAATATGAAGAGCTTCTAAAGATGTGAAATACATGAGGAGCATTAAACGGTCTGAAAAATTGGAGGAGCATGAAGTGGTGTTCAAAAACATGAAGAGACTGAAAAGGTGTGAAAAACATGAAGAGCTTCAAAAGGTGTGAAAATTATGAGGAGCAGGAAACAGTCTGAAAAATAGGAGGAGCATGAAGCGGTGTTGAAAAACATGAAGAGCTTGAGAAGGTGTGAAAAATATGAAGAGCTTCAAAAGGTGTTAAACTTATGAGGATCATGAAACAGTCTGAAAAATACGAGGAGAATGATGCGGTGTTGTAAAACATGAAGAACCTGAAAAGGTGTGAAAAATATGAAGAGCTTCAAAAGGTGTCAAAAATATGAGGAGCATGAAATGGTCTGAAAAATAGGTGGAACATGAAACGGTGTTGAATAATATGAAGAGCCTGAAAATTTGTGAAAAATATGAAGAGCTTCAGAGGGTGTGAAATACATGAGGAGAATGAAACGGTCTGTAAAATAGGATTAGCATGAAGCGGTGTTGAAAATCATGAAGAGCCTGAAAAGGTGTGAAAAATATGAAGAGCTTCAAAAGATGTGAAAAATAGGAGGAGCAAGAAGTGGTGCTCAAAAACATGAAGAGCCTGAAAAGGTGTGAAAAATAAGAAGAGCTTCAAAATGTGTGAAAAATATGAGGAGCATGAAACGGTCTGAAAAATAGGAGGAGCATGAAACGGTGTTCAAAACATGAAGAGACTGAAAAGTTGTGAAAAATATGAAGAGCTTCAAAAGGTGTCAAAAATATGAGGAGCATGATTCTGTCTGAAATATAGGAGGCGCATGAAACGGTGTTGAAAAACATGAAGAGCCTGAAGAAGTGTGAAAAATATGAAGAGCTTCAAAACATGTCAAAAATATGAGGAGCATGAAACGGTCTGAAAATTAGGAGGAGCAAGAAGCGGTGTTGAAAAACATGAAGTGCCTGAAAAGGTATCAAAAATATGAAGAGATTCAAAAGGTGTGAAAAATATGAGGAGCTTGAAACGGTCTGAAAAATAGGAGGAGCATGAAACGGTGTTGAAAAACATGAAGTGCCTGAAAAGGTGTCAAAAATATGAAGAGCTTCAAAAGGTGTGAAAAATATGAGGAGCTTGAAACGGTCTGAAAAATAGGAGGAGCATGAAACGGTGTTCAAAAACATGAAGAAACTGAAAAGTTGTGAAAAATATGAAGAGCTTCAAAACATGTCAAAAATATGAGGAGCATGAAACGGTCTCAAAAATAGGAGGAACATGAAGCAGTGTTCAAACACATGAAGAGCCTGAAATTGTGTGAAAAATATGAAAACCTTCAAAAGGTGTCAAAATTATGAGGAGCAGGAAACGGTCTGAAAAATAGGAGTAACATGATGAGGTGTTCAAAAATATGAAGAGCCTGAAAAGGTGTGAAAAATATGAAGAGCTTCAAAAGGTGTCAAAAATATGAAGAGCTTCAAAAGGTGTCAAAAATATGAGGAGCATGAAGCGTTCTGAAAGATAGGAGGAGAAAGAAGCGTTCTGAAAAATAGGAGGAGCATGAAGTGATCTGAAAAATAGGAGGAGCATGAAGCGGTGTTCAAAAACATGAAGAGCCTGAAAAGGTGTGAAATATATGAAGAGCTTCAAAGGTGTGCAATACAAGGGGAGCATGAAACAACCTTAAAAACAGGACGAGCATGAAGCTGTGTTCAAAAACATGAGAGCCTGAAAAGGTGTGAAAAATATGAAGAGATTCAAAAGGTGTCAAAAATATGAGGAGCAAGAAACGATCTGAAAAATTGGAGGAGCATGAAGCGGTGCTCAAAAATATGAAGAACCTGAAAAGGTGTGAAAAATATGAAGAGCTTCAAAAGGTGTCAAAAATGAGAGGAGCATGAAGCGGTCTGAAAAATAGGAGGAGGAGGAAGTGGTGTTGAAAAACATGAAGAGCCTGCAAAGGTGTGAAATATATGAAGAGCTTCAAAATGTGTCAAATATATGAGGAGCATGAAACGGTCTGAAAAATAGGAACAGCTTGAAACGGTGTTCAAAAACATGAAGAGCCTGAAAAGGTGTGAAAAATGTGAAGAGCTTCAAAAAGTGTGAAATACATCAGGAGCATGAAACGGTATGAAAGTAGGAGGAGCATGATGCAGTGTTCAAAAACATTAGGAGCCTTAAATGGTGTGAAAAATACGAAGAGCTTCAAAAGGTGTCAAAAATTTGTGGAGCATTAAACGATCTGAAAAATACGAGGAGCATGAAGCGGTGTTCAAAAACATGAAGAGCATGAAAAGGTGTGAAAAATATGAAGAGCTTCAAAAGGTGACAAAAATATGAGGAGCATGAAACTGTCTGAAAATAGGAGGAGCATGAAACCGTGTTCAAAAACATGAAGAGTATGAAAAGTTGTGAAAAATAAGAAGTCTTCAAAAGGTGTGAAAAATATGAAGAGCTTCAAAAGATGTCATAAATGAGATGAGCATGAAACGGTCTGAAAAATAGGAGGAGCATGAAGTGGTGTTCAAAAAAATGACGAGCCTGAAAAGGTGTGAAAAATAGGAAAAGCCTCAAAATGTGTCAAAAATATGAGGAGCATGAAACGGTCTGAAAAATTGCAGGAGCATGAAGCGGTGTTGAAAAACATGAAGAGTCAGAAAACGTGTGAAAATATGAAGAGCTTCAAAAATAGGAAAAATATTAAGAGCTTCAAAGTTGTGAAAAATATGAAGAGCTTCAAAAGGTGTCAAAAATGAGCTGAGCATGAAACGGTCTGAAAAATTGGAGGAGCATCAAGCGGTGTTGAAAATCATGAAGAGGCTGAAAAGGTGTGAAAAATATGAGGAGCATGAAACAGTGTTGAAAAACCTGAAGAGCCTGAAAAGGGGTGAAAAACATGGAGTGTTTCAAAAGGATTCAACAATATGAGGAGCATGAAACAGTCTGAAATTTAAGAAGAGCATGAAACGGTGTTGAAGAACATGAAGAGCCTGAAAATGTGTGAAAAATATGAAGAGCTTCAAAACCTGTCAAAAATATGAGGACCATGAAACAGTCTGAAAAATACGAGGATCATGAAGTGATGTTGAAAAACATGAAGAGCCTGAAAAGGTGTGAAAAATATGAAGAGCTTCAAAAGGTGTGAAAAATATGAGGAGCATGAATCGGTCTGAAAAATAGGAGGAGCATGAAGCAGTATTCAAAAACATGAAGAGCCTGAAAAGTTGTGAAAAATATGAGGAGCATGAAACGGTCTGAAAAATCGGTGGAGTATGAAGCGGTGTTCAAAAACATGAAGAGCCTGAAGAGGTGTGAAAAATATGAAGAGCTTCAAAAGGTGTGAAAAATATGAAGAGCTTCAAACATTGTGAAAAATATGAGGAGCATGATACTGTTCTGAAAAATAGGAGCAGCATAAAGCGGTGTTAAAAACATGAAGAGCGTGAAAATGTGTGAAATATATGAAGAGCTTTAAAAAGTGTCAAAAATATGAGGAGCATGAAACGAACTGAAATATACGAGGAGCATGAAACGGTATGGAAAAACATGAAGAAAGGGAAAGGAGTGAAAAATATGATGAGATTCAAAAGGTGTGAAGAATATGAGGAACATGAAGCGGTGTTCAAAATCATGAAGAGCTTGAAAAGGTGTGAAATATATGAAGAGGTTCAAAGGTGTGAAAAATAGGAGGAGCATGAAATGGTGTTGAAAAACATGAAGAGCCTGAAAATTTGTGAAATATATGAAGAGCTTCAAAAGGTGTCAAAAATATGAGGAGCATGAAATGATCTGAAAATCAAGAGGAGCATGAAGCGGTGTTCAAAAACCTGAAAAGCCTGAAAAGGTGTGAAATATATGACGAGCTTCAAAAGGTGTCAATATTATGATGAGCATGAAACGGTCTGAAAACAGGAGGAGCATGAAGCGGTGTTGAAAAACATGAAGAGCCTAAAAGGTGTGAACAATATGAAGAGCTTCAAAAGGTGTGAAGAATATGAAGAGCTTCAAAAGGTGTCAAATATATGAGGAGCATGAAACTGTCTGAAAAATAGGAGGAGCATGAAAGGTGTTGAAAAACATGAAGAGCCTGAAAAGATATGGAAAATATGAAGAGCTTCAAAAGGTGTCAAAAATATGAGGAGCATGAAACGGTCTGAAAAATAGGAGGAGCATGAAACGGTGTTGAAAAACATGAAGAGCCTGTAAAGGTGTGAAAAATATGAAGAGCTTCAAAAGGTGTGAAAATTATGAGGAGCATGAAACGGTCTGAAAAATTGGAGGATAATGAAGCGGTGTCAAAAACAGGAAGAGCCTGAAAAGGTGTGAAAAATATGAGGAGCATGAAATGGTCTGAAAAATAGGAGGAGCATGAAACGGTGTTGAAAAACATGAAGAACAGGAAAAGGAGTGAAAAATATGATGGGCTTCAAAAGGTGTGAAAAATATGAGGAACATGAAGCTGTGTTCAAAAACATGAAGAGCCTGAAAAGGAGTGACAATTATGAAGAATTTCAAAAGGTGTGAAAAATATGAGGAGCATGAAACGGTCTGAAAAATAGGAGGAGCATGAAGCGGTGTTGAAAAGCCTGAAGAGCCTGAAAAGGTGTGAAAAATATGTAGTGCTTCAAAAGGTGTCAAATTTACAAGTAGCATGAAACGGTGTTTAAAACTTGAAGAGCCTGAAAAGGTGTGAAGAATATGAAGAGCTTAAAAGGGGTGAAAAATATGAGGAGCATAAAACGGTCTGAAAAATAGGAGGAGCATGAAACGGTGTTGAAAACATGAAGAGCCTGCAAAGGTGTGAAAAATATGAAGAGTTTCAAAAGGTATTAAAAATATGAAGAGCATGAAACGGTCTGAAAAACAGGAGGAGCATGAAACGGTGTTGAAAACATGAAGAGCCTGCAAAGGTGTGAAAAATATGAAGAGCTTCAAACGGTGTCAAAATTATGAGGAGCATGAAACGGTCTGAAAAATAGGAGGAGCATGAAACGGTGTTGAGAACATGAAGAGCCTGAAAAGCTGTGAACAATATGAAGAGTTTGAAAAGGTATAAAAAATATGAAGATCATGAAACGGTATGAAAAATAGGAGGAGCATGATGCGGTGCTGAAAAACATGAAGAACCTGAAAAGGTGTGAAAAACGTGAAGAGCTTCAAAAGGTGTAAAAAATATGAGGAGCATGAAACGGTCTGAAAAATAGGAGGAGCATGAAGTGGTGTTGAAAAACATGAAGAGCCTGAAAAGGTGTGAAAAATATGAAGAGCTTCAAAAGGTGTCAAAAATATGAGGAGCTCGAAACGGTGAAATTTTGGAGGAGCATGAAGTGGTTTTGGAAAACATGAAGAGCCTGCAAAGGTGTGAAAAATATGAAGAGCTTCAAAAGGTGTGAAAAAAATGAGGAGCATGATACATTCTGAAATATAGGAGGAGCCTGAAACGGTGTTCAAAAACATGAAGACCCTGAAAAGGTGAGAAAAATATGAAGAGCTTCAAAAGGTGTGAAAATTATGAAGAGCTTCAAAAATTGTCAAAAATAAAAGGAGCATGAAACGGTCTGAAAAATAGGAGGAGAATTAAACGGTGTTGAAAAACATGAAGAGCCTGAAATGGTGTGAAATATATGAAGAGTTTCAAAAGATGTCAAAATTAGGAGGAGCATGAAAGGGTGTGAAAATAGGAGGAGCATGAAGCGGTGTTGAAAAACATGAAGAGCCTGAAAAGGTGTGAAAAATACGAAGAGCTTCAAAAGGTGTCAAAAATATGAGGAGCTTGAAACGGTCTGAAATATATGAGGAGCATGAAACGGTGTTCAAAAACATGAAGAGAGTGAAAAGGTGTGAAAAATATGAAAAGCTTGAAAAGGTGTGAAAAATATGGGAGCAGGAAACGGTCTGAAAAATAGGAGGAGGATTAAGCGGTGTTCAAAAACATGAAGAGCCTGAAAAGGTGTGAAAAATATGAAGAGCTTCAAAAGGTGTGAAAAATATGAGGAGTATGAAACGGTCTGAAAAATAGGAGGAGCATGAAGCGGTGTTGAAAAACATGAAGAGACTGAAAAGGTTTGAAAAATATGAAGAGCTTCAAAATGTGTGAAAAATATGAAGAGCTTCAAAAGGTGTTAAAAATATGAGGCGCATGAAACGGTCTGAAAAATAGGAGGAGCATGAAGCGGTGTTGAAAAACATGAAGAGCATGAAAACGTGTGAAAAATATGAAGAGCTTCAAAAGGTGTCAAATATATGAGGAGCATGGAACGGTCTGAAAAATAGGAGGAGCATGAAGCGGTGTTCAAAAACATGAAGACCCTGAAAAGGTCTGAAAATTATGAAGAGATTCAAAAGGTATCAAAAATATGAAGAACATGAAACGGTCTGAAAAATAGGAGGAGCATGAAGTGGTGTTGAAAAACATGCAGAGCCTGAAAAGGTGTGAAAAATATGAAGAGCTTCAAAAGGTGTCAAAATATGAGGAGCATGAAACGGTCTGAAAAATAGGAGCATGAAGCGGTGTTGAAAAACATGAAGAGCCTGAAATGGTGTGAAAAACATGAAGAGCTTCAAAAGGTGTCAAAAATATGAGGAGCATGAAACGGGCTGAATAATATGAGGAGCAAGAAACGGTGTTCAGAAACATGAAGAGTCTGAAAATGTGTGAAAAATATGAAGAGCTTAAAAAGGTGTCAAAAATATGAGGAGCATGAAACAGTCTGGAAAATAGGAGGAGTGTGAAGTGGTGTTCAAAAACATGAGGATCCTGAAAAGGTGTGAAAAATATGAAGAGTTTAAAAAGGTGTCAAAAATCTGAGGAGCATGAAAAGGTCTGAAGAATAGGAGGAGCATGAAGCGGTGCTGAAAAACATGAAGAACCTGGACAGGTTTGAAATATATGAAGAGTTTAAAAGGTGTGAAAAATATGAGGAGCATGAAACTGTCTGAAAAATAGGAGGAGCATGGAGCGGTGTTGAAAAACATGAGGAGCCTGCAAAGGAGTGAAAAATATGACGAGCTTCAAAACGTGTCAAAAATATGAGGAGCATGAAAAGGCCTAAGAAATAGGAGGAGCATGAAGCAGTGTTGAAAAACATGAACAGCATGAAAAGGTGTGAAAAATATGAAGAGCTTCAAAAGGTGTCAAATATATGAGGAGCATGAATCGGTCTTCAAATTAGGAGGAGCATGAAACGGTGTTTAAAAACATGAAGAGCCTGGAAAGGTGTGAAAAATATGAAGAGCTTCAAAAGTGTCAAAAATATGAGAAGCATGAAACGGTCTTAAAAATAGGAGGGGCATGAAGCGTTGTTGGAAAACATGAAGAGACTGAAAAGGTTTGAAAAATATGAAGAGCTTCAAAAGGTGTCAAAAATATGAGGAGCATGAAACGGTCTGAAAAATAGTAGGAACATGAATCGGTATTCAAAAACATGAAGAGCCTGAAAAGGTGTGAAAAATATTAAGAGCTTCAAAACCTATCAAAAATATGAGGAACATGAAACGGTCTGAAAAATAGGAGGAGCATGAAGCGGTGTTGAAAAACATGAAGAGCATGAAAAGGTGTGAAAAATATGAAGAGCTTCAAAATGTGTCAAAAATATAAGGAGCATGAAACGTTCTGAAAAATATGAGGAGCAGGAAAGGGTTTTCAAAAACATGAAGAGCCTGAAATGGTGTGAAAAATATGAAGAGCTTCAAAAGGTGTCAAAAATATGAGGAGCATGAAACGGTCTGAAAAATAGGAGGAGCATGAATCGGTCTGAAAAATAGGAGGAGCATGAAGCGGTGTTGAAAAACATGAAGAGCCTGAAAAAGTGTAAAAATATGAAGAGCTTCAAAGGTGTCAAAAATATGAGTAGCATGAAACTGTCTGAAAAATAGGAGGAGCATGAATCGGTGTTGAAAAACATGCAGAGCCTGAAAAGGGGTGAAAAATATGAAGAGCTTCAAAACGTGTCCAAAATATGAGGAGCCTGAAACGGTCTGAAAAATAGGAGGAGCATGAAGCGGTGTTGAAAAACATGAAGAGCATGAAAACGTGTGAAAAACATGAAGAGCTTCAAAAGGTGTCAAAATATGAGGAGCATGAAACGGTCTGAAAAATAGGAGGAGCAAGAAACGGTGTTCAGAAACATGAAGAGCCTGAAAAGGTGTGAAAAATATGAAGAGCTTCAAAAGGTGTCAAAAATATGAGGAGCATGAAACAGTCTGGAAAATAGGAGGAGTGTGAAGTGGTGTTCAAAAACATGAAGATCCTGAAAAGGTGTGAAAAATATGAAGAGATTAAAAAGGTGTCAAAAATCTGAGGAGCATGAAAAGGTCTGAAGAATAGGAGGAGCATGAAGCGGTGCTGAAAAACATGAAGAACCTGGACAGGTTTGAAATATATGAAGAGTTTAAAAGGTGTGAAAAATATGAGGAGCATGAAACAGTCTGAAAAATCGGAGGAGCATGGAGCGGTGTTGAAAAACATGAGGAGCCTGCAAAGGAGTGAAAAATATGACGAGCTTCAAAACGTGTCAAAAATATGAGGAGCATGAAAAGGCCTAAGAAATAGGAGGAGCATGAAGCAGTGTTGAAAAACATGAACAGCATGAAAAGGTGTGAAAAATATGAAGAGCTTCAAAAGGTGTCAAATATATGAGGAGCATGAATCGGTCTTCAAATTAGGAGGAGCATGAAGCCGTGTTCAAAAACATGAAGAGCCTGAAAAGGTGTGAAAAAACATGAAGAGATTCAAAAGGTGTCAAAAATATGAGGAGCAAGAAACGGTCTGAAAAATAGGAGGAGCATGAAGCACTGTTGAAAAACATGAAGCCTGAAATGGTGTGAAAAATAGGAAGAGCTTCAAAAGGTGTGAAAAATATGAGGAGCATGAAGCGCTCTGAAAATTAGGAGGAGCATGAAGCCGTGTTCAAAAACATGAAGAGCCTGAAAAGGTGTGAAAAATATGAAGAGCTTCAAAAGCCATCAAAAATATGAGGGGCATGTAACGGTCTGAAAATTAGGAGGAGCATGAAGCCGTGTTCAAAAATATGAAGACCCTTAAAAGGTGTGAAAAATATGAAGAGCTTCAAAAGGTGTCAAAAATATGAGGAGCATGAAACGGTCTGAAAAAGAGGAGGAGCATGAGGTGGTGTTGAAAACATGAAGAGCCTGAAAAGTTGTGAGAAACATTAAGAGATTCAAAAGGTGTCAAAAATATGAGGAGCAAGAAACGGTCTGAAAAATAGGAGGAGCATGAAGCACTGTTGAAAAACATGAAGCCTGAAATGGTGTGAAAAATAGGAAGAGCTTCAAAAGGTGTGAAAAATATGAGGAGCATGAAGCGCTCTGAAAATAAGGAGGAGCATGAAGCCGTGTTCAAAAACATGAAGAGCCTGAAAAGGTGTGAAAAATATGAAGAGCTTCAAAAGTTGTGAAAAATATGAGCAGCATGAAACGGTCTGAAAAATAGGAGGAGGATGTAGCGGTGTTCAAAAATATTAGGAGCCTGAAAAGGTGTGAAAAATATGAAGAGCTTCAAAAGGTGTGAAAAATATGAGGAGCATGATACGGTCTGAAATATAGGAGGAGCCTGAAACGGTGTTCAAAAACATGAAGACCCTGAAAAGGTGTGAAAAATATAAACAGCTTCAAAAGGTGTGAAAAATATGAAGAGCTTCAAAAGGTGTCAAAAATAAAAGGAGCATGAAACGGTCTGAAAAATAGGAGGAGAATTAAACTGTGTTGAAAAACATGAAGAGCCTGAAAAGGTGTGAAAAATATAAACAGCTTCAAAAGGTGTCAAAAATATGAGGAGCATGAATAAGTCTGAAAAATAGGAGGAGCATGAAACGGTGTTGAAAACATGAAGAGCCTGAAAAGCTGTGAACAATATGAAGAGTTTGAAAAGGTATCAAAAATATGAAGATCATGAAACGGTATGAAAAATAGGAGGTGCATGAAGCGGTGCTGAAAAACATGAAAACCTGAAAAGGTGTGAAAAACATGAAGAGCTTCAAAAGGTGTTAAAAATATGAGGAGCATGAAACAGTCTGAAAAATAGGAGGAGCATGAAGTGGTGTTGAAAAACATGAAGAGCCTGAAAAGGTGTGAAAAATATGAGGAGCATGAAACAATCTGAAAAATAGGAGGAGCAAGAAGCAGTGTTCAAAAACATGATGAGCCTGAAAAGGTGTGAAAAATATGAATAGCTTCAAAAGGTGTGACAAATATGAAGAGCTTCAAAAGTTGTGACAAATATGAAGAGCTTCAAAAGGTGTCAAAAATAAAAGGAGCATGAAACGGTCTGAAAAATAGGAGGAGAATTAAACGGTATTGAAAAACATGAAGAGCCTGAAATGCTGTGAAATATATGACGAGCTTCAAAAGGTGTCAAAAATATGAGGAGCATGAAGCAGTCTGAAAAATAGGAGGAGCATGAAACGGTCTAAAAATTAGGAGGAGCATGAAGCCGTGTTCAAAAACATGAAGAGCCTGAAAAGGTGTGAAAAATATGAAGAGCTTCAAAAGGTATAAAAAATATGAGGAGCTTGATTAGGAGTTCAAAAACATGAAGAGCCTGAAAAGGTGTGAACAATATGAAGAGCTTCAAAAGGTGTGAAAAATATGAAGAGCTTCAAAAGGTTTCAAATATTGAGGAGCGTGAAACTGTCTGAAAAATAGGAGGACCATGAAAGGTGGTGAAAAACATGAAGAGGCTGAAAAGGTGTGAAAAATATGAAGAGCTTCAAAAGGTGTCAAAAATATGAGGAGCATGAAACGGTCTGAAAAAGAGGAGGAGCATGAGGTGGTGTTGAAAAACATGAAGAGCCTGAAAAGTTGTGAAAAATATGAAGAGCTTCACAAGGTGTGAAAAATAGGAGGAGCATGAAGCGGTGTTGAAAAACATGCAGAGCCTGAAAAGGTGTGAAAAATATGAAGAGCTTCAAAAGGTGTCAAAATATGAGGAGCATGAAACGGTCTGAAAAATAGGAGCATGAAGCGGTGTTGAAAAACATGAAGAGCCTGAAATGGTGTGAAAAACATGAAGAGCTTCAAAAGGTGTCAAAAATATGAGGAGCATGAAACGGGCTGAATAATATGAGGAGCAAGAAACGGTGTTCAGAAACATGAAGAGTCTGAAAATGTGTGAAAAATATGAAGAGTTTAAAAAGGTGTCAAAAATATGAGGAGCATGAAACAGTCTGGAAAATAGGAGGAGTGTGAAGTGGTGTTCAAAAACATGAAGATCCTGAAAAGGTGTGAAAAATATGAAGAGTTTAAAAAGGTGTCAAAAATCTGAGGAGCATGAAAAGGTCTGAAGAATAGGAGGAGCATGAAGCGGTGCTGAAAAACATGAAGAACCTGGACAGGTTTGAAATATATGAAGAGTTTAAAAGGTGTGAAAAATATGAGGAGCATGAAACTGTCTGAAAAATAGGAGGAGCATGGAGCGGTGTTGAAAAACATGAGGAGCCTGCAAAGGAGTGAAAAATATGACGAGCTTCAAAACGTGTCAAAAATATGAGGAGCATGAAAAGGCCTAAGAAATAGGAGGAGCATGAAGCAGTGTTGAAAAACATGAACAGCATGAAAAGGTGTGAAAAATATGAAGAGCTTCAAAAGGTGTCAAATATATGAGGAGCATGAATCGGTCTTCAAATTAGGAGGAGCATGAAACGGTGTTTAAAAACATGAAGAGCCTGGAAAGGTGTGAAAAATATGAAGAGCTTCAAAAGGTGTCAAAAATATGAGGAGCATGAAACGGTCTTAAAAATAGGAGGGGCATGAAGCGTTGTTGGAAAACATGAAGAGACTGAAAAGGTTTGAAAAATATGAAGAGCTTCAAAAGGTGTCAAAAATATGAGGAGCATGAAACGGTCTGAAAAATAGTAGGAACATGAATCGGTATTCAAAAACATGAAGAGCCTGAAAAGGTGTGAAAAATATTAAGAGCTTCAAAACCTATCAAAAATATGAGGAACATGAAACGGTCTGAAAAATAGGAGGAGCATGAAGCGGTGTTGAAAAACATGAAGAGCATGAAAAGGTGTGAAAAATATGAAGAGCTTCAAAATGTGTCAAAAATATAAGGAGCATGAAACGTTCTGAAAAATATGAGGAGCAGGAAAGGGTTTTCAAAAACATGAAGAGCCTGAAATGGTGTGAAAAATATGAAGAGCTTCAAAAGGTGTCAAAAATATGAGGAGTATGAAACGGTCTGAAAAATAGGAGGAGCATGAATCGGTCTGAAAAATAGGAGGAGCATGAAGCGGTGTTGAAAAACATGAAGAGCCTGAAAAAGTGTAAAAATATGAAGAGCTTCAAAGGTGTCAAAAATATGAGTAGCATGAAACTGTCTGAAAAATAAGAGGAGCATGAATCGGTGTTGAAAAACATGAAGAGCCTGAAAAGGGGTGAAAAATATGAAGAGCTTCAAAACGTGTCCAAAATATGAGGAGCCTGAAACGGTCTGAAAAATAGGAGGAGCATGAAGCTGTGTTGAAAAACATGAAGAGCATGAAAACGTGTGAAAAATATGAAGAGCTTCAAAAGGTGTCAAAATATGAGGAGCATGAAACGGTCTGAAAAATAGGAGGAGCATGAAGCCATGTTCAAAAACATGAACAGCCTGAAAAGGTGTGAAAAATATGAAGAGCTTCAAAAGGTGTCAAAAATATGAGGAGCATGAAAAGATCTGAAAAATAAGAGTGGCATGAAGCCGTGTTCAAAAACATGAAGAGCCTAAAAAGTTGTGAAAAATATGAAGAGCTTCAAATAGTGTCAAAAATATGAGGAGCATGAAACGGTCTGAAAAATAGGAGGAGCATGAAGCAGTGTTCAAAAACATGAATAGCCTGAAAAGGTGTGAAATATATGAAGAGCTTCAAAAGGCTTCAAAAATAAGAGAAGCATGAAACGGTCTGAAATAATGGAGGAGCATTAAATGGTGTTCAAAAACATGAAGAGCCTGAAAAGGGGTGAAATATATGAAGAGCTTCAAATGGTGTCAAAAATATGAGGAGTTTGAAACTGTCTGAAAAATATGAGGAGCATGAAACGGTGTTCAAAAACATGAAGAGCCTGAAAAGGTGTAAAAAATATGAAGAGCTTGAAAAGGTGTCAAAAATATGAGAAGCATGAAAAGGTCTGAAAAATATGAGGAGCATGAAGCCGTGTTCAAAAACATGAAGTGCCTGAAAAGGTGTGAAATATATGAAGAGCTTCAAAAAGCGTCAAAAATATGAGGAGCATGAAACGGTCTGAAAAATAGGAGGAGCATTATGCAGTGTTCAACAACATGAAGAGCCTGAAAAGGTGGAAAAATATGAAGAGTTTCAAAAGGTTTCCGAATTATGACGAGCATGGAACGGTCTGAAATAATGGAGGAGCATTAAATGGTGTTCAAAAACATGAAGAGCCTGAAAAGATGTGAAATATATGAAGAGATTCAAATGGTGTCAAAAATATGAGGACTTTGAAACTGTCTGAAAAATAGGAGGAGCATGAAGCCGTGTTCAAAAACATGAAGAGCCTGAAAAGGTGTTAAAAATATGAAGAGCTTCAAAAGGTATAAAAAATATGAGGAGCTTGATTAGGAGTTCAAAAACATGAAGAGCCTGAAAAGGTGTGAAGAAAATGAAGAGCTTCAAAAGGTGTGAAAAATATGAAGAGCTTCAAAAGGTTTCAAATATTGAGGAGCATGAAACGGTCTGAAAAATAGGAGGAGCATGAAACGGAATTCAAAAACATGAAGAGCCTGAAATGGTGTGAAAAACATGAAGAGCTTCAAAAGGTGTCAAAAATATGAGGAGCATGAAACGGGCTGAATAATATGAGGAGCAAGAAACGGTGTTCAGAAACATGAAGAGCCTGAAAAGGTGTGAAAAATATGAAGAGCTTAAAAAGGTGTCAAAAATATGAGGAGCATGAAACAGTCTGGAAAATAGGAGGAGTGTGAAGTGGTGTTCAAAAACATGAAGATCCTGAAAAGGTGTGAAAAATATGAAGAGCTTAAAAAGGTGTCAAAAATCTAGGGAGCATGAAAAGGTCTGAAGAATAGGAGGAGCATGAAGCGGTGCTGAAAAACGTGAAGAACCTGGACAGGTTTGAAATATATGAAGAGTTTAAAAGGTGTCAAAAATATGAGGAGCATGAAACAGTCTGAAAAATAGGAGGAGCATGGAGCGGTGTTGAAAAACATGAGGAGCATGCAAAGGAGTGAAAAATATGACGAGCTTCAAAACATGTCAAAAATATGAGGAGCATGAAAAGGCCTAAGAAATAGGAGGAGCATGAAGCAGTGTTGAAAAACATGAACAGCATGAAAAGGTGTGAAAAATATGAAGAGCTTCAAAAGGTGTCAAATATATGAGGAGCATGAATCGGTCTTCAAATTAGGAGGAGCATGAAGCCGTGTTCAAAAACATGAAGAGCCTGAAAAGGTGTGAGAAACATGAAGAGATTCAAAAGGTGTCAAAAATATGAGGAGCAAGAAACGGTCTGAAAAATAGGAGGAGCATGAAGCACTGTTGAAAAACATGAAGCCTGAAATGGTGTGAAAAATAGGAAGAGCTTCAAAAGGTGTGAAAAATATGAGGAGCATGAAGCGCTCTGAAAATTAGGAGGAGCAGGAAGCCGTGTTCAAAAACATGAAGAACCTGAAAAGGTGTGAAAAATATGAAGAGCTTCAAAAGCCATCAAAAATATGAGGGGCATGTAACGGTCTGAAAATTAGGAGGAGCCTGAAGCCGTGTTCAAAAATATGAAGACCCTTAAAAGGTGTGAAAAATATGAAGAGCTTCAAAAGGTGTCAAAAATATGAGGAGCATGAAACGGTCTGAAAAAGAGGAGGAGCATGAGGTGGTGTTGAAAACATGAAGAGCCTGAAAAGTTGTGAGAAACATGAAGAGATTCAAAAGGTGTCAAAAATATGAGGAGCAAGAAACGGTCTGAAAAATAGGAGGAGCATGAAGCACTGTTGAAAAACATGAAGCCTGAAATGGTGTGAAAAATAGGAAGAGCTTCAAAAGGTGTGAAAAATATGAGGAGCATGAAGCGCTCTGAAAATTAGGAGGAGCATGAAGCCGTGTTCAAAAACATGAAGAGCCTGAAAAGGTGTGAAAAATATGAAGAGCTTCAAAAGGTGTGAAAAATATGAGCAGCATGAAACGGTCTGAAAAATAGGAGGAGGATGTAGCAGTGTTCAAAAATATTAAGAGCCTGAAAAGGTGTGAAAAATATGAAGAGCTTCAAAAGGTGTCAAATATGAGGAGCATGAAACGGTCTGAAAAATAGGAGGAGCATGAAGCCATGTTCAAAAACATGAAGAGCCTGAAAAGGTGTGAAAAATATGAAGAGCTTCAAAAGGTGTCAAAAATATGAGGAGCATGAAAAGATCTGAAAAATAAGAGGAGCATGAAGCCGTGTTCAAAAACATGAAGAGCCTAAAAAGTTGTGAAAAATATGAAGAGCTTCAAATAGTGTCAAAAATATGAGGAGCATGATACGGTCTGAAAAATAGGAGGAGCATGAAGCAGTGTTCAAAAACATGAAGAGCCTGAAAAGGTGTGAAAAATATGAAGAGCTTCAAAAGGCTTCAAAAATAAGAGAAGCATGAAACGGTCTGAAATAATGGAGGAGCATTAAATGGTGTTCAAAAACATGAAGAGCCTGAAAAGGGGTGAAATATATGAAGAGCTTCAAATGGTGTCAAAAATATGAGGACTTTGAAACTGTCTGAAAAATAGGAGGAGCATGAAAAGGTGTTCAAAAACATGAAGAGCCTGAAAAGGTGTTAAAAATATGAAGAGCTTCAAAAGGTATAAAAAATATGAGGAGCATGAAAAGGTCTGAAAAATAGGAGGAGCATGAAGCCGTGTTCAAAAGCATGAAGAGCCTGAAAAGGTGTGAAATATATGAAGAGCTTCAAAAGGCGTCAAAAATATGAGGAGCATGAAACGGTCTAAAAATAGGAGGAGCATGATGCAGTGTTCAACAACATGAAGAGCCTGAAAAGGTGGGAAAAATATGAAGAGTTTCAAAAGGCTTCAGAATTATGAGGAGCATGGAACGGTCTGAAATAATGGAGGAGCATTAAATGGTGTTCAAAACCATGAAGAGCCTGAAAAGATGTGAAATATATGAAGAGATTCAAATGGTGTCAAAAATATGAGGACATTGAAACTGTCTGAAAAATAGGAGGAGCATGAAAAGGTGTTCAAAAACATGAAGAGCCTGAAAAGGTGTTAAAAATATGAAGAGCTTCAAAAGGTATAAAAAATATGAGGAGCTTGATTAGGAGTTCAAAAACATGAAGAGCCTGAAAAGGTGTGAAGAAAATGAAGAGCTTCAAAAGGTGTGAAAAATATGAAGAGCTTCAAAAGATTTCAAATATTGAGGAGCATGAAACTGTCTGAAAAATAGGAGGACCATGAAAGGTGGTGAAAAACATGAAGAGCCTGAAAAGGTGTGAAGAAAATGAAGAGCTTCAAAAGGTGTCAAAAATATGAAGAGCTTCAAAAGGTGTCAAAAATATGAGGAGCATGAAACGGTCTGAAAAAGAGGAGGAGCATGAGGTGGTGTTGAAAACCATGAAGAGCCTGAAAAGGTGTGAGAAACATGAAGAGATTCAAAAGGTGTCAAAAATATGAGGAGCAAGAAACGGTCTGAAAAATAGGAGGAGCATGAAGCACTGTTGAAAAACATGAAGCCTGAAATGGTGTGAAAAATAGGAAGAGCTTCAAAAGTTGTGAAAAATATTAGGAGCATGAAGCGCTCTGAAAATTAGGAGGAGCATGAAGCCGTGTTCAAAAACATGAAGACCCTTAAAAGGTGTGAAAAATATGAAGAGCTTCAAAAGGTGTCAAATATGAGGAGCATGAAACGGTCTGAAAAATAGGAGGAGCATGAAGCCATGTTCAAAAACATGAAGAGCCTGAAAAGGTGTGAAAAATATGAAGAGCTTCAAAAGGTGTCAAAAATATGAGGAGCATGAAAAGATCTGAAAAATAAGAGGAGCATGAAGCCGTGTTCAAAAACATGAAGAGCCTAAAAAGGTGTGAAAAATATGAAGAGCTTCAAATAGGGTCAAAAATATGAGGAGCATGAAACGGTCTGAAAAATAGGAGGAGCATGAAGTCGTGTTCAAAAACATGAAGAGCCTGAAAAGATGTGAAATATATGAAGAGATTCAAATGGTGTCAAAAATATGAGGACTTTGAAACTGTCTGAAAAATAGGAGGAGCATGAAAAGTTGTTCAAAAATATGAAGAGCCTGAAAAGGTGTTAAAAATATGAAGAGCTTCAAAAGGTATAAAAAATATGAGGAGCTTGATTAGGAGTTCAAAAACATGAAGAGCCTGAAAAGGTGTGAACAATATGAAGAGCTTCAAAAGGTGTGAAAAATATGAAGAGCTTCAAAAGGTTTCAAATATTGAGGAGCATGAAACTGTCTGAAAAATAGGAGGACCATGAAAGTTGTTGAAAAACATGAAGAGACTGAAAAGGTGTGAAAAATATGAAGAGCTTCAAAAGGTGTCAAAAATATGAGGAGCATGAAACAGTCTGGAAAATAGGAGGAGCATGAGGTGGTGTTGAAAAACATGAAGAGCCTGAAAAGGTGTGAGCAACATGAAGAGATTCAAAAGGTGTCAAAAATCAGAGGAGCATGAAAAGGTCTGAAGAATAGGAGGAGCATGAAGCGGTGCTGAAAAACGTGAAGAACCTGGACAGGTTTGAAATATATGAAGAGTTTAAAAGGTGTGAAAAATATGAGGAGCATGAAACTGTCTGAAAAATCGGAGGAGCATGGAGCGGTGTTGAAAAACATGAGGAGCCTGCAAAGGCATGAAAAATATGACGAGCTTCAAAACGTGTCAAAAATATGAGGAGCATGAAAAGGCCTAAGAAATAGGAGGAGCATGAAGCAGTGTTGAAAAACATGAACAGCATGAAAAGGTGTGAAAAATATGAAGAGCTTCAAAAGTTGTCAAAATATGAGGAGCATGAAACGGTCTGAAAAATAGGAGGAGCATGAAGTGGCCTTGAAAAACATGTAGAGCCTGAAAAGTTGTGAAAAATATGAAGAGCTTCACAAGGTGTGAAAAATAGGAGGAGCATGAAGCGGTGTTGAAAAACATGCAGAGCCTGAAAAGGTGTGAAAAGTATGAAGAGCTTCAAAAGGTGTCAAAATATGAGGAGCATGAAACGGTCTGAAAAATAGGAGCATGAGCGGTGTTGAAAAACATGAAGAGCCTGAAATGGTGTGAAAAACATGAAGAGCTTCAAAAGGTGTCAAAAATATGAGGAGCATGAAACGGGCTGAATAATATGAGGAGCAAGAAACGGTGTTCAGAAACATGAAGAGTCTGAAAATGTGTGAAAAATATGAAGAGCTTAAAAAGGTGTCAAAAATATGAGGAGCATGAAACAGTCTGGAAAATAGGAGGAGTGTGAAGTGGTTTTCAAAAACATGAAGATCCTGAAAAGGTGTGAAAAATATGAAGAGTTTAAAAAGGTGTCAAAAATCTGAGGAGCATGAAAAGGTCTGAAGAATAGGAGGAGCATGAAGCGGTGCTGAAAAACATGAAGAACCTGGACAGGTTTGAAATATATGAAGAGTTTAAAAGGTGTGAAAAATATGAGGAGCATGAAACTGTCTGAAAAATAGGAGGAGCATGGAGCGGTGTTGAAAAACATGAGGAGCCTGCAAAGGAGTGAAAAATATGACGAGCTTCAAAACGTGTCAAAAATATGAGGAGCATGAAAAGGCCTAAGAAATAGGAGGAGCATGAAGCAGTGTTGAAAAACATGAACAGCATGAAAAGGTGTGAAAAATATGAAGAGCTTCAAAAGGTGTCAAATATATGAGGAGCATGAATCGGTCTTCAAATTAGGAGGAGCATGAAACGGTGTTTAATAACATGAAGAGCCTGGAAAGGTGTGAAAAATATGAAGAGCTTCAAAAGGTGTCAAAAATATGAGGAGCATGAAACGGTCTGAAAAATAGGAGGAGCATGAAACGGAGTTCAAAAACATGAAGAGCCTGAAATGGTGTGAAAAACATGAAGAGCTTCAAAAGGTGTCAAAAATATGAGGAGCATGAAACGGGCTGAATAATATGAGGAGCAAGAAACGGTGTTCAGAAACATGAAGAGCCTGAAAAGGTGTGAAAAATATGAAGAGCTTAAAAAGGTGACAAAAATATGAGGAGCATGAAACAGTCTGGAAAATAGGAGGAGTGTAAAGTGGTGTTCAAAAACATGAAGATCCTGAAAAGGTGTGAAAAATATGAAGAGCTTAAAAAGGTGTCAAAAATCTGAGGAGCATGAAACGGTCTGAAAAATAGGAGGAGCATGAAACGGAGTTCAAAAACATGAAGAGCCTGAAATGGTGTGAAAAACATGAAGAGCTTCAAAAGGTGTCAAAAATATGAGGAGCATGAAACGGGCTGAATAATATGAGGAGCAAGAAACGGTGTTCAGAAACATGAAGAGCCTGAAAAGGTGTGAAAAATATGAAGAGCTTAAAAAGGTGACAAAAATATGAGGAGCATGAAACAGTCTGGAAAATAGGAGGAGTGTAAAGTGGTGTTCAAAAACATGAAGATCCTGAAAAGGTGTGAAAAATATGAAGAGCTTAAAAAGGTGTCAAAAATCTGAGGAGCATGAAAAGGTCTGAAGAATAGGAGGAGCATGAAGCGGTGCTGAAAAACATGAAGAACCTGGACAGGTTTGAAATATATGAAGAGTTTAAAAGGTGTGAAAAATATGAGGAGCATGAAACTGTCTGAAAAATCGGAGGAGCATGGAGCGGTGTTGAAAAACATGAGGAGCCTGCAAAGGAGTGAAAAATATGACGAGCTTCAAAACGTGTCAAAAATATGAGGAGCATGAAAAGGCCTAAGAAATAGGAGGAGCATGAAGCAGTGTTGAAAAACATGAACAGCATGAAAAGGTGTGAAAAATATGAAGAGCTTCAAAAGTTGTCAAAATATGAGGAGCATGAAACGGTCTGAAAAATAGGAGGAGCTTGAAGTGGCCTTGAAAAACATGTAGAGCCTGAAAAGTTGTGAAAAATATGAAGAGCTTCACCAGGTGTGAAAAATAGGAGGAGCATGAAGCGGTGTTGAAAAACATGCAGAACCTGTAAAGGTGTGAAAAATATGAAGAGCTTCAAAAGGTGTCAAAATATGAGGAGCATGAAACGGTCTGAAAAATAGGAGCATGAAGCGGTGTTGAAAAACATGAAGAGCCTGAAATTGTGTGAAAAACATGAAGAGCTTCAAAAGGTGTCAAAAATATGAGGAGCATGAAACGGGCTGAATAATATGAGGAGCAAGAAACGGTGTTCAGAAACATGAAGAGTCTGAAAATGTGTGAAAAATATGAAGAGCTTAAAAAGGTGTCAAAAATATGAGGAGTATGAAACAGTCTGGAAAATAGGAGGAGTGTGAAGTGGTGTTCAAAAACATGAAGATCCTGAAAAGGTGTGAAAAATATGAAGAGTTTAAAAAGGTGTCAAAAATCTGAGGAGCATGAAAAGGTCTGAAGAATAGGAGGAGCATGAAGCGGTGCTGAAAAACATGAAGAACCTGGACAGGTTTGAAATATATGAAGAGTTTAAAAGGTGTGAAAAATATGAGGAGCATGAAACTGTCTGAAAAATAGGAGGAGCATGAAAAGGTCTGAAAAATAGGAAGAGCCTTAAAAGGTGTCACAAATATAAAGAGTTTCAAAAGGTGTCAATAATAAACGTTGCATGAAACAGTCTGAAAAATAGGAGGAGCGTGAACGGGTTGAAAAATAGGAGCAGCATGAAATGGTGTTCAAAAACATGAAGAGCCTGAAAAGGTGTGAAAAATATGAAGAGCTTCAAAAGGTATGAAATACATGAGGAGCATGAAACGGTCTGGAAAATAGGAGGATCATGAAGCGGTGTTGAAAAACATGAAGAGCCTGAAAATGTGTGAAAAATATGAAGAGCTTCAAAAGGTGTGAAGTACATGAGGAGCATTAAACGGTCTGAAAAATAGGGGGAGCATGAAGCGGTGTTCAAAAACATGAAGAGCCTGAAAAGGTGTGAAAAATATGAAGAGCTTCATAAGGTGTGAAAAATAGGAGGAGCATTAAACAGTCTGAAATATAGGAGGAGCATGAAGCGGTGTTCGAAAATATGAAGAGCCTGAAAAGGTGTGTAAAATGTGAAGAGCTTCAAAAGGTGTGAAAAATAGGAGGAGCATGAAGCGGTGTTCAAAAACATGAAGAGCCTGAAAAGGTGTGAAAAATATGAAGAGCTTGAAAAGGTGTCAAAAATATGAGGAGCATGAAACTGTCTGAAAAATAGGAGGAGCAAGAAGCGGAGTTGAAAAACCTGAAGAGACTGAAAACGTGTGAAAAATATGAAGAGTTTCAAAAGGTGTGAAAACCATGAAGAGTTTCAAAAGATGTCAAAAATGAGATGAGCATGAAACGGTCTGAAAAATAGGAGGAGCATGAAGTGGTGCTGAAAATAATGAAGAGCCTGAAAATGTGTGAAACATGTGAAGAGCTTCAACAGGTTTTAGAAATGAGAGGAGCATGAAACGGTCTGAAAAATAGGAGGAGCATGAAGCTGTGTTCAAAAACATGAGAGCCTGAAAAGGCGTGAAAAATATGAAGAGCTTCAAAAGGTGTGAAATACATCAAGAGCATGAAACGGTCTGAAAAATAGGAGGAGCATGAGGCGGTGTTCAAAAACATGAAGAGCCTGAAAAGGTGTGAATAATATGAAGAACTTCAAAACGTGTCAAAAATATGAGGAGCATGAAACGGTTTGAAAAATAGGAGAAGCATGAAGTGTTGTTGAAAAACATGAAGAGCCTGAAAACGTGTGAAAAATATGAAGAGCTTCAAAAGGTGTCAAATATATGAGGAGCATGAATCGGTCTTCAAATTAGGAGGAGCATGAAACGGTGTTTAATAACATGAAGAGCCTGGAAAGGTGTGAAAAATATGAAGAGCTTCAAAAGATGTCAAAAATATGAGGAGCATGAAACGGTCTTAAAAATAGGTGGGGCATGAAGCGTTGTTGGAAAACATGAAGAGACTGAAAAGGTTTGAAAAATATGAAGAGCTTCAAAAGGTGTCAAAAATATGAGGAGCATGAAACGGTCTGAAAAATAGTAGGAACATGAATCGGTATTCAAAAACATGAAGAGCCTGAAAAGGTGTGAAAAATATGAAGAGCTTCAAAAGGTGTCAAAAATATGAGGAGCATGAAACCGTCTGAAAAATAGGAGGAGCATGAAGCGGTGTTGAAAAACATGAAGAGCATGAAAAGGTGTGAAAAATATGAAGAGCTTCAAAATGTGTCAAAAATATAAGGAGCATGAAACGTTCTGAAAAATATGAGGAGCAAGAAAGGGTTTTCAAAAACATGAAGAGCCTGAAATGGTGTGAAAAATATGAAGAGCTTCAAAAGGTGTCAAAAATATGAGGAGCATGAAACGGTCTGAAAAATAGGAGGAGCATGAAGCGGTGTTGAAAAACATGAAGAGCCTGAAAAAGTGTGAAAAATATGAAGAGCTTCAAAGGTGTCAAAAATATGAGTAGCATGAAACTGTCTGAAAAATAGGAGGAGCATGAATCGGTGTTGAAAAACATGAAGAGCCTGAAAAGGGGTGAAAAATATGAAGAGCTTCAAAACGTGTCAAAAATATGAGGAGCATGAAACGGTCTGAAAAATAGGAGGAGCATGAAGCTGTGTTGAAAAACATGAAGAGCATGAAAACGTGTGAAAAATATGAAGAGCTTCAAAAGGTGTCAAAAATATGAAGAGCTTCAAAAGATGTGAAAATTATGAAGTGCTTCAAAAGGTGTCAAAAATGAGATTATCATGAAATGGTCTGAAAAATAGGAGGCGCATGAAACGGTGTTCAAAACATGAAGAGCCTGAAAAGGTGTGAAATATATGAAGAGCCTCAAAACGTGTCAAAATTTTGAGGAGCATGAAACGGTCTGAAAAATAAGAGGAGCATGAAGCGGTGTTGAAAAACATGACGAGGCTGAAAACGTGTGAAAAATATGAAGAGCTTCAAAAGTTGTGAAAAATATGAAGAGATTCAAAGATGTCAAAAAAATGGGGAGCATGAAACGGTCTGAAAAATAGGAGGAGCATGAAAAGGTCTGAAAAATAGGAAGAGCCTTAAAAGGTGTCACAAATATAAAGAGTTTCAAAAGGTGTCAATAATAAACGTTGCATGAAACAGTCTGAAAAATAGGAGGAGCGTGAACGGGTTGAAAAATAGGAGCAGCATGAAATGGTGTTCAAAAACATGAAGAGCCTGAAAAGGTGTGAAAAATATGAAGAGCTTCAAAAGGTATGAAATACATGAGGAGCATGAAACGGTCTGGAAAATAGGAGGATCATGAAGCGGTGTTGAAAAACATGAAGAGCCTGAAAATGTGTGAAAAATATGAAGAGCTTCAAAAGGTGTGAAGTACATGAGGAGCATTAAACGGTCTGAAAAATAGGGGGAGCATGAAGCGGTGTTCAAAAACATGAAGAGCCTGAAAAGGTGTGAAAAATATGAAGAGCTTCATAAGGTGTGAAAAATAGGAGGAGCATTAAACGGTCTGAAATATAGGAGGAGCATGAAGCGGTGTTCAAAAACATGAAGAGCCTGAAGAGGTGTGTAAAATGTGAAGAGCTTCAAAAGGTGTGAAAAATAGGAGGAGCATGAAGCGGTGTTCAATAACATGAAGAGCCTGAAATGGTGTGAAAAACATGAAGAGCTTAAAAATGTGTCAAAAATAGGAGTAGCATGAAAAGGTGTTCAAAACTTCAAGAGCCTGAAAAGGTGTGAAAAATATGAAGATCTTAAAAGGTTTCAATTATATGAGGAGCATGAAACGCTCTGAAATATAGGAGGTGCATCAAACGGCGTTGAAACCATGAAGAACCTGAAAAGGTGTGAAAAATATGAAGAACTTCAAGAGGTGTGAAAAATATTAGGAGCATGAAACGCTCTGAAAAATAGGAGGAGCATGAAATGGTATTGAGAAACTTGAAGAGCCAAAAAAGGTGTGAAAAATATGACGAGCTTCAAAAGGTGTGAAAAATATGAAGAGCATGAAACAGTCTGAAATATACGAGGATCATGAAGCGGTGTTGACAAATATGAAGAGCATGAAAAGATGTGAAAAATATGAAGAGCTTCAAAAGGTGTGAAAAATAGGAGGAGCATGAAGTGGTGTTGAAAACATGAAGAGACAGAAAAGATGTGAAAAATATGAAGAGCTTCAAAAGGTGTGAAAAATAGGAGGAGCATGAAGCGGTGTTCAAAAACTTGAAGACATTGAAAAGGTGTGAAATATATGAAGAGCTTCAAATGGTGTGCAAAATATGAAGAGCTTCAAAAGGTGTTAAAAATATGAGAGCATGAAACGATCTGAAAAATAGGAGAAACATGAAACGGTGTTGAAAAACTTGAAGAGCATGAAAGGTTTGAAAAACATGAAGAGCTTAAAAAGGTGTCAAAATATGAGGAGAATGAAACGGTCTGAAAAATAGGAGCATGAAGCGGTGCTGAAAAACATGAAGAACCTGGACAGGTTTGAAATATATGAAGATTTTAAAAGTTGTCAAAAATATGAGGAGCATGAAACTGTCTGAAAAATAGGAGGAGCCTGGAGCGGTGTTGAAAAACATGAAGAGCCTGCAAAGGAGTGAAAAATATGACAAGCTTCAAAACGTGTCAAAAATATGAGGAGCATGAAAAGACCTAAGAAATAGGAGGAGCATGAAGCAGTGTTGAAAAACATGAACAGCATGAAAAGGTGTGAAAAAAATGAAGAGCTCAAAAGGTGTCAAATATATGAGGAGCATGAATCGGTCTTCAAATTAGGAGGAGCATGAAACGGTGTTTAATAACATGAAGAGCCTGGAAAGGTGTGAAAAATATGAAGAGCTTCAAAAGGTGTCAAAAATATGAGGAGCATGAAACGGTCTGAAAAATAGTAGGAACATGAATCGGTATTCAAAAACATGAAGAGCCTGAAAAGGTGTGAAAAATATTAAGAGCTTCAAAACCTATCAAAAATATGAGGAACATGAAATGGTCTGAAGAATAGGAGGAGCATGAATCGGTGTTGAAAAACATGAAGAGCCTGAAAAGGTGTGTAAAATGTGAAGAGCTTCAAAAGGTGTGAAAAATAGGAGGAGCATGAAGCGGTGTTCAAAAACATGAAGAGCCTGAAAAGGTGTGAAAAATATGAAGAGCTTGAAAAGGTGTCAAAAATATGAGGAGCATGAAACTGTCTGAAAAATAGGAGGAGCAAGAAGCGGAGTTGAAAAACCTGAAGAGACTGAAAACGTGTGAAAAATATGAAGAGTTTCAAAAGGTGTGAAAACCATGAAGAGTTTCAAAAGATGTCAAAAATGAGATGAGCATGAAACGGTCTGAAAAATAGGAGGAGCATGAAGTGGTGCTGAAAATAATGAAGAGCCTGAAAATGTGTGAAACATGTGAAGAGCTTCAACAGGTTTTAGAAATGAGAGGAGCATGAAACGGTCTGAAAAATAGGAGGAGCATGAAGCTGTGTTCAAAAACATGAGAGCCTGAAAAGGCGTGAAAAATATGAAGAGCTTCAAAAGGTGTGAAATACATCAAGAGCATGAAACGGTCTGAAAAATAGGAGGAGCATGAGGCGGTGTTCAAAAACATGAAGAGCCTGAAAAGGTGTGAATAATATGAAGAACTTCAAAACGTGTCAAAAATATGAGGAGCATGAAACGGTTTGAAAAATAGGAGAAGCATGAAGTGTTGTTGAAAAACATGAAGAGCCTGAAAACGTGTGAAAAATATGAAGAGCTTCAAAAGGTGTCAAATATATGAGGAGCATGAATCGGTCTTCAAATTAGGAGGAGCATGAAACGGTGTTTAATAACATGAAGAGCCTGGAAAGGTGTGAAAAATATGAAGAGCTTCAAAAGATGTCAAAAATATGAGGAGCATGAAACGGTCTTAAAAATAGGTGGGGCATGAAGCGTTGTTGGAAAACATGAAGAGACTGAAAAGGTTTGAAAAATATGAAGAGCTTCAAAAGGTGTCAAAAATATGAGGAGCATGAAACGGTCTGAAAAATAGTAGGAACATGAATCGGTATTCAAAAACATGAAGAGCCTGAAAAGGTGTGAAAAATATGAAGAGCTTCAAAAGGTGTCAAAAATATGAGGAGCATGAAACCGTCTGAAAAATAGGAGGAGCATGAAGCGGTGTTGAAAAACATGAAGAGCATGAAAAGGTGTGAAAAATATGAAGAGCTTCAAAATGTGTCAAAAATATAAGGAGCATGAAACGTTCTGAAAAATATGAGGAGCAAGAAAGGGTTTTCAAAAACATGAAGAGCCTGAAATGGTGTGAAAAATATGAAGAGCTTCAAAAGGTGTCAAAAATATGAGGAGCATGAAACGGTCTGAAAAATAGGAGGAGCATGAAGCGGTGTTGAAAAACATGAAGAGCCTGAAAAAGTGTGAAAAATATGAAGAGCTTCAAAGGTGTCAAAAATATGAGTAGCATGAAACTGTCTGAAAAATAGGAGGAGCATGAATCGGTGTTGAAAAACATGAAGAGCCTGAAAAGGGGTGAAAAATATGAAGAGCTTCAAAACGTGTCAAAAATATGAGGAGCATGAAACGGTCTGAAAAATAGGAGGAGCATGAAGCTGTGTTGAAAAACATGAAGAGCATGAAAACGTGTGAAAAATATGAAGAGCTTCAAAAGGTGTCAAAAATATGAAGAGCTTCAAAAGATGTGAAAATTATGAAGTGCTTCAAAAGGTGTCAAAAATGAGATTATCATGAAATGGTCTGAAAAATAGGAGGCGCATGAAACGGTGTTCAAAACATGAAGAGCCTGAAAAGGTGTGAAATATATGAAGAGCCTCAAAACGTGTCAAAATTTTGAGGAGCATGAAACGGTCTGAAAAATAAGAGGAGCATGAAGCGGTGTTGAAAAACATGACGAGGCTGAAAACGTGTGAAAAATATGAAGAGCTTCAAAAGTTGTGAAAAATATGAAGAGATTCAAAGATGTCAAAAAAATGGGGAGCATGAAACGGTCTGAAAAATAGGAGGAGCATGAAAAGGTCTGAAAAATAGGAAGAGCCTTAAAAGGTGTCACAAATATAAAGAGTTTCAAAAGGTGTCAATAATAAACGTTGCATGAAACAGTCTGAAAAATAGGAGGAGCGTGAACGGGTTGAAAAATAGGAGCAGCATGAAATGGTGTTCAAAAACATGAAGAGCCTGAAAAGGTGTGAAAAATATGAAGAGCTTCAAAAGGTATGAAATACATGAGGAGCATGAAACGGTCTGGAAAATAGGAGGATCATGAAGCGGTGTTGAAAAACATGAAGAGCCTGAAAATGTGTGAAAAATATGAAGAGCTTCAAAAGGTGTGAAGTACATGAGGAGCATTAAACGGTCTGAAAAATAGGGGGAGCATGAAGCGGTGTTCAAAAACATGAAGAGCCTGAAAAGGTGTGAAAAATATGAAGAGCTTCATAAGGTGTGAAAAATAGGAGGAGCATTAAACGGTCTGAAATATAGGAGGAGCATGAAGCGGTGTTCAAAAACATGAAGAGCCTGAAGAGGTGTGTAAAATGTGAAGAGCTTCAAAAGGTGTGAAAAATAGGAGGAGCATGAAGCGGTGTTCAATAACATGAAGAGCCTGAAATGGTGTGAAAAACATGAAGAGCTTAAAAATGTGTCAAAAATAGGAGTAGCATGAAAAGGTGTTCAAAACTTCAAGAGCCTGAAAAGGTGTGAAAAATATGAAGATCTTAAAAGGTTTCAATTATATGAGGAGCATGAAACGCTCTGAAATATAGGAGGTGCATCAAACGGCGTTGAAACCATGAAGAACCTGAAAAGGTGTGAAAAATATGAAGAACTTCAAGAGGTGTGAAAAATATTAGGAGCATGAAACGCTCTGAAAAATAGGAGGAGCATGAAATGGTATTGAGAAACTTGAAGAGCCAAAAAAGGTGTGAAAAATATGACGAGCTTCAAAAGGTGTGAAAAATATGAAGAGCATGAAACAGTCTGAAATATACGAGGATCATGAAGCGGTGTTGACAAATATGAAGAGCATGAAAAGATGTGAAAAATATGAAGAGCTTCAAAAGGTGTGAAAAATAGGAGGAGCATGAAGTGGTGTTGAAAACATGAAGAGACAGAAAAGATGTGAAAAATATGAAGAGCTTCAAAAGGTGTGAAAAATAGGAGGAGCATGAAGCGGTGTTCAAAAACTTGAAGACATTGAAAAGGTGTGAAATATATGAAGAGCTTCAAATGGTGTGCAAAATATGAAGAGCTTCAAAAGGTGTTAAAAATATGAGAGCATGAAACGATCTGAAAAATAGGAGAAACATGAAACGGTGTTGAAAAACTTGAAGAGCATGAAAGGTTTGAAAAACATGAAGAGCTTAAAAAGGTGTCAAAATATGAGGAGAATGAAACGGTCTGAAAAATAGGAGCATGAAGCGGTGCTGAAAAACATGAAGAACCTGGACAGGTTTGAAATATATGAAGATTTTAAAAGTTGTCAAAAATATGAGGAGCATGAAACTGTCTGAAAAATAGGAGGAGCCTGGAGCGGTGTTGAAAAACATGAAGAGCCTGCAAAGGAGTGAAAAATATGACAAGCTTCAAAACGTGTCAAAAATATGAGGAGCATGAAAAGACCTAAGAAATAGGAGGAGCATGAAGCAGTGTTGAAAAACATGAACAGCATGAAAAGGTGTGAAAAAAATGAAGAGCTCAAAAGGTGTCAAATATATGAGGAGCATGAATCGGTCTTCAAATTAGGAGGAGCATGAAACGGTGTTTAATAACATGAAGAGCCTGGAAAGGTGTGAAAAATATGAAGAGCTTCAAAAGGTGTCAAAAATATGAGGAGCATGAAACGGTCTGAAAAATAGTAGGAACATGAATCGGTATTCAAAAACATGAAGAGCCTGAAAAGGTGTGAAAAATATTAAGAGCTTCAAAACCTATCAAAAATATGAGGAACATGAAATGGTCTGAAGAATAGGAGGAGCATGAATCGGTGTTGAAAAACATGAAGAGCCTGAAAAGGTGTGAAAAATATGAAGAGCTTCAATGGTGTCAAATATATGAGTAGCATGAAACTGTCTGAAAAATAGGAGGAGCATGAATCGGTGTTGAAAAACATGAAGAGCCTGAAAAGGGGTGAAAAATATGAAGAGCTTCTCAAGGTGTCAAAATATGAGGAGCATGAAACTGTCTGAAAAATCGGAGGAGGATGAAGCGGTGTTGAAAAACATGAAGAGCCTGAAATGGTGTGAAAAATATGAAGATCTTAAAAAGGTGTCAAAAATATGAGGAGCATGAAACGGTCTGAAAAATAGGAGGAGCATGAAGCGTTGTTCAAAAACATGAAGAGCCTGAAAAGGTGTGAAATATATGAAGAGCTTCAAAAGGTGTCAAAAATATGAGGATCATGAAACGGTCTGAAAAATAGGAGGAGCATGAAATGGTGTTGAAAAACAAGAAGAGCCTGAAAAGGTGTGAAAAATATGAAAAGCTTCAAAAGATGTCAAAAATATGAGGAGAATGAAACAGTCTGAAAAATTGCAGGATCATGAAGCGTTGTTGAAAATCATGAAGAGCCTGAAAAGGCGTGAAAAATATTAAGAGCTTCAAAAATATGAAAAATATGAAAAGCTTCAAAAGGTGTGGAAAATATGAAGAGCTTCAAAAGGTGTCAAAAATGAGATGAGCATGAAACGGTCTGAAAAATAGGAGGAGCATGAAGCGGTGTTGAAAATCATGAAGAGCCTGAAAAGGCGTGAAAAATATTAAGAGCTTCAAAAGTTGTGAAAAATATGAAGAGCTTCAAAAGGTGTCAAAATGAGATGAGCATGAAAGGTCTGAAAAATAGGAGGAGTATGAGGCGGAGTTCAAAAACTGAAGAGCCTGAAAAGGTGTGATAAATATGAAGAGATTCATAAAGTGTGAAAAATATGAGGAGCATGATACGCTCTGAAAAATAGGAGGAGCATGAAGCGGTGTTCAAAAACAAGAAGAGCCTGAAAAGGTGTGAAAAATATGAAAAGCTTCAAAAGCTGTCAAAAATATGAGGAGCATGAAACGGTCTGAAAAATAGGAGGAGCATGAAGTAGTGTTCAAAAACATGAAGAGCCTGAAAAGGTGTGAAAAATATGAAGAGATTCAAAAGGTGTGAAAAATATGAAGGGCTTAAAAGGTGTCAAAAATATGAGGAGCATGAAACGGTCTGAAAAATAGGAGGAGCATGAAAAGGTGTTCAAGAACATGAAGAGCCTGAAAAGGTGTGAAAAATATAAAGAGCTTCAAAAGGTGTGAAATATATGAGGAGCATGAAACTCTCTGAAAAATAGGAGGAGCATGAAGCGGTGTTGAAAAACACGAAGAGCCTGAAAAGCTGTGAAATATATGAAGAGCTTCAAAAGGCATCAAAAATATAAGGACAATGAAACGGTCTGAAAAATTGGAGGAGCATGAAGCGGTGTTCAAAAACATGAAGAGCCTGAAAAGGTGTGAAATATATAAAGAGCTTCAAAAGGTGTCAAAATTATGAAGAGCATGAAACGGTCTGAAAAATAGGAGGAGCATGAAGTGGTGTTTAAAAACATGAAGAGCCTGAAAAGCTGTGAAAAATATGAAGAGCTTCAAAAGGTGTGAAATACATGAGGAGCATTAAACGGTCTGAAAAATTGGAGGAGCATGAAGCGGTGTTGAAAAACATGAAGAGCCTGAAAAGGTGTGAAAAATATGAAGAGCTTCAAAATGTGTCAAAAATATGAGGAGCATGAAACGGGCTGAAAAATAGGAGGAGCTTGAAACGGTGTTCAAAAACATGGAGAGCCTGAAAAAGAGTGAAAAATGTGAAGAGCTTCAAAAGGTGTGAAATACATGAGGAGCATTAAACGGTCTGAAAAATTGGAGGAGCATGAAGCGGTGTTCAAAAACATGAAGAGCCTGAAAAGGTGTGAAAAATATGAAGAGCTTCTAAAGGTGTCAAAAATATGAGGAGCATGAAACGGTCTGATAAATCGGACGAGCATGAAGCGGTGTTGAAAAACATGAAGAGCCTGAAAAGCTGTGAAATATATGAAGAGCTTCAAAAGGTATCAAAAATATGAGGACAATGAAACGGTCTGAAATATAGGAGGAGCATGAAGTGGTGTTGAAAAACATGAAGAGCCTGAAAAGGTGTGAAAAATATGAAGAGCTTCAAAATGTGTCAAAAACATGAGGAGCATGAAACGGACTGAAAAATAGGAGGAGCATGAAACGGTGTTGAAAAACATGAAGACCCTGAAAAGGTGTGAAAAATATGAAGAGCTTCAAAACGTGTCAAAAATAGGAGGAGCATGAAACGGTCTGAAAAATAGGAGGAGCATGAAACAGTGATCAAAAACATGAAGAGGCTGAAAAGGTGTGAAAAATATGAAGAGCTTCAAAAGGTGTGAAACACATGAGGAGCATGAAACGTGCCGAAAAATAGGAGAAGCATGAAGTGGTGTGGAAAAACATGAAGAGCCCGAAAAGGTGTGAAAAATATGAAGAGCTTCAAAAGGTGTGAAATACATGAGGAGCATGAAACTCTCTGAAAAATAGAAGAAGCATGAAGCTATGTTCAAAAACATGAAGAGCACGAAAAGGTGTGAAAAATATGAAAAGCTTCAAAAGGTGTCAAAAATGAGATGAGCATGAAACGGTCTAAAAAATAGGAAGAGCTTGAAGCGGTGTTGAAAAAACATGAAGAGCCTGAAAAGGTGTGAAAAATATGAAGAGCTTCAAAACGTGTAAAAAATATGAGGAGCATGAAGCGTTGTTGAAAAACCTGAAGAGCCTGAAAACGTGTGAAAAATATTAAGAGCTTCAAAAGGTGTGAAACATATGAAGAGCTTCAAAAGGTGTCAAAAATCGATGAGCATGAAATGTTCTGAAAAATAGGAGGAGCATGAAGTGTTGTTGAAAAACATGAAGAGCCTGAAAAGGTGTGAAATAAATGAAGAGCTTCAAAAGGTATCAAAAATATGAGGAGAATGAAACGGTCTGAAAAATAGGAGGAGCATTAAGCGGTGTTATAAAACGTGAAGAGCCTGAAAACGTGTGAAAAATATTAAGAGCTTCAAAAGGTGTGAAAAATATGAAGAGCTTCAAAACGTGTTAAAAATAAGTTGAGCATGAAACGGTCTGAAAAACAGGAGGAGCTTGAAGCAGTGTTGAAAAACATGAAGAGCCTGAAAAGGTGTGAGAAATATGAAGAGCGTCAAAAAATGTCAAAAATATGAGGAGCATGAAACGGTCTGCAAAAAAGGAGGAGCATGAAGTGGTGTTCAAAAACATGAAGAGCCTGAAAAGGTGTGAGAAATATGAAGAGCTTCAAAAGGTGTCAAAAATGAGATGAGCATGAAACGGTCTGAAAAATAGGAGGAGCATTAAGTGGTGTTGAAAACATGAAATGCCTGAAAAGGTGTGAAATATAAGAAGAGCTTCAAAAGGTGTCAACATATGAGGAACATTAAGCGGTCTGAAAAATAGGAGGAGCATGAAACGGTATTGAAAAAAATGAAGAGTCTGAAAAAGTGTGAAAAATATGAAGAACGTCAAAAGGTGTGAAAAATATGAAGAGCTTCCAAAGGTGTCAAAAATAAGATGAGCATGAAACGGTCTGAAAAATAGTAGGAGCATGAAGTGGTGTTCAAAAAAATGAAGAGCCTGAAAAGGTGTGAAATATATGAAGAGCTTCAAAAGGTTTCAAAAATATGAGGAGCATGAAACGGTCCGAAACATAGGAGGATCTTGAAGCGGTGTTGAAAATCATGGAGAGCCTGAAAAGGTGTGAAAAATATGAAGAGCTTCAAAAGGTGTCAAAATTATGAGGAGCATTAATCGGTCTGAAAAATAGGAGGAGCATGAAGAGATGTTCAAAAACATGAAGACCCTGAAAAGGTGCGAAAAATATGAAGAGCCAAAAAAGGTGTGAAAAATATGAAAAGTTTCAAAAGGTGTGAAAAATATGAAGAGCTTCAAAAGATGTCAAAAATGAGATGAGTATGAAACGGTCTGAAAAATAGGAGGAGCATGAAGCGGTGTTGAAAAACATGAAGAGCCTGAAAAGGTTTGAGAAATATGAAGAGCTTCAAAAGGTGTCAAACATATGAGGAGCATGAAACGGTCTGTAAAAAAGGAGGAGCATGAAGTGGTGTTGATAAACATGAAGAGCTTGAAAATTTGTGAAATATATGATGAGCTTCAAAAGGTGTAAAAAATATGAAGACCTTCAAAAGGTGTCAAAAATATGAGGAGCATGAAACGGTCTGAAAAATAGGAGGAGCATGAAGCGGTGTTGAAAAAAATGAAGAGCTTGAAAAGGTGTGAAATATATGAAGAGCTTCAAAAGGTGTCAAAATTATGAGGAGCATGAAACGGTCTGAAAAATAGGAGGAGCATGAAGCGGTGTTGAAAAACATGAAGAGCCTGAAAAGGTGTGAAAAATATGAACAGCTTCAAAAGGTGTGAAAAATAGGAGGAGTATGAAACGGTCTGAAAAATAGGAGGGGCAAGAAGCAGTGTTGAAAAAAAAAACAGCCTGAAAACATGTGAAAAATATGAAGAGCTTCAATAGGTGTGAAAAATATGAAGAGCTTCAAAAGGTGTTTAAAATGAGATGAGCATGAAACGGTTTGAAAAATAGGAGGAGCATCAAGCGTTGTTGAAAACCATGAAGAGCCTGAAAAGGTGTGAAAAATATGAAGAGCTTCAAAAGGTGTCAAAATTATGAGGAGCAAGAAACGGTCTGAAAAATAGGAGGAGCATGAAGCGGGGTTCAAAAACATGAAGAGCCTGAAAAGGTGTGAAAAATAGGAAGAGCTTCAAAAGCTGTCAAAAATGTAAGGAGCATGAAACGGTCTGAAAAATAGGAGGAGCGTGAAACAGTGTTCAAAAACATGAACAGCCTGAAAAGCTGTGAAAACTATGAAGAGCTTATAAAGGTGTAAAAAATATGAGGAGCATGAAACATTCTGAAATATAGGAGGATCATGAAACGTTGTTCAAAAACATGAAGAGCTTGAAAAGGTGTGAAAAATATGAAGAGCCTCAAAACGTGTCATAAATATGAGGAGTATGAAACGGTCTGGAAATAGCAGTATCATGAAGCGGTGTTGAAAAACATGAAGAGCGTGAAAAGGTGTGAAATATATGAAGAGCTTCAAAAGGTGTGAAAAATATGAGAAGCTTCAAAAAGTGTCAAAAATATGAAGAGCATGACATGGTCTGAAAAATAGGAGTAGCATGAAACGGTGTTAAAAAACATTAAGAGCCTGAAAAGTTGTGAAAAATATGAAGAGCTTCAAAAGGTGTGAAATACATGAGGAGCATGAAACGCTGTGAAAAATAGGAGGAGCGTGAAGCGGTGTTCAAAAACATGAAGAGCCTGAAAAGGTTTGAAATATTTAAAGAGCTTCAAAAGCTCTCAAAAATATGAGGAGCATGAAACGGTCTGTCAAATAGAAGGAGCATGAAACGTTGTTGAAAACATGAAGAGCCTGAAAAGGTGTGAAAAATATGAAGAGATTCTAAAGGTGTCAAAATATGAGGAGCATGGAACGGTCTGAAAAATATGAGGAACATGAAGTGGTGTTGAAAAACATGAAGAGCCTGAAAAGGTGTGAAATATATGAAGAGCTTCAAAACATGTAAAAATATGAGGAGCATGAAACGGTCTGAAAAATAGGAGGAGCAAGAAGCGGTGTTGAAAAACATGAAGTGCCTGAAAAGGTGTCAAAAATATGAAGAGATTCAAAAGGTGTGAAAAATATGAGGAGCTTGAAACGTTATGAAAAATAGGAGGAGCATGAAACGATGTTGAAACACATGAAGTGCCTGAAAATGTGTCAAAAATATGAAGAGCTTCAAAATTGTGAAAAATATGAGGAGCATGAAACGGTCTGAAAAATAGGAGGAGCATGAAACGGTGTTCAAAAACATGAAGATACTAAAAAGTTGTGAAAAATATGAAGAGCTTCAAAACATGTCAAAAATATGAGGAGCATGAAACGGTCTCAAAAATAGGAGGAACATGAAGCGGTGTTCAAACACATGAAGAGCCTGAAATTGTGTGAAAAATATGAAAACCTTCAAAAGGTGTCAAAATTATGAGGAGCAGGAAACGGTCTGAAAAATAGGAGGAACATGATGCGGTGTTCAAAAATATGAAGAGCCTGAAAAGGTGTGAAAAATATGAAGAGCTTCAAAAGGTGTCAAAAATATGAGGACCATGAAACGGTCTGAAAAATAGGAGGAGCATGAAACGGTCTGAAAAATAGAAGGAGAATGATATGGTGTTCAAAAACATGAAGGGCCTGAAAAGGTGTAAAAAATATGAAGAGCTTCAAAAGGTGTCAAAAATATGAGGAGCATGAATCGGTCTGAAAAATAGGAGGAGCATGAAGCGGTGTTCAAAAACATGAAGAGCCTGAAAAGGTGTGAGAAATATGAAGAGCTTCAAAAGCTTTCAAAAATATGAGGAGCATGAAACGGTCTGAAAAATAGGAGGAGAATGAAGAGGTCTGAAAAAGAAGAAGAGCCTGAAAAGGAGTGAAAAATATGAAGAGCTTCAAAAGCTGTGAAATACATGAGGAGCATGAAACTGTCTGCAAAATACGAGCAGCATGAAGCGGTGTTCAAAAACATGAAGAGCCTGAAAAGGTGTGAAAAATATGAACAGCTTCAAAAGGTGTCTAAAATATGAGGACCATGAAACGGTCTGAAAAATAGGAGGACCATGATACGCTCTGAAAAATAGGAGGAGCATGAAATGGTGTTGAAAAACATGAAGAGCCTGAAAAGGTGTGAAAAATATGAAGAGCTTCAAAAGATGTGAAATACAAGAGGAGCATGAAACGGTCTGTAAAATAGGAGGAGCATGAAGCGGTGTTCAAAAACATGGAGACCCTGAAAAGGTGTGAAAAATATGAAGAGCTTCAAAAAGTGTCAAAATTGTGAGGAGCATGAAACAGTCTGAAAAATAGGAAGAGCATGAAGTGGTGTTGAAAAACATGAAGAGCCTGAAAAGGTGTGAAAAATATGAAGAGCTTCAAACGGTGTGAAATACAAGAGGAGCATGAAACGGTCTGAAAAATAGGAAGAGCATGAAGCTGGGCTCAAACACATGAAGAGCCTGAAAAGCTGTGAAAAATATGAAGAGCTTCAAAAGGTGTCAAAAATAAGAGGAGCAAGAAACGGTCTGAAAAATAGGAGGAGCATGAAGCGGTGTTGAAAAATATTAAGAGCCTGAAAAAGTGTGAAAAATATGAAGAGCTTCAAAAGGTGTAAAAAATATGAGGAGCAAAAATGTTCAGAAAAATAGGAGAAACATGAAACGGTCTGAAAAATAGGAGGAGCATGAAGTGGTGTTGAAAAACATAAAGAGCCTGAAAAGGTGGGAAAATATGAATAGCTTCAAAAGGTCTCAAAAATATGAGGAGCATGAAATTGTCTGAAAAATAGGGGGATCATTAAGTGGTGTTGAAAATCATGAAGAGCCTGAAAAGTTGTGAAAAATATGAAGAGCTTCAAAAGGTTTGAAAAATAGGAGGAGCATGAAGTGGTGCTCAAAAACATGAAGAGCCTGAAAAGGTGTGAAAAATATGAAGAGCTTCAAAAGGTGTCAAAAATTAGATGAGCATGAAACGGTGTGAAAAATAGGAGGAGCATGAAATGGTGTTGAAAAAAATGAAGAGCCTGAAAAGGTGTGAAAAATATGAAAAGCTTCAAAAGGTGTCAAATATATGAGGAGCATGAAACGGTCTGAAAAATAGGAGGAGAATGAAGCGGTGTTCAAAAACATGAAGAGCCTCAAAAGGTGTCAAAAATCTGAGGAGCATGAAGCGGTCTGAAAAATAGGAGGAGCATGAAGCGGTGTTCAAAAACATGAAGAGCCTGAAAAGGTGTGAATATTATGAAGAGCTTCAAAAGGTGTCAAATATATGAGGAGCATGAAACGGTCTGAAGAATAGGAGAAACATGAAGCGGTGTTGAAAAACATGAAGAGTCTGAAAACGTGTGAAAATAAAAAGAGCTTCAAAAATATGAAAAATATGAAGAGCTTCAAAAGTTGTGAAAAATATGAAGAGCTTCAAAAGGTGTCAAAAATGAGATAAGCATGAAACGGTCTGAAAAATAGGAGGAGCATGAAGCGTTGTTGAAAATCATGAAGAGCCTGAAAAGGTGTGAAAAATATGAAAAGCTTCAAAAGTAGTGAAAAATATGAAGAGCTTCAAAAGGTGTCAAAATGAGATGAACATCAAACGGTCTGAAAAATAGGAGGAGCATGAACTGGTGTTGAAAAAAATGAAAATCATGAAAAGGTGGGAAATATATGAAGAGCTTCAAAAGCTCTCCAAAATATGAGGAGAATGAAACGGTTTCCAAAATAGGAGGAGCATGAAATGGTGTTGAAAAACATGAAGAGCCTGAAAAGGTGTGAAAAATATGAAGAGCTTCAAAAGGTGTGAAATACATGAGAAGGATTAAACGGTCTGAAAAATAGGAGGAGCATGAAGCGGAGTTGAGAAACTTGAAGAGCCTGAAAACGTGTGAAAAATATGAAGAGCTTCAAAATGTGTCAAAAATACGAAAAGCATGAAACGGTCTGAAAAATAGGAGGGTCATGAAGCGGTGTTCAAAAACATGAAGAGCCTGAAAAGATTTGAAAGATATGAAGAACTTCAAAAGGTGTCAAAAATATGAGGAGCATGAAACGGTCTGAAAAATAGGAGGAGCATGAAACGTAGATCAAAAACATGAAGAGCCTGAAAAGGTGTGAAAAATATGAAGAGCTTCAAAAGGTGTGAAATACGTGAAGAGCATGAAACGGTCTGAAAAATAGTAGGAGCATGAAGCGGTGTTCAAAAACATGAAGAGCCTCAAAAGGTGTCAAAAATCTGAGGAGCATGAAACGGTCTGAAAAATAGGAGGAGCATGAAGCGGTGTTGAAAAACATGAAGAGCCTGAAAAGGTGTGAAAAATATGAAGAGGTTCAAAAGGTGTCAAAAATATGAGGAGTATGAAACGGTCTGAAAAATAGGAGGAGCTTGAAGCGGTGTTGAAAAACATGAAGAGCCTGAAAAAGTGTGAAAAATATGAAGAGCTTCAAAAGGTGTCAAAAATATGAGGAGCATGAAATGGTCAGAAAATTAGGAGGAGCTTGAAACGGTCTGAAAAATAGGAGGAGAATGAAACGATGTTCAAAAACATGAAGAGCCTGAAAAGCTTTGAAAAATATGAAGAGCTTCAAAAGGTGTCAAAAATTTGAGGAGCATGAAACGGTCTGAAAAATAGGAGGAGAATGAAACGGTGTTCAAAAACATGAAGAGCCTGAAAAGCTGTGAAAAATATGAACAGCTTCAAAAGGTGTCTAAAATATGAGGACCATGAAACGGTCTGAAAAATAGGAGGACCATGATACGCTCTGAAAAATAGGAGGAGCATGAAATGGTGTTGAAAAACATGAAGAGCCTGAAAAGGTGTGAAAAATATGAAGAGCTTCAAAAGGTGTGAAATACGTGAAGAGCATGAAACGGTCTGTAAAATAGGAGGAGCATGAAGCGGTGTTCAAAAACATGGAGACCCTGAAAAGGTGTGAAAAATATGAAGAGCTTCAAAAAGTGTCAAAATTGTAAGGAGCAGGAAACAGTCTGAAAAATAGGAAGAGCATGAAGTGGTGTTGAAAAACATGAAGAGCCTGAAAAGGTGTGAAAAATATGAAGAGCTTCAAACGGTGTGAAATACAAGAGGAGCATGAAACGGTCTGAAAAATAGGAAGAGCATGAAGCTGGGCTCAAACACATGAAGAGCCTGAAAAGCTGTGAAAAATATGAAGAGCTTCAAAAGGTGTCAAAAATAAGAGGAGCAAGAAACGGTCTGAAAAATAGGAGGAGCATGAAGCGGTGTTGAAAAATATTAAGAGCCTGAAAAAGTGTGAAAAATATGAAGAGCTTCAAAAGGTGTAAAAAATATGAGGAGCAAAAATGTTCAGAAAAATAGGAGGAACATGAAACGGTCTGAAAAATAGGAGGAGCATGAAGTGGTGTTGAAAAACATAAAGAGCCTGAAAAGGTGGGAAAATATGAATAGCTTCAAAAGGTCTCAAAAATATGAGGAGCATGAAATTGTCTGAAAAATAGGGGGATCATTAAGTGGTGTTGAAAATCATGAAGAGCCTGAAAAGTTGTGAAAAATATGAAGAGCTTCAAAAGGTTTGAAAAATAGGAGGAGCATGAAGTGGTGCTCAAAAACATGAAGAGCCTGAAAAGGTGTGAAAAATATGAAGAGCTTCAAAAGGTGTCAAAAATTAGATGAGCATGAAACGGTGTGAAAAATAGGAGGAGCATGAAATGGTGTTGAAAAAAATGAAGAGCCTGAAAAGGTGTGAAAAATATGAAAAGCTTCAAAAGGTGTCAAATATATGAGGAGCATGAAACGGTCTGAAAAATAGGAGGAGCATGAAGCGGTGTTCAAAAACATGAAGAGCCTCAAAAGGTGTCAAAAATCTGAGGAGCATGAAACGGTCTGAAAAATAGGAGGAGCATGAAGCGGTGTTCAAAAACATGAAAAAATATAAAGATAAATAAAATAAATATAAAAAAAAACATGAAGAGCCTGAAAACGTGTGAAATAATGAAGAGCTTCAAAAGGTGTCAAAAATATGAGGAGAATGAAACAATCTGCAAAATAGGAGGAGCTTGAAATTGTGTTCAAAATCATCAATAGCCTGAAAAGGTGTGAAAAATATGAATAGTTTCAAAACGTGTGAAATACATGAGGAGGATTAAATGGTCTGAAAATAGGAGGAGCATGAATTGGTGTTGAAAAACATGAAGAGCCTGAAAAGTTGTCAAATATATGAGGAGCATGAAGCGGTCTGAAAAATAGGAGGAGCATGAAGTGGTGCTGAAAAACATGAAGAGCCTGAAAAGGTGTGAAAAATATGAAGAGCTTAAAAATGTGTCAAATATATGAGGAGCATCAAACGGTCTGAAAAATAGGAGGAGCATGAAATGGTGTTCAAAAACATGAAGAGCCTGAAAACAGTGTGAAAAATATGAAGAGATTCAAAACGTTCCAAAAATATGAGGAGCATGAAACGGTCTGAAAAATAGAATCAGCCTGAAGCGGTGTTGAAAAACCTTAAGAGCCAGAAAACGTGTGAAAAATATGAAGAGCTTCAAAAGGTGTGAAAAATATGAAGAGCTTCAAAAGGTGTCAAAAATTAGATGAGCATGAAACGGTGTGAAAAATAGGAGGAGCATGAAATGGTGTTGACAAAAATGAAGAGCCTGAAAAGGTGTGAAAAATATGAAAAGCTTCAAAAGGTGTCAAATATATGAGGAGCATGAAACGGTCTGAAAAAAAGGAGGAGCATGAAGCGGTGTTCAAAAACCTGAAGAGCCTCAAAAGGTGTCAAAAATCTGAGGAGCATGAAACGGTCTGAAAAATAGGAGGAGCATGAAGCGGTGTTCAAAAACATGAAGAGCCTGAAAAGGTGTGAAAAATATGAAGAGCTTCAAAAGGTGTCAAAAATATGAGGAGCATGAAACGGTCTGAAAAATAGGAGGAGCATGAAGCGGTGTTCAAAAACATAAAGAGCCTGAAAAGGTGTGAAAAATATGAAAAGCTTCAAAAGGTGTCAAATATGTGAGGAGCATGAAACGGTCTGAAGAATAGGAGAAACATGAAGCGGTGTTGAAAAACATGAAGAGACTGAAAACGTGTGAAAATATGAAGAGCTTCAAAAATATGAAAAATATGAAGAGCTTCAAAAGTTGTGAAAAATATGAAGAGCTTCAAAAGGTGTCAAAAATGAGATGAGCATGAAACGGTCTGAAAAATATGAGGAGCATGAAGCCGTGTTGAAAATCATGAAGAGCCTGAAAAGGTGTGAAAAATATGAAAAGCTTCAAAAGTAGTGAAAAATATGAAGAGCTTCAAAAGGTGTCAAAATGAGATGAGCATGAAACGGTCTGAAAAATAGGGGGAGCATGAAGTGGTGTTGAAAAAAATGAAAAGCATGAAAAGGTGTGAAATATATGAAGAGCTTCAAAAGCTGTCCAAAATATGAGGAGAATGAAACGGTTTCCAAAATAGGAGGAGCATGAAATGGTTTTCAAAAACACGAAGAGCCTGAAAAGGTGTGAAAAATATGAAGAGCGTCAAAAGGTGTGAAATACATGAGGAGGATTAAACGGTCTGAAAAAGGAGGAGCATGAAGCGGTGTTGAGAAACTTGAAGAGCCTGAAAACGTGTGAAAAATATGAAGAACTTCAAAAGGTGTGAAAAATATGAAGAGCTTCAAAATGTGTCAAAAATATGAAAAGCATGAAACGGTCTGAAAAATAGAAGGATCATGAAGCGGTGTTCAAAAACATGAAGAGCCTGAAAAGATTTGAAAGATATGAAGAGCTTCAAAAGGTGTCAAAAATATGAGGAGCATGAAACGGTCTGAAAAATAGGAGGAGCATGAAACGGTGATCAAAAACATGAAGAGCCTGAAAAGGTGTGAAAAATATGAAGAGCTTCAAAAGGTGTGAAATACATGAGGAGCATGAATCGGTCTGAAAAATATGAGATGCATGAAGTTCTGTGGAAAAACATGAAGAGACTGAAAAGGTGTGAAAAATATGAAGAGCTTCAAAAGGTGTGAAATACATGAGGAGCACGAAAAGGTCTGAAAAATAGGAGGAGCATGAAGCGGTGTTGAAAAATATGAAGAGCCTGAAAAGGTGTGAAAAATATGAAGAGCTTCAAAAGGTGTCAAAAATATTAGGAGTATGAAACGGTCTGAAAAATAGGAGGAGCATGAAGCGGTGTTCAAAAACATGAAGAGCCTCAAAAGGTGTCAAAAATCTGAGGAGCATGAAACGGTCTGAAAAATAGGAGGAGCATGAAGCGGTGTTCAAAAACATGAAAAAATATAAAGATAAATAAAATAAATATAAAAAAAAACATGAAGAGCCTGAAAACGTGTGAAATAATGAAGAGCTTCAAAAGGTGTCAAAAATATGAGGAGAATGAAACAATCTGCAAAATAGGAGGAGCTTGAAATTGTGTTCAAAATCATCAATAGCCTGAAAAGGTGTGAAAAATATGAATAGTTTCAAAACGTGTGAAATACATGAGGAGGATTAAATGGTCTGAAAATAGGAGGAGCATGAATTGGTGTTGAAAAACATGAAGAGCCTGAAAAGTTGTCAAATATATGAGGAGCATGAAGCGGTCTGAAAAATAGGAGGAGCATGAAGTGGTGCTGAAAAACATGAAGAGCCTGAAAAGGTGTGAAAAATATGAAGAGCTTAAAAATGTGTCAAATATATGAGGAGCATCAAACGGTCTGAAAAATAGGAGGAGCATGAAATGGTGTTCAAAAACATGAAGAGCCTGAAAACAGTGTGAAAAATATGAAGAGATTCAAAACGTTCCAAAAATATGAGGAGCATGAAACGGTCTGAAAAATAGAATCAGCCTGAAGCGGTGTTGAAAAACCTTAAGAGCCAGAAAACGTGTGAAAAATATGAAGAGCTTCAAAAGGTGTGAAAAATATGAAGAGCTTCAAAAGGTGTCAAAAATTAGATGAGCATGAAACGGTGTGAAAAATAGGAGGAGCATGAAATGGTGTTGACAAAAATGAAGAGCCTGAAAAGGTGTGAAAAATATGAAAAGCTTCAAAAGGTGTCAAATATATGAGGAGCATGAAACGGTCTGAAAAAAAGGAGGAGCATGAAGCGGTGTTCAAAAACCTGAAGAGCCTCAAAAGGTGTCAAAAATCTGAGGAGCATGAAACGGTCTGAAAAATAGGAGGAGCATGAAGCGGTGTTCAAAAACATGAAGAGCCTGAAAAGGTGTGAAAAATATGAAGAGCTTCAAAAGGTGTCAAAAATATGAGGAGCATGAAACGGTCTGAAAAATAGGAGGAGCATGAAGCGGTGTTCAAAAACATAAAGAGCCTGAAAAGGTGTGAAAAATATGAAAAGCTTCAAAAGGTGTCAAATATGTGAGGAGCATGAAACGGTCTGAAGAATAGGAGAAACATGAAGCGGTGTTGAAAAACATGAAGAGACTGAAAACGTGTGAAAATATGAAGAGCTTCAAAAATATGAAAAATATGAAGAGCTTCAAAAGTTGTGAAAAATATGAAGAGCTTCAAAAGGTGTCAAAAATGAGATGAGCATGAAACGGTCTGAAAAATATGAGGAGCATGAAGCGGTGTTGAAAATCATGAAGAGCCTGAAAAGGTGTGAAAAATATGAAAAGCTTCAAAAGTAGTGAAAAATATGAAGAGCTTCAAAAGGTGTCAAAATGAGATGAGCATGAAACGGTCTGAAAAATAGGGGGAGCATGAAGTGGTGTTGAAAAAAATGAAAAGCATGAAAAGGTGTGAAATATATGAAGAGCTTCAAAAGCTGTCCAAAATATGAGGAGAATGAAACGGTTTCCAAAATAGGAGGAGCATGAAATGGTTTTCAAAAACACGAAGAGCCTGAAAAGGTGTGAAAAATATGAAGAGCGTCAAAAGGTGTGAAATACATGAGGAGGATTAAACGGTCTGAAAAAGGAGGAGCATGAAGCGGTGTTGAGAAACTTGAAGAGCCTGAAAACGTGTGAAAAATATGAAGAACTTCAAAAGGTGTGAAAAATATGAAGAGCTTCAAAATGTGTCAAAAATATGAAAAGCATGAAACGGTCTGAAAAATAGAAGGATCATGAAGCGGTGTTCAAAAACATGAAGAGCCTGAAAAGATTTGAAAGATATGAAGAGCTTCAAAAGGTGTCAAAAATATGAGGAGCATGAAACGGTCTGAAAAATAGGAGGAGCATGAAACGGTGATCAAAAACATGAAGAGCCTGAAAAGGTGTGAAAAATATGAAGAGCTTCAAAAGGTGTGAAATACATGAGGAGCATGAATCGGTCTGAAAAATATGAGATGCATGAAGTTCTGTGGAAAAACATGAAGAGACTGAAAAGGTGTGAAAAATATGAAGAGCTTCAAAAGGTGTGAAATACATGAGGAGCACGAAAAGGTCTGAAAAATAGGAGGAGCATGAAGCGGTGTTGAAAAATATGAAGAGCCTGAAAAGGTGTGAAAAATATGAAGAGCTTCAAAAGGTGTCAAAAATATTAGGAGTATGAAACGGTCTGAAAAATAGGAGAAGCATGAAACGGTTTTGAAAAACATGAAGAGCCTGAAAAGGTGTGAAAAATATGAAGAGCTTCAAAAGGTGTCAAAAATATGAGGAGCATGAAACGGTCTGAAAAATATGAGGAGCATGAAGCGGTGTTTAAAAACATGAAGATCCTGAAAAGGTGTGAAAAATATGAAGGGCTTCAAAAGGTGTCAAAATGAGATGAGCATGAAACGCTCTGAAAAATAGGAGGAGCATGAAGTGGTGTTGGAAAAAATGAAAAGCCTGAAAAGGTGTGAAACATATGAAGAGCTTCAAAAGGTGTCAAAAATATGAGGAGAATGAAACGATCTGCAAAATAGGAGGAGCTTGAAATTGTGTTCAAAATCATGAATAGCCTGAAAAGGTGTGAAAAATATGAATAGTTTCAAAAGGTGTGAAATACATGAGGAGGATTAAACGGTCTCAAAATAGGAGGAGCATGAAGTGGTGTTGAAAAACATGAAGAGCCTGAAAAGTTGTCAAATATATGAGGAGCATGAAGCGGTCTGAAAAATAGGAGGAGCATGAAGTGGTGTTGAAAAAGATGAAGAGCCTGAAAAGGTGTGAAAAATATGAAGAGCTTAAATATGTGTCAAATATATGAGGAGCATCAAACGGTCTGAAAAATAGGAGGAGCATGAAACGGTGTTCAAAAACATGAAGAGCCTGAAAAAGTGTGAAAAATATGAAGAGATTCAAAACGTGTCAAAAATATGAGGAGCATGAAACGGTCTGAAAAATAGAATCAGCATGAAGCGGTGTTGAAAAACCTTAAGAGCCAGAAAACGTGTGAAAAATATGAAGAGCTTCAAAAGGTGTGAAAAATATGAAGAGCTTCAAAAGGTGTCAAAAATTACATGAGCATGAAACGGTGTGAAAAATAGGAGGAGCATGAAATGGTGTTGAAAAAAATGAAGAGCCTGAAAAGGTGTGAAAAATATGAAAAGCTTCAAAAGGTGTCAAATATATGAGGAGCATGAAACGGTCTGAAAAATAGGAGGAGCATGCAGCGGTGTTCAAAAACATGAAGAGCCTCAAAAGGTGTCAAAAAATCTGAGGAGCATGAAACGGTCTGAAAAATAGGAGGAGCATGAAGCGGTGTTCAAAAACATGAAGAGCCTGAAAAGGTGTGAAAATTATGAAGAGCTTCAAAAGGTGTCAAAAATATGAGGAGCATGAAACGGTCTGAAAAATAGGAGGAGCATGAAGCGGTGTTCAAAAACATAAAGAGCCTGAAAAGGTGTGAAAAATATGAAAAGCTTCAAAAGTTGTCAAATATGTGAGGAGCATGAAACGGTCTGAAGAATAGGAGAAACATGAAGCGGTGTTGAAAAACATGAAGAGACTGAAAACGTGTGAAAATATGAAGAGCTTCAAAAATATGAAAAATATGAAGAGCTTCAAAAGTTGTGAAAAATATGAAGAGCTTCAAAAGGTGTCAAAAATGAGATGAGCATGAAACGGTCTGAAAAATATGAGGAGCATGAAGTGGTGTTGAAAATCATGAAGAGCCTGAAAAGGTGTGAAAAATATGAAAAGCTTCAAAAGTAGTGAAAAATATGAAGAGCTTCAAAAGGTGTCAAAATGAGATGAGCATGAAACGGTCTGAAAAATAGGAGGAGCATGAAACGGTTTTGAAAAACATGAAGAGCCTGAAAAGGTGTGAAAAATATGAAGAGCTTCAAAAGGTGTGAAAAATATTAGGAGTATGAAACGGTCTGAAAAATAGAATCAGCATGAAGCGGTGTTGAAAAACCTTAAGAGCCAGAAAACGTGTGAAAAATATGAAGAGCTTCAAAAGGTGTGAAAAATATGAAGAGCTTCAAAAGGTGTGAAAAATATGAAGAGCTTCAAAAGGTGTCAAAAATATTAGGAGTATGAAACGGTCTGAAAAATAGAATCAGCATGAAGCGGTGTTGAAAAACCTTAAGAGCCAGAAAACGTGTGAAAAATATGAAGAGCTTCAAAAGGTGTGAAAAATATGAAGAGCTTCAAAAGGTGTCAAAATTATGAGGAGCAGGAAACGGTCTGAAAAATAGGAGGAACATCATGTGGTGTTCAAAAATATGAAGAGCCTGAAAAGGTGTGAAAAATATGAAGAGCTTCAAAAGGTGTCAAAAATATGAGGACCTTGAAACGGTCTGAAAAATAGGAGGAGCATGAAACGGTCTGAAAAATAGGAGGAGAATGAAATGGTGTTAAAAAACATGAAGGGCCTGAAAAGGTGTAAAAAATATGAAGAGCTTCAAAAGGTGTCAAAAATATGAGGAGCATGAAACAGTCTGAAAAATACGAGGAGAATGATGCGGTGTTGTAAAACATGAAGAACCTGAAAAGGTGTGAAAAATATGAATAGCTTTAAAAGGTGTCAAAAATATGAGGAGCATGAAACGGTCTGAAAAATAGGAGGAGCATGAAGCGGTCTGAAAAATAAGAGGAGCATGAAGCGGTGTTGAAAAACATGAAGAGCCTGAAAAGTTGTGAAAAATATGAAGAGCTTCAGCGGGTGTGAAATACATGAGGAGAATGAAACGGTCTGTAAAATAGGATTAGCATGAAGCGCTGTTCAAAAAAATGAAGAGCCTGGAAACCTGTGAAAAATATGAAGACCTTCAAAAGATGTGAAATATATGAGGAGCATGAAAAGTTCTGAAAAATTGGAGGAGCATGAAGCGGTGTTGAAAAACATGAAGAGCCTGAAAACGTGAGAAAACTATGAAGAGCTTCAAAAATGTGAAAAATAGGAAGAGCTTCAAAAGGTGTCAAAAATATGAGGAGCTTGAAACGGTCTGAAAAATAGGAGGAGCATGAAGCGGTCTGAAAAATAAGAGGAGCATGAAGTGGTGTTGAAAAACATGAAGAGCCTGAAAAGGTGTGAAAAATATGAAGAGCTTCAAAGGGTGTGAAATACAAGAGGAGCATGAAACGGTCTGAAAAATAGGAAGAGCATGAAGCTGGGCTCAAACACATGAAGAGCCTGAAAAGCTGTGAAAAATATGAAGAGCTTCAAAAGTTGTCAAAAATAAGAGGAGCAAGAAACGGTCTGAAAAATAGGAGGAGCATGAAGCGGTGTTGAAAAACATGAAGAGCCTGAAAAGGTGTGAAAAATATGAAGAGCTTCAAAAGGTGTAAAAAATATGAGGAGCAAAAATGGTCAGAAAAATAGGAGGAACATGAAACGGTCTGAAAAATAGGAGGAGCATGAAGTGGTGTTGAAAAACATGAAGAGCCTGAAAAGGTGGGAAAATATGAATAGCTTCAAATGGTCTCAAAAACATGAGGAGCATTAAATTGTCTGAAAAATAGGGGCATCATGAAGCGGTGTTGAAAATCATGAAGAGCATGAAAAGGTGTGAAAAATATGAAGAGCTTCAAAAGGTATGAAAAATAGGAGGAGCATGAAGTGGTGCTCAAAAACATGAAGAGCCTGAAAAGGTGTGAAAAATAACAAGAGTTTCAAAAGGTGTGAAAAATATGAGGAGAATGAAACGGTCTGAAAAATAGGAGGAGCATGAAACGGTGTTCAAAACATGAAGAGACTGAAAAGTTGTGAAAAATATGAAGAGCTTCAAAAGGTGTCAAAAATATGAGGAGCATGAAACTGTCTGAAATATAGGAGGCACATGAAACGGTGTTGAAAAACATGAAGAGCCTGAAGAAGTGTGAAAAATATGAAGAGCTTCAAAACATGTCAAAAATATGAGGAGCATGAAACGGTCTGAAAAATAGGAGGAGCAAGAAGCGGTGTTGAAAAACATGAAGTGCCTGAAAAGGTGTCAAAAATATGAAGAAATTCAAAAGGTGTGAAAAATATGAGGAGCTTGAAACGGTCTGAAAAATAGGAGGAGCATGAAACGGTGTTGAAAAACATGAAGTGCCTGAAAAGGGGTCAAAAATATGAAGAGCTTCAAAAGGTGTGAAAAATATGAGGAGCTTGAAACGGTCTGAAAAATAGGAAGAGCATGAAACGGTGTTCAAAAACATGAAGTACCTGAAACGTTGTGAAAAATATGAAGAGCTTCAAAACATGTCAAAAATATGAGGAGCATGAAACGGTCTGAAAATTAGGAGGAGCAAGAAGCGGTGTTGAAAAACATGAACAGCCTGAAAGATGTGAAATATATGAAGAGCTTCAAAGGGTTTCAAAATGAGATGAGCATGAAACGGTCTAAAAAATAGACGGGCATGAAGTGGTGTTGAAAACCATGAACAGCCTGAAAAGGTGTGAAAAATATGAACAGTTTCAAAAGGTGTCAAAAATATGAGGAGCAATAAACGGTCTGAAAAATAGGAGCAGCATGAAACGGTGTTCAAAAACATGAAGAGCCTGAAAAGGTGTGAACAATATGAAGAGATTCAAAAGGTGTCAAAAATATGAGGAGCATGAAACGGTCTCAAAAATAGGAGGAACATGAAGCGGTGTTCAAACACATGAAGAGCCTGAAATTGTGTGAAAAATATGAAAACCTTCAAAAGGTGTCAAAATAATGAGGAGCAGGAAACGGTCTGAAAAATAGGAGGAACATGATGCAGTGTTCAAAAACATGAAGAGCCTGAAAAGGTGTGAAAAATATGAAGAGCTTCAAAAGGTGTCAAAAATATGAGGAGCCTGACACGGTCTGAAAAATAGGAGAAGCATGAAGTGGTGTTGAAAAAGATGAAGAGCCTGAAAACGTGTGAAAAATATGAAGAAGTTCAAAAGGTGTGAAAAATATGAAGAGCTTCAAAAGGTGTCAAAAATATGAGGAGCATGAAATGGTCTGAAAAATAGGAGGAGCATGAAGCGGTGTTTAAAAACATGAAGAGCCTGAAAAGGTGTGAAAAAAATGAAGGGCTTCAAAAGGTGTGAAAAATATGAGGTGCATGAAATGGTCAGAAAAATAGGAGGAGCATGAAGCGGTGTTGAAAAACATGAAGAGGCTGAAAATGTGTGAAAAATATGAAGAGCTTCAAACGGTGTCAAAAATATGAGGACCATGAAACGGTCTGAAAAATACGAGGAGCATGAAACGGTCATCAAAAACATGAAGAGCCTGAAAGGGTGTGGAAAAATGAAGAGCTTCAAAAGGTGTGAAATACATGAGGAGCATGAAATGGTCTGAAAAATAGGAGGATTATGAAACGGTGTTCAAAAACATGAAGAGCCTGAAAAGCTGTGAAAAATAGGAAAAGCTGCAAAACGTGTCAAAATATGAGGAGCATGAAACGGTCTGAAAAATTGCAGGAGCATGAAGCGGTGTTGAAAAACATGAAGAGTCTGAAAAAGTGTGAAAAATATGAAGAGCTTCAAAAGGTGTCAAAAATGAGATGAGACTGAAACTGTCTGAAAAATAGTAGAAGCATGAAGCGGTGTCGAAAATCATGAACAGCCTGAAATGGTGTGAAAAATATGAAGAGTTTCAAAAGGTGTCAAAATGAGATGAGCATGAAACCCTCTGAAAAATAGGAGGAGCATGAAGTGGTGTTGAAAAAAATGAAAAGCCTGAAAATGTGTGAAACTTATGAAGAGCTTCAAAAGGTGTCAAAAATATGAGGAGAATGAAACAATCTGCAAAATAGGAGGAGCTTGAAATTGTGTTCAAAATCATGAATAGCCTGAAAATGTGTGAAAAATATGAATAGTTTCAAAAGGTGTGAAATACATGAGGAGGATTAAACGGTCTGAAAATAGGAGGAGCATGAAGTGGTGTAGAAAAACATGAAGAGCCTGAAAAGTTGTCAAATATATGAGGAGCATGAAGCGGTCTGAAAAATAGGAGGAGCATGAAGTGGTGTTGAAAAAGATGAAGAGCCTGAAAAAGTGTGAAAAATATGAAGAGCTTAAAAATGTGTCAAATATATGATGAGCATGAAACGGTCTGAAAAATAGGAGGAGCATGAAACGGTGTTCAAAAACATGAAGAGCCTGAAAAAGTGTGAAAAATATGAAGAGATTCAAAACGTGTCAAAAATATGAGGAGCATGAAACGGTCTGAAAAATAGAATCAGCATGAAGCGGTGTTGAAAAACCTTAAGAGCCAGAAAACGTGTGAAAAATATGAAGAGCTTCAAAAGGTGTGAAAAATATGAGGAGCATGAACTGGTCTGAAAAATAGGAGGAGCATGAAGCCATGTTCAAAAACATAAAGAGCCTGAAAAGGTGTGAAAAATATGAAAAGCTTCAAAAGGTGTCAAATATATGAGGAGCATGAAACGGTCTGAAGAATAGGAGAAACATGAAGCGGTGTTGAAAAACATGAAGAGTCTGAAAACGTGTGAAAATATGAAGAGCGTCAAAAATATGAAAAATATGAAGAGCTTCAAAAGTTGTGAAAAATATGAAGAGCTTCAAAAGGTGTCAAAAATGAGATGAGCATGAAACGGTCTGAAAAATATGAGGAGCATGAAGCGGTGTTGAAAATCATGAAGAGCCTGAAAAGGTGTGAAAAATATGAAAAGCTTCAAAAGTAGTGAAAAATATGAAGAGCTTCAAAAGGTGTCAAAATGAGATGAGCGTGAAACGGTCTGAAAAATAGGAGGAGCATGAAGTGATGTTGAAAAAAATGAGAAGCATGAAAAGATGTGAAATGTATGAAGAGCTTCAAAAGCTGTCCAAAATATGAGGAGAATGAAACGGTTTCCAAAATAGGAGGAGCATGAAATGGTGTTCAAAAACATGAAGAGCCTGAAAAGGTGTGAAAAATATGAAGAGCGTCAAAAGGTGTGAAATACATGAGGAGGATTAAACGGTCTGAAAATTAGGAGGAGTATGAAGCGGTGTTGAGGAACTTGAAGAGCCTGAAAACGTGTGAAAAATATGAAGAACTTCAAAAGGTGTGAAAAATATGAAGAGCTTCAAAATGTGTCAAAAATATGAAAAGCATGAAACGGTCTGAAAAATAGGAGGATCATGAAGCGGTGTTCAAAAACATGAAGAGCCTGAAAAGATTTGAAAGATATGAAGAGCTTCAAAAGGTGTCAAAAATATGAGGAGCATGAAACGGTCTGAAAAATAGGAGGAGCATGAAACGGTGATCAAAAACATGAAGAGCCTGAAAAGGTGTGAAAAATATGAAGAGCTTCAAAAGGTGTGAAATACATGAGGAGCATGAAACGGTCTGAAGAATAGGAGAAACATGAAGCGGTGTTGAAAAACATGAAGAGTCTGAAAACGTGTGAAAATATGAAGAGCGTCAAAAATATGAAAAATATGAAGAGCTTCAAAAGTTGTGAAAAATATGAAGAGCTTCAAAAGGTGTCAAAAATATGAGGAGCATGATTCTGTCTGAAATATAGGAGGCGCATGAAACGGTGTTGAAAAACATGAAGAGCCTGAAGAAGTGTGAAAAATATGAAGAGCTTCAAAACATGTCAAAAATAGGAGGAGCATGAAACGGTCTGAAAAATAGGAGGAGCAAGAAGCGGGGTTGAAAAACATGAAGTGCCTGAAAAGGTATCAAAAATATGAAGAGATTCAAAAGGTGTGAAAAATATGAGGAGCTTGAAACGGTCTGAAAAATTGGAGGAGTATGAAGCGGTGTTGAAAAACATGAAGTGCCTGAAAAGGTGTCAAAAATATGAAGAGCTTCAAAAGGTGTGAAAAATATGAGGAGCTTGAAACGGTCTGAAAAATAGGAGGAGCATGAAACGGTGTTCAAAAACATGAAGAAACTGAAAAGTTGTGAAAAATATGAAGAGCTTCAAAACATGTCAAAAATATGAGGAGCATGAAACGGTCTCAAAAATAGGAGGAACATGAAGCAGTGTTCAAACACATGAAGAGCCTGAAATTGTGTGAAAAATATGAAAACCTTCAAAAGGTGTAAAAATTATGAGGAGCAGGAAACGGTCTGAAAAATAGGAGTAACATGATGCGGTGTTCAAAAATATGAAGAGCCTGAAAAGGTGTGAAAAATATGAAGAGCTTCAAAAGGTGTCAAAAATATGAAGAGCTTCAAAAGGTGTCAAAAATATGAGGAGCATGAAGCGTTCTGAAATATAGGAGGAGCAAGAAGCGTTCTGAAAAATAGGAGGAGCATGAAGCGGTCTGAAAAATAGGAGGAGTATGAAGCGGTGTTCAAAAACATGAAGAGCCTGAAAAGGTGTGAAATATATGAAGAGCTTCAAAAGGTGTGCAATACAAGGGGAGCATGAAACAACCTTAAAAACAGGACGAGCATGAAGCTGTGTTCAAAAACATGAGAGCCTGAAAAGGTGTGAAAAATATGAAGAGATTCAAAAGGTGTCAAAAATATGAGGAGCAAGAAACGATCTGAAAAATTGGAGGAGCATGAAGCGGTGCTCAAAAATATGAAGAACCTGAAAAGGTGTGAAAAATATGAAGAGCTTCAAAAGGTGTCAAAAATGAGAGGAGCATGAAGCGGTCTGAAAAATAGGAGGAGGAGGAAGTGGTGTTGAAAAACATGAAGAGCCTGCAAAGGTGTGAAATATATGAAGAGCTTCAAAATGTGTCAAATATATGAGGAGCATGAAACGGTCTGAAAAGTAGGAACAGCTTGAAACGGTGTTCAACAACATGAAGAGCCTGAAAAGGTGTGAAAAATGTGAAGAGCTTCAAAAAGTGTGAAATACATCAGGAGCATGAAACGGTCTGAAAATAGGAGGAGCATGATGCAGTGTTCAAAAACATTAGGAGCCTTAAATGGTGTGAAAAATACGAAGAGCTTCAAAAGGTGTCAAAAATATGAGGAGCATGAAATGATCTGAAAATCAAGAGGAGCATGAAGCGGTGTTCAAAAACCTGAAAAGCCTGAAAAGGTGTGAAATATATGAAGAGCTTCAAAAGGTGTCAATACTATGAGGAGCATGAAACGGTCTGAAAACAGGAGGAGCATGAAGCGGTGTTGAAAAACATGAAGAGCCTAAAAGGTGTGAACAATATGAAGAGCTTCAAAAGGTGTGAAGAATATGAAGAGCTTCAAAAGGTGTGAAAAATATGAGGAGCATGAAACGGTCTGAAATATAGGAGGAGCATGAAGCGGTGTTGAAAAAAATTAAGAGCCTGAAAAGGTGTCAAAATTATGAAGAGCTTCAAAAGGTCTCAAAAATTTGAGGAGCATGAAACGGTCTGAAAAATAGGAGGCTCATTAAACGGTGTTGAATAATATGAAATGCCTGAAAAAGTGTGAAAAATATGAAGAGCTTCAAAAGGTGTCAATAATATGAGGTGCATGAAACAGTCTGAAAATTAGGAGGAGCATGAAACGGTGTTGAAAAACATGAAGAGCCTGAAAAAGTGTGAAAAATATGAAGAGCTTCAAAACGTGTCAAACATATGAGGAGCATGAAATGGTCTGAAAAATAGGAGCACCATGAAGCAGTGTTGAAAAACATGAAGAGCCTGAAAAGGTGTGAGAAATATGAAGAGCTTCAAGGGTGTTAAAATTAGGAGGAGCATAAAACGGTCTGAAAAATAGGAGGAGCATGAAGCGGTGTTGAAAAACATGAAGAGCCTGAAACGATGTGAAAAATATGAAGAGCTTCAAAAGGTTTCAAAAATATGAGGTGCATGAAACATTCTGAAAAAAAGCAGGGGCATGAAGCAGACGTCAAAAATATGAAGATCCTGAAAAGGTGTGAAAAATATGAAGAGCTTCAAAAGGTCTCAAAAATATGAGGAGCATGAAACGGTCAGAAAAATAGGAGCAGCATGAAGCGGTGGTCAAAAATATGAAGAGCCTGAAAAGGTTTGAAAAATACGAAGAGCTTCAAAAGGTGTCAAAAATATGAGGAGCAAGAAAGATTCTGAAAAATACGATGAGAATTAAGCGGTGTTGAAACACATGAAGAGCCTGAAAAAGTGTGAAAAATATGAAGAGCTTAAAAAGGTGTCAAAAATATGAGGAGCATGAAACGGTCTGAAAAACAGGAGGAGCATGAAGCGGTCCTCAAATACATGAAGAGACTGAAAAGGTGTGAAAAATATGCAAAGCTTAAAAAGGAGACAAAATTATGAGGAGCATAAAACTGTCTGAAAAATACGAGGAGCATGAACCGGTGGTCAAAAACATGAAGAGCCTGAACAGGTGTGAAAAATATGAAGAGCTTCAAAAGGTGTCAAAAATATGAGGAGCATTAAAACGGTCTCAAAAATAGGAGGAGAATGAAGCGGTGTTTAAAAACATGAAGAGCCTGAAAAGGTGTGAAAAATATGAAGAGCTTCAAAACGTGTCAAAAATATGAGTAGCATAAAACGATCTGAAAAATAGGAGAATCATGAAGCGGTGGTCAAATACACGAAGAGCATGAAAAGGTGTGAAAAATATGAAAAGCTTGAAAATGTGTAAAAAATTTGAGGAGCATGAAACGGTCTGAAAAATAGGAGGAGCATGAAGCGTTGTTCAAAAACATGAAGAGCTTGAAAAGGTGTGAAAAATATTGAGAGCTTCAAAAGGTGTCAAAAATATGAGGAGCATGAAACGGTCTGAAAAATAGGAGGAGAATGAAGCGGTGTTGAAACATATGAAGAGCCTGAAAAAGTGTGAACAATATGAAGAGCTTCAAAGGGTTCAAAAAAATGAGGAGCATGATAGGTCTGAAAAATAGGAGGAGCAATAAGCGGTCCTCAAACACATGAAGAGCCTGAAAAGGTGTGAAAAATATGAAGAGCTTCAAAAGGTGTCAAACATATGAGGAGCATGAAACGGTCTGAAAAATAGGATGAGAATGAAACGGTTTTTTAAAAGATGAAGAGCATGAAAAGGTGTGAAATATATGAAGAGCTTCAAAAGGTGTCAAAAATATGAGAAGCATGAAACGGTATGAAAAATAAGAGGAGCATGAAGCGGTGTTGAAAAACATGAAGAGCCTGAAAAGGTGTGAAGAATCTGAAGAGCTTCAAAACGTGTCAAAAATATGAGGAGCATGAAACAGTCTGAAAAATAGTAGGAGTATGAAACTGTGTTCAAAAACATGAAGAGCCTGAAAAGGAGTGCAAAATATGAAGACCTTCAAAAGGTGTAAAATATACGAGGAGCATGAAACGGTCTGAAAAATAGGAGGGGCATGAAGCGGTGGTCCAAAATATGAAGAGCCTGAAAAGCTGTGAAAAATATGAAGAGCTTCAAAAGGTGTCAAACATATGAGGAGCATGAAACAGTCTGAAAAATAGGATGAGCATGAAACGGTTTTTTAAAAGAAGTAGGGCATGAAAAGGTGTGAAAAATATGAAGAGGTTCAAAATGTGTAAAAAATTTGAGGAGCAAGAAACGGTCTGAAAAATAGGAGGAGCATGAGGCGGTGTTTAAAATCATGAAGAGCCTGAAAAGGTGTGAAAAATATGAAGAGCTTCAAAAGGTGTCAAATATATGAGAAGCATGAAACAGCCTGAAAAATTGGATAAGCATGAAACGGTTTTGAAAAAGATGAATAGAATGAAAAGGTGTGAAAATTATGAAGAGCTTCAAAAAGTGTCAAGAATATGAGAAGCATGAAATGACCGAAAAATAGGAGGAGCATGAAGAGGTGTTGAAAAACATGAAGAGCCGTAAAAGGTTTGAAATATATGAAGAGTTTCAAAGGTGTCAAAAATAAGAGGAGAATGGAACGGTCTGAAAAATAGGAGGAGAATGAAGCAGTGTTGAAACAGATGAAGAGCCTGAAAAACTCTGAAAAATCTGAAGAGCTTAATAAGGTGTCAAAATTATGAGGAGCATGAAACGGTCGGAAAAATAGGAGGAGCATGAAGCGGTCCTCAAAAACCTGAAGAGCCTGAAAAGGTGTGAAAAATATGAAGAGCTTCAAAAGGGGTCAAACATATGAGGAGCATGAAACAGTCTGAAAAATAGGATGAGCATGAAACGGTTTTTTAAAAGATGAAGAGCATGAAAAGGTGTGAAAAATATGAAGAGCTTCAAAAAGTGTGAAATATAAGAGGAGCATGAAACGGTCTGAAAAATAGGAGTAGCAAGAAGCTGTGTTCAAAAACATGAGAGGCTGAAAAGGTGTGAAAAATATGAAGAGCTTCAAAAAGTGTGAAATACATGAGGAGCATGAAACGGTCTGAAAAATAGGAGGAGCATGAAGTGGTGTTCAAAAACATGAAGAGCCTGACAAGGTGTGAAAAATATGAAGAGCTTCAAATGGTGTCAAAAATATGAGGAGCCTGAAACGGTCTGAAAAATAGGAGGAGCATGAAGCGGTGTTCAAAAAAAATGAAGAGCCTTAAAACTTGTGAAAAATATGAAGAGCTTCACAAGGTGTGAAAAATATGAACAGCTTCAAAAGGTGTCAAAAATGAGATGAGCATGAAGCAATCTGAAAAATAGGAGGAGCATGAAGTGGTGTTGAAAAACATGAAGAGCCTGAAAAGGTGTAAAATATATGAAGAGCTTCAAAATGTGTCAAAAATATGAGGATATGAGGAGTATGAAACGGTTTGAAAAGTAGGAGCAGCATGAAACGGTGTTTAATAACATCAAGAGCCTGAAAAGGTGTGAAAAATATGAAGAGCTTCAAATGGTGTCAAAAATATGAGGAGTATGAAACGGCCTGAAATATAGGAGGAGCATGAAGTGGTGTTGAAAAATTTGAAGAGCCTGAAAAGATGTGAAAAATATGAAGAGCTTCAAATGGTGTGAAATACATGAGGAGCATGAAGCGGTCTGAAAAATAGGAGGAGCATGAAGCGGTGTTGAAAAACATGAAGAGCCTGAAAAGGTGTGAAAAATATGAAGAGCTTCAAATGGTGTGAAAAATATGAGGAGCATGAAATGGTCTGAAAAATAGGAGGAGCATGAAGCGGTGTTCAAAAACATGAAAAAATATAAAAATAAATAAAAAAAATACATAAAAAAAACATGAAGAGCCTGAAAACGAGTGAAAAATATGAAGAGCTTCAAAAGGTGTCAAGAATGAGATGAGCATGAAACGGTTTTAAAGATATTAGGAGCATGAAGTGGTGTTCAACAACATGACGAGCCTGAAAAGGTGTGAAAAATATGAAGAGCTTCTAAAGGTGTCAAAAATATGAGGAGCATGAAACGGTCTGAAAAATACGAGGAGCATGAAACTGTGTTCAATAATATGAAGAGCCTGAAAAGGTGTGAAAAATATGAAGAGCTTCAAAAGGTGTGAAAAATATGAACAGCTTCAAAAGGTGTCAAAAATGAGATGAGCATGAAGCAATCTGAAAAATAGGAGGAGCATGAAGTGGTGTTGAAAAACATGAAGAGCCTGAAAAGGTGTAAAATATATGAAGAGCTTCAAAATGTGTCAAAAATATGAGGATATGAGGAGTATGAAACGGTTTGAAAAGTAGGAGCAGCATGAAACGGTGTTTATAACATCAAGAGCCTGAAAAGGTGTGAAAAATATGAAGAGCTTCAAATGGTGTCAAAAATATGAGGAGTATGAAACGGTCTGAAATATAGGAGGAGCATGAAGCGGTGTTGAAAAATTTGAAGAGCCTGAAAAGATGTGAAAAATATGAAGAGCTTCAAATGGTGTGAAATACATGAGGAGCATGAAGCGGTCTGAAAAATAGGAGGAGCATGAAGCGGTGTTGAAAAACATGAAGAGCCTGAAAAGTTGTGAAAAATATGAAGAGCTTCAAATGGTGTGAAAAATATGAGGAGCATGAAATGGTCTGAAAAATAGGAGGAGCATGAAGCGGTGTTCAAAAACATGAAAAAATATAAAAATAAATAAAAAAAATACATAAAAAAAACATGAAGAGCCTGAAAACGTGTGAAAAATATGAAGAGCTTCAAAAGGTGTCAAGAATGAGATGAGCATGAAACGGTTTTAAAGATATTAGGAGCATGAAGTGGTGTTCAACAACATGACGAGCCTGAAAAGGTGTGAAAAATATGAAGAGCTTCTAAAGGTGTCAAAAATATGAGGAGCATGAAACGGTCTGAAAAATACGAGGAGCATGAAACTGTGTTCAATAATATGAAGAGCCTGAAAAGGTGTGAAAAATATGAAGAGCTTCAAAAGGTGTGAAAAATATGAACAGCTTCAAAAGGTGTCAAAAATGAGATGAGCATGAAGCAATCTGAAAAATAGGAGGAGCATGAAGTGGTGTTGAAAAACATGAAGAGCCTGAAAAGGTGTAAAATATATGAAGAGCTTCAAAATGTGTCAAAAATATGAGGATATGAGGAGTATGAAACGGTTTGAAAAGTAGGAGCAGCATGAAACGGTGTTTATAACATCAAGAGCCTGAAAAGGTGTGAAAAATATGAAGAGCTTCAAATGGTGTCAAAAATATGAGGAGTATGAAACGGTCTGAAATATAGGAGGAGCATGAAGCGGTGTTGAAAAATTTGAAGAGCCTGAAAAGATGTGAAAAATATGAAGAGCTTCAAATGGTGTGAAATACATGAGGAGCATGAAGCGGTCTGAAAAATAGGAGGAGCATGAAGCGGTGTTGAAAAACATGAAGAGCCTGAAAAGTTGTGAAAAATATGAAGAGCTTCAAATGGTGTGAAAAATATGAGGAGCATGAAATGGTCTGAAAAATAGGAGGAGCATGAAGCGGTGTTCAAAAACATGAAAAAATATAAAAATAAATAAAAAAAATACATAAAAAAAACATGAAGAGCCTGAAAACGTGTGAAAAATATGAAGAGCTTCAAAAGGTGTCAAGAATGAGATGAGCATGAAACGGTTTTAAAGATATTAGGAGCATGAAGTGGTGTTCAACAACATGACGAGCCTGAAAAGGTGTGAAAAATATGAAGAGCTTCTAAAGGTGTCAAAAATATGAGGAGCATGAAACGGTCTGAAAAATACGAGGAGCATGAAACTGTGTTCAATAATATGAAGAGCCTGAAAAGGTGTGAAAAATATGAAGAGCTTCAAAAGGTGTCAAAAATATGAGGAGCATGTAATGGTCTGAAATATAGGAGAACCATGAAGTGGTGTTGAAAAACATGAAGAGCCTGAAAAGGTGTGAAAAATATGAAGAGCTTCAAAAGGTGTCAAAAATATGAGGAGGATGAAAAGGTCTGAAAAATAGGAGGAGAATGAAGCGGTGTTTAAAAACATGAAGAGCCTGAAAAGGTGTGACAAATATGAAGAGCTTCCAAAGGTGTCAAAAATATGAAGAGCATGAAACGATCTGAAAAATAGGAGGAGAATGAAGGGTTTTCAAAAACAGGAAGAGCTTGAAAAGGTGTGGAAAATATGAAGAGCTTCAAAAGGTGTGAAATACATGAGGAGTATGAAACGGTCTGAAAAATAGGAGGAGCATGAAGCTGTGTTCAAAAACTTGAGGAGCCTGAAAAAGTGTGAAAAATATGAAGAGCTTCAAAAGGTGTGAAATACATGAGGAGCATGAAACGGTCTGAAAAATAGGAGGAGCATGAAGCGGTGTTCAAAAACATGAAGAGTCTGAAAAGGTGTAAAAATATGAAGAGCTTCAAAAGGTGGGAAAAATATGAGGAGCATGACACGGTCTGAAAAATAGGAGGAGCATGAACCGGTGTTGAAAAACATGAAGAGCCTGAAAAGTTGTGAAAAATATGAAGAGCTTCAAAAGGTTTCAAAAATATGAGGAGCATGTAACGGTCTGAAAAATACGAGGAGCATGAAACGGTTTTCAAAAACTTGAAGAGCCTGAAAAGGTGTAAAAAATATGAAGAGCTTCAAATGGTGTCAAAAATATGAGGGGCATGAAACTGTCTGAAAAATAGGAGTAACATGAAGCTGTTTTCAAAAACATGTAGAACCTGAAAAGGTGTGAAAAAAATGAAGAGCTTCAAAAGGTGTCAAAAATATGAGGAGCATGAAACGGTCTGAACAATAGGAGGAGCATGAAATGGTGTTGAAATACATGAAGTGCCTGAAATGGTGTGAAAAATATGAAGAGCTTTAAAACGTGTCAAAAATATGAGGAGCATGAAACGGTCTGAAAAATAGGAGGAGCATGAGGTGGTGTTGAAAAACATGTAGAGCCTGAAAACGTGTGAAAAATATGAAGATCTTTAAAAGGTGTGAAAAATATGAACAGCTTCAAAAGGTGTAAAAAATGAGATGAGCATGAAGCGATCTGAAAAATAGGAGGAGCATGAAGTGGTGTTAAAAAATATGAAGAGCCTGAAAATGTGTGAAAAATATGAAGAGCTTCAAAAGGTGTCAAAAATATGAGGAGCATGAAACGGTCTGAAATTTAGGAGGATCATGAAAAGGTGTTCAAAAACATGAAGAGCCTGAAAAGGTGTGAAAAATATGCAGAGCTTCAAAAGGTGTGAAATATATGAGGAGCATGAAACGGACTGAAAAATAGGAGGAGCATGAAGCCGTGTTCAAAAACATGAGAGCCTGAAAAGGTGTGAAAAATATGAAGAGCTTCAAAAGGTGTCAAAAATATGAGGAGCATGAAGCGGTCTGAAAAATAGGAGGAGCATGAAGCGGTCTGAAAAATAGGAGGAGCATGAAGCGGTGTTCAAAAACATGAAGAGCCTGAAAAGGTGTGAAATATATGAAGAGCTTCAAAAGGTGTGCAATACATGAGGACCATGAAACAACCTTAAAAACAGGACGAGCATGAAGCTGTGTTCAAAAACATGAGATTTTGAAAAGGTGTGAAAAATATGAAGAGCTTCAAAAGGTGTCAAAAATAGGAGGAGCATGAAGCGGTGTTCAAAAACATGAAGAGCCTGAAAAGGTGTGAAAAATATGAAGAACATCAAAAGGTGTCAAAAATATGAGGAGCATGAAACGGTCTGAAAATTAGGAGGAGCTAGAAGCGGTGTTGAAAAACCTGAAGAGCCTGAAAATGTGTGAAAAATATGAAAAGCTTCAAAAGTTGTGAAAAATATGAACAGCTTCAAAAGGTGTCAAAAATGAGATGAGCATGAAACGGTCTGAAATATAGGAGGAGCATGAAGTGGTGTTGAAAAACATGAAGAGCCTGAAAATGTGTGAAATATTTGAAGAGCTTCAAAATGTGTCAGAAATGAGAGGAGCATGAAACGGTCTGAAAAATAGGAGGAGCATGAAGCGGTGTTGAAAAACATGAAGAGCCTGAAAAGATGTGAAAAATATGAAGAGCTTCAAAATGTGTCAAAAATATGAGGAGCATGAAATAGTCTGAAATATAGGAGGAGCATGAAACGGTGTTCAAAAACATGAAGAGCCTGAAATGTTGTGAAAAATATGAAGAGCTTCAAAAGGTGTGAAAAATATGAAGAGCTTCAAAATGTGTGAAAAATATGAGGAGCTTCAAAAGGTGTCAAAAATATGAGGAGCATGAAACGGTCTGAAAAAAGGGGAAGCATGAAACGGTGTTGAAAAACATGAAGAGCCTGAAAAGGTGTGAAAATTATGAAGAGCTTCCAAAGGTGTGAAATAAATGAGGGGCATGAAACGGTCTGATAATTAGGAGGAGCATGAAGCGGTTTTGAAAAACATGAAGAGCCTGAAAAGGTGTGAAAAATATGAAGAGCTTCAAATCGTGTCAAAAATATGAGGAGCATGAAACGGTCTGAAAAATAGGAGGAGCATGAAGCGGTGTTCAAAACCATGAAGAGCCTGAAAAGTTGTGAAAAATATGAAGAGCTTCAAAATGTGTCTAAAATATGAGGAGGATGAAAAGGTCTGAAAAATAGGAGGAGCATGAACCGGTGTTCAAAACATGAAGAGCCTGAAAAGTTGTGAAAAATATGAAGAGCTTCAAAAGGTGTCAAATATATGAGGAGCATGAAACGGTCTGAAAAATAGGAGGAGCATGAAGCGGTGTTGAAAAACATGAAGAGCCTGAAAAGGTGTGAAAAATATGAAGAGCTTCAAAAGGTGTGAAATGCATGAGGAGCTTGAAACGGTCTGAAAAACAAGAGGAGCATGAAGCAGTGTTGAAAAACATGAAGAGCCTGAAAACGTGTGAAAAATATGAAGAGCTTCAAAAGGTGTGAAAAATATGAAGAGCTTCAAAAGGTGTCAAAAATGCGATGAGAATGAAATGGTCTGAATAATAGGAGGAACATGAAGTGGTGTTGAAAAACATGAAGAACCTGAAAAGGTGTGAAAAATATGAAGAGCTTCAAAAGGTGTCAAAATTATGAGGAGCATGAAACGGTGTTCAAAAACATGAATAGCCTGAAAAGGTGTGAAAAATATGAAGAGCTTCAAAAGGTGTGAAAAATATGAAGAGCTTCAAAAGGTGTGAAAAATATGAAGAGCTTCAAAAGGTGTCAAAAATATGAGAAGCATGAAACGATCGAAAATTGGAGGAGCATGAAGAGGTTTGAAAAACATGAAGAGCCTGAAAAGGTGTGAAAAATATGAAGAGCTTAAAGGTGTCAAAATTATGAGGAGCATGAAACGGTGTTCAAAAACATGAATAGCCTGAAAAGGTGTGAAAAATATGAAGAGCTTCAAAAGGTGTGAAAAATATGAAGAGCTTCAAAAGGTGTGAAAAATATGAAGAGCTTCAAAATGTGTGAAATACATGAGGAGCATGAAACGGTCAGAAAAATAGGAGGAGCATGAAGCAGTGTTGAAAAACATGAAGAACCTGAAAAGTTGTGAAAAATATGAAGAGCTTCAAAGTGTATGAAATACATGAGGAGCATGAAACGGTGTGAAAAATAGGAGGAGCATGAAGCGGTGTTGAAAAACATGAAGAGACTTAAAATGTGTGAAATATATGAAGAGCTTCAAAAAGTGTGAAAAATATGAAGAGACTCAAAGGTGTGAAAAATATGAAGAGCTTCAAAATGTGTCAAAAATATGAAAAGCATGAAACGGTCTGAAAAATAGGAGGATCATGAAGCGGTGTTCAAAAACATGAAGAGCCTGAAAAGGTGTGAAAAATATGAAGAGATTCAAAAGGTGTGAAAAATATGAGGAGCATGAAACGGTCTGAAATATAGGAGGAGCATGAAACGGTGTTGAAAAACATGAAGAGCCTGAAAAAGTGTGAAAAATATGAAGAGATTCAAAACGTGTCAAAATATGAGGAGCATGAAACGGTCTAAAAATAGAATCAGCATGAAGCGGTGTTGAAAAACCTTACGAGCCTGAAAACGTTTGAAAAATATGAAGAGCTTCAAAAGGTGTGAAAAATATGAAGAGCTTCAAAAGGTGTCAAAAATATGAGGAGCATGAAACAGTCTGAAAAATAGGAGGAGCTTGAAGCGGTGTTGAAAAACATGAGGAGCCTGAAAACGTGTGAAAAATATGAAGAGCTTCAAAAGGTGTGAAAAATAGGAAGAGCTTCAAAAGGTGTCAAAATGAGATGAGCATGAAACGGTCTGAAAAATATGAGGAGCATGAAGTGGTGTTGAAAAAAATGAAGAGCCTGAAAAGGTGTGAAATATATGAAGCGCTTCAAAAGGTGTCCAAAATATGAGGAGAATGAAACGGTCTCCAAAAAGAAGGAGCATGATATGGTGTTCAAAAACATTAAGAGCCTGAAAAGGTGTGAAAAATATGAAGAGCTTCAAAAGGTGTGAAATATATGAGGAGGATTAAACGGTTTGAAAAATAGGAGGAGCATGAAGCAGTTTTGAAAAACATGAAGAGCCTGAAAAGCTGTGAAAAATATGAAGAGCTTCAAAAGGTGTCAAAAATTAGAGGAGTATGAAACGGTCTGAAAAATAGGAGGAGCTTGAAGCGGTGTTTAAAAACATGAAGAGCCTGTAAAGGTGTGAAAAATATGAAGAGCTTCAAAACTTGTCAAAAATATGAGGAGCATGATACAGTCTGAAAATTAGGATGAGAATGAAACTGTTTTGAAAAAGATGAAGAGCATGAAAAGGTGTGAAAAATATGAAGATCTTCAAAAGTTGTCAAAGAAATGAGAAACATGAAACGGAATGAAAATAGGAGCAGCATGAAGCGTTGTTGAAAAACATGAAATCATGAAAAGCTGTGAAATATATGAAGAGATTCAAAAGGTGTCAAAAATATGAGGAGCATTTAACGGTCTGAAAAATAGGAGGAGCATGAAGTGGTTTTTTAAAAGATGAAGGGCATGAAAAGTTGTGAAAAATATGAAGTGCTTCAAAATGTGTAAAGAATTTGAGGAGCATGAAACGGTCTGAAAAATAGGAGGAGCATGAAATGCTGTAGAAAAACATGAAGAGCCTGAAAAAGTGTGAAAAATAAGAGGAGCATGAAACGTTCTGAAAAATAGGAAGAGCATGAAACGGTGTTCAAAAACATGAAGACCCTGAAAAGGTGTGAAAAATATGAAGACCTCAAAAGGTGAAAAAATATGAGGAGCATGAAACAGTCTGAAAAATAGGAGGAGCATGAAGCGGTGTTGAAAAACATGAAGAGAATGAAACCGTGTGAAAAATATGAAGACATTCAAAAGGTGTGAAAAATCTGAAGAGCTTCAAAAAGTGTCAAAAATGAGAGGACCATGAAACGGTTTGACAAATAGGAGGAACATGAAGTGGTGTTGAAAAACATGAAGAGCCTGAAAAGCTGTGAAAAATATGAAGAGCTTCAAAAGGTGTCAAAATTATGAGGAGCATGAAACGGTCTGAAAAATAGGAGGAGCATGAAACGGTCTGAAAAATAGGAGGAGCATGAAGCGGTGTTGAAAAACATGAAGAGCCTGAAAAGGTGTGAAAAATATGAAGAGCTTCAAAAGGTTTCAAAAATAGGATTAGCATGAAACGGTATGAAAAATAGGAGAAGTATGAAGCGGTGCCCAAAAACTTGAAGAGCCTGTAAACGTGTGAAAAATATGAAGAGCTTCAAAAGGTGTCAAAAATATGAGAAGCATGAAATGGTCAGAAAATTAGGAGGAGCTTGAAACGGTCTGAAAAATAGGAGGAGAATGAAATGGTGTTGAAAAACATGAAGAGCCTGAAAAGCTGTGAAAAATAAGAGGAGCATGAAACGTTCTGAAAAATAGGAGGAGAATGTAACGGTGTTCAAAAACATGAAGAGCCTGAAAAGGTGTGAAAAATATGAAGAGCTTCAAAAGGTGTCAAAAATTTGAGGAGCATGAAACGGTCTGAAAAATAGGAGGAGCATGAAACGGTGTTCGAAAATATGAAGAGCCTGAAAAGGTGTGAAAAATATGAAGAGCTTCAAAATGTGTCAAAAATATGAGGACCATGAAACCGTCTGAAAAATCGGAGGAGCATGAAACGGTCTGAAAAATAGGAGGAGCATGAAATGGTGTTGAAAAACCTGAAAAGCCTGAAAAGGTGTGAAAAATATGAAGAGCTTCAAAAGGTGTTAACAATATGAGGAGCATGAAAAGGTCTGAAAAATAGGAGGAGCATGAGGCGGTGTTCAAAAACTTGAAGAGCCTGAAAAGGTGTGAGAAATATGAAGAGCTTCAAAAGGTGTGAAATACATGAGGAGCATGAAACTCTCTGCAAAATACGAGCAGCATGAACCGGTGTTCAAAAACATGAAGAGACTGAAAAGGTGTGAAAAATGTAAAGATCTTCAAAACGTGTGAAAAATATGAGGAGCATGAAACAGTCTTAAAAATAGGAGGAGCAAGAAGTAGTGTTGAAAAACATGAAGAGCTTGAAAAGGTGTGAAAAATATGAAGAGCTTCAAAAGGTGTCAAAAATATGAGGAGCATGAAACACTCTGAAAATAGGAGGAGCATGAGGCGGTGATGTAAAACATGAAGAACCTGAAACGGTGTGAAAAATATGAAGAGCTTCAAAAGGTTCAAAAATATGAGGAGCATGAAACAGTCTGAAAAATAGGAGGAGTATGAAGCGGTGTTGAAAAACATGAAGAGCCTGAAAAGATGTGAAAATTATGAAGAGCTTCAAAAGATGTGAAATACATGAGGAGCATTAAACGGTCTGAAAAATTGGAGGAGCATGAAGTGGTGTTCAAAAACATGAAGAGACTGAAAAGGTGTGAAAAACATGAAGAGCTTCAAAAGCTGTGAAAATTATGAGGAGCAGGAAACAGTCTGAAAAATAGGAGGAGCATGAAGTGGTGTTGAAAAACATGAAGAGCTTGAGAAGGTGTGAAAAATATGAAGAGCTTCAAAAGGTGTTAAACTTATGAGGATCATGAAACAGTCTGAAAAATATGAGGAGAATGATGCGGTGTTGTAAAACATGAAGAACCTGAAAAGGTGTGAAAAATATGAATAGCTTCAAAAGGTGTCAAAAATATGAGGAGCATGAAATGGTCTGAAAAATAGGAGGAACATGAAACGGTGTTGAATAATATGAAGAGCCTGAAAATTTGTGAAAAATATGAAGAGCTTCAGAGGGTGTGAAATACATGAGGAGAATGAAACGGTCTGTAAAATAGGATTAGCATGAAGCGGTGTTGAAAATCATGAAGAGCCTGAAAAGGTGTGAAAAATATGAAGAGCTTCAAAAGATGTGAAAATTAGGAGGAGCATGAAGTGGTGCTCAAAAACATGAAGAGCCTGAAAAGGTGTGAAAAATAAGAAGAGCTTCAAAATGTGTTAAAAATATGAGGAGCATGAAACGGTCTGAAAAATAGGAGGAGAATGAAACGGTGTTCAAAACATGAAGAGACTGAAAAGTTGTGAAAAATATGAAGAGCTTCAAAAGGTGTCAAAAATATGAGGAGCATGATTCTGTCTGAAATATAGGAGGCGCATGAAACGGTGTTGAAAAACATGAAGAGCCTGAAGAAGTGTGAAAAATATGAAGAGCTTCAAAACATGTCAAAAATATGAGGAGCATGAAACGGTCTGAAAAATAGGAGGAGCAAGAAGCGGTGTTGAAAAACATGAAGTGCCTGAAAAGGTATCAAAAATATGAAGAGATTCAAAGGGTGTGAAAAATATGAGGAGCTTGAAACGGTCTGAAAAATAGGAGGAGCATGAAACGGTGTTGAAAAACATGAAGTGCCTGAAAAGGTGTCAAAAATATGAAGAGCTTCAAAAGGTGTGAAAAATATGAGGAGCTTGAAACGGTCTGAAAAATAGGAGGAGCATGAAACGGTGTTCAAAAACATGAAGAAACTGAAAAGTTGTGAAAAATATGAAGAGCTTCAAAACATGTCAAAAATATGAGGAGCATGAAACGGTCTCAAAAATAGGAGGAACATGAAGCAGTGTTCAAACACATGAAGAGCCTGAAATTGTGTGAAAAATATGAAAACCTTCAAAAGGTGTCAAAATTATGAGGAGCAGGAAACGGTCTGAAAAATAGGAGTAACATGATGAGGTGTTCAAAAATATGAAGAGCCTGAAAAGGTGTGAAAAATATGAAGAGCTTCAAAAGGTGTCAAAAATATGAAGAGCTTCAAAAGGTGTCAAAAATATGAGGAGCATGAAGCGTTCTGAAATATAGGAGGAGAAAGAAGCGTTCTGAAAAATAGGAGGAGCATGAAGCGGTCTGAAAAATAAGAGGAGCATGAAGCGGTGTTCAAAAACATGAAGAGCCTGAAAAGGTGTGAAATATATGAAGAGCTTCAAAGGTGTGCAATACAAGGGGAGCATGAAACAACCTTAAAAACAGGACGAGCATGAAGCTGTGTTCAAAAACATGAGAGCCTGAAAAGGTGTGAAAAATATGAAGAGATTCAAAAGGTGTCAAAAATATGAGGAGCAAGAAACGATCTGAAAAATTGGAGGAGCATGAAGCGGTGCTCAAAAATATGAAGAACCTGAAAAGGTGTGAAAAATATGAAGAGCTTCAAAAGGTGTCAAAAATGAGAGGAGCATGAAGCGGTCTGAAAAATAGGAGGAGGAGGAAGTGGTGTTGAAAAACATGAAGAGCCTGCAAAGGTGTGAAATATATGAAGAGCTTCAAAATGTGTCAAATATATGAGGAGCATGAAACGGTCTGAAAAGTAGGAACAGCTTGAAACGGTGTTCAAAAACATGAAGAGCCTGAAAAGGTGTGAAAAATGTGAAGAGCTTCAAAAAGTGTGAAATACATCAGGAGCATGAAACGGTCTGAAAATAGGAGGAGCATGATGCAGTGTTCAAAAACATTAGGAGCCTTAAATGGTGTGAAAAATACGAAGAGCTTCAAAAGGTGTCAAAAATTTGTGGAGCATTAAACGATCTGAAAAATACGAGGAGCATGAAGTGGTGTTCAAAAACATGAAGAGCATGAAAAGGTGTGAAAAATATGAAGAGCTTCAAAAGGTGACAAAATATGAGGAGCATGAAACTGTCTGAAAATAGGAGGAGCATGAAACCGTGTTCAAAAACATGAAGAGTATGAAAAGTTGTGAAAAATAAGAAGTCTTCAAAAGGTGTGAAAAATATGAAGAGCTTCAAAAGATGTCATAAATGAGATGAGCATGAAACGGTCTGAAAAATAGGAGGAGCATGAAGTGGTGTTCAAAAAAATGACGAGCCTGAAAAGGTGTGAAAAATAGGAAAAGCCTCAAAATGTGTCAAAAATATGAGGAGCATGAAACGGTCTGAAAAATTGCAGGAGCATGAAGCGGTGTTGAAAAACATGAAGAGTCAGAAAACGTGTGAAAATATGAAGAGCTTCAAAAATAGGAAAAATATTAAGAGCTTCAAAGTTGTGAAAAATATGAAGAGCTTCAAAAGGTGTCAAAAATGAGCTGAGCATGAAACGGTCTGAAAAATTGGAGGAGCATCAAGCGGTGTTGAAAATCATGAAGAGGCTGAAAAGGTGTGAAAAATATGAGGAGCATGAAACAGTGTTGAAAAACCTGAAGAGCCTGAAAAGGGGTGAAAAACATGAAGTGTTTCAAAAGGATTCAACAATATGAGGAGCATGAAACAGTCTGAAATTTAAGAAGAGCATGAAACGGTGTTGAAGAACATGAAGAGCCTGAAAATGTGTGAAAAATATGAAGAGCTTCAAAACCTGTCAAAAATATGAGGACCATGAAACAGTCTGAAAAATACGAGGATCATGAAGTGATGTTGAAAAACATGAAGAGCCTGAAAAGGTGTGAAAAATATGAAGAGCTTCAAAAGGTGTGAAAAATATGAGGAGCATGAATCGGTCTGAAAAATAGGAGGAGCATGAAGCAGTATTGAAAAACATGAAGAGCCTGAAAAGTTGTGAAAAATATGAGGAGCATGAAACGGTCTGAAATATAGGTGGAGTATGAAGCGGTGTTCAAAAACATGAAGAGCCTGAAGAGGTGTGAAAAATATGAAGAGCTTCAAAAGGTGTGAAAAATATGAAGAGCTTCAAACATTGTGAAAAATATGAGGAGCATGATACTGTTCTGAAAAATAGGAGCAGCATAAAGCGGTGTTAAAAACATGAAGAGCGTGAAAATGTGTGAAATATATGAAGAGCTTTAAAAAGTGTCAAAAATATGAGGAGCATGAAACGAACTGAAATATACGAGGAGCATGAAACGGTATGGAAAAACATGAAGAAAGGGAAAGGAGTGAAAAATATGATGAGATTCAAAAGGTGTGAAGAATATGAGGAACATGAAGCGGTGTTCAAAATCATGAAGAGCTTGAAAAGGTGTGAAATATATGAAGAGGTTCAAAGGTGTGAAAAATAGGAGGAGCATGAAGCGGTGTTGAAAAACATGAAGAGCCTGAAAATTTGTGAAATATATGAAGAGCTTCAAAAGGTGTCAAAAATATGAGGAGCATGAAATGATCTGAAAATCAAGAGGAGCATGAAGCGGTGTTCAAAAACCTGAAAAGCCTGAAAAGGTGTGAAATATATGAAGAGCTTCAAAAGGTGTCAATACTATGAGGAGCATGAAACGGTGTGAAAACAGGAGGAGCATGAAGCGGTGTTGAAAAACATGAAGAGCCTAAAAGGTGTGAACAATATGAAGAGCTTCAAAAGGTGTGAAGAATATGAAGAGCTTCAAAAGGTGTCAAATATATGAGGAGCATGAAACTGTCTGAAAAATAGGAGGAGCATGAAAGGTGTTGAAAAACATGAAGAGCCTGAAAAGATATGGAAAATATGAAGAGCTTCAAAAGGTGTCAAAAATATGAGGAGCATGAAACGGTCTGAAAAATAGGAGGAGCATGAAACGGTGTTGAAAGACATGAAGAGCCTGTAAAGGTGTGAAAAATATGAAGAGCTTCAAAAGGTGTGAAAATTATGAGGAGCATGAAACGGTCTGAAAAATTGGAGGATAATGAAGCGGTGTCAAAAACAGGAAGAGCCTGAAAAGGTGTGAAAAATATGAGGAGCATGAAATGGTCTGAAAAATAGGAGGAGCATGAAACGGTGTTGAAAAACATGAAGAACAGGAAAAGGAGTGAAAAATATGATGGGCTTCAAAAGGTGTGAAAAACATGAGGAACATGAAGCTGTGTTCAAAAACATGAAGAGCCTGAAAAGGAGTGACAATTATGCAGAATTTCAAAAGGTGTGAAAAATATGAGGAGCATGAAACGGTCTGAAAAATAGGAGGAGCATGAAGCGGTGTTGAAAAGCCTGAAGAGCCTGAAAAGGTGTGAAAAATATGTAGTGCTTCAAAAGGTGTCAAATTTACAAGTAGCATGAAACGGTGTTTAAAACTTGAAGAGCCTGAAAAGGTGTGAAGAATATGAAGAGCTTAAAAGGGGTGAAAAATATGAGGAGCATGAAACGGTCTGAAAAATAGGAGGAGCATGAAACGGTGTTGAAAACATGAAGAGCCTGCAAAGGTGTGAAAAATATGAAGAGTTTCAAAAGGTATCAAAAATATGAAGAGCATGAAACGGTCTGAAAAATAGGAGGAGCATGAAACGGTGTTGAAAACATGAAGAGCCTGCAAAGGTGTGAAAAATATGAAGAGCTTCAAACGGTGTCAAAATTATGAGGAGCATGAAACGGTCTGAAAAATAGGAGGAGCATGAAACGGTGTTGAAAACATGAAGAGCCTGAAAAGCTGTGAACAATATGAAGAGTTTGAAAAGGTATCAAAAATATGAAGATCATGAAACGGTATGAAAAATAGGAGGAGCATGATGCGGTGCTGAAAAACATGAAGAACCTGAAAAGGTGTGAAAAACTTGAAGAGCTTCAAAAGGTGTTAAAAATATGAGGAGCATGAAACGGTCTGAAAAATAGGAGGAGCATGAAGTGGTGTTGAAAAACATGAAGAGCCTGAAAAGGTGTGAAAAATATGAAGAGCTTCAAAAGGTGTCAAAAATATGAGGAGCTCGAAATGGTGAAATTTTGGAGGAGCATGAAGTGGTTTTGGAAAACATGAAGAGCCTGCAAAGGTGTGAAAAATATGAAGAGCTTCAAAAGGTGTGAAAAATATGAGGAGCATGATACATTCTGAAATATAGGAGGAGCCTGAAACGGTGTTCAAAAACATGAAGACCCTGAAAAGGTGAGAAAAATATGAAGAGCTTCAAAAGGTGTGAAAATTATGAAGAGCTTCAAAAATTGTCAAAAATAAAAGGAGCATGAAACGGTCTGAAAAATAGGAGGAGAATTAAACGGTGTTGAAAAACATGAAGAGCCTGAAATGGTGTGAAATATATGAAGAGATTCAAAAGGTGTCAAAAATATGAGGAGCATGAATCAATCTGAAAAATAGGAGGAGCAAGAAGCAGTGTTCAAAAACATGATGAGCCTGAAAAGGTGTGAAAAATATGAAGAGTTTAAAAAGATGTCAAAATTAGGAGGAGCATGAAAGGGTGTGAAAATAGGAGGAGCATGAAGCGGTGTTGAAAAACATGAAGAGCCTGCAAAGGTGTGAAAAATACGAAGAGCTTCAAAAGGTGTCATAAATATGAGGAGCTTGAAACGGTCTGAAATATATGAGGAGCATGAAACGGTGTTCAAAAACATGAAGAGAGTGAAAAGGTGTGAAAAATATGAAAAGCTTGAAAAGGTGTGAAAAATATGGGAGCAGGAAACGGTCTGAAAAATAGGAGGAGGATTAAGCGGTGTTCAAAAACATGAAGAGCCTGAAAAGGTGTGAAAAATATGAAGAGCTTCAAAAGGTGTGAAAAATATGAGGAGTATGAAACGGTCTGAAAAATAGGAGGAGCATGAAGCGGTGTTGAAAAACATGAAGAGACTGAAAAGGTTTGAAAAATATGAAGAGCTTCAAAATGTGTGAAAAATATGAAGAGCTTCAAAAGGTGTTAAAAATATGAGGCGCATGAAACGGTCTGAAAAATAGGAGGAGCATGAAGCGGTGCTGAAAAACATGAAGAGCATGAAAACGTGTGAAAAATATGAAGAGCTTCAAAAGGTGTCAAATATATGAGGAGCATGGAACGGTCTGAAAAATAGGAGGAGCATGAAGCGGTGTTCAAAAACATGAAGACCCTGAAAAGGTGTGAAAATTATGAAGAGATTCAAAAGGTATCAAAAATATGAAGAACATGAAACGGTCTGAAAAATAGGAGGAGCATGAAGCTGTGTTGAAAAACATGAAGAGCCTGAAAAGCTGTGAAAAATATGAAGAGCTTCAAAAGGTGTCAAAAATATGAGGAGCATGAAACGGTCTGAAATACAGGAGGTGCATGAAGCGGATTTGAAAAACATGAAGAGTCTGAAAAGGTGTGAAAAATATGAGGAGCTTCAAAAGGTGTCAAAAATATGAGGAGCTCGAAACGGTGAAATTTTGGAGGAGCATGAAGTGGTTTTGGAAAACATGAAGAGCCTGCAAAGGTGTGAAAAATATGAAGAGCTTCAAAAGGTGTCAGAAATATGAGGAGCATGAAACGCTATGAAAAATAGGACAAGCATGAAATGGTGTGGAAAAACATGAAGAGCCTGAAAATTTGTGAAATATATGAAGAGCTTCAAAAGGTGTCAAAAATATGAGGAGCATGAAATGATCTGAAAATCAAGAGGAGCATGAAGCGGTGTTCAAAAACCTGAAAAGCCTGAAAAGGTGTGAAATATATGAAGAGCTTCAAAAGGTGTCAATACTATGAGGAGCATGAAACGGTCTGAAAACAGGAGGAGCATGAAGCGGTGTTGAAAAACATGAAGAGCCTAAAAGGTGTGAACAATATGAAGAGCTTCAAAAGGTGTGAAGAATATGAAGAGCTTCAAAAGGTGTGAAAAATATGAGGAGCATGAAACGGTCTGAAATATAGGAGGAGCATGAAGCGGTGTTGAAAAAAATTAAGAGCCTGAAAAGGTGTCAAAATTATGAAGAGCTTCAAAAGGTCTCAAAAATTTGAGGAGCATGAAACGGTCTGAAAAATAGGAGGCTCATTAAACGGTGTTGAATAATATGAAATGCCTGAAAAAGTGTGAAAAATATGAAGAGCTTCAAAAGGTGTCAATAATATGAGGTGCATGAAACAGTCTGAAAATTAGGAGGAGCATGAAACGGTGTTGAAAAACATGAAGAGCCTGAAAAAGTGTGAAAAATATGAAGAGCTTCAAAACGTGTCAAACATATGAGGAGCATGAAATGGTCTGAAAAATAGGAGCACCATGAAGCAGTGTTGAAAAACATGAAGAGCCTGAAAAGGTGTGAGAAATATGAAGAGCTTCAAGGGTGTTAAAATTAGGAGGAGCATAAAACGGTCTGAAAAATAGGAGGAGCATGAAGCGGTGTTGAAAAACATGAAGAGCCTGAAACGATGTGAAAAATATGAAGAGCTTCAAAAGGTTTCAAAAATATGAGGTGCATGAAACATTCTGAAAAAAAGCAGGGGCATGAAGCAGACGTCAAAAATATGAAGATCCTGAAAAGGTGTGAAAAATATGAAGAGCTTCAAAAGGTCTCAAAAATATGAGGAGCATGAAACGGTCAGAAAAATAGGAGCAGCATGAAGCGGTGGTCAAAAATATGAAGAGCCTGAAAAGGTTTGAAAAATATGAAGAGCTTCAAAAGGTGTCAAAAATATGAGGAGCAAGAAAGATTCTGAAAAATACGATGAGAATTAAGCGGTGTTGAAACACATGAAGAGCCTGAAAAAGTGTGAAAAATATGAAGAGCTTAAAAAGGTGTCAAAAATATGAGGAGCATGAAACGGTCTGAAAAACAGGAGGAGCATGAAGCGGTCCTCAAATACATGAAGAGACTGAAAAGGTGTGAAAAATATGCAAAGCTTAAAAAGGAGACAAAATTATGAGGAGCATAAAACTGTCTGAAAAATACGAGGAGCATGAACCGGTGGTCAAAAACATGAAGAGCCTGAACAGGTGTGAAAAATATGAAGAGCTTCAAAAGGTGTCAAAAATATGAGGAGCATTAAAACGGTCTCAAAAATAGGAGGAGAATGAAGCGGTGTTTAAAAACATGAAGAGCCTGAAAAGGTGTGAAAAATATGAAGAGCTTCAAAACGTGTCAAAAATATGAGTAGCATAAAACGATCTGAAAAATAGGAGAATCATGAAGCGGTGGTCAAATACACGAAGAGCATGAAAAGGTGTGAAAAATATGAAAAGCTTGAAAATGTGTAAAAAATTTGAGGAGCATGAAACGGTCTGAAAAATAGGAGGAGCATGAAGCGTTGTTCAAAAACATGAAGAGCTTGAAAAGGTGTGAAAAATATTGAGAGCTTCAAAAGGTGTCAAAAATATGAGGAGCATGAAACGGTCTGAAAAATAGGAGGAGAATGAAGCGGTGTTGAAACACATGAAGAGCCTGAAAAAGTGTGAACAATATGAAGAGCTTCAAAAGGTTCAAAAAAATGAGGAGCATGATAGGTCTGAAAAATAGGAGGAGCAATAAGCGGTCCTCAAACACATGAAGAGCCTGAAAAGGTGTGAAAAATATGAAGAGCTTCAAAAGGTGTCAAACATATGAGGAGCATGAAACGGTCTGAAAAATAGGATGAGAATGAAACGGTTTTTTAAAAGATGAAGAGCATGAAAAGGTGTGAAATATATGAAGAGCTTCAAAAGGTGTCAAAAATATGAGAAGCATGAAACGGTATGAAAAATAAGAGGAGCATGAAGCGGTGTTGAAAAACATGAAGAGCCTGAAAAGGTGTGAAGAATCTGAAGAGCTTCAAAACGTGTCAAAAATATGAGGAGCATGAAACAGTCTGAAAAATAGTAGGAGTATGAAACTGTGTTCAAAAACATGAAGAGCCTGAAAAGGAGTGCAAAATATGAAGAGCTTCAAAAGGTGTAAAATATACGAGGAGCATGAAACGGTCTGAAAAATAGGAGGGGCATGAAGCGGTGGTCCAAAATATGAAGAGCCTGAAAAGCTGTGAAAAATATGAAGAGCTTCAAAAGGTGTCAAACATATGAGGAGCATGAAACAGTCTGAAAAATAGGATGAGCATGAAACGGTTTTTTAAAAGAAGTAGGGCATGAAAAGGTGTGAAAAATATGAAGAGGTTCAAAATGTGTAAAAAATTTGAGGAGCAAGAAACGGTCTGAAAAATAGGAGGAGCATGAGGCGGTGTTTAAAATCATGAAGAGCCTGAAAAGGTGTGAAAAATATGAAGAGCTTCAAAAGGTGTCAAATATATGAGAAGCATGAAACAGCCTGAAAAATTGGATAAGCATGAAACGGTTTTGAAAAAGATGAATAGAATGAAAAGGTGTGAAAATTATGAAGAGCTTCAAAAAGTGTCAAGAATATGAGAAGCATGAAATGACCGAAAAATAGGAGGAGCATGAAGAGGTGTTGAAAAACATGAAGAGCCGTAAAAGGTTTGAAATATATGAAGAGTTTCAAAGGTGTCAAAAATAAGAGGAGAATGGAACGGTCTGAAAAATAGGAGGAGAATGAAGCAGTGTTGAAACAGATGAAGAGCCTGAAAAACTCTGAAAAATCTGAAGAGCTTAATAAGGTGTCAAAATTATGAGGAGCATGAAACGGTCGGAAAAATAGGAGGAGCATGAAGTGGTCCTCAAAAACCTGAAGAGCCTGAAAAGGTGTGAAAAATATGAAGAGCTTCAAAAGGGGTCAAACATATGAGGAGCATGAAACAGTCTGAAAAATAGGATGAGCATGAAACGGTTTTTTAAAAGATGAAGAGCATGAAAAGGTGTGAAAAATATGAAGAACTTCAAAAAGTGTGAAATATAAGAGGAGCATGAAACGGTCTGAAAAATAGGAGTAGCAAGAAGCTGTGTTCAAAAACATGAGAGGCTGAAAAGGTGTGAAAAATATGAAGAGCTTCAAAAAGTGTGAAATACATGAGGAGCATGAAACGGTCTGAAAAATAGGAGGAGCATGAAGTGGTGTTCAAAAACATGAAGAGCCTGACAAGGTGTGAAAAATATGAAGAGCTTCAAATGGTGTCAAAAATATGAGGAGCCTGAAACGGTCTGAAAAATAGGAGGAGCATGAAGCGGTGTTCAAAAAAAATGAAGAGCCTGAAAACTTGTGAAAAATATGAAGAGCTTCACAAGGTGTGAAAAATATGAACAGCTTCAAAAGGTGTCAAAAATGAGATGAACATGAAGCAATCTGAAAAATAGGAGGAGCATGAAGTGGTGTTGAAAAACATGAAGAGCCTGAAAAGGTGTGAAATATATGAAGAGCTTCAAAATGTGTCAAAAATATGAGGATATGAGGAGTATGAAACGGTTTGAAAAGTAGGAGCAGCATGAAACAGTGTTTAATAACATCAAGAGCCTGAAAAGGTGTGAAAAATATGAAGAGCTTCAAATGGTGTCAAAAATATGAGGAGTATGAAACGGCCTGAAATATAGGAGGAGCATGAAGCGGTGTTGAAAAATTTGAAGAGCCTGAAAAGATGTGAAAAATATGAAGAGCTTCAAATGGTGTGAAATACATGAGGAGCATGAAGCGGTCTGAAAAATAGGAGGAGCATGAAGCGGTGTTGAAAAACATGAAGAGCCTGAAAAGGTGTGAAAAATATGAAGAGCTTCAAATGGTGTGAAAAATATGAGGAGCATGAAATGGTCTGAAAAATAGGAGGAGCATGAAGCGGTGTTCAAAAACATGAAAAAATATAAAAATAAATAAAAAAAATACATAAAAAAAACATGAAGAGCCTGAAAACGAGTGAAAAATATGAAGAGCTTCAAAAGGTGTCAAGAATGAGATGAGCATGAAACGGTTTTAAAGATATTAGGAGCATGAAGTGGTGTTCAACAACATGACGAGCCTGAAAAGGTGTGAAAAATATGAAGAGCTTCTAAAGGTGTCAAAAATATGAGGAGCATGAAACGGTCTGAAAAATACGAGGAGCATGAAACTGTGTTCAATAATATGAAGAGCCTGAAAAGGTGTGAAAAATATGAAGAGCTTCAAAAGGTGTCAAAAATATGAGGAGCATGTAATGGTCTGAAATATAGGAGAACCATGAAGTGGTGTTGAAAAACATGAAGAGCCTGAAAAGGTGTGAAAAATATGAAGAGCTTCAAAAGGTGTAAAAAATATGAGGAGGATGAAAAGGTCTGAAAAATAGGAGGAGAATGAAGCGGTGTTTAAAAACATGAAGAGCCTGAAAAGGTGTGACAAATATGAAGAGCTTCCAAAGGTGTCAAAAATATGAAGAGCATGAAACGATCTGAAAAATAGGAGGAGAATGAAGCGGTTTTCAAAAACAGGAAGAGCTTGAAAAGGTGTGGAAAATATGAAGAGCTTCAAAAGGTGTGAAATACATGAGGAGTATGAAACGGTCTGAAAAATAGGAGGAGCATGAAGCTGTTTTCAAAAACTTGAGGAGCCTGAAAAAGTGTGAAAAATATGAAGAGCTTCAAAAGGTGTGAAATACATGAGGAGCATGAAACGGTCTGAAAAATAGGAGGAGCATGAAGCGGTGTTCAAAAACATGAAGAGTCTGAAAAGGTGTAAAAATATGAAGAGCTTCAAAAGGTGGGAAAAATATGAGGAGCATGACACGGTCTGAAAAATAGGAGAAGCATGAACCGGTGTTGAAAAACATGAAGAGCCTGAAAAGTTGTGAAAAATATGAAGAGCTTCAAAAGGTTTCAAAAATATGAGGAGCATGTAACGGTCTAAAAAATAGGAGGAGCATGAAACGGTGTTCAAAAACTTGAAGAGCCTGAAAAGGTGTAAAAAATATGAAGAGCTTCAAATGGTGTCAAAAATATGAGGGGCATGAAACTGTCTGAAAAATAGGAGTAACATGAAGCAGTTTTCAAAAACATGTAGAGCCTGAAAAGGTGTGAAAAAAATGAAGAGCTTCAAAAGGTGTCAAAAATATGAGGAGCATGAAACGGTCTGAACAATAGGAGGAGCATGAAATGGTGTTGAAATACATGAAGTGCCTGAAATGGTGTGAAAAATATGAAGAGCTTTAAAACGTGTCAAAAATATGAGGAGCATGAAACGGTCTGAAAAATAGGAGGAGCATGAGGCGGTGTTGAAAAACATGTAGAGCCTGAAAACGTGTGAAAAATATGAAGATCTTTAAAAGGTGTGAAAAATATGAACAGCTTCAAAAGGTGTAAAAAATGAGATGAGCATGAAGCGATCTGAAAAATAGGAGGAGCATGAAGTGGTGTTAAAAAATATGAAGAGCCTGAAAATGTGTGAAAAATATGAAGAGCTTCAAAAGGTGTCAAACATATGAGGAGCATGAAACGGTCTGAAAAATAGGATGAGAATGAAACGGTTTTTTAAAAGATGAAGAGCATGAAAAGGTGTGAAATATATGAAGAGCTTCAAAAGGTGTCAAAAATATGAGAAGCATGAAACGGTATGAAAAATAAGAGGAGCATGAAGCGGTGTTGAAAAACATGAAGAGCCTGAAAAGGTGTGAAGAATCTGAAGAGCTTCAAAACGTGTCAAAAATATGAGGAGCATTAAACAGTCTGAAAAATAGTAGGAGTATGAAACTGTGTTCAAAAACATGAAGAGCCTGAAAAGGAGTGCAAAATATGAAGAGCTTCAAAAGGTGTAAAATATACGAGGAGCATGAAACGGTCTGAAAAATAGGAGGGGCATGAAGCGGTGGTCAAAAGTATGAAGAGCCTGAAAAGCTGTGAAAAATATGAAGAGCTTCAAAAGGTGTCAAACATATGAGGAGCATGAAACAGTCTGAAAAATAGGATGAGCATGAAACGGTTTTTTAAAAGAAGTAGGGCATGAAAAGGTGTGAAAAATATGAAGAGGTTCAAAATGTGTAAAAAATTTGAGGAGCAAGAAACGGTCTGAAAAATAGGAGGAGCATGAGGCGGTGTTTAAAAACATGAAGAGCCTGAAAAGGTGTGAAAAATATGAAGAGCTTCAAAAGGTGTCAAATATATGAGAAGCATGAAACAGCCTGAAAAATTGGATAAGCATGAAACGGTTTTGAAAAAGATGAATAGAATGAAAAGGTGTGAAAATTATGAAGAGCTTCAAAAAGTGTCAAGAATATGAGAAGCATGAAATGACCGAAAAATAGGAGGAGCATGAAGAGGTGTTGAAAAACATGAAGAGCCGTAAAAGGTTTGAAATATATGAAGAGTTTCAAAGGTGTCAAAAATAAGAGGAGAATGGAACGGTCTGAAAAATAGGAGGAGAATGAAGCAGTGTTGAAACACATGAAGAGCCTGAAAAACTCTGAAAAATCTGAAGAGCTTAATAAGGTGTCAAAATTATGAGGAGCATGAAACGGTCGGAAAAATAGGAGGAGCATGAAGCGGTTTTTTAAAAGATGAAGAGCATGAAAAGGTGTGAAAAATATGAAGAGCTTCAAAAAGTGTGAAATATAAGAGGAGCATGAAACGGTCTGAAAAATAGGAGTAGCAAGAAGCTGTGTTCAAAAACATGAGAGGCTGAAAAGGTGTGAAAAATATGAAGAGCTTCAAAAAGTGTGAAATACATGAGGAGCATGAAACGGTCTGAAAAATAGGAGGAGCATGAAGTGGTGTTCAAAAACATGAAGAGCCTGACAAGGTGTGAAAAATATGAAGAGCTTCAAATGGTGTCAAAAATATGAGGAGCCTGAAACGGTCTGAAAAATAGGAGGAGCATGAAGCGGTGTTCAAAAAAAATGAAGAGCCTGAAAACTTGTGAAAAATATGAAGAGCTTCACAAGGTGTGAAAAATATGAACAGCTTCAAAAGGTGTCAAAAATGAGATGAGCATGAAGCAATCTGAAAAATAGGAGGAGCATGAAGTGGTGTTGAAAAACATGAAGAGCCTGAAAAGGTGTGAAATATATGAAGAGCTTCAAAATGTGTCAAAAATATGAGGATATGAGGAGTATGAAACGGTTTGAAAAGTAGGAGCAGCATGAAACAGTGTTTAATAACATCAAGAGCCTGAAAAGGTGTGAAAAATATGAAGAGCTTCAAATGGTGTCAAAAATATGAGGAGTATGAAACGGCCTGAAATATAGGAGGAGCATGAAGCGGTGTTGAAAAATTTGAAGAGCCTGAAAAGATGTGAAAAATATGAAGAGCTTCAAATGGTGTGAAATACATGAGGAGCATGAAGCGGTCTGAAAAATAGGAGGAGCATGAAGCGGTGTTGAAAAACATGAAGAGCCTGAAAAGGTGTGAAAAATATGAAGAGCTTCAAATGGTGTGAAAAATATGAGGAGCATGAAATGGTCTGAAAAATAGGAGGAGCATGAAGCGCTGTTCAAAAACATGAAAAAATATAAAAATAAATAAAAAAAATACATAAAAAAAACATGAAGAGCCTGAAAACGAGTGAAAAATATGAAGAGCTTCAAAAGGTGTCAAGAATGAGATGAGCATGAAACGGTTTTAAAGATATTAGGAGCATGAAGTGGTGTTCAACAACATGACGAGCCTGAAAAGGTGTGAAAAATATGAAGAGCTTCTAAAGGTGTCAAAAATATGAGGAGCATGAAACGGTCTGAAAAATACGAGGAGCATGAAACTGTGTTCAATAATATGAAGAGCCTGAAAAGGTGTGAAAAATATGAAGAGCTTCAAAAGGTGTCAAAAATATGAGGAGCATGTAATGGTCTGAAATATAGGAGAACCATGAAGTGGTGTTGAAAAACATGAAGAGCCTGAAAAGGTGTGAAAAATATGAAGAGCTTCAAAAGGTGTCAAAAATATGAGGAGGATGAAAAGGTCTGAAAAATAGGAGGAGAATGAAGCGGTGTTTAAAAACATGAAGAGCCTGAAAAGGTGTGACAAATATGAAGAGCTTCCAAAGGTGTCAAAAATATGAAGAGCATGAAACGATCTGAAAAATAGGAGGAGAATGAAGCGGTTTTCAAAAACAGGAAGAGCTTGAAAAGGTGTGGAAAATATGAACAGCTTCAAAAGGTGTGAAATACATGAGGAGTATGAAACGGTCTGAAAAATAGGAGGAGCATGAAGCTGTTTTCAAAAACTTGAGGAGCCTGAAAAAGTGTGAAAAATATGAAGAGCTTCAAAAGGTGTGAAATACATGAGGAGCATGAAACGGTCTGAAAAATAGGAGGAGCATGAAGCGGTGTTCAAAAACATGAAGAGTCTGAAAAGGTGTAAAAATATGAAGAGCTTCAAAAGGTGGGAAAAATATGAGGAGCATGACACGGTCTGAAAAATAGGAGGAGCATGAACCGGTGTTGAAAAACATGAAGAGCCTGAAAAGTTGTGAAAAATATGAAGAGCTTCAAAAGGTTTCAAAAATATGAGGAGCATGTAACGGTCTAAAAAATAGGAGGAGCATGAAACGGTGTTCAAAAACTTGAAGAGCCTGAAAAGGTGTAAAAAATATGAAGAGCTTCAAATGGTGTCAAAAATATGAGGGGCATGAAACTGTCTGAAAAATAGGAGTAACATGAAGCAGTTTTCAAAAACATGTAGAGCCTGAAAAGGTGTGAAAAAAATGAAGAGCTTCAAAAGGTGTCAAAAATATGAGGAGCATGAAACGGTCTGAACAATAGGAGGAGCATGAAATGGTGTTGAAATACATGAAGTGCCTGAAATGGTGTGAAAAATATGAAGAGCTTTAAAACGTGTCAAAAATATGAGGAGCATGAAACGGTCTGAAAAATAGGAGGAGCATGAGGCGGTGTTGAAAAACATGTAGAGCCTGAAAACGTGTGAAAAATATGAAGATCTTTAAAAGGTGTGAAAAATATGAACAGCTTCAAAAGGTGTAAAAAATGAGATGAGCATGAAGCGATCTGAAAAATAGGAGGAGCATGAAGTGGTGTTAAAAAATATGAAGAGCCTGAAAATGTGTGAAAAATATGAAGAGCTTCAAAAGGTGTCAAACATATGAGGAGCATGAAACGGTCTGAAAAATAGGATGAGAATGAAACGGTTTTTTAAAAGATGAAGAGCATGAAAAGGTGTGAAATATATGAAGAGCTTCAAAAGGTGTCAAAAATATGAGAAGCATGAAACGGTATGAAAAATAAGAGGAGCATGAAGCGGTGTTGAAAAACATGAAGAGCCTGAAAAGGTGTGAAGAATCTGAAGAGCTTCAAAACGTGTCAAAAATATGAGGAGCATTAAACAGTCTGAAAAATAGTAGGAGTATGAAACTGTGTTCAAAAACATGAAGAGCCTGAAAAGGAGTGCAAAATATGAAGAGCTTCAAAAGGTGTAAAATATACGAGGAGCATGAAACGGTCTGAAAAATAGGAGGGGCATGAAGCGGTGGTCAAAAGTATGAAGAGCCTGAAAAGCTGTGAAAAATATGAAGAGCTTCAAAAGGTGTCAAACATATGAGGAGCATGAAACAGTCTGAAAAATAGGATGAGCATGAAACGGTTTTTTAAAAGAAGTAGGGCATGAAAAGGTGTGAAAAATATGAAGAGGTTCAAAATGTGTAAAAAATTTGAGGAGCAAGAAACGGTCTGAAAAATAGGAGGAGCATGAGGCGGTGTTTAAAAACATGAAGAGCCTGAAAAGGTGTGAAAAATATAAAGAGCTTCAAAAGGTGTCAAATATATGAGAAGCATGAAACAGCCTGAAAAATTGGATAAGCATGAAACGGTTTTGAAAAAGATGAATAGAATGAAAAGGTGTGAAAATTATGAAGAGCTTCAAAAAGTGTCAAGAATATGAGAAGCATGAAATGACCGAAAAATAGGAGGAGCATGAAGAGGTGTTGAAAAACATGAAGAGCCGTAAAAGGTTTGAAATATATGAAGAGTTTCAAAGGTGTCAAAAATAAGAGGAGAATGGAACGGTCTGAAAAATAGGAGGAGAATGAAGCAGTGTTGAAACACATGAAGAGCCTGAAAAACTCTGAAAAATCTGAAGAGCTTAATAAGGTGTCAAAATTATGAGGAGCATGAAACGGTCGGAAAAATAGGAGGAGCATGAAGCGGTCCTCAAAAACCTGAAGAGCCTGAAAAGGTGTGAAAAATATGAAGAGCTTCAAAAAGTGTGAAATATAAGAGGAGCATGAAACGGTCTGAAAAATAGGAGGAGCAAGAAGCTGTGTTCAAAAACATGAGAGGCTGAAAAGGTGTGAAAAATATGAAGAGCTTCAAAAAGTGTGAAATACATGAGGAGCATGAAACGGTCTGAAAAATAGGAGGAGCATGAAGTGGTGTTCAAAAACATGAAGAGCCTGAAAAGGTGTGAAAAATATGAAGAGCTTCAAATGGTGTCAAAAATATGAGGAGCCTGAAATGGTCTGAAAAATAGGAGGAGCATGAAGCGGTGTTCAAAAACATGAAGAGCCTGAAAACTTGTGAAAAATATGAAGAGCTTCACAAGGTGTGAAAAATATGAACAGCTTCAAAAGGTGTCAAAAATGAGATGAGCATGAAGCAATCTGAAAAATAGGAGGAGCATGAAGTGGTGTTGAAAAACATGAAGAGCCTGAAAAGGTGTAAAATATATGAAGAGCTTCAAAATGTGTCAAAAATATGAGGATATGAGGAGTATGAAACGGTTTGAAAAGTAGGAGCAGCATGAAACGGTGTTTATAACATCAAGAGCCTGAAAAGGTGTGAAAAATATGAAGAGCTTCAAATGGTGTCAAAAATATGAGGAGCAAGAAAGATTCTGAAAAATACGATGAGAATTAAGCGGTGTTGAAACACATGAAGAGCCTGAAAAAGTGTGAAAAATATGAAGAGCTTAAAAAGGTGTCAAAAATATGAGGAGCATGAAACGGTCTGAAAAACAGGAGGAGCATGAAGCGGTCCTCAAATACATGAAGAGACTGAAAAGGTGTGAAAAATATGCAAAGCTTAAAAAGGAGACAAAATTATGAGGAGCATAAAACTGTCTGAAAAATACGAGGAGCATGAACCGGTGGTCAAAAACATGAAGAGCCTGAACAGGTGTGAAAAATATGAAGAGCTTCAAAAGGTGTCAAAAATATGAGGAGCATTAAAACGGTCTCAAAAATAGGAGGAGAATGAAGCGGTGTTTAAAAACATGAAGAGCCTGAAAAGGTGTGAAAAATATGAAGAGCTTCAAAACGTGTCAAAAATATGAGTAGCATAAAACGATCTGAAAAATAGGAGAATCATGAAGCGGTGGTCAAATACACGAAGAGCATGAAAAGGTGTGAAAAATATGAAAAGCTTGAAAATGTGTAAAAAATTTGAGGAGCATGAAACGGTCTGAAAAATAGGAGGAGCATGAAGCGTTGTTCAAAAACATGAAGAGCTTGAAAAGGTGTGAAAAATATTGAGAGCTTCAAAAGGTGTCAAAAATATGAGGAGCATGAAACGGTCTGAAAAATAGGAGGAGAATGAAGCGGTGTTGAAACACATGAAGAGCCTGAAAAAGTGTGAACAATATGAAGAGCTTCAAAAGGTTCAAAAAAATGAGGAGCATGATAGGTCTGAAAAATAGGAGGAGCAATAAGCGGTCCTCAAACACATGAAGAGCCTGAAAAGGTGTGAAAAATATGAAGAGCTTCAAAAGGTGTCAAACATATGAGGAGCATGAAACGGTCTGAAAAATAGGATGAGAATGAAACGGTTTTTTAAAAGATGAAGAGCATGAAAAGGTGTGAAATATATGAAGAGCTTCAAAAGGTGTCAAAAATATGAGAAGCATGAAACGGTATGAAAAATAAGAGGAGCATGAAGCGGTGTTGAAAAACATGAAGAGCCTGAAAAGGTGTGAAGAATCTGAAGAGCTTCAAAACGTGTCAAAAATACGAGGAGCATGAAACAGTCTGAAAAATAGTAGGAGTATGAAACTGTGTTCAAAAACATGAAGAGCCTGAAAAGGAGTGCAAAATATGAAGAGCTTCAAAAGGTGTAAAATATACGAGGAGCATGAAACGGTCTGAAAAATAGGAGGGGCATGAAGCGGTGGTCAAAAGTATGAAGAGCCTGAAAAGCTGTGAAAAATATGAAGAGCTTCAAAAGGTGTCAAACATATGAGGAGCATGAAACAGTCTGAAAAATAGGATGAGCATGAAACGGTTTTTTAAAAGAAGTAGGGCATGAAAAGGTGTGAAAAATATGAAGAGGTTCAAAATGTGTAAAAAATTTGAGGAGCAAGAAACGGTCTGAAAAATAGGAGGAGCATGAGGCGGTGTTTAAAAACATGAAGAGCCTGAAAAGGTGTGAAAAATATGAAGAGCTTCAAAAGGTGTCAAATATATGAGAAGCATGAAACAGCCTGAAAAATTGGATAAGCATGAAACGGTTTTGAAAAAGATGAATAGAATGAAAAGGTGTGAAAATTATGAAGAGCTTCAAAAAGTGTCAAGAATATGAGAAGCATGAAATGACCGAAAAATAGGAGGAGCATGAAGAGGTGTTGAAAAACATGAAGAGCCGTAAAAGGTTTGAAATATATGAAGAGTTTCAAAGGTGTCAAAAATAAGAGGAGAATGGAACGGTCTGAAAAATAGGAGGAGAATGAAGCAGTGTTGAAACACATGAAGAGCCTGAAAAACTCTGAAAAATCTGAAGAGCTTAATAAGGTGTCAAAATTATGAGGAGCATGAAACGGTCGGAAAAATAGGAGGAGCATGAAGCGGTCCTCAAAAACCTGAAGAGCCTGAAAAGGTGTGAAAAATATGAAGAGCTTCAAAAAGTGTGAAATATAAGAGGAGCATGAAACGGTCTGAAAAATAGGAGGAGCAAGAAGCTGTGTTCAAAAACATGAGAGGCTGAAAAGGTGTGAAAAATATGAAGAGCTTCAAAAAGTGTGAAATACATGAGGAGCATGAAACGGTCTGAAAAATAGGAGGAGCATGAAGTGGTGTTCAAAAACATGAAGAGCCTGAAAAGGTGTGAAAAATATGAAGAGCTTCAAATGGTGTCAAAAATATGAGGAGCCTGAAATGGTCTGAAAAATAGGAGGAGCATGAAGCGGTGTTCAAAAACATGAAGAGCCTGAAAACTTGTGAAAAATATGAAGAGCTTCACAAGGTGTGAAAAATATGAACAGCTTCAAAAGGTGTCAAAAATGAGATGAGCATGAAGCAATCTGAAAAATAGGAGGAGCATGAAGTGGTGTTGAAAAACATGAAGAGCCTGAAAAGGTGTAAAATATATGAAGAGCTTCAAAATGTGTCAAAAATATGAGGATATGAGGAGTATGAAACGGTTTGAAAAGTAGGAGCAGCATGAAACGGTGTTTATAACATCAAGAGCCTGAAAAGGTGTGAAAAATATGAAGAGCTTCAAATGGTGTCAAAAATATGAGGAGCAAGAAAGATTCTGAAAAATACGATGAGAATTAAGCGGTGTTGAAACACATGAAGAGCCTGAAAAAGTGTGAAAAATATGAAGAGCTTAAAAAGGTGTCAAAAATATGAGGAGCATGAAACGGTCTGAAAAACAGGAGGAGCATGAAGCGGTCCTCAAATACATGAAGAGACTGAAAAGGTGTGAAAAATATGCAAAGCTTAAAAAGGAGACAAAATTATGAGGAGCATAAAACTGTCTGAAAAATACGAGGAGCATGAACCGGTGGTCAAAAACATGAAGAGCCTGAACAGGTGTGAAAAATATGAAGAGCTTCAAAAGGTGTCAAAAATATGAGGAGCATTAAAACGGTCTCAAAAATAGGAGGAGAATGAAGCGGTGTTTAAAAACATGAAGAGCCTGAAAAGGTGTGAAAAATATGAAGAGCTTCAAAACGTGTCAAAAATATGAGTAGCATAAAACGATCTGAAAAATAGGAGAATCATGAAGCGGTGGTCAAATACACGAAGAGCATGAAAAGGTGTGAAAAATATGAAAAGCTTGAAAATGTGTAAAAAATTTGAGGAGCATGAAACGGTCTGAAAAATAGGAGGAGCATGAAGCGTTGTTCAAAAACATGAAGAGCTTGAAAAGGTGTGAAAAATATTGAGAGCTTCAAAAGGTGTCAAAAATATGAGGAGCATGAAACGGTCTGAAAAATAGGAGGAGAATGAAGCGGTGTTGAAACACATGAAGAGCCTGAAAAAGTGTGAACGATATGAAGAGCTTCAAAAGGTTCAAAAAAATGAGGAGCATGATAGGTCTGAAAAATAGGAGGAGCAATAAGCGGTCCTCAAACACATGAAGAGCCTGAAAAGGTGTGAAAAATATGAAGAGCTTCAAAAGGTGTCAAACATATGAGGAGCATGAAACGGTCTGAAAAATAGGATGAGAATGAAACGGTTTTTTAAAAGATGAAGAGCATGAAAAGGTGTGAAATATATGAAGAGCTTCAAAAGGTGTCAAAAATATGAGAAGCATGAAACGGTATGAAAAATAAGAGGAGCATGAAGCGGTGTTGAAAAACATGAAGAGCCTGAAAAGGTGTGAAGAATCTGAAGAGCTTCAAAACGTGTCAAAAATACGAGGAGCATGAAACAGTCTGAAAAATAGTAGGAGTATGAAACTGTGTTCAAAAACATGAAGAGCCTGAAAAGGAGTGCAAAATATGAAGAGCTTCAAAAGGTGTAAAATATACGAGGAGCATGAAACGGTCTGAAAAATAGGAGGGGCATGAAGCGGTGGTCAAAAGTATGAAGAGCCTGAAAAGCTGTGAAAAATATGAAGAGCTTCAAAAGGTGTCAAACATATGAGGAGCATGAAACAGTCTGAAAAATAGGATGAGCATGAAACGGTTTTTTAAAAGAAGTAGGGCATGAAAAGGTGTGAAAAATATGAAGAGGTTCAAAATGTGTAAAAAATTTGAGGAGCAAGAAACGGTCTGAAAAATAGGAGGAGCATGAGGCGGTGTTTAAAAACATGAAGAGCCTGAAAAGGTGTGAAAAATATGAAGAGCTTCAAAAGGTGTCAAATATATGAGAAGCATGAAACAGCCTGAAAAATTGGATAAGCATGAAACGGTTTTGAAAAAGATGAATAGAATGAAAAGGTGTGAAAATTATGAAGAGCTTCAAAAAGTGTCAAGAATATGAGAAGCATGAAATGACCGAAAAATAGGAGGAGCATGAAGAGGTGTTGAAAAACATGAAGAGCCGTAAAAGGTTTGAAATATATGAAGAGTTTCAAAGGTGTCAAAAATAAGAGGAGAATGGAACGGTCTGAAAAATAGGAGGAGAATGAAGCAGTGTTGAAACACATGAAGAGCCTGAAAAACTCTGAAAAATCTGAAGAGCTTAATAAGGTGTCAAAATTATGAGGAGCATGAAACGGTCGGAAAAATAGGAGGAGCATGAAGCGGTCCTCAAAAACCTGAAGAGCCTGAAAAGGTGTGAAAAATATGAAGAGCTTCAAAAAGTGTGAAATATAAGAGGAGCATGAAACGGTCTGAAAAATAGGAGGAGCAAGAAGCTGTGTTCAAAAACATGAGAGGCTGAAAAGGTGTGAAAAATATGAAGAGCTTCAAAAAGTGTGAAATACATGAGGAGCATGAAACGGTCTGAAAAATAGGAGGAGCATGAAGTGGTGTTCAAAAACATGAAGAGCCTGAAAAGGTGTGAAAAATATGAAGAGCTTCAAATGGTGTCAAAAATATGAGGAGCCTGAAATGGTCTGAAAAATAGGAGGAGCATGAAGCGGTGTTCAAAAACATGAAGAGCCTGAAAACTTGTGAAAAATATGAAGAGCTTCACAAGGTGTGAAAAATATGAACAGCTTCAAAAGGTGTCAAAAATGAGATGAGCATGAAGCAATCTGAAAAATAGGAGGAGCATGAAGTGGTGTTGAAAAACATGAAGAGCCTGAAAAGGTGTAAAATATATGAAGAGCTTCAAAATGTGTCAAAAATATGAGGATATGAGGAGTATGAAACGGTTTGAAAAGTAGGAGCAGCATGAAACGGTGTTTATAACATCAAGAGCCTGAAAAGGTGTGAAAAATATGAAGAGCTTCAAATGGTGTCAAAAATATGAGGAGCAAGAAAGATTCTGAAAAATACGATGAGAATTAAGCGGTGTTGAAACACATGAAGAGCCTGAAAAAGTGTGAAAAATATGAAGAGCTTAAAAAGGTGTCAAAAATATGAGGAGCATGAAACGGTCTGAAAAACAGGAGGAGCATGAAGCGGTCCTCAAATACATGAAGAGACTGAAAAGGTGTGAAAAATATGCAAAGCTTAAAAAGGAGACAAAATTATGAGGAGCATAAAACTGTCTGAAAAATACGAGGAGCATGAACCGGTGGTCAAAAACATGAAGAGCCTGAACAGGTGTGAAAAATATGAAGAGCTTCAAAAGGTGTCAAAAATATGAGGAGCATTAAAACGGTCTCAAAAATAGGAGGAGAATGAAGCGGTGTTTAAAAACATGAAGAGCCTGAAAAGGTGTGAAAAATATGAAGAGCTTCAAAACGTGTCAAAAATATGAGTAGCATAAAACGATCTGAAAAATAGGAGAATCATGAAGCGGTGGTCAAATACACGAAGAGCATGAAAAGGTGTGAAAAATATGAAAAGCTTGAAAATGTGTAAAAAATTTGAGGAGCATGAAACGGTCTGAAAAATAGGAGGAGCATGAAGCGTTGTTCAAAAACATGAAGAGCTTGAAAAGGTGTGAAAAATATTGAGAGCTTCAAAAGGTGTCAAAAATATGAGGAGCATGAAACGGTCTGAAAAATAGGAGGAGAATGAAGCGGTGTTGAAACACATGAAGAGCCTGAAAAAGTGTGAACAATATGAAGAGCTTCAAAAGGTTCAAAAAAATGAGGAGCATGATAGGTCTGAAAAATAGGAGGAGCAATAAGCGGTCCTCAAACACATGAAGAGCCTGAAAAGGTGTGAAAAATATGAAGAGCTTCAAAAGGTGACAAACATATGAGGAGCATGAAACGGTCTGAAAAATAGGATGAGAATGAAACGGTTTTTTAAAAGATGAAGAGCATGAAAAGGTGTGAAATATATGAAGAGCTTCAAAAGGTGTCAAAAATATGAGAAGCATGAAACGGTATGAAAAATAAGAGGAGCATGAAGCGGTGTTGAAAAACATGAAGAGCCTGAAAAGGTGTGAAGAATCTGAAGAGCTTCAAAACGTGTCAAAAATACGAGGAGCATGAAACAGTCTGAAAAATAGTAGGAGTATGAAACTGTGTTCAAAAACATGAAGAGCCTGAAAAGGAGTGCAAAATATGAAGAGCTTCAAAAGGTGTAAAATATACGAGGAGCATGAAACGGTCTGAAAAATAGGAGGGGCATGAAGCGGTGGTCAAAAGTATGAAGAGCCTGAAAAGCTGTGAAAAATATGAAGAGCTTCAAAAGGTGTCAAACATATGAGGAGCATGAAACAGTCTGAAAAATAGGATGAGCATGAAACGGTTTTTTAAAAGAAGTAGGGCATGAAAAGGTGTGAAAAATATGAAGAGGTTCAAAATGTGTAAAAAATTTGAGGAGCAAGAAACGGTCTGAAAAATAGGAGGAGCATGAGGCGGTGTTTAAAAACATGAAGAGCCTGAAAAGGTGTGAAAAATATGAAGAGCTTCAAAAGGTGTCAAATATATGAGAAGCATGAAACAGCCTGAAAAATTGGATAAGCATGAAACGGTTTTGAAAAAGATGAATAGAATGAAAAGGTGTGAAAATTATGAAGAGCTTCAAAAAGTGTCAAGAATATGAGAAGCATGAAATGACCGAAAAATAGGAGGAGCATGAAGAGGTGTTGAAAAACATGAAGAGCCGTAAAAGGTTTGAAATATATGAAGAGTTTCAAAGGTGTCAAAAATATGAGGAGAATGGAACGGTCTGAAAAATAGGAGGAGAATGAAGCAGTGTTGAAACACATGAAGAGCCTGAAAAACTCTGAAAAATCTGAAGAGCTTAATAAGGTGTCAAAATTATGAGGAGCATGAAACGGTCGGAAAAATAGGAGGAGCATGAAGCGGTCCTCAAAACCTGAAGAGCCTGAAAAGGTGTGAAAAATATGAAGAGCTTCAAAAAGTGTGAAATATAAGAGGAGCATGAAACGGTCTGAAAAATAGGAGGAGCAAGAAGCTGTGTTCAAAAACATGAGAGGCTGAAAAGGTGTGAAAAATATGAAGAGCTTCAAAAAGTGTGAAATACATGAGGAGCATGAAACGGTCTGAAAAATAGGAGGAGCATGAAGTGGTGTTCAAAAACATGAAGAGCCTGAAAAGGTGTGAAAAATATGAAGAGCTTCAAATGGTGTCAAAAATATGAGGAGCCTGAAATGGTCTGAAAAATAGGAGGAGCATGAAGCGGTGTTCAAAAACATGAAGAGCCTGAAAACTTGTGAAAAATATGAAGAGCTTCACAAGGTGTGAAAAATATGAACAGCTTCAAAAGGTGTCAAAAATGAGATGAGCATGAAGCAATCTGAAAAATAGGAGGAGCATGAAGTGGTGTTGAAAAACATGAAGAGCCTGAAAAGGTGTAAAATATATGAAGAGCTTCAAAATGTGTCAAAAATATGAGGATATGAGGAGTATGAAACGGTTTGAAAAGTAGGAGCAGCATGAAACGGTGTTTATAACATCAAGAGCCTGAAAAGGTGTGAAAAATATGAAGAGCTTCAAATGGTGTCAAAAATATGAGGAGTATGAAACGGTCTGAAATATAGGAGGAGCATGAAGCGGTGTTGAAAAATTTGAAGAGCCTGAAAAGATGTGAAAAATATGAAGAGCTTCAAATGGTGTGAAATACATGAGGAGCATGAAGCGGTCTGAAAAATAGGAGGAGCATGAAGCGGTGTTGAAAAACATGAAGAGCCTGAAAAGTTGTGAAAAATATGAAGAGCTTCAAATGGTGTGAAAAATATGAGGAGCATGAAATGGTCTGAAAAATAGGAGGAGCATGAAGCGGTGTTCAAAAACATGAAAAAATATAAAAATAAATAAAAAAAATACATAAAAAAAACATGAAGAGCCTGAAAACGTGTGAAAAATATGAAGAGCTTCAAAAGGTGTCAAGAATGAGATGAGCATGAAACGGTTTTAAAGATATTAGGAGCATGAAGTGGTGTTCAACAACATGACGAGCCTGAAAAGGTGTGAAAAATATGAAGAGCTTCTAAAGGTGTCAAAAATATGAGGAGCATGAAACGGTCTGAAAAATACGAGGAGCATGAAACTGTGTTCAATAATATGAAGAGCCTGAAAAGGTGTGAAAAATATGAAGAGCTTCAAAAGGTGTCAAAAATATGAGGAGCATGTAATGGTCTGAAATATAGGAGAACCATGAAGTGGTGTTGAAAAACATGAAGAGCCTGAAAAGGTGTGAAAAATATGAAGAGCTTCAAAAGGTGTCAAAAATATGAGGAGGATGAAAAGGTCTGAAAAATAGGAGGAGAATGAAGCGGTGTTTAAAAACATGAAGAGCCTGAAAAGGTGTGACAAATATGAAGAGCTTCCAAAGGTGTCAAAAATATGAAGAGCATGAAACGATCTGAAAAATAGGAGGAGAATGAAGCGGTTTTCAAAAACAGGAAGAGCTTGAAAAGGTGTGGAAAATATGAAGAGCTTCAAAAGGTGTGAAATACATGAGGAGTATGAAACGGTCTGAAAAATAGGAGGAGCATGAAGCTGTGTTCAAAAACTTGAGGAGCCTGAAAAAGTGTGAAAAATATGAAGAGCTTCAAAAGGTGTGAAATACATGAGGAGCATGAAACGGTCTGAAAAATAGGAGGAGCATGAAGCGGTGTTCAAAAACATGAAGAGTCTGAAAAGGTGTAAAAATATGAAGAGCTTCAAAAGGTGGGAAAAATATGAGGAGCATGACACGGTCTGAAAAATAGGAGGAGCATGAACCGGTGTTGAAAAACATGAAGAGCCTGAAAAGTTGTGAAAAATATGAAGAGCTTCAAAAGGTTTCAAAAATATGAGGAGCATGTAACGGTCTGAAAAATAGGAGGAGCATGAAACGGTTTTCAAAAACTTGAAGAGCCTGAAAAGGTGTAAAAAATATGAAGAGCTTCAAATGGTGTCAAAAATATGAGGGGAATGAAACTGTCTGAAAAATAGGAGTAACATGAAGCTGTTTTCCAAAACATGTAGAGCCTGAAAAGGTGTGAAAAAAATGAAGAGCTTCAAAAGGTGTCAAAAATATGAGGAGCATGAAACGGTCTGAACAATAGGAGGAGCATGAAATGGTGTTGAAATACATGAAGTGCCTGAAATGGTGTGAAAAATATGAAGAGCTTTAAAACGTGTCAAAAATATGAGGAGCATGAAACGGTCTGAAAAATAGGAGGAGCATGAGGTGGTGTTGAAAAACATGTAGAGCCTGAAAACGTGTGAAAAATATGAAGATCTTTAAAAGGTGTGAAAAATATGAACAGCTTCAAAAGGTGTAAAAAATGAGATGAGCATGAAGCGATCTGAAAAATAGGAGGAGCATGAAGTGGTGTTAAAAAATATGAAGAGCCTGAAAATGTGTGAAAAATATGAAGAGCTTCAAAAGGTGTCAAAAATATGAGGAGCATGAAACGGTCTGAAATTTAGGAGGATCATGAAAAGGTGTTCAAAAACATGAAGAGCCTGAAAAGGTGTGAAAAATATGCAGAGCTTCAAAAGGTGTGAAATATATGAGGAGCATGAAACGGACTGAAAAATAGGAGGAGCATAAAGCCGTGTTCAAAAACATGAGAGCCTGAAAAGGTGTGAAAAATATGAAGAGCTTCAAAAGGTGTCAAAAATATGAGGAGCATGAAGCAGTCTGAAAAATAGGAGGAGCATGAAGCGGTCTGAAAAATAGGAGGAGCATGAAGCGGTCTGAAAAGTAGGAGGAGCATGAAGCGGTGTTCAAAAACATGAAGAGCCTGAAAAGGTGTGAAATATATGAAGAGGTTCAAAAGGTGTGCAATACATGAGGACCATGAAACAACCTTAAAAACAGGACGAGCATGAAGCTGTGTTCAAAAACATGAGATTTTGAAAAGGTGTGAAAAATATGAAGAGCTTCAAAAGGTGTCAAAAATAGGAGGAGCATGAAGCGGTGTTCAAAAACATGAAGAGCCTGAAAAGGTGTGAAAAATATGAAGAACATCAAAAGGTGTCAAAAATATGAGGAGCATGAAACGGTCTGAAAATTAGGAGGAGCTAGAAGCGGTGTTGAAAAACCTGAAGAGCCTGAAAATGTGTGAAAAATATGAAAAGCTTCATAAGTTGTGAAAAATATGAACAGCTTCAAAAGGTGTCAAAAATGAGATGAGCATGAAGCAATCTGAAAAATAGGAGGAGCATGAAGTGGTGTTGAAAAACATGAAGAGCCTGAAAAGGTGTAAAATATATGAAGAGCTTCAAAATGTGTCAGAAATGAGAGGAGCATGAAACGGTCTGAAAAATAGGAGGAGCATGAAGCGGTGTTGAAAAACATGAAGAGCCTGAAAAGATGTGAAAAATATGAAGAGCTTCAAAATGTGTCAAAAATATGAGGAGCATGAAATAGTCTGAAATATAGGAGGAGCATGAAACGGTGTTCAAAAACATGAAGAGCCTGAAATGTTGTGAAAAATATGAAGAGCCTGAAAAGGTGTGAAAAATATGAAGAGCTTCAAAAGGTGTCAAAAATATGAGGAGCATGAAACGGTCTGAAAAATAGGATGAGAATGAAACGGTTTTTTAAAAGATGAAGAGCATGAAAAGGTGTGAAATATATGAAGAGCTTCAAAAGGTGTCAAAAATATGAGAAGCATGAAACGGTATGAAAAATAAGAGGAGCATGAAGCGGTGTTGAAAAACATGAAGAGCCTGAAAAGGTGTGAAGAATCTGAAGAGCTTCAAAACGTGTCAAAAATATGAGGAGCATGAAACAGTCTGAAAAATAGTAGGAGTATGAAACTGTGTTCAAAAACATGAAGAGCCTGAAAAGGAGTGCAAAATATGAAGAGCTTCAAAAGGTGTAAAATATACGAGGAGCATGAAACGGTCTGAAAAATAGGAGGGGCATGAAGCGGTGGTCAAAAATATGAAGAGCCTGAAAAGCTGTGAAAAATATGAAGAGCTTCAAAAGGTGTCAAACATATGAGGAGCATGAAACAGTCTGAAAAATAGGATGAGCATGAAACGGTTTTTTAAAAGAAGTAGGGCATGAAAAGGTGTGAAAAATATGAAGAGGTTCAAAATGTGTAAAAAATTTGAGGAGCAAGAAACGGTCTGAAAAATAGGAGGAGCATGAGGCGGTGTTTAAAAACATGAAGAGCCTGAAAAGGTGTGAAAAATATGAAGGGCTTCAAAAGGTGTCAAGAATATGAGAAGCATGAAATGACCGAAAAATAGGAGGAGCATGAAGAGGTGTTGAAAAACATGAAGAGCCGTAAAAGGTTTGAAATATATGAAGAGTTTCAAAGGTGTCAAAAATATGAGGAGAATGGAACGGTCTGAAAAATAGAAGGAGAATGAAGCAGTGTTGAAACACATGAAGAGCCTGAAAAACTCTGAAAAATCTGAAGAGCTTAATAAGGTGTCAAAATTATGAGGAGCATGAAACGGTCGGAAAAATAGGAGGAGCATGAAGCGGTCCTCAAAAACCTGAAGAGCCTGAAAAGGTGTGAAAAATATGAAGAGCTTCAAAAGGGGTCAAACATATGAGGAGCATGAAACAGTCTGAAAAATAGGATGAGCATGAAACGGTTTTTTAAAAGAAGTAGGGCATGAAAAGGTGTGAAAAATATGAAGAGGTTCAAAATGTGTAAAAAATTTGAGGAGCAAGAAACGGTCTGAAAAATAGGAGGAGCATGAGGCGGTGTTTAAAAACATGAAGAGCCTGAAAAGGTGTGAAAAATATGAAGGGCTTCAAAAGGTGTCAAGAATATGAGAAGCATGAAATGACCGAAAAATAGGAGGAGCATGAAGAGGTGTTGAAAAACATGAAGAGCCGTAAAAGGTTTGAAATATATGAAGAGTTTCAAAGGTGTCAGAAATATGAGGAGAATGGAACGGTCTGAAAAATAGGAGGAGAATGAAGCAGTGTTGAAACACATGAAGAGCCTGAAAAACTCTGAAAAATCTGAAGAGCTTAATAAGTTGTCAAAATTATGAGGAGCATGAAACGGTCGGAAAAATAGGAGGAGCATGAAGCGGTCCTCAAAAACCTGAAGAGCCTGAAAAGGTGTGAAAAATATGAAGAGCTTCAAAAGGGGTCAAACATATGAGGAGCATGAAACAGTCTGAAAAATAGGATGAGCATGAAACGGTTTTTTAAAAGATGAAGATCATGAAAAGGTGTGAAAAATATGAAGAGCTTCAAAAAGTGTGAAATATAAGAGGAGCATGAAACAGTCTGAAAAATAGGAGTAGCAAGAAGCTGTGTTCAAAAACATGAGAGGCTGAAAAGGTGTGAAAAATATGAAGAGCTTCAAAAAGTGTGAAATACATGAGGAGCATGAAACGGTCTGAAAAATAGGAGGAGCATGAAGTGGTGTTCAAAAACATGAAGAGCCTGACAAGGTGTGAAAAATATGAAGAGCTTCAAATGGTGTCAAAAATATGAGGAGCCTGAAACGGTCTGAAAAATAGGAGGAGCATGAAGCGGTGTTCAAAAACATGAAGAGTCTGAAAATGTGTAAAAATATGAAGAGCTTCAAAAGGTGGGAAAAATATGAGGAGCATGACACGATCTGAAAAATAGGAGGAGCATGAACCGGTGTTGAAAAACATGAAGAGCCTGAAAAGTTGTGAAAAATATGAAGAGCTTCAAAAGGTTTCAAAAATATGAGGAGCATGTAACGGTCTGAAAAATAGGAGGAGCATGAAACGGTGTTCAAAAACTTGAAGAGCCTGAAAAGGTGTAAAAAAAATGAAGAGCTTCAAATGGTGTCAAAAATATGAGGGGCATGAAACTGTCTGAAAAATAGGAGTAACATGAAGCAGTTTTCAAAAACATGTAGGGCCTGAAAAGGTGTGAAAAAAATGAAGAGCTTCAAAAGGTGTCAAAAATATGAGGAGCATGAAACGGTCTGAACAATAGGAGGAGCATGAAATGGTGTTGAAATACATGAAGTGCCTGAAATGGTGTGAAAAATATGAAGAGCTTTAAAACGTGTCAAAAATATGAGGAGCATGAAACGGCCTGAAAAATAGGAGGAGCATGAGGTGGTGTTGAAAAACATGTAGAGCCTGAAAACGTGTGAAAAATATGAAGATCTTTAAAAGGTGTGAAAAATATGAACAGCTTCAAAAGGTGTAAAAAATGAGATGAGCATGAAGCGATCTGAAAAATAGGAGGAGCATGAAGTAGTGTTAAAAAATATGAAGAGCCTGAAAATGTGTGAAAAATATGAAGAGCTTCAAAAGGTGTCAAAAATATGAGGAGCATGAAACGGTCTGAAAATTAGGAGGATCATGAAAAGGTGTTCAAAAACATGAAGAGCCTGAAAAGGTGTGAAAAATATGCAGAGCTTCAAAAGGTGTGAAATATATGAGGAGCATGAAACGGACTGAAAAATAGGAGGAGCATAAAGCCGTGTTCAAAAACATGAGAGCCTGAAAAGGTGTGAAAAATATGAAGAGCTTCAAAAGGTGTCAAAAATATGAGGAGCATGAAGCAGTCTGAAAAATAGGAGGAGCATGAAGCGGTCTGAAAAATAGGAGGAGCATGAAGCGGTCTGAAAAATAGGAGGAGCATGAAGCGGTGTTCAAAAACATGAAGAGCCTGAAAAGGTGTGAAATATATGAAGAGCTTCAAAAGGTGTGCAATACATGAGGACCATGAAACAACCTTAAAAACAGGACGAGAATGAAGCTGTGTTCAAAAACATGAGATTTTGAAAAGGTGTGAAAATATGAAGAGCTTCAAAAGGTGTCAAAAATAGGAGGAGCATGAAGCGGTGTTGAAAAACCTGAAGAGCCTGAAAATGTGTGAAAAATATGAAAAGCTTCAAAAGTTGTGAAAAATATGAACAGCTTCAAAAGGTGTCAAAAATGAGATGAGCATGAAACGGTCTGAAATATAGGAGGAGCATGAAGTGGTGTTGAAAAACATGAAGAGCCTGAAAATGGGTGAAATATTTGAAGAGCTTCAAAATGTGTCAGAAATGAGAGGAGAATGAAACGGTCTGAAAAATAGGAGGAGCATGAAGCGGTGTTGAAAAACATGAAGAGCCTGAAAAGATGTGAAAAATATGAAGAGCTTCAAAATGTGTCAAAAATATGAGGAGCATGAAATAGTCTGAAATATAGGAGGAGCATTTAACGGTGTTCAAAAACATGAAGAACCTGAAATGTTGTAAAAATATGAAGAGCTTCAAAAGGTGTGAAAAATATGAAGAGCTTCAAAATGTGTGAAAAATATGAGGAGCTTCAAAAGGTGTCAAAAATATGAGGAGCATGAAACGGTCTGAAAAAAGGGGAAGCATGAAACGGTGTTGAAAAACATGAAGAGCCTGAAAAGGTGTGAAAATTATGAAGAGCTTCCAAAGGTGTGAAATAAATGAGGGGCATGAAACGGTCTGATAATTAGGAGGAGCATGAAGAGTTGTTGAAAAACATGAAGAGCCTGAAAAGGTGTGAAAAATATGAAGAGCTTCAAATCGTGTCAAAAATATGAGGAGCATGAAACGGTCTGAAAAATAGGAGGAGCATGAAGCGGTGTTCAAAACCATGAAGAGCCTGAAAAGTTGTGAAAAATATGAAGAGCTTCAAAATGTGTCAAAAATATGAGGAGGATGAAAAGGTCTGAAAAATAGGAGGAGCATGAAGCGGTGTTCAAAACATGAAGAGCCTGAAAAGTTGTGAAAAATATGAAGAGCTTCAAAAGGTGTCAAATATATGAGGAACACGAAACGGTCTGAAAAATAGGAGGAGCATGAAGCAGTGTTGAAAAACATGAAGAGCTTCAAAAGGTGTGAAACATATGAAGAGCTTCAAAAGGTGTAAAAAAAGAGATGAGTATGAAACAGTCTGAAATATACGAGAAGCATGTAGTGGTGTTGAAAAACATGAAGAGCCTGAAATGGTGTGAAATATACGAAGAGCTTTAAAAGGTGTCAAAAATATGAGGAGCATGAAACAGTGTGAAAAATAGTAGGAGCATGAAGCGGTGTTGAAAAACATGAAGAGCATGAAAAGGTGTGAAAAATATGAAGAGCTTCAAAAGGTGTGAAATACATGAGGAGGATGAAACGGTCTGAAAAATAGGAGGAGCATGAAGCAGTGTTGAAAAACAAAAAGAGCCTGAAAAGGTGTGAAAAATATGAAGAGTTTCAAAAGGTGTGAAAATTATGAGGAGCAGGAAACGGTCTGAAAGATAGGAGGATCATGAAGCGGTGTTGAAAAACATGAAGAGCCTGAAAAGGTGTGAAAAATATGAAGAGCTTCAAAAGGTGTGAAATGCATGAGGAGCTTGAAACGGTCTGAAAAACAAGAGGAGCATGAAGCAGTGTTGAAAAACATGAAGAGCCTGAAAACGTGTGAAAAATATGAAGAGCTTCAAAAGGTGTGAAAAATATGAAGAGCTTCAAAAGGTGTCAAAAATGCGATGAGAATGAAATGGTCTGAATAATAGGAGGAACATGAAGTGGTGTTGAAAAACATGAAGAACCTGAAAAGGTGTGAAAAATATGAAGAGCTTCAAAAGGTGTCAAAATTATGAGGAGCATGAAACGGTGTTCAAAAACATGAATAGCCTGAAAAGGTGTGAAAAATATGAAGAGCTTCAAAAGGTGTGAAAAATATGAAGAGCTTCAAAAGGTGTGAAAAATATGAAGAGCTTCTAAAGGTGTCAAAAATATGAGAAGCATGAAACGATCGAAAATTGGAGGAGCATGAAGAGGTTTGAAAAACATGAAGAGCGTGAAAAGGTGTGAAAAATATGAAGAGCTTCAAAAGGTGTCAAAATTATGAGGAGCATGAAACGGTGTTCAAAAACATGAATAGCCTGAAAAGGTGTGAAAAATATGAAGAGCTTCAAAAGTTGTGAAAAATATGAAGAGCTTCAAAAGGTGTGAAAAATATGAAGAGCTTCAAAATGTGTGAAATACATGAGGAGCATGAAACGGTCAGAAAAATAGGAGGTGCATGAAGCAGTGTTGAAAAACATGAAGAACCTGAAAAGTTGTGAAAAATATGAAGAGCTTCAAAGTGTATGAAATACATGAGGAGCATGAAACGGTGTGAAAAATAGGAGGAGCATGAAGCGGTGTTGAAAAACATGAAGAGACTTAAAATGTGTGAAATATATGAAGAGCTTCAAAAAGTGTGAAAAATATGAAGAGACTCAAAGGTGTCAAAAATATGAGGAGCAAGAAACGGACTGAAAATAGGAGGAGCATGAAACGGTGTTCAAAAACATGAAGAGCCTGAAAAGGTGTGAAAAATATGAAGAGCTTCAAAAGGTGTCAAAAATATGAGGAGCATGAAACGGTGTGAAAAATAGGAGGAGCATGAAGCGATGTTAAAAAACATGAAGAGTCTGAAAACGTGTGGAAAATATGAAGAGCTTCAAAAATGTGAAAACTATGAAGGCCTCAAAATGTGTAAAAATATGAAGAGCTTCAAAAGGTGTCAAAAAGGAGATGAGCATTAAAATATCTGAAAAATAGGAGGAGCATGAAGCGGTATTGAAAATCATGAAGAGCCTGAAAATGAGTGAAAAATATGAAGAGCTTCAAAAAGTGTCAAAAATATGAGGAGCATGAAATGGTCTGAAAAAGAGGAAGAGCATGAAGAAGTGTTCAAAAACATGAAGAGCCTGAAAAGGTGTGAAAAATATGAAGAGCTTCAAAAGGTGTCAAAAATGAGATGAGCATGAAACGGTTTGAAAAATAGGAGGAGCATGAAGCGATGTTCAAAAACATGAAGAGCCTGAAAACGTGTGAAAAATATGAAGAGCTTCCAAAGGTATGAAAAATATGAAGAGCTTCCAAAGGTATGAAAAATATGAAGAGCTTCAAAAGGTATCAAAAATATGAGGAGCACGAAACGGTCTGAAAAATAGGAGGAGCATGAAGCGGTGTTGAAAAACATGAAGAGCCTGAAAAGGTGTGAAAAATATGAAGAGCTTCGAAAGGTGTCAAATATATGAGGAGCATGATACGGTCTGAAATATAGGAGGAGCATGTAGTAGTGCTGAAAAACATGAAGAGCCTGAAAAGGTGTGAAAAATATGAAGAGCTTCAAAAGGTGTGAAAAATATGAAGAGCTTGAAAAGGTGTCAAAAATGATATGAGCATAAAACGGTCTGAAAAATAGGAAGAGCATGAAGCGGTGTTGAAAAACATGAAGATTCTGAAAAGGTGTGAAAAATATGAAGAGCTTCAAAACGTGTCAAAAATATGAGGAGCATGAAACGGTCTGAAATATAGGAGGATCAGGAAGCGGTGTTCAAAAACATGAGGAGCCTGAAAAGGTGTGAAAAATATGAAGAGCTTCAAAGGCCTAAAAAATATGAGGAGCATGAAACGGTCTGAAAAATAGGAGGAGCATGAAACGGTTTTCAAAAACATGAAGAGCCTGAAAGGTGTGAAAAATAGGAAGAGCTTCGAAAGGAGTCAAAAATATGAGGAGCATGATACGGTCTGAAATATAGGAGGAGCATGAAGTAGTGCTGAAAAACATGAAAAGCCTGAAAAGGTGTGAATAATATGAAGAGCTTCAAAAGTTGTCAAAAATATGAGGAGAATGAAACGGTCTGAAAAATAGAAGGATCATGAATCGGTGTTGAAAAAAATGAAGAGCCTGAAAATGTGTGAAAAATGTGAAGAGCATGAAAAGGTGTCAAAAATATGAGGAGCATGAAACGGTCTGAAAAATAGGAGGAGCATGAAACGCTGTTCAAAAATATGAAGAGCCTGAAAAGGTGTGAATAATATGAAGAGCTTCAAAAGGTGTGAAAAACATGAGGAGCATGAAACGGTCCGAAAAATAGGAGATGCATGAAGTTGTGTTGAAAAACATGAAGAGCCTGAAATCTTGTGAAAAATAGGAAGAGCTTCAAAAGGTTTGAAAAATATGAAGAGCCTGAAAGGTGTGAAAAATATGAAGAGCTTCAAAAGGTGTCAAAAATATGAGGAGCATGAAACGGTCTGAAAAATAGGAGGAGCATGAAGCGGTGTTGAAAAACATGAAGAGCCTGAAATCTTGTGAAAAATATGAAGAGCCTCAAAAGGTGTGAAAAATATGAAGAGCTTGAAAAGGTGTCAAAAATGATATGAGCATAAAACGGTCTGAAAAATAGGAAGAGCATGAAGCGGTGTTGAAAAACACGAAGATTCTGAAAAGGTGTGAAAAATACGAAGAGCTTCAAAACGTGTCAAAATATGAGGAGCATGAAACGGTCTGAAATATAGGAGGATCAGGAAGCGGTGTTCAAAAACATGAGGAGCCTGAAAAGGTGTGAAAAATATGAAGAGCTTCAAAGGCGTAAAAAATATGAGGAGCATGAAACGGTCTGAAAAATAGGAAGAGCATGAAACGGTTTTCAAAAACATGAAGAGCCTGAAAGGTGTGAAAAATATGAAGAGCTTCAAAAGGTGTGAAATACATGAGGAGCATGAAACTCCCTGAAAAATAGGAGGAGCATGAAGCGGTGTTCAAAAACATGAAGAGCCTGAAAAGGTGTGAAAAATATGAAGAGTTTCAAAAGGTGTGAAAATTATGAGGAGCAGGAAACGGTCTGAAAGATAGGAGGATCATGAAGCGGTGTTGAAAAACATGAAGAGCCTGAAAAGGTGTGAAAAATATGAAGAGCTTCAAAAGGTGTGAAATGCATGAGGAGCTTGAAACGGTCTGAAAAACAAGAGGAGCATGAAGCAGTGTTGAAAAACATGAAGAGCCTGAAAACGTGTGAAAAATATGAAGAGCTTCAAAAGGTGTGAAAAATATGAAGAGCTTCAAAAGGTGTCAAAAATGCGATGAGAATGAAATGGTCTGAATAATAGGAGGAACATGAAGTGGTGTTGAAAAACATGAAGAACCTGAAAAGGTGTGAAAAATATGAAGAGCTTCAAAAGGTGTCAAAATTATGAGGAGCATGAAACGGTGTTCAAAAACATGAATAGCCTGAAAAGGTGTGAAAAATATGAAGAGCTTCAAAAGGTGTGAAAAATATGAAGAGCTTCAAAAGGTGTGAAAAATATGAAGAGCTTCTAAAGGTGTCAAAAATATGAGAAGCATGAAACGATCCAAAATTGGAGGAGCATGAAGAGGTTTGAAAAACATGAAGAGCGTGAAAAGGTGTGAAAAATATGAAGAGCTTCAAAAGGTGTCAAAATTATGAGGAGCATGAAACGGTGTTCAAAAACATGAATAGCCTGAAAAGGTGTGAAAAATATGAAGAGCTTCAAAAGTTGTGAAAAATATGAAGAGCTTCAAAAGGTGTGAAAAATATGAAGAGCTTCAAAATGTGTGAAATACATGAGGAGCATGAAACGGTCAGAAAAATAGGAGGTGCATGAAGCAGTGTTGAAAAACATGAAGAACCTGAAAAGTTGTGAAAAATATGAAGAGCTTCAAAGTGTATGAAATACATGAGGAGCATGAAACGGTGTGAAAAATAGGAGGAGCATGAAGCGGTGTTGAAAAACATGAAGAGACTTAAAATGTGTGAAATATATGAAGAGCTTCAAAAAGTGTGAAAAATATGAAGAGACTCAAAGGTGTCAAAAATATGAGGAGCAAGAAACGGACTGAAAATAGGAGGAGCATGAAACGGTGTTCAAAAACATGAAGAGCCTGAAAAGGTGTGAAAAATATGAAGAGCTTCAAAAGGTGTCAAAAATATGAGGAGCATGAAACGGTGTGAAAAATAGGAGGAGCATGAAGCGATGTTAAAAAACATGAAGAGTCTGAAAACGTGTGGAAAATATGAAGAGCTTCAAAAATGTGAAAACTATGAAGGCCTCAAAATGTGTAAAAATATGAAGAGCTTCAAAAGGTGTCAAAAAGGAGATGAGCATTAAAATATCTGAAAAATAGGAGGAGCATGAAGCGGTATTGAAAATCATGAAGAGCCTGAAAATGAGTGAAATATATGAAGAGCTTCAAAAAGTGTCAAAAATATGAGGAGCATGAAATGGTCTGAAAAAGAGGAAGAGCATGAAGAAGTGTTCAAAAACATGAAGAGCCTGAAAAGGTGTGAAAAATATGAAGAGCTTCAAAAGGTGTCAAAAATGAGATGAGCATGAAACGGTTTGAAAAATAGGAGGAGCATGAAGCGATGTTCAAAAACATGAAGAGCCTGAAAAGTTGTGAAAAATATGAAAGGCTTCAAAAGGTGTCAAAAATGAGATGAGCATGAAACGGTCTGAAAAATAGGAGGAGCATGAAGCGGTGTTCAAAAACTTGAAGAGCCTGAAAAGTTGTGAAAAATATGAAAAACTTCAAAAGGTGTCAAAAATGAGATGAGCATGAAACGGTCTGAAAAATAGGACGTGCATGAAGTGGTGTTGAAAAACATGAAGAGCCTGAAATGTTGTGAAAAATATGAAGAGCTTCAAAAGGTGTCAAAAATATGAGGAACATGAAACGGTCTGAAAAATAGGAGGAGCATGAAGCGGTGTTCAAAAACATGAAGAGCCTGAAAAGGTGTGAAAAATATGAAGAGCTTCAAAATGTGTCAAAAATATGCGGAGCATGAAACGGTCTGAAAAATAGGAGGAGCATGAAACTGTGTTCAAAAACATGAGTATCTTAAAAGGGTGTGAAAAATATGAAGAGCTTCAAAAGGTGTGAAAAATATGAGGAGCATGAAACGGTCTGAAAAATAGAAGCAGCATGAAACGGTTTTGAAAAACATGAGTATCTTAAAAGGGTGTGAAAAATATGAAGAGCTTCAAAAGGTGTGAAAAATATGAGGAGCATGAAACGGTCTGAAAAATAGAAGCAGCATGAAACGGTTTTGAAAAACATGAAGAGCCTGAAAACTTGTGAAAAATATGAAGAGCTTCAAAAGGTGTGAAAAATATGAAGAGCTTCAAAGGTGACAAAAATGAGATGAGCATGAAACGGTCTGAAAAATAGGAGGAGCATGAAGTGGTGGTGAAAAACATGAAGAGCCTGAAAAGCTGTGAAAAATATGAAGAGCTTCAAAATGTTTCAAAAATATGAAGAGCATGAAACGGTCTGAAAATCAGGAGGATCATGAAGTGGTGTTCAAAAACATGAAGAGCCTGAAAAGGTGTGAAAAATATGAAGAGCTCAAAAAGTGTCAAAAATATGAGGAGCATGAAACGATCTGAAAAACACGAGGAGCATGAAGCAGTGTTCAAAAACATGAAGAGCCTGAAAAGGTGTGAAAAATATGAAGAGCTTCAAAAGCTGTGAAATATATGAGGAGAATGAAATGGTCTGAAAAATAGGAGGATCATGAAGCGGTTTTCAGAAACATGAAGAGCATGAAAAGGTGTGAAAATATGCAGAGCTTCAAAAGGTGTCATACATATGAGGAGCATGAAACGGTCTGAAAAATAGGAGGAGCATGAAACGGTGATCAAAAACAGGAAGAGCCTGAAAAGGTGTGAAAAATATGAAGAGCTTCAAAAGGTGTGAAATACATGAGGAGCATGAAACTCTCGAAAAATAGGAGGAGCATGAAGCGGTTTTCAAAAACATGAAGAGCCTGAAAATGTGTGAAAAATATGAAGAGCTACAAAAGGTGTCAAAATTGAGATGAGCATGAAACGGTCTGAAAAATAGGAGGAGCATGAAGTGGTGTTGAAAAAAAAGAAGAGACTGAAAAGGTGTGAAAAATATGAAGAGCTTCTAAAGGTGTCAAAAATATGAGGAGCATGAAACGGTCTGAAAAATAGGAGTAGCATGAAGCGGTGTTCAAAAACATGAAGAGCCTGAAAAGGTGTCAAAAATATGAGGAGAATGAAACGGTCTGAAAAACAGGAGGAGCATGAAGCTGTGTCGAAAAACATGAAGAGCCTGAAAAGGTGTGAAAAATATGAAGAGCTTCTAAAGGTGTCAAAAATATGAGGAGCATGAAACGGTCTGAAAAATAGGAGGAGCATCAACCTGTGTTCAAAAACATGAAGAGCCTGAAAAGGTGTGAAAAATATGAAAAACTTCAAAGGGTGTCAAAAATGAGATGAGCATGAACCCGTCTGAAAAATAGGAGGAGCATGAAGCGGTGTTGAAAGACATGAAGAGCCTGAAAAGTTGTGAGAAATATGAAGAGCTTCAAAAGGTGTCAAAAATATGAGGAGCATGAAACGGTCTGCAAAAAAGTAGGAGCATGAAGTGATGTTGAAAAACTTGAAGAGCATGAAAAGGTGTGAAAAATATGAAGAGGTTCAAAGTTGTGAAATACATGAGGATCATGAAACGGTTTGAAAAATTGGAGGAGCATGAAGCCGAGTTCGAAAACATGAAGAGCCTGAAAAGGTTTGAAGAATATGAAGAGCTCAGAAAGTGTCAAAAATATGAGGAACATGAAACGATCTGAAAAATACGAGGAGCATGAAGCAGTGTTCAAAAACATGAAGAGCTTCAAAAGGTATGAAAAATATGAAGAGCTTCAAAAGGTGTCAAAAATATGAGGAGCATGAAACTTTCTGAAAAATAGGAGGAACATGAAGCGGTGTTCAAACACATGAAGAGCCTGAAAATGTGTGAAAATTATCAAGATCTTCAAAAGGTGTCAAAATTATGCGGAACATGAAACGGTTTGAAAAATAGGAGAAGCATGAAACGGTGTTGAAAAACATGAAGAGCCTTAAAAGGTGTGAAAAATATGAAGAGCTTCAAAATCTTTGAAAAATATGAAGAGCTTCAAAAGGTGTGAAATATATGAGGAGAATGAAACGGTCTGAAAAAAGGAGGAGCATGAAGCGGTGTTCAAAAACATGAAGAGCCTTAATAGGTGTGAAAATATGAAGAGCTTCAAAAGGTGTGAAAAACATGAGGAGCATGAAACGGTCCGAAAAATAGGAGATGCATGAAGTTGTGTTGAAAAAAATGAAGAGCCTGAAAAGGTGTGAAAAATATGAAGAGATTCAAAAGGTGGGAAATACATGAGGAGCATGAAACTGTCTGAAAAATAGGAGGAGCATGAAGTGGTGTTCAAAAACATGAAGAGCCTAAAAATGTGTGAAAAATGTGAAGAGGTTCAAAAAGTGTGAAAAACATGAGGAGCATGATACGGTCTGAAAAATAGGAGGAGCATGAAGTCGTGTTCAAAAACATGAAGAGCCTGAAAAGTTGTGAAAAATATGAAAAGCTTCAAAATGTGTCAAAAATATGAGAGGCATGAAACGGTCTGAAAAAGAGGAGAAGCATGAAGCGGTGTTGAAAAACATGAAGAGCCTGAAAACGTGTGAAAAATATGAAGAGCTTCCAAAGGTATGAAAAATATGAAGAGCTTCAAAAGGTATCAAAAATATGAGGAGCACGAAACGGTCTGAAAAATAGGAGGAGCATGAAGCGGTGTTGAAAAACATGAAGAGCCTGAAAAGGTGTGAAAAATATGAAGAGCTTCGAAAGGTGTCAAATATATGAGGAGCATGATACGGTCTGAAATATAGGAGGAGCATGTAGTAGTGCTGAAAAACATGAAGAGCCTGAAAAGGTGTGAAAAATATGAAGAGCTTCAAAAGGTGTGAAAAATATGAAGAGCTTGAAAAGGTGTCAAAAATGATATGAGCATAAAACGGTCTGAAAAATAGGAAGAGCATGAAGCGGTGTTGAAAAACATGAAGATTCTGAAAAGGTGTGAAAAATATGAAGAGCTTCAAAACGTGTCAAAAATATGAGGAGCATGAAACGGTCTGAAATATAGGAGGATCAGGAAGCGGTGTTCAAAAACATGAGGAGCCTGAAAAGGTGTGAAAAATATGAAGAGCTTCAAAGGCCTAAAAAATATGAGGAGCATGAAACGGTCTGAAAAATAGGAGGAGCATGAAACGGTTTTCAAAAACATGAAGAGCCTGAAAGGTGTGAAAAATAGGAAGAGCTTCGAAAGGAGTCAAAAATATGAGGAGCATGATACGGTCTGAAATATAGGAGGAGCATGAAGTAGTGCTGAAAAACATGAAAAGCCTGAAAAGGTGTGAATAATATGAAGAGCTTCAAAAGTTGTCAAAAATATGAGGAGAATGAAACGGTCTGAAAAATAGAAGGATCATGAATCGGTGTTGAAAAAAATGAAGAGCCTGAAAATGTGTGAAAAATGTGAAGAGCATGAAAAGGTGTCAAAAATATGAGGAGCATGAAACGGTCTGAAAAATAGGAGGAGCATGAAACGCTGTTCAAAAATATGAAGAGCCTGAAAAGGTGTGAATAATATGAAGAGCTTCAAAAGGTGTGAAAAACATGAGGAGCATGAAACGGTCCGAAAAATAGGAGATGCATGAAGTTGTGTTGAAAAACATGAAGAGCCTGAAATCTTGTGAAAAATAGGAAGAGCTTCAAAAGGTTTGAAAAATATGAAGAGCCTGAAAGGTGTGAAAAATATGAAGAGCTTCAAAAGGTGTCAAAAATATGAGGAGCATGAAACGGTCTGAAAAATAGGAGGAGCATGAAGCGGTGTTGAAAAACATGAAGAGCCTGAAATCTTGTGAAAAATATGAAGAGCTTCAAAAGGTGTGAAAAATATGAAGAGCTTGAAAAGGTGTCAAAAATGATATGAGCATAAAACGGTCTGAAAAATAGGAAGAGCATGAAGCGGTGTTGAAAAACACGAAGATTCTGAAAAGGTGTGAAAAATACGAAGAGCTTCAAAACGTGTCAAAATATGAGGAGCATGAAACGGTCTGAAATATAGGAGGATCAGGAAGCGGTGTTCAAAAACATGAGGAGCCTGAAAAGGTGTGAAAAATATGAAGAGCTTCAAAGGCGTAAAAAATATGAGGAGCATGAAACGGTCTGAAAAATAGGAAGAGCATGAAACGGTTTTCAAAAACATGAAGAGCATGAAAGGTGTGAAAAATATGAAGAGCTTCAAAAGGTGTGAAATACATGAGGAGCATGAAACTCCCTGAAAAATAGGAGGAGCATGAAGCGGTGTTCAAAAACATGAAGAGCCTGAAAATTTGTGAAAAATATGAAAAGCTTCAAAAGGTGTCAAAAATGAGATGAGCATTAAAGGGTCTGAAAAATATGAATAACATGAAACGGTGTTGAAAATCATGAAGAGCCTGAAATAGTGTGAAAAATATAAAGAGCTGCAAAAGGTGTCAAAAATATGAGGAGCATGAAACGGTCTGATAAATAGGTGGAGCATGAAGCTGTGTTCAAAAACATGAAGAGCCTGAAAAGGTGTGAAAAATATGAAGAGCTTCAAAAGGTGTGAAAAATATAAAGAGCTTCAAAGGTGACAAAAATGAGATGAGCATGAAACGGTCTGAAAAATAGGAGGAGCATCAAATGGTGTTGAAAAACTTGAAGATCCTAAAAAGCTGTGAAAAATATGAAGAGCTTCAAAAGGTGTGAAAAATATGAGGAGCATGAAACGGTCTGAAAAATAGGAGGAGCATGAAACGGTGATCAAAAACAGGAAGAGCCTGAAAAGGTGTGAAAAATATGAAGAGCTTCAAAAGGTGTGAAATACATGAGGAGCATGAAACTCTCGAAAAATAGGAGGAGCATGAAGCGGTTTTCAAAAACATGAAGAGCCTGAAAATGTGTGAAAAATATGAAGAGCTACAAAATGTGTCAAAATTGAGATGAGCATGAAACGGTCTGAAAAATAGGAGGAGCATGAAGTGGTGTTGAAAAAAAAGAAGAGACTGAAAAGGTGTGAAAAATATGAAGAGCTTCTAAAGGTGTCAAAAATATGAGGAGCATGAAACGGTCTGAAAAATAGGAGTAGCATGAAGCGGTGTTCAAAAACATGAAGAGCCTGAAAAGGTGTCAAAAATATGAGGAGAATGAAACGGTCTGAAAAACAGGAGGAGCATGAAGCTGTGTCGAAAAACATGAAGAGCCTGAAAAGGTGTGAAAAATATGAAGAGCTTCTAAAGGTGTCAAAAATATGAGGAGCATGAAACGGTCTGAAAAATAGGAGGAGCATCAACCTGTGTTCAAAAACATGAAGAGCCTGAAAAGGTGTGAAAAATATGAAAAACTTCAAAGGGTGTCAAAAATGAGATGAGCATGAACCCGTCTGAAAAATAGGAGGAGCATGAAGCGGTGTTGAAAGACATGAAGAGCCTGAAAAGTTGTGAGAAATATGAAGAGCTTCAAAAGGTGTCAAAAATATGAGGAGCATGAAACGGTCTGCAAAAAAGTAGGAGCATGAAGTGATGTTGAAAAACTTGAAGAGCATGAAAAGGTGTGAAAAATATGAAGAGGTTCAATGTTGTGAAATACATGAGGATCATGAAACGGTTTGAAAAATTGGAGGAGCATGAAGCCGAGTTCGAAAACATGAAGAGCCTGAAAAGGTTTGAAGAATATGAAGAGCTCAAAAAGTGTCAAAAATATGAGGAACATGAAACGATCTGAAAAATACGAGGAGCATGAAGCAGTGTTCAAAAACATGAAGAGCTTCAAAAGGTATGAAAAATATGAAGAGCTTCAAAAGGTGTCAAAAATATGAGGAGCATGAAACTTTCTGAAAAATAGGAGGAACATGAAGCGGTGTTCAAACACATGAAGAGCCTGAAAATGTGTGAAAATTATCAAGATCTTCAAAAGGTGTCAAAATTATGCGGAACATGAAACGGTTTGAAAAATAGGAGAAGCATGAAACGGTGTTGAAAAACATGAAGAGCCTTAAAAGGTGTGAAAAATATGAAGAGCTTCAAAATCTTTGAAAAATATGAAGAGCTTCAAAAGGTGTGAAATATATGAGGAGAATGAAACGGTCTGAAAAAAGGAGGAGCATGAAGCGGTGTTCAAAAACATGAAGAGCCTTAATAGGTGTGAAAATATGAAGAGCTTCAAAAGGTGTGAAAAACATGAGGAGCATGAAACGGTCCGAAAAATAGGAGATGCATGAAGTTGTGTTGAAAAAAATGAAGAGCCTGAAAAGGTGTGAAAAATATGAAGAGATTCAAAAGGTGGGAAATACATGAGGAGCATGAAACTGTCTGAAAAATAGGAGGAGCATGAAGTGGTGTTCAAAAACATGAAGAGCCTAAAAATGTGTGAAAAATGTGAAGAGGTTCAAAAAGTGTGAAAAACATGAGGAGCATGATACGGTCTGAAAAATAGGAGGAGCATGAAGTCGTGTTCAAAAACATGAAGAGCCTGAAAAGTTGTGAAAAATATGAAAAGCTTCAAAATGTGTCAAAAATATGAGAGGCATGAAACGGTCTGAAAAAGAGGAGAAGCATGAAGCGGTGTTGAAAAACATGAAGAGCCTGAAAACGTGTGAAAAATATGAAGAGCTTCCAAAGGTATGAAAAATATGAAGAGCTTCAAAAGGTATCAAAAATATGAGGAGCACGAAACGGTCTGAAAAATAGGAGGAGCATGAAGCGGTGTTGAAAAACATGAAGAGCCTGAAAAGGTGTGAAAAATATGAAGAGCTTCGAAAGGTGTCAAATATATGAGGAGCATGATACGGTCTGAAATATAGGAGGAGCATGTAGTAGTGCTGAAAAACATGAAGAGCCTGAAAAGGTGTGAAAAATATGAAGAGCTTCAAAAGGTGTGAAAAATATGAAGAGCTTGAAAAGGTGTCAAAAATGATATGAGCATAAAACGGTCTGAAAAATAGGAAGAGCATGAAGCGGTGTTGAAAAACATGAAGATTCTGAAAAGGTGTGAAAAATATGAAGAGCTTCAAAACGTGTCAAAAATATGAGGAGCATGAAACGGTCTGAAATATAGGAGGATCAGGAAGCGGTGTTCAAAAACATGAGGAGCCTGAAAAGGTGTGAAAAATATGAAGAGCTTCAAAGGCCTAAAAAATATGAGGAGCATGAAACGGTCTGAAAAATAGGAGGAGCATGAAACGGTTTTCAAAAACATGAAGAGCCTGAAAGGTGTGAAAAATAGGAAGAGCTTCGAAAGGAGTCAAAAATATGAGGAGCATGATACGGTCTGAAATATAGGAGGAGCATGAAGTAGTGCTGAAAAACATGAAAAGCCTGAAAAGGTGTGAATAATATGAAGAGCTTCAAAAGTTGTCAAAAATATGAGGAGAATGAAACGGTCTGAAAAATAGAAGGATCATGAATCGGTGTTGAAAAAAATGAAGAGCCTGAAAATGTGTGAAAAATGTGAAGAGCATGAAAAGGTGTCAAAAATATGAGGAGCATGAAACGGTCTGAAAAATAGGAGGAGCATGAAACGCTGTTCAAAAATATGAAGAGCCTGAAAAGGTGTGAATAATATGAAGAGCTTCAAAAGGTGTGAAAAACATGAGGAGCATGAAACGGTCCGAAAAATAGGAGATGCATGAAGTTGTGTTGAAAAACATGAAGAGCCTGAAATCTTGTGAAAAATAGGAAGAGCTTCAAAAGGTTTGAAAAATATGAAGAGCCTGAAAGGTGTGAAAAATATGAAGAGCTTCAAAAGGTGTCAAAAATATGAGGAGCATGAAACGGTCTGAAAAATAGGAGGAGCATGAAGCGGTGTTGAAAAACATGAAGAGCCTGAAATCTTGTGAAAAATATGAAGAGCTTCAAAAGGTGTGAAAAATATGAAGAGCTTGAAAAGGTGTCAAAAATGATATGAGCATAAAACGGTCTGAAAAATAGGAAGAGCATGAAGCGGTGTTGAAAAACACGAAGATTCTGAAAAGGTGTGAAAAATACGAAGAGCTTCAAAACGTGTCAAAATATGAGGAGCATGAAACGGTCTGAAATATAGGAGGATCAGGAAGCGGTGTTCAAAAACATGAGGAGCCTGAAAAGGTGTGAAAAATATGAAGAGCTTCAAAGGCGTAAAAAATATGAGGAGCATGAAACGGTCTGAAAAATAGGAAGAGCATGAAACGGTTTTCAAAAACATGAAGAGCATGAAAGGTGTGAAAAATATGAAGAGCTTCAAAAGGTGTGAAATACATGAGGAGCATGAAACTCCCTGAAAAATAGGAGGAGCATGAAGCGGTGTTCAAAAACATGAAGAGCCTGAAAATTTGTGAAAAATATGAAAAGCTTCAAAAGGTGTCAAAAATGAGATGAGCATTAAAGGGTCTGAAAAATATGAATAACATGAAACGGTGTTGAAAATCATGAAGAGCCTGAAATAGTGTGAAAAATATAAAGAGCTGCAAAAGGTGTCAAAAATATGAGGAGCATGAAACGGTCTGATAAATAGGTGGAGCATGAAGCTGTGTTCAAAAACATGAAGAGCCTGAAAAGGTGTGAAAAATATGAAGAGCTTCAAAAGGTGTGAAAAATATAAAGAGCTTCAAAGGTGACAAAAATGAGATGAGCATGAAACGGTCTGAAAAATAGGAGGAGCATCAAATGGTGTTGAAAAACTTGAAGATCCTAAAAAGCTGTGAAAAATATGAAGAGCTTCAAAAGGTGTGAAAAATATGAGGAGCATGATACGGTCTGAAAAATAGGAGGAGCATGAAGCGATGTTCAAAAACATGAAGAGCCTGAAAAGTTGTGAAAAATATGAAAGGCTTCAAAATGTGTGAAAAATATGAGGAGCATGAAACGGTCTGAAAAATCGGAGGAGCATGAAGCGGTGTTGAAAAACATGAAGAGCCTGATAACGTGTGAAAAATATGAAGAGCTTCAAAATCTTTGAAAAATATGAAGAGCTTCAAAAGGTGTGAAATATATGAGGAGAATGAAACGGTCTGAAAAAAGGAGGAGCATGAAGCGGTGTTCAAAAACATGAAGAGCCTTAAAAGGTGTGAAAATATGAAGAGCTTCAAAAGGTGTGAAAAACATGAGGAGCATGAAACGGTCCGAAAAATAGGAGATGCATGAAGTTGTGTTGAAAAATATGAAGAGCCTGAAAAGGTGTGAAAAATATGAAGAGCTTCAAAAGGTGGGAAATACATGAGGAGCATGAAACTGTCTGAAAAATAGGAGGAGCATGAAGTGGTGTTCAAAAACATGAAGAGCCTAAAAATGTGTGAAAAATGTGAAGAGGTTCAAAAAGTGTGAAAAACATGAGGAGCATGATACGGTCTGAAAAATAGGAGGAGCATGAAGTCGTGTTCAAAAATATGAAGAGCCTGAAAAATTGTGAAAAATATGAAAAGCTTCAAAAGGTGTCAAAAATATGAGAGGCATGAAACGGTCTGAAAAAGAGGAGAAGCATGAAGCGGTGTTGAAAAACATGAAGAACCTGAAAACGTGTGAAAAATATGAAGAGCTTCCAAAGGTATGAAAAATATGAAGAGCTTCAAAAGGTATCAAAAATATGAGGAGCACGAAACGGTCTGAAAAATAGGAGGAGCATGAAGCGGTGTTGAAAAACATGAAGAGCCTGAAAAGGTGTGAAAAATATGAAGAGCTTCGAAAGGTGTCAAATATATGAGGAGCATGATACGGTCTGAAATATAGGAGGAGCATGAAGTAGTGCTGAAAAACATGAAGAGCCTGAAAAGGTGTGAAAAATATGAAGAGCTTCAAAAGGTGTGAAAAATATGAAGAGCTTCAAAAGGTGTCAAAAATGATATGAGCATAAAACGGTCTGAAAAATAGGAAGAGCATGAAGCGGTGTTGAAAAACATGAAGATTCTGAAAAGGTGTGAAAAATACGAAGAGCTTCAAAACGTGTCAAAAATATGAGGAGCATGAAACGGTCTGAAATATAGGAGGATCAGGAAGCGGTGTTCAAAAACATGAGGAGCCTGAAACGGTGTGAAAAATATGAAGAGCTTCAAAGGCGTAAAAAATATGAGGAGCATGAAACGGTCTGAAAAATAGGAGGAGCATGAAACGGTTTTCAAAAACATGAAGAGCCTGAAAGGTGTGAAAAATAGGAAGAGCTTCGAAAGGAGTCAAAAATATGAGGAGCATGATACGGTCTGAAATATACGAGGAGCATGAAGTAGTGCTGAAAAACATGAAGAGCCTGAAAAGGTGTGAAAAATATGAAGAGCTTCAAAAGTTGTCAAAAATATGAGGAGAATGAAACGGTCTGAAAAATAGAAGGATCATGAATCGGTGTTGAAAAAAATGAAGAGCCGGAAAATGTGTGAAAAATGTGAAGAGCATGAAAAGGTGTCAAAAATATGAGGAGCATGAAACGGTCTGAAAAATAGGAGGAGCATGAAGCAGTGTTGAAAAATATGAATAGTCTGAAAAGGTGTGAAAAATATGAAGAGCTTCAAAAGGTGTCAAAAATATGAGGAGCATGAAACGGTCTGAAAAATAGGAGGAGCATGAAGCAGTGTTGAAAAACATGAAGAGTCTGAAAAGGTGTGAAAAATATGAAGAGCTTCAAAAGGTGTCAAAAATATGAGGAGCTTGAAACGTTCTGAAAAATAGGAGGAGCATGACGCGGTGTTCAAAAACATGAAGAACCTGAAAAGGTGTGAAAAATATGAAGAGCTCCAAAAGGTGTCAAAAATATGAGGAGCATGAAACGATCTGAAAAATAGGAGGAGCATGAAGCGGTGTTCAAAAACATGAAGAGACTGAAAAGGTGTGAAAAATATGAAGAGCTTCAAAAGGTGTCAAAAATATGAGGAGCATGAAACGGTCTGAAAAAAAGGAGGAGCATGAAGCCGTGTTCAAAAACATGAAGATCCTGAAATGGTGTGAAAAATATGAAGAGCTTCAAAATGTGTTAAATACATTAGTAGCATGAAACAGTCTGTAAAATAGGAGAAGCATGAAGCGGTGTTGAAATACATGAAGAGCCTGAAAAGGTGTGAAATATATGAAGAGCTTCAAATGGTGTCAAAAATATGAGGAGAATGAACGGTCTGATAATTAGAAGGAGCATGAAGTGGTGTTGAAAAACATGAAGAGCTTGAAAAGGTGTGAAACATATGAGTAGAATAAAACGGTCTGAAAAATAGGAGGAGCATGAAGTGGTGTAGAAAAACATGAAACCCTGAAAAGGTGTGAAAAATATGAAGAGCTACAAAAAGTGTCAAAAATATGAGGAGCTTGAAACGGTCTGAAATATAGGAGGAGCGTGAAAAGGTGTTAAAAAAATATGAAGAGCTTCAAAAGGTGTGAAACATATGAGGAGCATGAAACGGTCTGAAAAATAGGAGGAGCATGAAGCGTTGTTGAAAAACATGAAGAGCCTGAAAAGGTGTGAAAAATATGAAGTGCTTCAAAAGGTGTCAAAAACATGAGGAGCATGAAAATGTCTGAAAAATAGGAGGAGCATGAAGCGGTGTTCAAAAAAATGAAGAGCCTGGAGAAGTGTGAAAAATATGAAGAGCTTCAAAAAGTGTCAAAACTATGAGGAGCATTAAACGATCTGAAAAATAGGAGAAGCATGAAGTGGTGTTGAAAAATATGAAGAGCCTGAAAAGGTGTGAAAAATATGAAGAGCTTCAAAGGTGTCAAAATTATGAGGAGCATGAAACGCTCTGAAAAAGAGGAGGAGCAGCAAGCGATGTTGAAAAACATGAAGAGCGTGAAAAGGTGTGAAAAATATGAAGAGCTTCAAAAGGTGTCACAAATATGAGGAGCATGAAAGGGTCTGAAAAGTAGGAGGAGCATGAAGCGGTGTCGAAAAACATGAAGAGCCTGAAAAGGTGTGAAAAATATGAAGAGCTTCAAAAGGTGTCAAAAATATGAGGAGCATGAAACGGTCTGAAAAATAGGAGGAGCATGAAGCGGTTTGAAAAACATGAAGAGCCTGAAAAAGTGTGAAAAATATGAAGAGTTTCAAAAGGTGTCAAAAATTTGAGGAGAATGAAACGGTCTGAAAATTAGAAGGAGCATGAAGCGGTGTTGAAAAACATAAAGAGCCTGAAACAGTGTGAAATATATGAAGAGCCTCAAAGGTGTCAAAAATATGAGGAGCAAGAAACGGTCTGAAAAATAGAAGGAGCTTGAAGTGGTGTTGAAAAACATGAAGAGCCTGAAAAGGTGTGAAAAATATGAAGAGCTTCAAAAGGTGTCAAAAATATGAGGAGCATGAAACGGTCTGAAAAATAGGAGGAGCATTGTAGCGTTGTTGAAAAACATGAATAGCCTGAAAAGGTGTGAAAAATATGAAGAGCTTCAAAAGGCGAGAAAATATGAGGAGCATGAAACGGTCTGAAAAATAGGAGAAGCATGAAACCTTCTGAAAAATAGGAGGAGCATGAAGCGGTTTGAAAAACATGAAGAGCCTGAAAAAGTGTGAATAATATGAAGAGCTTCAAAATGTGTCAAAAATATGAGGAGAATGAAACGGTCTGAAAATTAGGAGGAGCATGAAGCGGTGTTGAAAAACATAAAGAGCCTGAAACAGTGTGAAATATATGAAGAGCCTCAAAGGTGTCAAAAATATGAGGAGCAAGAAACGGTCTGAAAAATAGAAGGAGCTTGAAGTGGTGTTGAAAAACATGAAGAGCCTGAAAAGGTGTGAAAAATATGAAGAGCTTCAAAAAGGTGTCAAATATATAAAGGGTGAAACGGTCTGAAAAATATGAGGAGCAAGAAACTGTTTTCAAAAACATGAAGAGCCTCAAAAGGTGTGAAAAATATGAAGAGCTTCAAAAAGGTGTCAAATATATAGAGGGTGAAAAGGTCTGAAAAATATGAGGAGCAAGAGACTGTTTACAAAAACATGAAGAGACTCAAAAGGTGTGAACAATGTGAAGAGCTTCAAACTGTGTCAAAAATATGAGGAGCATGAAACGGTCTGAAACATAGGAGGAGCATGAAGTGTTGTTGAAAAACATGAAGAGCCTGAAAAAGGTGTGAAACATATGAGGAGCATGATACGGTCTGAAAAATAGGAGGAGCATGAAGCGGTGTTGAAAAATATGAAGAGCCTGAAAAAGTATGAAAAATATGAAGAGCTTCAAAAGGTGTCAAAAATATAAGGAGCATGAAACGGTCTGAAATATAGCAGGAGCATGAAAAGGTGTTAAAAAACATGAAGAGCCTGAAAAGGTGTGAAAAATATGAAAAGCTTCAAATGGTGTCAAAAATATGAGGAGAATGAAACGGTCTGATAATTAGGAGGAGCATGAAGTGGTGGTGAAAAACATGAAGAGCTTGAAAAAGGTGTGAAACATATGAGTAGAATAAAACGGTCTGAAAAATAGGAGGAGCATGAAGTGGTGTAGAAAAACATGAAGACGCTGAAAAGGTGTGAAAAATATGAAGAGCTACAAAAAGTGTCAAAAATATGAGGAGCTTGAAACGGTCTGAAATATAGGAGGAGCGTGAAAAGGTGTTAAAAAAATAAGAAGAGCTTCAAAAGGTGTGAAACATACGAGGAGCATGAAACGGTTTGAAAAATAGGAGGAGCATGAAGCGTTGTTGAAAAACATGAAGAGCCTGAAAAGGTGTCAAAAATATGAAGAGCTTCCAAAAGTGTCAAAAATATGAGGAGCATGAAACGGTCTGAAAAATAGGAGAAGCATGAAGTGGTGAAGAAAAATATGAGGAGCCTGAAAAGGTGTCAAAAATATGAAGAGCTTCAAAAAGTGTCAAAAATATGAGGAGCATGAAAAGGTCTGAAAAATAGGAGGAGCATGAAGTGTTGTTGAAAAACAGGAAGAGCCTGAAAAGGTGTCAAAAATATGAAGAGCTTCAAAATGTGTCAAAAATATGAGGAGCATGAAACGGTCTGAAAAATAGGAGAAGCATGAAGTGGTGAAGAAAAATATGAGGAGTTGAAAAGGTGTAAAAAATATGAAGAGCTTCAAAGGTGTCAAAACTAAGAGGAGCATGAAACGGTCTGAAAAAATGAGGAGCAGCAAGCGATGTTGAAAAACATGAAGAGCCTGAAAAGGTGTGAAAAATATGAAGAGATACAAAAGGTGTCAAAAATATGAGGAGCATGAAACGGTTTGAAAAATAGGAGGAGCATGAAGCGGTGTTGAAAAACATGAAGAGCCTGAAAAGGTGTGAAAAATATGAAGAGCTTCAAAATGTGTAAAAAATATGAGGAGCAAAAAAAGGTCTGAAAAATAGGAGGAGCATGAAGTGGTGCTGAAAAACATGAAGAGCCTGAAAAGGTGTGAAAAATATGAAGAGCTTCAAAAGGCGTCAAAAATATGAGGAGCATGAAACGGTCTGAAAAATAGGAGGAGCATGAAACGGTCTGAAAATAGGAGGAGCATGAAACGGTTTGAAAAACATGAAGAGCCTGAAAAAGTGTGAAAAATATGAAGAGCTTCAAATGGTGTCAAAAATATGAGGAGAATGAAACAGTCTGAAAATTAGGAGGAGCATGAAGCGGTGTTGAAAAACATAAAGAGCCTGAAAAAGTGTGAAATATATGAATAGCCTCAAAGGTGTCAAATATATGAGGAGCAAGAAACGGTTTGAAAAATAGAAGGAGCTTGAAGTGGTGTTGAAAAACATGAAGAGCCTGAAAAGGTGTGAAAAATATGAAGAGCTTCAAAAGGTGTCAGAAATATGAGGAGAATGAAACGGTCTGAAAATTAGGAGGAGCATGAAGCGGTGTTGAAAAACATAAAGAGACTGAAAAAGTGTGAAATATATGAAGAGCCTCAAAGGTGTCAAAAATATTAGGAGCAAGAAACGGTCTGAAAAATAGAAGGAGCTTGAAGTGGTGTTGAAAAACATGAAGAGCCTGAAAAGGTGTGAAAAATATGAAGAGCTTCAGAAAGGTGTCAAATATATAGAGGGTGAAACGGTCTGAAAAATATGAGGAACAAGAAACTGTTTTCAAAAACATGAAGAGCCTCAAAAGGTGTGAAAAATGTGAAGAGCTTCAAACTGTGTCAAAAATATGAGGAGCATGAAACGGTCTGAAACATAGGAGGAGCATGAAGTGTTGTTGAAAAACATGAAGAGCCTGAAAAAGTTGTGAAACATATGAGGAGCATGATATGGTCTGAAAAATAGGAGGAGCATGAAGCGGTGTTGAAAAATATGAAGAGCATGAAAAGGTGTGAAAAATATGAAGAGCTTCAAAAGGTGTCAAAAATATAAGGAGCATGAAACGGTCTGAAATATAGCAGGAGCATGAAAAGGTGTTAAAAAACATGAAGAGCCTGAAAAGGTGTGAAAAATATGAAGAGCTTCAAATGGTGTCAAAAATATGAGGAGAATGAAACGGTCTGATAATTAGGAGAAGCATGAAGTAGTGTTGAAAAACATGAAGAGCTTGAAAAAGGTGTGAAACATATGAGTAGAATAAAACGGTCTGAAAAATAGGAGGAGCATGAAGTGGTGTAGAAAAACATGAAGACCCTGAAAAGGTGTGAAAAATATGAAGAGCTACAAAAAGTGTCAAAAATATGAGGAGCTTGAAACGGTCTGAAATATAGGAGGAGCGTGAAAAAGTGTTAAAAAAATATGAAGAGCTTCAAAAGGTGTGAAACATATGAGGAGCATGAAACGGTCTGAAAAATAGGAGGAGCATGAAGCGTTGTTGAAAAACATGAAGAGCCTGAAAAGGTGTGAAAAATATGAAGTGCTTCAAAAGCTGTCAAAAACATGAGGAGCATGAAAAGGTCTGAAAAATAGGAGGAGCATGAAGCGGTGTTCAAAAAAATGAAGAGCCTGGAGAAGTGTGAAAAATATGAAGAGCTTCAAAAAGTGTCAAAAATATGAGGAGCATGAAACGGTCTGAAAAATAGGAGAAGCATGAAGTGGTGTTGAAAAATATGAAGAGACTGAAAAGGTGTGAAAAGTATGAAGAGCTTCAAAGGTGGCAAAATTATGAGGACCATGAAACGCTCTGAAAAATACGAGGAGCATGAAGCGGTGTTGAAAAACATGAAGAGCCTGAAAAGGTGTGAAAAATAGGAAGAGCTTCAAAAGGCGTCAAAAATATGAGGAGCATGAAACGGTCTGAAAAATAGGAGAAGCATGAAACGGTCTGAAAAATAGGAGGAGCATGAAGCGGTTTGAAAAACATGAAGAGCCTGAAAAAGTGTGAAAAATATGAAGAGCTTCAAAAGGTGTCAAAAATATGAGGAGAAAGAAACGGTTTGAAAATTAGGAGGAGCATGAAGCAGTGTTGAAAAACATAAAGAGCCTGAAACAGTGTGAAATATATGAAGAGCCTCAAAGGTGTCAAAAATATGAGGAGCAAGAAACGGTCTGAAAAATAGAAGGAGCTTGAAGTGGTGTTGAAAAACATGAAGAGCCTGAAAAAATGTGAAATATATGAAGAGCCTCAAAGGTGTCAAAAATATGAGGAGCAAGAAACGGTCTGAAAAATAGAAGGAGATTGAAGTGGTGTTGAAAAACATGAAGAGCCTGAAAAGGTGTGAAAAATATGAAGAGCTTCAAAGGTGTCAAAATTATGTGGAGCATGAAACGCTCTGAAAAAGAGGAGGAGCAGCAAGCGATGTTGAAAAACATGAAGAGCGTGAAAAGGTGTGAAAAATATGAAGAGCTTCAAAAGGTGTCACAAATATGAGGAGCATGAAAGGGTCTGAAAAATAGGAGTAGCATGAAGCGGTGTTGAAAAACATGAAGAGCCTGAAAAGGTGTGAAAAATATGAAGAGCTTCAAAAGGTGTCAAAAATATGAGGAGAATGAAAAGGTCTGAAAAATAGGAGGAGCATGAAGTCGTGCTGAAAAACATGAATAGCTTGAAAAGGTGTGAAAAATATGAAGAGCTTCAAAAGGCATCAAAATTATGAGGAGCATGAAACGGTCAGAAAAAAGGAGAAGCATGAAACGGTCTGAAAAATGGGAGGATCAGGAAGCGGTTTGAAAAACATGAAGAGCCTGAAAAAGTGTGAAAACTATGAAGAGCTTCAAAATGTGTCAAAAATATGAGGAGAATGAAACGGTCTGAAAATTAGGAGGAGCATAAAGCGGTGTTGAAAAGCCTAAAGAGCCTGAAACAGTGTGAAATATATGAAGAGCCTCAAAGGTGTCAAAAATATGAGGAGCAAGAAACGGTCTGAAAAATTGAAGGAGCTTGAAGTGGTGTTGAAAAACATGAAGAGCCTGAAAAGGTGTGAAAAATATGAAGAGCTTCAAAAAGATGTCAAATATATAGAGGGTGAAACGGTCTGAAAAATATGAGGAGCAAGAAACTGTTTTCAAAAACATGAAGAGCCTCAAAAGGTGTGAAAAATATGAAGAGCTTCAAAAAGGTGTCAAATATATAGAGGGTGAAACGGTCTGAAAAATATGAGGAACAAGAAACTGTTTTCAAAAACATGAAGAGCCTCAAAAGGTGTGAACAATGTGAAGAGCTTCAAACTGTGTCAAAAATATGAGGAGCATGAAAAGGTCTGAAACATAGGAGGAGCATGAAGTGTTGTTGAAAAACATGAAGAGCCTGAAAAAGGTGTGAAACATATGAGGAGCATGATACGGTCTGAAAAATAGGAGGAGCATGAAGCGGTGTTGAAAAATATGAAGAGCCTGAAAACGTATGAAAAATATGAAGAGCTTCAAAAGGTGTCAAAAATATAAGGAGCATGAAACGGTCTGAAATATAGCAGGAGCATGAAAAGGTGTTAAAAAACATGAAGAGCCTGAAAAGGTGTGAAAAATATGAAGAGCTTCAAATGGTGTCAAAAATATGAGGAGAATGAAACGGTCTGATAATTAGGAGGAGCATGAAGTGGTGTTGAAAAACATGAAGAGCTTGAAAAAGGTGTGAAACATATGAGTAGAATAAAACGGTCTGAAAAATAGGAGGAGCAGGAAGTCGTGTAGAAAAACATGAAAACCCTGAAAAGGTGTGAAAAATATGAAGAGCTACAAAAAGTGTCAAAAATATGAGGAGCTTGAAACGGTCTGAAATATAGGAGGAGCGTGAATAGGTGTTAAAAAAAATATGAAGAGCTTCAAAAGGTGTGAAACATATGAGGAGCATGAAACGGTCTGAAAAATAGGAGGAGCATGAAGCGTTGATGAAAAACATGAAGAGCCTGAAAAGGTGTGAAAAATATGAAGTGCTTCAAAAGGTGTCAAAAACATGAGGAGCATGAAAAGGTCTGAAAAATAGGAGGAGCATGAAGCAGTGTTCAAAAAAATGAAGAGCCTGGAGAAGTGTGAAAAATATGAAGAGCTTCAAAAAGTGTCAAAAATATGAGGAGCATGAAACGGTCTGAAAAATAGGAGGAGCATGAAGTGGTGTTGAAAAATATGAAGAGCTTGAAAAGGTGTGAAAAATATGAAGAGCTTCAAAGGTGTCAAAATTATGAGGAGCATGAAACGCTCTGAAAAAGAGGAGGAGCAGCAAGCCTTGTTGAAAAACATGAAGAGCGTGCAAAGGTGTGAAAAATATGAAGAGCTTCAAAAAGTGTCAAAAATATGAGGAGCATGAAAGGGTCTGAAAAATAGGAGGAGCATGAAGCGGTGTTGAAAAACATGAAGAGCCTGAAAAGGTGTGAAAAATATGAAGAGCTTCAAAAAGTGTCAAAAATATGAGGAGCATGAAACGGTCTGAAAAATAGGAGGAGCATGAAGTGGTGCTGAAAAACATGAAGAGCCTGAAAAGGTGTGAAAAATAGGAGGAGCTTCAAAAGGCGTCAAAAATATGAGGAGCATGAAACGGTCTGAAAAATAGGAGAAGCATGAAACGGTCTGAAAAATAGGAGGAGCATGAAGCGGTTTGAAAAACATGAAGAGCCTGAAAAAGTGTGAAAAATATGAAGAGCTTCAAAAGGTCTCAAAAATATGAGGAGAATGTAACGGTCTGAAAATTAGGAGGAGCATGAAGCAGTATTGAAAAATATAAAGAGCCTGAAACAGTGTGAAATATATGAAGAGCCTCAAAGGTGTCAAAAATATGAGGAGCAAGAAACGGTCTGAAAAATAGAAGGAGCTTGAAGTGGTGTTGAAAAACATGAAGAGCCTGAAAAAGTGTGAAAAATATGAAGAGCTTCAAAAGGTCTCAAAAATATGAGGAGAATGAAACGGTCTGAAAATTAGGAGGAGCATGAAGCAGTGTTGAAAAACATAAAGAGCCTGAAACAGTGTGAAATATATGAAGAGCCTCAAAGGTGTCAAAAATATGAGGAGCAAGATACGGTCTGAAAAATAGAAGGAGCTTGAAGTGGTGTTGAAAAACATGAAGAGCCTGAAAAAGTGTGAAAAATGTGAAGAGCTTCAACAGGTGTCAAAAACATGAGGAGAATGAAACGGTCTGAAAAATAGGAGGAGCATGAAGCTGTGTTCAAAAACGTGAAGAGCCAGAAAAGGTGTGAAAAATATGAAGAGCTTCAAAAAGTATCAAAAATATGAGGAGCAAGAAACAGTCTGAAAAATAGGAGGAGCATGAAGTGGAGCTGAAATTCAGGAAGAGCCTGAAAAGCTGTGCAAAATATGAAGAGCTTCAAAAGCTGTAAGAAATGAGATGAGCATGTAACGGGGTGAAAAATAGGAGGAGCATCAAGCGGTGTTCAAAAACATGAAGAGCCTGAAAAGGTGTGAAAAATATGAAGAGCTTCAAAAGGTGTCAAAAATATGAGGAGCATAAATCCGTCTGAAAAATAGGAGGAGAATGAAGCGGTGTTCAAAAACATGAAGAGCCTGAAAAGGTGTGAAAAATATGAAGAGCTCCAAAAGTTGTCAAAAATATGTGGAGCGTAAAACCGTCTCAAAAATAGGAGGAGCGTGAAGCGGTGATGAATAACATGAAGAACGTAAAAACGTGTGAAAAATATGAAGAGTTTCAAAAGGTGTCAAAAATATGAGGAGCATGAAACGGTCTCAAAAATAGGAGGAGCATGAAGCGGTGTTGAAAATCGTGAAGAGCCTGAAAAGGTGTGAAATATATGAAGAGCTTCAAAAGGTGTGAAATACATGAGGAGCATAAAACGGGCTGAAAAATAGGAGAAGCATGAAGTGGTGTGGAAAAACATGAAAAGCCTGATAAGGTGTGAAAAATATGAAGAGCTTCAAAAGGTGTGAAATACATGAGGAGCATGAAACTCTCTGAAAAATTAGGAGGAGCATGAAGTGGTGTTCAAAAACATGAAGAGCCTGAAAAAATGTGAAAAATATGAAGAGCTTCAAAAGGTGTGAAAAATATGAATAGCATGATATTGTCTGAGAAATAGGAGGAGCATGAAGCGGTGTTCAAAAACATGAAGAGCCTGAAAAGTTTTGAAAAATATGCAAAGCTTCAAAAGGTGTCAAAAATTAGATGAGCATGAAACGGTCTGAAAAATTGGAGGAGCAAGAAGTAGCGTTGAAAAAAATGAAGAGCCTGAAAAGGTGTGAAAAATATGAAGAGCTTCAAAAGGTGTCAAAAATATGAGGAGCATCAAACGGTCTGAAAAATAGGAGGAGCATGAAGCGGTGATGAAAAACATGAAGGGCATGAAAACGTGTGAAATATATGAAGAGCTTCAAAAGGTGGGAAAAATATGAAGAACTTCAAAAGGTGTCAAAAATGAGATGAGCATGAAACGGTCTGAAAAATATCTGGAGCATGAAGCCGTGTTGAGAAACATTAAGAGCCTAAAAAGTTGTGAAAAATCTGAAAAGCTTCAAAAGGGGTCAAAAATGAGATGAGCATGAAACAGTCTGAAAAATAGGAGGATCATGTAACGGTGTTGAAAAACATGAAGAGCCTGAAAAGGTGTGAAAAATATGAGGAGCTTCAAAAGTTGTGAAAAATATGAGGAGCATGAAACAGTCTGAAAAATAGGAGTAGCATGAAGCTGTGTTCAAAAAGATGAAGAGCCTGAAAAGGTGTGAAAAATATGAGGAGCTTCAAAAGGTGTGAAAAATATAAGGAGCATGAAACGGTCTGAAAAAGAGAAGCAGCATGAAACGGTGTTGAAAAACATGAAGAGCCTGAAAAGGTGTGAAAAATATGAAGAGCATGAAACGGTCTTAAAAATAGGAGGATCTTGAAGCGGTGTTCAAAATCATGAAGAGACTGAAAACTTGTGAAAAATATGAAGAGCTGCAAAAGGTGTCAAAAATATGAGGAGCATGAAACGGTCTGAAAAATAGGAGCATGAAACGGTGATAAAAAACATGAAGAGCCTGAAAAGGTGTGAAAAATATGAAGAGCTTCAAAAGGTGTGAAATTCATGAGGATTATGAAATGGTCTGAAAAATAGGAGAAGAATGAAGTGGTGGGGAATAACATGAAGAGCCTGAAAAGGTGTGAAAAATATGAAGAGCTTCAAGAGGTGTCAAATATTTGAAGAGCATGAAACGGTCTGAAAAATAGCAGGAGCATGAAGCGGTGTTGAAAAACATGAAGAGTCTGAAAACGTGTGAAAATATGAAGAACTTCAAAAATATGAACGATATGAAGAGCTTCAAAAGGTGTCAAAAATGAGATGTGCATGAAACGGTCTGAAAAATAGGAGGAGCATGAAGTGGTGTTGAAAAACATGAAGAACCTGAAAAGGTGTGAGAAATATGAAGAGCTTCAATAGATGTCAAAAATATGAGGAGCATGAAACGGTCAGAAAAATAGAAGGAGCATGAAGTGGTGTTGAAAAACATGAAGAGCCTGAAAAGGTGTGAAAAACATGAAGAGCTTCAAAAGGTGTGAAAAATATGAAGAGCTTCAAAAGGTGTCAAAAATGAGAAGAGCATAAAAGGGTCTGAAAAATAGGAGGAGCATGACGTGGTGTTGAAAAAAATGAAGAGCCTGAAAAGGTGTGAAATATATGAGAGCTTCAAAAGGTGTCAAAAATATGAGGAGAATGAAACGGTATGAAAAATAGGAGGAGCATGAAGCGGTGTGGAAAACCATGAAGTGCTTGAAAAGGTGTGAAAAATATGAAGAGTTTCTAAAGGTGTCAAAAATATGAGGAGCATTAAACAGTCTGAAAAATAGGAGAAGCATGAATTGGTGTTGAAAAACATGAAGAGCCTGAAAAGGTGTGAAAAATATGAAGAGCTTCAAAAGGTGTCAAAAATATGAGGAGCATGAAACGGTCTGAAAAATAGGAAGAGCATGAAGCAGTGTGCAAAAACATGAAGAGCTTGAAAAGGTGTGAAAAATATGAAGAGCTTCAAAAGGTGTCAAAAATATGAGGAGAATGAAACGGTCTGAAAAATAGGAGGAGGATGAAACGGTGTTCAACAACATGAAGAGCCTGTAAAGGTGTGAAAAATATGAAGAGCTTTAAAAGGTGTGAAATACATGAGGAGCATGAAACTCTCTGAAAAATAAAAGGAGCAAGAAGGGGTGTTCAAAAACATGAAGAGGCTGAAAATGTGTGAAAAACATGAACAGGCTGAAAAGGTGTGAAAAATATGAAGAGTCTAAAGGTGTAAAAAATATGAGGAGCATGAAACGGTCTGAAAAATAGAAGCAGAATTAAACGGTGTTGAAAAACATGAAGAGCCTGAAAACGTGTGAAAAATATGAAGAGCTTCAAAAGGTGTGAAAAATATGAGGAGCATGAAACGGTCTGAAAAATAGAAGCAGCATGAAACGGTGTTGAAAAACATGAAGAACCTGAAAACGTGTGAAATATATGAAGAGCTTCAAAAGGTGGGAAAAATATGAAGAACTTCAAAAGCTGTCAAAAATGAGATGAGCATGAAACGGTCTGAAAAATAGGAGGAGTGTGAAGTGGTCTTGAAAAACATGAAGAGCCTGAAAAGGTGTGAAAAATATGAAGAGCTTCAAAAGTTATCAAAAATATGAAGAGCATGAAACCGTCTGAAAAATAGGAGGAGCATGAAGCGGTGTGGAAAACCATGAAGTGCTTGAAAAGGTGTGAAAAATATGAAGAGTTTCTAAAGGTGTCAAAAATATGAGGAGCATTAAACGGTAAGAAAAATAGGAGGATCATGAAATGGTGTTCAAAAACATGAAGAGCCTGAAAAGGTGTGAAAAACATGAAGAGCCTGAAAATGTGTGAAAAATATGAAGAGCTTCAAAACGTGTCAAAAATATGAGGAGCATGAAACGGTCTGAAAAATAGGAGGAGCATGAAGCGGTGTTGAAAAACATGAAGAACCTGAAAAGGTGTGGAAAATATGAAGCGCTTCAAAAGGTGAGAAAAATATGAGGTGCAAGAAACGGTCTGAAAAATAGGAGGAGCATGAAGCGGTGTTGAAAAACAAGAAGAGCCTGAAAACGTGTGAAAAATATGAAGAGCATCAAAAGGTGTGAAAAATATGAGGAGCAGGAAACGGTCTAAAAAATAGAAGCGGCATGAAATGGTGTTCAAAAACATGAAGAGACTGAAAAGATGTGAAAATTATGAAGAGCTTCAAAACGTGTGGAATACATGAAGCGCATGAAACGGTCTGAAAAATAGGAGAAGCATGAAGTGGTGTTGAAACACATGAAGAGCCTGAAAAGGTGTGAAAAATATGAAGAGCTTCAAAATGTGTCAAACATATGAAGAATATGAAAAGGTCTGAAAAATAGGAGGATCATGAAGCAGTGTTCAAAAACATGAAGAGCCTGAAAAGGTGTGAAAAATATGAGGAGCTTCAAAAGGTGTGAAAAATATGAGGAGCATGAAACGGTCTGAAAAATAGGAGTAGCATGAAGCTGTGTTCAAAAACATGAAGAGCCTGAAAAGGTGTGAAAAATATGAGGAGCTTCAAAAGGTGTGAAAAATATGAGGAGCATGAAACGGTCTGAAAAATAGGAGTAGCATGAAGCTGTGTTCAAAAACATGAAGAGCCTGAAAAGGTGTGAAAAATATGAAGAGCTGCAAAAGGTGTCAAAAATATGAAGAGCATGAAACGGTCTTAAAAATAGGAGGATCATGAAGCGGTGTTCAAAATCATGAAGAGACTGAAAACTTGTGAAAAATATGAAGAGCTGCAAAAGGTGTCAAAAATATGAGGAGCATGAAACGGTCTGAAAAATAGGAGCATGAAACGGTGATAAAAAACATGAAGAGCCTGAAAAGGTGTGAAAAATATGAAGAGCTTCAAAAGGTGTGAAATTCATGAGGAGCATGAAATGGTCTGAAAAATAGGAGAAGAATGAAGTGGTGGGGAAAAACATGAAGAGCCTGAAAAGGTGTGAAAAATATAAAGAGCTTCAAGAGGTGTCAAATATATGAAGAACATTAAACGGTCTGAAAAATAGGAGGATCATGAAGCGTTGATCAAAAACATGAAGAGCCTGAAAATGTGTGAAAAATATAAAGAGCTTCAAAATGTGTGAAATTCATGAGGATCATGAAACGGTCTGAAAAATAGGAGAAGCATGAAGTGGTGTGGAAAAACATGAAGAGCCTGAAAAGGTGTGAAAAATATGAAGAGCTTCAAAAGGTGTCAAAAATATGAAGAGCATGAAACGGTCTGAAAAATAGGAGGATCATGAAGCAGTGTTCAAAAATATGAAGAGCCTGAAAAGGTGTGAAAAATATGAAGACCTGCAAAAGGTGTCAAAAATATGAGGAGCATGAAACGGTCTGGAAAATAGGAGGAGCATGAAGCGGTGTTCAAAAACATGAGGAGCCTGAAAAGTTGTGAAAAATATGAAGAGCTTCAAAAGGTGTGAAATACATGAGGAGCATGAAACGGTCTGAAATTGGAGGAGCATGAAGCGGTGTTCAAAAACATGAAGAGCCTGAAAACGTGTGAAAAATATGAAGAGCTTCAAAAGGTGTGAAATACATGAGGAGCATTAAACGGACTGAAAAATAGGAGGAGCATGAAACGGTGTTCAAAAACAGGAAGATACTGAAAATTTGTGAAAAATATGAAGAGCTTCAAAAGGTGTCAAAAATATGAGGAGCATGAAACGGTCTGAAAAATAGGAGGAGCATGAAGCGGTGTTGAAAAACAAGAAGAGCCTGAAAACGTGTGAAAAATATGAAGAGCCTGAAAAGGTGTGAAAAATATGAAGAGCTTCAAAAGGTGTAAAAAATGAGATGAGCATGAAACCGTCTGAAAAATAGGAGGAGCATGAAGTGGTGTTGAAAAAAATGAAGAGCCTGAAAACGTGTGAAAAATATGAAGAGCCTGAAAAGGTGTGAAAAATATGAAGAGCTTCAAAAGGTGTAAAAAATGAGATGAGCATGAAACCGTCTGAAAAATAGGAGGAGCATGAAGCGGTGTTGAAAAACAAGAAGAGCCTGAAAACGTGTGAAAAATATGAAGAGCATCAAAAAGTGTGAAAAATATGAGGAGCAGGAAATGGTCTAAAAAATAGAAGCGGCATGAAATGGTGTTCAAAAACATGAAGAGACTGAAAAGATGTGAAAATTATGAAGAGCTTCAAAAGGTGTGAAATACATGAGGCGCATGAAACGGTCTGAAAAATAGGAGAAGCATGAAGTGGTGTTGAAACACATGAAGAGCCTGAAAAGGTGTGAAAAATATGAAGAGCTTCAAAATGTGTCAAACATATGAAGAACATGAAAAGGTCTGAAAAATAGGAGGATCATGAAGCAGTGTTCAAAAACATGAAGAGCCTGAAAATGTGTGAAAAATATAAAGAGCTTCAAAATGTGTCAAATATATGAGGAGCATGAAACGGTCTGAAAAATAGGAGGAGCAGGAAACGGTGATTAAAAACATGAAGAGCCTGAAAAGGTGTGAAAAATATGAAGAGCTTCAAAAGGTGTGAAATACATGAGGAGCATGAAACAGGCCGAAAAATACGAGAAGCATGAAGTGATGTGAAAAAACATGAAGAGCCTAAAAAGTTGTGAGAAATATGAAGAGCTTCAAATGATGTGAAATACATGAGGAGCATGAAACTCTCTGAAAAATAGGAGGAGCATGCAACGGTGTTGAAAAACATGAAGAGCCTGAAAAGGTGTGAAAAATATGAGGAGCTTCAAAAGGTGTGAAAACTATGAGGAGCATGAAACGGTCTGAAAAATAGGAGTAGCATGAAGCTGTGTTCAAAAACATGAAGAGCCTGAAAAGGTGTGAAAAATATGAGGAGCTTCAAAAGGTGTGAAAAATATGAGGAGCATGAAACGGTCTGAAAAAGAGAAGCAGCATGAAGCGGTGTTGAAAAACATGAAGAGCCTGAAAAGGTGTGAAAAATATGAAGAGCTGCAAAAGGTGTCAAAAATATGAAGAGCATGAAACGGTCTTAAAAATAGGAGGATCATGAAGCGGTGTTCAAAATCATGAAGAGACTGAAAACTTGTGAAAAATATGAAGAGCTGCAAAAGGTGTCAAAAATATGAGGAGCAGGAAACGGTCTGATAAATAGGAGCATGAAACGGTGTTCAAAAACATGAAGCGGCTGAAAAGGTGTGAAAGATATGAAGAGCTTCAAAAAGTGTGAAAAATATGAAGAGCTTCAAAAGGTGTGAAATACATGAGGAGCATGAAACGGTCTGAAAAATAAGAGGTGCATGAAGTGGTGTTCAAAATCATGAAGAGCCTGAAAACGTGTGAAAAATATGAAGAGCTTCAAAAATGTGAAAAATATGAAGAGCTTCAAAAGATGTGAAATATATGAAGAGCTTAAAAAGGTGTCAAAAATTAGATGAGCATGAAACGGTCTGAAAAATAGGAGGAGCATAAAGCAGTGTTGAAAAATATGAAGAGCTTCAAAAGTTGTGAAAAATATGAAGAGCTTCAAAAGGTGTCAAAAAAGAGATGAGCATGAAACGGTCTGAAAAATAGGAGGAGCATGAAGCGGTGTTGAAAAACATGAAGCGCCTGAAAAGGTGTGAAATATATGAAGAGCTTCAAAAGGTGTCAAATATATGAGGAACATGAAACGGTCTGAAAAATAGGAGGAGCATGAAGCGGTGTAGAAAATCATGAAGAGCCTGAAAAGGTGTGAAAAATATAAGAGCTTCAAAAGTTGTGAAAAATATGAAGAGCTTCAAAAGGTGTCAAAAATATGAGGAGCATGAAACGGTCTGAAAAATAGGAGGAGCATGAAACGTTGTTGAAAAACATAAAGAGCCTGAAAAAGTGTGAAAAATATGAAGAGTTTCAAAAGAAGTGAAAAATAAGAAGAGCTTCAAAAGGTGTCAAAAATGAGATGAGCATGAAACGGTCTGAAAAATAGGAGGAGCATGAAACGGTCTGAAAAGCAGGAGGATCATGAAGCCGTGTTGAAAAACATGGGGAGCCTGAAAAGGTATGAAAAATATGAAAAGCTTCAAAAGGTGTCAAAAATATTAGGAGCATGAAACGGTCTGAAAAACGGGAGGATCATGAAGCGCTGTTGAAAAACATGAAGAGCCTGAAATGGTGTGAAAAATATAAAGAGCTTCAAAAGGTGTCAAATATATGAGGAGCATGAAACGCTCTGAAAAATAGGAGGAGCATGAAGCGGTGTTGAAAAACATGAAGAGCCTGAGAAGGTGTGAAAAATATGCAGAGCTTCAAAAGATGTCAAAAATATGAGGATCATGAAAATTTCTGAAGAATACGAGGAGCATGAAGCAGTTTTGAAAAACATGAAGAGCCTGAAAAGGGGTGAAAAATATGAAGCGCTTCAAAAGGTGTCAAAAATATGAGGAGCTTGAAACAGTTTGAAAAATAGGAGGAGCATGAAGCGGTGTTGAAGAACATGAAAAGCCTCAAAAGGTGTGAAAAATATGAAGCGCTTCAAAAGATGTCCAAATTATGAGGAGCATGAAACAGTCTGAAAAATAGGAGGAGCATGAATTGGTTTTGAAAAACATGAAGAGCCTGAAAACATGTGAAATATATGAAGCGCTTCAAAAGGTGTGCAATACATGAGGAGCATGAAACGGTCTGAAAAATAGGAGGAACATAAAGCAGTGTTCAAAAACATGAAGAACCGGAAAACGTGTAAAAAATATGAAGAGCTTCAAAAGGTTTGAAAATTATGAGGAGCATGAAACGGTCTGAAAAATAGGAGGAGCATGAAACGCTGTTCAAAAACATGAAGAGCCTGAAAAGGTGTGAAAAATATGAAGAGCTTCAAAAGTTTGGAAATACATGAGGAGCATGAAACGGTCTGAAAAATAGGAGGAGCATGAAGCGTTGTTCAAAAACATGAAGAGCCTGAAAAGGTGGGTAAAATATGAAGAGCTTCAAAAAGTGTCAAAAATATGAGGAGCATGAAACGGTCTGAAAAATGGGAGGAGCATGAAGCGGTGTTGAAAAACATGAAGAGCCTGAAAACGTGTGAAAAACATGAAGAGCTTAAAAGTAGTGAGAAATATGAAGAGCTTCAAAAGGTGTCAAAAATGAGACGAGCATGAAACGGTCTGGAAAGTAGGACGAGCATGAAGCGGTGTTGAAAAACATGAAGAGCCAGAAAAGGTGTGAAAAATATGAAGAGATTCAAAAAGTGTCAAAAATATGAAGAGCATGAAACGTTCTGAAAAATAGGAGGAGCATGAAGTGGTGTGAAAAACATGAAGAGCCTGAAAAGGTGTGAAAAATATGAGGAACCTCAAATGGTGTCAAAAATATGAGGAGCATGAAACGGTCTGAAAAACAGGAGGATCATGAAGCCGTGTTGAAAAACATGGGGAGCCGGAAAAGGTGTGAAAAATATGAACAGTTTCAAAAGGTGTCAAAAACATGAGGAGCATGAAACGGTCCAAAAAATGGGAGGAGCATGAAACGGTGTTGAAAAACATGGGGAGCCAGAAAAGGTGTGAAAAATATGAACAGCTTCAAAAGGTGTCAAAAATGAGACGAGCATGAAACGGTCTGAAAAATAGGAGAAGCATGAAGTTTTGTTCAAAAACATGAAGAGCCTGAAAAGGTGTGAAATATATGAAGATCTTCAAAAGGTGTGAAAAATATGAGGGGCATGAAACGGTCTGAATAATAGGAGGTGCATGAAGCGGTGTTGAAAACATGAAGAGCCTGAAAACGTGTGAAAAATATGAACAGCTTCAAAAGGTGTGAAAAATATGAAGAGCTTCAAAAGGTGTGAAAAATATGAAGAGCTTCAAACTGTGTCAAAAATGAGATGAGCATGAAATGGCCTAAAAAATAGGGGGAGCATGAAGTGTTGGTGAAAAACATGAAAAGCCTGAAAAACTGTGATTTTTATGAAGAGATTCAAAAGGTGTCAAAAATATGAGGAGCATGAAACGGTCTGAAAAATAGAAGGAGAATGAAGCGGTGTTGAAAAACATGAAGAGCCTGAAAAGGTGTGCAAAATATGAAGAGCTTCAAAAGGTGTGAAAAATATGAGGAGCATGAGACGATCTGAAAAATAGGAGGAGCATGAAGCGGTGTTGAAAAACAAGAAGAGCCTGAAAATGTGTGAAAAATTTGAAGAGCTTCAAAAGGTGTCAAAAATATGAGGAGGTTGAATCGGTCTGAATATTAGGAGGAACATGAATTGGTGTTGAAAAACATGAAGAGACTGAAAAGGTGTGAAAAATATGAAGAGCTTCAAAAGGTGTGAATTATATGAAGAGCTTCAAAAGAAGTAAAAAAAGATGAGCATGATATTGTCTGAAAGATAGGAGGACCATGAAGCGGTGTTGAAAAACATGAAGAGCCTGAAAAGGTGTGAGAAATATGGAGAGCTTCAAAAGGTGTCAAAAATATGAGGAGCATGAAAAGGTCTGAAAAATAGGAGGAGCATGAAGCGGTGTTGAAAAACATGAAGAGCCTGAAAATGTGTGAAAAATTTGAAGAGCTTCAAAAGGTGTCAAAAATATGAGGAGGTTGAATCGGTCTGAAAAATAGGATGAGCATGAAGTGGTGTTGAAAAACATGAAGAGTCTGAAAAGGTGTGAAAAATATGAAGAGCTTCATAAGGTGTCAAAAATATGAGGAGCATGAATCGGTCTGAAAAATAGGATAAGCAAGAAACGGTGTTGAATAACATGAAGAGCCAAAAAAGGTGTGAAAAATATGAAGAGCTTCAAAAGGTGTCAAAAATATGAGGAGCATGAAAAGGTCTGAAAAATAGGAGGAGCATGAAGCGGTGTTGAAAAACATGAAGAGCCTGAAAATGTGTGAAAAATTTGAAGAGCTTCAAAAGGTGTCAAAAATATGAGGAGGTTGAATCGGTCTGAAAAATAGGATGAGCATGAAGTGGTGTTGAAAAACATGAAGAGTCTGAAAAGGTGTGAAAAATATGAAGAGCTTCATAAGGTGTCAAAAATATGAGGAGCATGAATCGGTCTGAAAAATAGGAGAAGCAAGAAACGGTTTTAACAATCATGAAGAGCGTGAAAAGGTGTGAAATATATGAAGAGCTTCAAAGGTGTCAAAAATATGAGGAGCATGAAACGGTCTGAAAAATAGGAGGAGCATGAAAAGGTGTTCAAAAACATGAAGAGACTGAAAAGGTGTGAAAAATATGAGGAACTTCAAAAGGTGTCAAAAATATGAGGAGCATGAAACGATCTGAAAAATAGGAGGAGCATGAATTGGTTTTGAAAAACATGAAGAGCCTGAAAACATGCGAAATATATGAAGCGCTTCAAAAGGTGTGCAATACATGAGGAGAATGAAACGGTCTGAAAAATAGGAGGAACATAAAGCAGTGTTCAAAAACATGAAGAACCGGAAAACGTGTAAAAAATATGAAGAGCTTCAAAAGGTTTGAAAATAATGAGGAGCATGAAACGGTCTAAAAAATAGGAGGAGCATGAAGCGCTGTTCAAAAACATGAAGAGCCTGAAAAGGTGTGAAAAATATGAAGAGCTTCAAAAGGTTGGAAATACATGAGGAGCATGAAACGGTCTGAAAAATAGGAGGAGCATGAAGCGGTGTTCAAAAACATGAAGAGCCTGAAAAGGTGGGTAAAATATGAAGAGCTTCAAAAAGTGTCAAAAATATGAGGAGCATGAAACGGTCTGAAAAATGGGAGGAGCATGAAGCGGTGTTGAAAAACATGAAGAGCCTGAAAACGTGTGAAAAACATGAAGAGCTTAAAAGTAGTGAGAAATATGAAGAGCTTCAAAAGGTGTCAAAAATGAGACAAGCATGAAACGGTCTGGAAAGTAGGACGAGCATGAAGCGGTGTTGAAAAACATGAAGAGCCAGAAAAGGTGTGAAAAATATGAAGAGATTCAAAAAGTGTCAAAAATATGAAGAGCATGAAACGTTCTGAAAAATAGGAGGAGCATGAAGTGGTGTGAAAAACATGAAGAGCCTGAAAAGGTGTGAAAAATATGAGGAACCTCAAATGTTTTCAAAAATATGAGGAGCATGAAACGGTCTGAAAAACAGGAGGATCATGAAGCCGTGTTGAAAAACATGGGGAGCCGGAAAAGGTGTGAAAAATATGAACAGCTTCAAAAGGTGTCAAAAACATGAGGAGCATGAAACGGTCTGAAAAATGGGAGGAGCATGAAACGGTGTTGAAAATCATGGGGAGCCAGAAAAGGTGTGAAAAATATGAACAGCTTCAAAAGGTTTCAAAAATGAGACGAGCATGAAACGGTCTGAAAAATAGGAGAAGCATGAAGTTTTGTTCAAAAACATGAAGAGCCTGGAAAGGTGTGAAATATATGAAGATCTTCAAAAGGTGTGAAAAATATGAGGGGCATGAAACGGTCTGAATAATAGGAGGTGCATGAAGCGGTGTTGAAAACATGAAGAGCCTGAAAACGTGTGAAAAATATGAACAGCTTCAAAAGGTGTGAAAAATATGAAGAGCTTCAAAAGGTGTGAAAAATATGAAGAGCTTCAAACTGTGTCAAAAATGAGATGAGCATGAAATGGCCTAAAAAATAGGGGGAGCATGAAGTGTTGGTGAAAAACATGAAAAGCCTGAAAAACTGTGATTTTTATGAAGAGATTCAAAAGGTGTCAAAAATATGAGGAGCATGAAACGGTCTGAAAAATAGAAGGAGAATGAAGCGGTGTTGAAAAACATGAAGAGCCTGAAAAGGTGTGCAAAATATGAAGAGCTTCAAAAGGTGTGAAAAATATGAGGAGCATGAGACGATCGAAAAATAGGAGGAGCATGAAGCGGTGTTGAAAAACAAGAAGAGCCTGAAAATGTGTGAAAAATTTGAAGAGCTTCAAAAGGTGTCAAAAATATGAGGAGGTTGAATCGGTCTGAATATTAGGAGGAACATGAATTGGTGTTGAAAAACATGAAGAGACTGAAAAGGTGTGAAAAATATGAAGAGCTTCAAAAGAAGTAAAAAATGAGATGAGCATGATATTGTCTGAAAGATAGGAGGACCATGAAGCGGTGTTGAAAAACATGAAGAGCCTGAAAAGGTGTGAGAAATATGGAGATCTTCAAAAGGTGTCAAAAATATGAGGAGCATGAAAGGATCTGAAAAATAGGAGGAGCATGAAGCGGTGTTGAAAAACATGAAGAGCCAAAAAAGGTGTGAAAAATATGAAGAGCTTCAAAAGGTGTCAAAAATATGAGGAGCATGAAAAGGTCTGAAAAATAGGAGGAGCATGAAGCGGTTTTGAAAAACATGAAGAGCCTGAAAATGTGTGAAAAATTTGAAGAGCTCCAAAAGGTGTCAAAAATATGAGGAGGTTGAATCGGTCTGAAAAATAGGATGAGCATGAAGTGGTGTTGAAAAACATGGGGAGCCGGAAAAGGTGTGAAAAATATGAAGAGCTTCATAAGGTGTCAAAAATATGAGGAGCATGAATCGGTCTGAAAAATAGGAGAAGCATGAAGCGGTGTTGAAAAACATGAAGAGCCTGAAAAGGTGTGAAAAATAAGAAGAGCTTCAAAATGTTTCAAAATTATGAGTAGAATGAACGGTCTGAAAAATAGGAGGAGCGTGAAGCGGTGTTGAAAAACATGAAGAGCCTGAAAAGTTGTGAAAAATATGAAGACCTTCAAAAGGTGTGAAAAATATGAAGAGCTTCAAAATGTGTCAAAAATGAAATGAGCATGAAATGGTCTGAATTTTAGGAGGAACATGAATTGGTGTTGAAAAACATGAAGAGACTGAAAAGGTGTGAAAAATATGAAGAGCTTCAAAAGGTGTGAAAAATATGAGGGGCATGAAACGCTCTGAAAAATAGGAGGTGCATGAAGTGATGTTGAAAAACATGAAGAGCCAAAAAAGGTGTGAAAAATATGAAGAGCTTCAAAAGGTGTCAAAAATATGAGGAGCATGAAACGGTCTGAAAAATAGGAGAATGAAGCGGTGTTGAAAAACATGAAGAGCCTGTAAAGGTGTGCAAAATATGAAGAGCTTCAAAAGGTGTGAAAAATATGAGGAGCATGAGACGGTCCGAAAAATAGGAGGAGCATGAAGCGGTGTTGAAAAACAAGAAGAGTCTGAAAAGGTGTGAAAAATATGAAGAGCTTCAAAAGGTGTGAAAAATATGAAGAGCTTCAAAATGTGTCAAAAATGAAATGAGCATGAAACGGTCTGAATTTTAGGAGGAACATGAATTGGTGTTGAAAAACATGAAGAGACTGAAAAGGTGTGAAAAATATGAAGAGCTTCAAAAGGTGTGAAATATATGAAGAGCTTCAAACGAAGTCAAAAATGAGATGACCATGATATTGTCTGAAAGATAGGAGGAGCATGAAGCGGTGTTGAATACCATGAAGAGCCTGAAAAGGTGTGAGAAATATGGAGATCTTCAAAAGGTGTCAAAAATATGAGGAGCATGAAACGGTCTGAAAAATAGGAGGATCATGAAGTGAGGTTGAAAAACATGAAGAGCCAAAAAAGGTGTGAAAAATATGAAGAGCTTCAAAAGGTGTCAAAAATATGAGGAGCATGAAACGCTCTGAAAAATAGGAGGAGCATGAAGTGGTATTGAAAAACATGAAGAGCCTGAAAAGGTGTGAAATATATGAAGAGCTTCAAAAGGTGTCAAAAATATGAGGAGCATGAAACGGTCTGAAAAATAGGAGGAGCATGAAGCGGTGTTGAAAAACATGAAGAGCATCAAAAGCTGTGAAGAATATGAAGAGCTTCAAAACGTGTCAAAAATATGAGGAGCATGAATCGGTCTGACAAATAGAAGGAGCATGAAGTGGTGTTGAAAAACAGGAAGATCTGAAAAGGAGTGAAAAATATGAAGAGCTTCATAAGGTGTCAAAAATATGAGGAACATGAAACGGTCTGAAAAATAGGAGGAGCAAGAAACGGTTTTAACAAACATGAAGAGCGGGAAAAGGTGTGAAAAATATTAAGAGCTTCAAAGGGTGTCAAAAATATGAGGAGCATGAAACAGGCTGAAAAATAGGAGGAGCATGAAGCGGTGTCGAAAAACATGAAGAGCATGAAGAGTTGTGAAAAATAGGAAGAACTTCAAAAGGTGTCAAAAATATGAGGAGCATGAACGGTATGAAAAATAGGAGGATCATGAAGCCGTGTTGAAAAACATGAAGAGCCAGAAAACGTGTGAAAATTATGAAGAGCTTCAAAAGGTGTGAAATATATGAAGAGCTTCAAAAGGTGTCAAAAATGAGATGAGCATGAAATGGTCTGAAAGATAGGAGGGGCATGAAGCGGTGTTGAAAAATATGAAGAGCCTGAAAAGGTGTGAAAAATATGAAGAGCTTCAAATGGTGTGAAATACATGAGGACTTTGAAATGGTCTGAAAAACAGGAGGAGCATGAAACCTTGTTGAAAAACATGAAGAGCCTGAAAATGTGTGAAGTATATGAAGAGATACAAAAGTTGTCAAAAATATGAGGAGCATGAAACGGTCTGAAAAATAGAAGGAGCATGAAGTGGTGTTGAAAAACGTGAAGAGCCTAAAAAGTGTGAAAAATATGACGAGCTTCAAAAGGTGTGAAAAATATGAGGAACATGAAACGGTCTGAAAAATAGGAGGAGCATGAAACGGTGTTGAAAAACATGAAGAGCCTGAAAAGGTGTGAAATATATGAAGACCTTCAAAAGGTGTGAAGTACATGAGGAGCATTAAACGCTCTGAAAAATAGGAGAAGAATGAAGTTTTGTTCAAAACCATGAAGAGCCTGAAAAGGTGTGAAATATATGAAGATCTTCAAAAGGTGTCAAAAATATGAGGAGCATGAACCGGTCTGAAAAATAGGAGGATCATGAAGTGATGTTGAAAAACATGAAGAGCCAAAAAAGGTGTGAAAAATATGAAGAGCTTCAAAAGGTGTCAAAAATATGAGGAGCAGGAAAAGGTCTGAAAAATACGAGGAGCATGAAGCGGTGTTGACAAACATGAAGAGCCTGAAAATGTGTGAAAATTATGAAGAGCTTCAAAAGGTGTGAAATATATGAAGAGCTTCAAAAGGTGTCAAAAATGAGATGAGCATGAAATGGTCTGAAAGATAGGAGGGGCAGGAAGCGGTGTTGAAAAACAAGAAGAGCCAGAAAAGGTGTGAAAAATATGAAGAGCTTCAAAAAGTGTCAAAAATATGAGGAGCAAGAAACGGTCTGAAAAATAGGAGGAGCATGAAGTGGAGCTGAACAACATGAAGAGCCTGAAATGGTGTGCAAAATATGAAGAGCTTCAAAAGGTTTAAGAAATGAGATGAGCATGAAACGGTCTGAAAAATAGGAGGAGCATGAACTGGTGCTGAAAAACATGAAGAGCCTGAAAAGGTTTGAAAAATATGAAGAGCTTCGAAAGGTGTGAAAAATATGAGGAGCATGAAACGGTCTGAAAAATAGGAGGAGCATGAAGTGGAGCTGAAAAACATGAAGAGCCTGAAAAGGTGTGCAAAATATGAAGAGCTTCAAAAGGTGTGAAAAAGATTAGGTGCAAGAAACGGTCTGAAAAATACGAGGAGTATGAAGCGGTGTTGAAAAACATGAATAGCCTGAAAACGTGTGAAAAATATGAAGAGCTTCAAAAGGTGTGAAAAATATGAAGAGCTTCAAAAGGTGTCAAAAATGATGTGAGCATGAAACGGTCTGAAAAATAGGAGGAGCATGAAGTGGTGTTGAAAAACTGAAAAGCCTGAAAAGGTGTGAAATATATGAAGAGCTTCAAAAGGTGTAAAAATATGAGGAGAATGAAACGGACTGCAAAATAGGAAGAGCATGAAATGGTGTTCAAAAACATGAAGAGCATGAAAAGGTGTGAAATAAATTAAGAGCTTCAAAAGGTGTCAAAAATATGAGGAGCATGAAACGGTCTGAAAAATAGGAGGAGCATGAAGCGGTGTTGAAAAACATGAAGAACCTGAAAATGTGTGAAAAATATGAAGAGCTTCAAAAGTAGGCAAAAATATGTAGAGCATGAAACGGTCAGAAAAATAGGAGGAGCATGAAACTGTTTTCAAAAACATGAAGAGTCTGAAAAGGTGTGAAATATATGAAGAGTTTCAAAAGGTGTCAAGAATATGAGGAGCATGAAACGGTCTGAAAAATAGAAGGAGCATGAAATTGTCTGAAAAATAGAAGGAGCATGAAGCGGTGTTGAAAAACGTGAAGAGCCTGAAAAGGTGTGAAATATATGAAGACCTTCAAAAGGTGTGAAGTACATGAGGAGCATTAAACGCTCTGAAAAATAGGAGAAGCATGAAGTTTTGTTCAAAAACATGAAGAGCCTGAAAAGGTGTGAAATATATGAAGATCTTCAAAAGGTGTGAAATATATGAGGGGCATGAAACGGTCGGAAAAATAGGAGGTGCATGAAGCGTTGTTGAAAACATGAAGAGCCTGAAAACGTGTGAAAAATATGAACAGCTTCAAAAGGTGTGAAAACCTTGAAAAACAAGAAGAGTCTGAAAAGGTGTGAAAAATATGAAGAGCTTCAAAAGGTGTGAAAAATATGAAGAGCTTCAAAAGTTGTGAAATATATGAAGAGCTTCAAAAGAAGTCAAAAATGAGATGACCATGATATTGTCTGAAAGATAGGAGGAGCATGAAACGGTGTTGAAAAACATGAAGAGCCTGAAAAGGTGTGAGAAATATGGAGATCTTCAAAAGGTGTCAAATATATGAGGAGCATGAAACGGTCTGAAAAATAGGAGGATCATGAAGTGATGTTGAAAAACATGAAGAGCCAAAAAAGTTGTGAAAAATATGAAGAGGTTCAAAAGGTGTCAAAAATATGAGGAATATGAAACGGTCTGAAAAATAGGAGGAGCAAGAAACGGTTTTAACAAACATGAAGAGCGGGAAAAGGTGTGAAAAGGAACTTCAAAAGGTGTCAAAAATATGAGGAGCATGAAACAGGGTGAAAAATAGGAGGAGCATGAAGCGGTGTCGAAAAACATGAAGAGCATGAAGAGTTGTGAAAAATAGGAAGAACTTCAAAAGGTGTCAAAAATATGAGGAGCATGAAACGGTATGAAAAATAGGAGGATCATGAAGCTGTGTTGAAAAACATGAAGAGCCTGAAAACGTGTGAAAATTATGAAGAGCTTCAAAAGGTGTGAAATATATGAAGAGCTTCAAAAGGTGTCACAAATGAGATGAGCATGAAATGGTCTGAAAGATAGGAGGGGCATGTAGTGGTGTTGAAAAATATGAAGAGCATATATGAAAAATATATGAAGATCTTCAAAATGTGTCAAAAATATGAGAAGCATGAAACGGTCTGAAAAATAGGAGGAGCAAGAAGTGATGTTTAAAAACATGAAGAGCCTGAAAAGGTGTGAAAAATATGAAGAGCATCAAAAGATGTGAAAAATATGAGGAGCATGAACCGGTCTGAAAAATAGGAGGAGCATGAAGCGGTTTTGAAAAGCATGAAGAGTCTGAAAAGGTGTGAAAAATATGAAGAGCTTCATAAGGTGTCAAAAATATTAGGAGCATGAAACTGTCTAAAAAATAGGAGGAGCATGAAGTGATGTTGAAAAACATGAAGAGCCAAAAAAGGTGTGAAAAATATGAAGAGCTTCAAAAGGTGTGAAAAATATGAGGAGCATGAAACGGTCTGAAAAATAGGAGGAGCATGAAACGGTGTTCGAAAACATGAAGAGCATGAAAATTTGTGAAAAATATGAAGACTTTCAAAACGTGTCAAAAATGAGATGAGCATGAAACGGTCTGAAAAATAGGAGGAGCATGAAGCGGTTTTCAAAAACATGAAGAGCCTGAAAATGTGTGAAAAATATGAAGAGCCACAAAAGGTGTCAAAATGAGATGAGCATGAACTGGTCTGAAAAATAGGAGGAGCATGAAGTGATGTTGAAAAAAATGAAAAGCCTGAAAAGTTGTGGAAAATATGAAGAGCTTCAAAAGGTGTAGAAATATGAGGAGAATGAAACGGTCTGCATAATAGGAAGAGCATGAAATGGTGTTCAAAAACATAAAGAGCATGAAAAGGTGTGAAAAATATGAAGAGCTTCAAAAAGTGTCAAAAATATGAGGAGAATGAAACGGTCTGAAAAATAGGAGGAGCATGAAGCTGTGTTCAAAAACATGAAGAGCCAGAAAAGGTGTGAATAATATGAAGACCTTCAAAATGTGTCAAAAATATGAGGAGCAAGAAACGGTCTGAAAAATAGGAGGCGCATGAAACGGTGTTCAAAAAATGAAGAGCATGAAAAGGTGTGAAAAATATGAAGAGCTTTAAAAGGTGTGAAAATATGAAGAGCTTCAAAAGGTGTCAAAATATGAGGAGGTAGAAACGGTCTGAAAAATAGGAGGAGCATGAAACGGTGTTCAAAAAATGAAGAGCCTGAAAAGGTGTGAAGAACAAGAAGAGCTGCAAAAGGCGTCAAAATTATGAGGAGCATGAAACGGGCTGAAAATTAGAAGAAGCATGAAACGGTGTTGAAAAATATGAAGAATATGAAAGGGTGTGAAAAATATGAAGAGCTTAAAAAGGTGTCAAAAATATGAGGAACATGAAACGGTCAAAAAATAGGAGGAGCATGAGACGTTGATGATAACCTGAAGAGCATGAAAAGGTGTTAAAAATATGAAGAGCTTAAAAAGGTGTCAAAAATATGAGGAGCAAGAAACGGTGTTGAAACACATGAAGAGCCTGAAAAGGTGTGAAAAATATGAAGAGCTTCAAAAGGTGTCAAAAATATGAGGACCATAAAACGATCTGAAAAATATGAGGAGCCTGAAACGGTCTGAAAAATAGGAGGAGCATGAAACGGTTTTGAAAAACATGAAGAGCATGGAAAGGTGTGAAAAATATGAAGAGCTTCAAAAGGTGTCAAAATATGAGGAGCCTGAAATGGTCTGAAAAATAGGAGGAGCATGAAACGGTGTTGAAAAACATGAAGAGCATTGAAAGGTGTGAAAAACTTGAAGAGCTTCAAAAGGTGTCAAAATATGAGGAACATGAAACGTTCTGAAATATAGCAGGAGCATGAAAAGGTGTTAAAAAAACATGAAAAGCTTGAAAAGGTGTGAAACATATGAGGAGCATGAAAAGGTCTGAAAAATAGGAGGAGCATGAAGCGGTGTTGAAAAACATGAAGAGCCTGAAGGTTTGAAATATATGAAGAGCTTCAAAAGGTATCAAAAATATGAGGAGCATGAAACGGTCTGAAAAATAGGAGGAGCATGAAGCGGTGTTCAAAAACATGAAGAGAATGGAAAGGTCTGAATAATATATAGAGCGTCAAAAGTTGTAAAAAATATGAGGAGCACGAAACGGTATGAAAAGTAGCAGGAGCCTGAAAAGGTGTTGAAAATCATGAAGAGCCTGAAAAGTTGTGAAGAATAAGAAGAGCTGCAAAAGGCGTCAAAATTATGAGGAGCATGAAACGGTCTGAAAATTAGAAGAAGCATGAAACGGTGTTGAAAAATATGAAGACCATGAAAGGGTGTGAAAAACATGAAGAGCTTAAAAAGGTGTCAAAAATATGAGGAGCATGAAACGGTCAAAAAAATAGGAGGAGCATGAGACGTTGTTGATAATCATGAAGAGCATGAAAAGGTGTGAAAAATATGAAGAGCTTCAAAAGGTGTCAAAAATATGAGGAGCATGAAACAGGCTGAAAAATAGGAGGAGCATGAAGCGGTGTCGAAAATCATGAAGAGCATGAAGAGTTGTGAAAAATAGGAAGAACTTCAAAAGGTGTCAAAAATATGAGGAGCATGAACGGTATGAAAAATAGGAGGATCATGAAGCCGTGTTGAAAAACATGAAGAGCCTGAAAACGTGTGAAAATTATGAAGAGCTTCAAAAGGTGTGAAATATATGAAGAGCTTCAAAAGGTGTCAAAAATGAGATGAGCATGAAATGGTCTGAAAGATAGGAGGGGCATGAAGCGGTGTTGAAAAACATGAAGAGCCTGGAAAGGTGTGAAAAATTTGAAGAGCTTCAAATGGTGTGAAATACATGAGGACCTTGAAACGGTCTGAAAAACAGGAGGAGCATGAAATCTTGTTGAAAAACATGAAGAGCCTGAAAACGTGTGAAAATTATGAAGAGCTTCAAAAGGTGTGAAGTACATGAGGAGCATTAAACGCTCTGAAAAATAGGAGAAGCATGAAGTTTTGTTCAAAAACATGAAGAGCCTGAAACGGTGTGAAATATATGAAGATCTTCAAAAGGTGTGAAATATATGAGGGGCATGAAACGGTCTGCAAAATAGGAGGTGCATGAAGCGTTGTTGAAAACATGAAGAGCCTGAAAACGTGTGAAAAATATGAACAGCTTCAAAAGGTGTGAAAAATATGAAGAGCTTCAAAAGGTGTGAAAAATATGAAGAACTTCAAACGGTGTTAAAAATTAGATGAGCATGAAATGGCCTAAAAAATAGGAGGAGCATGAAGTGTTGGTGAAAAACATGAAGAGCCTGAAAAAGTGTGAAGTATATGAAGAGATTCAAAAGGTGTCAAAAATATGAGGAGCATGAAACGGTCTGAAAAATAGAAGGAGAACGAAGCGGTGTTGAAAAACATGAAGAGCCTGAAAAGGTGTGCAAAATATGAAGAGCTTCAAAAGGTGTGAAAAATATGAGGAGCATGAGACGGTCTGAAAAATAGGAGGAGCATGAAGGGGTGTTGAAAAACAAGAAAAGTCTGAAAAGGTGTGAAAAATATGAAGAGCTTCAAAAGGTGTGAAAAATATGAAGAGCTTCAAAAGGTGTCAAAAATGAAATGAGCATGAAACGGTCTGAATATTAGGAGGAACATGAATTGGTGTTGAAAAACATGAAGAGACTGAAAAGGTGTGAAAAATATGAAGAGCTTCAAAAGTTGTGAAATATATGAAGAGCTTCAAAAGAAGTCAAAAATGAGACGACCATGATATTGTCTGAAAGACAGGAGGAGCATGAAGTGGAGCTGCAAAACATGAAGTGCCTGAAAAGGTGTGCAAAATATGAAGAGCTTCAAAAGGTGTAAGAAATGAGATGAGCATGTAACGGTCTGAAAAATAGGAGGAGCATGAACTGGTGCTGAAAAATATGAAGAGCCTGAAAAGGTGTGCAAAATATGAAGAGCTTCATAAGGTGTCAAGAATATGAGGAGCATGAAACGGTCTGAAAAATAGGAGGAGCATGAACTGGTGCTGAAAAACATGAAAGCCTGAAAAGGTTTGAAATATAAAAAGAGCTTCAAAAGGTGTGAAAAATATGAGGAGCATGAAACGGTCTGAAAAATAGGGGAAGCATGAAGCGGTGTTCAAAAACATGAAGAGCCTGAAAATGTGTGAAAAATATGAAGAGCTTCAAAAGGTGTCAAAAAATAGATGAGCATGGAACGGTCTGAAAAATAGGAGGAGCATGAAGCGGTGTTCAAAATCAAAGAGCCTGAAAAGGTGTGAGAAATATGAAGAGCTTCAAAAGCTGTGAAAAATATGAAGAGCTTCAAAGCATGTGAAATATATGAGGAGCATGAAACGGCTTGAAAAATAGCAAGAGCATGAAGCTGGGCTCAAACACATGAAGAGCCTGAAAAGGTGTCAAAAATATGAAGAGCGTGAAACGGAATGAAAAATAGGAGTAGCATGAAGTGGTGTTGAAAAACTTGAAGAGCCTGAAAATGTGTGAAAAATATGAAAAGCTTCAAAAGGTGTGAAAAATATGAAGAGCTTCAAAAGTGTCAAAAATGAGATGAGCATGAAACGGCCTGAAAAATAGGAGGAGCATGAAGTGGTGTTGAAAAAAAATGAAGAGCCTGAAAAGGTGTGAAAAATATGAAGAGCTTCAAAACGTGTCAAATATATGAGGAGCATGAAACTGTCTGAAAAATAGGAGGAGCATGTAGCGGTGTTGAAAAACATGAAGAGCCTGAAAAGGTGTGAAAAATATGAAGAGCTTCAAAACGTGTCAAATATATGAGGAGCATGAAACTGTCTGAAAAATAGGAGGAGCATGCAGCGGTGTTGAAAAACATGAAGAGCCTGAAAAGGCGTGAAAAATATGTAGAGCATCAAAAGGTGTCAAAAATATGAGGAGCATGAAACGGTCTGAAATATATGAGGAGCATGAAGTGGTGTTGAAAAACATGAAGAGGCTGAAAAGGTGTGAACAATATGAAGAGCTTCAAAAGGTGTCAAAAATATGAGGAGCATGAAACGGTCTGAAAAATAGGAGGAGAATGAAGCGGTGTTGAAAAACTTGAAGAGCCTGAAAAGGTGTGAAAAATAGGAGGAGCTTCAAAAGGTGTCAAAAATATGAGGAGCATGAAACGGTCTGAAAAATAGGAGGAGCATGAAGCAGTGTTGAAAAAGATGAAGAGCCTGAAAAGGTGTTAAAAAATATGAAGAGCTTCAAAAGTTTTCAAAAATATGAGGAGCATGAAACGGTTTGAAAAATAGGAGGTGCATGAAACGGTGTTGAAACACATGAAGAGCCTGAAAAGGTGTTAAAAAATATGAAGAGCTTCAAAAGGTGTCAATAATATGAGGAGCATGAAACGGTCTGAAAAATAGGAGGAGCATGAAGCGATTTTGAAAAACATGAAGAGCCTGAAAAGTAATGAAAAATGTGAAGAGCTTCCAAACGTGTCAAAAATATGAGGAGCCTGAAACAATTTCAAAAATATGAGGAGCATGAAAAGGTCTGAAAAATAGGAGGAGCATGAAGCGATTTTGAAAAACATGAAGAGCCTGAAAAGTAATGAAAAATGTGAAGAGCTTCCAAACGTGTCAAAAATATGAGGAGCCTGAAACAATTTCAAAAATATGAGGAGCATGAAACGGTCTGAAAAATAGGAGGAGCATGAAGCGATTTTGAAAAACATGAAGAGCCTGAAAAGTAATGAAAAATGTGAAGAGCTTCCAAACGTGTCAAAAATATGAGGAGCATGAAACGTTCTGAAAAAGGAGGAGCATGAAACGGTGTTCAAAAACATGAAGAGCCTGGAAAGGTGTGAAAAATACGAAGAGCCTCAAACGAGTCAAAAATATGAGGAGCATGAAACGGTGTGAAACATAGGAGGAGCATGAAGCAGTATTGAAAAAAAGATAGAGCCTGAAAAACTGTGAAAAATATGAAGAGCTTCAAAAGATGTGAAAAATATGAAGAGCTTCAAAAGTTGTAAAAATGCGATAAGCATGAAACGGTCTGAAAAAGAGGAGGAGCCTGAAGCGGTGTTGAAAAATATGAAGAGCCTGAAAATGTGTGAAAAATATGAAGATTTTCAAAAGGTGTGAAAATATGAAGAGCTTCAAAAGGTGTCAAAAATGAGATGAGCATAAAACGGTCTGAAAAATAGGAGGAGCATGAAACGGTGTTCAAAAACATGAAGAGCCTGAAAAGGTGTGACATATATGAAGAGCTTCAAAAGGTGTCAAAAATATGAGGAGCATGAAACGGTTTGAAAAATAGGAGGAGCATGAAGCGTTGTTGAAAAACATGAAGAGCCAGAAAATATGTGAAACATATGAAGAGCTTCAAAAGGTGTGAAAAATTGGAGGAGCATGAAACGGTCTGAAAAATAGGAGGAGAATGAAGCGGTGTTGAAAAATATGAAGAGCCTGAAAATGTATGAAAAATAGGAGGAGCTTCTAAAGTTGTCAAAAACATGAGGAGCATGAAACGGTCTGAAAAATAAGAGGAGCATGAAGCGGTGTTGAAAAATATGAAGAGCCTGAAAAGACGTGAATATTATGAAGAGATTCAAAACTTGTCAAAAATATGAGGAGCATGAAACGGTCTGAAAAATAGGAGGAGCATGAAGCGGTGTTGAAAAACAAGAATAGCCTGAAAAGGTGTGAAAAATATGAAGAGCTTCAAAAGGTGTCAAAAATATGAGGAGCATGAAAGGTTCTGAAAAAAGAGTAGCATGAAACGGTGTTCAAAAACATGAAGAGCCTGGAAAGGTGTGAAAAATATGAAGAGCCTCAAACGAGTCAAAAATATGAGGAGCATGAAACGGTGTGAAAAATAGGAGGAGCATGAAGCAGTGTTGAAAAACAGGTAGAAACTGAAAACCTGTGAAATATATGAAGAGCTTCAAAAGTGTGAAAAATATGAAGAGCTTCAAAAGGTGTAAAAAATGAGATGAGCATGAAATGGTCTGAAAAATAGGAGGAGCATGAAATGGTGTTGAAAAACTTGAAGAGCCTGAAAAGGTGTGAGAAATATGAAGAGCTTCAAATGTGTCAAAAATATGAGGAGCATGAAACGGTCTGAAAAATAGGAAGAGAATGAAGTGGTGTTGAAAAACATGAAGAGCCTGAAAAGGTGTGAAAAATATGAAGAGCTATAAAAGGTGTGAAAAATATTTGGAGCATGAAACGGTCTGAAGAATAGGAGGATCATGAAGCGGTGTTGAAAAACATGAAGAGCCAGAAAAGGTGTGGAAAATATGAAGAGCTATAAAAGGTGTGAAAAATATTTGGAGCATGAAACGGTCTGAAGAATAGGAGGATCATGAAGCGGTGTTGAAAAACATGAAGAGCCTGAAAAAGTGTGAAAAATATGAAGAGCTTCAAAAGGTGTCAAAAATATGAGGAGCATGAAACGTCCTTAAAAATAGGAGGAACATGAAACGGTGTTCAAATACATGAAGAGCCTGAAAAGATGTGAAAAATATGAAGAGCTTCAAAAGGTGGCAAAAATATGAGGAGAAAAAAACCGTCTGAAAAATAGGAGGAGCATGAAGTGGTGTTGAAAAACAAGAAGAACCTGAAAAGGTGTGAAAAATATGAAGAGCTTCAAAAGCTGTCAAAAATATGAGGAGCATGAAACGGTCTGAAAATTAGGAGGAGCATGAAACGGTGTTCAAAAACATGAAGAGCCTGAAAATGTGTGAAAAACATGAAGAGCCTGAAAAGGTGTGAAAATTATGAAGAGCTTCAAAAGGTGTGAATATATAAGGAGCATGAAACGGTCTGAACAATAGGAGGAGCCTGAAGTGGTGTTCAAAAACATGAAGAGCATGAAAAGGTGTGAAAAATATGAAGAGCTTCAGAAGGTGTGAAAAATATGAAGAGCTTCAAAAGGTGTCAGAAATATGAGCAGCATGAAACCTTCTGAAAAAGGAGGAGCATGAAACGGTGTTCAAATCATGAAGAGCCTGAAAATGTGTGAAAAACATGAAGAGCCTGAAAAGGTGTGAAAAATATGGAGAGCTTCAAAAGGTGTGAAAAATATGAAGAGCATGATATGGTCTGAAAAATAGGAGAAGCATGAAGCGGTATTCAAAAACATGAAGAGCCTGAAAAGGTGTGAAAAAATTGAAGAGCTTCAAAAGGTGTCAAATATATGAGGAGAATGAAACGGTCTGAAAAAAAGGAGGAGCATGAAGTTGTGTTGAAAAACATGAAGAGCCTGAAAAAGTGTGAAAATTATGAAGAGCTTCAAAATTTTTCTAAAATATGAGGAGCATGAAACAGTCTGATAAATAGGAGGACAATTAAGCGGAGTTGAAAAACATGAAGAGCCTGAAAAGGTGTGAAATATTTGAAGAGCTTCAAAAGTCGTCAAAAATATGAGGAGGATGAAGCAGTCTAAAAAATTGGAGGAGCGTGAAACGGTTTTGAAAAACATGAAGAAAAGGTGTGAAAAATATGAAGAGCTTCAAAAGGTGTCAAAAATATGAGGAACTTGAAAAGTCTGAAGAATCGGAGGAGCATGAAGTGGTGTTGAAAACAAGAAGAGCATGAAAAGGTTTGAAAAATATGAAGAGCTTCAAAAATTGTGAAAAATATGAGGAGCATGAAACGGTCTGAAAATTAGGAAGAGCATGAAGTGGTGATGAAAACTGAAGAGCCTGAAAAGTTGTGAAAAATATGAGGAGCATGAAACGGTCTGAAAAATAGCAGGAGCATGAAACGGTATTGAAAAACATGAAGAGCATGAAAATGTGTGAAAAATATGAAGAGCTTCAAAAGGCGTCAAAAATATGAGGTGCATGAAACAGTCTGAAAACTAGGAGGAACATGAAGTGTTGTTGAAAAACATGAAGAGCCTGAAAATGTGTGAAAAATATCAAGAGCTTCAAAAGGTGTCAATAATATGAGGAGCATGAACGGTCTGAAAAATAGGAGGAGCATGAAGCGGTGTTGAAAAACATTAAGAGCCTGAAAAGGTGTGAAATATATGAGGAGCTTCAAAAGGTGTCAAAAATATGAGGAGCATGAAACGGTCTGAAAAATAGGAGCAGCATGAAGCAGTGTTGAAAAATATGAAGAGCCTGAAAAGGTGTCAGCAATATGAGGAGCATGAAACGGTCTGAAAAATATGAGGAGCATGAAACTGTCTGAAAAATTTGAGGAGCATGAAGCGGTGTTCAAAAACATGAAGAGCCTGAAAAGGTGTGAAAAATATGAAGAGATTCAAAAGGTGTGAAAATATGAAGAGCTTCAAAAGGTGTCAAAAATGAGATGAGCCTGAAATGGTCTGAAAAATAGAAGGAGCATGAAGCGGTGTTGAAAAATATGAAGAGCCTGAAAAGGTGTGAAAAATAGGAGGAGCTTCTAAATGTGTCAAAAATATGAGGAGCATGAAACGTTCTGAAAAAGGAGGAGCATGAAACGGTGTTCAAAAACATGAAGAGCCTGGAAAGGTGTGAAAAATATGAAGAGCCTCAAACGAGTCAAAAATATGAGGAGCATGAAACGGTGTGAAAAATAGGAGGAGCATGAAGCAGTATTGAAAAAAAGATAGAGCCTGAAAAACTGTGAAAAATATGAAGAGCTTCAAAAGATGTGAAAAATATGAAGAGCTTCAAAAGTTGTAAAAATGCGATAAGCATGAAACGGTCTGAAAAAGAGGAGGAGCCTGAAGCGGTGTTGAAAAATATGAAGAGCCTGAAAATGTGTGAAAAATATGAAGATTTTCAAAAGGTGTGAAAATATGAAGAGCTTCAAAAGGTGTCAAAAATGAGATGAGCATAAAACGGTCTGAAAAATAGGAGGAGCATGAAACGGTGTTCAAAAACATGAAGAGCCTGAAAAGGTGTGACATATATGAAGAGCTTCAAAAGGTGTCAAAAATATGAGGAGCATGAAACGGTTTGAAAAATAGGAGGAGCATGAAGCGTTGTTGAAAAACATGAAGAGCCAGAAAATATGTGAAACATATGAAGAGCTTCAAAAGGTGTGAAAAATTGGAGGAGCATGAAACGGTCTGAAAAATAGGAGGAGAATGAAGCGGTGTTGAAAAATATGAAGAGCCTGAAAATGTATGAAAAATAGGAGGAGCTTCTAAAGTTGTCAAAAACATGAGGAGCATGAAACGGTCTGAAAAATAAGAGGAGCATGAAGCGGTGTTGAAAAATATGAAGAGCCTGAAAAGACGTGAATATTATGAAGAGATTCAAAACTTGTCAAAAATATGAGGAGCATGAAACGGTCTGAAAAATAGGAGGAGCATGAAGCGGTGTTGAAAAACAAGAATAGCCTGAAAAGGTGTGAAAAATATGAAGAGCTTCAAAAGGTGTCAAAAATATGAGGAGCATGAAAGGTTCTGAAAAAAGAGTAGCATGAAACGGTGTTCAAAAACATGAAGAGCCTGGAAAGGTGTGAAAAATATGAAGAGCCTCAAACGAGTCAAAAATATGAGGAGCATGAAACGGTGTGAAAAATAGGAGGAGCATGAAGCAGTGTTGAAAAACAGGTAGAACCTGAAAACCTGTGAAATATATGAAGAGCTTCAAAAGTGTGAAAAATATGAAGAGCTTCAAAAGGTGTAAAAAATGAGATGAGCATGAAATGGTCTGAAAAATAGGAGGAGCATGAAATGGTGTTGAAAAACTTGAAGAGCCTGAAAAGGTGTGAGAAATATGAAGAGCTTCAAATGTGTCAAAAATATGAGGAGCATGAAACGGTCTGAAAAATAGGAAGAGAATGAAGTGGTGTTGAAAAACATGAAGAGCCTGAAAAGGTGTGAAAAATATGAAGAGCTATAAAAGGTGTGAAAAATATTTGGAGCATGAAACGGTCTGAAAAATAGGAGGATCATGAAGCGGTGTTGAAAAACATGAAGAGCCAGAAAAGGTGTGGAAAATATGAAGAGCTATAAAAGGTGTGAAAAATATTTGGAGCATGAAACGGTCTGAAGAATAGGAGGATCATGAAGCGGTGTTGAAAAACATGAAGAGCCTGAAAAAGTGTGAAAAATATGAAGAGCTTCAAAAGGTGTCAAAAATATGAGGAGCATGAAACGTCCTTAAAAATAGGAGGAGCATGAAACGGTGTTCAAATACATGAAGAGCCTGAAAAGATGTGAAAAATATGAAGAGCTTCAAAAGGTGGCAAAAATATGAGGAGAAAAAAACCGTCCGAAAAATAGGAGGAGCATGAAGTGGTGTTGAAAAACAAGAAGAACCTGAAAAGGTGTGAAAAATATGAAGAGCTTCAAAAGCTGTCAAAAATATGAGGAGCATGAAACGGTCTGAAAATTAGGAGGAGCATGAAACGGTGTTCAAAAACATGAAGAGCCTGAAAATGTGTGAAAAACATGAAGAGCCTGAAAAGGTGTGAAAATTATGAAGAGCTTCAAAAGGTGTGAATATATAAGGAGCATGAAACGGTCTGAACAATAGGAGGAGCCTGAAGTGGTGTTCAAAAACATGAAGAGCATGAAAAGGTGTGAAAAATATGAAGAGCTTCAGAAGGTGTGAAAAATATGAAGAGCTTCAAAAGGTGTCAGAAATATGAGCAGCATGAAACCTTCTGAAAAAGGAGGAGCATGAAACGGTGTTCAAATCATGAAGAGCCTGAAAATGTGTGAAAAACATGAAGAGCCTGAAAAGGTGTGAAAAATATGGAGAGCTTCAAAAGGTGTGAAAAATATGAAGAGCATGATATGGTCTGAAAAATAGGAGAAGCATGAAGCGGTATTCAAAAACATGAAGAGCCTGAAAAGGTGTGAAAAAATTGAAGAGCTTCAAAAGGTGTCAAATATATGAGGAGCATGAAACGTTTTGAAATATAGAAGGAGTATGAAGCGGTGTTCAAAAACATGAAGAGCCTGAAAAGGTGTGAAAAATATGAAGAGCTTCAGAAGGTATCAAAATATGAGGAGCATGAAACGGTCTGAAAAAATAGGAGGAGCAAGAAGCGGTGTTTAGAAACATGAAGAGCCTGAAAAGGTGTGAAAAATATGAATAGCTTCAAAAGGTATCAAAATATGAGGAGCATGAAACGGTCTGAAACATAGGAGGAGCATGAAACGGTGTTGAAACCATGATGAGCCTGAAAACGTGTGCAAAATATGAAGAGTTTCAAAAGGTGTGAAAAATATGAGGAGCATTTAACGGTCTGAAAAATAGGAGGAGCATGAAGCGGTGATGAAAAACATGAAGAGCCTGAAAATGTTTGAAAAATATGAAGAGCTTCAAAAGGTATGAAAAATATGAAGAGCTTCAAAAGGTGTTAAAATTATGAGGAGCATGAAGCGGTATTCAAAAACATGAAGAGCTTGAAAAGGTGTGAAATATATGAAGAGCTTCAAAAGGTGTCAAAAATATGAGGAGCATGAAACGGTCTGATAAATAGGAGGACAATTAAGCGGAGTTGAAAAACATGAAGAGCCTGAAAAGGTGTGAAATATTTGAAGAGCTTCAAAAGTCGTCAAAAATATGAGGAGGATGAAGCAGTCTAAAAAATTGGAGGAGCGTGAAACGGTTTTGAAAAACATGAAGAAAAGGTGTGAAAAATATGAAGAGCTTCAAAAGGTGTCAAAAATATGAGGAACTTGAAAAGTCTGAAGAATCGGAGGAGCATGAAGTGGTGTTGAAAACAAGAAGAGCATGAAAAGGTTTGAAAAATATGAAGAGCTTCAAAAATTGTGAAAAATATGAGGAGCATGAAACGGTCTGAAAATTAGGAAGAGCATGAAGTGGTGATGAAAACTGAAGAGCCTGAAAAGTTGTGAAAAATATGAGGAGCATGAAACGGTCTGAAAAATAGCAGGAGCATGAAACGGTATTGAAAAACATGAAGAGCATGAAAATGTGTGAAAAATATGAAGAGCTTCAAAAGGCGTCAAAAATATGAGGTGCATGAAACAGTCTGAAAACTAGGAGGAACATGAAGTGTTGTTGAAAAACATGAAGAGCCTGAAAATGTGTGAAAAATATCAAGAGCTTCAAAAGGTGTCAATAATATGAGGAGCATGAACGGTCTGAAAAATAGGAGGAGCATGAAGCGGTGTTGAAAAACATTAAGAGCCTGAAAAGGTGTGAAATATATGAGGAGCTTCAAAAGGTGTCAAAAATATGAGGAGCATGAAACGGTCTGAAAAATAGGAGCAGCATGAAGCAGTGTTGAAAAATATGAAGAGCCTGAAAAGGTGTCAGCAATATGAGGAGCATGAAACGGTCTGAAAAATATGAGGAGCATGAAACTGTCTGAAAAATTTGAGGAGCATGAAGCGGTGTTCAAAAACATGAAGAGCCTGAAAAGGTGTGAAAAATATGAAGAGATTCAAAAGGTGTGAAAATATGAAGAGCTTCAAAAGGTGTCAAAAATGAGATGAGCCTGAAATGGTCTGAAAAATAGAAGGAGCATGAAGCGGTGTTGAAAAATATGAAGAGCCTGAAAAGGTGTGAAAAATAGGAGGAGCTTCTAAATGTGTCAAAAATATGAGGAGCATGAAACGTTCTGAAAAAGGAGGAGCATGAAACGGTGTTCAAAAACATGAAGAGCCTGGAAAGGTGTGAAAAATATGAAGAGCCTCAAACGAGTCAAAAATATGAGGAGCATGAAACGGTGTGAAAAATAGGAGGAGCATGAAGCAGTATTGAAAAAAAGATAGAGCCTGAAAAACTGTGAAAAATATGAAGAGCTTCAAAAGATGTGAAAAATATGAAGAGCTTCAAAAGTTGTAAAAATGCGATAAGCATGAAACGGTCTGAAAAAGAGGAGGAGCCTGAAGCGGTGTTGAAAAATATGAAGAGCCTGAAAATGTGTGAAAAATATGAAGATTTTCAAAAGGTGTGAAAATATGAAGAGCTTCAAAAGGTGTCAAAAATGAGATGAGCATAAAACGGTCTGAAAAATAGGAGGAGCATGAAACGGTGTTCAAAAACATGAAGAGCCTGAAAAGGTGTGACATATATGAAGAGCTTCAAAAGGTGTCAAAAATATGAGGAGCATGAAACGGTTTGAAAAATAGGAGGAGCATGAAGCGTTGTTGAAAAACATGAAGAGCCAGAAAATATGTGAAACATATGAAGAGCTTCAAAAGGTGTGAAAAATTGGAGGAGCATGAAACGGTCTGAAAAATAGGAGGAGAATGAAGCGGTGTTGAAAAATATGAAGAGCCTGAAAATGTATGAAAAATAGGAGGAGCTTCTAAAGTTGTCAAAAACATGAGGAGCATGAAACGGTCTGAAAAATAAGAGGAGCATGAAGCGGTGTTGAAAAATATGAAGAGCCTGAAAAGACGTGAATATTATGAAGAGATTCAAAACTTGTCAAAAATATGAGGAGCATGAAACGGTCTGAAAAATAGGAGGAGCATGAAGCGGTGTTGAAAAACAAGAATAGCCTGAAAAGGTGTGAAAAATATGAAGAGCTTCAAAAGGTGTCAAAAATATGAGGAGCATGAAAGGTTCTGAAAAAAGAGTAGCATGAAACGGTGTTCAAAAACATGAAGAGCCTGGAAAGGTGTGAAAAATATGAAGAGCCTCAAACGAGTCAAAAATATGAGGAGCATGAAACGGTGTGAAAAATAGGAGGAGCATGAAGCAGTGTTGAAAAACAGGTAGAACCTGAAAACCTGTGAAATATATGAAGAGCTTCAAAAGTGTGAAAAATATGAAGAGCTTCAAAAGGTGTAAAAAATGAGATGAGCATGAAATGGTCTGAAAAATAGGAGGAGCATGAAATGGTGTTGAAAAACTTGAAGAGCCTGAAAAGGTGTGAGAAATATGAAGAGCTTCAAATGTGTCAAAAATATGAGGAGCATGAAACGGTCTGAAAAATAGGAAGAGAATGAAGTGGTGTTGAAAAACATGAAGAGCCTGAAAAGGTGTGAAAAATATGAAGAGCTATAAAAGGTGTGAAAAATATTTGGAGCATGAAACGGTCTGAAAAATAGGAGGATCATGAAGCGGTGTTGAAAAACATGAAGAGCCAGAAAAGGTGTGGAAAATATGAAGAGCTATAAAAGGTGTGAAAAATATTTGGAGCATGAAACGGTCTGAAGAATAGGAGGATCATGAAGCGGTGTTGAAAAACATGAAGAGCCTGAAAAAGTGTGAAAAATATGAAGAGCTTCAAAAGGTGTCAAAAATATGAGGAGCATGAAACGTCCTTAAAAATAGGAGGAGCATGAAACGGTGTTCAAATACATGAAGAGCCTGAAAAGATGTGAAAAATATGAAGAGCTTCAAAAGGTGGCAAAAATATGAGGAGAAAAAAACCGTCCGAAAAATAGGAGGAGCATGAAGTGGTGTTGAAAAACAAGAAGAACCTGAAAAGGTGTGAAAAATATGAAGAGCTTCAAAAGCTGTCAAAAATATGAGGAGCATGAAACGGTCTGAAAATTAGGAGGAGCATGAAACGGTGTTCAAAAACATGAAGAGCCTGAAAATGTGTGAAAAACATGAAGAGCCTGAAAAGGTGTGAAAATTATGAAGAGCTTCAAAAGGTGTGAATATATAAGGAGCATGAAACGGTCTGAACAATAGGAGGAGCCTGAAGTGGTGTTCAAAAACATGAAGAGCATGAAAAGGTGTGAAAAATATGAAGAGCTTCAGAAGGTGTGAAAAATATGAAGAGCTTCAAAAGGTGTCAGAAATATGAGCAGCATGAAACCTTCTGAAAAAGGAGGAGCATGAAACGGTGTTCAAATCATGAAGAGCCTGAAAATGTGTGAAAAACATGAAGAGCCTGAAAAGGTGTGAAAAATATGGAGAGCTTCAAAAGGTGTGAAAAATATGAAGAGCATGATATGGTCTGAAAAATAGGAGAAGCATGAAGCGGTATTCAAAAACATGAAGAGCCTGAAAAGGTGTGAAAAAATTGAAGAGCTTCAAAAGGTGTCAAATATATGAGGAGCATGAAACGTTTTGAAATATAGAAGGAGTATGAAGCGGTGTTCAAAAACATGAAGAGCCTGAAAAGGTGTGAAAAATATGAAGAGCTTCAGAAGGTATCAAAATATGAGGAGCATGAAACGGTCTGAAAAAATAGGAGGAGCAAGAAGCGGTGTTTAGAAACATGAAGAGCCTGAAAAGGTGTGAAAAATATGAATAGCTTCAAAAGGTATCAAAATATGAGGAGCATGAAACGGTCTGAAACATAGGAGGAGCATGAAACGGTGTTGAAACCATGATGAGCCTGAAAACGTGTGCAAAATATGAAGAGTTTCAAAAGGTGTGAAAAATATGAGGAGCATTTAACGGTCTGAAAAATAGGAGGAGCATGAAGCGGTGATGAAAAACATGAAGAGCCTGAAAATGTTTGAAAAATATGAAGAGCTTCAAAAGGTATGAAAAATATGAAGAGCTTCAAAAGGTGTTAAAATTATGAGGAGCATGAAGCGGTATTCAAAAACATGAAGAGCTTGAAAAGGTGTGAAATATATGAAGAGCTTCAAAAGGTGTCAAAAATATGAGGAGCATGAAACGGTCTGAAAAATAGGAGGAACATGAAGCGGTGTTGAAAACATGAAGATCCTGAATACGTGTGAAAAATATGAATAGCTTAATCAGGTGTGAACAATATGAGGAGCATGAAACGGTCTGAAAAATAGGAGGAAGATGAAACGGTGTTGAAAACATGAAGAGCCTGAAAAGGTGTGAAAAATATGAAGTGCTTAAAAAGGTGTCAACAATATGAGGAGCATGAAACGGTCTGAAAAATAGGAGGAGCATGAAAAGGTGTTGAAAAACATGAAGAGCCTGAAAACGTGTGAAAAAATATGAAGAACTTCAAAGGTGTGAAAAATATGAAGAGCTTCAAAAGGTGTCAAATATATCAGGAGCATTAAACGTTCTAAAAATAGGAGGAGCATGAAACGGTGTACAAAAACATGAAGAGCCTGAAATGGTGTGAAAAATATGACGAGCATGAAATGGTCTGAAATATAGGAGGAGCATGAAGCGGTGTTCAAAACTATGAAGAGCCTGAGAAGGTGTGAAAAATATGAAGAGCTTCAAAAGGTGTCAAAAATATGAAGAGCTTCAAAAGGTGTCAAAAATATGTGGATCATGAAACGGTCTGAAAAATCAGAGGAGCATGAAACGGTGTTGAAAAACATGAAGAGCATGAAAAGGTGTGAAAAATATGAAGAGTTTCAAAAGGTGTCAAAAGTATGAGGAATATAAAACGGTCTGAAAAATAGGAGGAGAATGAATCGGTGTTCAAAAACATGAAGAGCCTGAAAAGGTGTGAAATATATGAAGAGCTTCAGAAGGTGTCATAAATATGAGGAGCATGAAACGTTCTGAAAAATAGGAGGAGCATGAAGCCATGTTCAAAAATATGAAGAGCCTGAAAAGGTGTGAAATATATGAAGAGCTTCAGAAGGTGTCATAAATATGAGGAGCATGAAACAGTCTGAAAAATAGGAGGAGCATGAAACGGTGTTGAAAACATGACGAGGCTGAAAAGGTGTGAAATATATGAAGAGCTTCAAAAGGTGTCAAAAATATTAGGAGTAGGAAACTGTCTGAAAAATAGGAGGAGCACAAAGCGGTGTTGAAAAACATGAAGAGCCTGAAAAGGTGTGAAATATATGAAGAGCTTCAAAAGGTGTCGAAAATATGAGGAGCATGAAACGTTCTGAAAAACAGGAGGAGCATGAAACGGTGTTCAAAAACATGAAGCGCCTGAAAAGGTGTGAAAAATATGAAGAGCTTCAAACGTGTGAAATATATGAAGAGCTTCAAAAGGTGTCAAAAATATGAGGAGCATGAAACGGTCTGAAAAATAGGAAGAGCATGAAGTAGTGTTCAAAAACATGAAGAGACTGAAAATATGTGAACAATATGAAGAGCTTCAAAATGTGTGAAAATTATGAGTACCATGAAACGGTCTGAAAAATAGGAGGAGCATGAAGCGCTGTTGAAAAATATGAAGAGCCTGAAAAGGTGCGAAAAATATGAATAGCTTCAAATGGTGTCAAAATTATGAGGAGCATGAAACGTTCTGAAAAATAGGAGGAGCATGAAGCGGTGTTGAAAAACATGAAGAGCCTGAAAAGGTGTGAAATATATGAAGAGCTTCAAAAGGTGTCAAAAATATGAGGAGCATGAAACGGTCTTAAAAATAGGAAGAGCATGAAACGGTGTTCAAAACTTGAAGATACTGAAAAGGTGTGAAAAATATGAAGAGCTTCAAAAGGTGTGAAAAATATGAGGAGCATGAAACGGGCTGAAAAATAGGAGGAGCATGAAGCGGTATTCAAAAACATGAAGAGCCTGAAAATATGTGAACAATATGAACAGCTTCAGAAGGTGTGAGAAATATGAGTAGCATGAAACGGTCTGAAAAATAGGAGGAGCATGAAGCGCTGTTGAAAAACATGAAGAGCCTGAAAAGGTTGGAGAAATATGAAGAGCTTCAAAAGGTGTCAAAAATATGAGGAGCATGAAACGGTCTGAAAAATAGGAAGAGTATGAGGCGGTGTGAAAAATATGAAGAGCTTCAAAATATGTCAAAAATATGAGGAGGATGAAACGGTCTGAAAAATAGGAGGAGCATGAAAAGATGTTGAAAACATGAAGAGCCTGAAAAGGTGTGAAAAATATGAAGAGCTTCAAAAGTTGTCAAACATATGAGGAGCATGAAACAGTTTGACAAATAGGAGGAGCATGAAGCGGTGTTCAAAAACATGAAGAGGCTGAAATGGTGTGAAAAATATGAGGAGCATGAAATGTCTCAAAAATTGGAGGAGCATGAAGTGCTGTTGAAAAACATGAAGAGCCTGTAAAGGTGTGAAAAATATGAAGAGCCAGAAAAGGTGTTAAATATATCAAGAGCCTCAAAAGGTGTTAAAAATATGAAGAGCTTCAAAAGGTTCAAAAATATGAGGAGCATGAAACGGTCTGAAAATAGGAGGAGCATGAAACGGTGATGAAACACATGAAGAACGGGAAAAGGTGTGAAATATGAAGAGCTTCAAAACGTGTAAAAAATATGAAGAGTTTCAAAAGGTGTGAAAAATATGAGGAGCATGAAGCGGTGTTCAAAACTTGAAGATACTGAAAAGGTGTGAAAAATATGAAGAGCTTCAAAAGCTATGAAAAATATGAGGAGCATGAAACGGTGTTGAAACACATGAAGAGCATGAAAAGTTGTGAAATATATGAAGAGCCTCAAATGTTTGAAAAATATGAAGAGCTTCAAAAGGTGTCAAAAATATGAGGAGCATGAAACGTCCTTAAAAATAGGAGGAGCATGAAACGGTGTTCAAATACATGAAGAGCCTGAAAAGATGTGAAAAATATGAAGAGCTTCAAAAGGTGGCAAAAATATGAGGAGAAAAAAACCGTCCGAAAAATAGGAGGAGCATGAAGTGGTGTTGAAAAACAAGAAGAACCTGAAAAGGTGTGAAAAATATGAAGAGCTTCAAAAGCTGTCAAAAATATGAGGAGCATGAAACGGTCTGAAAATTAGGAGGAGCATGAAACGGTGTTCAAAAACATGAAGAGCCTGAAAATGTGTGAAAAACATGAAGAGCCTGAAAAGGTGTGAAAATTATGAAGAGCTTCAAAAGGTGTGAATATATAAGGAGCATGAAACGGTCTGAACAATAGGAGGAGCCTGAAGTGGTGTTCAAAAACATGAAGAGCATGAAAAGGTGTGAAAAATATGAAGAGCTTCAGAAGGTGTGAAAAATATGAAGAGCTTCAAAAGGTGTCAGAAATATGAGCAGCATGAAACCTTCTGAAAAAGAGGAGCATGAAACGGTGTTCAAATCATGAAGAGCCTGAAAATGTGTGAAAAACATGAAGAGCCTGAAAAGGTGTGAAAAATATGGAGAGCTTCAAAAGGTGTGAAAAATATGAAGAGCATGATATGGTCTGAAAAATAGGAGAAGCATGAAGCGGTATTCAAAAACATGAAGAGCCTGAAAAGGTGTGAAAAAATTGAAGAGCTTCAAAAGGTGTCAAATATATGAGGAGCATGAAACGTTTTGAAATATAGAAGGAGTATGAAGCGGTGTTCAAAAACATGAAGAGCCTGAAAAGGTGTGAAAAATATGAAGAGCTTCAGAAGGTATCAAAATATGAGGAGCATGAAACGGTCTGAAAAAATAGGAGGAGCAAGAAGCGGTGTTTAGAAACATGAAGAGCCTGAAAAGGTGTGAAAAATATGAATAGCTTCAAAAGGTATCAAAATATGAGGAGCATGAAACGGTCTGAAACATAGGAGGAGCATGAAACGGTGTTGAAACCATGATGAGCCTGAAAACGTGTGCAAAATATGAAGAGTTTCAAAAGGTGTGAAAAATATGAGGAGCATTTAACGGTCTGAAAAATAGGAGGAGCATGAAGCGGTGATGAAAAACATGAAGAGCCTGAAAATGTTTGAAAAATATGAAGAGCTTCAAAAGGTATGAAAAATATGAAGAGCTTCAAAAGGTGTTAAAATTATGAGGAGCATGAAGCGGTATTCAAAAACATGAAGAGCTTGAAAAGGTGTGAAATATATGAAGAGCTTCAAAAGGTGTCAAAAATATGAGGAGCATGAAACGGTCTGAAAAATAGGAGGAACATGAAGCGGTGTTGAAAACATGAAGATCCTGAATACGTGTGAAAAATATGAATAGCTTAAACAGGTGTGAACAATATGAGGAGCATGAAACGGTCTGAAAAATAGGAGGAAGATGAAACGGTGTTGAAAACATGAAGAGCCTGAAAAGGTGTGAAAAATATGAAGTGCTTAAAAAGGTGTCAACAATATGAGGAGCATGAAACGGTCTGAAAAATAGGAGGAGCATGAAAAGGTGTTGAAAAACATGAAGAGCCTGAAAACGTGTGAAAAAATATGAAGAACTTCAAAGGTGTGAAAAATATGAAGAGCTTCAAAAGGTGTCAAATATATCAGGAGCATTAAACGGTCTGAAAAATAGGAGGAGCATGAAACGGTGTACAAAAACATGAAGAGCCTGAAATGGTGTGAAAAATATGACGAGCATGAAATGGTCTGAAATATAGGAGGAGCATGAAGCGGTGTTCAAAACTATGAAGAGCCTGAGAAGGTGTGAAAAATATGAAGAGCTTCAAAAGGTGTCAAAAATATGAAGAGCTTCAAAAGGTGTCAAAAATATGTGGATCATGAAACGGTCTGAAAAATCAGAGGAGCATGAAACGGTGTTGAAAAACATGAAGAGCATGAAAAGGTGTGAAAAATATGAAGAGTTTCAAAAGGTGTCAAAAGTATGAGGAATATAAAACGGTCTGAAAAATAGGAGGAGAATGAATCGGTGTTCAAAAACATGAAGAGCCTGAAAAGGTGTGAAATATATGAAGAGCTTCAGAAGGTGTCATAAATATGAGGAGCATGAAACGTTCTGAAAAATAGGAGGAGCATGAAGCCATGTTCAAAAATATGAAGAGCCTGAAAAGGTGTGAAATATATGAAGAGCTTCAGAAGGTGTCATAAATATGAGGAGCATGAAACAGTCTGAAAAATAGGAGGAGCATGAAACGGTGTTGAAAACATGACGAGGCTGAAAAGGTGTGAAATATATGAAGAGCTTCAAAAGGTGTCAAAAATATTAGGAGTAGGAAACTGTCTGAAAAATAGGAGGAGCACAAAGCGGTGTTGAAAAACATGAAGAGCCTGAAAAGGTGTGAAATATATGAAGAGCTTCAAAAGGTGTCGAAAATATGAGGAGCATGAAACGTTCTGAAAAACAGGAGGAGCATGAAACGGTGTTCAAAAACATGAAGCGCCTGAAAAGGTGTGAAAAATATGAAGAGCTTCAAACGTGTGAAATATATGAAGAGCTTCAAAAGGTGTCAAAAATATGAGGAGCATGAAACGGTCTGAAAAATAGGAAGAGCATGAAGTAGTGTTCAAAAACATGAAGAGACTGAAAATATGTGAACAATATGAAGAGCTTCAAAATGTGTGAAAATTATGAGTACCATGAAACGGTCTGAAAAATAGGAGGAGCATGAAGCGCTGTTGAAAAATATGAAGAGCCTGAAAAGGTGCGAAAAATATGAATAGCTTCAAATGGTGTCAAAATTATGAGGAGCATGAAACGTTCTGAAAAATAGGAGGAGCATGAAGCGGTGTTGAAAAACATGAAGAGCCTGAAAAGGTGTGAAATATATGAAGAGCTTCAAAAGGTGTCAAAAATATGAGGAGCATGAAACGGTCTTAAAAATAGGAAGAGCATGAAACGGTGTTCAAAACTTGAAGATACTGAAAAGGTGTGAAAAATATGAAGAGCTTCAAAAGGTGTGAAAAATATGAGGAGCATGAAACGGGCTGAAAAATAGGAGGAGCATGAAGCGGTATTCAAAAACATGAAGAGCCTGAAAATATGTGAACAATATGAACAGCTTCAGAAGGTGTGAGAAATATGAGTAGCATGAAACGGTCTGAAAAATAGGAGGAGCATGAAGCGCTGTTGAAAAACATGAAGAGCCTGAAAAGGTTGGAGAAATATGAAGAGCTTCAAAAGGTGTCAAAAATATGAGGAGCATGAAACGGTCTGAAAAATAGGAAGAGTATGAGGCGGTGTGAAAAATATGAAGAGCTTCAAAATATGTCAAAAATATGAGGAGGATGAAACGGTCTGAAAAATAGGAGGAGCATGAAAAGATGTTGAAAACATGAAGAGCCTGAAAAGGTGTGAAAAATATGAAGAGCTTCAAAAGTTGTCAAACATATGAAGAGCATGAAACAGTTTGACAAATAGGAGGAGCATGAAGCGGTGTTCAAAAACATGAAGAGGCTGAAATGGTGTGAAAAATATGAGGAGCATGAAATGTCTCAAAAATTGGAGGAGCATGAAGTGCTGTTGAAAAACATGAAGAGCCTGTAAAGGTGTGAAAAATATGAAGAGCCAGAAAAGGTGTTAAATATATCAAGAGCCTCAAAAGGTGTTAAAAATATGAAGAGCTTCAAAAGGTTCAAAAATATGAGGAGCATGAAACGGTCTGAAAATAGGAGGAGCATGAAACGGTGATGAAACACATGAAGAACGGGAAAAGGTGTGAAATATGAAGAGCTTCAAAACGTGTAAAAAATATGAAGAGTTTCAAAAGGTGTGAAAAATATGAGGAGCATGAAGCGGTGTTCAAAACTTGAAGATACTGAAAAGGTGTGAAAAATATGAAGAGCTTCAAAAGCTATGAAAAATATGAGGAGCATGAAACGGTGTTGAAACACATGAAGAGCATGAAAAGTTGTGAAATATATGAAGAGCCTCAAAATGTTTGAAAAATATGAAGAGTTTCAAAAGGTGTGAAAACTATGAGGAGCATGAAACACTGTTGAAAACATGAAGAGCGTGAAAAGGTGTGAAATATAGGAAGAGCATCAAAATGTGTAAAAAATATGAAGAGTTTCAAAAGGTTTGAAAAATATGAGGAGCATGAAGCGGTGTTCAAATCTTGAAGATACTGAAAAGGTGTGAAATATATGAAGAGCTTCAAAAGCTGTCAAAAATATGAGGAGCATGAAACCATCTGAAAAACAGGGGGATCATGAAACAGTGTTGAAAAACATGAAGAGCCTGAAAAGTTGTGAAAAATATGAAGAGCTTCAAAAGGTGTCAAAATATGAGGAGCATGAAACAGTTTGAAAAATAGGAGGAGCATGAACCGGTGTTCAAAAACATGAAGAGCCTGAAACGGTGTGAAAAATATGAGGAGCATGAAATGTCTGAAAATTTGGAGGAGCATGAAGTGGTGTTGAAAAACAGGAAGAGCCTGAAAAGGTGTGAAAAATATGAAGAGCCAGAAAATGTGTTACATATATGAAGAGCTTCAAAAGGTGTTAAAAATATGAAGAGCTTCAAAAGGTTCAAAAATATGAGGAGCATGAAACGATCTGCAAAATAGGAGGAGCATGAAACGGTTTTGAAACACTTGAAGAACGGGAAAAGCTGTGAAATATAAGAAGAGCTTTAAAACGTGTAAAAAATTTGAAGAGTTTCAAAAGGTGTGAAAAATATGAGGAGCATGAAGCGGTGTTCAAAACTTGAAGATACTGAAAAGGTGTGGAAAATATGAAGAGCTTCAAAAGGTGTGAAAAATATGAGGAGCATGAAACGGTGTTGAAACACATGAAGAGCGTGAAAAGGTGTGAAATATAAGAAGAGCCTCAAAATGTGTGAAAAATATGAAGAGTTCCAAAACGTGTGAAAAATATGAGGAGGATGAAGCGGTGTTCAAAACTTGAAGATACTGAAAAGATGTGAAAAATATGAAGAGCTTCAAAATTTCTCAAAAATATGAGGAGCATGAAACAGTCTGATAAATAGGAGGAGCATGAAGCGGAGTTGAAAAACATGAAGAACCTGAGAAGGTGTGAAAAATATGAAGAGCTTCAAAAGGTGTCAAAAATATGAGGAGCAAGAAACAGTCTGATAAATAGGAAGAGCATGAAGCGGAGTTGAAAAACATGAAGAGCCTGAGAAGGTGTGAAAAATATGAAGAGATTCAAAAGGTGTCAAAAATATGAGGAGCATTAAACGGTCTGAAATATAGGAGGATCATGATGTGGTGTTGAAAAACATGAAGAGCCTGAAAAGGTGTGAAAAATATGAAGAGCTTCAAAAGGTGTGAAAAATATGAGGAGCATGAAACGGTCTGAAAAAGAGGAGGAGCATGAAGCGGTGTTCAAAACATGAAGAGCCTGAAAAGGTGAGAAAAATATGAAGATCTTCAGAAGTGTCAAAAATATGAGGAGCATGAAATGGTCTGAAAAATAGGAGGAGCAAAGTGGTGTTGAAAAACTTGGAGAGCCTGAAAAGGTGTGAAAAAGAGGAGGAGCATGAAACGGTGTTCAAAAACATGAAGAGTGTTTTGCCTATGTTCTCCTCTAGGAGTTTTATAGTTTCTGGTCTTACATTTAGTTCTTTCATCGATTTTGAGTTTATTTTTGTGTATGGTGTTAGAAAGTGTTCTAGTTTCATTCTTTTACAAGTGGTTGACCAGTTTTCCCAGCACCACTTGTTAAAGACGTTGTCTTTTTTCCATTGTATATCCTTGCCTCCTTTGTCAAAGATAAGATGTCCATAGGTTCGTGGATTTATCTCTGGGCTTTCTATTCTGTTCCGTTGATCTATATTTCTGTCTTTGTGCCAGTACCATACTGTCTTGATGACTGTAGCTTTGTAGTTGAGGCTGAAGTCAGGCAGGTTGATTCCTCCAGTTCCATTCTTCTTTCTCAAGATTACTTTGGCTATTCGAGGTTTTTTGTATTTCCATACAAATTGTGAAATTCTTTGGTCTAGTTCTGTGAAAAATACCGTTGGTAGCTTGATAGGGATTGCATTGAATCTATAGACTGCTTTGGGTAGAATAGCCATTTTGACAATATTAATTCTTCCAATCCACGAACACGGTATGTTTCTCCATCTGTTTGTGTCCTCTTTGATTTCTTTCATCAGTGTTTTATAGTTTTCTATGTATAGGTCCTTTGTTTCTTTAGGTAGATATACTCCTAAGTATTTTATTCTTTTTGTTGCAATGGTGAATGGTATTGTTTCCTTAATTTCTCTGTCTGTTTTTTCATTGTTAGTATATAGGAATGCAAGGGATTTCTGTGTGTTAATTTTATATCCTGCAACTTTACTATATTCATTGATTAGCTCTAGTAATTTTCTGGTAGAGTCTTTAGGGTTTTCTATGTAGAGGATCATGTCATCTGCAACCAGTGAGAGTTTTACTTCTTCTTTTCCTATCTGGATTCCATTTACTTCTTTTTCTGCTCTGATTGCTGTGGCCAGAACTTCCAACACTATGTTGAATAGTAGTGGTGAGAGTGGGCACCCTTGTCTTGTTCCTGATTTCAGGGGAAATGCCTTCAATTTTTCACCATTGAGGGTGATGCTTGCTGTGGGTTTGTCATATATAGCTTTTATTATGTTGAGGTATGTTCCTTCTATTCCTGCTTTTTGGAGAGTTTTAATCATAAATGAGTGTTGAATTTTGTCAAAGGCTTTCTCTGCATCTATTGAGATAATCATATGGTTTTTATCTTTCAATTTGTTAATGTGGTGTATTACATTGATTGATTTGCGGATATTAAAGAATCCTTGCATTCCTGGGATAAAGCCCACTTGGTCATGGTGTATGATTTTTTTAATATGTTGTTGGATTCTGTTTGCTAGAATTTTGTTAAGGATTTTTGCATCTATGTTCATCAGTGATATTGGCCTGGAGTTTTCTTTTATTGTGGCATCTTTGTCTGGTTTTGGAATTAGGGTGATGGTGGCCTCATAGAATGAGTTTGGAAGCTTACCTTCTTCTGCAATTTTCTGGAAGAGTTTGAGTAAGATAGGTGTTAGCTCTTCTCTAAATTTTTGGTAGAATTCAGCTGTGAAGCCATCTGGTCCTGGGCTTTTGTTTGCTGGAAGATTTTTGATGACAGTTTCGATTTCCTTGCTTGTGATGGGTCTGTTAAGATCTTCTATTTCTTCCTGGTTCAGTTTTGGAAAGTTATACTTTTCTAAGAATTTGTCCATTTCATCCAAGTTGTCCATTTTATTGGCATAGAGCTGCTGGTAGTAGTCTCTTATGATCCTTTGTATTTCAGTGTTGTCTGTTGTGATCTCTCCATTTTCATTTCTAATTTTGTTAATTTGGTTTTTCTCTCTTTGTTTCTTAATGAGTCTTGCTAATGGATTGTCAATTTTGTTTATTTTTTCAAAAAACCAGCTTTTAGCTTTGTTGATTTTTGCTATGGTCTCTTTAGTTTTTTTGCATTTATTTCTGCCCTGATTTTTAAGATTTCTTTCCTTCTGCTAACTCTGGGGTTCTTCATTTCTTCCTTCTCTAATTGCTTTAGGTGTAGAGTTAGGTTATTTAATTGGTTTTTTTTTCCTGTTTCTTGATGTAAGCCTGTAATGCTATGAACCTTCCCCTTAGCACTGCTTAAAGATCTAAATGTAAGACCAGAAACTATAAAACTCCTAGAGGAGAACATAGGCAAAACACTCTCCGACATAAATCACAGCAAGATCCTCTATGACCCACCTCCCAGAATATTGGAAATAAAAGCAAAACTAAACAAATGGGACCTAATGAAACTTAAAAGCTTTTGCACTACAAAGGAAACTATAAGTAAGGTGAAAAGACAGCCCTCAGATTGGGAGAAAATAATAGCAAATGAAGAAACAGACAAAGGATTAATCTCAAAAATATACAAGCAACTCCTGCAGCTCAATTCCAGAAAAATAAATGACCCAATCAAAAAATGGGCCAAAGAACTAAACAGACATTTCTCCAAAGAAGACATACAGATGGCTAACAAACACATGAAAAGATGCTCAACATCACTCATTATTAGAGAAATGCAAATCAAAACCACAATGAGGTACCATTATACGCCAGTCAGGATGGCTGCTATCCAAAAGTCTACAAGCAATAAATGCTGGAGAGGGTGTGGAGAAAACGGAACCCTCTTACACTGTTGGTGGGAATGCAAACTAGTCCAGCCGCTATGGAAAACAGTGTGGAGATTTCTTAAAAAACTGGAAATAGAACTGCCATATGACCCAGCAATCCCACTTCTGGGCATACACACTGAGGAAACCAGATCTGAAAGAGACACGTGTACCCCAATGTTCATCGCAGCACTGTTTATAATAGCCAGGACATGGAAGCAACCTAGATGCCCATCAGCAGATGAATGGATAAGGAAGCTGTGGTACATATACACCATGGAATATTACTCAGCCTTGAAAAAGAATCCATTTGAACCAGTCCTAATGAGATGGATGAAGCTGGAGCCCATTATACAGAGTAAAGTAAGCCAGAAAGATAAAGAACATTACAGCATACTGACACATGTATATGGAATTTAGAAAGGTGATAACGATAACCCTATATGCAGAACAGAAAAAGAGACACAGAAATACAGAACAGACTTTTGAACTTTGTGGGAGAATGTGAGGGTGGGATTTTTCAAAATAACAGCATGTATACTATCTATGGAGAAACAGATCACCAACCCAGGTGGGATGAACGAGACAAGTGCTCCGGCCTGGTGCACTGGGAAGACCCAGAGGAATCGGGTGGAGAGGGAGGTGGGAGGGGGGATCGGGACTGGGAATACATGTAAATCCATGGCTGATTCATATCAATGTATGACAAAACCCACTGGAAAAAAAAATAATAATAAAAATTAAAAACAAACAAACAATCAAACAAAAAAAAACATGAAGAGCCTGAAAAGTAGTGAAAAATATGAAGAGCTTCAAAAGGTGTCAAAAATATGAGGAGCATGAAACGTTCTGAAAAATAGGAGGAGCATGAACTTGTGTTGAAAAACATGAAGAGCATGAAAAGGTGTGAAATTTATGAAGAGCTTCAAAATTTCTAAAAATATGAGGAGCATGAAACAGTCTGATAAATAGGAGGAGCATGAAGCGGAGTTGAAAAACATGAAGAGCCTGAAAAGGTGTGAAATATATGAAGAGCTTCAAAAGGTGTCAAAAATATAAGGAGCATGAAACGGTCTGAAAAATTGGAGGAGTATGAAGCGGTGTTGAGAAAATGAAGAGCCTGAAACGGTGTGAAAAATATGAAGAGCTTCAAAAGGTGTGAAAAATATTTGGAGCATGAAATGATCTGAAGAATAGGAGGATCATGAAGGGGTGTTGAAAAACATGAAGAGCCTGAAAATGTGTGAAAAATATGAAGAGCTTCAAAATGTGTCAAAAATATGAGGAGCATGAAACGGTTTTAAAAATTGCAGGAGCATGAAGCGGTGATCAAAAACATGGAGAGCCTGAAAAGGTGTGAACAATATGAAGAGCTTCAAAAGGAGTCAAAATATGAGGAGCGTGAAACGGTCTGAAAATAGGAGGAGCATGAAACGGTGTTCAAAAACATGAAGAGCCTGAAAAGGTGTGAAACATATGAAGATTTTCAAAAGGTGTCAAAAATATGAGGAGCATGAAACGGTCTGAAAAATAGGAGGAACATGAAGCGGAGTTGAAAAACATGAAGAGCCTGAAAGGTGTGAAATATATGAAGAGCTTCAAAAGGTGTCAAAAATATGAGGAGAATGAAACGGTCTGAAAAATAGGAGGAGCATGAAGCGGTGTTGAAAAACATGAAGAGCCTGAAAATGTGTGAAAAATGTGAAGAGCTTCAAAAGGTGTGAAAATATGAAGAGCTTCAAAAGGTGTCAAATATGAGATGAGCATGAAACGGTCTGAAATATAGGAGGAGCATGAAACGGTGTTCAAAAACATGAAGAGACTGAAAAGGTGAGAAACATATGAAGAGCTTCAAAAGGTGTCAAAAATATGAGGAGCATGAAACGGTCTGAAAATTAGGAGGAGCATGAAGTGGTGTTGAAAAACATGAAGAGCATGAAAAGGGGTGAAAAATATGAAGAGCTTCAAAAGGTGTCATAAATATGAGGAGCATGAAATGGTCTGAAAAATAGGAGGAGCATGAAGCAGTGTTGAAAAACATGAAGAGCCTGAAAAGGTGTGAGAAATATGAGGAGCTTCAAAAGGTTTCAAAAATATGAGGAGCATGAAACGTTCTGAAAAATAGGAGGAGCATGAAACGGTGTTCAAAACATGAAGAGCCTGAAAATGTGTGAAAAAATGAAGAGCTTCAAAAGGTGTGAAAAATATGAAGAGCTTCAAAAGGTGTCAAAAATATGAGGAGCATGATACAGTCTGAAAAATGGGAGAAGCATGAAGCCGTGTTGAAAAACATGGAGAGGCTTAAAAGGTGTGAAAAATATGAAGAGCTTCAAAAGGTGTGAAAAATATGAAGAGCATGAAACGGTCTGAAAAATAGGAGGAGCATGAACTGGTGTTGAAAAGCATGAACAGCCTGAAAAGGTGTGAAAAATATGAAGAGCTTCAAAAGCTGTCAGAAATATGATGAGCATGAAACGGTCACAAAAATAGGAGGAGCAGGAAGCGGTTTTCCAAAACATGAAGCCTGAAATTGTGTGAAAAATATGAAGAGCTTCAAAAGGTGTGAAAAATATGAGAACCATGAAACGGTCTGAAAAATAGGAGGAGCATGAATGGGTGTTGAAAAACATGAAGAGCCTGATAAGGTGTGAAAAATATTAAGAGCTCCAAAAGCTGTCAAAAATATGGGAAGCATGAAACGGTCTGAAAAATAGGAGGAGAATGAAGCAGTGTTGAATAACATGAAGAGCCTGAAAACGTGTGAGAAATATGAGGAGCTTCAAAAGGTTTCAAATATATGAGGAGCATGAAACGTTCTGAAAAATAGGAGGAGCATGAAACGGTGTTCAAAACATGAAGAGCCTGAAAAGGTGTGAAAAAATGAAGAGATTCAAAAGGTGTGAAAAAATGAAGAGATTCAAAAGGTGTGAAAAAATGAAGAGATTCAAAAGGTGTGAAAAATAAGAAGAGATTCAAAAGGTGTCAAAAACATGAGGAGCATGAAACGTTCTGAAAAAGAGGAGGAGCATGAAGTGATGTTGAAAAACATGAAGAGCCAGAAATGGTGTGAAAAATATGAAGAGCTTCAAAAGGTGTCAAAATTAGGAGTAGCATGAAACGGTGTTGAAAAACAAGAAGAGCCTGAAAAGGTGTGAAAAATATGAAGAGCTTCAAAAGGAGTCAAATATATGAGGAGCATGAAGCGGTCTCAAAAGTAGGAGGAGCATGAAGCGGTGTTCTAAAACATGAAGAAACTGAAAAGTTTTGAAAAATATGAAGAGCTCCAAAACCTGTCAAAAATATGAGGAGCATGAAACGGTCTGAAAAATAGAAGGAACATGAATTGGTGTGGAAAAACATGAAGAGCCTGAAAAGTTGTGAAAGATAGGAAGAGCTTCAAAACGTGTCAAAAATATCAGAAGCATGAAAAGGTCTCAAAAATAGGAGGAGCATGAAACGGTGTTCAAACTCATGAAGAGCCTGAAAAGGTGTGAAATACCTGAAGAGCTACAAAATTGGTCAAAAATATGAGGAGCATGAAACCGTCTGAAAAAGAGGAGGAGCATGAAGCAGTGTTCAAAAACATGTAGAGCCTGAAAAAGTGTGAAAAATATGAAGAACTTAAAGGTGTCAAAAATATGAGGAGCATGAAACGTTCTGAAATATAGGAGGAGCATGAAACGGTGTTCAAAAACATAAAGAGCCTGAAAAGGTGTGAAAAATATGAAGAGCTTCAAAAGGTGTCAAAAATATGAGGAGTTTGAAACAGTCTGAAATGTAGGAGAAGCATGAAACGGTGTTCAAAAACATGCAGCATAAAACGGTGTGAAAAATATGAGGAGCATGAAACGGTCTGAAAAATAAGAGGAGGATGAAGCGGTGTTGACAAACATGAAGAGCCTGAAAAGGTGTGAAAAATATGAAGAGCTTCAAAAGTTGTGAAAAATATGAAGAGCTTCAAAAGGTGTGAAAAATATGAGGAGCATGAAATCGTCTGAAAAATAGGAGGAGCAAGAAACGTTGTTGAAAAACATGAAGAGCCTGAAAAGGTGTGTAAAATATGAAGAGCTCCAAAACGTGTGAAAAATATGAAGAGCTTCAAAAGATGTCAAAAATAAGAGAAGCATGAAACTTTCTGAAAAATAGGAGGAGCAGGAAGTGGTGTTGAAAAACATGAAGAGCCTGAAAAGGTGGGAAAAATATGAAGAGCTTAGAAATGTGTCAAAAATAGGAGTAGCATTAAACGGTGTTCAAAAACTAGACGAGCCTGAAAAGGTGAGAAAAATATGAAGAGCTTAAAAGGTGTAAAAAATATGAGGAGCATGAAACGGTCTGAAAATTAGGAGTAGCATGAAGTGGTGTTGAAAAACATGAAGAGCATGAAAAGGGGTGAAAAATATGAGGAGCATGAAGCAGTGTTGAAAAACATGAAGAGCCTGAAAAGGTGTGAGAAATATGAGGAGCTTCAAAAGGTTTCAAAAATATGAGGAGCATGAAACGTTCTGAAAAATAGGAGGAGCATGAAACGGTGTTCAAAACATGAAGAGCCTGAAAAGGTGTGAAAAACATGGAGAGGTTTAAAAGGTGTGAAAAATATGAAGAGCTTCTAAAGGTGTCAAAAATATGAAGAGCATGAAACGGTCTGAAAAATAGGAGGAGCATGAACTGCTGTTGAAAAGCATGAACAGCCTGAAAAGGTGTGAAAAATATGAAGAGCTTCAAAAGCTGTCAGAAATATGATGAGCATGAAACGGTCACAAAAATAGGAGGAACAGCAAGCGGTTTTCCAAAACATGAAGCCTGAAATTGTGTGAAAAATATGAAGAGCTTCAAAAGGTGTGAAAAATATGAGGACCATGAAACGGTCTGAAAAATAGGAGGAGCATGAATGGGTGTTGAAAAATATGAAGAGCCTGATAAGGTGTGAAAAATATTAAGAGCTCCAAAAGCTGTCAAAAATTTGGGAAGCATGAAACGGTCTGAAAAATAGGAGGAGCATGAAACGGTGTTCAAACACATGAAGAGCCTGAAAAGGTGTGAAAAATATGAAGAGCTTCAAAAGGAGTCAAAAATAGGAGGAGCATGAAGCGGTCTCAAAAATAGGAGGAGCATGAAGCGGTGTTCTAAAACATGAAGAAACTGAAAAGTTTTGAAAAATATGAAGAGCTCCAAAAGCTGTCAAAAATATGAGGAGCATGAAACGGTCTGAAAAATAGAAGGAACATGAATTGGTGTGGAAAAACATGAAGAGCCTGAAAAGTTGTGAAAGATAGGAAGAGCTTCAAAACGTGTCAAAAATATGAGAAGCATGAAACGGTCTCAAAAATAGGAGGAGCATGAAACGGTGTTCAAACACATGAAGAGCCTGAAAAGGTGTGAAATACATGAAGAGCTACAAAATTGGTCAAAAATATGAGGAGCATGAAACCGTCTGAAAAAGAGGACTAGCATGAAGCAGTGTTCAAAAACAGGTAGAGCCTGAAAAAGTGTGAAAAATATGAAGAACTTCAAAAGGTGTCAAAAATATGAGGAGCATGAAACGTTCTGAAATATATGAGGAGCATGAAACGGTGTTCAAAAACATAAAGAGCCTGAAAAGGTGTGAAAAATATGAAGAGCTTCAAAAGGTGTCAAAAATATGAGGAGTTTGAAACAGTCTGAAATGTAGGAGAAGCATGAAACGGTGTTCAAAAACATGCAGCATAAAACGGTGTGAAAAATATGAGGAGCATGAAACGGTATGAAAAATAAGAGGAGGATGAAGCGGTCTTGACAAACATGAAGAGCCTGATAAGGTGTGAAAAATATGAAGAGCTCCACAAGGTGTCAAAAATATGAGGAGCATGAAACGGTCTGAAAAATAAGAGGAGGATGAAGCCGTGTTGACAAACATGAAGAGCTTCAAAAGGTGTGAAAAATATGAGGAGCATGATATGGTCTGAAAAATAGGAGGAGCAAGAAACGGTGTTGAAAAACATGAAGAGCCTGAAAAGGTGTGAAAAATATGAAGAGCTTCAAAAAGTGTCAAAATTAGGAGTAGCATGAAACAGTGTTGAAAAACAAGAAGAGCCTGAAAAGGTGTGAAAAATATGAAGAGCTTCAAAAGGTGTCAAATATATGAGGAGCATGAAACGGTCTCAAAAATAGGAGGAGCATGAAGCGGTGTTCTAAAACATGAAGCCTGAAATTGGGTGAAAAATATGAAGAGCTTCAAAAGCTGTGAAAAATATGAAGAGCTTCAAAAGGTGTCAAAAATATGAGGAGCATGATGCAGTCTGAAAAATAGGAGGAGCATGAAGCAGTGTTGAAAAACATGGAGAGCCTGAAAAGGAGTGAAACATATGAAGAGCTTCAAAAGGTGTCAAAATATGAGTAGAATGAAACGTTGTTCATAAACTTGAAGAGCCTGAAAAGGTGTGAAAAATATGAAGAGCTTAAAAGGTGTCAAAAATATGAGGAGCATGTAAAAGTCTGAAAAATAAGAGGATCATGAAGCGATGTTCAAATATATGAAGAGCATGAAAAGGTGCTAAAAATATGAAGAGCTTCAAAAGGTGTCAAAAATATGAAGAGCTTCAAAAGGTGTCATAAATATGGGGAGCATGAAACTTAATGAAAAATAGGAGAAGTATGAAGTGGTGCTGAAAAACATGAGGAGCATGAAAAGGTGTGAATTATATGAAGAGCTTCAAAAGGTGTGAAAAATATGAAAAGCTTCAAAAAGTGTGAAAAATATGAGGAGTATGAAACGGTCTGAACAATAGAAGGAGCATGAAGCCATGTTCAAAAAAGATGAAGAGCCTGAAAACGTGTGAAAAATTTGAACAGCTTCAAAAGGTGTGAAAACTATGAGAAGCATGAAACGGTCTGAAAACGAGGAGGAGCATGACGCGGTGTTCAAAGACATGAAGAGCCTGAAAAGTTGTGAAAGATATGAAGAGCTTCAAAAGGTGTCAAAAATATGAGGAGCAAGAAACGGTCTGAAAAATAGGTGGAGCATGAAGCTGTGTCGAAAAACATGAAGAGCCTGAAACGGTGTGAAAAATATGAAGAGCTTCAAAGTTGTCAAAAATATGAGGAGCATGAAACGGTGTGAAAAATAGGAGGAGCATGAGGCGGTGTTGAAAAACATGAAGATCCTGAAAGGGTGTGAAAAATATGAAGAGCTTCAAAACGTGTGAAAAATATGAGGAGCATGAAACGGTCTGAAAAATAGGAGGAGCATGAAACGGTGTTGAAAAACATGAAGAGCATGAAAATGTGTGAACAATATGAAGAGCTTCAAAAGGTGTCAAAAATAGGAGTAGCATGAAACGGTGTTCAAAAACTTGAAGAGCCTGAAAATTGTGAAAAATATGATGAGCTTGAAAATGTGTGAAAAATATGAGGAGAATGAAAAGGTCTGAAAAATAGGAGGAGCATGAAACGGTTTTCAAAAACATGAAGAGCCTGAAAAGGTGTGAAAAATATGAAGAGCTTCAAAAGGAGTCAAAAATATGAGGAGCATGAAACGGTCTGAAAAATAGGAGCAGGAAGCGGTGTTGAAACTCATGAAGAGTCTGAAAATGTGTAAAAAATATGAAGAGCTTCAAAAGGTGTCAAAAATATAAGGAGCTAGAAACGGTCCGAAAAAAAGGAGGAGCATGAAGCGGTGTTGAAAAACATGAAGAGCCTGAAAAGTTGTGAAAAATATGAAGAGCTTCAAAAGTTGTCAAATATATGAGGAGCATGAAACGGTCTGACAAATAGGAGGAACATGAAACGGTGTTGAAAAACATGAAAAGCCTGATAAGGTGTGAAATATATGAAGAGCTTCAAAAGGTGTCAAAAATATGAAGAGCATGAAATGGTCTGAAAAATAGGAGGAGCATGAAACGGTCTGACAAACAGGAGGAGCATGAAACGGTGTTGAAAACATGAAGAGCATGATAACGTGTGAAAACTATGAAGAGCTGCAAAATGAGTCAAAAATTTGAGGAGCATAAAACTGTCTGAAAATAGGAGGAGCATGAAGGGGTGTTGAAAAACATGAAGAGCCTGAAAAGGTGTGAAAAAATATATAGAGCTTCAAAAGGTGTGAAAAATATGAGGCGCATGAAACGGTCTGAAAAATAGGAGGAGGATGAAGCAGGGTTCAAAAACATGTAGAGCCTGAAAAGGTGTGAACAATATGAAGAGTTTCAAAAGGTGTCAAAATTATGAGGAGCATGAAACTGACTGAAAAATAGGAGGAGCATAAAGTGGTGTTGAAAAACATGAAGAGCGTGAAAAGGTGTGAAAAATATGAAGAGCTTCAAGAGATGTGAAAAATATGAGGAACATCAAACGGTCTGAAAAATAGGAGAAGCATGAAGAGGTGTTCAAAACCATGAAGAGCCTGAAACGGTGTGAACAATATGAAGAGTTTCAAAAGGTGTCAAAATTATGAGGAGCATGAAAAGGTCTGAAAAATAGGAGGAACATGAAATGGTGTTCAAAAAGATGAAGAACATGAAAAGGTGTGAAAAATATGAAGAGTTTCAAAAGGTGTCAAAAATATGAGGAGCATGAAACGGTCTGAAAATAGGAGGAGCATGAAACGGTGTTCATCAACATGAAGAGCCTGAAAATGTGTGAAAAATATGAAGAGCTTCAAAAGGTGTCAAAAATATGATGAGCATGAAACAGTCTGAAATATATGAGGAGCATGAAACTGTGTTCAAAAACATGAAGAGCTAGAAAAGGTGTGAAAAATACGAAGAGCTTCAAAATGTGTGAAAAATATGAGGAGCATGAAACGGTCTGAAAAATAAAAGGAGCATGAAGCGGTGTTGAAAAACATGAACAGCCTGAATAAGTGCAAAATATATAAAGAGCTTCAAAGGTGTCAAAAATATGAGGAGAATGAAACGGTCTGAAAAGTAGGAAGAGCATGAAACGGTGTTGAAAAACATGAAGAGCATGAAAAGGTGAAAAAAATATGAAGAGCTTCAAAAGGTGTGAAAAACATGAAAAGCTTCAAAACGTGTCAAAAATATATGGAAATGAAACAGTCTGAAAAATAGGAGGAGCATGAAGCGCTGTTCAAAAAAATGAAGAGCCTGAAAATGTGTAAATAATATGAAGAGCTTCAAAAGGTGTGAAAATTATGAGGACCATGAAACGGTGTTCTAAAACATGAAGAGCCTGAAAACGTGTGAAAAATATGAAGAGCTTCAAAAGGTGTCAAAAATATGAGGAGCATGAAACTATCTGAAATATAGGAGGAGCATGAAGCGATGTTCAAATATATGAAGAGCATGAAAAGTTGTGAAAAATATGAAGAGCTTCAAAAGGTGTGAAAAATATGAAGAGCTTCAAAAGGTGTGAAAAATATGAGGAGTATGAAACGGTCTGAACAATAGGAGGAGCATGAAGCCGTGTTAAAAAAGATGAAGAGCCTGAAAACGTGTGAAAAATATGAACAGCTTCAAAAGGTGTGAAACTATGTGAAGCATGAAACAGTCTGAAAACGAGGAGGAGCATGATGCGGTGTTCAAAGACATGAAGAGCCTGAAAAGGTGTGAAAAATATGAAGAGCTTCAAAAGGTTTCAAAAATAGGAGTAGCATGAAACGGTGTTCAAAAAGTTGAAGAGCCTGAAAAGGTGTGAAAAATATGAAGAGCTTTAAAAGGTGTCAAAAATATGAAGAGCATGAAACGGTCAGAAAAATAGGAGGAGCTTGGAACTGTCTGAAAAATAGGAGGAGCATGAAAAGATGTTGAAAACATGAAGAGCCTGAAAAGGTGTGAAATATATGAAGAGCTTCAAAAGGTGTTAAAAATATGAAGAGCTTCAAAAGTTGTCAAAAATATGAGGATCAAGTAACGGTCTGAAAATAGGTGGAGCAGGAAGTGGTTTGAAAAAGATGAAGAGCCTGAAAAGTTGTGAAAAATATGAAGAGCTTCAAAATTTCTCAAAAATATGAGGAGCATGAAACGGTCTGAAAAAGAGGAGGAGCATGAAGCGGGGTTCAAAAACATGAAGAGCCTGAAAAGGTGTGAAAATTATGAAGAGCTTCAAAATTTCTCAAAATTATGAGGAGCATGAAACAGTCTGATAAATAGGAGGAGCATGAAGCGGAGTTGAAAAACATGAAGAGCCTGAGAAGGTGTGAAAAATATGAAGAGCTTCAAAAGGTGTCAAAAATATGAGGAGCATGAAACAGTCTGATAAATAGGAAGAGCATGAAGCGGAGTTGAAAAACATGAAGAGCCTGAGAAGGTGTGAAAAATATGAAGAGCTTCAAAGGGTGTCAAAATATGAGGAGCATTAAACGGTCTGAAATATAGGAGGAGCATGATGTGGCGTTGAAAAACATGAAGAGACTGAAAAGGTGTGAAAAATATGAAGAGCTTCAAAAGGTGTGAAAAATATGAGGAGCATGAAACGGTCTGAAAAAGAGAAGGAGCATGAAGCGGTGTTCAAAAACATGAAGAGCCTGAAAAGGTGTGAAAAATATGAAGAGCTTCAAAAGTGTCAAAAATATGAGGAGCATGAAACGGTCTGAAAAATAGGAGGAGCATGAAACGGTGTTCAAAAACATGAAGAGTGTTTTGCCTATGTTCTCCTGTAGGAGTTTTATAGTTTTTGGTCTTACATTTAGATCTTTTATCGATTTTGAGTTTATTTTTGTGTATGGTGTTAGAAAGTGTTCTAGTTTCATTCTTTTACAAGTGGTTGACCATTTTTCCCAGCACCACTTGTTAAAGAGGTTGTCTTTTTTCCATTGTATATCCTTGCCTCCTTTGTCAAAGATAAGGTGTCCATAGGTTCGTGGATTTATCTCTGGGCTTTCTATTCTGTTCCATTGATCTATATTTGTGTCTTTGTGCCAGTACCATACTGTCTTGATGACTGTGGCTTTGTAGTAGAGTCTGAAGTCAGGCAGGTTGATTCCTCCAGTTCCATTCTTCTTTCTCAAGATTACTTTGGCTATTCGAGGTTTTTTTGTATTTCCATACAAATTGTGACATTCTTTGGTCTAGTTCTGTGAAAAATACCTTTGGTAGCTTGATAGGGATTGCATTGACTCTATAGACTGCTTTGGGTAGAATAGCCATTTTGACAATATTAATTCTTCCAATCCACGAACACGGTATGTTTCTCCATCTGTTTGTGTCCTCTTTGATTTCTTTCATCAGTGTTTTATAGTTTTCTATGTATAGGTCCTTTGTTTCTTTAGGTAGATATACTCCTAAGTATTTTATTCTTTTTGTTGCAATGGTGAATGGTATTGTTTCCTTAATTTCTCTGTCTGTTTTTTCATTGTTAGTATATAGGAATGCAAGGGATTTCTGTGTGTTAATTTTATATCCTGCAACTTTACTATATTCATTGATTAGCTCTAGTAATTTTCTGGTAGAGTCTTTAGGGTTTTCTATGTAGAGGATCATGTCATCTGCAACCAGTGAGAGTTTTACTTCTTCTTTTCCTATCTGGATTCCATTTACTTCTTTTTCTGCTCTGATTGCTGTGGCCAGAACTTCCAACACTATGTTGAATAGTAGTGGTGAGAGTGGGCACCCTTGTCTTGTTCCTGATTTCAGGGGAAATGCCTTCAATTTTTCACCATTGAGGGTGATGCTTGCTGTGGGTTTGTCATATATAGCTTTTATTATGTTGAGGTATGTTCCTTCTATTCCTGCTTTTTGGAGAGTTTTAATCATAAATGAGTGTTGAATTTTGTCAAAGGCTTTCTCTGCATCTATTGAGATAATCATATGGTTTTTATCTTTCAATTTGTTAATGTGGTGTATTACATTGATTGATTTGCGGATATTAAAGAATCCTTGCATTCCTGGGATAAAGCCCACTTGGTCATGGTGTATGATTTTTTTAATATGTTGTTGGATTCTGTTTGCTAGAATTTTGTTAAGGATTTTTGCATCTATGTTCATCAGTGATATTGGCCTGGAGTTTTCTTTTTTTGTGGCATCTTTGTCTGGTTTTGGAATTAGGGTGATGGTGGCCTCATAGAATGAGTTTGGAAGCTTACCTTCTTCTGCAATTTTCTGGAAGAGTTTGAGTAAGATAGGTGTTAGCTCTTCTCTAAATTTTTGGTAGAATTCAGCTGTGAAGCCATCTGGTCCTGGGCTTTTGTTTGCTGGAAGATTTTTGATGACAGTTTCGATTTCCTTGCTTGTGATGGGTCTGTTAAGATCTTCTATTTCTTCCTGGTTCAGTTTTGGAAAGTTATACTTTTCTAAGAATTTGTCCATTTCATCCAAGTTGTCCATTTTATTGGCATAGAGCTGCTGGTAGTAGTCTCTTATGATCCTTTGTATTTCAGTGTTGTCTGTTGTGATCTCTCCATTTTCATTTCTAATTTTGTTAATTTGGTTTTTCTCTCTTTGTTTCTTAATGAGTCTTGCTAATGGATTGTCAATTTTGTTTATTTTTTCAAAAAACCAGCTTTTAGCTTTGTTGATTTTTGCTATGGTCTCTTTAGTTTCTTTTGCATTTATTTCTGCCCTGATTTTTAAGATTCCTTTCCTTCTGCTAACTCTGGGGTTCTTCATTTCTTCCTTCTCTAATTGCTTTAGGTGTAGAGTTAGGTTATTTAATTGGTTTTTTTCCTGTTTCTTGATGTAAGCCTGTAATGCTATGAACCTTCCCCTTAGCACTGCTTAAAGATCTAAATGTAAGACCAGAAACTATAAAACTCCTAGAGGAGAACATAGGCAAAACACTCTCCGACATAAATCACAGCAAGATCCTCTATGACCCACCTCCCAGAATATTGGAAATAAAAGCAAAACTAAACAAATGGGACCTAATGAAACTTAAAAGCTTTTGCACTACAAAGGAAACTATAAGTAAGGTGAAAAGACAGCCCTCAGATTGGGAGAAAATAATAGCAAATGAAGAAACAGACAAAGGATTAATCTCAAAAATATACAAGCAACTCCTGCAGCTCAATTCCAGAAAAATAAATGACCCAATCAAAAAATGGGCCAAAGAACTAAACAGACATTTCTCCAAAGAAGACATACAGATGGCTAATAAACACATGAAAAGATGCTCAACATCACTCATTATTAGAGAAATGCAAATCAAAACCACAATGAGGTACCATTATACGCCAGTCAGGATGGCTGCTATCCAAAAGTCTACAAGCAATAAATGCTGGAGAGGGTGTGGAGAAAAGGGAACCCTCTTACACTGTTGGTGGGAATGCAAACTAGTCCAGCCGCTATGGAAAACAGTGTGGAGATTTCTTAAAAAACTGGAAATAGAACTGCCATATGACCCAGCAATCCCACTTCTGGGCATACACACTGAGGAAACCAGATCTGAAAGAGACACGTGTACCCCAATGTTCATCGCAGCACTGTTTATAATAGCCAGGACATGGAAGCAACCTTGATGCCCATCAGCAGATGAATGGATAAGGAAGCTGTGGTACATATACACCATGGAACATTACTCAGCCATGAAAAAGAATTCATTTGAACCAGTCCTAATGAGATGGATGAAGCTGGAGCCCATTATACAGAGTGAAGTAAGCCAGAAATATGAAGAATATTACAGCATACTGACACATGTATATGGAATTTAGAAAGGTGATAACGATAACCCTATATGCAGAACAGAAAAAGAGACACAGAAATACAGAACAGACTTTTGAACTTTGTGGGAGAATGTGAGGGTGGGATATTTCAAAAGAACAGCATGTATACTATCTATGGTGAAACAGATCACCAGCCCAGGTGGGATGCACGAGACAAGTGCTCCGGCCCGGTGCACTGGGAAGACCCAGAGGAATCGGGTGGAGAGGGAGGTGGGAGGGGGGATCGGGACTGGGAATACATGTAAATCCATGGCTGATTCATATCAATGTATGACAAAACACACTGGAAAAAAAATAATAATAATAAAAATTAAAACAAACAAACAAACAAACAAACAAACAAAAAAACCATGAAGAGCCTGAAAAGTAGTGAAAAATATGAAGAGCTTCAAAAGGTGTCAAAAATATGAGGAGCATGAAACGTTCTGAAAAATAGGAGGAGCATGAACGTGTGTTGAAAAACATGAAGAGCATGAAAAGGTGTGAAATTTATGGAGAGCTTCAAAATTTCTAAAAAATATGAGGAGCATGAAACAGTCTGATAAATAGGAGGAGCATGAAACGGTGTTGAAAAACATGAAGTCATTAAAAGGTGTGAAAAATATGAAGAGCTTCAAAAGGTGTCAAAAATATGAGGAGCATGAAACGGTCTGAAAAATAGGTGGAACAAGTAGTGGTGTTGAAAAACATGAAGAGCCTGAAAAGGTGTGAGATATATGAAGAGATTCAAAACGTGTCAAAAATAGAAGTAGCAGGAAACGGTGTTCAAAAACATGAAGAGCCTGAATATGTGTGAAAAATATGAAGAGCTTCAAAAGGTGTGAAAAATATGAGGAGCATGGAACGGTCTGAAAAAATAGGTGGAACATGAAGCAGTGTTAAAAACATGAAGAGTCTGAAAAGGTGTGAAAAATATGAAGAGCTTCAAAAGGTGTTAAAAATATGAAGAGCTTCAAAAGTTGTCAAAAATATGAGGATCAAGTAACGGTCTGAAAAATAGGTGGAGCAGGAAGTGGTGTTGAAAATCATGAAGAGCCTTAAAAGGTGTGAAATATATGAAGAGCTTCAAAAGGTGTCAAAAATATGAGGAGCATGAAACGGTCTGAAAAATAGGAGGAGCATGAAGCGGTGTTGAAAAACATGAAGAGCCTGAAAAGGTGTGAAAAATAGGAAGAGCTTCAAAAGGTGTCAAAAATATGAGGACCATGAAACGGTCTGAAAAATAGGATTAGCAAGAAGCGGTGTTGAAAAACATGAAGAGCCTGAAAATGTGTGAAAAATATGAAGAGCTTCAAAATTTTTCTAAAATATGAGGAGCATGATAAATATGAAGCGGTGTTGAAAAACATGAAGAGCCTGAAAATGTGTGAAAAATATGAAGAGCTTCAAAATTTTTCTAAAATATGAGGAGTCTGATAAATAGGAGGACAATTAAGCGGAGTTGAAAAACATGAAGAGCCTGAAAAGGTGTGAAATATATGAAGAGCTTCAAAAGGTGTCAAAAATATAAGGAGCATGAAACGGTCTGAAAAATTGGAGGAGTATGAAGCGGTGTTGAGAAAATGAAGAGCCTGAAAAGGTGTGAAAAATATGAAGAGCTTCAAAAGGTGTGAAAAATATGAGGAGCATGAAACGGTCTGAAAAAGTGGAGGAGCATGAAGCGGTGTTCAAAAACATGAAGAGCCTGAAAATGTTTGAAAATAATGAAGAGCTTCAAAAGGTGTAAAAATATGAGGGCCATTAAATGGTCTGAAAATGGAGGAGCATGAAGCAGTGTAGAAAACATGAAGAGCCAGAAAAGGTGTGAAATATATGAAGAGCTTCAAAAGGTGTTAAAAATATGAAGAGCTTCAAAAGTTGTCAAAAATATGAGGATCAAGTAACGGTCTGAAAAATAGGTGGAGAAGAAAGTGGTGTTGAAAAACAGGAAGAGCCTGAAAAGTTGTGAAAAATATGAAGAGCTTCAAAAGGTGTCAAAAATATGAGGAGCATGAAACGGTCTGAAAAATAGGATTAGCAAGAAGCGGTGTTGAAAAACATGAAGAGGTGTGAAAAACATGAAGAGCATGAAAATGTGTGAAATATATGAAGAGCTTCATAAGGTGTCAAAAATATGAGGAGCATGAAACTGTCTGAAAAATAGGAGGAGAATCAAGCGGTATTGAAAAACATGAAGAGCCTGAAAAGGTGTGACCAACATAAAGAGCTTTAAAAGGAGTCAATAATATGAGGAGAATGAAACGGTCTGAAAAAAAGGAGGAGCATGAAGTTGTGTTGAAAAACATGAAGAGCCTGAAAATGTGTGAAAAATATGAAGAGCTTCAAAATTTTTCTAAAATATGATGAGCATGAAACAGTCTGATAAATAGGAGAACAATTAAGCGGAGTTGAAAAACATGAAGAGCTTGAAAAGGTATGAAATATTTGAAGAGCTTCAAAAGTTGTCAAAAATATGAGGTGGATGAAACAGTCTAAAAAATTGGAGGAGCGTGAAACGGTGTTGAAAAACATGAAGAGCCTGAAAAGGTGTGAAAAATATGAAGAGCTTCAAAAGGTGTCAAAGATATGAGGAGCATGAAACGGTCTGAAAAATAGGAGGAGCATGAACCGGTGTTCAAAAATATGAAGAGCCTGAAAATATGTGAACAATATGAAGAGCTTCAAAAGGTGTGAAAAATATGAGTGGCACGAAACGGTCTGAAAAAAAGGAGGAGCATGAAGCGGTGTTGAAAAACATGAAGAGCCTGAAAAGGTGTGAAATTTATGAAGAGCTTTAAAATATGTTAAAAATATGAGGAGCATGAAACGGTCTGAAAAATAGGAGGAGTATGAGGCGGTGTGAAAAATATGAAGAGCTTCAAAATATGTCAAAAATATGAGGAGGATGAAACGGTCTGAAAAATAGGAGGAGCATGAAAAGATGTTGAAAACATGAAGAGCCTGAATAGGTGTGAAATATATGAAGAGCTTCAAAATGTGTCAATAAATGAGGAGCATGAAACGGTCTGAAAAATAGGAGGAGCATGAAGTGGTGTTGAAAAACATGAAGAGCCTGAAAAGGTGTGAAAAATATGAAGAGCCAGAAAAGATGTTAAAAATATGAAGAGCCTCAAAAGGTGTTAAAAATATGAAGAGCTTCAAAAAGTGTGAAAAATATGAGGAGCATGAAATGGTGTTGAAAGACATGAAGAGCGTGAAAAGGTGTGAAATATATGAAGAGCCTCAAAATGTGTGAAAAATATGAAGAGTTTCAAAAGGTGTGAAAAATATGAGGAACATGAAGCGGTGTTCAAAACTTGAAGATACTGAAAATGTGTGAAAAATATGAAGAGCTTCAAAATGTGTCAAAAATAGGAGGAGCATGAAACGGTCTGAAAAAATAGGAGGAGCATGAAGTGATGTTGAAAATCATGAAGAGCCTGAAAAGGTGTGAAAAATATGAAGAGCCAGAAAAGGTATTAATAATATGAAGAGCCTCAAAACGTGTTAAAAATATGAAGAGCTTCAAAAGTTTCAAAAATATGAGGAGCACGATACAGTCTGAAAAGTAGAAGGAGCATGAAAGGGTATTCAAAAACATGAAGAGCCTGAAAAGTAGTGAAAAATATGAAGAGGTTCAAAAGGTGTCAAAAATAAGAGGAGCATGAAACGTTCTGAAAAATAGGAGGAGCATGAAGTGGTGTTGAAAAACATGAAGAGCCTGAAAAGGTGTGAAAATTATGAAGAGCTTCATAATTTCTAAAGAATATGAGGAACATGAAACAGTCTGATAAATAGGAGGAGCCTGAAGCGGAGTTGAAAAACATGAATAACCTGAAAATGTGTGAAATATTTGAAGAGCTTCAAAAGGTGTCAAAAATATGAGGAGCATGAAACGGTCTGAAAAATTGGAGGAGTATGAAGCGGTGTTGAGAAAATGAAGAGCCTGAAAAGGTGTGAAAAATATGAAGAGCTTCAAAAGGTGTGAAAAATATGAGGAGCATGAAATGGTCTGAAAAAGAGGAGGAGCAAGAAGCGGTGTTCAAAAACATGAAGAGCCTGAAAATGAGTGAAAATTATGAAGAGCTTCAAACGGTGTGAAAAATATGAGGACCATGAAATGGTCTGAAAATGGAGGAGCATGAAGCAGTGTTAAAACATGAAGAGCCAGAAAGGTGTGAAATATATGAAGAGCTTCAAAAGGTGTTAAAAATATGAAGAGCTTCAAAAGTTGCCAAAATATGAGGATCAAGTTACGGTCTGAAAAATAGGTGGAGCAGGAAGTGGTGTTGAAAAAGATGAAGAGCCTGAAAAGTTGTGAAAAATATGAAGAGCTTCAAAAGGTGTCAAAAATATGAGGAGCATGAAACGGTCTGAAAAAGAGGAGGAGCATGAAGCGGAGTTGAAAAACATGAAGAGCCTGAGAAGGTGTGAAAAATATGAAGAGCTTCAAAGGGTGTCAAAATATGAGGAGCATTAAACGGTCTGAAATATAGGAGGAGCATGATGTGGCGTTGAAAAACATGAAGAGACTGAAAAGATGTGAAAAATATGAAGAGCTTCAAAAGGTGTGAAAAATATGAGGAGCATGAAACGGTCTGAAAAAGAGAAGGAGCATGAAGCGGTGTTCAAAAACATGAAGAGCCTGAAAAGGTGTGAAAAATATGAAGAGCTTCAAAAGTGTCAAAAATATGAGGAGCATGAAACGGTCTGAAAAATAGGAGGAGCATGAAACGGTGTTCAAAAACATGAAGAGTGTTTTGCCTATGTTCTCCTCTAGGAGTTTTATAGTTTCTGGTCTCACATTTAGATCTTTAATCGATTTTGAGTTTATTTTTGTGTATGGTGTTAGAAAGTGTTCTAGTTTCATTCTTTTACAAGTGGTTGACCATTTTTCCCAGCACCACTTGTTAAAGAGGTTGTCTTTTTTCCATTGTATATCCTTGCCTACTTTGTCAAAGATAAGGTGTCCATAGGTTCGTGGATTTATCTCTGGGCTTTCTATTCTGTTCCATTGATCTATATTTCTGTCTTTGTGTCAGTACCATACTGTCTTGATGACTGTGGCTTTGTAGTAGAGTCTGAAGTCAGGCAGGTTGATTCCTCCAGTTCCATTCTTCTTTCTCAAGATTACTTTGGCTATTCGAGGTTTTTTGTATTTCCATACAAATTGTGAAATTCTTTGGTCTAGTTCTGTGAAAAATACCTTTGGTAGCTTGATAGGGATGGCATTGACTCTATAGACTGCTTTGGGTAGAATAGCCATTTTGACAATATTAATTCTTCCAATCCACGAACACGGTATGTTTCTCCATCTGTTTGTGTCCTCTTTGATTTCTTTCATCAGTGTTTTATAGTTTTCTATGTATAGGTCCTTTGTTTCTTTAGGTAGATATACTCCTAAGTATTTTATTCTTTTTGTTGCAATGGTGAATGGTATTGTTTCCTTAATTTCTCTGTCTGTTTTTTCATTGTTAGTATATAGGAATGCAAGGGATTTCTGTGTGTTAATTTTATATCCTGCAACTTTACTATATTCATTGATTAGCTCTAGTAATTTTCTGGTAGAGTCTTTAGGGTTTTCTATGTAGAGGATCATGTCATCTGCAACCAGTGAGAGTTTTACTTCTTCTTTTCCTATCTGGATTCCATTTACTTCTTTTTCTGCTCTGATTGCTGTGGCCAGAACTTCCAACACTATGTTGAATAGTAGTGGTGAGAGTGGGCACCCTTGTCTTGTTCCTGATTTCAGGGGAAATGCCTTCAATTTTTCACCATTGAGGGTGATGCTTGCTGTGGGTTTGTCATATATAGCTTTTATTATGTTGAGGTATGTTCCTTCTATTCCTGCTTTTTGGAGAGTTTTAATCATAAATGAGTGTTGAATTTTGTCAAAGGCTTTCTCTGCATCTATTGAGATAATCATATGGTTTTTATCTTTCAATTTGTTAATGTGGTGTATTACATTGATTGATTTGCGGATATTAAAGAATCCTTGCATTCCTGGGATAAAGCCCACTTGGTCATGGTGTATGATTTTTTTAATATGTTGTTGGATTCTGTTTGCTAGAATTTTGTTAAGGATTTTTGCATCTATGTTCATCAGTGATATTGGCCTGGAGTTTTCTTTTATTGTGGCATCTTTGTCTGGTTTTGGAATTAGGGTGATGGTGGCCTCATAGAATGAGTTTGGAAGCTTACCTTCTTCTGCAATTTTCTGGAAGAGTTTGAGTAAGATAGGTGTTAGCTCTTCTCTAAATTTTTGGTAGAATTCAGCTGTGAAGCCATCTGGTCCTGGGCTTTTGTTTGCTGGAAGATTTTTGATGACAGTTTCGATTTCCTTGCTTGTGATGGGTCTGTTAAGATCTTCTATTTCTTCCTGGTTCAGTTTTGGAAAGTTATACTTTTCTAAGAATTTGTCCATTTCATCCAAGTTGTCCATTTTATTGGCATAGAGCTGCTGGTAGTAGTCTCTTATGATCCTTTGTATTTCAGTGTTGTCTGTTGTGATCTCTCCATTTTCATTTCTAATTTTGTTAATTTGGTTTTTCTCTCTTTGTTTCTTAATGAGTCTTGCTAATGGATTGTCAATTTTGTTTATTTTTTCAAAAAACCAGCTTTTAGCTTTGTTGATTTTTGCTATGGTCTCTTTAGTTTCTTTTGCATTTATTTCTGCCCTGATTTTTAAGATTTCTTTCCTTCTGCTAACTCTGGGGTTCTTCATTTCTTCCTTCTCTAATTGCTTTAGGTGTAGAGTTAGGTTATTTAATTGTTTTATTTTTCCTGTTTCTTGATGTAAGCCTGTAATGCTATGAACCTTCCCCTTAGCACTGCTTAAAGATCTAAATGTAAGACCAGAAACTATAAAACTCCTAGAGGAGAACATAGGCAAAACACTCTCCGACATAAATCACAGCAAGATCCTCTATGACCCACCTCCCAGAATATTGGAAATAAAAGCAAAACTAAACAAATGGGACCTAATGAAACTTAAAAGCTTTTGCACTACAAAGGAAACTATAAGTAAGGTGAAAAGACAGCCCTCAGATTGGGAGAAAATAATAGCAAATGAAGAAACAGACAAAGGATTAATCTCAAAAATATACAAGCAACTCCTGCAGCTCAATTCCAGAAAAATAAATGACCCAATCAAAAAATGGGCCAAAGAACTAAACAGACATTTCTCCAAAGAAGACATACAGATGGCTAACAAACACATGAAAAGATGCTCAACATCACTCATTATTAGAGAAATGCAAATCAAAACCACAATGAGGTACCATTATACGCCAGTCAGGATGGCTGCTATCCAAAAGTCTACAAGCAATAAATGCTGGAGAGGGTGTGGAGAAAACGGAACCCTCTTACACTGTTGGTGGGAATGCAAACTAGTCCAGCCGCTATGGAAAACAGTGTGGAGATTTCTTAAAAAACTGGAAATAGAACTGCCATATGACCCAGCAATCCCACTTCTGGGCATACACACTGAGGAAACCAGATCTGAAAGAGACACGTGTACCCCAATGTTCATCGCAGCACTGTTTATAATAGCCAGGACATGGAAGCAACCTAGATGCCCATCAGCAGATGAATGGATAAGGAAGCTGTGGTACATATACACCATGGAATATTACTCAGCCTTGAAAAAGAATTCATTTGAACCAGTCCTAATGAGATGGATGAAGCTGGAGCCCATTATACAGAGTAAAGTAAGCCAGAAAGATAAAGAACATTACAGCATACTGACACATGTATATGGAATTTAGAAAGGTGATAACGATAACCCTATATGCAGAACAGAAAAAGAGACACAGAAATACAGAACAGACTTTTGAACTTTGTGGGAGAATGTGAGGGTGGGATTTTTCAAAATAACAGCATGTATACTATCTATGGAGAAACAGATCACCAACCCAGGTGGGATGAACGAGACAAGTGCTCCGGCCTGGTGCACTGGGAAGACCCAGAGGAATCGGGTGGAGAGGGAGGTGGGAGGGGGGATCGGGACTGGGAATACATGTAAATCCATGGCTGATTCATATCAATGTATGACAAAACCCACTGGAAAAAAAAATAATAATAAAAATTAAAAACAAACAAACAAACAAACAAACAAAAACATGAAGAGCCTGAAAAGTAGTGAAAAATATGAAGAGCTTCAAAAGGTGTCAAAAATATGAGGAGCATGAAACGTTCTGAAAAATAGGAGGAGCATGAACTTGTGTTGAAAAACATGAAGAGCATGAAAAGGTGTGAAATTTATGAAGAGCTTCAAAATTTCTAAAAAATATGAGGAGCATGAAACAGTCTGATAAATAGGAGGAGCATGAAGCGGAGTTGAAAAACATGAAGAGCCTGAAAAGGTGTGAAATATATGAAGAGCTTCAAAAGGTGTCAAAAATATAAGGAGCATGAAACGGTCTGAAAAATTGGAGGAGTATGAAGCGGTGTTGAGAAAATGAAGAGCCTGAAACGGTGTGAAAAATATGAAGAGCTTCAAAAGGTGTGAAAAATATTTGGAGCATGAAATGATCTGAAGAATAGGAGGATCATGAAGGGGTGTTGAAAAACATGAAGAGCCTGAAAATGTGTGAAAAATATGAAGAGCTTCAAAATGTGTCAAAAATATGAGGAGCATGAAACGGTTTTAAAAATTGCAGGAGCATGAAGCGGTGATCAAAAACATGGAGAGCCTGAAAAGGTGTGAACAATATGAAGAGCTTCAAAAGGAGTCAAAATATGAGGAGCGTGAAACGGTCTGAAAATAGGAGGAGCATGAAACGGTGTTCAAAAACATGAAGAGCCTGAAAAGGTGTGAAACATATGAAGATTTTCAAAAGGTGTCAAAAATATGAGGAGCATGAAACGGTCTGAAAAATAGGAGGAACATGAAGCGGAGTTGAAAAACATGAAGAGCCTGAAAGGTGTGAAATATATGAAGAGCTTCAAAAGGTGTCAAAAATATGAGGAGAATGAAACGGTCTGAAAAATAGGAGGAGCATGAAGCGGTGTTGAAAAACATGAAGAGCCTGAAAATGTGTGAAAAATGTGAAGAGCTTCAAAAGGTGTGAAAATATGAAGAGCTTCAAAAGGAGTCAAAAATATGAGGAGCATGAAGCGGTCTCAAAAGTAGGAGGAGCAAAGGCGGTGTTCTAAAACATGAAGAAACTGAAAAGTTTTGAAAAATATGAAGAGCTCCAAAACCTGTCAAAAATATGAGGAGCATGAAACGGTCTGAAAAATAGAAGGAACATGAATTGGTGTGGAAAAACATGAAGAGCCTGAAAAGTTGTGAAAGATAGGAAGAGCTTCAAAACGTGTCAAAAATATCAGAAGCATGAAAAGGTCTCAAAAATAGGAGGAGCATGAAACGGTGTTCAAACACATGAAGAGCCTGAAAAGGTGTGAAATACCTGAAGAGCTACAAAATTGGTCAAAAATATGAGGAGCATGAAACCGTCTGAAAAAGAGGAGGAGCATGAAGCAGTGTTCAAAAACATGTAGAGCCTGAAAAAGTGTGAAAAATATGAAGAACTTAAAGGTGTCAAAAATATGAGGAGCATGAAACGTTCTGAAATATAGGAGGAGCATGAAACGGTGTTCAAAAACATAAAGAGCCTGAAAAGGTGTGAAAAATATGAAGAGCTTCAAAAGGTGTCAAAAATATGAGGAGTTTGAAACAGTCTGAAATGTAGGAGAAGCATGAAACGGTGTTCAAAAACATGCAGCATAAAACGGTGTAAAAATATGAGGAGCATGAAACGGTCTGAAAAATAAGAGGAGGATGAAGCGGTGTTGACAAACATGAAGAGCCTGAAAAGGTGTGAAAAATATGAAGAGCTTCAAAAGTTGTGAAAAATATGAAGAGCTTCAAAAGGTGTGAAAAATATGAGGAGCATGAAATCGTCTGAAAAATAGGAGGAGCAAGAAACGTTGTTGAAAAACATGAAGAGCCTGAAAAGGTGTGTAAAATATGAAGAGCTCCAAAACGTGTGAAAAATATGAAGAGCTTCAAAAGATGTCAAAAATAAGAGAAGCATGAAACTTTCTGAAAAATAGGAGGAGCAGGAAGTGGTGTTGAAAAACATGAAGAGCCTGAAAAGGTGGGAAAAATATGAAGAGCTTAGAAATGTGTCAAAAATAGGAGTAGCATTAAACGGTGTTCAAAAACTAGACGAGCCTGAAAAGGTGAGAAAAATATGAAGAGCTTAAAAGGTGTAAAAAATATGAGGAGGATGAAACGGTCTGAAAATTAGGAGTAGCATGAAGTGGTGTTGAAAAACATGAAGAGCATGAAAAGGGGTGAAAAATATGAAGAGCTTCAAAAGGTGTCATAAATATGAGGAGCATGAAATGGTCTGAAAAATATGAGGAGCATGAAGCAGTGTTGAAAAACATGAAGAGCCTGAAAAGGTGTGAGAAATATGAGGAGCTTCAAAAGGTTTCAAAAATATGAGGAGCATGAAACGTTCTGAAAAATAGGAGGAGCATGAAACGGTGTTCAAAACATGAAGAGCCTGAAAAGGTGTGAAAAACATGGAGAGGTTTAAAAGGTGTGAAAAATATGAAGAGCTTCTAAAGGTGTCAAAAATATGAAGAGCATGAAACGGTCTGAAAAATAGGAGGAGCATGAACTGATGTTGAAAAGCATGAACAGCCTGAAAAGGTGTGAAAAATATGAAGAGCTTCAAAAGCTGTCAGAAATATGATGAGCATGAAACGGTCACAAAAATAGGAGGAACAGCAAGCGGTTTTCCAAAACATGAAGCCTGAAATTGTGTGAAAAATATGAAGAGCTTCAAAAGGTGTGAAAAATATGAGGACCATGAAACGGTCTGAAAAATAGGAGGAGCATGAATGGGTGTTGAAAAACATGAAGAGCCTGATAAGTTGTGAAAAATATTAAGAGCTCCAAAAGCTGTCAAAAATTTGGGAAGCATGAAACGGTCTGAAAAATAGGAGGAGCATGAAACGGTGTTCAAACACATGAAGAGCCTGAAAAGGTGTGAAAAATATGAAGAGCTTCAAAAGGAGTCAAAAATAGGAGGAGCATGAAGCGGTCTCAAAAATAGGAGGAGCATGAAGCGGTGTTCTAAAACATGAAGAAACTGAAAAGTTTTGAAAAATATGAAGAGCTCCAAAAGCTGTCAAAAATATGAGGAGCATGAAACGGTCTGAAAAATAGAAGGAACATGAATTGGTGTGGAAAAACATGAAGAGCCTGAAAAGTTGTGAAAGACAGGAAGAGCTTCAAAACGTGTCAAAAATATGAGAAGCATGAAACGGTCTCAAAAATAGGAGGAGCATGAAACGGTGTTCAAACACATGAAGAGCCTGAAAAGGTGTGAAATACATGAAGAGCTACAAAATTGGTCAAAAATATGAGGAGCATGAAACCGTCTGAAAAAGAGGACTAGCAGGAAGCAGTGTTCAAAAACAGGTAGAGCCTGAAAAAGTGTGAAAAATATGAAGAACTTCAAAAGGTGTCAAAAATATGAGGAGCATGAAACGTTCTGAAATATATGAGGAGCATGAAACGGTGTTCAAAAACATAAAGAGCCTGAAAAGGTGTGAAAAATATGAAGAGCTTCAAAAGGTGTCAAAAATATGAGGAGTTTGAAACAGTCTGAAATGTAGGAGAAGCATGAAACGGTGTTCAAAAACATGCAGCATAAAACGGTGTGAAAAATATGAGGAGCATGAAACGGTATGAAAAATAAGAGGAGGATGAAGCGGTCTTGACAAACATGAAGAGCCTGATAAGGTGTGAAAAATATGAAGAGCTCCACAAGGTGTCAAAAATATGAGGAGCATGAAACGGTCTGAAAAATAAGAGGAGGATGAAGCCGTGTTGACAAACATGAAGAGCTTCAAAAGGTGTGAAAAATATGAGGAGCATGATATGGTCTGAAAAATAGGAGGAGCAAGAAACGGTGTTGAAAAACATGAAGAGCCTGAAAAGGTGTGAAAAATATGAAGAGCTTCAAAAAGTGTCAAAATTAGGAGTAGCATGAAACAGTGTTGAAAAACAAGAAGAGCCTGAAAAGGTGTGAAAAATATGAAGAGCTTCAAAAGGTGTCAAATATATGAGGAGCATGAAACGGTCTCAAAAATAGGAGGAGCATGAAGCGGTGTTCTAAAACATGAAGCCTGAAATTGGGTGAAAAATATGAAGAGCTTCAAAAGCTGTGAAAAATATGAAGAGCTTCAAAAGGTGTCAAAAATATGAGGAGCATGATGCAGTCTGAAAAATAGGAGGAGCATGAAGCGGTGTTGAAAAACATGGAGAGCCTGAAAAGGAGTGAAACATATGAAGAGCTTCAAAAGGTGTCAAAATATGAGTAGAATGAAACGTTGTTCATAAACTTGAAGAGCCTGAAAAGGTGTGAAAAATATGAAGAGCTTAAAAGGTGTCAAAAATATGAGGAGCATGTAAAAGTCTGAAAAATAAGAGGATCATGAAGCGATGTTCAAATATATGAAGAGCATGAAAAGGTGCTAAAAATATGAAGAGCTTCAAAAGGTGTCAAAAATATGAAGAGCTTCAAAAGGTGTCATAAATATGGGGAGCATGAAACTTAATGAAAAATAGGAGAAGTATGAAGTGGTGCTGAAAAACATGAGGAGCATGAAAAGGTGTGAATTATATGAAGAGCTTCAAAAGGTGTGAAAAATATGAAAAGCTTCAAAAAGTGTGAAAAATATGAGGAGTATGAAACGGTCTGAACAATAGAAGGAGCATGAAGCCATGTTCAAAAAAGATGAAGAGCCTGAAAACGTGTGAAAAATTTGAACAGCTTCAAAAGGTGTGAAAACTATGAGAAGCATGAAACGGTCTGAAAACGAGGAGGAGCATGACGCGGTGTTCAAAGACATGAAGAGCCTGAAAAGTTGTGAAAGATATGAAGAGCTTCAAAAGGTGTCAAAAATATGAGGAGCAAGAAACGGTCTGAAAAATAGGTGGAGCATGAAGCTGTGTCGAAAAACATGAAGAGCCTGAAACGGTGTGAAAAATATGAAGAGCTTCAAAGTTGTCAAAAATATGAGGAGCATGAAACGGTGTGAAAAATAGGAGGAGCATGAGGCGGTGTTGAAAAACATGAAGATCCTGAAAGGGTGTGAAAAATATGAAGAGCTTCAAAACGTGTGAAAAATATGAGGAGCATGAAACGGTCTGAAAAATAGGAGGAGCATGAAACGGTGTTGAAAAACATGAAGAGCATGAAAATGTGTGAACAATATGAAGAGCTTCAAAAGGTGTCAAAAATAGGAGTAGCATGAAACGGTGTTCAAAAACTTGAAGAGCCTGAAAATTGTGAAAAATATGATGAGCTTGAAAATGTGTGAAAAATATGAGGAGAATGAAAAGGTCTGAAAAATAGGAGGAGCATGAAACGGTTTTCAAAAACATGAAGAGCCTGAAAAGGTGTGAAAAATATGAAGAGCTTCAAAAGGAGTCAAAAATATGAGGAGCATGAAACGGTCTGAAAAATAGGAGCAGGAAGCGGTGCTGAAAATCATGAAGAGTCTGAAAATGTGTAAAAAATATGAAGAGCTTCAAAAGGTGTCAAAAATATGAGGAGCTAGAAACGGTCCGAAAAAAAGGAGGAGCATGAAGCGGTGTTGAAAAACATGAAGAGCCTGAAAAGTTGTGAAAAATATGAAGAGCTTCAAAAGTTGTCAAATATATGAGGAGCATGAAACGGTCTGACAAATAGGAGGAACATGAAACGGTGTTGAAAAACATGAAAAGCCTGATAAGGTGTGAAATATATGAAGAGCTTCAAAAGGTGTCAAAAATATGAAGAGCATGAAATGGTCTGAAAAATAGGAGGAGCATGAAACGGTCTGACAAACAGGAGGAGCATGAAACGGTGTTGAAAACATGAAGAGCATGATAACGTGTGAAAACTATGAAGAGCTGCAAAATGAGTCAAAAATTTGAGGAGCATAAAACTGTCTGAAAATAGGAGGAGCATGAAGGGGTGTTGAAAAACATGAAGAGCCTGAAAAGGTGTGAAAAAATATATAGAGCTTCAAAAGGTGTGAAAAATATGAGGCGCATGAAACGGTCTGAAAAATAGGAGGAGGATGAAGCGGGGTTCCAAAACATGTAGAGCCTGAAAAGGTGTGAACAATATGAAGAGTTTCAAAAGGTGTCAAAATTATGAGGAGCATGAAACTGACTGAAAAATAGGAGGAGCATAAAGTGGTGTTGAAAAACATGAAGAGCGTGAAAAGGTGTGAAAAATATGAAGAGCTTCAAGAGATGTGAAAAATATGAGGAACATCAAACGGTCTGAAAAATAGGAGAAGCATGAAGAGGTGTTCAAAACCATGAAGAGCCTGAAACGGTGTGAACAATATGAAGAGTTTCAAAAGGTGTCAAAATTATGAGGAGCATTAAAAGGTCTGAAAAATAGGAGGAACATGAAATGGTGTTCAAAAAGATGAAGAACATGAAAAGGTGTGAAAAATATGAAGAGTTTCAAAAGGTGTCAAAAATATGAGGAGCATGAAACGGTCTGAAAATAGGAGGAGCATGAAACGGTGTTCATCAACATGAAGAGCCTGAAAATGTGTGAAAAATATGAAGAGCTTCAAAAGGTGTCAAAAATATGATGAGCATGAAACAGTCTGAAATATATGAGGAGCATGAAACTGTGTTCAAAAACATGAAGAGCTAGAAAAGGTGTGAAAAATACGAAGAGCTTCAAAATGTGTGAAAAATATGAGGAGCATGAAACGGTCTGAAAAATAAAAGGAGCATGAAGCGGTGTTGAAAAATATGAACAGCCTGAATAAGTGCAAAATATATAAAGAGCTTCAAAGGTGTCAAAAATATGAGGAGAATGAAACGGTCTGAAAAGTAGGAAGAGCATGAAACGGTGTTGAAAAACATGAAGAGCATGAAAAGGTGAAAAAAATATGAAGAGCTTCAAAAGGTGTGAAAAACATGAAAAGCTTCAAAACGTGTCAAAAATATATGGAAATGAAACAGTCTGAAAAATAGGAGGAGCATGAAGCGCTGTTCAAAAAAATGAAGAGCCTGAAAATGTGTAAATAATATGAAGAGCTTCAAAAGGTGTGAAAATTATGAGGACCATGAAACGGTGTTCTAAAACATGAAGAGCCTGAAAACGTGTGAAAAATATGAAGAGCTTCAAAAGGTGTCAAAAATATGAGGAGCATGAAACGGTCTGAAAAAGTGGAGGAGCATGAAGCGGTGTTCAAAAACATGAAGAGCCTGAAAATGTGTGAAAATAATGAAGAGCTTCAAAAGGTGTAAAAAATATGAGGGCCATTAAATGGTCTGAAAATGGAGGAGCATGAAGCAGTGTAGAAAACATGAAGAGCCAGAAAAGGTGTGAAATATATGAAGAGCTTCAAAAGGTGTTAAAAATATGAAGAGCTTCAAAAGTTGTCAAAAATATGAGGATCAAGTAACGGTCTGAAAAATAGGTGGAGCAGAAAGTGGTGTTGAAAAACAGGAAGAGCCTGAAAAGTTGTGAAAAATATGAAGAGCTTCAAAAGGTGTCAAAAATATGAGGAGCATGAAACGGTCTGAAAAATAGGATTAGCAAGAAGCGGTGTTGAAAAACATGAAGAGGTGTGAAAAACATGAAGAGCATGAAAATGTGTGAAATATATGAAGAGCTTCATAAGGTGTCAAAAGTTTGAGGAGCATGAAACTGTCTGAAAAATAGGAGGAGAATCAAGCGGTATTGAAAAACATGAAGAGCCTGAAAAGGTGTGACCAACATAAAGAGCTTTAAAAGGAGTCAATAATATGAGGAGAATGAAACGGTCTGAAAAAAAGGAGGAGCATGAAGTTGTGTTGAAAAACATGAAGAGCCTGAAAATGTGTGAAAAATATGAAGAGCTTCAAAATTTTTCTAAAATATGAGGAGCATGAAACATTCTGATAAATAGGAGAACAATTAAGCGGAGTTGAAAAACATGAAGAGCTTGAAAAGGTATGAAATATTTGAAGAGCTTCAAAAGTTGTCAAAAATATGAGGTGGATGAAACAGTCTAAAAAATTGGAGGAGCGTGAAACGGTGTTGAAAAACATGAAGAGCCTGAAAAGGTGTGAAAAATATGAAGAACTTCAAAAGGTGTCAAAGATATGAGGAGCATGAAACGGTCTGAAAAATAGGAGGAGCATGAACCGGTGTTCAAAAATATGAAGAGCCTGAAAATATGTGAACAATATGAAGAGCTTCAAAAGGTGTGAAAAATATGAGTGGCACGAAAGGGTCTGAAAAAAAGGAGGAGCATGAAGCGGTGTTGAAAAACATGAAGAGCCTGAAAAGGTGTGAAATATATGAAGAGCTTTAAAATATGTTAAAAATATGAGGAGCATGAAACGGTCTGAAAAATAGGAGGAGTATGAGGCGGTGTGAAAAATATGAAGAGCTTCAAAATATGTCAAAAATATGAGGAGGATGAAACGGTCTGAAAAATAGGAGGAGCATGAAAAGATGTTGAAAACATGAAGAGCCTGAATAGGTGTGAAATATATGAAGAGCTTCAAAATGTGTCAAAAAATGAGGAGCATGAAACGGTCTGAAAAATAGGAGGAGCATGAAGTGGTGTTGAAAAACATGAAGAGCCTGAAAAGGTGTGAAAAATATGAAGAGCCAGAAAAGATGTTAAAAATATGAAGAGCCTCAAAAGGTGTTAAAAATATGAAGAGCTTCAAAAAGTGTGAAAAATATGAGGAGCATGAAATGGTGTTGAAAGACATGAAGAGCGTGAAAAGGTGTGAAATATATGAAGAGCCTCAAAATGTGTGAAAAATGTGAAGAGTTTCAAAAGGTGTGAAAAATATGAGGAACATGAAGCGGTGTTCAAAACTTGAAGATACTGAAAAGGTGTGAAAAATATGAAGAGCTTCAAAATGTGTCAAAAATAGGAGGAGCATGAAACGGTCTGAAAAAATAGGAGGAGCATGAAGTGATGTTGAAAATCATGAAGAGCCTGAAAAGGTGTGAAAAATATGAAGAGCCAGAAAAGGTATTAATAATATGAAGAGCATCAAAACGTGTTAAAAATATGAAGAGCTTCAAAAGTTTCAAAAATATGAGGAGCACGATACAGTCTGAAAAGTAGAAGGAGCATGAAAGGGTATTCAAAAACATGAAGAGCCTGAAAAGTAGTGAAAAATATGAAGAGGTTCAAAAGGTGTCAAAAATAAGAGGAGCATGAAACGTTCTGAAAAATAGGAGGAGCATGAAGTGGTGTTGAAAAACATGAAGAGCCTGAAAAGGTGTGAAAATTATGAAGAGCTTCATAATTTCTAAAGAATATGAGGAACATGAAACAGTCTGATAAATAGGAGGAGCCTGAAGCGGAGTTGAAAAACATGAATAACCTGAAAATGTGTGAAATATTTGAAGAGCTTCAAAAGGTGTCAAAAATACGAGGAGCATGAAACGGTCTGAAAAATTGGAGGAGTATGAAGCGGTGTTGAGAAAATGAAGAGCCTGAAAAGGTGTGAAAAATATGAAGAGCTTCAAAAGGTGTGAAAAATATGAGGAGCATGAAATGGTCTGAAAAAGAGGAGGAGCAAGAAGCGGTGTTCAAAAACATGAAGAGCCTGAAAATGAGTGAAAATTATGAAGAGCTTCAAACGGTGTGAAAAATATGAGGACCATGAAATGGTCTGAAAATGGAGGAGCATGAAGCAGTGTTAAAACATGAAGAGCCAGAAAGGTGTGAAATATATGAAGAGCTTCAAAAGGTGTTAAAAATATGAAGAGCTTCAAAAGTTGCCAAAATATGAGGATCAAGTTACGGTCTGAAAAATAGGTGGAGCAGGAAGTGGTGTTGAAAAAGATGAAGAGCCTGAAAAGTTGTGAAAAATATGAAGAGCTTCAAAAGGTGTCAAAAATATGAGGAGCATGAAACGGTCTGAAAAAGAGGAGGAGCATGAAGCGGAGTTGAAAAACATGAAGAGCCTTAGAAGGTGTGAAAAATATGAAGAGCTTCAAAGGGTGTCAAAATATGAGGAGCATTAAACGGTCTGAAATATAGGAGGAGCATGATGTGGCGTTGAAAAACATGAAGAGACTGAAAAGATGTGAAAAATATGAAGAGCTTCAAAAGGTGTGAAAAATATGAGGAGCATGAAACGGTCTGAAAAAGAGAAGGAGCATGAAGCGGTGTTCAAAAACATGAAGAGCCTGAAAAGGTGTGAAAAATATGAAGAGCTTCAAAAGTGTCAAAAATATGAGGAGCATGAAACGGTCTGAAAAATAGGAGGAGCATGAAACGGTGTTCAAAAACATGAAGAGTGTTTTGCCTATGTTCTCCTCTAGGAGTTTTATAGTTTCTGGTCTCACATTTAGATCTTTAATCGATTTTGAGTTTATTTTTGTGTATGGTGTTAGAAAGTGTTCTAGTTTCATTCTTTTACAAGTGGTTGACCATTTTTCCCAGCACCACTTGTTAAAGAGGTTGTCTTTTTTCCATTGTATATCCTTGCCTACTTTGTCAAAGATAAGGTGTCCATAGGTTCGTGGATTTATCTCTGGGCTTTCTATTCTGTTCCATTGATCTATATTTCTGTCTTTGTGTCAGTACCATACTGTCTTGATGACTGTGGCTTTGTAGTAGAGTCTGAAGTCAGGCAGGTTGATTCCTCCAGTTCCATTCTTCTTTCTCAAGATTACTTTGGCTATTCGAGGTTTTTTGTATTTCCATACAAATTGTGAAATTCTTTGGTCTAGTTCTGTGAAAAATACCTTTGGTAGCTTGATAGGGATGGCATTGACTCTATAGACTGCTTTGGGTAGAATAGCCATTTTGACAATATTAATTCTTCCAATCCACGAACACGGTATGTTTCTCCATCTGTTTGTGTCCTCTTTGATTTCTTTCATCAGTGTTTTATAGTTTTCTATGTATAGGTCCTTTGTTTCTTTAGGTAGATATACTCCTAAGTATTTTATTCTTTTTGTTGCAATGGTGAATGGTATTGTTTCCTTAATTTCTCTGTCTGTTTTTTCATTGTTAGTATATAGGAATGCAAGGGATTTCTGTGTGTTAATTTTATATCCTGCAACTTTACTATATTCATTGATTAGCTCTAGTAATTTTCTGGTAGAGTCTTTAGGGTTTTCTATGTAGAGGATCATGTCATCTGCAACCAGTGAGAGTTTTACTTCTTCTTTTCCTATCTGGATTCCATTTACTTCTTTTTCTGCTCTGATTGCTGTGGCCAGAACTTCCAACACTATGTTGAATAGTAGTGGTGACAGTGGGCACCCTTGTCTTGTTCCTGATTTCAGGGGAAATGCCTTCAATTTTTCACCATTGAGGGTGATGCTTGCTGTGGGTTTGTCATATATAGCTGTTATTATGTTGAGGTATGTTCCTTCTATTCCTGCTTTTTGGAGAGTTTTAATCATAAATGAGTGTTGAATTTTGTCAAAGGCTTTCTCTGCATCTATTGAGATAATCATATGGTTTTTATCTTTCAATTTGTTAATGTGGTGTATTACATTGATTGATTTGCGGATATTAAAGAATCCTTGCATTCCTGGGATAAAGCCCACTTGGTCATGGTGTATGATTTTTTTAATATGTTGTTGGATTCTGTTTGCTAGAATTTTGTTAAGGATTTTTGCATCTATGTTCATCAGTGATATTGGCCTGGAGTTTTCTTTTATTGTGGCATCTTTGTCTGGTTTTGGAATTAGGGTGATGGTGGCCTCATAGAATGAGTTTGGAAGCTTACCTTCTTCTGCAATTTTCTGGAAGAGTTTGAGTAAGATAGGTGTTAGCTCTTCTCTAAATTTTTGGTAGAATTCAGCTGTGAAGCCATCTGGTCCTGGGCTTTTGTTTGCTGGAAGATTTTTGATGACAGTTTCGATTTCCTTGCTTGTGATGGGTCTGTTAAGATCTTCTATTTCTTCCTGGTTCAGTTTTGGAAAGTTATACTTTTCTAAGAATTTGTCCATTTCATCCAAGTTGTCCATTTTATTGGCATAGAGCTGCTGGTAGTAGTCTCTTATGATCCTTTGTATTTCAGTGTTGTCTGTTGTGATCTCTCCATTTTCATTTCTAATTTTGTTAATTTGGTTTTTCTCTCTTTGTTTCTTAATGAGTCTTGCTAATGGATTGTCAATTTTGTTTATTTTTTCAAAAAACCAGCTTTTAGCTTTGTTGATTTTTGCTATGGTCTCTTTAGTTTCTTTTGCATTTATTTCTGCCCTGATTTTTAAGATTTCTTTCCTTCTGCTAACTCTGGGGTTCTTCATTTCTTCCTTCTCTAATTGCTTTAGGTGTAGAGTTAGGTTATTTAATTGGATTTTTCCTGTTTCTTGATGTAAGCCTGTAATGCTATGAACCTTCCCCTTAGCACTGCTTAAAGATCTAAATGTAAGACCAGAAACTATAAAACTCCTAGAGGAGAACATAGGCAAAACACTCTCCGACATAAATCACAGCAAGATCCTCTATGACCCACCTCCCAGAATATTGGAAATAAAAGCAAAACTAAACAAATGGGACCTAATGAAACTTAAAAGCTTTTGCACTACAAAGGAAACTATAAGTAAGGTGAAAAGACAGCCCTCAGATTGGGAGAAAATAATAGCAAATGAAGAAACAGACAAAGGATTAATCTCAAAAATATACAAGCAACTCCTGCAGCTCAATTCCAGAAAAATAAATGACCCAATCAAAAAATGGGCCAAAGAACTAAACAGACATTTCTCCAAAGAAGACATACAGATGGCTAACAAACACATGAAAAGATGCTCAACATCACTCATTATTAGAGAAATGCAAATCAAAACCACAATGAGGTACCATTATACGCCAGTCAGGATGGCTGCTATCCAAAAGTCTACAAGCAATAAATGCTGGAAGCGTGTGGAGAAAAGGGAACCCTCTTACACTGTTGGTGGGAATGCAAACTAGTCCAGCCGCTATGGAAAACACTGTGGAGATTTCTTAAAAAACTGGAAATAGAACTGCCATATGACCCAGCAATCCCACTTCTGGGCATACACACTGAGGAAACCAGATCTGAAAGAGACACGTGTACCCCAATGTTCATCGCAGCACTGTTTATAATAGCCAGGACATGGAAGCAACCTTGATGCCCATCAGCAGATGAATGGATAAGGAAGCTGTGGTACATATACACCATGGAACATTACTCAGCCATGAAAAAGAATTCATTTGAACCAGTCCTAATGAGATGGATGAAGCTGGAGCCCATTATACAGAGTGAAGTAAGCCAGAAAGATAAAGAACATTACAGCATACTGACACATGTATATGGAATTTAGAAAGGTGATAACGATAACCCTATACGCAGAACGGAAAAAGAGACACAGAAATACAGAACAGACTTTTGAACTTTGTGGGAGAATGTGAGTGTGGGATATTTCAAAAGAACAGCATGTATACTATCTATGGTGAAACAGATCACCAGCCCAGGTGGGATGCACGAGACTAGTGCTCCGGCCTGGTGCACTGGGAAGACCCAGAGGAATCGGGTGGAGAGGGAGGTGGGAGGGGGGATAGGGACTGGGAATACATGTAAATCCATGGCTGATTCATATCAATGTATGACAAAACCCACTGGAAAAAAAAAATAATAATAATAAAAATTAAAACAAACAAACAAACAAAAAAAAAAACATGAAGAGCCTGAAAAGTAGTGAAAAATATGAAGAGCTTCAAAAGGTGTCAAAAATATGAGGAGCATGAAACGGTCTGAAAAATAGGAGAGGCATGAAGTGGTATTGAAAAACATGAAGAGCCTGAAAAGCTGTGAGATATATGAAGAGCTTCAAAACGTGTCAAAAATAGAAGTAGCTTGAAACGGTGTTCAAAAACATGAAGAGCCTGAATATGTGTTAAAAATATGAAGAGATTCAAAAGGAGTGAAAAATATGAGGAGCATGAAACGGTCTGAAAAGAGGAGGAGCATGAAGCGGGGTTCAAAAACATTAAGAGCCTGAAAAGGTGTGAAAATTAGGAAGAGCTTCAAAATGTGGAAAAAATATGAGGAGCTTGAAATGGTATGAAAAATCGGAAGAGCATGAAGCAGTGTTGAAAACATGAAGAGCCAGAAAATGTGTGAAATATATGAAGAGCTTCAAAAAGTGTCAAAAATATGAGGAGCATGAAACGGTCTGAAAAATAGGAGGAACATGAAGTGGTGTTGAAAAACATGAAGAGCCTGAAAAACTGTGAGATATATGAAGAGCTTCAAAACGTGTCAAAAATAGAAGTAGCTTGAAACGGTGTTCAAAAACATGAAGAGCCTGAATATGTGTTAAAAATATGAAGAGCTTCAAAAGGTGTGAAAAATATGAGGAGAATGAAACGGTCTGAAAAATAGGAGGAGCATGAAGCGTGTTCAAAAACATGAAGATCCTGAAAAGGTGTGAAAATTATGAAGAGCTTCAAAATTTCTCAAAAATATGAGGAGCATGAAACACTCTGATAAATAGGAGGAGCATGAAGCGGAGTTGAAAAACATGAAGAGTCTGAGAAGGTGTGAAAAATATGAAGAGCTTCAAAAGGTGTCAAAAATATGAGGAGCATGAAACAGTCTGATATATAGGAAGAGCATGAAGCGGAGTTGAAAAAGATGAAGAGCTTGAGAAGGTGTGAAAAATATGAAGAGCTTCAAAGGGTGTCAAAAATATGAGGAGCATTAAACGGTCTGAAATATAGGAGGACCATGATGTGGTGTTGTTAACCATGAAGAGCCTGAAAAGGTGTGAAAAATACGAAGAGCTTAAAAATGTGTGAAAAATATGAGGAGCATGAAACGGTCTGAAAAAGAGGAGGAGCATGAAGCGGTGTTCAAAAATATGAAGAGCCTGAAAAGGTGTGAGAAATATGAAGAGCTACAAAAGGTGTCAAAAATATGAGGAGCATGAAGCGGTCTGAAAAATAGGAGGCGCATGAAGCGTGTTCAAAAACATGAAGATCCTGAAAAGGTGTGAAAAATATGAAGAACTTCAAAAGGTGTGAAAAAAAAGAGGAGCATGAAACGGTCTGAAAAATAAGACGAGCATGAAGTGGTGTTCAAAACATGGATAGCCTGAAAATGTGTGAAAAATATGAAGAGCTTCAAAAGGTGTCAAAAATATGAGGAGCATGAAACGGTCTGAAAAATAGGAGGAGCAGGAAGTGGTGTTGAAAATCATGAAGAGCCTTAAAAGGTGTGAAATATATGAAGAGCTTCAAAAGGTGTCAAAAATATGAGGAACATGAAACGGTCTGAAAATAGGAGGAGCACGAAACGGTCTGAAAAAAAGGTGGAGCATGAAACGGTGTGGAAAAATATGAAGAGCCTGAAAAAGTGTGAAAAATAGGAAGAGTTTCAAAAAGTGTCAAAAATATGAGGAGCATGAAACGGTCTGTAAAATAGGAGAAGCAGGAAGCGATGTTCAAAAACATGGAGAACCTGAAAATCTGTGAAAAATATGAAGAGCTTCAAAAGATGTAAAAAATATGAGGAGCATGAAACGGTCTGAAAAATAGGAGGAGCATGAAGCGGTGTTCAAAAACATGGAGAACCTGAAAAGGTGTGAAAAATATGAAGAGCTTCCAAAGGTGTCAAAAATATGAGGAGCATGAAACGGTCTGAAAAATAGGAGGAGCATGAAACACTCTGAAAAATAGGAGGTGCATGAAACGCTGTGGAAAAACATGGAGAGCCTGAAAAGGTGTGAAAAATATGAAGAGCTTCAAAAGGTGTGAAAACTATGAAGAGCTTCAAAAGGTGTCAAAATTATGAGGAGCATGAAACGGTCTGAAATATAGGAGGAGCATGAAGCGGTGTTCAAAAACATGGAGAACCTGAAAAATATGAAGAGCTTCAAAAGGTTTCAAAAATATGAGGAGCATCAAACTGTCTGAAAAATAGGAAGAGCATGAAGCCGTGTTGAAAAACATGAAGAGCCTTAAAAGGTGTTAAATATATGAAGAGCTTCAAAAGGTGTGAAAAATATGAGGAGCATGAAACCGTCTGAAAAATAGGATGATCATGAAGCGGTGTTTAAAACATGAAGAGTCTGAAAAGGTGTGAGAAATATGAAGAGCTTCAAAAGGTGTCAAAAATATGAGGAGCATGAAACGGTCTGAAAAATAGGAGGAGCATGAAGTGGTGTTCAGAAACATGAAGAGCCTGAAAAGTTGTGAAAAATGTGAAGAGCTTCAAAAGGTGTCAAAAATATGAGGAGCAGGAAAGGGTCTGAAATATAAGAGCAGCATAAAGCTGTGTTAAAAAACATGAAGAGCCTGAAAATTTGTGAAAAAAATGAAGAGCTTCAAAAGATGTCAAAAATATGAGGAGCATGAAACGGTCTGAAAAATAGGAGGAACATGAAATGGTATTCAAAAACAAGAAGAGCCTGAAAACGTGTGAAAAATATGAAGAGCCTGAAAAGGTGTGAAAATTATGAAGAGCTTCAAAAGGTGCCAAAAATATGAGGAAAATGAAACGGTCTGAAAAATAGGAGGCTCATGAAACGGGGTTGAAAAACATGAAAAGCCTGAAAACGTGTCAAAAATATGAAGAGCTTCAGGCTGGCGGGTAAAGCTGGGAGGTCCCGGTCGGGGGTGCCGGTTGGAGATATGATTGCAATGTGGGCCTTAGGATTTGAGCCAAAGAAAGAAGAAATTAAAAAGATGATAGCTGAAAATGACAAAGAAGGAATTGGCACGATTAATTTTGAAGAATTTTTTGCCATAATGAGTGTAAAAATGAGTGAAAAGGATGAAAAAGAAGAAATATTGAAGGCTTTCAAACTATTTGATGATGATGATACAGGAAGTATATCATTGAACAATATCAAGAGGGTTGCTAAGGAGCTAGGGGAAAATTTAACAGATGATGAACTTCAGGAAATGCTTGATGAGGCTGATCATGATGGGGATGGAGAAATAAAGAAGGAAGAATTTTTGAAAATGATGCAAAAGACCACTCTTTATTAACACTGTCTTTTGTGCCTTTTGGAAAGTTGTTAACAAGTTTGTATTTGCTATAAGTTCCATAATAGCTGAATATATTCATTTTCAGTGTTTAAGTTTATATACATAAACTGGTCTCTTGATGTCTAATCCATGTGAGAAGTTACATGTTGCTACCAATATATTGTTAAATCTATAACATCAAGAAATAAAATGTAGTGACTTTCTTAAACTATGAATCTGAAGAACAGTATTAATTACAAGTGCTATTTTTAGAGCCCCAGGTTCTAAAACTTAGATTTTTTATTTAACTTATGGAAATTGGCCCCAAATCATAAGCCAGCCATCACTTTCCCTATGATTTTGCTTTTGTGCAACTCTAAAAATGAATATTTGCTTTTTAACTGATTATTCAGATATGTAACGTCTTAAATAAAACTGGCAGCATCAAAAGGTGTGAAAAATATGAAGAGCTTCCAAAGGTGTGAAAAATATGAGGAGCATGAAATGGTCGGAAAAATAGGAGGATCATGAAGCGGTGTTGAAAAACATGGACAGCCTGAAAACGTGTGAAAAATATGAAGAGCTTCAAAAGGTGTCAAAAATGAGAACAGCATGAAACGGTCTGAAAAATAGGAGGATCATCAAGTGGTGTTGAAAAACATGAAGAGCCTGAAAAGTTGTGAAATATATGAAGAACTTCAAAAGGTGTCAAAAATATGAGGAGCATGAAATGGTCGGAAAAATAGGAGGATCATGAAGCGATGTTCAAATACTTCGACAGCCTGAAAAGATGTGAAAAATATGAAGAGCTTCAAAAGGTGTCAAAAATATGACGAGCATGAAACCGTCTGAAAAATACGAGGAGCATGAATCGGTGTTTAAAACACGAACAGTCTGAAAAGGTGTGAAAAATATTAAGAGCTGCAAAAGGTGTCAAAAATATGAGGAGCATGAAACAATCTGAAAAATAGGAGGAGTATGAAGTGGTGTTCAAAAACATGAAGAGACTGAAAACGTGTGAAAATCATGAAGAGCCTGAAAACGTGTGAGAAATATGAAGAGCTTCAAAAGGTGTGAAAAATATGAGGAGCATGAAATGGTCTGAAAAATAGGAGTTTCATGAAGCGGTGTTGAAAAGCATGAAGAGCCTGAAAAGGTGTGAAAAATATGAAGAGCTTCAAAAGGTGTCAAACATATGAGGAGCAGGAAACGGTCTGAAATATAAGACAAGCATAAAACGGTGTTAAAAAACATAAAGAACCTGAAAAGGTGTGAAAAATATGAAGAGCATCAAAAGGTGTCAAAAATATGAGGAGCATGAAACGGTCTGAAAAATAGGAGGAGCATGATGTGGTGTTGAAAAACATGAAGAACTTGAAAAGGTGTGAAAAATATGAAGAGCTTCAAAAGGTGTGAAATATATGAGGAACATTAAACGGTCTGAAAAACAGGAGGATCATGAAACGGTGCTGAAAAACATGAAGAGACTGAAAACGTGTGAAAAATATTAAGAGCTTCAAAAGGTGTCAAATATATGAGGAGCATGAAACGGTCTAAAAAATAGGAGGAGCATGAAGTGGTGTTGAAAAACATGAAGAGACTGAAAACGTGTGAAAAATATTAAGAGCTTCAAAAGTTGTCAAATATATGAGGAGCATGAAACGTTTTGAAAAATAGGAGGAGTATGAAGTGGTGTTCAAGAACATGAAGAGACTGAATCGTGTGAAAAACATGAAGAGCCTGAAAAGGTGTGAAAAATATGAAGAGCTTCAAAAGGTGTGAAAAATATGAGGAGCATGAAATGGTCTGAAAAATAGGAGGATCATGAAGCGGTGTTGAAAAACATGAAGAGCCTGAAAAGTTGTGAAAAATATGAAGAGCTTCAAAAGGTGTAAAAAATATGAGGAGTAGGAAACGGTCTGAAATATAAGAGCAGCATAAAACGGTGTTAAAAGACATGAAGAGCCTGAAAAGGTGTGAAAAATATGAAGAGCTTCAAAAGGTGTGAAAAATATGAGGAGCATGAAATGGTCTGAAAAATAGGAGGATCATGAAGCAGTGTTGAGAAACATGAAGAGCCTGAAAAGGTGTGAAAAATATGAAGAGCTTCAAAAGGTGTCAAAAATATGAGGAGCAGGAAAGGGTCTGAAATATAAGAGCAGCATAAAGCTGTGTTAAAAAACATGAAGAGCCTGAAAAGGTGTGAAAAATATGAAGAGCTTCAATGGGTGTGAAATACATGAGGAGCATGAAACGGTCTGAAAAATAGGAGGAGCATGAAGCTGGGCTCAAAAACATGAAGAGCCTGAAAAGTTGTGAAAAAAATGAAGAGCTTCAAAAGATGTCAAAAATATGAGGAGCATGAAACGGTCTGAAAAATAGGAGGAACATGAAATGGTATTCAAAAACAAGAAGAGCCTGAAAACGTGTGAAAAACATGAAGAGCCTGAAAAGGTGTGAAAATTATGAAGAGCTTCAAAAGGTGCCAAAAATATGAGGAAAATGAAACGGTCTGAAAAATAGGAGGCCCATGAAACGGTGTTGAAAAACATGAAAAGCCTGAAAACGTGTCAAAAATATGAAGAGTTTCAGGCTGGCGGGTAAAGCTGGGAGGTCCCGGTCGGGGGTGCCGGTTGGAGACATGATTGCAATGTGGGCCTTAGGATTTGAGCCAAAGAAAGAAGAAATTAAAAAGATGATAGCTGAAACTGACAAAGAAGGAATTGGCACCATGAATTTTGAAGAATTTTTTGCCATAATGAGTGTAAAAATGAGTGAAAAGGATGAAAAAGAAGAAATATTGAAGGCTTTCAAACTATTTGATGATGATGATACAGGAAGTATATCATTGAACAATATCAAGAGGGTTGCTAAGGAGCTAGGGGAAAATTTAACAGATGATGAACTTCAGGAAATGCTTGATGAGGCTGATCATGATGGGGATGGAGAAATAAACAAGGAAGAATTTTTGAAAATGATGCAAAAGACCACTCATTATTAACACTGTCCTTTGTGCCTTTTGGAAAGTTGTTAACAAGTTTGTATTTGCTATAAGTTCCATAATAGCTGAATATATTCATTTTCAGTGTTTAAGTTTATATGAGGAGCATGAAACGGTCTGAAACATCGGAGGATCATGAAGCGGTGTTGAAAAACATGAAAAGTTTGAAAAGGTGTGAAAAATTTGAAGAGCTTCAAAAGGTGTCAAAAATATGAGGAGCATGAAACGGTCTGAAAACAGGAGGAGCATGAAGTGGTGTTCAAAAACTTGAAGAGCCTGAAAAGGTGTGAAAAATATGAAGAGCTTCAAAAGGTGTCAAAAATATGAGGAATATGAAACGGTCTGAAAAAAAAGAGGAGAATGAAACGGTCTGAAAAATAGGAGGAGCAGGAAGCGGTTTTCAAAAATATGAAGAGCTTCAAAAGGTGTCAACAATATGAGGAGCATGAAACGGTCTGAAAAATAGAAGGAGCATGAAACGGTGTTCAAAAACCTGAAGAGCCTGAAAAGGTTTGCAAAATATAAAGAGCTTCAAAAGGGTGTGAAATGCATGAGGAGCATTAAACGGTCTGAAAAATAGGAGCATGAAGCGATGTTGAAAAACATGAAGAGCCTGAAAAGTGTGAAAAATATGAAGAGCTTCAAAAGGTGTCAAAAATATGAGGAACATGAATCGGTTTGAAAAATAGGAGGAGCATGAAACGGTCTGAAAAAAAAGAGGAGCATGAAACGGTGTGGAAATCATGAAGAGCCTGAAAAGGTGTGAAAAATAGGAAGAGCTTCAAAAGGTGTCAAAAATATGAGGAGCATGAAACGGTCTGAAAAATAGGAGGAGCAGGAAGCAGTTTTCAAAAATATGAAGAGCCTGAAAATGTGTGAAAAATATGAAGAGCTTCAAAAGGTGTCAAAAATATGAGGAGCATGAAACGGTCTGAAAAATAGGAGGAGAATGAAGTGGTGTTCAAATACATGGAGAACGTGAAAAGGTGTGAAAAATATGAAGAGCCTCAAAACGTGTCAAAAATATTAGGAGCATGAAACGGTTTGAAAAATAGGAGGAGCATAAATCGGTGTTGAAAAACATGAAGAGCCTGAAAACGTGTGAAAAATATGAAGAGCTTCAAAAGCTGTGAGAAATACGAAGAGCTTCAAAAGGTGTCAAAAATGAGAAGAGCATGAAACGGTCTGAAAAATAGGAGGAGCATGAAGTGGTGTTGAAAAACATGAAGAGCCTGAAAAGGTGTGAAATATATGAAGAGCTTCAAAAGGTGTCAAAAATATGAGGAGCATGAAACGGTCTGAAAAATAGAGGAGCAAGAAACGTTGTGGAAAAACATGGAAAGCCTGAAAAGGTGTGAAAAATAGGAAGAGTTTCAAACGGTGTGAAAAATATGAAGAGCTTCAAAAGGTGTCAAAAATATGAGGAGCATGAAGTGGTGTTCAAAAACATGAAGAGACTGAAAACGTGTGAAAAACATGAAGAGCCTGAAAAGGTGTGAAAAATATGAAGAGCTTCAAAAGGTGTGAAAAATATGAGGAGCATCAAATGGTCTGAAAAATAGGAGGATCATGAAGCGGTGTTAAAAAACATGAAGAGCCTGAAATGGTGTGAAAAATATGAAGAGCTTCAAAAAGCGTCAAAAATATGAGGAGCAGGAAACGGTCTGAAATATAAGAGCAGCATAAAACGGTTTTAAAAAACATGAAGAGCCTGAAAAGGTGTGAAAAATATGAAGAGCTTCAAAGGGTGTGAAATACATGAGGAGCATGAAACGGTCTGAAAAATATGAGGAGCATGAAGCTGGGCTCAAAAACATGATGAGCCTGAAAAGGTGTGAAAAATATGAAGAGCTTCAAAAGGTGTCAAAAATATGAGGAACATGAAACGGTCTGAAAAATAGGAGGAGCATGAAACGGCGTTCAAAAACAAGAAGAGCCTGAAAACGTGTGAAAAACATGAAGAGCCTGAAAAGGTGTGAAAATTATGAAGAGCTTCAAAAGATGTCAAAAATATGAGGAGCATGAAACAGTCTGAAAAATAGGAGGATCATGAAGCGGTGTTAAAAAACATGAAGAGCCTGAAACGGTGTGAAAAATATGAAGAGCTTCAAAAGGCGTCAAAAATATGAGGAGCAGGAATCGGTCTGAAATATAAGAGCAGCATAAAACGGTGTTAAAAATCATGAAGAGCCTGAAAAGGTGTGAAAAACATGAAGAGCCTGAAAAGGTGTCAAAAATATGAAGAGCTTCAGGCTGGCGTGTAAAGCTGGGAGGTCCCGGCCGGGGGCGCCGTTTGGAGACATGATTGCAATGTGGGCCTTAGGATTTGAGCCAAAGAAAGAAGAAATTAAAAAGATGATAGCTGAAACTGACAAAGAAGGAATTGGCACGATTAATTTTGAAGAATTTTTTGCCGTAATGAGTGTAAAAATGAGTGAAAAGGATGAAAAAGAAGAAATATTGAAGGCTTTCAAACTATTTGATGATGATGATACAGGAAGTATATCATTGAACAATATCAAGAGGGTTGCTAAGGAGCTAGGGGAAAATTTAACAGATGATGAACTTCAGGAAATGCTTGATGAGGCTGATCATGATGGGGATGGAGAAATAAACAAGGAAGAATTTTTGAAAATGATGCAAAAGACCACTCTTTATTAACACTGTCTTTTGTGCCTTTTGGAAAGTTGTTAACAAGTTTGTATTTAGTATAAGTTCCATAATAGCTGAATATATTCATTTTCAGTGTTTAAGTTTATATACATAAACTGGTCTCTTGATGTCTAATACATGTGAGAAGTTACATGTTGCTACCAATATGTTGTTAAATCTATAACATCAAGAAATAAAATGTAGTGACTTTCTTAAACTATGAATCTGAAGAACAGTATTAATTACAAGTGCTATTTTTAGAGCCCCAGGTTCTAAAACTTAGATTTTTTATTTAACTTATAGTAATTAGCTCCAAATCATAAGCCATCCATCACTTTCCCTATGATTTTCCTTTTGTGCAACTCTAAAAATGAATATTTGCTTTTTAACAGATTATTCAGATATGTAAAGTCTTAAATAAAACTGGCAGCATCAAAAGGTGTGAAAAATATGAAGACCTTCAAAAGGTGTCAAAAATGAGATGAGCATGAAACTGTCTGAAAAATAGGAGGAGCAGGAAAAGGTGTTCAAAAACAAGAGGAGCCTGAAAAGTTGTGAAATACATGAAGAGCTTCAAAAGGTGTGAAAAATATGAGGAGCATGAAACGGTCTGAAAAATAGGAGGAGCATGAAGTGGTGTTGAAAAACATGAAGAGCTTGAAAAGGTGTGAAAAATATGAAGAGCTTCAAACGGTGTGAAAAATATGAGGAGCATGAAACGGTCTGAAAATTAGGAGGAGCATGAAGTGTTGTTGAAAAACATGAAGAGTCTGAAAAGGTTTGAAAAATTTGAAGACCTTCAAAACGTGTCAAAAATATGAGGAGCATGAAACGGTCTGAAATATTGTAGGAGCATGAAACGTTGTTCACAACATAAAGAGCCTGAAAAGGTGTTAAAAATATGAAGAGCTTCAAAAGTTGTGAAATACATGAGGAGCATGAAACGGTCTGAAAAATAGGAGGAGCATGAAGCGTTGTTCAAAAACATGAAGAGCTTCAAAATGTGTGAAAAATATGTAGAGCTTCAAAAGGTGTCAAAAATGAGATGAGCATGAAACGGTCTGAGAAATAGGAGGAGCATGTAGTTGTGTTGAAAAACATGAAGAGCCTGAAGAGGTGTGAAATATATGAAGAGCTTTAAAAGGTGTCAAAAATATGAGGAGCATGAAACGGTCTAAAAAATAGGAAGAGCATGAAGCGGTGTTGAAAAACATGAAGAGCCTGAAATGGTGTGAAAAATATGAAGAGCTTCAAAAGGTGTCAAAAATATGAAGAGAATTAAACGTTCTGAAAAATAGGAGGAGAATGAAGCTGTGTTCAAAAACATGAAGATCCTGAAAAGGTGTGAACAATATGAAGAGCTTCAGAAATTGTCAAAAATATAAGGAGCATGAAACGGTCCGAAAAATAGGAAGAGCATGAAACGGTGTTCAGAAAGATGAAGAGCCTAAAAGGTATGAAAAATATGAAGAGCTTCACAAAGTGTGAAATACATGAGGAGCATGAATCGGTCTGAAAAATAGGAGGAGCATGAAGCGGTGTTGGAAAACATGAAGAGCCTGAAAACGTGTGAAAAATATGAAGAGCTTCAAAAAGTGTCAAAAATATGAGGAGCATGGAAGGGTTTGAAAACTAGGAGAAGCATGAAGCGGTGTTGAAATTCATGAAGAGCCTGAAAACATGTGAAATATATGAAGAGCATCCAAAGTTGTCAAAAATATGAGGAGCATGAAACGGTCTGAAAAAATAGGAGGAGCATGAAGCGGTGTTGAAAAACATGAAGAGCCTGAAAATGTGTTAAAAATATGAAGAGCTTCAAAAGGTGTCAACAATAAGAGGAGCATGAAAGGTCTGAAAATTAGGAGGAGCATGAAGCGGTGTTGAAAAACATGAAGAGCCTGAAAAGGTGTGAAAAATATGAAGAGCTTCAAAAGTTGTGAAATACATGAGGAGCATGAAACGGTCTGAAAAATAGGAGGAGCATGAAGCGGTGTTTAAAACATGAAGGGTCTGAAAAGGTGTGAAAAACATGAAGAGCTCAAAAGTTGTCAAAAATATGAGGAGCATGAAACAGTCTGAAAAATAGGAGGAGCATGAGGTGCTGTTGAAAAACATGAAGAGACTGAAAACGTGTGAAAAACATGAAGCGCCTGAAAAGCTGTGAAAAATATGAAGAGCTTCAAAAGGTGTGAAAAATATGAGGAGCAGGAAATGGTCTGAAAAATAGGAGGATCATGAAGCGGTGTTGAAAAACATGAAGACCCTGAAAATTTGTGAAAAATATGAAGAGCTTCAAAAGGTGTCAAAAATATGAGGAGCAGGAAACGGTCTGAAATATAAGAGCAGCATAAAACGGTGTTAAAAAACATGAAGAGCCTGAAAAGCTGTGAAAAATATGAAGAGCTTCAAAAGGAGTCAAAAATATGAGGAGCATGAAAAGGTCTGAAAAATAGGAGGAGCCTGAAACGGTGTTCAAAAACCTGAAGAGCCTGAAAAGGTGTGAAAAATATAAAGAGCTCGAAAAGGTGGGAAATGCATGAGGAGAATTAAACAGTCTGAAAAATAGGAGGAGCATGAAGCGATGTTGAAAAACATGAAGAGCCTGAAAAGTGTGAAAAATATGAAGAGCTTCAAAATATGTCAAAAATATGAGGAGCATGAAACGGTTTGAAAAATAGGAGGAGCATGAATCGGTCTGAAGAAAAGGAGGAGCATGAAACGGTGTGGAAAACATAAAGAGCCTGAAAAGTTGTGAAAAATAGGAAGAGCTTCAAAATATGTCAAAAATATGAGGAGCATGAAACGGTCTGAAAAATAGGAGGAGCATGAAATGGTGTTGAAAAACATGAAGAGACTGAAAAGTTGTGAAAATATGAAGAGCTACAAAAGGTGTGAAAAATATGAGGAGCATTAAACGGTCTGAAAAATAGGAGTAGCATGAAACGCTGTTCAAAAAACTGAAGAGCTTGTCAAGTTGTGAAAAATATGAAGAGCTTCAAAAGGTGTGAAAAATATGAGGAGCATGAAATGGTCTGAAAAATAGGAGGATCATGAAGCGGTGTTGAAAAACATGAAGAGCCTGAAAAGTTGTGAAAAATATGAAGAGCATCAAAAGGTGTCAAAAATATGAGGAGCAGGAAACGGTCTAAAATATAAGAGCAGTATAAAACGGTGTTAAAAAACATGAAGAGCCTGAAAGGTGTTAAAAATATGAAGAGCTTCAAAAGGTGTGAAAAATATGAGGAGCATGAAACGGTCTGAAAAAAGGAGGAGCATGAAAAGTTGTTGAAAAACATGAAGAGCCTGAAAAGGTGTGAAAAATATGAAGAGCTTCTAAAGGTGTGAAATACATGAGGAGCATGAAACGGTCTGAAAAACAGGAGGAGCATGAAGCGTTGATGAAAAACATGAAGAGTCTGAAAAGGTGTGAAAAATTTGAAGAGCTTCAAAAGGTGTCAAAAATATGAGGAGCATGAAACGGTCTGAAATACAAGAGCAGCATAAAACTGTGTTAAAAACATGAAGAGCCTGAAAAGGTGTGAAAAATATGAAGAGATTCAAAGGGTGTGAAATACATGAGGAGCATGAAACGGTCTGAAAAATATGAGGAGCATGAAGCTGGGCTCAAAAACATGAAGAGCCTGAAAAGGTGTGAAAAATATGAAGAGCTTCAAAAGGTGTCAAAAATATGAGGAGCAGGAAATGGTCTGAAACATAAGAGCAGCATAAAACGGAGTTAAAAAACAGGAAGAGCCTGAAAAGGTGTGAAAAATATGAAGAATTTCAAAAGGTGTGAAAAATATGAGGAGCAGGAAATGGTCTGAAAAATAGGAGGATCATGAAACGGTGTTGAAAAACATGAAGAGCCTGAAAACATGTGAAAATTATGAAGAGCTTCAAAAGGTGTCAAAAATATGAGGAGCAGGAAACCGTCTGAAAAATAGGAGGCTCATGAAACGGTGTTGACAAACATGAAAAGCCTGAAAACGTGTCAAAAATATGAAGAGCTTCAGGCTGGTGGGTAAAGCTGGGAGGTCCCGGCCGGGGGCGCCGGTTGGAGACATGATTGCAATGTGGACCTTAGGATTTGAGCCAAAGAAAGAAGTAATTAAAAAGATGATAGCTGAAACTGACAAAGAAGGAATTGGCACCATGAATTTTGAAGAATTTTTTGCCATAATGAGTGTAAAAATGAGTGAAAAGGATGAAAAAGAAGAAATATTGAAGGCTTTCAAACTATTTGATGATGATGATACAGGAAGTATATCATTGAACAATATCAAGAGGGTTGCTAAGGAGCTAGGGGAAAACTTAACAGATGATGAACTTCAGGAAATGCTTGATGAGGCTGATCATGATGGGGATGGAGAAATAAAGAAGGAAGAATTTTTGAAAATGATGCAAAAGACCACTCTTTATTAACACTGTCTTTTGTGCCTTATGGAAAGTTGTTAACAAGTTTTTTATTTGCTATAAGTTCCATAATAGCTGAATATATTCATTTTCAGTGTTTAAGTTTATATACATAAACTGGTCTCTTGATGTCTAATCCATGAGAGAAGTTATATGTTGCCACCAATATATTGTTAAATCTATAACATCAAGAAATAAAATGTAGTGTCTTCCTTAAACTATGAATCTGAACAACAGTATTAATTACAAGTGCTATTTTTAGAGCCCCAGGTTCTAAAACTTAGATTTTTTATTTAACTTATGGAAATTGGCCCCAAATCATAAGCCAGCCATCACTTTCCCTATTATTTTCCTTTTGTGTAACTCTAAAAATGAATATTTGCTTTTTAACTGATTATTCAGATATGTAAAGTCTTAAATAAAACTGGCAGCATCAAAAGGTGTGAAAAATATGAAGACCTTCAAAAGGTGTCAAAAATGAGATGAGCATGAAACTGTCTGAAAAATAGGAGGAGCATGAAACGGTCTGAAAAATAGGTGGAGAATGAAGTGGTGTTGAAAAACATGAAGAGCTTGAAAAGGTGTGAAAAATATGAAGAGCTTCAAAGGGTGTGAAATACATGAGGAGCATGAAACGGTCTGAAAAATAGGAGGAGCATGAAGCTGGGCTCAAAAACATGAAGAGCTTGAAAAGCTGTGAAAAATATGAAGATCTTCAAAAGGTGTCAAAAATATGAGGAGCATGAAACGGTCTGAAAAATAGGAGGAGCATGAAACGGTGTTCAAAAACAAGAAGAGCCTGAAAACGTGTGAAAAACATGAAGAGCCTGAAAAGGTGTGAAAAATATGAAGAGCTTCAAAAGGTGTGAAAAATATGAGGAGCATGAAATGGTCTGAAAAATAGGAGGATCATGAAGCGGTGTTGAAAACCATGAAGAGCCTGAAAAGTTGTGAAAAATATGAAGAGCTTCAAAAGGTGTCAAAAATATGAGGAGCAGGAAACGGTCTGAAATATAAGAGCAGCATAAAACTGTGTTAGAAAACAAGAAGAGCCTGAAAAGGTGTGAAAAATATTAAGATCTTCAAAGGGTGTGAAATACATGAGGAGCATGAAACGGTCTGAAAAATATGAGGAGCATGAAGCTGGGCTCAAAAACATGAAGAGCCTGAAAAGGTGTGAAAAATATGAAGATCTTCAAAAGGTGTCAAAAATATGAGGAGCATGAAACGGTCTGAAAAATAGGAGGAGCATGAAACAGTGTTCAAAAACAAGAAGAGCCTGAAAACGTGTGAAAAACATGAAGAGCCTGAAAACGAGTGAAAAACATGAAGAACCTGAAAAGGTGTGAAAAATATGAAGAGCTTCAAAAGGTGTGAAAAATATGAGGAGCATGAAATGGTCTGAAAAATAGGAGGATCATGAAGCGGTGTGGAAAACCATGAAGAGCCTGAAAAGGTGTGAAAAATATGAAGAGCGTCAAAAGGTGTCAAAAATTTGAGGAGCAGGAAATGGTCTGAAATATAAGAGCAGCATAAAACTGTGTTAGAAAACAAGAAGAGCCTGAAAAGGTGTGAAAAATATTAAGATCTTCAAAGGGTGTGAAATACATGAGGAGCATGAAACGGTCTGAAAAATATGAGGAGCATGAAGCTGGGCTCAAAAACATGAAGAGACTGAAAAGGTGTGAAAAATATGAAGATCTTCAAAAGGTGTCAAAAATATGAGGAGCATGAAACGGTCTGAAAAATAGGAGGAGCATGAAACAGTGTTCAAAAACAAGAAGAGCCTGAAAACGTGTGAAAAACATGAAGAGCCTGAAAAGGTGTGAAAATTATGAAGAGCTTCAACAGGTGTCAAAAATATGAGGAGCATGAAACGGACTGAAAAATAGGAGGCTCATGAAACGTTGTTGAAAAACATGAAAAGCCTGAAAACGTGTCACAAATATGAAGAGCTTCAGGCTGGCGTGTAAAGCTGGGAGGTCCTGGCCGGGGGCGCCGGTTGGAGACATGATTGCAATGTGGGCCTTAGGATTTGAGCCAAAGAAAGAAGAAATTAAAAAGATGATAGGTGAAACTGACAAAGAAGGAATTGGCACCATGAATTTTGAAGAATTTTTTGCCATAATGATTTAAAAATGAGTGAAAAGGATGAAAAAGGAGAAATATTGAAGGCTTTCAAACTATTTGATGATGATGATGATACAGGAAGTATATCATTGAACAATATCAAGAGGGTTGCTAAGGAGCTAGGGGAAAATTTAACAGATGATGAACTTCAGGAAATGCTTGATGAGGCTGATCATGATGGGGATGGAGAAATAAACAAGGAAGAATTTTTGAAAATGATGCAAAAGACCACTCTTTATTAACACTGTCTTTTGTGCCTTTTGGAAAGTTGTTAACTAGTTTGTATTTAGTATAAGTTCCATAATAGCTGAATATATTCATTTTCAGTGTTTAAGTTTATATACATAAACTGGTCTCTTGATGTCTAATCCATGTGAGAAGTTACATGTTGCTACCAATATGTTGTTAAATCTATAACATCAAGAAATAAAATGTAGTGACTTCCATAAACTATGAATCTGAAGATCAGTATTAACTACAAGTGCTATTTTTAGAGCCCCAGGTTCTAAAACTTAAATTTTATATTTAACTTATGGAAATTGGCCCGAAATCATAAGCCAGCCATCACTTTCCCTATTATTTTCCTTTTGTGCAACTCTAAAAATGAATATTTGCTTTTTAACTGATTATTCAGATATGTAAAGTCTTAAATAAAACTGGCAGCATCAAAAGGTGTGAAAAATATGAAGACCTTCAAAAGGTGTCAAAAATGAGATGAGCATGAAACTGTCTGAAAAATAGAAGGAGCATGAAACGGTGTTCAAAAATATGAAGAGCCTGAAAAGGTGTGAAATACATGAAGAACTTCAAAAGGTGTGAAAAATATGAGGAGCAGGAAATGGTCTGAAAAATAGGAGGATCATGAAGCGGTGTTGAAAAATATGAAGAGCTTGAAAAGGTGTGAAAAATATGAAGAGCTTCAAAAGGTGTCAAAAATATGAGGAGCATGAAACCGTCTGAAAAATAGGAGGCTCATGAAACGGTGTTGACAAACATGAAAAGCCTGAAAACGTGTCAAAAATATGAAGAGCTTCAGGCTGGTGGGTAAAGCTGGGAGGTTCCGGCCGGGGGCGCCGGTTGGAGACATGATTGCAATGTGGGCCTTAGGATTTGAGCCAAAGAAAGAAGGAATTAAAAAGATAATAGCTGAAACTGACAAAGAAGGAATTGGCACCATGAATTTTGAAGAATTTTTTGCCATAATGAGTGTAAAAATGAGTGAAAAGGATGAAAAAGAAGAAATATTGAAGGCTTTCAAACTATTTGATGATGATGATGATACAGGAAGTATATCATTGAACAATATCAAGAGGGTTGCTAAGGAGCTAGGGGAAAACTTAACAGATGATGAACTTCAGGAAATGCTTGATGAGGCTGATCATGATGGGGATGGAGAAATAAACAAGGAAGAATTTTTGAAAATGATGCAAAAGACCACTCTTTATTAACACTGTCTTTTGTGCCTTATGGAAAGTTGTTAACAAGTTTTTTATTTGCTATAAGTTCCATAATAGCTGAATATATTCATTTTCAGTGTTTAAGTTTATATACATAAACTGGTCTCTTGATGTCTAATCCATGAGAGAAATTATATGTTGCCACCAATATATTGTTAAATCTATAACATCAAGAAATAAAATGTAGTGTCTTCCTTAAACTATGAATCTGAAGAACAGTATTAATTACAAGTGCTATTTTTAGAGCCCCAGGTTCTAAAACTTAGATTTTATATTTAACTTATGGAAATTGGCCCCAAATCATAAGCCAGCCATCACTTTCCCTATTATTTTCCTTTTGTGTAACTCTAAAAATGAATATTTGCTTTTTAACTGATTATTCAGATATGTAAAGTCTTAAATAAAACTGGCAGCATCAAAAGGTGTGAAAAATATGAAGACCTTCAAAAGGTGTCAAAAATGAGATGAGCATGAAACTGTCTGAAAAATAGGAGGAGCATGAAACGGTCTGAAAAATAGGTGGAGAATGAAGTGGTGTTGAAAAACATGAAGAGCTTGAAAAGGTGTGAAAAATATGAAGAGCTTCAAAGGGTGTGAAATACATGAGGAGCATGAAACGGTCTGAAAAATATGAGGAGCATGAAGCTGGGCTCAAAAACATGAAGAGCTTGAAAAGGTGTGAAAAATATGAAGATCTTCAAAAGGTGTCAAAAATATGAGGAGCATGAAACGGTCTGAAAAATAGGAGGAGCATGAAACAGTGTTCAAAAACAAGAAGAGCCTGAAAACGTGTGAAAAACATGAAGAGCCTGAAAACGTGTGAAAAACATGAAGAGCCTGAAAAGGTGTGAAAAATATGAAGAGCTTCAAAAGGTGTGAAAAATATGAGGAGCATGAAATGGTCTGAAAAATAGGAGGATCATGAAGCGGTGTTGAAAACCATGAAGAGCCTGAAAAGGTGTGAAAAATATGAAGAGCGTCAAAAGGTGTCAAAAATATGAGGAGCAGGAAACGGTCTGAAATATAAGAGCAGCATAAAACTGTGTTAGAAAACAAGAAGAGCCTGAAAAGGTGTGAAAAATATTAAGATCTTCAAAGGGTGTGAAATACATGAGGAGCATGAAACGGTCTGAAAAATATGAGGAGCATGAAGCTGGGCTCAAAAACATGAAGAGCCTGAAAAGGTGTGAAAAATATGAAGATCTTCAAAAGGTGTCAAAAATATGAGGAGCATGAAACGGTCTGAAAAATAGGAGGAGCATGAAACAGTGTTCAAAAACAAGAAGAGCCTGAAAACGTGTGAAAAACATGAAGAGGCTGAAAAGGTGTGAAAAATATGAAGAGCTTCAAAAGGTGTGAAAAATATGAGGAGCATGAAATGGTCTGAAAAATAGGAGGATCATGAAGCGGTGTTGAAAACCATGAAGAGCCTGAAAAGGTGTGAAAAATATGAAGAGCGTCAAAAGGTGTCAAAAATATGAGGAGCAGGAAACGGTCTGAAATATAAGAGCAGCATAAAACTGTGTTAGAAAACAAGAAGAGCCTGAAAAGGTGTGAAAAATATTAAGATCTTCAAAGGGTGTGAAATACATGAGGAGCATGAAACGGTCTGAAAAATATGAGGAGCATGAAGCTGGGCTCAAAAACATGAAGAGCCTGAAAAGGTGTGAAAAATATGAAGATCTTCAAAAGGTGTCAAAAATATGAGGAGCATGAAACGGTCTGAAAAATAGGAGGAGCATGAAACAGTGTTCAAAAACAAGAAGAGCCTGAAAACGTGTGAAAAACATGAAGAGGCTGAAAAGGTGTGAAAATTATGAAGAGCTTCAACAGGTGTCAAAAATATGAGGAGCATGAAACGGACTGAAAAATAGGAGGCTCATGAAACGTTGTTGAAAAACATGTAAAGCCTGAAAACGTGTCACAAATATTAAGCGCTTCAGGCTGGCGGGTAAAGCTGGGAGGTCCTGGCCGGGGGCGCCGGTTGGAGACATGATTGCAATGTGGGCCTTAGGATTTGAGCCAAAGAAAGAAGAAATTAAAAAGATGATAGCTGAAACTGACAAAGAAGGAATTGGCACCATGAATTTTGAAGAATTTTTTGCCATAATGATTTAAAAATGAGTGAAAAGGATGAAAAAGGAGAAATATTGAAGGCTTTCAAACTATTTGATGATGATGATGATACAGGAAGTATATCATTGAACAATATCAAGAGGGTTGCTAAGGAGCTAGGGGAAATTTTAACAGATGATGAACTTCAGGAAATGCTTGATGAGGCTGATCATGATGGGGATGGAGAAATAAACAAGGAAGAATTTTTGAAAATGATGCAAAAGACCACTCTTTATTAACACTGTCTTTTGTGCCTTTTGGAAAGTTGTTAACTAGTTTGTATTTAGTATAAGTTCCATAATAGCTGAATATATTCATTTTCAGTGTTTAAGTTTATATACATAAACTGGTCTCTTGATGTCTAATCCATGTGAGAAGTTACATGTTGCTACCAATATGTTGTTAAATCTATAACATCAAGAAATAAAATGTAGTGACTTCCATAAACTATGAATCTGAAGATCAGTATTAACTACAAGTGCTATTTTTAGAGCCCCAGGTTCTAAAACTTAAATTTTATATTTAACTTATGGAAATTGGCCCGAAATCATAAGCCAGCCATCACTTTCCCTATTATTTTCCTTTTGTGCAACTCTAAAAATGAATATTTGCTTTTTAACTGATTATTCAGATATGTAAAGTCTTAAATAAAACTGGCAGCATCAAAAGGTGTGAAAAATATGAAGACCTTCAAAAGGTGTCAAAAATGAGATGAGCATGAAACTGTCTGAAAAATAGGAGGAGCATGAAACGGTGTTCAAAAATATGAAGAGCCTGAAAAGGTGTGAAATACATGAAGAGCTTCAAAAGGTGTGAAAAATATGAGGAGCATGAAACGGTCTGAAAAATAGGTGGAGCATGAAGTGGTGTTGAAAAATATGAAGAGCTTGAAAAGGTGTGAAAAATATGAAGAGCTTCAAAAGGTGTCAAAAATATGAGGAGCATGAAACGGTCTGAAAAATAGGAGGAGAATGAAGCGGTGTTGAAAAACATGAAGAGACTGAAAACGTGTGAAAAATATGAAGAGCTTGAAAAGATGTGAAATACATGAGGAGCATTAAACGGTCTGAAAAATTGCAGGCGCATGAAGCGGTGTTGAAAAATATGAAGAGCCTGAAAAGGTGTGAAAAATATGAAGAGCTTCAAAAGGTGTCAAAAATGAGATGAGCATGAAACGGTCTGAAAAATAGGAGGAGCATGAAAAGGTGTTGAAAAACATGAAGAGCCTGAAAAGGTGTGAAAAATAAGAAGAGCTTGAAAAGATGTGAAATGCATGAGGAGCATTAAACGGTCTGAAAAATAGGAGGAGCATGAAACGGTGTTCAAAAACATGAAGTGCCTGAAAACGTGTGAAAAACATGAAGAGCCTGAAAAGGTGTGAAAATTATGAAGAGCTTCAAAAGGTTTAAAAAATAGGAGGAGCATGAAATGGTCTGAAAAATAGGAGGATCATGAAGCGGTGTTGAAAAACATGAAGAGCCTGAAAAGGTGTGAAAAATATGAAGAGCTTCAAAAGGTGTCAAAAATATGAGGAGCAGGAAACGGTCTGAAATATAAGAGCAGCATAAAACTGTGTTAAAAAACATGAAGAGCCTGAAAACGTGTGAAAAACATGAAGAGCATGAAAAGGTGTGAAAAATATGAAGAGCTTCAAAAGGTGTGAAAAATAAGAGGAGCATGAAATGGTCTGAAAAATAGGAGGATCATGAAGCGGTGTTGAAAAACATGAAGAGAATGAAAAGGTGTGAAAAATATGAACAGCTTCAAAAGGTGTCAAAAATATGAGGAGCATGAAACGGTCTGAAAAATAGGAGGAGCAAGAAACGGTGTTGAAAATCATGAAAAGCCTGAAAACGTGTCAAAAATATGAAGAGCTTCAAAAGGTGTGAAAAATATGAAGAGCTTCAAAGGGTGTCAAAAATATGAGGAGCATGAAACTTTCTGAAAAAGGAGTAGCATGAAACGGTGGTCAAAAACATGAAGAGACTGGAAATGAGTGAAAAATCTGAAGAGCCTCAAAACGTGTCAAAAACATGAGGAGCATGAAATGGTATGAAAAATAGGAGGAGCTTGAAGCAGTGTTGAAAAACTTGAAGAGCTTGAAAACCTGTGAAAACTAAGAAGAGCTTCAAAAGGTGTGAAAAATATGAAGAGCTTCAAAAGGTGTAAGAAATGAGATGAGCATGAAACGGTCTGAAAAATAGGAGGAGCATGAAGTGGTGTTGAAAAACATGAAGAGCCTGAAAAGGTGTGAGAAATATGAAGAGCTTCAAAAGATGTGAAATATATGAGGAGCATGAAATGGTCTGAAAAATAGGAGGAGAATGAAACGTTGTTCAAAAACATGAAGAGCCTGAAAAGGTGTGAAATATATGAAGAGCTTCAAAAGGTGTGAAAAATATGAAGAGTTTCAAAAGGTGTGAAAAATATGAAGAGCTTCAAAAGGTGTCCAAAATGAAATGAGAATGAAAAGTTCTGAAAAATAGGAGGAGCATGACGCGGTGTTGAAAAACATGAAGAGCCTGAAAAGGTGTGAAAAATATGAAGAGCTTCAAAAGGTGTCAAAATATGTGGAGCATCAAACGGTCTGAAAAATAGGAGGAGCATGAAGCGGTGTTTAAAAACATGGAGAGCCTGAAAAAGGTGAAAAATATGAAGAGCTTCAAAAGGTGTCAAAAATATGAGGAGCATTAAACGTTCTGAAAAATAGGAGGAGCATGAAACAGTCTGAAAAACAGGAGGAGCATGAAGCGGTGTTCAAAAATATGAAGAGCCTGAAAAGGTGTGAAAAATATGAAGAGCTTCAAAGGGTGTGAAATACATGAGGAGCATGAAACGGTCTGAAAAATATGAGGAGCATGAAGCTGGGCTCAAAAACATGAAGAGCCTGAAAAGGTGTGAAAAATATGAAGATCTTCAAAAGGTGTCAAAAATATGAGGAGCAGGAAATGGTCTGAAACATAAGAGCAGCATAAAACGGAGTTAAAAAACAGGAAGAGCCTGAAAAGGTGTGAAAAATATGAAGAACTTCAAAAGGTGTGAAAAATATGAGGAGCAGGAAATGGTCTGAAAAATAGGAGGATCATGAAATGGTGTTGAAAAACATGAAGAGCCTGAAAACATGTGAAAATTATGAAGAGCTTCAAAAGGTGTCAAAAATATGAGGAGCAGGAAACCGTCTGAAAAATAGGAGGCTCATGAAACGTTGTTGAAAAACATGAAAAGCCTGAAAACGTGTCAAAAATATGAAGAGCTTCAGGCTGGTGGGTAAAGCTGGGAGGTCCCGGCCGGGGGCGCCGGTTGGAGAAATGATTGCAATGTGGGCCTTAGGATTTGAGCCAAAGAAAGAAGGAATTAAAAAGATGATAGCTGAAACTGACAAAGAAGGAATTGGCACCATGAATTTTGAAGAATTTTTTGCCATAATGAGTGTAAAAATGAGTGAAAAGGATGAAAAAGAAGAAATATTGAAGGCTTTCAAACTATTTGATGATGATGATACAGGAAGTATATCATTGAACAATATCAAGAGGGTTGCTAAGGAGCTAGGGGAAAATTTAACAGATGATGAACTTCAGGAAATGCTTGATGAGGCTGATCATGATGGGGATGGAGAAATAAACAAGGAAGAATTTTTGAAAATGATGCAAAAGACCACTCTTTATTAACACTGTCTTTTGTGCCTTTTGGAAAGTTGTTAACAAGTTTTTTATTTGCTATAAGTTCCATAATAGCTGAATATATTCATTTTCAGTGTTTAAGTTTATATACATAAACTGGTCTCTTGATGTCTAATCCATGAGAGAAGTTATATGTTGCCACCAATATATTGTTAAATCTATAACATCAAGAAATAAAATGTAGTGTCTTCCTTAAACTATGAATCTGAAGAACAGTATTAATTACAAGTGCTATTTTTAGAGCCCCAGGTTCTAAAACTTAGATTTTATATTTAACTTATGGAAATTGGCCCCAAATCATAAGCCAGCCATCACTTTCCCTATTATTTTCCTTTTGTGTAACTCTAAAAATGAATATTTGCTTTTTAACTGATTATTCAGATATGTAAAGTCTTAAATAAAACTGGCAGCATCAAAAGGTGTGAAAAATATGAAGACCTTCAAAAGGTGTCAAAAATGAGATGAGCATGAAACTGTCTGAAAAATAGGAGGAGCATGAAACGGTCTGAAAAATAGGTGGAGAATGAAGTGGTGTTGAAAAACATGAAGAGCTTGAAAAGGTGTGAAAAATATGAAGAGCTTCAAAGGGTGTGAAATACATGAGGAGCATGAAACGGTCTGAAAAATATGAGGAGCATGAAGCTGGGCTCAAAAACATGAAGAGCTTGAAAAGGTGTGAAAAATATGAAGATCTTCAAAAGGTGTCAAAAATATGAGGAGCATGAAACGGTCTGAAAAATAGGAGGAGCATGAAACAGTGTTCAAAAACAAGAAGAGCCTGAAAACGTGTGAAAAACATGAAGAGCCTGAAAACGTGTGAAAAACATGAAGAGCCTGAAAAGGTGTGAAAAATATGAAGAGCTTCAAAAGGTGTGAAAAATATGAGGAGCATGAAATGGTCTGAAAAATAGGAGGATCATGAAGCGGTGTTGAAAACCATGAAGAGCCTGAAAAGGTGTGAAAAATATGAAGAGCGTCAAAAGGTGTCAAAAATATGAGGAGCAGGAAACGGTCTGAAATATAAGAGCAGCATAAAACTGTGTTAGAAAACAAGAAGAGCCTGAAAAGGTGTGAAAAATATTAAGATCTTCAAAGGGTGTGAAATACATGAGGAGCATGAAACGGTCTGAAAAATATGAGGAGCATGAAGCTGGGCTCAAAAACATGAAGAGCCTGAAAAGGTGTGAAAAATATGAAGATCTTCAAAAGGTGTCAAAAATATGAGGAGCATGAAACGGTCTGAAAAATAGGAGGAGCATGAAACAGTGTTCAAAAACAAGAAGAGCCTGAAAACGTGTGAAAAACATGAAGAGGCTGAAAAGGTGTGAAAATTATGAAGAGCTTCAACAGGTGTCAAAAATATGAGGAGCATGAAACGGACTGAAAAATAGGAGGCTCATGAAACGTTGTTGAAAAACATGTAAAGCCTGAAAACGTGTCACAAATATTAAGCGCTTCAGGCTGGCGGGTAAAGCTGGGAGGTCCTGGCCGGGGGCGCCGGTTGGAGACATGATTGCAATGTGGGCCTTAGGATTTGAGCCAAAGAAAGAAGAAATTAAAAAGATGATAGCTGAAACTGACAAAGAAGGAATTGGCACCATGAATTTTGAAGAATTTTTTGCCATAATGATTTAAAAATGAGTGAAAAGGATGAAAAAGGAGAAATATTGAAGGCTTTCAAACTATTTGATGATGATGATGATACAGGAAGTATATCATTGAACAATATCAAGAGGGTTGCTAAGGAGCTAGGGGAAATTTTAACAGATGATGAACTTCAGGAAATGCTTGATGAGGCTGATCATGATGGGGATGGAGAAATAAACAAGGAAGAATTTTTGAAAATGATGCAAAAGACCACTCTTTATTAACACTGTCTTTTGTGCCTTTTGGAAAGTTGTTAACTAGTTTGTATTTAGTATAAGTTCCATAATAGCTGAATATATTCATTTTCAGTGTTTAAGTTTATATACATAAACTGGTCTCTTGATGTCTAATCCATGTGAGAAGTTACATGTTGCTACCAATATGTTGTTAAATCTATAACATCAAGAAATAAAATGTAGTGACTTCCATAAACTATGAATCTGAAGATCAGTATTAACTACAAGTGCTATTTTTAGAGCCCCAGGTTCTAAAACTTAAATTTTATATTTAACTTATGGAAATTGGCCCGAAATCATAAGCCAGCCATCACTTTCCCTATTATTTTCCTTTTGTGCAACTCTAAAAATGAATATTTGCTTTTTAACTGATTATTCAGATATGTAAAGTCTTAAATAAAACTGGCAGCATCAAAAGGTGTGAAAAATATGAAGACCTTCAAAAGGTGTCAAAAATGAGATGAGCATGAAACTGTCTGAAAAATAGGAGGAGCATGAAACGGTGTTCAAAAATATGAAGAGCCTGAAAAGGTGTGAAATACATGAAGAGCTTCAAAAGGTGTGAAAAATATGAGGAGCATGAAACGGTCTGAAAAATAGGTGGAGCATGAAGTGGTGTTGAAAAATATGAAGAGCTTGAAAAGGTGTGAAAAATATGAAGAGCTTCAAAAGGTGTCAAAAATATGAGGAGCATGAAACGGTCTGAAAAATAGGAGGAGAATGAAGCGGTGTTGAAAAACATGAAGAGACTGAAAACGTGTGAAAAATATGAAGAGCTTGAAAAGATGTGAAATACATGAGGAGCATTAAACGGTCTGAAAAATTGCAGGCGCATGAAGCGGTGTTGAAAAATATGAAGAGCCTGAAAAGGTGTGAAAAATATGAAGAGCTTCAAAAGGTGTCAAAAATGAGATGAGCATGAAACGGTCTGAAAAATAGGAGGAGCATGAAAAGGTGTTGAAAAATATGAAGAGCCTGAAAAGGTGTGAAAAATAAGAAGAGCTTGAAAAGATGTGAAATGCATGAGGAGCATTAAACGGTCTGAAAAATAGGAGGAGCATGAAACGGTGTTCAAAAACATGAAGAGCCTGAAAACGTGTGAAAAACATGAAGAGCCTGAAAAGGTGTGAAAATTATGAAGAGCTTCAAAAGGTTTAAAAAATAGGAGGAGCATGAAATGGTCTGAAAAATAGGAGGATCATGAAGCGGTGTTGAAAAACATGAAGAGCCTGAAAAGGTGTGAAAAATATGAAGAGCTTCAAAAGGTGTCAAAAATATGAGGAGCAGGAAACGGTCTGAAATATAAGAGCAGCATAAAACTGTGTTAAAAAACATGAAGAGCCTGAAAACGTGTGAAAAACATGAAGAGCATGAAAAGGTGTGAAAAATATGAAGAGCTTCAAAAGGTGTGAAAAATAAGAGGAGCATGAAATGGTCTGAAAAATAGGAGGATCATGAAGCGGTGTTGAAAAACATGAAGAGAATGAAAAGGTGTGAAAAATATGAACAGCTTCAAAAGGTGTCAAAAATATGAGGAGCATGAAACGGTCTGAAAAATAGAAGGAGCAAGAAACGGTGTTGAAAATCATGAAAAGCCTGAAAACGTGTCAAAAATATGAAGAGCTTCAAAAGGTGTGAAAAATATGAAGAGCTTCAAAGGGTGTCAAAAATATGAGTAGAATGAAACGGTCTGAAAAATAGGAGGAGCGAGAAGCAGTGGTGAAAAACATGTAGAGCCTGAAAAGGTGTGAAAAATATGAAGAGCTATAAAACGTGTGAAAAATATTTGTCGCATGAAACTGTCTGAAAAATAGGAGGAGCGTGAAGCGGTGTTGAAAAACATGTAGAGCCTGAAAACGTGTGAAAAATATGAAGAGCTTCAAAAGTGTGAAAAATATGAAAGGCTTCTAAAGGTTTCAAAAATGAGATGAGCATGATACTGTTTGAAAAATAGGAGGAGCATGAAACGGTGTTCAAAAACATGAAGAGCATGAAAAGGTGTGAAAAATATGAAGAGCCTCAAAAGTTGTCAAAAATATGAGGAGCATAAAACGGTCTGAAAAATAGGAGGAGCATGAAGCGGTGTTGAAAAACAAGAAGAGCCTGAAAAGGTGTGAAAAATATGAAAAGCTTCAAAAGCGTCAAAAATATGAGGAGCATGAAACTTTCTGAAAAAGGAGTAGCATGAAACGGTGGTCAAAAACATGAAGAGACTGGAAATGAGTGAAAAATCTGAAGAGACTCAAAACGTGTCAAAAACATGAGGAGCATGAAATGGTATGAAAAATAGGAGGAGCTTGAAGCAGTGTTGAAAAACTTGAAGAGCTTGAAAACCTGTGAAAACTAAGAAGAGCTTCAAAAGGTGTGAAAAATATGAAGAGCTTCAAAAGGTGTAAGAAATGAGATGAGCATGAAACGGTCTGAAAAATAGGAGGAGCATGAAGTGGTGTTGAAAAACATGAAGAGCCTGAAAAGGTGTGAGAAATATGAAGAGCTTCAAAAGATGTGAAATATATGAGGAGCATGAAATGGTCTGAAAAATAGGAGGAGAATGAAACGTTGTTCAAAAACATGAAGAGCCTGAAAAGGTGTGAAATATATGAAGAGCTTCAAAAGGTGTGAAAAATATGAAGAGTTTCAAAAGGTGTGAAAAATATGAAGAGCTTCAAAAGGTGTCCAAAATGAAATGAGAATGAAAAGTTCTGAAAAATAGGAGGAGCATGACGCGGTGTTGAAAAACATGAAGAGCCTGAAAAGGTGTGAAAAATATGAAGAGCTTCAAAAGGTGTCAAAATATGTGGAGCATCAAACGGTCTGAAAAATAGGAGGAGCATGAAGCGGTGTTTAAAAACATGGAGAGCCTGAAAAAGGTGAAAAATATGAAGAGCTTCAAAAGGTGTCAAAAATATGAGGAGCATTAAACGTTCTGAAAAATAGGAGGAGCATGAAACGGTCTGAAAAACAGGAGGAGCATGAAGCGGTGTTCAAAAATATGAAGAGCCTGAAAAGGTGTGAAAAATATGAAGAGCTTCAAAGGGTGTGAAATACATGAGGAGCATGAAACGGTCTGAAAAATATGAGGAGCATGAAGCTGGGCTCAAAAACATGAAGAGCCTGAAAAGGTGTGAAAAATATGAAGAGCTTCAAAAGGTGTCAAAAATATGAGGAGCAGGAAATGGTCTGAAACATAAGAGCAGCATAAAACGGAGTTAAAAAACAGGAAGAGCCTGAAAAGGTGTGAAAAATATGAAGAACTTCAAAAGGTGTGAAAAATATGAGGAGCAGGAAATGGTCTGAAAAATAGGAGGATCATGAAGTGGTGTTGAAAATCATGAAGAGCCTGAAAACATGTGAAAATTATGAAGAGCTTCAAAAGGTGTCAAAAATATGAGGAGCAGGAAACCGTCTGAAAAATAGGAGGCTCATGAAACGTTGTTGAAAAACATGAAAAGCCTGAAAACGTGTCAAAAATATGAAGAGCTTCAGGCTGGTGGGTAAAGCTGGGAGGTCCCGGCCGGGGGCGCCGGTTGGAGACATGATTGCAATGTGGGCCTTAGGATTTGAGCCAAAGAAAGAAGGAATTAAAAAGATGATAGCTGAAACTGACAAAGAAGGAATTGGCACCATGAATTTTGAAGAATTTTTTGCCATAATGAGTGTAAAAATGAGTGAAAAGGATGAAAAAGAAGAAATATTGAAGGCTTTCAAACTATTTGATGATGATGATACAGGAAGTATATCATTGAACAATATCAAGAGGGTTGCTAAGGAGCTAGGGGAAAATTTAACAGATGATGAACTTCAGGAAATGCTTGATGAGGCTGATCATGATGGGGATGGAGAAATAAACAAGGAAGAATTTTTGAAAATGATGCAAAAGACCACTCTTTATTAACACTGTCTTTTGTGCCTTTTGGAAAGTTGTTAACAAGTTTTTTATTTGCTATAAGTTCCATAATAGCTGAATATATTCATTTTCAGTGTTTAAGTTTATATACATAAACTGGTCTCTTGATGTCTAATCCATGAGAGAAGTTATATGTTGCCACCAATATATTGTTAAATCTATAACATCAAGAAATAAAATGTAGTGTCTTCCTTAAACTATGAATCTGAAGAACAGTATTAATTACAAGTGCTATTTTTAGAGCCCCAGGTTCTAAAACTTAGATTTTATATTTAACTTATGGAAATTGGCCCCAAATCATAAGCCAGCCATCACTTTCCCTATTATTTTCCTTTTGTGTAACTCTAAAAATGAATATTTGCTTTTTAACTGATTATTCAGATATGTAAAGTCTTAAATAAAACTGGCAGCATCAAAAGGTGTGAAAAATATGAAGACCTTCAAAAGGTGTCAAAAATGAGATGAGCATGAAACTGTCTGAAAAATAGGAGGAGCATGAAACGGTCTGAAAAATAGGTGGAGAATGAAGTGGTGTTGAAAAACATGAAGAGCTTGAAAAGGTGTGAAAAATATGAAGAGCTTCAAAGGGTGTGAAATACATGAGGAGCATGAAACGGTCTGAAAAATATGAGGAGCATGAAGCTGGGCTCAAAAACATGAAGAGCTTGAAAAGGTGTGAAAAATATGAAGATCTTCAAAAGGTGTCAAAAATATGAGGAGCATGAAACGGTCTGAAAAATAGGAGGAGCATGAAACAGTGTTCAAAAACAAGAAGAGCCTGAAAACGTGTGAAAAACATGAAGAGCCTGAAAACGTGTGAAAAACATGAAGAGCCTGAAAAGGTGTGAAAAATATGAAGAGCTTCAAAAGGTGTGAAAAATATGAGGAGCATGAAATGGTCTGAAAAATAGGAGGATCATGAAGCGGTGTTGAAAACCATGAAGAGCCTGAAAAGGTGTGAAAAATATGAAGAGCGTCAAAAGGTGTCAAAAATATGAGGAGCAGGAAACGGTCTGAAATATAAGAGCAGCATAAAACTGTGTTAGAAAACAAGAAGAGCCTGAAAAGGTGTGAAAAATATTAAGATCTTCAAAGGGTGTGAAATACATGAGGAGCATGAAACGGTCTGAAAAATATGAGGAGCATGAAGCTGGGCTCAAAAACATGAAGAGCCTGAAAAGGTGTGAAAAATATGAAGATCTTCAAAAGGTGTCAAAAATATGAGGAGCATGAAACGGTCTGAAAAATAGGAGGAGCATGAAACAGTGTTCAAAAACAAGAAGAGCCTGAAAACGTGTGAAAAACATGAAGAGGCTGAAAAGGTGTGAAAATTATGAAGAGCTTCAACAGGTGTCAAAAATATGAGGAGCATGAAACGGACTGAAAAATAGGAGGCTCATGAAACGTTGTTGAAAAACATGTAAAGCCTGAAAACGTGTCACAAATATTAAGCGCTTCAGGCTGGCGGGTAAAGCTGGGAGGTCCTGGCCGGGGGCGCCGGTTGGAGACATGATTGCAATGTGGGCCTTAGGATTTGAGCCAAAGAAAGAAGAAATTAAAAAGATGATAGCTGAAACTGACAAAGAAGGAATTGGCACCATGAATTTTGAAGAATTTTTTGCCATAATGATTTAAAAATGAGTGAAAAGGATGAAAAAGGAGAAATATTGAAGGCTTTCAAACTATTTGATGATGATGATGATACAGGAAGTATATCATTGAACAATATCAAGAGGGTTGCTAAGGAGCTAGGGGAAATTTTAACAGATGATGAACTTCAGGAAATGCTTGATGAGGCTGATCATGATGGGGATGGAGAAATAAACAAGGAAGAATTTTTGAAAATGATGCAAAAGACCACTCTTTATTAACACTGTCTTTTGTGCCTTTTGGAAAGTTGTTAACAAGTTTTTTATTTGCTATAAGTTCCATAATAGCTGAATATATTCATTTTCAGTGTTTAAGTTTATATACATAAACTGGTCTCTTGATGTCTAATCCATGAGAGAAGTTATATGTTGCCACCAATATATTGTTAAATCTATAACATCAAGAAATAAAATGTAGTGTCTTCCTTAAACTATGAATCTGAAGAACAGTATTAATTACAAGTGCTATTTTTAGAGCCCCAGGTTCTAAAACTTAGATTTTATATTTAACTTATGGAAATTGGCCCCAAATCATAAGCCAGCCATCACTTTCCCTATTATTTTCCTTTTGTGTAACTCTAAAAATGAATATTTGCTTTTTAACTGATTATTCAGATATGTAAAGTCTTAAATAAAACTGGCAGCATCAAAAGGTGTGAAAAATATGAAGACCTTCAAAAGGTGTCAAAAATGAGATGAGCATGAAACTGTCTGAAAAATAGGAGGAGCATGAAACGGTCTGAAAAATAGGTGGAGAATGAAGTGGTGTTGAAAAACATGAAGAGCTTGAAAAGGTGTGAAAAATATGAAGAGCTTCAAAGGGTGTGAAATACATGAGGAGCATGAAACGGTCTGAAAAATATGAGGAGCATGAAGCTGGGCTCAAAAACATGAAGAGCTTGAAAAGGTGTGAAAAATATGAAGATCTTCAAAAGGTGTCAAAAATATGAGGAGCATGAAACGGTCTGAAAAATAGGAGGAGCATGAAACAGTGTTCAAAAACAAGAAGAGCCTGAAAACGTGTGAAAAACATGAAGAGCCTGAAAACGTGTGAAAAACATGAAGAGCCTGAAAAGGTGTGAAAAATATGAAGAGCTTCAAAAGGTGTGAAAAATATGAGGAGCATGAAATGGTCTGAAAAATAGGAGGATCATGAAGCGGTGTTGAAAACCATGAAGAGCCTGAAAAGGTGTGAAAAATATGAAGAGCGTCAAAAGGTGTCAAAAATATGAGGAGCAGGAAACGGTCTGAAATATAAGAGCAGCATAAAACTGTGTTAGAAAACAAGAAGAGCCTGAAAAGGTGTGAAAAATATTAAGATCTTCAAAGGGTGTGAAATACATGAGGAGCATGAAACGGTCTGAAAAATATGAGGAGCATGAAGCTGGGCTCAAAAACATGAAGAGCCTGAAAAGGTGTGAAAAATATGAAGATCTTCAAAAGGTGTCAAAAATATGAGGAGCATGAAACGGTCTGAAAAATAGGAGGAGCATGAAACAGTGTTCAAAAACAAGAAGAGCCTGAAAACGTGTGAAAAACATGAAGAGGCTGAAAAGGTGTGAAAATTATGAAGAGCTTCAACAGGTGTCAAAAATATGAGGAGCATGAAACGGACTGAAAAATAGGAGGCTCATGAAACGTTGTTGAAAAACATGTAAAGCCTGAAAACGTGTCACAAATATTAAGCGCTTCAGGCTGGCGGGTAAAGCTGGGAGGTCCTGGCCGGGGGCGCCGGTTGGAGACATGATTGCAATGTGGGCCTTAGGATTTGAGCCAAAGAAAGAAGAAATTAAAAAGATGATAGCTGAAACTGACAAAGAAGGAATTGGCACCATGAATTTTGAAGAATTTTTTGCCATAATGATTTAAAAATGAGTGAAAAGGATGAAAAAGGAGAAATATTGAAGGCTTTCAAACTATTTGATGATGATGATGATACAGGAAGTATATCATTGAACAATATCAAGAGGGTTGCTAAGGAGCTAGGGGAAATTTTAACAGATGATGAACTTCAGGAAATGCTTGATGAGGCTGATCATGATGGGGATGGAGAAATAAACAAGGAAGAATTTTTGAAAATGATGCAAAAGACCACTCTTTATTAACACTGTCTTTTGTGCCTTTTGGAAAGTTGTTAACAAGTTTTTTATTTGCTATAAGTTCCATAATAGCTGAATATATTCATTTTCAGTGTTTAAGTTTATATACATAAACTGGTCTCTTGATGTCTAATCCATGAGAGAAGTTATATGTTGCCACCAATATATTGTTAAATCTATAACATCAAGAAATAAAATGTAGTGTCTTCCTTAAACTATGAATCTGAAGAACAGTATTAATTACAAGTGCTATTTTTAGAGCCCCAGGTTCTAAAACTTAGATTTTATATTTAACTTATGGAAATTGGCCCCAAATCATAAGCCAGCCATCACTTTCCCTATTATTTTCCTTTTGTGTAACTCTAAAAATGAATATTTGCTTTTTAACTGATTATTCAGATATGTAAAGTCTTAAATAAAACTGGCAGCATCAAAAGGTGTGAAAAATATGAAGACCTTCAAAAGGTGTCAAAAATGAGATGAGCATGAAACTGTCTGAAAAATAGGAGGAGCATGAAACGGTCTGAAAAATAGGTGGAGAATGAAGTGGTGTTGAAAAACATGAAGAGCTTGAAAAGGTGTGAAAAATATGAAGAGCTTCAAAGGGTGTGAAATACATGAGGAGCATGAAACGGTCTGAAAAATATGAGGAGCATGAAGCTGGGCTCAAAAACATGAAGAGCTTGAAAAGGTGTGAAAAATATGAAGATCTTCAAAAGGTGTCAAAAATATGAGGAGCATGAAACGGTCTGAAAAATAGGAGGAGCATGAAACAGTGTTCAAAAACAAGAAGAGCCTGAAAACGTGTGAAAAACATGAAGAGCCTGAAAACGTGTGAAAAACATGAAGAGCCTGAAAAGGTGTGAAAAATATGAAGAGCTTCAAAAGGTGTGAAAAATATGAGGAGCATGAAATGGTCTGAAAAATAGGAGGATCATGAAGCGGTGTTGAAAACCATGAAGAGCCTGAAAAGGTGTGAAAAATATGAAGAGCGTCAAAAGGTGTCAAAAATATGAGGAGCAGGAAACGGTCTGAAATATAAGAGCAGCATAAAACTGTGTTAGAAAACAAGAAGAGCCTGAAAAGGTGTGAAAAATATTAAGATCTTCAAAGGGTGTGAAATACATGAGGAGCATGAAACGGTCTGAAAAATATGAGGAGCATGAAGCTGGGCTCAAAAACATGAAGAGCCTGAAAAGGTGTGAAAAATATGAAGATCTTCAAAAGGTGTCAAAAATATGAGGAGCATGAAACGGTCTGAAAAATAGGAGGAGCATGAAACAGTGTTCAAAAACAAGAAGAGCCTGAAAACGTGTGAAAAACATGAAGAGGCTGAAAAGGTGTGAAAATTATGAAGAGCTTCAACAGGTGTCAAAAATATGAGGAGCATGAAACGGACTGAAAAATAGGAGGCTCATGAAACGTTGTTGAAAAACATGTAAAGCCTGAAAACGTGTCACAAATATTAAGCGCTTCAGGCTGGCGGGTAAAGCTGGGAGGTCCTGGCCGGGGGCGCCGGTTGGAGACATGATTGCAATGTGGGCCTTAGGATTTGAGCCAAAGAAAGAAGAAATTAAAAAGATGATAGCTGAAACTGACAAAGAAGGAATTGGCACCATGAATTTTGAAGAATTTTTTGCCATAATGATTTAAAAATGAGTGAAAAGGATGAAAAAGGAGAAATATTGAAGGCTTTCAAACTATTTGATGATGATGATGATACAGGAAGTATATCATTGAACAATATCAAGAGGGTTGCTAAGGAGCTAGGGGAAATTTTAACAGATGATGAACTTCAGGAAATGCTTGATGAGGCTGATCATGATGGGGATGGAGAAATAAACAAGGAAGAATTTTTGAAAATGATGCAAAAGACCACTCTTTATTAACACTGTCTTTTGTGCCTTTTGGAAAGTTGTTAACAAGTTTTTTATTTGCTATAAGTTCCATAATAGCTGAATATATTCATTTTCAGTGTTTAAGTTTATATACATAAACTGGTCTCTTGATGTCTAATCCATGAGAGAAGTTATATGTTGCCACCAATATATTGTTAAATCTATAACATCAAGAAATAAAATGTAGTGTCTTCCTTAAACTATGAATCTGAAGAACAGTATTAATTACAAGTGCTATTTTTAGAGCCCCAGGTTCTAAAACTTAGATTTTATATTTAACTTATGGAAATTGGCCCCAAATCATAAGCCAGCCATCACTTTCCCTATTATTTTCCTTTTGTGTAACTCTAAAAATGAATATTTGCTTTTTAACTGATTATTCAGATATGTAAAGTCTTAAATAAAACTGGCAGCATCAAAAGGTGTGAAAAATATGAAGACCTTCAAAAGGTGTCAAAAATGAGATGAGCATGAAACTGTCTGAAAAATAGGAGGAGCATGAAACGGTCTGAAAAATAGGTGGAGAATGAAGTGGTGTTGAAAAACATGAAGAGCTTGAAAAGGTGTGAAAAATATGAAGAGCTTCAAAGGGTGTGAAATACATGAGGAGCATGAAACGGTCTGAAAAATATGAGGAGCATGAAGCTGGGCTCAAAAACATGAAGAGCTTGAAAAGGTGTGAAAAATATGAAGATCTTCAAAAGGTGTCAAAAATATGAGGAGCATGAAACGGTCTGAAAAATAGGAGGAGCATGAAACAGTGTTCAAAAACAAGAAGAGCCTGAAAACGTGTGAAAAACATGAAGAGCCTGAAAACGTGTGAAAAACATGAAGAGCCTGAAAAGGTGTGAAAAATATGAAGAGCTTCAAAAGGTGTGAAAAATATGAGGAGCATGAAATGGTCTGAAAAATAGGAGGATCATGAAGCGGTGTTGAAAACCATGAAGAGCCTGAAAAGGTGTGAAAAATATGAAGAGCGTCAAAAGGTGTCAAAAATATGAGGAGCAGGAAACGGTCTGAAATATAAGAGCAGCATAAAACTGTGTTAGAAAACAAGAAGAGCCTGAAAAGGTGTGAAAAATATTAAGATCTTCAAAGGGTGTGAAATACATGAGGAGCATGAAACGGTCTGAAAAATATGAGGAGCATGAAGCTGGGCTCAAAAACATGAAGAGCCTGAAAAGGTGTGAAAAATATGAAGATCTTCAAAAGGTGTCAAAAATATGAGGAGCATGAAACGGTCTGAAAAATAGGAGGAGCATGAAACAGTGTTCAAAAACAAGAAGAGCCTGAAAACGTGTGAAAAACATGAAGAGGCTGAAAAGGTGTGAAAATTATGAAGAGCTTCAACAGGTGTCAAAAATATGAGGAGCATGAAACGGACTGAAAAATAGGAGGCTCATGAAACGTTGTTGAAAAACATGTAAAGCCTGAAAACGTGTCACAAATATTAAGCGCTTCAGGCTGGCGGGTAAAGCTGGGAGGTCCTGGCCGGGGGCGCCGGTTGGAGACATGATTGCAATGTGGGCCTTAGGATTTGAGCCAAAGAAAGAAGAAATTAAAAAGATGATAGCTGAAACTGACAAAGAAGGAATTGGCACCATGAATTTTGAAGAATTTTTTGCCATAATGATTTAAAAATGAGTGAAAAGGATGAAAAAGGAGAAATATTGAAGGCTTTCAAACTATTTGATGATGATGATGATACAGGAAGTATATCATTGAACAATATCAAGAGGGTTGCTAAGGAGCTAGGGGAAATTTTAACAGATGATGAACTTCAGGAAATGCTTGATGAGGCTGATCATGATGGGGATGGAGAAATAAACAAGGAAGAATTTTTGAAAATGATGCAAAAGACCACTCTTTATTAACACTGTCTTTTGTGCCTTTTGGAAAGTTGTTAACTAGTTTGTATTTAGTATAAGTTCCATAATAGCTGAATATATTCATTTTCAGTGTTTAAGTTTATATACATAAACTGGTCTCTTGATGTCTAATCCATGTGAGAAGTTACATGTTGCTACCAATATGTTGTTAAATCTATAACATCAAGAAATAAAATGTAGTGACTTCCATAAACTATGAATCTGAAGATCAGTATTAACTACAAGTGCTATTTTTAGAGCCCCAGGTTCTAAAACTTAAATTTTATATTTAACTTATGGAAATTGGCCCGAAATCATAAGCCAGCCATCACTTTCCCTATTATTTTCCTTTTGTGCAACTCTAAAAATGAATATTTGCTTTTTAACTGATTATTCAGATATGTAAAGTCTTAAATAAAACTGGCAGCATCAAAAGGTGTGAAAAATATGAAGACCTTCAAAAGGTGTCAAAAATGAGATGAGCATGAAACTGTCTGAAAAATAGGAGGAGCATGAAACGGTGTTCAAAAATATGAAGAGCCTGAAAAGGTGTGAAATACATGAAGAGCTTCAAAAGGTGTGAAAAATATGAGGAGCATGAAACGGTCTGAAAAATAGGTGGAGCATGAAGTGGTGTTGAAAAATATGAAGAGCTTGAAAAGGTGTGAAAAATATGAAGAGCTTCAAAAGGTGTCAAAAATATGAGGAGCATGAAACGGTCTGAAAAATAGGAGGAGAATGAAGCGGTGTTGAAAAACATGAAGAGACTGAAAACGTGTGAAAAATATGAAGAGCTTGAAAAGATGTGAAATACATGAGGAGCATTAAACGGTCTGAAAAATTGCAGGCGCATGAAGCGGTGTTGAAAAATATGAAGAGCCTGAAAAGGTGTGAAAAATATGAAGAGCTTCAAAAGGTGTCAAAAATGAGATGAGCATGAAACGGTCTGAAAAATAGGAGGAGCATGAAAAGGTGTTGAAAAACATGAAGAGCCTGAAAAGGTGTGAAAAATAAGAAGAGCTTGAAAAGATGTGAAATGCATGAGGAGCATTAAACGGTCTGAAAAATAGGAGGAGCATGAAACGGTGTTCAAAAACATGAAGAGCCTGAAAACGTGTGAAAAACATGAAGAGCCTGAAAAGGTGTGAAAATTATGAAGAGCTTCAAAAGGTTTAAAAAATAGGAGGAGCATGAAATGGTCTGAAAAATAGGAGGATCATGAAGCGGTGTTGAAAAACATGAAGAGCCTGAAAAGGTGTGAAAAATATGAAGAGCTTCAAAAGGTGTCAAAAATATGAGGAGCAGGAAACGGTCTGAAATATAAGAGCAGCATAAAACTGTGTTAAAAAACATGAAGAGCCTGAAAACGTGTGAAAAACATGAAGAGCATGAAAAGGTGTGAAAAATATGAAGAGCTTCAAAAGGTGTGAAAAATAAGAGGAGCATGAAATGGTCTGAAAAATAGGAGGATCATGAAGCGGTGTTGAAAAACATGAAGAGAATGAAAAGGTGTGAAAAATATGAACAGCTTCAAAAGGTGTCAAAAATATGAGGAGCATGAAACGGTCTGAAAAATAGGAGGAGCAAGAAACGGTGTTGAAAATCATGAAAAGCCTGAAAACGTGTCAAAAATATGAAGAGCTTCAAAAGGTGTGAAAAATATGAAGAGCTTCAAAGGGTGTCAAAAATATGAGGAGAATGAAACTGTCTGAAAAATAGGAGGAGCGAGAAGCAGTGGTGAAAAACATGTAGAGCCTGAAAAGGTGTGAAAAATATGAAGAGCTATAAAACGTGTGAAAAATATTTGTCGCATGAAACTGTCTGAAAAATAGGAGGAGCGTGAAGCGGTGTTGAAAAACATGTAGAACCTGAAAACGTGTGAAAAATATGAAGAGCTTCAAAAGGTGTGAAAAATATAAAAGGCTTCTAAAGGTTTCAAAAATGAGATGAGCATGATACTGTTTGAAAAATAGGAGGAGCATGAAACGGTGTTCAAAAACATGAAGAGCATGAAAAGGTGTGAAAAATATGAAGAGCCTCAAAAGTTGTCAAAAATATGAGGAGCATAAAACGGTCTGAAAAATAGGAGGAGCATGAAGCGGTGTTGAAAAACAAGAAGAGCCTGAAAAGGTGTGAAAAATATGAAAAGCTTCAAAAGCGTCAAAAATATGAGGAGCATGAAACTTTCTGAAAAATGAGTAGCATGAAACGGTGGTCAAAAACATGAAGAGACTGGAAATGAGTGAAAAATCTGAAGAGCCTCAAAACGTGTCAAAAACATGAGGAGCATGAAATGGTATGAAAAATAGGAGGAGCTTGAAGCAGTGTTGAAAAACTTGAAGAGCTTGAAAACCTGTGAAAACTAAGAAGAGCTTCAAAAGGTGTGAAAAATATGAAGAGCTTCAAAAGGTGTAAGAAATGAGATGAGCATGAAACGGTCTGAAAAATAGGAGGAGCATGAAGTGGTGTTGAAAAACATGAAGAGCCTGAAAAGGTGTGAGAAATATGAAGAGCTTCAAAAGATGTGAAATATATGAGGAGCATGAAATGGTCTGAAAAATAGGAGGAGAATGAAACGTTGTTCAAAAACATGAAGAGCCTGAAAAGGTGTGAAATATATGAAGAGCTTCAAAAGGTGTGAAAAATATGAAGAGTTTCAAAAGGTGTGAAAAATATGAAGAGCTTCAAAAGGTGTCCAAAATGAAATGAGAATGAAAAGTTCTGAAAAATAGGAGGAGCATGACGCGGTGTTGAAAAACATGAAGAGCCTGAAAAGGTGTGAAAAATATGAAGAGCTTCAAAAGGTGTCAAAATATGTGGAGCATCAAACGGTCTGAAAAATAGGAGGAGCATGAAGCGGTGTTTAAAAACATGGAGAGCCTGAAAAAGGTGAAAAATATGAAGAGCTTCAAAAGGTGTCAAAAATATGAGGAGCATTAAACGTTCTGAAAAATAGGAGGAGCATGAAACGGTCTGAAAAACAGGAGGAGCATGAAGCGGTGTTCAAAAATATGAAGAGCCTGAAAAGGTGTGAAAAATATGAAGAGCTTCAAAGGGTGTGAAATACATGAGGAGCATGAAACGGTCTGAAAAATATGAGGAGCATGAAGCTGGGCTCAAAAACATGAAGAGCCTGAAAAGGTGTGAAAAATATGAAGAGCTTCAAAAGGTGTCAAAAATATGAGGAGCAGGAAATGGTCTGAAACATAAGAGCAGCATAAAACGGAGTTAAAAAACAGGAAGAGCCTGAAAAGGTGTGAAAAATATGAAGAACTTCAAAAGGTGTGAAAAATATGAGGAGCAGGAAATGGTCTGAAAAATAGGAGGATCATGAAGTGGTGTTGAAAAACATGAAGAGCCTGAAAACATGTGAAAATTATGAAGAGCTTCAAAAGGTGTCAAAAATATGAGGAGCAGGAAACCGTCTGAAAAATAGGAGGCTCATGAAACGTTGTTGAAAAACATGAAAAGCCTGAAAACGTGTCAAAAATATGAAGAGCTTCAGGCTGGTGGGTAAAGCTGGGAGGTCCCGGCCGGGGGCGCCGGTTGGAGACATGATTGCAATGTGGGCCTTAGGATTTGAGCCAAAGAAAGAAGGAATTAAAAAGATGATAGCTGAAACTGACAAAGAAGGAATTGGCACCATGAATTTTGAAAAATTTTTTGCCATAATGAGTGTAAAAATGAGTGAAAAGGATGAAAAAGAAGAAATATTGAAGGCTTTCAAACTATTTGATGATGATGATACAGGAAGTATATCATTGAACAATATCAAGAGGGTTGCTAAGGAGCTAGGGGAAAATTTAACAGATGATGAACTTCAGGAAATGCTTGATGAGGCTGATCATGATGGGGATGGAGAAATAAACAAGGAAGAATTTTTGAAAATGATGCAAAAGACCACTCTTTATTAACACTGTCTTTTGTGCCTTTTGGAAAGTTGTTAACAAGTTTTTTATTTGCTATAAGTTCCATAATAGCTGAATATATTCATTTTCAGTGTTTAAGTTTATATACATAAACTGGTCTCTTGATGTCTAATCCATGAGAGAAGTTATATGTTGCCACCAATATATTGTTAAATCTATAACATCAAGAAATAAAATGTAGTGTCTTCCTTAAACTATGAATCTGAAGAACAGTATTAATTACAAGTGCTATTTTTAGAGCCCCAGGTTCTAAAATTTAGATTTTATATTTAACTTATGGAAATTGGCCCCAAATCATAAGCCAGCCATCACTTTCCCTATTATTTTCCTTTTGTGTAACTCTAAAAATGAATATTTGCTTTTTAACTGATTATTCAGATATGTAAAGTCTTAAATAAAACTGGCAGCATCAAAAGGTGTGAAAAATATGAAGACCTTCAAAAGGTGTCAAAAATGAGATGAGCATGAAACTGTCTGAAAAATAGGAGGAGCATGAAACGGTCTGAAAAATAGGTGGAGAATGAAGTGGTGTTGAAAAACATGAAGAGCTTGAAAAGGTGTGAAAAATATGAAGAGCTTCAAAGGGTGTGAAATACATGAGGAGCATGAAACGGTCTGAAAAATAGGAGGAGCATGAAGCTGGGCTCAAAAACATGAAGAGCTTGAAAAGGTGTGAAAAATATGAAGAGCTTCAAAAGGTGTCAAAAATATGAGGAACATGAAACGGTCTGAAAAATAGGAGGAGCATGAAACGGTGTTCAAAAACATGAAGAGCCTGAAAACGTGTGAAAAACATGAAGAGCCTGAAAAGGTGTGAAAAATATGAAGAGCTTCAAAAGGTGTGAAAAATATGAGGAGCATGAAATGGTCTGAAAAATAGGAGGATCATGAAGCGGTGTTGAAAACCATGAAGAGCCTGAAAAGGTGTGAAAAATATGAAGAGCTTCAAAAGGTGTCAAAAATATGAGGAGCAGGAAACGGTCTGAAATATAAGAGCAGCATAAAACTGTGTTAGAAAACAAGAAGAGCCTGAAAAGGTGTGAAAAATATTAAGATCTTCAAAGGGTGTGAAATACATGAGGAGCATGAAACGGTCTGAAAAATATGAGGAGCATGAAGCTGGGCTCAAAAACATGAAGAGCTTGAAAAGGTGTGAAAAATATGAAGATCTTCAAAAGGTGTCAAAAATATGAGGAGCATGAAACGGTCTGAAAAATAGGAGGAGCATGAAACAGTGTTCAAAAACAAGAAGAGCCTGAAAACGTGTGAAAAACATGAAGAGCCTGAAAACGTGTGAAAAACATGAAGAGCCTGAAAAGGTGTGAAAAATATGAAGAGCTTCAAAAGGTGTGAAAAATATGAGGAGCATGAAATGGTCTGAAAAATAGGAGGATCATGAAGCGGTGTTGAAAACCATGAAGAGCCTGAAAAGGTGTGAAAAATATGAAGAGCGTCAAAAGGTGTCAAAAATATGAGGAGCAGGAAACGGTCTGAAATATAAGAGCAGCATAAAACTGTGTTAGAAAACAAGAAGAGCCTGAAAAGGTGTGAAAAATATTAAGATCTTCAAAGGGTGTGAAATACATGAGGAGCATGAAACGGTCTGAAAAATATGTGGAGCATGAAGCTGGGCTCAAAAACATGAAGAGCTTGAAAAGGTGTGAAAAATATGAAGATCTTCAAAAGGTGTCAAAAATATGAGGAGCATGAAAGGGTCTGAAAAATAGGAGGAGCATGAAACAGTGTTCAAAAACAAGAAGAGCCTGAAAACGTGTGAAAAACATGAAGAGCCTGAAAAGGTGTGAAAATTATGAAGAGCTTCAACAGGTGTCAAAAATATGAGGAGCATGAAACGGACTGAAAAATAGGAGGCTCATGAAACGTTGTTGAAAAACATGAAAAGCCTGAAAACGTGTCACAAATATTAAGCGCTTCAGGCTGGCGGGTAAAGCTGGGAGGTCCTGGCCGGGGGCGCCGGTTGGAGACATGATTGCAATGTGGGCCTTAGGATTTGAGCCAAAGAAAGAAGAAATTAAAAAGATGATAGCTGAAACTGACAAAGAAGGAATTGGCACCATGAATTTTGAAGAATTTTTTGCCATAATGATTTAAAAATGAGTGAAAAGGATGAAAAAGGAGAAATATTGAAGGCTTTCAAACTATTTGATGATGATGATGATACAGGAAGTATATCATTGAACAATATCAAGAGGGTTGCTAAGGAGCTAGGGGAAATTTTAACAGATGATGAACTTCAGGAAATGCTTGATGAGGGCTGATCATGATGGGGATGGAGAAATAAACAAGGAAGAATTTTTGAAAATGATGCAAAAGACCACTCTTTATTAACACTGTCTTTTGTGCCTTTTGGAAAGTTGTTAACTAGTTTGTATTTAGTATAAGTTCCATAATAGCTGAATATATTCATTTTCAGTGTTTAAGTTTATATACATAAACTGGTCTCTTGATGTCTAATCCATGTGAGAAGTTACATGTTGCTACCAATATGTTGTTAAATCTATAACATCAAGAAATAAAATGTAGTGACTTCCATAAACTATGAATCTGAAGATCAGTATTAACTACAAGTGCTATTTTTAGAGCCCCAGGTTCTAAAACTTAAATTTTATATTTAACTTATGGAAATTGGCCCCAAATCATAAGCCAGCCATCACTTTCCCTATTATTTTCCTTTTGTGCAACTCTAAAAATGAATATTTGCTTTTTAACTGATTATTCAGATATGTAAAGTCTTAAATAAAACTGGCAGCATCAAAAGGTGTGAAAAATATGAAGACCTTCAAAAGGTGTCAAAAATGAGATGAGCATGAAACTGTCTGAAAAATAGGAGGAGCATGAAACGGTGTTCAAAAATATGAAGAGCCTGAAAAGGTGTGAAATACATGAAGAGCTTCAAAAGATGTGAAAAATATGAGGAGCATGAAACGGTCTGAAAAATAGGTGGAGCATGAAGTGGTGTTGAAAAATATGAAGACTTGAAAAGGTGTGAAAAATATGAAGAGCTTCAAAAGGTGTCAAAAATATGAGGAGCATGAAACGGTCTGAAAAATAGGAGGAGAATGAAGCGGTGTTGAAAAACATGAAGAGACTGAAAACGTGTGAAAAATATGAAGAGCTTGAAAAGATGTGAAATACATGAGGAGCATTAAACGGTCTGAAAAATTGCAGGCGCATGAAGCGGTGTTGAAAAATATGAAGAGCCTGAAAAGGTGTGAAAAATATGAAGAGCTTCAAAAGGTGTCAAAAATGAGATGAGCATGAAACGGTCTGAAAAATAGGAGGAGCATGAAAAGGTGTTGAAAAACATGAAGAGCCTGAAAAGGTGTGAAAAATAAGAAGAGCTTGAAAAGATGTGAAATGCATGAGGAGCATTAAACGGTCTGAAAAATAGGAGGAGCATGAAACGGTGTTCAAAAACATGAAGAGCCTGAAAACGTGTGAAAAACATGAAGAGCCTGAAAAGGTGTGAAAATTATGAAGAGCTTCAAAAGGTTTAAAAAATAGGAGGAGCATGAAATGGTCTGAAAAATAGGTGGAGCATGAAGTGGTGTTGAAAAATATGAAGACTTGAAAAGGTGTGAAAAATATGAAGAGCTTCAAAAGGTGTCAAAAATATGAGGAGCAGGAAATGGTCTGAAATATAAGAGCAGCATAAAACTGTGTTAAAAAACATGAAGAGCCTGAAAACGTTTGAAAAACATGAAGAGCATGAAAAGGTGTGAAAAATATGAAGAGCTTCAAAAGGTGTGAAAAATAAGAGGAGCATGAAATGGTCTGAAAAATAGGAGGATCATGAAGCGGTGTTGAAAAACATGAAGAGAATGAAAAGGTGTGAAAAATATGAACAGCTTCAAAAGGTGTCAAAAATATGAGGAGCATGAAACGGTCTGAAAAAAAGGAGGAGCAAGAAACGGTGTTGAAAAACATGAAAAGCCTGAAAACGTGTCAAAAATATGAAGAGCTTCAAAAGGTGTGAAAAATATGAAGAGCTTCAAAGGTTGTCAAAAATATGAGGAGAATGAAACGGTCTGAAAAATAGGAGGAGCGTGAAGCGGTGTTGAAAAACATGTAGAGCCTGAAAAGGTGTGAAAAATATGAAGAGCTATAAAACGTGTGAAAAATATTTGTCGCATGAAACTGTCTGAAAAATAGGAGGAGCGTGAAGCGGTGTTGAAAAACATGTAGAGCCTGAAAACGTGTGAAAAATATGAAGAGCTTCAAAAGGTGTGAAAAATATGAAAGGCTTCAAAAGGTTTCAAAAATGAGATGAGCATGATACTGTTTGAAAAATAGGAGGAGCATGAAACGGTGTTCAAAAACATGAAGAGCATGAAAAGGTGTGAAAAATATGAAGAGCCTCAAAAGTTGTCAAAAATATGAGGAGAATGAAACGGTCTGAAAATTAGGAGGAGCATGAAATGGTGTTCAAAACATGAAGAGCCTGAAAAGATGTGAAAAATATGAAGAGCTTCAAAAGGTGTCAAAAATATGAGGAGCATAAAACGGTCTGAAAAATAGGAGGAGCATGAAGCGGTGTTGAAAAACAAGAAGAGCCTGAAAAGGTGTGAAAAATATGAAGAGCTTCAAAGGCTGTGAAATAAATGAGGAGCATGAAACGGTCTGAAAAATATGAGGAGCATGAAGCTGGGCTCAAAAACATGAAGAGCCTGAAAAGGTGTGAAAAATAAGAAGAGCTTGAAAAGATGTGAAATGCATGAGGAGCATTAAACGGTCGGAAAAATAGGAGGATCATGAAGCGGTTTTGAAAAACATGAAGAGCCTGAAAAGGTGTGAAAAATATGAAGAGCTTCAAAAGGTGTCAAAAATATGAGGAGCAGGAAACGGTCTGAAATATAAGAGCAGCATAAAACTGTGTTAAAAAACATGAAGAGCCTGAAAAAGTGTGAAAAACATGAAGAGCATGAAAAGGTGTGAAAAATATGAAGAGCTTCAAAAGGTGTGAAAAATAAGAGGAGCATGAAATGGTCTGAAAAATAGGAGGATCATGAAGCGGTGTTGAAAAACATGAAGAGAATGAAAAGGTGTGAAAAATATGAACAGCTTCAAAAGGTGTCAAAAATATGAGGAGCATGAAACGGTCTGAAAAATAGGAGGAGCGTGAAGCGGTGTTGAAAAACATGTAGAGCCTGAAAAGGTGTGAAAAATATGAAGAGCTATAAAACGTGTGAAAAATATTTGTCGCATGAAACTGTCTGAAAAATAGGAGGAGCGTGAAGCGGTGTTGAAAAACATGTAGAGCCTGAAAACGTGTGAAAAATATGAAGAGCTTCAAAAGGTGTGAAAAATATGAAAGGCTTCAAAAGGTTTCAAAAATGAGATGAGCATGATACTGTTTGAAAAATAGGAGGAGTATGAAACGGTGTTCAAAAACATGAAGAGCATGAAAAGGTGTGAAAAGTATGAAGAGCCTCAAAAGTTGTCAAAAATATGAGGAGAATGAAACGGTCTGAAAATTAGGAGGAGCATGAAATGGTGTTCAAAACATGAAGAGCCTGAAAAGATGTGAAAAATATGAAGAGCTTCAAAAGGTGTCAAAATATGTGCAGCATCAAACGGTGTGAAAAATAGGAGGAGCATGAAGCGGTGTTGAAAAACAAGAAGAGCCTGAAAAGGTGTGAAAAATATGAAAAGCTTCAAAAGCGTCAAAAATATGAGGAGCATGAAACTTTCTGATAAAGGAGTAGCATGAAACGGTGGTCAAAAACATGAAGAGACTGGAAATGAGTGAAAAATATGAAGAGCCTCAAAACGTGTCAAAAACATGAGGAGCATGAAATGGTATGAAAAATAGGAGGAGCTTGAAGCAGTGTTGAAAAACCTGAAGAGCTTGAAAACCTGTGAAAATTAAGAAGAGCTTCAAAAGGTGTGAAAAATATGAAGAGCTTCAAAAGGTGTAAGAAATGAGATGAGCATGAAACGGTCTGAAAAATAGGAGGAGCATGAAGTGGTGTTGAAAAACATGAAGAGCCTGAAAAGGTGTGAGAAATATGAAGAGCTTCAAAAGATGTGAAATATATGAGGAGCATGAAATGGTCTGAAAAATAGGAGGAGAATGAAACGTTGTTCAAAAACATGAAGAGCCTGAAAAGGTGTGAAATATATGAAGAGCTTCAAAAGGTGTGAAAAATATGAAGAGTTTCAAAAGGTGTGAAAAATATGAAGAGCTTCAAAAGGTGTCCAAAATGAAATGAGAATGAAAAGTTCTGAAAAATAGGAGGAGCATGAAGAGGTGTTGAAAAACATGAAGAGCCTGAAAAGGTGTGAAAAATATGAAGAGCTTCAAAAGGTGTCAAAATATGTGCAGCATCAAACGGTCTGAAAAATAGGAGGAGCATGAAGCGGTGTTTAAAAACATGGAGAGCCTGAAAAAGGTGAAAAATATGAAGAGCTTCAAAAGGTGTCAAAAATATGAGGAGCATGAAACGTTCTGAAAAATAGGAGGAGCATGAAACGGTCTGAAAAACAGGAGGAGCATGAAGCGGTGTTCAAAAATATGAAGAGCCTGAAAAGGTGTGAAAAATATGAAGAGCTTCAAAACGTGTGAAAAATATGAGGAGCATGAAACTGTCTGAAAAATAAGAGGAGCATGAAGCGGTGTTGAAAAACATGAAGAGTCTGAAAAGGTGTGAAAAATATGAAGAGCTTCAAAAGGTGACAAAAATATGAGGAGCATGACACGGTCTGAAAAATAGGAGGTGCATGAAACGGTGTTCAAAAACATGGAGAGCCTGAAAAGCTGTGAAAAATACGAAGAGCTTCCAAAGGTGTCAAAAATATGAGGAGCAGGAAACGGTCTGAAAAACCGGAGGAGCATGAAGTGGTGTTGAAAAACATGAAGAGCCTGGAAAGTTGTGAGAAATATGAAGAGCTTCAAAAGGTGTGAAACATATGAGGAGCATGAAACGATCTGAAATATAGGAGGAGCATGAAGCGGTGTTCAAAAACATGAAGAGCCCGAAAAGGTGTGAAAATATGAAGAACTTCAAAAGGTGTGAAACATATGAGGAGCATGAAACGATCTGAAATATAGGAGGAGCATGAAGCGGTGTTCAAAAACATGAATAGCCTGAAAAGGTGTGAAAAATATGAAGAGCTTCAAAAGTGTGAAAAATATGAGGAACATGATACGGTCTGAAAAATAGGAGGAGCATGAAGCGGTGTTGAAAAACTTGAAGAGCCTGAAATGTGTGAAAAATATGAAGAGCTTCAAAAGGTTTGAAAAATATGAAGAGCTTCAAAAAGTGTGAAATACATGAGGAGGATTAAACGGTCTGAAAAATAGGAGGAGCATGAAGCGGTGTTCAAAAACATGAAGAGCTTAAAAAAGTGTGTAAAATATGAAGAGCTTCAAAAGGTGTCAAAAATATGAGGAGCATGAAACGGTCGGAAAAATATGAGGAGCATGAAGCGGTGTTGAAAAACATGAAGAGCCTGAAACGGTGTGAAAAATATGAAGAGCTTCAAAAAGTGTGAAATACGTGAGGAGGATTAAACGGTCTGGAAAATAGGAGGAACATGAAGCGGTGTTGAAAAACATGAAGGCCTGAAAACGTGTGAAAAACATGAAGAGTTTCAAAAAGTGTGATAAATATGAAGAGCTTCAAAAGGTGTCAAAAATTAGAGGACCATGAAACAATCTGAAATATAGGAGGAGCATGAAGTGTTGTTGAAAAAAATGAAGAGCCTGAAAAGGTTTGAAAAATATGAAAACATTCAAAAGGTGTCAAAAATATGAGGAGCATGAAACTGTCTCAAAAATAGGAGGAGGATGAAGCGGTGTTCAAAAACAAGAAGAGCCTGAAAAGGTGTAAAAAATATTAACAGCTTAAAAAGGTGTGAAATACATGAGGAGCATGAAACGGTCGGAATAATATGAGGAACATGAAACTGTCTCAAAAATAGGAGGAGGATGAAGCGGTATTCAAAAACATGAAGAGACTGAAAAAGTGTGAAAAATATGAATAGCCTCAAAAGGTGTCAAAAATTAGATGAGCATGAAACGATCTGAAAAATAGGAGGAGCATGAAGTGTTGTTGAAAAAAATGAAGAGCCTGAAAAGGTTTGAAAAATATGAAAAGCTTCAAAAGGTGTCAAAAATATGAGGAGCATTAAACTGTCTCAAAAATAGGAGGAGCATGAAGCGGTGTTCAAAAACATGAAGAGCCTGAAAAAGTGTGAAAAATATGAGGAGCTTCAAAAGGTGTGAAATACATGAGGAGCATTAAACGGTCTGAAAAATAGGAGGAGCATGAAGTGCTGTTGAAAAACATGAAGAGCCTGAAAAGGTGTGCAAAATATGAACAGCTTCAAAAAGTGTGAAATACGTGAGGAGGATTAAATGGTCTGGAAAATAGGAGGAACATGAAGCGGTGTTGAAAAACATGAAGGCCTGAAAACGTGTAAAAAATATGAAGAGCTTCAAAAAGCGTGAAAAATATGAAGAGCTTCAAAAGGTGTCAAAAATTACATGAGCATGAAACGATCTGAAAATTAGGAGGAGCATGATGTGTTGTTGAAAAAAATGAAGAGCCTGAAAATGTTTGAAAAATATGAAAAGCTTCAAAAGGTGTCAAAAATATGAGGAGCATGAAACTGTCTCAAAAATAGGAGGAGCATGAAGCGGTGTTCAAAAACATGAAGAGCCTGAAAAAGTGTGAAAAATATGAGGAGCTTCAAAAGGTGTGAAATACATGAGGAGTATTAAACGGTCTGAAAAATAGGAGGAGCATGAAGTGCTGTTGAAAAACATGAAGAGCCTGAAAATGTGTGAAAAATATGAAGAGCTTCGAAACGTGTCAAAAATATGAGGAGAACGAAACGGTCTGAAAAATAGGAGGAGCATGAAGCAGTGTTGAAAAACTTGAAGAGCCTGAAACGGTGTGAAAAAAATGAAGAGCTTCAAAAGGTGTGAAATACATGAGGAGCATGAAACTCTCTGAAAAATAGAAGAAGCATGAAGTGATGTTCAGAAATATGAATAGCCTGAAAAGGTGTGAAATATATGAAGAGCTTCGAAAGGTGTCAAAATTTGAGGAGAATGAAACGGTCTGAAAAATGGGAGGAGCATGAAGTGGTGTTGAAAAACATGAAGAGCCTGAAAAGATGTGAAAAATAGGAGGAACTTCTAAAGGTGTCAAAAATATGAGGAGCATGAAACGGTCTGAAAAATAGGAGGAGCATGAAGTGGTATTGAAATCATGAAGAGCCTGAAAACATGTGAAAAATATGAAGAGCTTCAAAAGGTGTGAAAAATATGAAAGGCTTCATAAGGTTTCAAAAATGAGATGAGCATGAAACGGTCTGAAAAATAGGAGGAGCATGAAGTGGTGTTGAAAAACATGAAGAGCATGAAAACGTGTGAAAAATATGAAGAGCTTCAAATGGTGTCAAAATATGAGGAGCATGAAAAGGTCTAAAAATTCGGAGGAGCATGAAAAGTTGTTCAAAAACATGAAGAGCCTGAAAAGTTGTAAAAACTATGAGGAGCTTCAAAAGGTGTCAAAATATGAGGAACATGAAACGTACTGAAAAATAGGAGAAGCATGAAGCGGTGTTCAAAAACATGAAGAGCCTGAAAACGTGTGGAAAATATGAAGAGCTATAAAAGGTGTGAAAAATATTTGGAGCATGAAACGTTCTGAAGAATAGGAGGATCATGAAGCGGTGTTGAAATCATGAAGAGCCTGAAAAGGTGTGAAAAATATGAAGAGCTTCAAAAGGTGTAAAAAATATGAGGAGCATGAAACGGTCTGAATATAGGAGGAGCATGAAGAAGTGTTGAAAAACATGCTGAGCCTGAAAAGGTGTGAAAAATATGAAGAGCTTCAAAAGGTGTCAAAAATATGAGGAGCATGAAACGGTCTGAATATAGGAGGAGCATGAAGAAGTGTTGAAAAACATGCTGAGCCTGAAAATGTGTGAAAAATATGAAGAGCTTCAAAAGGTGTCCAAAATATGAGGAGCATGAAACGGACTGGAAAATAAGAGGAGCATGAAGCGGTGTTGAAAAACATGAAGACCCTGAAAACGTGTGGAAAATATGAAGAGCTATAAAGGTGTGAAAAATATTTGGAGCATGAAACGGTCTGAAAAATAGGAGTAGCATGAAGCGGTATTGAAAAACATGAAGAGCCTGAAAAGGTGTGAAAAATATGAAGAGCTTCAAAAGGTGTAAGAAAAGAGATGAGCATGAAACGGTCTGAAAAATAGGAGGAGCAAGAAGTGGTGTTGAAAAACATGAAGAGCCTGAAAAGGTGTTAAAAATATGAAGAGATTCAAAAGGTGTAAGAAAAGAGATGAGCATGAAACGGTCTGAAAAATAGGAGGAGCAAGAAGTGGTGTTGAAAAACATGAAGAGCCTGAAAAGGTGTTAAAAATATGAAGAGCTTCAAAAGGTGTAAGAAAAGAGATGAGCATGAAACGGTCTGAAAAATAGGAGGAGCAAGAAGTGGTGTTGAAAAACATGAAGAGCCTGAAAAGGTGTGAAAAATATGAAGAGCTTCAAAAGGTGTGAAATACATGAGGAGCATGAAACGGTCTGAAAAATAGGAGGAGCATGAAGTGGTGTTGAAAAACATGAAGAGCCTGAAATGTGTGAAAAATATGAAGAGCTTCAAAAGATTTGAAAAATATGAAGGGGTTCAAAAACTGTGAAATACATGAGGAGGATTAAACGGTCTGAAAAATAGGAGGAGGATGAACCGTTGTTGAAAAACATGAAGAGCCTGAAAAGGAGTGAAAAATATGAAGAGCTTCAAAACGTGTCAAAAATATGAGGTGCATGAAATGGTCTGAAAAATAGGAGAAGCATGAAGTGGTGTTGAAAAACATGAAGAGCCTGAAAATGTGTGAAAAATATGAAGAGCTTCAAAAGGTGTGAAAAATATGAAGAGCTTCAAAAGGTGTCAAAAATTAGATGAGCATGAAACGGTCTGAAAAATAGGAGGAGCATGAAGTGATGTTGAAAATAATGAAGAGCCTGAAAAGGTGTGAAAAATATGGAAAGCCTCAAAAAGTGTCAAAAATATGAGGAGCATGAAACTGTCTCAAAAATAGGAGGAGCATGAAGCAGTGTTCAAAAATAAAAAGTTCCTGATAAGGTGTGAAAAATATGAAGAGCTTCAAAAGGTGTCAAATATATGAGGAGCATGAAACGGTCTGAAAAACAGGAGGAGCATGAAGCCGTGTTCAAAAACATGAAGAGCCTGAAAATGTGTGAAAAATATGAGGAGCTTCAAAAGGTGTGAAATACATGAGGAGCAGTAAACGGTCTGAAAAATAGGAGGAGCATGAAGGGGTGTTGAAAAACATGAATAGCCTGAAAAGGTGTGAAAAATATGAAGAGCTTCAACAGGTGTCAAAAATAGGAGGAGTATGAAAGGGTCTGAGAAATAGTAGGAGCATGAAGCCTTGTTCAAAAACATGAAGAGCTTAAAAAGGTGTGAAAAATATGAAGAGCTTCAAAAGGTGTCAAAAATATGAGGAGCATGAAACGGTCGGAAAAATATGAGGAGCATGAAGCGGTGTTGAAAAACATGAAGAGCCTGAAAAGCTGTGAAAAATATGAAGAGCTTCAAAAGGTGTGAAAAATCTGAGGTGCATTAAACGGTCTGAAACTAGGAGGAGCAAGAAGCGGTTTTGAAAAACATGAAGAGCCTGAAAGTGTGAAAAATATGAACAGCTTCAAAAGGTGTGAAAAATATGAAGAGCTTCAAATGGTGTCAAAAATATGAGGAGCATGAAACGGACTGAAAAGGAGGAGGAGCATGAAGCGGTGTTGAAAAAGATGAAGAGCCTGAAAACGTGTGAAAAATATGAAGAGCTTCAAAAGGTGTGAAAAATATGAAGAGCTTCAAAAGGTGTCAAAAATTAGATGAGCATGAAACGGTCTGAAAAATAGGAGGAGCATGAAGTGGTGTTGAAAAAAATGAAAAGCCTGAAAAGGTGTGAAAATTATGGAAAGCTTCAAAAGGTGTCAAAAATATCAGGAGCATGGAACGGTCTGAAAAATAGGAGGAGCATGAAGCGGTGTTCAAAAACATGAAGAGCCTGAAAATGTGTGAAAATCTTGAAGAGTTTCTAAAAGTGTCAAAAATATGAGGAACTTGAAACGGTATGAAAAATAGGAGGAGCATGAACTGGTGTTGAAAAACATGAAGAGCCTCAAAAAGTGTGAAAAATATGAAGAGCTTCAAAAGGTGTCAAAAATATGAGGAGCAGGAAACGGTCTGAAAAATAGGAGGAGCATGAAGCGGTGTTGAAAAACATGAAGAGCCTGAAAATGTGTGAAAATCTTGAAGAGTTTCTAAAAGTGTCAAAAATATGAGGAACTTGAAACGGTATGAAAAATAGGAGGAGCATGAACTGGTGTTGAAAAACATGAAGAGCCTCAAAAGGTGTGAAAAATATGAAGAGCTTCAAAAGGTGTCAAAAATATGAGGAGCATGAAATGGTCTGAAAAATAGGAGGAGCATGAAGCGGTGTTCAAAAACATGAATAGCCTGAAAAGATGTGAAAAATATGAACAGCTTCAAAAGATGTGAAATACATGAGGAGCTTGCAACTCTCTGAAATAAGAAGGAGTATGAAGTGGTGTTCAAAAACATGAATAGCCTGAAAAGGTGTGAAAAATATGAAGAGCTTCAAAAGTGTGAAAAATATGAGGAGCATGATACGGTCTGAAAAATAGGAGGAGCATGAAGCGGTGTTGAAAAACTTGAAGAGCCTGAAATGTGTGAAAAATATGAAGAGCTTCAAAAGGTTTGAAAAATATGAAGAGCTTCAAAAAGTGTGAAATACATGAGGAGGATTAAACGGTCTGAAAAATAGGAGGAGCATGAAGCGGTGTTCAAAAACATGAAGAGCTTAAAAAAGTGTGTAAAATATGAAGAGCTTCAAAAGGTGTCAAAAATATGAGGAGCATGAAACGGTCGGAAAAATATGAGGAGCATGAAGCAGTGTTGAAAAACATGAAGAGCCTGAAAAGGTGTGAAAAATATGAAGAGCTTCAAAAAGTGTGAAATACGTGAGGAGGATTAAAGGGTCTGGAAAATAAGAGGAACATGAAGCGGTGTTGAAAAACATGAAGGCCTGAAAACGTGTGAAAAACATGAAGAGTTTCAAAAAGTGTGATAAATATGAAGAGCTTCAAAAGGTGTCAAAAATTAGAGGACCATGAAACGATCTGAAATATAGGAGGAGCATGAAGTGTTGTTGAAAAAAATGAAGAGCCTGAAAAGGTGTGCAAAATATGAAGAGCTTCAAAAGGTGTCAAGGAGCATGAAACGGTCTGAAAAAAAGGAGGAGCATGAAGCCGTGTTCAAAAACATGAAGAGCCTGAAATGGTGTGAAAAATATGAGGAGCTTCAAATGGTGTGAAATACATGAGGAGCATAAAACGGTCTGAAAAATAGGAGGGGCATGAAGTGCTCTTGAAAAACATGAAGAGGCTGAAAAGGTGTGAAAAATATGAACAGCTTCAAAAAGTGTGAAATACGTGAGGAGGATTCAACGGGCTGGAAAATAGGAGGAACATGAAGCGGTGTTGAAAAACATGGAGGCCTGAAAACGTGTGAAAAATATGAAGAGCTTCAAAAAGTGTGAAAAATATGAGGAGCATGATACGGTTTGAAAAATAGGAGGAGCATGAAGCTGTGTTTAAAAACATGAAGAGCCTGAAATGTGTGAAAAATATCAAGAGCTTCAAAAGGTTTGAAAAATAGGAAGAGGTTCAAAAACTGTGAAATACATGAGGAGGATTAAACGGTCTGAAAAATAGGAGGAGCATGAGGCGTTGTTGAAAAACATGAAGAGTCTGAAAAGGTGTGAAAAATACGAAGAGCTTCAAAATTGTGAAAGATATGAAGAGCTTCAAAAGGTGTCAAAAATTAGATGAGCATGAAACTGTCTCAAAAATAGGAGGATCATGAAGCAGTGTTCAAAAACAAGAAGTTCCTGAAAAGGTGTGAAAAATATGAAGAGCTTCAAAAGGTGTCAAAAATATGAGGAGCATGAAACGGTCTGAAAAATAGGAGGAGCATGAACTGGTGTTGAAAAACATGAAGAGGCTGAAAAGGTGTGAAAACTATGAAGAGCTTCAAAAGGTGTCAAAAATATGAGGAGCATGAAACGGTCTGATAAATAGGAGGAGCATGAAGGGGTGTTCAAAAACATGAAGAGCCTGAAAAGGTGTAAAAAATATGAAGAGCTTAAAAAGGTGTGAAATACATGAGGAACATGAAACGGTCGGGATAATATGAGGAGCATGAAGCGGTGTTGAAAAATATCAAGACCCTGAAAATGTGTGAAAAATATGAAGAGCTTCAAAAGGTGTCAAATTATGAGGAGCATGAAACGGTTTGAAATATAGGAGGAGCATGAAGTGGTGATGAAAAACATGAAGAGCCTGAAAATGTATGAAAAATATGAAGAGCTTCAAAAAGTGGGAAATACATGAGTAGCAAGAAACGGTCTGAAAAATAGGAGGAGCATGATGCGGTGTTGAAAAAAATGAAGAGCCTGAAAAGGTGTGCAAAATATGAAGAGCTTCAAAAGGTGTCAAATATATGAGGAGCATTAAACGGTCTGAAAAATAGGAGGAGCATGAAGCGGTGTTGAAAAACATGAAGAGCCTGAAAAGGTGTGAACAATATGAAGAGCTTCAAAAGGTGTCAAAAATATGAGGAGCATGAAACGGTCTGAAAAATAGGAAGACCTTGAAACGGTGTTCAAAAACATGAAGAGCCTAAAAGGTATGAAAAATATGAAGAGCTTCAAAAAGTGTGAAATACATGAATAGCATGAAACGGTCTGAAAAATAGGAGGAGCATGAAGCGGTGTTGAAAAACATGAAGAGCCTGAAAATGTGTTAAAAAAAAATGAAGAGCTTCAAAAGGTGTCAAAAATAAGAGGAGCATGAACGTTCTGAAAATTAGGAAGAGCATGAAGCGGTCTTGAAAAACATGAAGAGCCTGAAAATGTGTGAAAAATATGAAGAGCTTCAAAATGTTCAAAATATGAGGAGGATGAACGGTCTGAAAAGTAGGAGGAGCAGGAATCGGTGTTGAAAAACATGAAGAGCCTGATAACGTGTGAAAAATATGAAGAGTTTCAAAACGTGTGAAAAATATGAAGAGCTTCAAAAGGTGTCATAAATAAGATGAGCATGAAACGGTCTGAAAAACAGGAGGAGAATGAAGTGGTGTTGAAAAACATGAAGAGCCTGAAAAGGTTTGAAAAAAATGAAGACCTTCAAAAGGTGTCAAAAATATGAGGAGCATGAAACGGTCGGAAAAATAGGAGGAGCATGAACCGGTGTTAAAAAACATGAAGAGCCTGAAAAGGTGTGAAAAATATGAAGAGCTTCAAAAGGTGGGAAAAATATGAAGAGCTTCAAAAGGTGTGAAAAATATGAGGAGCATGAAACGGTCGGAAAAATAGGAGGAGCATGAAGTGGTGTTGAAATACATGAAGAGGCTGAAAAGGTGTGAAAAATATGAAGAGCTTCAAAAGCTGTGAAAAATATGAGGAGCATGAATCGGTCTGAAAAATAGGAGTAGCATGAAACAGTGTTCAAAAACATGAAGAGACTGAAAAGGTGTGAATAATAAGAAGAGCTTGAAAAGATGTGAAATACACGAGGAGCATTAAACGGTCTGAAAAAAAGGAGGAGCATGAAGCGGTGTTGAAAAATATGAAGAGCCTGAAAAGGTGTGAAAAATATGAAGCGCTTCAATAGGTGTCAAAAATGGGATGAGCATGAAACGGTCAGAAAAATAGGAGGAGCATGAAACGGTGTTGAAAATCATGAAGAGCCTGAAAATGTGTGAAAAATATGAAGAGCTTGAAAAGATGTGAAATACATGAGGAGCATTAAACGGTCTGAAAAATAGGAGGAGTATGAAGCGGTGTTGAAAAACATGAAGAACCTGAAAAGGTGTGAAAAATATGAAGAATATGAAAAGGTGTCAAAAATATGAGGAGCATGAAACGAACTGAAATCTAGGAGGAGCATGATGCGGTGTTGAAAAACATGAAGAGCCTGAAAAGGTGTGAAAAATATGAAGAGCTTCAAAAAGTGTCAAAAATATGAGGAGCAGGAAATGGTGTTCAAAAACATGAAGAGCCTGAAAACGTGTGCAAAACATGAAGAGCCTGAAAAGGTGTGAAAATAATGAAGAGCTTCAAAATGTTTCAAAAATATGAGGAGCATGAACGGTCTGAAAAATAGGAGGAGGATGAAGCGGTGTTGAAAAACATGAAGACACTGAAAAGGTGTTAAAAATATGAAGAGCTTCAAAATGTGTCAAAAAGAGATAAGCATGAAACGGTCTTAAAAATAGGAGGAGCCTGAAGTGGTGTTGAAAAATATGAAGAGCCTGAAAAGGTGTGAAAAATATGAAGAGCTTCAAAAGGTGTCAAAAATATGAGGAGCATGACACGGTCTGAAAAATAGGAAGAGCATGAAGCGGTGTTGAAACACATGAAGAACCTGAAAATGTGTGAAAAATATGAAGAGCTTCAAAAGGTGTGAAAATATGAAGAGCTTCAAAAGGTGTCAAATATGAGATGAGCATGAAACAGTCTGAAAAATAGGAGGAGCATGAAGCGGTGTTGAAACTCATGATGAGTCTGAAAAGGTGTGAAAAATTTGAAGAGCTTCAAAAGGTGTCAAAAATATGAGGAGCATGTGACGGTCTGAAAATTAGGAGGAGCATGAAGTGGTGTTCAAAAACATGAAGAGCCTGAAAAGTTGTGAAAAATATGAAGAGCTTCAAAAAGTGTCAAAAATATGAGGAGCTAGATACGGTCTGAAAAATAGGAGGAGCAAGAAACGGTGTTCAAAAACCTGAAGAGCCTGAAAAGGTGTGAAAAATATGAAGAGCTTCAAAAGTTGTCAAAAATATGAGGAGCATGAACGGTCTGAAAAATAGAAGGAGGATGAAGCGGTGTTGAAAAACATGAAGACCCTGAAAAGGTGTGAAAACTATGAAGAGCTTTAAAAGGTGTCAAAAATATGAGGAGCATGAAACGGTCTGAAAAATACGAGGAGCATGAATCGGAGTTGAGAAACATGAGGAGCTTGAAAAGGTGTGAAAAATATGAAGAGCTTCAAAAGCTGTGAAAAATACGAAGAGCTTCAAAAGGTGTCAAAAATGAGGTGAGGATGAAACGATCTGAAAAATAGGAGGAGCATGAAGTGGTGTTGAAACACATGAAGAGCCTGAGATGGTGTGAACAATATGAAGAGCTTCAAAAGGTGTGAAAAATATAAGGTGCATGAAATGGTCTGAAAAATAGGAGGATCATGAAACGGTGTTGAAAAACATGAAGAGCCTGAAAAGGTGTGAGAAATATGAAGAACTTCAAAAGGTGTCAAAAATATGAGGAGCAGGAAACGGTCTGAAAAATGAGAGGAGCATAAAACGGTCTTAAAAATCATGAGAGCCTGAAAAGGTGTGAAAAATTGAAGAGCTTCAAAGGGTGGGAAATACATAAGGAGCATGAAACGGTCTGAAAAATAGGAGGAGCATGAATATGGGCTCAAAAACATGAAGAGCCTGAAAAGGAGTGAAAAATATGAAGAGCTTCAAAAGGTGTCAAAATTATGAGGAGCATGAAACGATCTGAAATATATGAGGAGCATGAAGTGGTGTTGAAAAGCATGAAAAGCCTGAAAAGGTGTGAACAATATGAAGAGCTTCAAAAGGTGTCAAATTATGAGGAGCATGAAACGGTTTGAAATATAGGAGGAGCATGAAGTGGTGATGAAAAACATGAAGAGCCTGAAAATGTATGAAAAATATGAAGAGCTTCAAAAAGTGGGAAATACATGAGTAGCAAGAAACGGTCTGAAAAATAGGAGGAGCATGATGCGGTGTTGAAAAAAATGAAGAGCCTGAAAAGGTGTGCAAAATATGAAGAGCTTCAAAAGGTGTCAAATATATGAGGAGCATTAAACGGTCTGAAAAATAGGAGGAGCATGAAGTGGTGTTGAAAAACATGAAGAGCCTGAAAAGGTGTGAACAATATGAAGAGCTTCAAAAGGTGTCAAAAATATGAGGAGCATGAAACGGTCTGAAAAATAGGAAGAGCTTGAAACGGTGTTCAAAAACATGAAGAGCCTAAAAGGTATGAAAAATATGAAGAGCTTCAAAAAGTGTGAAATACATGAATAGCATGAAACGGTCTGAAAAATAGGAGGAGCATGAAGCGGTGTTGAAAAACATGAAGAGCCTGAAAATGTGTTAAAAAAAATGAAGAGCTTCAAAAGGTGTCAAAAATAAGAGGAGCATGAACGTTCTGAAAATTAGGAAGAGCATGAAGCAGTCTTGAAAAACATGAAGAGCCTGAAAAGGTGTGAAAAATATGAAGAGCTTCAAAATGTTCAAAAATATGAGGAGGATGAACGGTCTGAAAAGTAGGAGGAGCATGAATCGGTGTTGAAAAACATGAAGAGCCTGATAACGTGTGAAAAATATGAAGAGCTTCAAAAGGTGTCATAAATAAGATGAGCATGAAACGGTCTGAAAAACATGAGGAGAATGAAGTGGTGTTGAAAAACATGAAGAGCCTGAAAAGGTTTGAAAAAAATGAAGACCTTCAAAAGGTGTCAAAAATATGAGGAGCATAAAACGGTCGGAAAAATAGGAGGAGCATGAACTGGTGTTAAAAAACATGAAGAGCCTGAAAAGGTGTGAAAAATATGAAGAGCTTCAAAAGGTGGGAAAAATATGAAGAGCTTCAAAAGGTGTGAAAAATATGAGGAGCATGAAACGGTCGGAAAAATAGGAGGAGCATGAAGTGGTGTTGAAATACATGAAGAGGCTGAAAAGGTGTGAAAAATATGAAGAGCTTCAAAAGCTGTGAAAAATATGAGGAGCATGAATCGGTCTGAAAAATAGGAGTAGCATGAAACAGTGTTCAAAAACATGAAGAGACTGAAAAGGTGTGAATAATAAGAAGAGCTTGAAAAGATGTGAAATACACGAGGAGCATTAAACGGTCTGAAAAAAAGGAGGAGCATGAAGCGGTGTTGAAAAATATGAAGAGCCTGAAAAGGTGTGAAAAATATGAAGCGCTTCAATAGGTGTCAAAAATGGGATGAGCATGAAACGGTCAGAAAAATAGGAGGAGCATGAAACGGTGTTGAAAATCATGAAGAGCCTGAAAATGTGTGAAAAATATGAAGAGCTTGAAAAGATGTGAAATACATGAGGAGCATTAAACGGTCTGAAAAATAGGAGGAGTATGAAGCGGTGTTGAAAAACATGAAGAACCTGAAAAGGTGTGAAAAATATGAAGAATATGAAAAGGTGTCAAAAATATGAGGAGCATGAAACGGACTGAAATCTAGGAGGAGCATGATGCGGTGTTGAAAAACATGAAGAGCCTGAAAAGGTGTGAAAAATATGAACAACTTCAAAAGTTGTCAAAACTATGAGGAGCAGGAAACGGTTTAAAAAATAGGAGGGGCATGAAACGGTGTTCAAAAACATGAAGAGCCTGAAAAGGTGTGAAAAATATGAAGAGCCTCAAAAGGTGTAAAAAATATGAGGAGCATGAAACGGTCTGAAAAATAAGAGGAGCATGAAGCGGTGTTGAAAACCATGAAGAGGCTGAAAACGTGTGAAAAATATGAAGAGCTTCAAAAGGTGTGAAAAATATGAAGAGCTTCAAAAGGTGTCAAAAAGAGATAAGCATGAAACGGTCTTAAAAATAGGAGGAGCCTGAAGTGGTGTTGAAAAATATGAAGAGCCTGAAAAGGTGTGAAAAATATGAAGAGCTTCAAAAGGTGTCAAAAATATGAGGAGCATGACACGGTCTGAAAAATAGGAAGAGCATGAAGCGGTGTTGAAACACATGACGAAACTGAAAATGTGTGAAAAATATGAAGAGCTTCAAAAGGTGTGAAAATATGAAGAGCTTCAAAAGGTGTCAAATATGAGATGAGCATGAAACAGTCTGAAAAATAGGAGGAGCATGAAGCGGTGTTGAAACTCATGATGAGTCTGAAAAGGTGTGAAAAATTTGAAGAGCTTCAAAAGGTGTCAAAAATATGAGGAGCATGTAACGGTCTGAAAATTAGGAGGAGCATGAAGTGGTGTTCAAAAACATGAAGAGCCTGAAAAGTTGTGAAAAATATGAAGAGCTTCAAAAAGTGTCAAAAATATGAGGAGCTAGAAACGGTCTGAAAAATAGGAGGAGCAAGAAACGGTGTTCAAAAACCCGAAGAGCCTGAAAAGGTGTGAAAAATATGAAGAGCTTCAAAAGTTGTCAAAAATATGAGGAGCATGAACGGTCTGAAAAATAGAAGGAGGATGAAGCGGTGTTGAAAAACATGAAGACCCTGAAAAGGTGTGAAAACTATGAAGAGCTTTAAAAGGTGTCAAAAATATGAGGAGCATGAAACGGTCTGAAAAATACGAGGAGCATGAATCGGAGTTGAGAAACATGAGGAGCTTGAAAAGGTGTGAAAAATATGAAGAGCTTCAAAAGCTGTGAAAAATACGAAGAGCTTCAAAAGGTGTCAAAAATGAGGTGAGCATGAAACGGTCTGAAAAATAGGAGGAGCATGAAGTGGTGTTGAAACACATGAAGAGCCTGAGATGGTGTGAAAAATATGAAGAGCTTCAAAAGGTGTGAAAAATATGAGGTGCATGAAATGGTCTGAAAAATAGGAGGATCATGAAACGGTGTTGAAAAACATGAAGAGCCTGAAAAGGTGTGAGAAATATGAAGAACTTCAAAAGGTGTCAAAAATATGAGGAGCAGGAAACGGTCTGAAAAATGAGAGGAGCATAAAACGGTCTTAAAAATCATGAGAGCCTGAAAAGGTGTGAAAAATATGAAGAGCTTCAAAGGGTGTGAAATACATAAGGAGCATGAAACGGTCTGAAAAATAGGACGAGCATGAATATGGGCTCAAAAACATGAAGAGCCTGAAAAGGAGTGAAAAATATGAAGAGCTTCAAAAGGTGTCAAAATTATGAGGAGCATGAAACGATCTGAAATATATGAGGAGCATGAAGTGGTGTTGAAAAGCATGAAAAGCCTGAAAAGGTGTGAACAATATGAAGAGCTTCAAAAGGTGTCAAATTATGAGGAGCATGAAACGGTTTGAAATATAGGAGGAGTATGAAGTAGTGATGAAAAACATGAAGAGCCTGAAAATGTATGAAAAATATGAAGAGCTTCAAAAAGTGGGAAATACATGAGTAGCAAGAAACGGTCTGAAAAATAGGAGGAGCATGATGCAGTGTTGAAAAAAATGAAGAGCCTGAAAAGGTGTGCAAAATATGAAGAGCTTCAAAAGGTGTCAAATATATGAGGAGCATTAAACGGTCTGAAAAATAGGAGGAGCATGAAGTGGTGTTGAAAAACATGAAGAGCCTGAAAAGGTGTGAACAATATGAAGAGCTTCAAAAGGTGTCAAAAATATGAGGAGCATGAAACGGTCTGAAAAATAGGAAGAACTTGAAACGGTGTTCAAAAACATGAAGAGCCTAAAAGGTATGAAAAATATGAAGAGCTTCAAAAAGTGTGAAATACATGAATAGCATGAAACGGTCTGAAAAAAAGGAGGAGCATGAAGCGGTGTTGAAAAACATGAAGAGCCTGAAAATGTGTTAAAAAAAATGAAGAGCTTCAAAAGGTGTCAAAAATAAGAGGAGCATGAACGTTCTGAAAATTAGGAAGAGCATGAAGCGGTCTTGAAAAACATGAAGAGCCTGAAAAGGTGTGAAAAATATGAAGAGCTTCAAAATGTTCAAAAATATGAGGAGGAAGAACGGTCTGAAAAGTAGGAGGAGCATGAATCGGTGTTGAAAAACATGAAGAGCCTGATAACGTGTGAAAAATATGAAGAGTTTCAAAACGTGTGAAAAATATGAAGAGCTTCAAAAGGTGTCATAAATAAGATGAGCATGAAACGGTCTGAAAAACAGGAGGAGAATGAAGTGGTGTTGAAAAACATGAAGAGCCTGAAAAGGTTTGAAAAAAATGAAGACCTTCAAAAGGTGTCAAAAATATGAGGAGCATGAAACGGTCGGAAAAATAGGAGGAGCATGAAGCGGTGTTAAAAAACATGAAGAGCCTGAAAAGGTGTGAAAAATATGCAGAGCTTCAAAAGGTGGGAAAAATATGAAGAGCTTCAAAAGGTGTTCAAAAATGAGATGACCATGAAACGGTCTGAAAAAAAAGAGGAGCATGAAGCTGGGCTCAAAAACATGAAGAGCCTGAAAAGGTGTGAAAAATATGAAGAGCTTCAAAAGGTGTCAAAAATATGAGGAACTTGAAACGGTCTGAAAAATAGGAGGAGCATGAAACGGTGTTCAAAAACAAGAAGAGCCTGAAAACGTGTGAAAAACATGAAGAGCCTGAAAAGGTGTGAAAATTATGAAGAGCTTCAAAAGGTGTCAAAAATATGAGGAGCATGAAACGGTCTGAAAAATAGGAGGCTCATGAAACGGTGTTGAAAAACATGAAAAGCCTGAAAACGTGTCAAAAATATGAAGAGCTTCAGGCTGGCGGGTAAAGCTGGGAGGTCACGGCCGGGGGCGCCGGTTGGAGACATGATAGCAATGTGGGCCTTACTATTTGAGCCAAAGAAAGAAGGAATTAAAAAGATGATAGCTGAAACAGACAAAGAAGGAATTGGCACCATGAATTTTGAAGAATTTTTTGCCATAATGAGTGTAAAAATGAGTGAAAAGGATGAAAAAGAAGAAATATTGAAGGCTTTCAAACTATTTGATGATGATGATACAGGAAGAATATCATTGAACAATATCAAGAGGGTTGCTAAGGAGCTAGGGGAAAATTTAACAGATGATGAACTTCAGGAAATGCTTGATGAGGCTGATCATGATGGGGATGGAGAAATAAACAAGGAAGAATTTTTGAAAATGATGCAAAAGACCACTCTTTATTAACACTGTCTTTTGTGCCTTTTGGAAAGTTGTTAACAAGTTTGTATTTGCTATAAATTACAGAATAGCTGAATATATTCATTTTCAGTGTTTAAGTTTATATACATAAACTGGTCTCTTGATGTCTAATCCATGTGAGAAGTTACATGTTGCTACCAATATGTTGTTAAATCTATAACATCAAGAAATAAAATGTAGTGACTTCCTTAAACTATGAATGTGAAGAACAGTACTAATTACAAGTGCTATTTTTAGAGCCCCAGGTTCTAAAACTTAGATTTTTTATTTAACTTATGGAAATTGGCCCCACATCATAAGCCAGCCATCACTTTCCCTATTATTTTCCTTTTGTGCAATTCTAAAAATGAACATTTGCTTTTTAACTCATTATTCAGACATGTAAAGTCTTAAATAAAACTGGCAGCATCAAAAGGTGTGAAAAATATGCAGAGCTTCAAAAGGTGTCAAAAATATGAGGAGCATGAAACGACCTGAAAAATACGAGGAGCATTAAGCGGTGTTCAAAACATGAAGAGCCTGAAAAGGTGTGAAAAATATGAAGAGCTTCAAAATGTGTGAAACATATGAGGAGCCTGAAACGGTCTGAAAAATATGAGGAGCATGAACTGGTATTGAAAAACATGAAGAGCCTGAAAAGGTGTGAAAAATATGAAGAGCTTAAAAATGTGTCAAAATATGAGGAGCATGAAACGGTCTGAAAAATAGGAGGAGCATGAAGCGTTGTTGAAAAACATGAAGAGCCTGAAAAGTTGTGAAAAATATGAAGAGCTTCAAAAGTTTTGAAAAATATGAAGAGCTTCAAATGTGTCAAAAATGAGATGAGCATGAAACGGTCTGAAAAATAAGAGGAGCATGAAGTGCTGTTGAAAAAAAAGAAGAGGCTGAAAAGCTGTGAAATATATGAAGACCTTCAAAAGGTGTCAAAAATATGAGGAGAATGAAACGTTCTGAATAATAGGAGGAGCATGAAGCGGTGTTGAAAAACATGAAGAGCCTGAAAACGTGTGAAAAATATGAAGAGCTTCGAAAGGTGTGAAAAATATGAAGAGCTTCAAATGTGTCAAAATGAGATGAGCATGAAACGGTCTGAAAAATAAGAGGAGCAAGAAGTGGAGTTTAAAAAAAAGAAGAGCCTGAAAAGGTGTGAAATATATGAAGACCTTCAAAAGGTGTCAAAAATATGAGGAGTATGAAACGGTCTGAAAAATAAGAGGAGCATGAAGAGGTGTTGAAAAACATGAAGAGCCTGAAAAGGTGTGAAAAATATGAAGAGATTCAAAAGATGTCAAATATATGAGGAGCATGAAACGGTGTTGAAAAATATGAAGAGCCTGAAAAGGTGTGAAAAATATGAACAGCTTCAAAAAGTGTCAAAAATATGAGGAGCATGAAACGGTCTGAAAAATAGGAGGAGCATGAAGCGGTGTTGAAAAACATGAAGAGCCTGAAAACGTTTGAAAAATATGAAGAGCTTCAAAAGGTGTAAAAAATATGAAGAGCTTCAAATGTGTCAAAAATGAGATGAGCATGAAACGGTTTGAAAAATAGGAGGAGCATGAAGTGGTGTTGAAAAAAAAGAAGAGACTGAAAAGGTGTGAAAAATATGAGGATCATCAAAAGGTGTGAAAAATATGAGGAGCATGAAAAGGTCTGCAAAAAGGAGGAGCATGAAGTGATGGTGAAAAACTTGAAGAGCCTGAAAAGGTGTGAAAAATATGAAGAGCTTCAAAAGGTGTGAAAAATATGAAGAGCTTCAAAAGGTGTGAAAAATATGAAGAGCTTCAAATGTGTCAAAAATGAGATGAGCATGAAACGGTCTGCAAAATAGGAGGAGCATGAAGTGGTGTTCAAAATCATGAAGAGCCCGAAAAGTTGTGAAAAATATGAAAAACTTCAAAAGGTGTCAAAAATGAGATGAGCATGAAACGGTTTGAGAAATAGGAGGAGCAAGAAGTGGTGTTGAAAAAAAAGAAGAGACTGAAAAGGTGTGAAAAATATGAGGATCATCAAAAGGTGTGAAAAATATGAGGAGCATGAAAAGGTCTGCAAAAAGGAGGAGCATGAAGTGGTGGTGAAAAACTTGAAGAGCCTGAAAAGGTGTGAAAAATATGAAAAGCTTCAAAGTCTGTCAAAAATATGAGGAGCATGAAACGGTCTGAAAAATAGGAGGCGCATGAAGCGGTGTTCAAAAACATGACGAGACTGAAAAGGTGTGAAAAATATGAAGAGCTTCAAAAGGTGTCAAATATATGAGGAGCATGAAACGGTCTGAAAAATAGGAGGAACATGAAACGGTGATCAAAAACATGAAGAGCCTGAAAAGGTGTGAAAAATATGAAAAGCTTCAAAAGGTGTCAAAATTATGAGGAGCATGAAACGGTGTGAAAAATAGGAGGAGCATGAAGTGCTGTTGAAAAACATGAAGAGCCTGAAAAAGTGTGAAAACTATGAAGAGCTTCAAAAGTTGTCAAAAATATTAGGAGCATGAAACGGTCTGAAAAATAGGAGGAGCAGGAAACGGTTTTCAAAAACATGAAGAGTCTGAAAAGGTGTAAAAAATATGAAGAGCTTCAAAAGGTGTCAAAAATATGAGGAGCATGAAACGGTCTTAAAAATAGGAGGAGCACGAAGCGGTCTTGAAAAACATGAAGAGCCTGAAAACGTGTGAAAAATATGAAGAGCTTCAAAAGGTGTAAAAAATATGAGGAGCATGAAACGGTCTGAAAAATCGGAGGAGCATGAACCGGTGTTCAAATACATGAAGAGCCTGAAAAGGTGTGAGAAATATGAAGAGCTTCAAAATGTGTCAAAATATGAGGAGCATGAAAGGGTCTGAAAAAGAGGAGGAGCATGAATCGATGTTGAAAAACATGAAGAGCGTGAAAAGTTGTGAAAAATATGAAGAGCTTCAAAAGGTGTGAAATATATGAAGAGCTTCAAAAGGTGTCAAAAATGAGATGAGCATGAAACGGTCTGAAAAATAGGAGGAGCATGAAACGGTGATCAGAAACATGAAGAGCCTGAAAAGGTGTGAAAAATATGAAGAGCTTCAAAGGCATGAAATTCATGAGGAGCATGAAACGGTCTGAAAAATAGGAGAAGCATGAAGTGGTGTGGAAAAACATGAAGAGACTGAAAAGGTGTGAAAAATATGAGGATCATCAAAATGTGTGAAAAATATGAGGAGCATGAAAAGGTCTGCAAAAAGGAGGAGCATGAAGTGGTGGTGAAAAACTTGAAGAGCCTGAAAAGGTGTGAAAAATATGAAAAGCTTCAAAGTCTGTCAAAAATATGAGGAGCATGAAACGGTCTGAAAAATAGGAGGCGCACGAAGCGGTGTTCAAAAACATGACGAGACTGAAAAGGTGTGAAAAATATGAAGAGCTTCAAAAGGTGTCAAATATATGAGGAGCATGAAACGGTCTGAAAAATAGGAGGAACATGAAATGGTGATCAAAAATATGAAGAGCCTGAAAAGGTGTGAAAAATATGAAAAGCTTCAAAAGGTGTCAAAATTATGAGGAGCATGAAACGGCGTGAAAAATAGGAGGAGCATGAAGTGCTGTTGAAAAACATGAAGAGCCTGAAAAAGTGTGAAAACTATGAAGAGCTTCAAAAGTTGTCAAAAATATTAGGAGCATGAAACGGTCTGAAAAATAGGAGGAGCATGAACCGGTGTTGAAAAACATGAAGAGCCTGAAAAGGTGTGAAAAATATGAAGAGCTTCAAAAGGTGTCAAAAATATGAGGAGCATGAAACGGTCTGAAAATTAGGAGGAGCATGAAGCGGTGTTCAAAAACATGGAGAGCCTGAAAAGGTGTGAAAAATATGAACAACTTCAAAAGTTTTCAAAACTATGAGGAGCAGGAAACGGTTTAAAAAATAGGAGGGGCATGAAACGGTGTTCAAAAACATGAAGAGCCTGAAAAGGTGTGAAAAATATGAAGAGCCTCAAAAGGTGTAAAAAATATGAGGAGCATGAAACGGTCTGAAAAATAAGAGGAGCATGAAGCGGTGTTGAAAACCATGAAGAGGCTGAAAACGTGTGAAAAATATGAAGAGCTTCAAAAGGTGTGAAAAATATGAAGAGCTTCAAAAGGTGTCAAAAAGAGATAAGCATGAAACGGTCTTAAAAATAGGAGGAGCCTGAAGTGGTGTTGAAAAATATGAAGAGCCTGAAAAGGTGTGAAAAATATGAAGAGCTTTAAAAGGTGTCAAAAATATGAGGAGCATGACACGGTCTGAAAAATAGGAAGAGCATGAAGCGGTGTTGAAACACATGACGAAACTGAAAATGTGTGAAAAATATGAAGAGCTTCAAAAGGTGTGAAAATATGAAGAGCTTCAAAAGGTGTCAAATATGAGATGAGCATGAAACAGTCTGAGAAATAGGAGGAGCATGAAGCGGTGTTGAAACTCATGATGAGTCTGAAAAGGTGTGAAAAATTTTAAGAGCTTCAAAAGGTGTCAAAAATATGAGGAGCATGTAATGGTCTGAAAATTAGGAGGAGCATGAAGTGGTGTTCAAAAACATGAAGAGCCTGAAAAGTTGTGAAAAATATGAAGAGCTTCAAAAAGTGTCAAAAATATGAGGAGCTAGAAACGGTCTGAAAAATAGGAGGAGCAAGAAACGGTGTTCAAAAACCTGAAGAGCCTGAAAAGGTGTGAAAAATATGAAGAGCTTCAAAAGTTGTCAAAAATATGAGGAGCATGAACGGTCTGAAAAATAGAAGGAGGATGAAGCGGTGTTGAAAAACATGAAGACCCTGAAAAGGTGTGAAAACTATGAAGAGCTTTAAAAGGTGTCAAAAATATGAGGAGCATGAAACGGTCTGAAAAATACGAGGAGCATGAATTGGAGTTGAGAAACATGAGGAGCTTGAAAAGGTGTGAAAAATATGAAGAGCTTCAAAAGCTGTGAAAAATACGAAGAGCTTCAAAAGGTGTCAAAAATGAGGTGAGCATGAAACGGTCTGAAAAATAGGAGGAGCATGAAGTGGTGTTGAAACACATGAAGAGCCTGAGATGGTGTGAAAAATATGAAGAGCTTCAAAAGGTGTGAAAAATATGAGGTGCATGAAATGGTCTGAAAAATAGGAGGATCATGAAACGGTGTTGAAAACCATGAAGAGCCTGAAAAGGTGTGAGAAATATGAAGAACTTCAAAAGGTGTCAAAAATATGAGGAGCAGGAAACGGTCTGAAAAATGACAGGAGCATAAAACGGTCTTAAAAATCATGAGAGCCTGAAAAGGTGTGAAAAATATGAAGAGCTTCAAAGGGTGTGAAATACATAAGGAGCATGAAATGGTCTGAAAAATAGGAGGAGCATGAATATGGGCTCAAAAACATGAAGAGCCTGAAAAGGAGTGAAAAATATGAAGAGCTTCAAAAGGTGTCAAAATTATGAGGAGCATGTAACGATCTTAAATATATGAGGAGCATGAATGGTGTTGAAAAGCATGAAAAGCCTGAAAAGGTGTGAACAATATGAAGAGCTTCAAAAGGTGTCAAATTATGAGGAGCATGAAACGGTTTGAAATATAGGAGGAGCATGAAGTGGTGATGAAAAACATGAAGAGCCTGAAAATGTATGAAAATATGAAGAGCTTCAAAAAGTGGGAAATACATGAGTAGCAAGAAACGGTCTGAAAAATAGGAGGAGCATGATGCGGTGTTGAAAAAAATGAAGAGCCTGAAAAGGTGTGCAAAATATGAAGAGCTTCAAAAGGTGTCAAATATATGAGGAGCATTAAAAGGTCTGAAAAATAGGAGGAGCATGAAGTGGTGTTGAAAAACATGAAGAGCCTGAAAAGTTGTGAAAAATATGAAGAGCTTCAAAAGGTTTGAAAAATATGAAGAGCTTCAAATGTGTCAAAAATGAGATGAGCATGAAACGGTCTGAAAAATAAGAGGAGCATGAAGTGCTGTTGAAAAAAAAGAAGAGGCTGAAAAGCTGTGAAATATATGAAGACCTTCAAAAGGTGTCAAAAATATGAGGAGAATGAAACGTTCTGAATAGTAGGAGGAGCATGAAGCGGTGTTGAAAAACATGAAGAGCCTGAAAACGTGTGAAAAATATGAAGAGCTTCGAAAGGTGTGAAAAATATGAAGAGCTTCAAATGTGTCAAAATGAGATGAGCATGAAACGGTCTGAAAAATAAGAGGAGCAAGAAGTGGAGTTTAAAAAAAAGAAGAGCCTGAAAAGGTGTGAAATATATGAAGACCTTCAAAAGGTGTCAAAAATATGAGGAGTATGAAATGGTCTGAAAAATAAGAGGAGCATGAAGAGGTGTTGAAAAACATGAAGAGCCTGAAAAGGTGTGAAAAATATGAAGAGATTCAAAAGATGTCAAATATATGAGGAGCATGAAACGGTGTTGAAAAATATGAAGAGCCTGAAAAGGTGTGAAAAATATGAACAGCTTCAAAAAGTGTCAAAAATATGAGGAGCATGAAACGGTCTGAAAAATAGGAGGAGCATGAAGCGGTGTTGAAAAACATGAAGAGCCTGAAAACGTTTGAAAAATATGAAGAGCTTCAAAAGGTGTGAAAAATATGAAGAGCTTCAAATGTGTCAAAAATGAGATGAGCATGAAACGGTTTGAAAAATAGGAGGAGCATGAAGTGGTGTTGAAAAAAAAGAAGAGACTGAAAAGGTGTGAAAAATATGAGGATCATCAAAAGGTGTGAAAAATATGAGGAGCATGAAAAGGTCTGCAAAAAGGAGGAGCATGAAGTGATGGTGAAAAACTTGAAGAGCCTGAAAAGGTGTGAAAAATATGAAGAGCTTCAAAAGGTGTGAAAAATATGAAGAGCTTCAAAAGGTGTGAAAAATATGAAGAGCTTCAAATGTGTCAAAAATGAGATGAGCATGAAACGGTCTGCAAAATAGGAGGAGCATGAAGTGGTGTTCAAAATCATGAAGAGCCCGAAAAGTTGTGAAAAATATGAAAAACTTCAAAAGGTGTCAAAAATGAGATGAGCATGAAACGGTTTGAGAAATAGGAGGAGCAAGAAGTGGTGTTGAAAAAAAAGAAGAGACTGAAAAGGTGTGAAAAATATGAGGATCATCAAAAGGTGTGAAAAATATGAGGAGCATGAAAAGGTCTGCAAAAAGGAGGAGCATGAAGTGGTGGTGAAAAACTTGAAGAGCCTGAAAAGGTGTGAAAAATATGAAAAGCTTCAAAGTCTGTCAAAAATATGAGGAGCATGAAACGGTCTGAAAAATAGGAGGCGCATGAAGCGGTGTTCAAAAACATGACGAGACTGAAAAGGTGTGAAAAATATGAAGAGCTTCAAAAGGTGTCAAATATATGAGGAGCATGAAACGGTCTGAAAAATAGGAGGAACATGAAACGGTGATCAAAAACATGAAGAGCCTGAAAAGGTGTGAAAAATATGAAAAGCTTCAAAAGGTGTCAAAATTATGAGGAGCAAGAAACGGTATGAAAAATAGGAGGAGCATGAAGTGCTGTTGAAAAACATGAAGAGCCTGAAAAAGTGTGAAAACTATGAAGAGCTTCAAAAGTTGTCAAAAATATTAGGAGCATGAAACGGTCTGAAAAATAGGAGGAGCAGGAAACGATTTTCAAAAACATGAAGAGTCTGAAAAGGTGTAAAAAATATGAAGAGTTTCAAAAAGTGTCAAAAATATGAGGAGCATGAAACGGTCTTAAAAATAGGAGGAGCACGAAGCGGTCTTGAAAAACATGAAGAGCCTGAAAACGTGTGAAAAATATGAAGAGCTTCAAAAGGTGTAAAAAATATGAGGAGCATGAAACGGTCTGAAAAATCGGAGGAGCATGAACCGGTGTTCAAATACATGAAGAGCCTGAAAAGGTGTGAGAAATATGAAGAGCTTCAAAATGTGTCAAAATATGAGGAGCATGAAACGGTCTGAAAAAGAGGAGGAGCATGAATCGATGTTGAAAAACATGAAGAGCATGAAAAGTTGTGAAAAATGTGAAGAGCTTCAAAAGGTGTGAAATATATGAAGAGCTTCAAAAGGTGTCAAAAATGAGATGAGCATGAAACGGTCTGAAAAATAGGAGGAGCATGAAACGGTGATCAGAAACATGAAGAGCCTGAAAAGGTGTGAAAAATATGAAGAGCTTCAAAGGCATGAAATTCATGAGGAGCATGAAACGGTCTGAAAAATAGGAGAAGCATGAAGTGGTGTGGAAAAACATGAAGAGACTGAAAAGGTGTGAAAAATATGAGGATCATCAAAATGTGTGAAAAATATGAGGAGCATGAAAAGGTCTGCAAAAAGGAGGAGCATGAAGTGGTCGTGAAAAACTTGAAGAGCCTGAAAAGGTGTGAAAAATATGAAAAGCTTCAAAGTCTGTCAAAAATATGAGGAGCATGAAACGGTCTGAAAAATAGGAGGCGCACGAAGCGGTGTTCAAAAACATGACGAGACTGAAAAGGTGTGAAAAATATGAAGAGCTTCAAAAGGTGTCAAATATATGAGGAGCATGAAACGGTCTGAAAAATAGGAGGAACATGAAACGGTGATCAAAAACATGAAGAGCCTGAAAAGGTGTGAAAAATATGAAAAGCTTCAAAAGGTGTCAAAATTATGAGGAGCATGAAACGGTGTGAAAAATAGGAGGAGCATGAAGTGCTGTTGAAAAACATGAAGAGCCTGAAAAAGTGTGAAAACTATGAAGAGCTTCAAAAGCTGTCAAAAATATTAGGAGCATGAAACGGTCTGAAAAATAGGAGGAGCATGAACCGGTGTTGAAAAACATGAAGAGCCTGAAAAGGTGTGAAAAATATGAAGAGCTTCAAAAGGTGTCAAAAATATGAGGAGCATGAAACGGTCTGAAAATTAGGAGGAGCATGAAGCGGTGTTCAAAAACATGGAGAGCCTGAAAAGGTGTGAAAAATATGAACAACTTCAAAAGTTGTCAAAACTATGAGGAGCAGGAAACGGTTTAAAAAATAGGAGGGGCATGAAACGGTGTTCAAAAACATGAAGAGCCTGAAAAGGTGTGAAAAATATGAAGAGCCTCAAAAGGTGTAAAAAATATGAGGAGCATGAAACGGTCTGAAAAATAAGAGGAGCATGAAGCGGTGTTGAAAACCATGAAGAGGCTGAAAACGTGTGAAAAATATGAAGAGCTTCAAAAGGTGTGAAAAATATGAAGAGCTTCAAAAGGTGTCAAAAAGAGATAAGCATGAAACGGTCTTAAAAATAGGAGGAGCCTGAAGTGGTGTTGAAAAATATGAAGAGCCTGAAAAGGTGTGAAAAATATGAAGAGCTTCAAAAGGTGTCAAAAATATGAGGAGCATGACATGGTCTGAAAAATAGGAAGAGCATGAAGCGGTGTTGAAACACATGAAGAATCTGAAAATGTGTGAAAAATATGAAGAGCTTCAAAAGGTGTGAAAATATGAAGAGCTTCAAAAGGTGTCAAATATGAGATGAGCATGAAACAGTCTGAAAAATAGGAGGAGCATGAAGCGGTGTTGAAACTCATGATGAGTCTGAAAAGGTGTGAAAAATTTGAAGAGCATCAAAAGGTGTCAAAAATATGAGGAGCATGTAACGGTCTGAAAATTAGGAGGAGCATGAAGTGGTGTTCAAAAACATGAAGAGCCTGAAAAGTTGTGAAAAATATGAAGAGCTTCAAAAAGTGTCAAAAATATGAGGAGCTAGAAACGGTCTGAAAAATAGGAGGAGCAAGAAACGGTGTTCAAAAACCTGAAGAGCCTGAAAAGGTGTGAAAAATATGAAGAGCTTCAAAAGTTGTCAAAAATATGAGGAGCATGAACGGTCTGAAAAATAGAAGGAGGATGAAACGGTGTTGAAAAACATGAAGACCCTGAAAAGGTGTGAAAATTATGAAGAGCTTTAAAAGGTGTCAAAAATATGAGGAGCATGAAACGGTCTGAAAAATACGAGGAGCATGAATCGGAGTTGAGAAACATGAGGAGCTTGAAAAGGTGTGAAAAATATGAAGAGCTTCAAAAGCTGTGAAAAATACGAAGAGCTTCAAAAGGTGTCAAAAATGAGGTGAGCATGAAACGGTCTGAAAAATAGGAGGAGCATGAAGTGGTGTTGAAACACATGAAGAGCCTGAGATGGTGTGAAAAATATGAAGAGCTTCAAAAGGTGTGAAAAATATGAGGTGCATGAAATGGTCTGAAAAATAGGAGGATCATGAAACGGTGTTGAAAAATATGAAGAGCCTGAAAAGGTGTGAGAAATATGAAGAACTTCAAAAGGTGTCAAAAATATGAGGAGCAGGAAACGGTCTGAAAAATGAGAGGAGCATAAAACGGTCTTAAAAATCATGAGAGCGTGAAAAGGTGTGAAAAATATGAAGAGCTTCAAAGGGTGTGAAATACATAAGGAGCATGAAACGGTCTGAAAAATAGGAGGAGCATGAATATGGGCTCAAAAACATGAAGAGCCTGAAAAGGAGTGAAAAATATGAAGAGCTTCAAAAGGTGTCAAAATTATGAGGAGCATGAAACGATCTGAAATATATGAGGAGCATGAAGTGGTGTTGAAAAGCATGAAAAGCCTGAAAAGGTGTGAACAATATGAAGAGCTTCAAAAGGTGTCAAATTATGAGGAGCATGAAACGGTTTGAAATATAGGAGGAGCATGAAGTGGTGTGAAAAACATGAAGAGCCTGAAAATGTATGAAATTATGAAGAGCTTCAAAAAGTGGGAAATACATGAGTAGCAAGAAACGGTCTGAAAAATAGGAGGAGCATGATGCGGTGTTGAAAAAAATGAAGAGCCTGAAAAGGTGTGCAAAATATGAAGAGCTTCAAAAGGTGTCAAATATATGAGGAGCATTAAACGGTCTGAAAAATAGGAGGAGCATGAAGTGGTGTTGAAAAACATGAAGAGCCTGAAAAGTTGTGAAAAATATGAAGAGCTTCAAAAGGTTTGAAAAATATGAAGAGCTTCAAATGTGTCAAAAATGAGATGAGCATGAAACGGTCTGAAAAATAAGAGGAGCATGAAGTGCTGTTGAAAAAAAAGAAGAGGCTGAAAAGCTGTGAAATATATGAAGACCTTCAAAAGGTGTCAAAAATATGAGGAGAATGAAACGTTCTGAATAATAGGAGGAGCATGAAGCGGTGTTGAAAAACATGAAGAGCCTGAAAACGTGTGAAAAATATGAAGAGCTTCGAAAGGTGTGAAAAATATGAAGAGCTTCAAATGTGTCAAAATGAGATGAGCATGAAACGGTCTGAAAAATAAGAGGAGCAAGAAGTGGAGTTTAAAAAAAAGAAGAGCCTGAAAAGTTGTGAAATATATGAAGACCTTCAAAAGGTGTCAAAAATATGAGGAGTATGAAACGGTCTGAAAAATAAGAGGAGCATGAAGAGGTGTTGAAAAACATGAAGAGCCTGAAAAGGTGTGAAAAATATGAAGAGATTCAAAAGATGTCAAATATATTAGGAGCATGAAACGGTGTTGAAAAATATGAAGAGACTGAAAAGGTGTGAAAAATATGAACAGCTTCAAAAAGTGTCAAAAATATGAGGAGCATGAAACGGTCAGAAAAATAGGAGGAGCATGAAGCGGTCTTGAAAAACATGAAGAGCCTGAAAACGTGTGAAAAATATGAAGAGATTCAAAAGGTGTAAAAAATATGGGGAGCATGAAACGGTCTGCAAAAAAGGAGGAGCATGAAGTGGTGTTGAAAAACTTGAACAGCCAGAAAATGTGTGAAAAGTATGAAAAGCTTCAAAAGGTGGTAAAAATATGCGGAGCATGAAACGGTCTGAAAAATAGGAGGAGCTTGAAGCGGTGTTGAAAAACATGAAGAGCCTGAAAAGGTGTGAAAAATATGAAGAGCTTAAAAATCTGTTAAAATATGAGGAGCATGAAACGGTCTGAAAAATAGGAGGAGGATGAAGCGGTGTTGAAAAACATGAAGAGCCTGAAAACGTGTGAAAAATATGAAGAGCTTCAAAAGTTGTGAAAAATATGAAGACCTTCAAATGTGTCAAAAATGAGATGAGCATGAAACGGTCTGAAAAATAGGAGGAGCATGAAGTGGTGTTGAAAAAAAAAAGAGACTGAAAAGGTGTGAAATATATGAAGAGCATCAAAAGGTGTCAAAAATATGAGGAGCATGAAACGGTGTTCAAAAACATGAAGAGCCTGAAAAGGTTTGAAAAATATGAATAACTTCAAAAGGTGTCAAAAATGAGATGAGCATGAAACGGTTTGAAAAATAGGAGGAGCATGAAGTGGTGTTGAAAAAAAAGAAGAGACTGAAAAGGTGTGAAAAATATGAGGATCGTCAAAAGGTTTGAAAAATATGAGGAGCATGAAAGGGTCTGCAAAAAGGAGGAGCATGAAGTGATGGTGAAAAACTTGAGGAGCCTGAAAAGGTGTGAAAAATATGAAAAGCTTCAAAATCTGTCAAAAATATGAGGAGCATGAAACGGTCTGAAAAATAGGAGGCGCATGAAGCGGTGTTCAAAAACATGACGAGCCTGAAAAGGTGTGAAAAATATGAAGAGCTTCAAAAGGTGTCAAATATATGAGGAGAATGAAACGGTCTGAAAAATAGGAGGAGCATGAAGCTGTGTTGAAAACATGAAGAGCCTGAAAAGGTGTGAAAAATATGAGGAGCTTTAAAAGGTGTCAAAAATATGAGGAGCATGAAACGGTCTGAAAAATAGGAGCAGCATGAGGCGATGTTGAAAAACATGAAGAGCCTGAAAAGGTGTGAAAAATATGAGGAGCTTTAAAAGGTGTCAAAAATATGAGGAGCAGGAAACGGTCTGAAAAATAGGAGAAGCATGAAATGGTGATCAAAAACATGAAGAGCCTGAAAAGTTGTGAGAAATATGAAGAGCTTCAAAAGGCGTGAAATACATGAGGAGCATGTAACGGGCTGAAAAATAGGTGAACCATGAAGTGGTGTGGAAAAACATGAAGAGCGTGAAAAGGTGTGAAAAATATGAAAGGCTTCAAAAGGTGTGAAATACATGAGGCGCATGAAACTCTCTGAAAATTAGGAGGAGCAAGAAGCAGTGTTCAAAAATATGAAGAGCCTGAAAACTTGTGAAAAATATGAAGAGCTTCAAAAGGTGTGAAATACATGAGGCGCATGAAACTCTCTGAAAATTAGGAGCAAGAAGCAGTGTTCAAAAACATGAAGAGCCTGAAAACTTGTGAAAAATATGAAGAGCTTCAAAAGGTGTGATATACATGAGGAGCATGAAACTCTCTGAAAAATAGGAGGAGCATGAAGCTGTGTTAAAAACATGAAGAGCCTGAATAGGTGTGAAAAATATGAAGAGCATTAAAAGCTGTGAAAAATATGAGGAGCATGAAACCGTCTGAAAAACAGAGGCAGCATGAAACGGTGTTGAAAAACATGAAGAGCCTGCAAACGTATGAAAAATATGAAGAGTTTCAAAAGGTGTGAAATATATGAAGAGCTTCAAAAGGTGTCAAAAATGAGATGAGCATGAAACGGTCTGAAAAATAGGAGGAGCATGAAACGGTGATCAGAAATATGAAGAGCCTGAAAACGTGTGAAAAATATGAAGAGCTTCAAAGGCGTGAAGTTCATGAGGAGCATGAAATGGTCTGAAAATAGGAGAAGCATGAAGTGGTGTGGAAAAACATGAAGAGCCTGAAAAGGTGTGAAAAATATGAAGAGCTTCAAAAAGTGTCAAAAATATGAGGAGCATGAAACGGTCTGAAAAATAGGAGGAGCATGAAGCAGTCTTGAAAAACATGAAGAGCCTGAAAACGTGTGGAAAATATGAAGAGCTTCAAAAGGTGTAAAAAATATGGGGAGCATGAACCGGTCTGCAAAAAAGGAGGAGCATGAAGTGGTGTTGAAAAACTTGAACAGCCAGAAAATGTGTGAAAAATATGAAAAGCTTCAAAAGGTGGTAAAAATATGCGGAGCATGAAACGGTCTGAAAAATAGGAGGAGAATGAAGCGATGTTCAAAAACATGACGAGCCTGAAAACGTGTGAAAAATATGAAGAGCTTCAAAAGGTGTCAAAAATGTGAGGAGCATGAAACGGTCTGAAAAATAGGAGGAACCTGAAACGGTGATCAAAAACATGAAGAGACTGAAAAGGTGTGAAAAATATGAAGAGCTTCAAAAGGTGTGAAATACATGAGGAGCATGAAACGGGCTGAAAAATAGGAGAAGCATGAAGTGGTGTGGAAAAACATGACGAGCCTGACAAGGTGTGAAAAATATGAAAAGCTTCAAAAGGTGTCAAAATTATGAGGAGCATGAAACGGTCTGAAAAATAGGAGGAGCATGAAGTGCTGTTGAAAAACACGAAGAGCCTGAAAAGGTGTGAAAAATATGAAGAGCTTCAAAAATATGAAAAATATGAAGAGCTTCAAAAGGTGTGAAAAATATGAAGAGGTTCAAAAGGTGTGAAAAATATGAAGAATTTAAAATGGTGTCAAAATGAGATGAGCATGAAACGGTCTGAAAAACAGGCGGAGAATGAAGCGGTGTTGAAAATCATCAAGAGCCTGAAAAGGTGTGAAAAATATGAAGAGCTTCAAAATGTGTGAAATACATGAGGAGCATTAAACGGTCTGAAAAAAAGGAGGAGCATGAAGCGGTTTTCCAAAACATGAATAGTCTGAAAAGGTGTGAAAAATATGAAGAGCTTCAAAAAGTGTCAAAAATATGAGGAGCATGAAACGGTCTGAAAAATAGGAGGAGCACGAAGCGGTGTTGAAAAACATGAAGAGCCTGAAAACGTGTGAAAAATATGAAGAGCTTCAAAAGGTGTGAAAAATATGAAGAGATTCAAAAGGTGTCAAAAATATGAGGGGCATGAAACGGTGTTGAAAAACATGAAGAGCCTGAAAAGGTGTGAAAAATATGAACAGCTTCAAAAAGTGTCAAAAATATGAGGAGCATGAAACGGTCTGAAAAATAGGAGGAGCATGAAGTGGTGTTGAAAAACATGAAGAGCCTGAAAACGTGTGAAAAATATGAAGAGCTTCAAAAGGTGTGAAAAATATGAAGAGCTTCAAATGTGTCAAAAATGAGATGAGCATGAAACGGTGTGAAAAATAGGAGGAGCTTGAAGTGGTGTTGAAAAAAAAGAAGAGACTGAAAAGGTGTGAAAAATATGAAGAGCATCAAAAGGTGTCAAAAATATGAGGAGCATGAAACGGTGTTCAAAAACATGAAGAGCTTGAAAAGGTGTGAAAAATATGAAAAACTTCAAAAGTTGTCAAAAATGAGATGAGCATGAAACGGTTTGAAAAATAGGAGGAGCATGAAGCGGTGTTGAAAAACATGAAGAGCTGAAAACGTGTGAAAAATATGAAGAGCTTCAAAAGGTGTCAAAAATATGAGAAGCATGAAACGGTGTTCAAAAACATGAAGAGCTTGAAAAGGTGTGAAAAATATGAAAAACTTCAAAAGTTGTCAAAAATGAGATGAGCATGAAACGGTCTGAAAAATAGGAGGAGCATGAAGCGGTGTTGAAAAACATGAAGTGCCTGAGAAGGTGTGAAAAATATGAAGAGCTTCTAAAGGTGTCAAAAATATGAGGAGCATTAAACGGTCTGAAAAATAGGAGGAGCATGAAGTGGTGTTGAAAAACATTAAGAGACTGAAAAGTTGTGAAAAATATGAAGACCTTCAAAAGGTGTCAAAAATATGAGGAGTATGAAACGGTCTGCACAATAGGAGGATCATGTAGTCGTGTTCAAAAACCTGATGAGCATGAAAAGGTATGAAAAATATGAAGAGCTTCAAAATGTGTCAAATATGATGAGCATGAAACGGTCTGAAAAATAGGAGGAGAATGGAAGAGTGATCAAAAACATGAAGAGCCTGAAAAGGTGTGAAAAATATGAAGAGCTTCAAAAGGTGTGAAATACATGAGGAGCATGAAACGGGCTGAAAAATAGGAGAAGCATGAAGTGGTGTGAAAAACATGAAGAGCCTGAAAAGGTGTGAAAAATATGAAGAGCTACAAAAGGTGTGAAATACATGAGGAGCATGAAACTCTTTGAAAATTAGGAGGAGCATGAAGCAGTGTTCAAAAACATGAAGAGCCTGAAATGTTGTTAAAAATATGAAAAGCTTCAAAAGTTGTCAAAAATGAGATGAGCTTGAAACAGTCTGAAAAATAGGAAGAGCATGAAGCGGTGTTGAAAAACATGAAGAGCTGAAAACGTGTGGAAAATATGAAGAGCTTCAAAAGGTGTCAAAAATAGGAGGAGCAAAGAACGGTCTGAAAACAAGGAGAAGCATGAAGCGTGTTCAAACACATGAAAAGCCTGAAAAGGTGTGAAAAATATGAAGAGCTTCAAAAGGTTTGAAATACATAAGGAGCATTAAACGGTCTGAAAAATAGGAGGAGCATGAAGAGGTGTTCAAAAACATGAAGAGCCTGAAAAGTTGTGAATTATCTGAAGAGGTTCAAAAGGTGTGAAAAATATGAGGAGCATGATACCGTCAGATAAATAGGAGGATCATGAAACAGTGATCAAAAACATGAAGAGCTGAAATGTTTTGAAAAATATGAAAAGCTTCAAAGGGTGTCAAAAATTAGATGAGCATGAAACGGTCTGAAAAATAGGAAGAGCATGAAGCGGTGTTGGAAAACATGAAGAGCCTGAAAACGTGTGAAAAATATGAATAGCTTCAAAAGGTGTGAAATACATGAGGAGCATGAAAGGGGATGAAATATAGGAGAAGCATGAGTTGGAGTGGAAAAACATGAAGAGCCTGAAAATGTGTGAAAAATTTGAAGAGCTTCAAAAGGTGTGAAATACATGAGGAGCATGAAACTCTCTGAAAAATAGGAGGAGCATGAAGCGGTTTTCAAAAACATGAAGAGCTGAAATGTTTTGAAAAATATGAAAAGCTTCAAAAGGTGTCAAAAATGAGATGAGCATGAAACGGTCTGAAAAATAGGAAGCGCATGAAGTGGTGTTGGAAAATATGAAGAGCCTGAAAAGGTGTGAAAAATATGAATAGCTTCAAAAGGTATCAAAATATGAGGAGCATGAAATGGTCAGAAAAATAGGAAGAGCATGAAATGGTGTTCAAAAACATGAAGAGCCTGAAGAGGTGTGAAAAATATGAAGTGATTCAAAATTTGTGAAATACATGAGGAGGATTAAACGGTCTGAAACATAGGAGGAGCATGAAGCGGTGTTGAAAAACATGAAGAGCCTGAAAACGTGTGAAAAATATGAAGAGCCTCAAAATGTGTGAAAAATAAGAAGAGCTTCAAAAGGTGTGAAAATGAGATGAGCATGAAACGGTCAGAAAAATAGGAGGAGAATGAAGCGGTGTTGAAAAACATGAAGAGCCTGAAAACATGTGAAAAATATGAAGAGCTTCAAAAGGTGTGAAAAATATGACGAGCTTCAAATGGTGTCAAATATTAGATGAGCCTAGAAACGGTCTGAAAAATAGGAGGAGCATGAAGTGGTGTTGAAAAAAATGAAGAGCCTGAAGAGGTGTGAAAAAGATGAAAAGCTTCAAAAGGTGTCAAAAATATGAGGAGCATGAAACGGTCTGAAAAATAGGAGGAGCATGAGGCGGTGTTCAAAAACATGAAGAGCCTGAAAAGGTGTGAAAAATATGAAGAGCTTCAAAAGGTGTCAAAAATATGAGGAGCATGAAACGGTCTGAAAATTAGGAGGAGCATGAAGCGGTGTTCAAAAACATGAAGTGCCTGAAAAGGTGTGAAAAATATGAAGAGCTTCAAAAGGTGTGAAAAATATGAGCTGCATGAAACGGTCTGAAAAATAGGAGGAGCATGAGGCGGTGTTGAAAAACATGAAGAGCCTGAAAACGTGTGAAAAATATGAAGAGCTTCAAAAGTGTGAAAAATATGAAGAGCTTCAAAGGTGTCAAATATGAGATGAGAATGAAACGGTCTGAAAAACAGGAGAATCATGAAGTGGTGTTGAAAATCATGAAGAACTTGAAAAGGTGTGAAAAATATGAAGAGTTTCTAAAGGTGTCAAAAATATGAGGAGCATAAAACGGTCTGAAAAATATGAGGAGCATGAACTGGTGTTGAAAAACATGAAGAGTCTGAAAAGGTGTGAAAAATATGAAGAGCTTCAAAATGTGTGAAAAATATGAGGAGCATGAAACGGTCTGAAAAATAGGAGGAGCATGAAGCTGTGTTCAAAAACATGAAGAGCCTGAAAAGGTGTGAAATATATGAAGAGCTTGAAAAGGTGTCAAAAATATGAGGAGAATGAAACGGTCTGAAAAATAGGAAGAGCATGAAACGGTGTTAAAAAACATGAAGAGCCTGAAAAGGTGTGAAAAATATGAAGAGTTTCTAAAGGTGTCAAAATGAGATGAGCATGAAACGGTCTGAAAAATAGGAGGAGAATGAAGAGGTGTTGAAAATCATCAAGAGCCTGAAAAGGTGTGAAAAATATGAAGAGCTTCAAAAGGTGTCAAAAAGAAATGAGCATGAAAAGGTCTGAAAAATAGCAGGAGCATGAAGCGGTGTTGAAAATCACGAAGTGTCTGAAAAGTGTGATAATATGAAGAGCTTCAAAAATATGAAAAATATGAAGAGCTTCAAAAGGTCTGAAAAATATGAAGAGCTTCAAAAGGTGTCAAAAATGAGATGAGCATGAAACTGTCTGAAAAATAGGAGGGGCATGAAGCGGTGTTGAAAAACATGAAGAGCCTGAAAAGGTGTGAAAAATATGAAGAGTTTCAAAAGGTGTGAAATATATGAGGTGCAAGAAACGGTCTGAAAAATATTAGGAGAATGAAGCGGTGTTGAAAAACAAGAAGAGCCTGAAAAGGTGTGAAAAATATGAAGAGTTTCAAAAGGTGTGAAATATATGAGGTGCAAGAAACGGTCTGAAAAATATTAGGAGCATGAAGCGGTGTTGAAAAACAAGAAGAGCCTGAAAAGGTGTGAAAAATATGAAGAGTTTCAAAAGGTGTGAAATATATGAGGTGCATGAAACGGTCTGAAAAATATTAGGAGCATGAAGCGGTGTTGAAAAACATGAAGAGCCTGAAAAGGTGTGAAAAATATGAAGAGTTTCAAAAGGTGTGAAATATATGAGGTGCATGAAACGGTCTGAAAAATATTAGGAGCATGAAGCGGTGTTGAAAAACATGAAGAGCCTGAAAAGGTGTGAAAAATATGAAGAGCTTCAAAAGGTGTCAAAAATATGAGGAGCATGAAACGGTCTGAAAAATAGGAGGAGCATGAATCGGTGTTGAGAAACATGAAGAGCCTGAAAACGTGTGAAAAATATGAAGTGCTTCAAAAGGTGTCAAAAATATGAGGAGCATGAAACGGTCTGAAAAATAGGAGGAGCATGAAACGGTGATTAAAACATGACGAGCCTGAAAAGGTGTGAAAAATATGAAGAGCTTCAAAAGGTGTGAAATACATGAGGAGCATGAAACGGCCTGAAAATTAGGAGAAGCATGAAGTGGTGTGGAAAAACATGAAGAGCCTGAAAAGGTGTGAAAAATATGAAGAGCTTCAAAAGGTGTGAAATACATGAGGAGCATGAAACGGGCTGAAAAATACGAGAAGCATGAAATGGTGTGGAAAAACATGAAGAGCCTGAAAAGGTGTGAAAAATATGAAGAGCTTCAAAAGGTGTGAAATACAATAGGAGCATGAAGCTCTCTGAAAAATAGGAGGAGCATGAAGTGTTGTTCAAAAACATGAAGAGCCTAAAAAGTTGTGGAAAATATGAAAAGCTTCAAAAGCTGTCAAAAATGAGATGAGCATGAAACGGTCTGAAAAATAGGAGGATCATGAAACGGTGTTGAAAGACATGAAGAGCCTGAAAATGCGTGAAAAATATGAAGAGTTTCAAAAGGTGTCAAAAATATGAGGAGCATGAAACGGTCTGAAAAATAGGAGGAGCATGAAACGGTGATCAAAAACATGAAGAGCCTGAAAAGGTGTGAAAAATATTATGAGCTTCAAAAGGGGTCAAAAATATGAGGAGCATGAAACGTTCTGAAAATTAGGAGGATCATGAGCGGTGTTCAAAAACATGAAGAGCCTGAAAAGGTGTGAAAAATATGAAGAGCTTCAAAAGGGGTCAAAAATATGAGGAGCATGAATCGGTCTGAAAAATGGGAGAAGCATGAAGTGGTGTTCAAAAACATGAAGAGTCTTAAAAGGTGTGAAAAATATGAAGAGTTTCATTAGGTGTGAATTATATGAGGAGCAGGATACGGTCTGAAAAATAGGAGGAGCATGAAGCGGTGTTCAAAAACATGAAGAGGCTGAAAAATTGTGAAAAATATGAAAACTTTGAAAAGATGTCAAAAATGATATGAGCATGAAACGGTCTGAAAAATAGGAGGAGCATGAAGCGGTGTTCAAAAACATGAAGAGCCTGAAAACGTGTGAAAAATATGAAGAGCTTCCAAAGGTGTCAAAGATATGAGGAGCATGAAACGGTCTGCAAAAAAGGAGGAGCATGAAGTGGTGTTGAAAAACTTGAACAGGCAGAAAAGGTGTGAAAAATATGAAAAGCTTCAAAACGTGGCAAAAATATGCGGAGCATGAAACGGTCTGAAAAATAGGAGGAGATTGAAGCGGTATTGAAAAACATGAAGAGCCTGAAAACGTGTGAAAAATATGAAGAGCTTCAAAAGGTGTGAAAAATATGAGGAGCTTCAAAATGTGTCAAAAATATGAGGAGTCTGAAACCATCTGAAAAATAGGAGGAGCATGATACGGTGTTCAAAAATATGAAGAGCCTGAAAAGGTGTGAAAAACATGAATATCTTCAAAAGGGGTCAAAAATATGAGGAGCATGAAACGATCTGAAAAACAGGAGGAGCATGAAGTGGTGTTCAAAAACATGAAGAGGCTGAAAAGGTGTGAAAAATATGAAGAGCTTCAAAAGGTGTGAAATATATGAAGAGCTACAAAAGGTGTCAAAAATATGAGGAGCATGAACCGGTCTGAAATATAGGAGGAGCATGAAGTGGTGTTGAAAAACATGAAGAGCCTGAAAAGGTGTGATAAATATGAAGAGCTTCAAAAGATGTTAAAAATATGAGGAGCATGAAACTTTCTGAAAAATTGGAGGAGCATGAAGCGGTGTTGAGAAACATGAAGAGCCTGAAAAGGTGTGAAATGTATGAAGAGCTTCAAAAGTTGTCAAAAATATGAGGAGCATGAAACGGTCTGAAAAATAGGAGAAACATGAAGCGATGTTGAAAAACATGAAAAGCCTGAAAAGGTGGAAAAATATGAAGAGCTTCAAAAAGTGTCAACAATATGAGGAGCATGAAACGGTCTGAAAATTAGGAAGAGCATGAAACTGTGTTGATAAACATGAAGAGCCTGAAAAGATGTGAAAAATATGAAGAGCTTCAAAATGTGTCAAATATATGAGGAGCATGAAACAGTGTGAAAAATAGGATGAGCATGAAACGGTTTTAAATAGACGAAGAGCCTAAAAAGTGTGACATATATGAAGAGCTTCAAAAGGTGTGAAATACATGAGGAGGTCAAAACGGTCTGAAAATAGTAGGAGCATTAAGCGGCGTTGAAAAACATGAAGAGCCTGAAAACGTGTGAAAAATATGAAGAGCTTCAAAAGGTGTGAAATATATGAAGAGCTACAAAAGGAGTCAAAAATATGAGGAGCATGAACCGGTCTGAAATATAGGAGGAGCATGAAGTGGTGTTGAAAAACATGAAGAGCCTGAAAAGGTGTGATAAATATGAAGAGCTTCAAAAGGTGTCAAAAATATGAGGAGCCTGAAGCGGTCTGAAAAATAGGAGGAGCATGAAACGGTGTTGAAAAACATGAAGAGACTGAAAAGGTGTGAAAAATAGGAAGAGCTTCACAAGGTGTCAAATATATGAGGAGCATGAAACGGTCTGAAAAATAGGAGGAGCATGAAGCAGTCGTCAAAAACATGAAGAACCTGAAAAGTTTTGTAAAATATGAAGAGCTTCAAAAGGTGTGAATAATATGAGGAACATGAAACGGTCTGAAAAATAGGAGCAGCATGAAACAGTGTTGAAAGACATGAAGAGCTTCAAAAGTGTCAAAAATATGAGGAGCATGAAGCGGTCTGAAAAATAGGATGAGCATGAAGCGGTGTTGAAAACATTAAGAGCCTGAAAAGGTGGGAAAAATATAAAGAGCTTGAAAAGGTGTCAAAAATATGAGGAGCATGAAACGGTGTGAAAAATAGGAGAAGCATGAAGTGATGTTGACAAACCTGAAGAGACTGAAAAGGTGTGAAAAATATGAAGAGCTACAAAAGATGTGAAATATATGAGGAGCATGAAATGATCTGAAAAATAGGAGGAGCATGAAACGGTGTTGAAAAACATGAAGAGCCTGAAAAGGTGTGAAAATTATGAAGACCTTCAAAATGTGTCAAAAAAAAGGAGGAGCATGAAATGGTGTTCAAAAACATGAAGAGCCTGAAAAGGTGTGAGAAATATGAACAGCTTCAAAAGGTGTCAAAAATATGAGGAGCATGAAACGGTCTGAAAAATAGGAGGAACATGAAGCACGGTTGAAAAACATGAAGAGCCTGAAAAGGTGTGAAAAATATGAACAGCTTCAAAAGGTGTCAAAAATATGAGGAGCATGAAACAGTCTGAAAAATAGGAGGAGCATGAAGCGGTGTTGAAAAACATGAAGAGCCTGAAAAGGTGTGAAAATTATGAAGAGCTTCCAAAGGTGTGAAAAATATGAATAGCTTCGAAATGTGTCAATAATGAGAGCAGCATGAAACGGTGTGAAAAATAGGAGGAGCATGAAGCGGTGTGCAAAAAGATGAAGAGCCTGAAAATGTGTGAAATATATGAAGAGCTTCAAAAGGTGTCAAAAATATGAGGAGAAAGAAACGGTCTGAAAAATAGGAGGAGCATGAAGTGGTGTTGACAAACATGAAGAGCTGAAAAGCTGTGAAAAATATGAAGAGCTTTAAAAAGTCTCAAACATATGAGGAGCATGAAATTTTCTGAAAAATAGGAGGAGCATGAAACGTTGTTCAAAACATGAAGAGCCTGATAAGGTGTGAAAAATATAAAGAGCTTCAAAACATGTCAAACATTGAGGAGCATGAAAGGATCTGAAAAATAGGAAGAGCATGATGCAGTGTTGAAAAACATGAAGAGGCTGAAAACGTGTGAAAAATATGAAGTGCTCCAAAGATGTCAAAAATATGAGGAGCATGAAGCGGTCCGAAAAATAGGATGAGCATGAAGCGGTGTGGAAAACATTAAGAGCCTGAAAAGGTGTGAAATATATGAAGAGCTTGAAACGGTGTCAAAAATATGAGGAGCATGAAACGGTGTGAAAAATAGAAGAAGCATGAAGTGATGTTGAGAAACATGAAGAGCCTGAAAAGGTGTGAAAAAAATGAAGAGCTACAAAAGGTGTCAAATACATGAGGAGCATGAAACGATCTGAAAAATAGGAGTAGCATGAAGTGGTGTTGAAAAATATGAAGAGACTGAAAAGGTGTGAAAATTATGAAGAGCTTCAAAATGTGTCAAAAAAAAAAGGAGGATAATGAAACAGTGTTCAAATACATTAAGAGCGTGAATAGGTGTGAAAAATATGAAGAGCTTCAAAATGTGTCAAAAAAAAAGGAGGAGCATGAAGCGGTGTTTAAAAACAAGAAGTGCCTGAAAAGGTGTGAAATATATGAAGAGCTTCAAAAGGTGTCAAAAATATGAGGAGAAAGAAACGGTCTGAAAAATAGGAGGATCATGAAGTGGTGTTGACAAACATGAAGAGCTGAAAAGCTGTGAAAAATATGAAGAGCTTCAAAACTTGTCAAACATTGAGGAGCATGAAACTATCTGAAAAATAGGAAGAGCATGATGCCGTGTTGAAAAACATGAAGAGCCTGAAAAGGTGTGAAATATATGATGAGCTTCAAAAGGTGTCAAAAATATGAGGAGCATGAAACGGTCTGAAAAATAGGAGGAGCATGAAGCGGTGTTGAAAAACATGAAGAGCCTTAAAAGTTGTGAAAAATATGAAGAGCTTCAAAAGGTGTGAAAAATATGAAGAGCTTCAAAAGGTGTTAAAAATGAGAGGAGCATGAAACGGTGTGAAAAATAGGAGGAGCATGAAGCTGTGTTGAAAAACATGAAGAGCCTGAAAAGCTGTGAACAATTTGGAGAGCTTCAAAAGGTGTCAAATATATGAGGAGCATGAAATGTTCTGAAAAATAGGAGGAGCATGAAGCGGTGTTGAAAAACATTAAGAGTGTGAAAAGGTTTTCAAAAACATGAAGAGCCTGAAAAGGTGTGAAAAATATGAAGAGCTTCAAAACGTGTGAAAAATAAGAGGAGCATGAAACAGTTTGAAAAATAGGAGAAGCATAAAGCGGTGTTCAAAAACATGAAGAGCCTGAAAATTTGTGAAAAATATGAAGAGCTTCAAAAGGTGTCAAAAATATGAGGAGCATGCAACGGTCTGAAAAAACCGAGGAGCATGAAGCGGTGTTGAAAACTTAAAGAGCCTAAAAAGGTGCAAAAAATATGAAGAGCTTCAAAAGGTGTCAAAATATGAGGAGCAGGAAACGGTCTGAAAAACACGAGGAGCATGAAGCGGTGTTGAAAAACATGAAGAGTCTTAAAAGATGTGAAAAATATGAAGAGCTTCAAAATGTGTCAAAAATAGGAGGAGGATAAAACGTTGTTAAAAAAAACATGAAGAGCCTGAATAGGTGTGAAAAATATGAAGAGCTTCAAAATGTGTCAAAAAAAACGGAGGAGCATGAAGCGGTGTTTAAAAACAAGAAGTGCCTGAAAAGGTGTGAAATATATGAAAGCTTCAAAAGGTGTCAAAAATATGAGGAGCATGAAACGGTCTGAAAAATAGGAGGAGCATGAAGTAGTGTTGAAAAACATGAAGAGCCTGAAAAGGTGTGAAAAATATGAAGAGCTTTAAAAGGTCTCAAATATATGAGGAGCATGTAACTTTCTGAAAAATAGGAGGAGCATGAAACGGTGTTCAAAACATGAAGAGCCTGAAAAGGTGTGAAAAATATGAAGAGCTTCAAAACTTGTCAAACATTGAGGTGCATGAAACTATCTGAAAAATAGGAAGAGCATGATGCCGTGTTGAAAAGCATGAAGAGCCTGAAAAGGTGTGAAATATATGAAGAGCTTCAAAAGGTGTCAAAAATATGACGAGCATGAAACGGTCTGAAAAATAGGAGGAGCATGAAGCGGTGATGAAAAACATGAAGAGCCTTAAAAGTTGTGAAAAATATGAAGAGCTTCAAAAGGTGTGAAAAATATGAAGAGCTTCAAAAGGTGTCAAAAATGAGAGGAGCATGAAACGGTGTGAAAAATAGGAGGAGCATGAAGCTGTGTTGAAAAACATGAAGAGCCTGAAAAGCTGTGAACAATTTGGAGAGCTTCAAAAGGTGTCAAATATATGAGGAGCATGAAATGGTCTGAAAAATAGGAGGAGCATGAAGCGGTGTTGAAAAACATGAAGAGCCTGAAAAGCTGTGAACAATTTGGAGAGCTTCAAAAGGTGTCAAATATATGAGGAGCATGAAATGGTCTGAAAAATAGGAGGAGCATGAAGCTGTGTTGAAAAACATGAAGAGCCTGAAAAGCTGTGAACAATTTGGAGAGCTTCAAAAGGTGTCAAATATATGAGGAGCATGAAATGGTCTGAAAAATAGGAGGAGCATGAAGCGGTGTTGAAAAACATGAAGAGCCTGAAAAGCTGTGAACAATTTGGAGAGCTTCAAAAGGTGTAAAAAATGAGAGGAGCATGAAATGGTGTGAAAAATAGGAGGAGCATGAAGCTGTGTTGAAAAACATGAAGAGCCTGAAAAGCTGTGAACAATTTGGAGAGCTTCAAAAGGTGTCAAATATATGAGGAGCATGAAATGGTCTGAAAAATAGGAGGAGCATGAAGCGGTGTTGAAAAACATTAAGAGTGTGAAAAGGTTTTCAAAAACATGAAGAGCCTGAAAAGGTGTGAAAAATATGAAGAGCTTCAAAACGTGTGAAAAATAAGAGGAGCATGAAACAGTTTGAAAAATAGGAGAAGCATAAAGCGGTGTTCAAAAACATGAAGAGCCTGAAAATTTGTGAAAAATATGAAGAGCTTCAAAAGGTGTCAAAAATATGAGGAGCATGCAATGGTCTGAAAAAACCGAGGAGCATGAAGCGGTGTTGAAAACTTGAAGAGCCTAAAAAGGTGCAAAAAATATGAAGAGCTTCAAAAGGTGTCAAAAATATGAGGAGCATGAAACAGTCTGAAAAATAGGAGGAGCATGAAGCAGTGTTGAAAAACATGAAGAGCCTGAAAAGGTGTGAAAAATATGAAGAGCTTCCAAAGGTGTGAAAAATATGAATAGCTTCGAAATGTGTCAATAATGAGAGCAGCATGAAACGGTGTGAAAAATAGGAGGAGCATGAAGCGATGTGCAAAAAGATGAAGAGCCTGAAAATGTGTGAAATATATGAAGAGCTTCAAAAGGTGTCAAAAATATGAGGAGAAAGAAACGGTTTGAAAAATAGGAGGAGCATGAAGTGGTGTTGACAAACATGAAGAGCTGAAAAGCTGTGAAAAATATGAAGAGCTTTAAAAGGTCTCAAATATATGAGGAGCATGAAATTTTCTGAAAAATAGGAGGAGCATGAAACGTTGTTCAAAACATGAAGAGCCTGAAAAGGTGTGAAAAATATAAAGAGCTTCAAAACATGTCAAACATTGAGGAGCATGAAAGGATCTGAAATATAGGGAGAGCATGATGCAGTGTTGAAAAACATGAAGAGGCTGAAAACGTGTGAAAAATATGAAGTGCTCCAAAGATGTCAAAAATATGAGGAGCATGAAGCGGTCCGAAAAATAGGATGAGCATGAAGCGGTGTTGAAAACATTAAGAGCCTGAAAAGGTGTGAAATATATGAAGAGCTTGAAACGGTGTCAAAAATATGAGGAGCATGAAACGGTGTGAAAAATAGAAGAAGCATGAAGTGATGTTGAGAAACATGAAGAGCCTGAAAAGGTGTGAAAAAAATGAAGAGCTACAAAAGGTGTCAAATACATGAGGAACATGAAACGATCTGAAAAATAGGAGGAGCATGAAGTGGTGTTGAAAAATATGAAGAGCCTGAAAAGGTGTGAAAATTATGAAGAGCTTCAAAATGTGTCAAAAAAAAGGAGGATAATGAAACAGTGTTCAAATACATTAAGAGCGTGAATAGGTGTGAAAAATATGAAGAGCTTCAAAATGTGCCAAAAAAAAGGAGGAGCATGAAACGGTGTTCAAAACATGAAGAGCCTGAAAAGGTGTGAAAAATATGAAGAGCTTCAAAACTTGTCAAACATTGAGGAGCATGAAACTATCTGAAAAATAGGAAGAGCATGATGCCATGTTGAAAAACATGAAGAGCCTGAAATGGTGTGAAATATATGATGAGCTTCAAAAGGTGTCAAAAATATGAGGAGCATGAAACGGTCTGAAAAATAGGAGGAGCATGAAGCGGTGTTGAAAAACATGAAGAGCCTTAAAAGTTGTGAAAAATATGAAGAGCTTCAAAAGGTGTGAAAAATAAGAAGAGCTTGAAAAGGTGTCAAAAATGAGAGGAGCATGAAACGGTGTGAAAAATAGGAGGAGCATGAAGCTGTGTTGAAAAACATGAAGAGCCTGAAAAGCTGTGAACAATTTGAAGAGCTTCAAAAGGTGTCAAATATATGAGGAGCATGAAATGGTCTGAAAAATAGGAGGAGCATGAAGCGGTGTTGAAAAACATTAAGAGTGTGAAAAGGTTTTCAAAAACATGAAGAGCCTGAAAAGGTGTGAAAAATATGAAGAGCTTCAAAACGTGTGAAAAAGAAGAGGAGCATGAAACAGTTTGAAAAATAGGAGAAGCATCAAGCGGTGTTCAAAAACATGAAGAGCCTGAAAATTTGTGAAAAATATGAAGAGCTTCAAAAAGTGTCAAAAATATGAGGAGCATGCAACGGTCTGAAAAAACCGAGGAGCATGAAGCGGTGTTGAAAACTTGAAGAGCCTAAAAAGGTGCAAAAAATATGAAGAGCTTCAAAAGGTGTCAAAATATGAGGAGCATGAAACGGTCTGAAAAATAGGAGGACCATGAAGCGGTGTTGAAAAAAATGAAGAGCCTGAAAAAGTGTGAAAAATATGAAGAGCTTCAAAAGGTGTCAAAAATATAGGAGAATGAAACGGTCTGAAAAATAGGAGGAGCATGAAACGGTGTTGAAAACATGAAGAGATGAAAAGGTGTGAAAAATATGAAGAGGTTCTAAAGGTGTCAAAAATATGAGGAGCATGAAACAGTCTTTAAAATAGGATGAGAATGAGACGGTTTTGAAAAAGATGAAGAGCATGAAAAGGTGTGAAAAACATGAGGAGCTTCAAAAGGTGTAAAAAAATATGAGAGGCATGAAAGGACTGAAAAATAGGAGGAGCATGATGCGGTGGTCAAAAACATGAAGAGCCTGAAAAGGTGTGAAAAATATAAAGAGCTTCAAAAGGTGTCAAAAATATTAGGAGCATGAAACAGTATGAAACATAGGATGAGCATGAAACTTTTTTGAAAAAGATGAAGAGCATGAAAAGGTGTGAAAAATATGAAGAGCTTCAAAAGATGTTAAAAATATGAGGAGCATGAAACTTTCTGAAAAATTGAAGGAGCATGAAGCGGTGTTGAAAAACATGAAGAGCCTGAAAAGGTGTGAAATGTATGAAGAGCTTCAAAAGTTGTCAAAAATATGAGGAGCATGAAACGGTCTGAAAAATAGGAGAAGCATGAAGCGGTGTTGAAAAACACGAAAAGCCTGAAAAGGTAGAAAAATATTAAGAGCTTCAAAAAGTGTCAACAATTTGAGGAGCATGAAACGGTCTGAAAATTAGGAAGAGCATGAAACTGTGTTGATAAACATGAAGAGCCTGAAAAGGTGTGTAAAATATGAAGAGCTTCAAAAGGTGTCAAATATATGAGGAGCATGAAACAGTGTGAAAATAGGATGAGCATGAAACGGTTTTAAAAAGACGAAGAGCCTAAAAAGTGTGACATATATGAAGAGCTTCAAAAGGTGTGAAATACATGAGGAGGTCGAAACGGTCTGAAAATAGTAGGAGCACGAAGCGGCGTTGAAAAACATGAAGAGCCTGAAAACGTGTGAAAAATATGAAGAGCTTCAAAAGGTGTGAAATATATGAAGAGCTACGAAAGGTGTCAAAAATATGAGGAGCATGAACCGGTCTGAAATATAGGAGGAGCATGAAGTGGTGTTGAAAAACATGAAGAGCCTGAAAAGGTGTGAAAAATAGGAAGAGCTTCACAAGGTGTCAAATATATGAGGAGCATGAAACGGTCTGAAAAATAGGAGGAGCATGAAGCAGTCGTCAAAAACATGAAGAACCTGAAAAGTTTTGTAAAATATGAAGAGCTTCAAAGGTGTGAAAAATATGAGGAACATGAAACGGTCTGAAAAATAGGAGCAGCATGAAACAGTGTTGAAAGACATGAAGAGCTTCAAAAGTGTCAAAAATATGAGGAGCATGAAACGGTCTGAAAATAAGAGGATCATGAAACGGTCTGAAAAATAGGAGCAGCATGAAACGGTGTTGAAAGACATGAAGAGCTTCAAAAGGTGTCAAAAATATGAGGAGAATGAAACGGTTTGAAAAATAGGAGAAGCAGGAAACGGTCTGAAAAATAGAGGCAGCATGGAATGGTGTGGAAAAACATGAAGAGCTTCAAAAGTTGTGAAAAAATGAGGAGGTTCAAAAGGTGTCAAAAATATGAGGAGCATGAAACGGTCTGAAAAATAGGAGGGGCTTGAAACGGTGTTCCAAAACATGAAGAGCCTGAAAAGACGTGAAAAATATGAACAGCTTCAAAAGCTGTGAAAAATATGAGGAGCATGAAACAGTTTGAAAAATAGGAGAAGCATGAAACAGTGTTGAAAACATGAAGAGCATGACAAGTGTGAAAAATATAAAGAGCATTAAAAGGTGTCAAAAATGTGAGGAGCATGAAACGGTCTGAAAAAAAGGAGGAGCATGAAGCGGTGTTGAAAACATGAAAAGCCTGAAAATGTGTGAAAAATATGAAGAGCTTCCAAAGGTGTGAAAAATATGAATAGCTTGGAAATGTGTCAATAATGAGAGGAGCATGAAACGGTGTGAAAAATAGGAGGAGGATGAAACGGTGTGCAAAAACATGAAAAGCCTGAAAAGGTGTGAAAAATATGAAGAGCTTCAAAAGGTGTTAAAAATATGAGGAGCATGGAGCGGTCTGAAAAATAGGAGGAGCATGAAACGGTGTTGAAAACATGAAGAGCCTGAAAAGGTGTGAATAATATGAAGAGCTTCAAAAGATGTCAAAAATATGAGGAGCATGGAGCGGTCTGAAAAATAGGATGAGCATGAAGCGGTGTTGAAATCATAAAGAGCCTGAAAAGGTGGGAAATATATAAAGAGCTTGAAAAGGTGTCAAAAATATGACGAGCATGAAACGGTGTGAAAAATAGGAGAAGCATGAAGTGATGTTGAGAAACCTGAAGAGACTGAAAAGGTGTGAAAAATATGAAGAGCTACAAAAGATGTGAAATATACGAGGAGCATGAAATGATCTGAAAAATAGGAGGAGCATGAAACGGTGTTGAAAAGCATGAAGAGCCTGAAAAGGTGTGAAAATTATGAAGACCTTCAAAATGTGTCAAAAAAAAAGGAGAAGCATGAAATGGTGTTCAAAAACATGAAGAGCCTGAAAAGGTGTGAAAAATATTAAGATCTTCAAAAGGTGTCAAAAATATGAGGAGCATGGAGCGGTCTGAAAAATAGGAGGAGCATGAAACGGTGTTGAAAACATGAAGAGCCTGAAAAGGTGTGAATAATATGAAGAGCTTCAAAAGATGTCAAAAATATGAGGAGCATGGAGCGGTCTGAAAAATAGGATGAGCATGAAGCGGTGTTGAAATCATAAAGAGCCTGAAAAGGTGGGAAATATATAAAGAGCTTGAAAAGGTGTCAAAAATATGACGAGCATGAAACGGTGTGAAAAATAGGAGAAGCATGAAGTGATGTTGAGAAACCTGAAGAGACTGAAAAGGTGTGAAAAATATGAAGAGCTACAAAAGATGTGAAATATACGAGGAGCATGAAATGATCTGAAAAATAGGAGGAGCATGAAACGGTGTTGAAAAGCATGAAGAGCCTGAAAAGGTGTGAAAATTATGAAGACCTTCAAAATGTGTCAAAAAAAAAGGAGAAGCATGAAATGGTGTTCAAAAACATGAAGAGCCTGAAAAGGTGTGAAAAATATTAAGATCTTCAAAAGGTGTCAAAAATATGAGGAGCATGAAACGGTCTGAAAAATAGGAGGAACATGAAGCACGGTTGAAAAACATGAAGAGCCTGAAAAGGTGTGAAAAATATGAACAGCTTCAAAAGGTGTCAAAAATATGAGGAGCATGAAACAGTCTGAAAAATGGGAGGAGCATGAAGCGGTGTTGAAAAACATGAAGAGCCTGAAAAGGTGTGCAAAATATGAAGAGCATTAAATGGTGTGAAAAATATGAGGAACATGAAACGGTCTGAAAAAAAGGAGGAGTATGAAGCGGTGTTGAAAACATGAAAAGCCTGAAAATGTGTGAAAAATGTGAAGAGCTTCCAAAGGTGTGAAAAATATGAATAGCTTCGAAATGTGTCAATAATGAGAGCAGCATGAAACGGTGTGAAAAATAGGAGGAGCATGAAGCGGTGTGCAAAAAGATGAAGAGCCTGAAAATGTGTGAAATATATGAGAGCTTCAAAAGGTGTCAAAAATATGAGGAGAAGGAAACGGTCTGAAAAATAGGAGGAGCATGAAGTGGTGTTGACAAACATGAAGAGCTGAAAAGCTGTGAAATATATGAAGAGCTTTAAAAGGTCTCAAATATATGAGGAGAATGAAATTTTCTGAAAAATAGGAGGAGCATGAAACGTTGTTCAAAACATGAAGAGCCTGAAAAGGTGTGAAAAATATGAAGAGTTTCAAAACGTGTCAAAAATATGAGGAACATGAAACGGTCTGAATAATAGGAGGAGCACGACGTGTTGTTGAAAAACGTGAATAGCCTGAAAAGGTGAGAATATATGAAGAGCTTCAAAAGGTGTCAAAACTATGAGGAGCATGAAAAGGTCTGAAAAATAGGAGGACCATGAAGCGGTGTTGAAAAAAATGAAGAGCCTGAAAAAGTGTGAAAAATATGAAGAGCTTCAAAAGGTGTCAAAAATATAGGAGAATGAAACCGTCTGAAAAATAGGAGGAGCATGAAACGGTGTTGAAAACATGAAGAGATGAAAAGGTGTGAAAAATATGAAGAGGTACTAAAGGTGTCAAAAATATGAGGAGCATTAAACAGTCTTTAAAATAGGATGAGAATGAGACGGTTTTGAAAAAGATGAAGAGCATGAAAAGGTGTGAAAAACATGAAGAGCTTCAAAAGGTGTAAAAATATGAGAGGCATGAAACGGTCTGAAAAATAGGAGGAGCATGAAGCGGTGTTGAAAAACATGAAAAGCCTGAAAAGGTTTGAAAAATATGAAGAGCTTCAAAAGGTGTCAAAAATATGAGGAGCATGAAACGGTCTGAAAAATAGGAGTCGCAAGAAGCGGTGTTGAAAAACATGAAGAGCCTGAAAACGTGTGAAAAATATGAAGAGCTTCAAAAGCTGTGAAAAATATGAAGAGCTTCAAAACGTGTCCAAAAAAAAGGGAGGAGCATGAAGCGATGTTTAAAAACAAGAAGTGCCTGAAAAGGTGTGAAATATATGAAGAGCTTCAAAAGGTGTCAAAAATATGAGGAGCATGAAACGGTCTGAAAAATAGGAGGAGCATGAAGCGGTGTTGAAAAACATGAAAAGCCTGAAAAGGTGTGAAAAATATGAAGAGCTTCAAAAGGTGTCAAAAATATGAGGAGCATGAAACGGTCTGAAAAATAGGAGTCGCAAGAAGCGGTGTTGAAAAACATGAAGAGCCTGAAAACGTGTGAAAAATATGAAGAGCTTCAAAAGCTGTGAAAAATATGAAGAGCTTCAAAACGTGTCCAAAAAAAAGGGAGGAGCATGAAGCGATGTTTAAAAACAAGAAGTGCCTGAAAAGGTGTGAAATATATGAAGAGCTTCAAAAGGTGTCAAAAATATGAGGAGCATGAAACGGTGTGAAAAATAGGAGGAGCATGAAGTAGTGTTGAAAAACATGAAGAGCCTGAAAAAGTGTGAAAAATATGAAGAGCTTTAAAAGGTCTCAAATATATGAGGAGCATGTAACTTTCTGAAAAATAGGAGGAGCATGAAACGGTGTTCAAAACATGAAGAGCCTGAAAAGGTGTGAAAAATATGAAGAGCTTCAAAACTTGTCAAACATTTAGGTGCATGAAACTATCTGAAAAACAGGAAGAGCATGATGCCGTGTTGAAAAGCATGAAGAGCCTGAAAAGGTGTGAAATATATGATGAGGTTCAAAAGGTGTCAAAAATATGAGGAGCATGAAACGGTCTGAAAAATAGGAGGAGCATGAAGCGGTGTTGAAAAACATGAAGAGCCTTAAAAGTTGTGAAAATTATGAAGAGCTTCAAAAGGTGTGAAAAATATGAAGAGCTTCAAAAGGTGTCAAAAATGAGAGGAGCATGAAACGGTGTGAAAAATAGGAGGAGCATGAAGCTGTGTTGAAAAACATGAAGAGCCTGAAAAGCTGTGAACAATTTGAAGAGCTTCAAAAGGTGTCAAATATATGAGGAGCATGAAATGGTCTGAAAAATAGGAGGAGCATGAAGCGGTGTTGAAAAACATTAAGAGTGTGAAAAGGTTTTCAAAAACATGAAGAGCCTGAAAAGGTGTGAAAAATATGAAGTGCTTCAAAACGTGTGAAAAATAAGAGGAGCATGAAACAGTTTGAAAAATAGGAGAAGCATAAAGCGGTGTTCAAAAACATGAAGAGCCTGAAAATTTGTGAAAAATATGAAGAGCTTCAAAAGGTGTCAAAAATATGAGGAGCATGCAACCGTCTGAAAAAACTGAGGAGCATGAAGCGGTGTTGAAAACTTGAAGAGCCTAAAAAGGTGCAAAAAATATGAAGAGCTTCAAAAGGTGTCAAAACATGAGGAGCAGGAAACGGTCTGAAAAATACGAGGAGCATGAAGCGGTGTTGAAAAACATGAAGAGTCTTAAAAGATGTGAAAAATATGAAGAGCTTCAAAATGTGTCAAAAATAGGAGGAGGATGAAACGTTGTTAAAAAAACATGAAGAGCCTGAAAAGGTGTGAAAAATATGAAGAGCTTCAAAACTTGTCAAACATTGAGGTGCATGAAACTATCTGAAAAACAGGAAGAGCATGATGCCGTGTTGAAAAGCATGAAGAGCCTGAAAAGGTGTGAAATATATGAAGAGCTTCAAAAGGTGTCAAAAATATAGGAGAATGAAACGGTCTGAAAAATAGGAGGAGCATGAAACGGTGTTGAAAACATGAAGAGATGAAAAGGTGTGAAAAATATGAAGAGGTTCTAAAGGTGTCAAAAATATGAGGAGCATGAAACAGTCTTTAAAATAGGATGAGAATGAGACGGTTTTGAAAAAGATGAAGAGCATGAAAAGGTGTGAAAAACATGAGGAGCTTCAAAAGGTGTAAAAAAATATGAGAGGCATGAAAGGACTGAAAAATAGGAGGAGCATGATGCAGTGGTCAAAAACATGAAGAGCCTGAAAAGGTGTGAAAAATATAAAGAGATTCAAAAGGTGTCAAAAATATTAGGAGCATGAAACAGTATGAAACATAGGATGAGCATGAAACTTTTTTGAAAAAGATGAAGAGCATGAAAAGGTGTGAAAAATATGAAGAGCTTCAAAAGATGTTAAAAATATGAGGAGCATGAAACTTTCTGAAAAATTGAAGGAGCATGAAGCGGTGTTGAAAAACATGAAGAGCCTGAAAAGGTGTGAAATGTATGAAGAGCTTCAAAAGTTGTCAAAAATATGAGGAGCATGAAACGGTCTGAAAAATAGGAGAAGCATGAAGCGGTGTTGAAAAACATGAAAAGCCTGAAAAGGTAGAAAAATATGAAGAGCTTCAAAAAGTGTCAACAATTTGAGGAGCATGAAACGGTCTGAAAATTAGGAAGAGCATGAAACTGTGTTGATAAACATGAAGAGCCTGAAAAGGTGTGTAAAATATGAAGAGCTTCAAAAGGTGTCAAATATATGAGGAGCATGAAACAGTGTGAAAATAGGATGAGCATGAAACGGTTTTAAAAAGACGAAGAGCCTAAAAAGTGTGACATATATGAAGAGCTTCAAAAGGTGTGAAATACATGAGGAGGTCGAAACGGTCTGAAAATAGTAGGAGCACGAAGCGGCGTTGAAAAACATGAAGAGCCTGAAAACGTGTGAAAAATATGAAGAGCTTCAAAAGGTGTGAAATATATGAAGAGCTACGAAAGGTGTCAAAAATATGAGGAGCATGAACCGGTCTGAAATATAGGAGGAGCATGAAGTGGTGTTGAAAAACATGAAGAGCCTGAAAAGGTGTGAAAAATAGGAAGAGCTTCACAAGGTGTCAAATATATGAGGAGCATGAAACGGTCTGAAAAATAGGAGGAGCATGAAGCAGTCGTCAAAAACATGAAGAACCTGAAAAGTTTTGTAAAATATGAAGAGCTTCAAAAGGTGTGAAAAATATGAGGAACATGAAACGGTCTGAAAAATAGGAGCAGCATGAAACAGTGTTGAAAGACATGAAGAGCTTCAAAAGTGTCAAAAATATGAGGAGCATGAAACGGTCTGAAAATAAGAGGATCATGAAACGGTCTGAAAAATAGGAGCAGCATGAAACGGTGTTGAAAGACATGAAGAGCTTCAAAAGGTGTCAAAAATATGAGGAGAATGAAACGGTTTGAAAAATAGGAGAAGCAGGAAACGGTCTGAAAAATAGAGGCAGCATGGAATGGTGTGGAAAAACATGAAGAGCTTCAAAAGTTGTGAAAAAATGAGGAGGTTCAAAAGGTGTCAAAAATATGAGGAGCATGAAACGGTCTGAAAAATAGGAGGGGCTTGAAACGGTGTTCCAAAACATGAAGAGCCTGAAAAGACGTGAAAAATATGAACAGCTTCAAAAGCTGTGAAAAATATGAGGAGCATGAAACAGTTTGAAAAATAGGAGAAGCATGAAACAGTGTTGAAAACATGAAGAGCATGACAAGTGTGAAAAATATAAAGAGCATTAAAAGGTGTCAAAAATGTGAGGAGCATGAAACGGTCTGAAAAAAAGGAGGAGCATGAAGCGGTGTTGAAAACATGAAAAGCCTGAAAATGTGTGAAAAATATGAAGAGCTTCCAAAGGTGTGAAAAATATGAATAGCTTGGAAATGTGTCAATAATGAGAGGAGCATGAAACGGTGTGAAAAATAGGAGGAGCATGAAACGGTGTGCAAAAACATGAAAAGCCTGAAAAGGTGTGAAAAATATGAAGAGCTTCAAAAGGTGTTAAAAATATGAGGAGCATGGAGCGGTCTGAAAAATAGGAGGAGCATGAAACGGTGTTGAAAACATGAAGAGCCTGAAAAGGTGTGAAAAATATGAAGAGCTTCAAAAGATGTCAAAAATATGAGGAGCATGGAGCGGTCTGAAAAATAGGATGAGCATGAAGCGGTGTTGAAATCATAAAGAGCCTGAAAAGGTGGGAAATATATAAAGAGCTTGAAAAGGTGTCAAAAATATGACGAGCATGAAACGGTGTGAAAAATAGGAGAAGCATGAAGTGATGTTGAGAAACCTGAAGAGACTGAAAAGGTGTGAAAAATATGAAGAGCTACAAAAGATGTGAAATATACGAGGAGCATGAAATGATCTGAAAAATAGGAGGAGCATGAAACGGTGTTGAAAAGCATGAAGAGCCTGAAAAGGTGTGAAAATTATGAAGACCTTCAAAATGTGTCAAAAAAAAAGGAGAAGCATGAAATGGTGTTCAAAAACATGAAGAGCCTGAAAAGGTGTGAAAAATATTAAGATCTTCAAAAGATGTCAAAAATATGAGGAGCATGGAGCGGTCTGAAAAATAGGAGGAGCATGAAACGGTGTTGAAAACATGAAGAGCCTGAAAAGGTGTGAATAATATGAAGAGCTTCAAAAGATGTCAAAAATATGAGGAGCATGGAGCGGTCTGAAAAATAGGATGAGCATGAAGCGGTGTTGAAATCATAAAGAGCCTGAAAAGGTGGGAAATATATAAAGAGCTTGAAAAGGTGTCAAAAATATGACGAGCATGAAACGGTGTGAAAAATAGGAGAAGCATGAAGTGATGTTGAGAAACCTGAAGAGACTGAAAAGGTGTGAAAAATATGAAGAGCTACAAAAGATGTGAAATATACGAGGAGCATGAAATGATCTGAAAAATAGGAGGAGCATGAAACGGTGTTGAAAAGCATGAAGAGCCTGAAAAGGTGTGAAAATTATGAAGACCTTCAAAATGTGTCAAAAAAAAAGGAGAAGCATGAAATGGTGTTCAAAAACATGAAGAGCCTGAAAAGGTGTGAAAAATATTAAGATCTTCAAAAGGTGTCAAAAATATGAGGAGCATGAAACGGTCTGAAAAATAGGAGGAACATGAAGCACGGTTGAAAAACATGAAGAGCCTGAAAAGGTGTGAAAAATATGAACAGCTTCAAAAGGTGTCAAAAATATGAGGAGCATGAAACAGTCTGAAAAATGGGAGGAGCATGAAGCGGTGTTGAAAAACATGAAGAGCCTGAAAAGGTGTGCAAAATATGAAGAGCATTAAATGGTGTGAAAAATATGAGGAACATGAAACGGTCTGAAAAAAAGGAGGAGTATGAAGCGGTGTTGAAAACATGAAAAGCCTGAAAATGTGTGAAAAATGTGAAGAGCTTCCAAAGGTGTGAAAAATATGAATAGCTTCGAAATGTGTCAATAATGAGAGCAGCATGAAACGGTGTGAAAAATAGGAGGAGCATGAAGCGGTGTGCAAAAAGATGAAGAGCCTGAAAATGTGTGAAATATATGAGAGCTTCAAAAGGTGTCAAAAATATGAGGAGAAGGAAACGGTCTGAAAAATAGGAGGAGCATGAAGTGGTGTTGACAAACATGAAGAGCTGAAAGGCTGTGAAAAATATGAAGAGCTTTAAAAGGTCTCAAATATATGAGGAGAATGAAATTTTCTGAAAAATAGGAGGAGCATGAAACGTTGTTCAAAACATGAAGAGCCTGAAAAGGTGTGAAAAATATGAAGAGTTTCAAAACGTGTCAAAAATATGAGGAACATGAAACGGTCTGAATAATAGGAGGAGCACGACGTGTTGTTGAAAAACGTGAATAGCCTGAAAAGGTGAGAATATATGAAGAGCTTCAAAAGGTGTCAAAACTATGAGGAGCATGAAAAGGTCTGAAAAATAGGAGGACCATGAAGCGGTGTTGAAAAAAATGAAGAGCCTGAAAAAGTGTGAAATATATGAAGAGATTCAAAAGGTGTGAAAAATATGAAGAGCTTCAAAAGGTGTGAAATACATGAGGAGCATGAAACTCTCTGAATATTAGGAGAAGCATGAAGTGGTGTTCAAAACATGAAGAGCCTGAAAAGTTGTGAGAAATATGAAGAGCTTCAAAACGTGTCAAAAATATGAGGAGCATGAAACTGTCTGAAAAATAGGAGGAGCACGACGTGTTGTTGATAAACGTGAATAGCCTGAAAAGGTGAGAATATATGAAGAGCTTCAAAAGGTGTCAAAACTATGAGGAGCATGAAAAGGTCTGAAAAATAGGAGGACCATGAAGCGGTGTTGAAAAAAATGAAGAGCCTGAAAAAGTGTGAAAAATATGAAGAGCTTCAAAAGGTGTCAAAAATATAGGAGAATGAAACCGTCTGAAAAATAGGAGGAGCATGAAACGGTGTTGAAAACATGAAGAGATGAAAAGGTGTGAAAAATATGAAGAGGTTCTAAAGGTGTCAAAAATATGAGGAGCATTAAACAGTCTTTAAAATAGGATGAGAATGAGACGGTTTTGAAAAAGATGAAGAGCATGAAAAGGTGTGAAAAACATGAAGAGCTTCAAAAGGTGTAAAAATATGAGAGGCATGAAACGGTCTGAAAAATAGGAGGAGCATGAAGCGGTGTTGAAAAACATGAAAAGCCTGAAAAGGTTTGAAAAATATGAAGAGCTTCAAAAGGTGTCATAAATATGAGGAGCATGAAACGGTCTGAAAAATAGGAGTCGCAAGAAGCGGTGTTGAAAAACATGAAGAGCCTGAAAACGTGTGAAAAATATGAAGAGCTTCAAAAGCTGTGAAAAATATGAAGAGCTTCAAAACTTGTCCAAAAAAAAGGGAGGAGCATGAAGCGATGTTTAAAAACAAGAAGTGCCTGAAAAGGTGTGAAATATATGAAGAGCTTCAAAAGGTGTCAAAAATATGAGGAGCATGAAACGGTCTGAAAAATAGGAGGAGCATGAAGCGGTGTTGAAAAACATGAAAAGCCTGAAAAGGTGTGAAAAATATGAAGAGCTTCAAAAGGTGTCAAAAATATGAGGAGCATGAAACGGTCTGAAAAATAGGAGTCGCAAGAAGCGGTGTTGAAAAACATGAAGAGCCTGAAAACGTGTGAAAAATATGAAGAGCTTCAAAAGCTGTGAAAAATATGAAGAGCTTCAAAACGTGTCCAAAAAAAAGGGAGGAGCATGAAGCGATGTTTAAAAACAAGAAGTGCCTGAAAAGGTGTGAAATATATGAAGAGCTTCAAAAGGTGTCAAAAATATGAGGAGCATGAAACGGTGTGAAAAATAGGAGGAGCATGAAGTAGTTTTGAAAAACATGAAGAGCCTGAAAAAGTGTGAAAAATATGAAGAGCTTTAAAAGGTCTCAAATATATGAGGAGCATGTAACTTTCTGAAAAATAGGAGGAGCATGAAACGGTGTTCAAAACATGAAGAGCCTGAAAAGGTGTGAAAAATATGAAGAGCTTCAAAACTTGTCAAACATTGAGGTGCATGAAACTATCTGAAAAACAGGAAGAGCATGATGCCGTGTTGAAAAGCATGAAGAGCCTGAAAAGGTGTGAAATATATGATGAGGTTCAAAAGGTGTCAAAAATATGAGGAGCATGAAACGGTCTGAAAAATAGGAGGAGCATGAAGCGGTGTTGAAAAACATGAAGAGCCTTAAAAGTTGTGAAAAATATGAAGAGCTTCAAAAGGTGTGAAAAATATGAAGAGCTTCAAAAGGTGTCAAAAATGAGAGGAGCATGAAACGGTGTGAAAAATAGGAGGAGCATGAAGCTGTGTTGAAAAACATGAAGAGCCTGAAAAGCTGTGAACAATTTGAAGAGCTTCAAAAGGTGTCAAATATATGAGGAGCATGAAATGGTCTGAAAAATAGGAGGAGCATGAAGCGGTGTTGAAAAACATTAAGAGTGTGAAAAGGTTTTCAAAAACATGAAGAGCCTGAAAAGGTGTGAAAAATATGAAGTGCTTCAAAACGTGTGAAAAATAAGAGGAGCATGAAACAGTTTGAAAAATAGGAGAAGCATAAAGCGGTGTTCAAAAACATGAAGAGCCTGAAAATTTGTGAAAAATATGAAGAGCTTCAAAAGGTGTCAAAAATATGAGGAGCATGCAACCGTCTGAAAAAACTGAGGAGCATGAAGCGGTGTTGAAAACTTGAAGAGCCTAAAAAGGTGCAAAAAATATGAAGAGCTTCAAAAGGTGTCAAAACATGAGGAGCAGGAAACGGTCTGAAAAATACGAGGAGCATGAAGCGGTGTTGAAAAACATGAAGAGTCTTAAAAGATGTGAAAAATATGAAGAGCTTCAAAATGTGTCAAAAATAGGAGGAGGATGAAACGTTGTTAAAAAAACATGAAGAGCCTGAAAAGGTGTGAAATATATGAAGAGATTCAAAAGGTGTGAAAAATATGAAGAGCTTCAAAAGGTGTGAAATACATGAGGAGCATGAAACTCTCTGAATAATAGGAGAAGCATGAAGTGGTGTTCAAAACATGAAGAGCCTGAAAAGTTGTGAGAAATATGAAGAGCTTCAAAACGTGTCAAAAATATGAGGAGCATGAAACGGTCTGAAAAATAGGAGGAGCACGACGTGTTGTTGATAAACGTGAATAGCCTGAAAAGGTGAGAATATATGAAGAGCTTCAAAAGGTGTCAAAACTATGAGGAGCATGAAAAGGTCTGAAAAATAGGAGGACCATGAAGCGGTGTTGAAAAAAATGAAGAGCCTGAAAAAGTGTGAAAAATATGAAGAGCTTCAAAAGGTGTCAAAAATATAGGAGAATGAAACGGTCTGAAAAATAGGAGGAGCATGAAACGGTGTTGAAAACATGAAGAGATGAAAAGGTGTGAAAAATATGAAGAGGTTCTAAAGGTGTCAAAAATATGAGGAGCATGAAACAGTCTTTAAAATAGGATGAGAATGAGACGGTTTAGAAAAAGATGAAGAGCATGAAAAGGTGTGAAAAACATGAAGAGCTTCAAAAGGTGTAAAAAATATGAGAGGCATGAAACGACTGAAAAATAGGAGGAGGATGATGCGGTGGTCAAAAACATGAAGAGCCTGAAAAGGTGTGAAAAATATAAAGAGCTTCAAAAGGTGTCAAAAATATTAGGAGCATGAAACAGTATGAAACATAGGATGAGCATGAAACTTTTTTGAAAAAGAGGAAGAGGATGAAAAGGTGTGAAAAATATGAAGAGCTTCGCAAGGTGTTAAATACATGAGGAGCATGAAACGGTCTGAAAAATACGAGGAGAATAAAGCTGTGTTCAAAAACATGAAGAGCCTGAAAAAGTGTGGAAAATATGAAGAGCTTCAAAAGGTGTGAAAAATATGAAAATCTTCAAAAGGTGTCAAAAATTAGATGAGCATGAAACGGCCTCAAAAATAGGAGGAGCATGAAGAGGTGTTTAAAAAACATGAAGAGCCGGAAAAGGTGTGAAATATATGAAGAGCTTCAAAAGATGTGAAAAATATGAAGAGCTTCAAAAGGTGTGAAAAATATGAGGAGCATGAAAAGGTCTGAAAAATAGGACCAGCATGAAGCGGAGTGGAAAAATATGAAGAGCTTGAAAAGGTGTGAAAAATATGAAGAGCTTCAAAAGGTGTGAAATAAATGAGGAGCATGAAACGGTCTGAAAAATAGAAGGAGCATGAAGCGGTGTTGAAAAACATGAAGAGCCTGAAAAGGTGTGAAAAATCTGAAGAGCTTCAAAAGGTGTGAAAAATATGAGGAGCATGAAACGGTCTGAAAAATAGGAGGAGCATGAAGCGGTGTTGAAAAGCATGAAAAGCCTGAAAAGGTGTGAAAAATATGAAGAGCTTCAAAAGGTGTCAAAAATATGAGGAGCATGAAACCGTCTGAAAAACAGGAGGAGCAAGAAGCGTTTTTGAAAAACTTGAAGAGACTGAAAAGGTGTGAAAAATATGAAAAGCTTCAAAAGGTGTGAAAAATATGAGGAGCATGAAACGGTCTGAAAAATAGGAGGAGAATGAAGAGGTGTTCAAAAACATGAAAAGCGTGAAAAGGTGTGAAAAATGTGAAAAGCTTCAAAAGATGTCAAAAATATGAGGAGCATGAAACGGTCTGAAATATAGGAGGATCATGAAGCGGTGTTCAAAAACATGAAGAGCCTGAAAGGGTGAGAAAAATATGAAGAGCTTCAAAAGGTGTCAAAAATAGGAGGAGCATGAAACGGTCTGCAAACCTGGAGGAGCATGAAGTGGTGTTGAAAAACATGAAGAGCCTGAAAAGGTGTGAAAAACATGAAAAGCTTCAAAAGATGTCAAAAATATGAGGAGCATGAAAAGGTCTGAAAAATAGGAGGAGCATGAAGTTGTGTTGAAAAACATGAGAGCCTGAAAATGTGTGAAATATATGAAGAGCTTCAAAAGTTGTGAAAAATATGAAGAGCTTCAAAATGTGTGAAATTCATGAGGAGCATGAAACGGTCTGAAATATAGGAGGAGCATAAAGCTGTGTTCAAAAACATGAAGAGCCTGAAAAGGTGTGGAAAATATGAAGAACTTCAAAAGGTGTGAAAAATATGAGGGGCATGAAACGGTCTGAAAAATAGGAGGACCATGAAGCGGTGTTGAAAAACATGAAGAGCTTGAAAAGGTGTGAAAAATATGAAGAGCTTCATAAAGTGTGAAAAATATGAAGAGCTTCAAAAGGTGTAAAAAATGAGATGTGCATGAAACGGACTGAAAAATAGGAGGAGCAATAAGTGGTGTTTAAAAACATGAAGAGACTGAAAAGGTGTGAAAAATATGAAGAGCTTCAAAACGTGTCAAACATTGAGGAGCATGAAAGGATCTGAAATATAGGGAGAGCATGATGCAATGTTGAAAAATATGAAGAGGCTGAAAACGTGTGAAAAATATGAAGTGCTCCAAAGATGTCAAAAATATGAGGAGCATGAAGCGGTCCGAAAAATAGGATGAGCATGAAGCGGTGTTGAAAACATTAAGAGCCTGAAAAGGTGTGAAATATATGAAGAGCTTGAAACGGTGTCAAAAATATGAGGAGCATGAAACGGTGTGAAAAATAGAAGAAGCATGAAGTGATGTTGAGAAACATGAAGAGCCTGAAAAGGTGTGAAAAAAATGAAGAGCTACAAAAGGTGTCAAATACATGAGGAACATGAAACGATCTGAAAAATAGGAGGAGCATGAAGTGGTGTTGAAAAATATGAAGAGCCTGAAAAGGTGTGAAAATTATGAAGAGCTTCAAAATGTGTCAAAAAAAAGGAGGATAATGAAACAGTGTTCAAATACATTAAGAGCGTGAATAGGTGTGAAAAATATGAAGAGCTTCAAAATGTGCCAAAAAAAAGGAGGAGCATGAAGCGGTGTTTAAAAACAAGAAGTGCCTGAAAAGGTGTGAAATATATGCAGAGCTTCAAAAGGTCTCAAATATATGAGGAGCATGCAACTTTCTGAAAAATAGGAGGAGCATGAAACGGTGTTCAAAACATGAAGAGCCTGAAAAGGTGTGAAAAATATGAAGAGCTTCAAAACTTGTCAAACATTGAGGAGCATGAAACTATCTGAAAAATAGGAAGAGCATGATGCCATGTTGAAAAACATGAAGAGCCTGAAATGGTGTGAAATATATGATGAGCTTCAAAAGGTGTCAAAAATATGAGGAGCATGAAACGGTCTGAAAAATAGGAGGAGCATGAAGCGGTGTTGAAAAACATGAAGAGCCTTAAAAGTTGTGAAAAATATGAAGAGCTTCAAAAGGTGTGAAAAATATGAAGAGCTTGAAAAGGTGTCAAAAATGAGAGGAGCATGAAACGGTGTGAAAAATAGGAGGAGCATGAAGCTGTGTTGAAAAACATGAAGAGCCTGAAAAGCTGTGAACAATTTGAAGAGCTTCAAAAGGTGTCAAATATATGAGGAGCATGAAATGGTCTGAAAAATAGGAGGAGCATGAAGTGGTGTTGAAAAACATTAAGAGTGTGAAAAGGTTTTCAAAAACATGAAGAGCCTGAAAAGGTGTGAAAAATATGAAGAGCTTCAAAACGTGTGAAAAAGAAGAGGAGCATGAAACAGTTTGAAAAATAGGAGAAGCATAAAGCGGTGTTCAAAAACATGAAGAGCCTGAAAATTTGTGAAAAATATGAAGAGCTTCAAAAAGTGTCAAAAATATGAGGAGCATGCAACGGTCTGAAAAAACCGAGGAGCATGAAGCGGTGTTGAAAACTTGAAGAGCCTAAAAAGGTGCAAAAAATATGAAGAGCTTCAAAAGGTGTCAAAATATGAGGAGCATGAAACGGTCTGAAAAATAGGAGGACCATGAAGCGGTGTTGCAAAAAATGAAGAGCCTGAAAAAGTGTGAAAAATATGAAGAGCTTCAAAAGGTGTCAAAAATATAGGAGAATGAAACGGTCTGAAAAATAGGAGGAGCATGAAACGGTGTTGAAAACATGAAGAGATTAAAAGGTGTGAAAAATATGAAGAGGTTCTAAAGGTGTCAAAAATATGAGGAGCATGAAACAGTCTTTAAAATAGGATGAGAATGAGACGGTTTTGAAAAAGATGAAGAGCATGAAAAGGTGTGAAAAACATGAAGAGCTTCAAAAGGTGTAAAAAAATATGAGAGGCATGAAACGACTGAAAAATAGGAGGAGCATGATGCGGTGGTCAAAAACATGAAGAGCCTGAAAAGGTGTGAAAAATATAAAGAGCTTCAAAAGGTGTCAAAAATATTAGGAGCATGAAACAGTATGAAACATAGGATGAGCATGAAACTTTTTTGAAAAAGATGAAGAGCATGAAAAGGTGTGAAAAATATGAAGAGCTTCAAAAGATGTTAAAAATATGAGGAGCATGAAACTTTCTGAAAAATTGAAGGAGCATGAAGCGGTGTTGAAAAACATGAAGAGCCTGAAAAGGTGTGAATTGTATGAAGAGCTTCAAAAGTTGTCAAAAATATGAGGAGCATGAAAAGGTCTGAAAAATAGGAGAAGCATGAAGCGGTGTTGAAAAACATGAAAAGCCTGAAAAGGTGGAAAAATATGAAGAGCTTCAATATGTGTCAACAATATGAGGAGCATGAAACGGTCTGAAAATTAGGAAGAGCATGAAACTGTGTTGATAAACATGAAGAGCCTGAAAAGGTGTGTAAAATATGAAGAGCTTCAAAAGGTGTCAAATATATGAGGAGCATGAAACGGTCTGAAAAATAAGAGGATCATGAAACGGTCTGAAAAATAGGAGCAGCATGAAACAGTGTTGAAAGACATGAAGAGCTTCAAAAGTGTCAAAAATATGAGGAGCATGAAACGGTCTGAAAAATAAGAGGATCATGAAACGGTCTGAAAAATAGGAGCAGCATGAAACGGTGTTGAAAGACATGAAGAGCTTCAAAAGGTGTCAAAAATATGAGGAGAATGAAACGGTTTGAAAAATAGGAGAAGCAGGAAACGGTCTGAAAAATAGAGGCAGCATGGAATGGTGTGGAAAAACATGAAGAGCTTCAAAAGTTGTGAAAAAATGAGGAGGTTCAAAAGGTGTCAAAAATATGAGGAGCATGAAACGGTCTGAAAAATAGGAGGGGCTTGAAACGGTGTTCCAAAACATGAAGAGCCTGAAAAGACGTGAAAAATATGAACAGCTTCAAAAGCTGTGAAAAATATGAGGAGCATGAAACAGTTTGAAAAATAGGAGAAGCATGAAACAGTGTTGAAAACATGAAGAGCATGACAAGTGTGAAAAATATAAAGAGCATTAAAAGGTGTCAAAAATGTGAGGAGCATGAAACGGTCTGAAAAAAAGGAGGAGCATGAAGCGGTGTTGAAAACATGAAAAGCCTGAAAATGTGTGAAAAATATGAAGAGCTTCCAAAGGTGTGAAAAATATGAATAGCTTGGAAATGTGTCAATAATGAGAGGAGCATGAAACGGTGTGAAAAATAGGAGGAGGATGAAACGGTGTGCAAAAACATGAAAAGCCTGAAAAGGTGTGAAAAATATGAAGAGCTTCAAAAGGTGTTAAAAATATGAGGAGCATGAAACGGTCTGAAAAATAGGAGGAGCATGAAACGGTGTTGAAAACATGAAGAGCCTGAAAAGGTGTGAATAATATGAAGAGCTTCAAAAGATGTCAAAAATATGAGGAGCATGGAGCGGTCCGAAAAATAGGATGAGCATGAAGCGGTGTTGAAATCATAAAGAGCCTGAAAAGGTGGGAAATATATAAAGAGCTTGAAAAGGTGTCAAAAATATGACGAGCATGAAACGGTGTGAAAAATAGGAGAAGCATGAAGTGATGTTGAGAAACCTGAAGAGACTGAAAAGGTGTGAAAAATATGAAGAGCTACAAAAGATGTGAAATATATGAGGAGCATGAAATGATCTGAAAAATAGGAGGAGCATGAAACGGTGTTGAAAAGCATGAAGAGCCTGAAAAGGTGTGAAAATTATGAAGACCTTCAAAATGTGTCAAAAAAAAAGGAGAAGCATGAAATGGTGTTCAAAAACATGAAGAGCCTGAAAAGGTGTGAAAAATATTAAGATCTTCAAAAGGTGTCAAAAATATGAGGAGCATGAAACGGTCTGAAAAATAGGAGGAACATGAAGCACGGTTGAAAAACATGAAGAGCCTGAAAAGGTGTGAAAAATATGAACAGCTTCAAAAGGTGTCAAAAATATGAGGAGCATGAAACAGTCTGAAAAATGGGAGGAGCATGAAGCGGTGTTGAAAAACATGAAGAGCCTGAAAAGGTGTGCAAAATATGAAGAGCATTAAATGGTGTGAAAAATATGAGGAACATGAAACGGTCTGAAAAAAAGGAGGAGTATGAAGCGGTGTTGAAAACATGAAAAGCCTGAAAATGTGTGAAAAATATGAAGAGCTTCCAAAGGTGTGAAAAATATGATTAGCTTCGAAATGTGTCAATAATGAGAGCAGCATGAAACGGTGTGAAAAATAGGAGGAGCATGAAGCGGTGTGCAAAAAGATGAAGAGCCTGAAAATGTGTGAAATATATGAGAGCTTCAAAAGGTGTCAAAAATATGAGGAGAAGGAAACGGTCTGAAAAATAGGAGGAGCATGAAGTGGTGTTGACAAACATGAAGAGCTGAAAAGCTGTGAAAAATATGAAGAGCTTTAAAAGGTCTCAAATATATGAGGAGAATGAAATTTTCTGAAAAATAGGAGGAGCATGAAACGTTGTTCAAAACATGAAGAGCCTGAAAAGGTGTGAAAAATATGAAGAGCTTCAAAACGTGTCAAAAATATGAGGAACATGAAACGGTCTGAATAATAGGAGGAGCACGACGTGTTGTTGAAAAACGTGAATAGCCTGAAAAGGTGAGAATATATGAAGAGCTTCAAAAGGTGTCAAAACTATGAGGAGCATGAAAAGGTCTGAAAAATAGGAGGACCATGAAGCGGTGTTGAAAAAAATGAAGAGCCTGAAAAAGTGTGAAAAATATGAAGAGCTTCAAAAGGTGTCAAAAATATAGGAGAATGAAACGGTCTGAAAAATAGGAGGAGCATGAAACGGTGTTGAAAACATGAAGAGATGAAAAGGTGTGAAAAATATGAAGAGGTTCTAAAGGTGTCAAAAATATGAGGAGCATTAAACAGTCTTTAAAATAGGATTAGAATGAGACGGTTTTGAAAAAGATGAAGAGCATGAAAAGGTGTGAAAAACATGAAGAGCTTCAAAAGGTGTAAAAAATATGAGAGGCATGAAACGGTCTGAAAAATAGGAGGAGCATGAAGCGGTGTTGAAAAACATGAAAAGCCTGAAAAGGTGTGAAGAATATGAAGAGCTTCAAAAGGTGTCAAAAATATGAGGAGCATGAAACGGTCTGAAAAATAGGAGTCTCAAGAAGCGGTGTTGAAAAACATGAAGAGCCTGAAAACGTGTGAAAAATATGAAGAGCTTCAAAAGCTGTGAAAAATATGAAGACCTTCAAAACGTGTCCAAAAAAAAGGGAGGAGCATGAAGCGATGTTTAAAAACAAGAAGTGCCTGAAAAGGTGTGAAATATATGAAGAGCTTCAAAAGGTGTCAAAAATGTGAGGAGCATGAAACGTTCTGAAAAATAGGAGGAGCATGAAGCGGTGTTGAAAAACATGAAAAGCCTGAAAAGGTGTGAAAAATATGAAGAGCTTCAAAAGGTGTCAAAAATATGAGGAGCATGAAACGGTCTGAAAAATAGGAGTCGCAAGAAGCGGTGTTGAAAAACATGAAGAGCCTGAAAACGTGTGAAAAATATGAAGAGCTTCAAAAGCTGTGAAAAATATGAAGAGCTTCAAAACGTGTCCAAAAAAAAGGGAGGAGCATGAAGCGACGTTTAAAAACAAGAAGTGCCTGAAAAGGTGTGAAATATATGAAGAGCTTCAAAAGGTGTCAAAAATATGAGGAGCATGAAACGGTGTGAAAAATAGGAGGAGCATGAAGTAGTGTTGAAAAACATGAAGAGCCTGAAAAAGTGTGAAAAATATGAAGAGCTTTAAAAGGTCTCAAATATATGAGGAGCATGTAACTTTCTGAAAAATAGGAGGAGCATGAAACGGTGTTCAAAACATGAAGAGCCTGAAAAGGTGTGAAAAATATGAAGAGCTTCAAAACTTGTCAAACATTGAGGTGCATGAAACTATCTGAAAAACAGGAAGAGCATGATGCCGTGTTGAAAAGCATGAAGAGCCTGAAAAGGTGTGAAATATATGATGAGCTTCAAAAGGTGTCAAAAATATGAGGAGCATGAAACGGTCTGAAAAATAGGAGGAGCATGAAGCGGTGTTGAAAAACATGAAGAGCCTTAAAAGTTGTGAAAAATATGAAGAGCTTCAAAAGGTGTGAAAAATATGAAGAGCTTCAAAAGGTGTCAAAAATGAGAGGAGCATGAAACGGTGTGAAAAATAGGAGGAGCATGAAGCTGTGTTGAAAAACATGAAGAGCCTGAAAAGCTGTGAACAATTTGAAGAGCTTCAAAAGGTGTCAAATATATGAGGAGCATGAAATGGTCTGAAAAATAGGAGGAGCATGAAGCGGTGTTGAAAAACATTAAGAGTGTGAAAAGGTTTTCAAAAACATGAAGAGCCTGAAAAGGTGTGAAAAATATGAAGTGCTTCAAAACGTGTGAAAAATAAGAGGAGCATGAAACAGTTTGAAAAATAGGAGAAGCATAAAGCGGTGTTCAAAAACATGAAGAGCCTGAAAATTTGTGAAAAATATGAAGAGCTTCAAAAGGTGTCAAAAATATGAGGAGCATGCAACCGTCTGAAAAAACCGAGGAGCATGAAGCGGTGTTGAAAACTTGAAGAGCCTAAAAAGGTGCAAAAAATATGAAGAGCTTCAAAAGGTGTCAAAACATGAGGAGCAGGAAACGGTCTGAAAAATACGAGGAGCATGAAGCGGTGTTGAAAAACATGAAGAGTCTTAAAAGATGTGAAAAATATGAAGAGCTTCAAAATGTGTCAAAAATAGGAGGAGGATGAAACGTTGTTAAAAAAACATGAAGAGCCTGAAAAGGTGTGAAATATATGAAGAGATTCAAAAGGTGTGAAAAATATGAAGAGCTTCAAAAGGTGTGAAATACATGAGGAGCATGAAACTCTCTGAATATTAGGAGAAGCATGAAGTGGTGTTCAAAACATGAAGAGCCTGAAAAGTTGTGAGAAATATGAAGAGCTTCAAAACGTGTCAAAAATATGAGGAGCATGAAACTGTCTGAAAAATAGGAGGAGCACGACGTGTTGTTGATAAACGTGAATAGCCTGAAAAGGTGAGAATATATGAAGAGCTTCAAAAGGTGTCAAAACTATGAGGAGCATGAAAAGGTCTGAAAAATAGGAGGACCATGAAGCGGTGTTGAAAAAAATGAAGAGCCTGAAAAAGTGTGAAAAATATGAAGAGCTTCAAAAGGTGTCAAAAATATAGGAGAATGAAACGGTCTGAAAAATAGGAGGAGCATGAAACGGTGTTGAAAACATGAAGAGATGAAAAGGTGTGAAAAATATGAAGAGGTTCTAAAGGTGTCAAAAATATGAGGAGCATGAAACAGTCTTTAAAATAGGATGAGAATGAGACGATTTAGAAAAAGATGAAGAGCATGAAAAGGTGTGAAAAACATGAAGAGCTTCAAAAGGTGTAAAAAATATGAGAGGCATGAAACGACTGAAAAATAGGAGGAGGATGATGCGGTGGTCAAAAACATGAAGAGCCTGAAAAGGTGTGAAAAATATAAAGAGTTTCAAAAGGTGTCAAAAATATTAGGAGCATGAAACAGTATGAAACATAGGATGAGCATGAAACTTTTTTGAAAAAGAGGAAGAGGATGAAAAGGTGTGAAAAATATGAAGAGCTTCAAAAGGTGTTAAATACATGAGGAGCATGAAACGGTCTGAAAAATACGAGGAGAATAAAGCTGTGTTCAAAAACATGAAGAGCCTGAAAAGGTGTGGAAAATATGAAGAGCTTCAAAAGGTGTGAAAAATATGAAAATCTTCAAAAGGTGTCAAAAATTAGATGAGCATGAAACGGCCTCAAAAATAGGAGGAGCATGAAGAGGTGTTTAAAAAACATGAAGAGCCGGAAAAGGTGTGAAATATATGAAGAGCTTCAAAAGATGTGAAAAATATGAAGAGCTTCAAAAGGTGTGAAAAATACGAGGAGCATGAAAAGGTCTGAAAAATAGGACCAGCATGAAGCGGAGTGGAAAAATATGAAGAGCTTGAAAAGGTGTGAAAAATATGAAGAGCTTCAAAAGGTGTGAAATAAATGAGGAGCATGAAACGGTCTGAAAAATAGAAGGAGCATGAAGCGGTGTTGAAAAACATGAAGAGCCTGAAAAGGTGTGAAAAATCTGAAGAGCTTCAAAAGGTGTGAAAAATATGAGGAGCATGAAACGGTCTGAAAAATAGGAGGAGCATGAAGCGGTGTTGAAAAGCATGAAAAGCCTGAAAAGGTGTGAAAAATATGAAGAGCTTCAAAAGGTGTCAAAAATATGAGGAGCATGAAACCGTCTGAAAAACAGGAGGAGCAAGAAGCATTTTTGAAAAACATGAAGAGACTGAAAAGGTGTGAAAAATATGAAAAGCTTCAAAAGGTGTGAAAAATATGAGGAGCATGAAACGGTCTGAAAACCTGGAGGAGCTTGAAGTCGTGTTGAAAAACATGAAGAGCCTGAAAAGGTGTGAAAAATATGAAAAGCTTCAAAAGATGTCAAAAATATGAGGAGCATGAAACGGTCTGAAATATAGCAGGAGCATGAAGCGGTGTTCAAAAACATGAAGAGCCTGAAAAGGTGAGAAAAATATGAAGAGCTTCAAAAGGTGTCAAAAATATGAGGAGCATGAAACGGTCTGAAAAATAGGAGGAGAATGAAGCGGTGTTCAAAAACATGAAAAGCGTGAAAAGGTGTGAAAAATATGAAGAGCTTCAAAATGTGTGAAAAATATGAGGAGCATGAAACGGTCTGCAAACCTGGAGGAGCATGAAGTCGTGTTGAAAAACATGAAGAGCCTGAAAAGGTGTGAAAAATATGAAAAGCTTCAAAAGATGTCAAAAATATGAGGAGCATGAAACGGTCTGAAATATAGGAGGATCATGAAGCGGTGTTCAAAAACATGAAGAGCCTGAAAGGGTGAGAAAAATATGAAGAGCTTCAAAAGGTGTAAAAAATAGGAGGAGCATGAAACGGTCTGCAAACCTGGAGGAGCATGAAGTGGTGTTGAAAAACATGAGAGCATGAAAATGTGTGAAATATATGAAGAGCTTCAAAAGTTGTGAAAAATATGAAGAGCTTCAAAATGTGTGAAATTCATGAGGAGCATGAAACGGTGTGAAATATAGGAGGAGTATAAAGCTGTGTTCAAAAACATCAAGAGCCTGAAAAGGTGTGGAAAATATGAAGAACTTCAAAAGGTGTGAAAAATATGAGGGGCATGAAACGGTCTGAAAAATAGGAGGACCATGAAGCGGTGTTGAAAAACATGAAGAGCTTGAAAAGGTGTGAAAAATATGAAGAGCTTCATAAAGTGTGAAAAATATGAAGAGCTTCAAAAGGTGTAAAAAATGAGATGTGCATGAAACGGACTGAAAAATAGGAGGAGCAATAAGTGGTGTTTAAAAACATGAAGAGACTGAAAAGGTGTGAAAAATATGAAGAGCTTCAAAATGTGTCAAAAATATAAGGAGCATGAAACGTTCTGAAAAATAGGAGGAGCATGAAGTGGTTGTGAAAAATATGAAGATCCTGAAAAGGTGTGCAAAATATGAAAAGCTTCAGAAGTTGTCAAAAATATGAGGAGCATGAAACGGTCTGAAAAATAGGATCAGCATGAAGCGGAGTGGAAAAATATGAAGAGCTTGAAAGGGTGTGAAAAATATGAAGAGCTACAAAAGGTGTGAAATAAATGAGGAGCATGAAACGGTCTGAAAAATAGGAGGAGCATGAAGCGGTGTTGAGAAACATGAAGAGCCTGAAAAGGTGTGAAAAATATCAAGAGCTTCAAAGGTGTGAAAAATATGAGGAGCATGAAACAGTCTGAAAAATAGAAGGAGCATGAAGCGGTGTTGAAAGACATGAAGAGCCTGAAAAGGGGTGACAAATATGAAGAGCTTCAAAAGGTGTCAAAAATAAGAGGAGCATGAAACGGTCTGAAAAATAGGAGGAGCATGAAGTGGTTGTGAAAAACATGAAGATCCTGAAAAGGTGTGCAAAATATGAATAGCTTCAAAAGTTGTCAAAAATATGAGGAGCATGAAACGGTCTGAAAAATAGGAGTAGCATGAAGCGGTGTTCAAAAACATGCAGAGCCTGAAAAGGTGTGAAAAATATGAAGAGCTTCAAAAGCTTCAAAAATATGAGGAGCATGAAACGGTCTGAAAAATAGGATCAGCATGAAGCGGAGTGGAAAAATATGAAGAGCTTGAAAAGGTGTGAAAAATTTGAAGAGCTTCAAAAGATGTCAAAAATATGAGGAGAATGAAACGGTCTGAAATATAGGAGGATCATGAAGCGGTGTTCAAAAACATGAAGAGCCTGAAAAGGTGTGAAAAATATGAAGAGCTTCAAAAGGTGTGAAAAATACGAGGAGCATGAAACGGTCTGCAAACCTGCAGGAGCATGAAGCGGTGTTGAAAAACATGAAAAGCCTGAAAAGGTGAAAAATATGAAAAGCTTCAAAAGATGTCAAATATATGAGGAGCATGAAACGGTCTGAAATATAGCAGGAGCATGAAGCGGTGTTCAAAAACATGAAGAGCCTGAAAAGGTGAGAAAAATATGAAGAGCTTCAAAAGGTGTGAAAAATATGAGGAGCATGAAACGGTCTGAAAACCTGGAGGAGCTTGAAGTGGTGTGGAAAAACATGAAGAGCCTGAAAAGGTGTGAAAAATCTGAAAAGCTTCAAAAGGTGTCAAAAATGTGATGAGCATGAAACGGTCTGAAAAATAGGAGGAGCATGAAGTGGTGTTCAAAAAATGAAGAGCCTGAAAAGGAGTGATATATATGAAGAGTTTCAAAAGTTGTCAAAAATATGAGGAGCATGAAACGGTCTGTAAAATACGAGCAGCATGATGTGGTCTTGAAAAACATGAACAACCTGAAAGGTGTGAAGAATTTGAAAAGCTTCACAAGGTGTTAAAAATAGGACCAGCATGATACGGTTTGAAAAATATTAGTAGCATGAAGTGGTATTGAAAACATGAATAGCCTGGAAAGGTGTGAAATATATGAAGAGTTTCAAAAGGTGTGAAAAATATGAAAAGCTTCAAAAGGTGTGAAATACATGACGAGCATGAAACTCTCTGAAAAATAGGAGGAGCATGAAGTGGTGTTGAAAAAGGTGAATAGCCTGTAAAGGTGTGAATATATGAAAAGCTTCAAAAGGTGTCAAAACTATGAGGAGCATGAAACGGGCTGAAAAATGGGAGGAGCATGAAGCGCTGTTGAAAAAAATGAAGAGCTTGAAAAGGTGTGAAAAATATGAAGAGCTTCAAAAGGTGTCAAAAATATAGGAGAATGAAACGGTCTGAAAAATAGGAGGAGCATGAAACTGTGTTCAAAACACGAAGAGCTGAAAAGGTGTGAAAAATATGAAGAGCTTCAAAAGGTGTCAAAAATATGAGGAGCATGAAACTCTCTGAAAAATAGGAGGAGCATGAAGCGGTGTTGAAAAACATGAACAGCCTGAAAAGGGGTGAAAAATATGAAGAGCTTCAAAAGGTGTCAAAAATAAGAGGAGCATGAAACGGTCTGAAAAATAGGAGTCGCAAGAAGCGGTGTTCAAAACATGAAGAGCCTGATAACGTGTGAAAAATATGAAGAGCTTCAAAGGCTGTGAAAAATATGAAGAGCTTCAAAACGTGTCAAAAATAGAGATGAGCATGAAACGGTCTGAAAAATAGGAGGAGCAAGAAGCGTTTTTGAAAAAGATGAAGAGACTGAAAAGGTGTGAAAAATATGAAAGCTTCAAAAGATGTCAAAAATATGAGGAGCATGAAACGGTCTGAAATATAGGAGGATCATGAAGCGGTGTTCAAAAACATGAAGAGCCTGAAAAGGTGTGAAAAATATGAAGAGCTTCAAAAGGTGTGAAAAATATGAGGAGCATGAAACGGTCTGCAAACCTGGAGGAGCATGAAGCGGTGTTGAAAAACATGAAAAGCCTGAAAAGGTGTGAAAAATATGAAGAGCTTCAAAACGTTTCAAAAATATGAGGAGCATGAAACGGGGCTGAAAAATAGGAGTCGCAAGAAGCGTTGTTGAAAACATGAAGAGCCTGAAAACGTGTGAAAAATATGAAGAGCTTCAAAAGATGTCAAAAATATGAGGAGCATGAAACGGTCTGAAATATAGCAGGAGCATGAAGCGGTGTTCAAAAACATGAAGAGCCCGAAAAGGTGAGAAAAATATGAAGAGCTTCAAAAGGTGTCAAAAATATGAGGAGCATGAAACGGTCTGAAAAATAGGAGGAGCATGAAGCGGTGTTCAAAAACATGAAAAGCCTGAAAAGGTGTGAAAAATATGAAGAGCTTCAAAAGGTGTGAAAAATATGAGGAGCATGAAACGGTCTGAAAACCTGGAGGAGCTTGAAGTGGTGTTGAAAAACATGAAGAGCCTGAAAAGGTGTGAAAAATCTGAAAAGCTTCAAAAGGTGTCAAAAATGTGATGAGCATGAAACGGTCTGAAAAATAGGAGGAGCATGAAGTGGTGTTCAAAAAATGGAGAGCCTGAAAAGGAGTGATATATATGAAGAGTTTCAAAAGGTGTCAAAAATATGAGGAGCATGAAACGGTCTGAAAAATACGAGCAGCATGATGTGGTCTTGAAAAACATGAAGAACCTGAAAGGTGCGAAGAATATGAAAAGCTTCACAAGGTGTCAAAAATAGGAGGAGCATGATACGGTTTGAAAAATATTAGTAGCATGAAGTGGTGTTGAAAAGGTGAATAGCCTGTAAAGGTGTGAATATATGAAGAGCTTCAAAAGGTGTCAAAACTATGAGGAGCATGAAACGGGCTGAAAAATAGGAGGAGCATGAAGTAGTGTTGAAAAAAATGAAGAGCTTGAAAAGATGTGAAAAATATGAAGACCTTCAAAAGTTGTCAAATATATGAGGAGCATGAAACGGTCTGAAAAATAGGAGGAGCATGAAGCTGTGTTCAAAAACATGAAGAGCCTGAAAAGGTGTGAAATATATGAAGAGCTTCAAAATGTGTTAAAAATATGAGGAGCGTGAAACGGTCTGAAAAATTGGAGGAGCATGAAACGGTGTTCAAAAACATGAAGAACCTGAAAAGGTGTGAAAAATATGAAGAGCTTCAAAAGGTGTGAAAAATATGAAGAGCTTCAAAAGGTGTCAAAAATTAGATGAGCAAGAAAAAGTCTGAAAAATAGGAGGAGCATAAAGTGGTGTTTAAAAAATGAAGAGCCTGAAAAGGTGTGAAATATATGAAGAGCTTCAAAAGGTGTGAAAGATATGAAGAGCTTCAAAAGGTGTCAAAAATATGAGGAGCATGAAAAGGTCTGAAAAATAGGAGGAGCATGAAAGGTGTTCAAAAACATGAAGTGCCTGAAAAGGTGTGAAAAATATGAAGAGCTTCAAAAACGTGAAAATATGAAGAGCTTCAAAAGGTGTCAATAATACGAGGAGCATGAAACTGTCTGAAAAATAGGAGGAGCATGAAGCGGTGGTGAAAAACATGAAGACTCTGAAAACGTGTGAAAAATATGAAGAGCTTCAAAAATGTGAAAAATTTGAAGAGCTTCAAAAGGTGTGAAAAATATGAGGAGCATGAAACGGTCTGAAAAATAGAAGGAGCATGAAGCGGTGTTGAAAAACATGAAGAGCCTGAAAACGTGTGAAAAATAAGAAGAGCTTCAAAAGGTGTCAAAAAAGAGATGAGCATGAAACGGTCTGAACAATAGGAGGAGTTGAAGCTCTGCTCAAAAACATGAAGGGCATGAGAAGGCGTGAAAAATATGAAGAGCTTCAAAAGGTGTCAAAAATATGAGGAGTATGTAACAGTCTGAAAAATAGGAGGAGCATGAAGCGGTGTTGAGAAACATGAGGAGCCTGAAAAGGTGTGAAAAATATGAATAGCTTCAAAAGGTGTCAAAATTACAAGGAGCATGAAACGGTCTGAAAAATAGGAGGAGCCTGAAGCGGTGTTCAAAAATATGAAGAGCCTTAAAAGGTGTGAAAAATATGAAGAGCTTCAAAAGGTGTCAAAAATATGAGGTGCATGAAACTGTCTGAAAAAGAGGAGGAGCACGAAGCGGTGTTCAAAAACATGAAGAGCCTTAAAAGGTGTGAAAAATATGAAGAGCTTCAAAAGGTTTCAAAAATATGAGAAGCATGAAACGGTCTGAAAAATAGGAGGAGCATGAAGCGGTGTTGAAAAACATGAGGAGCCTGAGAACTTGTGAAAAATATGAAGAGCTTCAAAAGGTGTCAAAAATGAGATGAGCATGAAACGGTCTGAAAAATAGGAGGAGCATGAAGTGGTGTTGAAGCAAATGAAGAGCCTGAAAAGGTGTGAAATATATGAAGAGCTTCAAAAGGTGTCAAAAATATGAGGAGAATGAAACGGTCTGAAATATAGGAGGATCATGAAGCCGTGTTGAAAAACATGAAGAGTCTGAAAAGGTGTGAAAGATATGAAGAGTTTCTAAAGATGTGAAAAATTTGAAGAGCTTCAAAAATATGAAAAATATGAAGAGCTTCAAAATGTGTGAAAAATTTGAAGAGCTTCAAAAGGTGTCAAAATGAGATGACCATGAAACGGTCTGAAAAATAGGAGGAGCATGAAGCGGTGTTGAAAATCATAAAGAGCCTGAAGAGTTGTGAAAAATATGAAGAGATTCAAAAGATGTGAAAAATTTGAAGAGCTTCAAAAGGTGTCAAAATGAGATGAGCATGAAACGGTCTGAAAAATAGGAGGAGCATGAAGTGGTGTTGAAAAAGGTGAATAGCCTGTAAAGGTGTGAATATATGAAGAGCTTCAAAAGGTGTCAAAACTATGAGGAGCATGAAACGGGCTGAAAAATGGGAGGAGCTTGAAGCGCTGTTGAAAAAATGAAGAGCTTGAAAAGGTGTGAAAAATATGAAGAGCTTCAAAAGGTTTCAAAAATATAGGAGAATGAAACGGTCTACAAAATAGGAGAAGCATGAAATGGTGTTCAAAAACATGAAGATCCTGAAAAGGTGTGAAAAACATGAAGAGCCTGAAAAGATGTGAAAAATATGAAGAGCTTCAAAAGGTGTCAAAAATATGAGGAGCATGAAACGGTCTGAAAAATAGGCGGAGCATGAAGCGGTGTTGAAAAACAAGAAGAGCCTGAAAAGGTGTGAAAAATATGAAGAGCTTCAAACGTGTCAAAAATATGAGGAGCATGAAACGGTCTGAAAAATAGGAGGAGCATGAAGCGGTGTTGAAAAACTTGAAGAGCCTGAAAAAGTGTGAAAAATATGAAGAGCTTCAAAAGGTGTAAAAAATAGGAGGAGCATGAAACGGGTTGATAAATAGGAGGAGCATAAAGCGGTGTTCAAAAACATGAAGAGCCTGAAAAGGTGTGAAATATATGAAGAGCTTCAAAAGGTGTAAAAAATATGAAGAGCTTCAAAAGGTGTCAAAAATAGGAGGAGCATGAAATGGGTTGAAAAATAGAAGGAGCATGAACCGGTGTTCAAAAACATAAAGAGCATGAAAAGGTGTGAAAAACATGAAGAGCTTCATAAGGTGTCAAAATTAGTTTAGCATGAAAGGGTCTGAAAAATAGGAGGAGCATGAAGTGGTGTTGAAAACATGAAGAGCCTGAAAAGGTGTGAACAATATACGAAGAGCTTCAAAAGGTGCGAAAAATATGAAGTGCATCAAAAGTTATCAAAAATGAGATGAGCATGAAACGGTCTGAAAAATAGGAGGAGCATGAAGTGGTATTGAAAATCATGAAGAGCCTGAAAACGTGTGAAAAATATGAAGAGCTTCAAAAATATGAAAAATATGAAGAGATTCAAAAGGTGTGAAAAATATGAAGAGCTTCAAAAGGTGTCAAAAATAGGAGGAGCATGAAATGGGTTGAAAAATAGAAGGAGCATGAACCGGTGTTCAAAAACATAAAGAGCATGAAAAGGTGTGAAAAACATGAAGAGCTTCATAAGGTGTCAAAATTAGTTTAGCATGAAAGGGTCTGAAAAATAGGAGGAGCATGAAGTGGTGTTGAAAACATGAAGAGCCTGAAAAGGTGTGAACAATATACGAAGAGCTTCAAAAGGTGCGAAAAATATGAAGTGCATCAAAAGTTATCAAAAATGAGATGAGCATGAAACGGTCTGATAAATAGGAGGAGCATGAAGCGGTGTTGAAAATCATGAAGAGCCTGAAAAGGTGTGAAAAATTGGCAGAGCTTCAAAAGGTGTCAAAATATGAGGAGAATGAAACGGTCTGAAAAATACGAGGAGCATGAAGTGGTGTTGAAAAACATGAAGTGCCTGAAAAGGTGTGAAATATATGAACAGCTTCAAAAGGTGTGAAAAATATGAAGACCTTCAAAAGGTGTGAAAAATATGAAAAGCATGAAACAGTCTGAAAAATAGGAGGAGTATGATGCGGTGTTGAAAAACATGAAGAGTCTGAGAAGGTGTGAAAAATATGCAGAGCTTCAAAAGATGTCAAATATATGAGGATCATGAACATTTCTGAAGAATACGAGGAGCATGAAGCGGTTTTGAAAAACATGAAGAGCCTGAAAAGGTGTGAAAAACATGAAGCGCTTCAAAAGGTGTCAAAAACATGAGGAGCATGAAACGGTCTGAAAAATAGGAGGAGCATGAAGCGGGTTTGAAGAACATGAAGAGCCTGAAAAGGTGTGAAAAATATGAAGCGCTTCAAAAGATGTCAAAATTATGAGGATCATGAAACAGTCTGAAAAATAGGAGGAGCATGAATTGGTTTTGAAAAACATGAAGAGCCTGAAATGGTGTGAAAAATATGAAGAGCTTCAAAAGGTTACAAATATATGAGGATCATGAAACGGTCTGAAAAATAGGAGGAGCATGAAACAGTGTTCAAAAACATGAAGAGCGTGAAAAAGTGTGAAAAATATGAAGAGCTTCAAAAGGTGTCAAAAATATGAGGAGCATGAAATGGTCTGAAAAATAGGAGGAGCATGAAACGGTGTTCAAAACTATAACGAGCCTGAAAAGTTGTGAAAAATATGAAGAGCTTCAAAAGGTGTCAAAAACATGAGGAGCATGAAACGGTCTGAAAAATAGGAGGAGCATGAAGTGGTGTTGAAAAACATGAAGAGCCTAAAAAGGTGTGAAAAATATGAAGAGCTTCAAAACGCGTCAAAATATGAGGAGCATCAAACGGTCTGAAAAACAGGAGGATCATGAAGCCGTGTTGAAAAACATGGGGAGCCTGAAAAGGTGTGAAAAATATGAAGAGCTTCAAAAGGTCTCAAAAATATGAGGAGCATGAAATGGTCTGAAAAATAGGAGAAGCATGAAACGGTGTTCAAAAACATGAAGAGCCTGAAAAGCTGTGAAAAATATGAACAGCTTCTAAAGGTGTGAAATAAATGAGGAGCATGAAACGGTCTGAAAAATAGGAGGAGCATGAAGCAGTGTTCAAAACATGAAGAACCGGAAAAGATGTGAAAAATATGAAGAGCTTCATAATGTGTGAAAATTATGAGGAGCATGAAACGGTTTGAAAAATAGGAGGAGCATGAAAGGGTGTTCAAAAACATGAAGAGCCTGAAAAGGTGTGAAAAATATGAAGAGCTTCAAAAGGTTGGAAATACATGAGGAGCCTGAAACGGTCTGGAAAAGAGGACGAGCATGAAGCGGTGTTGAAAAACATGAAGAGCCTGAAAAGGTGGGTAAAATATGAAGAGCTTCAAAAGGTGGCAAAAATATGAGGAGCATGAAACGGTCTGAAAAATAGGAGGAGCATTAAACGGTGTTCAAAAACATGAAGAGACTGAAATGGTGTGAAAAATATGAAGAGCTTCAAAAGGTGTCAAAAATAGGAGGAGCATGAAACGGTCTGCAAAATAGGAGGTGCATGAAACGATCTGAAAAATGGGAGGAGCATGAAGCGGTGTTGAAAAACATGAAGAGCCTGAAAACGTGTGAAAAATATGAAGAGCTTCAAAAGGTGTCAAAAATATGAGGAGCATGAAACGGTCTGCAAAATAGGAGGAGCATGAAACGATCTGAAAAATGGGAGGAGCATGAAGCGGTGTTGAAAATCATGAAGAGCCTGAAAAGGTGTGAAAAATATGAAGAGCTTCAAAAGGTGTGAAACATATGAGGAGCATGAAACGGTCTGAAAAATAGGAGGAGCATGAAACGGTGTTAAAAAACATGAAGAATTTCAAAAGGTGTGAAACATATGAAGAGCTTCAAAAGCTGTCAAAAATATGAGGAGCCTGATACGGTCTGAAAAATAGGAGGAGCATTAAGTGGTGTTGAAAAACATGAAGTGCCTGAAAAGCTGTGAAATTAAGAGAAGCTTCAAAAGGTGTGAAAAATATGAGGAGCATGAAACGCTCTGAAAAATACGAGGAGCATGAAGCGGTTTTAAAAAACATGAAGAGCTTCAAAAGGTGTGAAACATATGAAGAGCTTCAAAAGGTGTCAAAAATATGAGTAGCAAGAAACAGTCTGAAAAATAAGAGGAGCATGAAGGGGTGTTGAAAAACCTGAAGAGCCAGAAAAGGTATGAGAATTATGTAGAGCTTCAAAAGGTGTCAAAAAAATGAGGAGCATGAAACGGTATGAAAAATAGGAGGAGCATGAAGCTGGGCTCAAACACATGAAGAGCCTGAAAAGGTGTGAAAAATATGAAGAGCTTCAAAAGGTGTCAATATTATGAGGAGCAGGAAACGGTCTGAAAAATAGGAGGAGCATGAAGTGGTGTTGAAAAACAGGAAGAGCCTGAAAAGGTGTGAAATATATGAAGAGATTCAAAATGTGTCAAAATATGAGGAGCATGAAACGGTTGGAAAAATAGGAGGAGCATGAAGCGGTGTTCAAAAACATGAAGAGCCTGAAAAGGTGTGAAATATATGAAAAGCCTAAAAACCTGTCAAAATTATGAAGAGCATGAAACGGTCTGAAAAATAGCAGGAGCATGAAGCGGTTTTGAAAAACATGAAAAGTCTGAAAACGTGTGAAAATATGAAGAACATCAAAAATATGAAAAATATGAAGAGCTTGAAAAGGTGTGAAAAATATGAAGAGCTTCAAAAGGTGTCAAAATGAGATGAGCATGAAACGGTCTGAAAAATAGGATGAGTATGAAGCGGTGTTCAAAAACATGAAGAGCCTGAAAAGGTGTGAAAAATATGAAGAGCTTCAAAAGGTGTGAAATACATCAGGAGGATTAAACGATCTGAAAAATAGGAGGAGCATGAAGCGGTGTTCAAAAACATGAAGAGCCTGAAAAGGTGTGAAAAATATGAAGAGCTTCAAAAGGTGTCAAAAATATGAGGAGCATGAATCAGTCTGAAAAATAGGAGGAGTATGAAGCGGTGTTCAAAAACATGAAGAGCCTGAAAAGGTGTGAAATATATGAAGAGCTTCAAAAGATGTGAAATACATGAGGAGCATGAAACAGGCTGAAAAATAGTAGAAGCATGAAGTGGTGCGGAAAAACATTAAGAGCCTGATAAGGTGTGAAAAATATGAAGAGCTTCAAAAGGTGTGAAATACATGAGCAGCATGAAACTCTCTGAAAAATAGGAGGAGCATGAAGTGGTGTTCAAAAACATGAAGAGCCTGAAAAAATGTGAAAAATATGAAGAGCTTCAAAAGGGGTGAAAAATATGAATAGCATGATATTGTCTGAGAAATAGGAGGAGCATGAAGCGGTGTTCAAAAACATAAAGAGCCTGAAAAGTTGTGAAAAATATGCAAAGCTTCAAAAGGTATCAAAAATTAGATGAGCATGAAACGGTCTGAAAAATTGGAGGAGCAAGAAGTAGTGTTGAAAAAAATGAAGAGCCTGAAAAGGTGTGAAAAATATGAAAAGCTTCTAAAGGTGTCAAAAATATGAGGAGCATGAAACGGTCTGAAAAATAGGAGGAGCATGAAGCGGTGTTGAAAAATATGAAGAGCCTGAAAAGGTGTGAAAAATAAGAAGAGCTTCAAAAGGTGTCAAAAATATGAGGAGCATGAAATGGTCTGAAAAATAGGAGGAGCATGAAGCGGTGTTGAAAAACATGAAGAGCCTTAAAAGGTGTGAAAAATATGAAGTGCTTCAAAAGGTGTCAAAAATATGAGGAGCATGAAACGGTCTGAAAAATAGGAGGAGCATCAAGCGGTGTTGAAAAACATGAAGAGCCTGAGAAAGTGTGAGAAATAGGAAGAGCTTCAAATGGTGTGAAAAATATGAAGAGCTTCAAAAGGTGTCAAAAAATAGATGAGCATGAAACTGTCTGAAAAATCGGAGGAGCATGAAGTGGTGTTTGAAAAAATGAAGAGCCTGAAAAGGTGTGAAATATTTGAAGAGCTTCAAATGGTGTCAAGAATATGAGGAGAATGAAGCGGTCTGAAAAATAGGAGGAGCATGAAGCGGTGTTGAAAAACGTGAAGCGCCTGAAAAGGTGTGAAAGATATGAAGAGTTTCTAAAGGTGTCAAAAATATGAGGAGTAAGAAAGGGTCTGAAAAATAGGAGGAGCATGACACGGTGTTCAAAAACATAAAGAGCATGAAAAGGTGTGAAAAATATGAAGAGCTTCAAAACCTGTCAAAAATATGAGGAGCCTGAAACAGTCTCAAAAATAGGAAGAGCATGAAACGGTCTGAAAAATAGGAGGATCATGAAGCGGTGTTGAAAATCGTGAAGAGCCTGAAAAGGTGTGAAAAATGTGAAGGGCTTCAACAGGTGTCAAAAACATGAGGAGAATGAAACGGTCTGATAAATAGGAGGAGCATGAAGCGGTGTTGAAAAACAGGAAGAGCCTGAAAAGGTGTGAAATATATGAAGAGCTTCAAAATGTCTCAAAATATGAGGAGAATGAAACGGTTTGAAAAATAGGAGGAGCATGAAGCGGTGTTCAAAAACATGAAGAGCCTGAAAAGGTGTGAAAAATATGAAAAGCCTAAAAACCTGTCAAAATTATGAAGAGCATGAAACGGTCTGAAAAATAGCAGGAGCATGAAGCGGTGTTGAAAAACATGAAGAGACTGAAAATGTGTGAAAATATGAAGAACTTCAAAAATATGAAAAATATGAAGAGCTTGAAAACGTGTGAAAAATATGAAGAGCTTCAAAAGGTGTCAAAATGAGATGAGCATGAATCGGTCTGAAAAATAGGAGGAGCATGAAGTGGTGTTGAAAAAATGAAAAGCCTGAAAAGGTGTAAAATATATGAAGAGCTTCAAAAGGTGTAAAATTATGAGGAGAATGAAAAGTTCTGCAAAATAGGAAGAGCATGAAATGGTGTTCAAAAACATGAACAGCATGAAAAGGTGTGAAATATATTAAGAGCTTCAAAAGGTGTGAAATACACAGGAGGATTAAACGATCTGAAAAATAGGAGGAGCATGAAGCGGTGTTCAAAAACATGAAGAGCCTGAAAAGGTGTGAAAAATATGAAGAGCTTCAAAAGGTGTCAAAAATATGAGGAGCATGAATCCGTCTGAAAAATAGGAGGAGTATGAAGCGGTGTTCAAAAACATGAAGAGCCTGAAAAAATGTGAAAAATATGAAGAGCTTCAAAAGATGTGAAATACATGAGGAGCATGAAACGGGCTGAAAAATAGTAGAAGCATGAAGTGGTGTGGAAAAACATGAAGAGCCTGATGAGGTGTGAAAAATATGAAGAGCTTCAAAAGGTGTGAAATACATGAGGAGCATGAAACTCTCTGAAAAATAGGAGGAGCATGAAGTGGTGTTCAAAAACATGAAGAGCCTGAAAAAATGTGAAAAATATGAAGAGCTTCAAAAGGGGTGAAAAATATGAATAGCATGATATTGTCTGAGAAAAAGGAGGAGCATGAAGCGGTGTTCAAAAACATGAAGAGCCTGAAAACTTGTGAAAAATATGCAAAGCTTCAAAAGGTGTCAAAAATTAGATGAGCATGAAACGGTCTGAAAAATTGGAGGAGCAAGAAGTAGCATTGAAAAAAATGAAGAGCCTGAAAAGGTGTGAAAAATATGAAAAGCTTCTAAAGGTGTCAAAAATATGAGGAGCATGAAACGGTCTGAAAAATAGGAGGAGCATGAAGCGGTGTTGAAAAATATGAAGAGCCTGAAAAGGTGTGAAAAATATGAAGACCTTCAAAAGGTGTCAAAAATATGGGGAGCATGAAACGGTCTGAAAAATAGGAGGAGCATGAAACGGTGTTCAAAAACATGAAGAGCCTGAAAAAGTATGAAAAACATGAAGAGCCTGAAAAGGTGTGAAAAATATGAAGAGCTTCAAAAGGTGTCAAAAATTTGATGAGCATGAAACGGTCTTAAAAATAGGAGGAGCATGAAGCGGTCGTCAAAAACATGAAGAGCCTGAAAAGGTGTGAAATATATGAAGAGCTTCAAAAGGTGTCAAAATATGAGAACCAAGAAACGACTGAAAAATAGGAGGAGCATGAAGTGGTGTTGAAAAACATGAGGAGCCTGAAAACGTGTGAAAAATATGAAGAGCTTCAAAAGGTGTCAAAAATATGGGGAACATGAAACGATCTGAAAAATCGGAGGAGAATGAAGCGGTGTTGAAAAACATGAAGAGCCTGAAAACGTGTGAAAAATATGAAGAGCTTCAAAAGATATGAAATACATGAGGAGCTTGAAACGGTCTGAAAAACAGGAGGAGCATGAAGCGGTGTTGAAAAACATGAAGAGCCTGAAAAGGTGTGAAAAAAATGAAGAGCTTCAAAAGGTGTGAAAAATAAGAGCAGCTTCAAAAGGTGTCAAAAATGAGATGAGCATGAAACGGTCTGATAAATAGGAGGATCATGAAGCAAAGTTGAAAATCATGAAGAGCCTGAAAAGGTGTGAAAAATATGAAGAGCTTCAAAAGGTGTAAAAATTATTAGGTGCAAGAAATGGTCTGAAAAATAGGAGGAGGATGAAGCGGTGTTTAAAATTATGAAGAACCTGAAAAGGTGTGAAAAAAATGAAGAGCTTCAAAAGGTGTCAAAAATATGAGGAGCATGAAACGGTCTGAAAAATAGGAGGAGCATGAAACGGTCTCAAATATCCGAGGAGCATGAAACGGTCTGAAAAATAGGAGGAGCATGAAACGGTGTTGAAAATCATGAAGAGCCTGAAAAGGTGTGAAAAATATGAAGAGCCAGAAAAGGTGCGAAAAGTATGAAGAGCTTCAAAAGGTGTCAAAAATAGGACGAGCATGAGACGGTCTCAAATATACGAGGAGCATGAAACGGTCTGAAAAATAGGAGGAGCATGAAGCGGTGTTGAAAAACATGAATAGCCTGAAAAGGTGCGAAAAATATGAAGAGCCAGAAAAGGTGCGAAAAGTAAGAAGAGCTTCAAAAGGTGTGAAAAATACGAAGAGCTTCAAAAGGTGTCAAAATTGAGATGAGCATGAAACTGTCTGAAAAATAGGAGGAGCATGAAGCGGTGTTAAAAAACATGAAGAGCCTGAAAAGGGGTGAAAAATATGAAGAGCTTCAAAAGGTGTCAAAATTATGAGAAGCATTAAACGGTCTGAAAAATAGGAGGAGCAAGAAGCGGTGTTGAAAAACATGAAGAGCCTGAAAAGGGGTGAAAATTATGAAGAGCTTCAAAAGGTGTCAAAAATATGAGGAGCATGAAACGGTCTGAAAAATAGGAGGTGAATGAAACGGTGTTCAAAAACAAGAAGAGCCTGGAAAGGTGGGAAAAATATGAAGAGCCTCAAAACGTGTCAAAAATATGAGGAGCTTTAAACGGTCTGAAAAATACGAGGAACATGAAGCGGTGTTGAAAAACATGAAGAGCCTGTAAACGTGTGAAAAATATGAATAGCTTCAAAAGGTGTGAAAAATATGAAAAGCTTCAAAAGGTGTCAAAATGAGATAGGCATGAAACGGTCTGAAAAATAGGAGGAGCATGAAGCTGTGTTGAGAAACATGAAGAGCCTGAAAAGGTGCGAACAGTATGAAGAGCTTCAAAACGTGTCAAAAATATGAGGAGCATGAAATGGTCTAAAAAATAGGAGGAGCATGAAACGGTCTGAAAAATAGGAGGAGCATGAAGCGGTGTTGAAAAACATGAAGAGCCTGAAAAGGTGTGAAAAATATGAAGAGCTTCAAAAGGTTTCAAAAATATGAGTAGCATGAAACGGTCTGAAAAATAGGAGGAGCATGAAGCAGTGCCCACAAACATGAAGAGCCTGAAAAGGTGTGAAAATATGAAGAGCTACAAAAGGTGTCAAATATATGAGGAGCATGAAAAGGTCTCAAAAAAAGGAGGAGCATGAAACGGTCTGAAAAATAGGAGGAGCATGAAATGGTGTTGAAAAACATGAGGAGCCTGAAAAGGTGTGAAAAATATGAGGAGCATGAAACATTCTGAAGAATACGAGGAGCATGAAACGGTGTTCAAAAACATGAAGAGCCTGAAAAGGTGTGAAAAATATGAAGAGCTTCAAAAGGGTGAAAAATACGAGGAGCATGAAACGTTCTGAAAAATAGGAGGAGCATGAAGCTGTGTTCAAAAATATGAAGAGCCTGAAAAGGTGTGAAAAATATGAAGAGCTTCAAAAGGTGTCAAAAATATGAGGGGCATGAAACGGTCTGAAAAATAAGAGGAGCATGAAGCGGTGTTGAAAAACATGAAGTGCCTGAAAAGGTGTGAAAAATATGAAGAGCTTATAAAATTGTCAAAAATAAGGGGAGCATGAAATGGTCTGAAAAATGGGAGGAGCATGAAGCGGTGTTCGAAAATGTGAAGAGCCTGAAAAGGTGTGAAAAAAATGAAGAATTCCAAAAGTGTCAAAATATGAGAAGCATGAAATGGTCTGAAAAATAGGAGCAGCATGAAACGGTCTGAAATATAGGAGGAGCATGAAATGGTGTTGAAAAACATGAAGAGCCTGAAAAGGTGTGAAAAATAGGAGGAGCTTCAAACGGTGTCAAAAATATGAGGAGCATGAAACGGTCTGAAAAATAGGAAAAGGATGAAGTGGTGCCCAAAAACATGAAGAGTCTGAAAACGTGTGAAAAATATGAAGAGCTTCAAAAGGTGTCAATAATATGAGGAGCATGAAGCGGTCTGAAACATAGGAGGAGTATGAGGCGGTGTTTAAAATCATGAAGAGCCTGAAAAGGTGTGAAAAATATGCAGAGCTTCAAAAGGTGTCAAAAATATGACGAGCATGAAACGGTCTCAAAAATAGGAGGAGCATGAAGCGGTGTTGAAAAATATGAAGAGCCTGAAAACGTGTGAAAAATATGAAGAGCTTCTAAAGGCGTGAAAAATATGAAGAGCTTCAAAAGGTGTCAAAAATATGACGAGCATGAAACGGTCTGAAAATAGGAGGAGCATGAAGCCATGTTCAAAAACATGAAGAGCCTGAAAAGGTGTGAAAATTATGAAGAGCTTCAAATGGTGTCAAAAATATGAGGAGCATGAAACGGTCTGAAAAATAGGAGGAGCAGGAAGCGGTGTTGAAAAACATGAAGGCCTGAAAACGTGTGAAAAATATGAAGAGCTTCAAAAGTTGTGAAAAATATGAAGAGCTTCAAAAGTTGTGAAAAATATGAAGAGCTTCAAAAGGTGTCAAAAATTAGATGAGCATGAAACGGTCTGAAAAATAGGAGGAGCATGAAGTGGTGTTGAAAAAAATGAAGAGCCTGAAAAGGTTTGAAAAATATGAAAAGCTTCAAAAGGTGTCAAAAATATGAGGAGCATGAAACTGTCTCAAAAATAGGAGTAGCATGAAGCGGTGTTCAAAAACAAGAAGAGCCTGAAAAGATGTGAAAAATATGAAGAGCTTCAAAAGGTGTCAAAAATATGAGGAGCATGAAACGGTTTTGATAAACATGAATAGCCTGAAAATATGTGAAAAATATGAAGAGCATAAAAATATGTGAAAAATATGAGGAGCATGAAACTGTGTTCAAAACATGAAGAGCCTGAAAAGGTGTGAAAAATATGAAGATCTTCAGAAGGTGTCAAAATTGAAGGCATTTCCCCTGAAATCAGGAACAAGACAAGGGTGCCCACTCTCACCACTACTATTCAACATAGTGTTGGAAGTTCTGGCCACAGCAATCAGAGCAGAAAAAGAAGTAAAAGGAATCCAGATAGGAAAAGAAGAAGTAAAACTCTCACTGTTTGCAGATGACATGATCCTCTACATAGAAAACCCTAAAGACTCTACCAGAAAATTACTAGAACTAATCAATGAATATAGTAAAGTTGCAGGATATAAAATTAACACACAGAAATCCCTTGCATTCCTATATACTAACAATGAAAAAACAGACAGAGAAATTAAGGAAACAATACCATTCACCATTGCAACAAAAAGAATAAAATACTTAGGAGTATATCTACCTAAAGAAACAAAGGACCTATACATAGAAAACTATAAAACACTGATGAAAGAAATCAAAGAGGACACAAACAGATGGAGAAACATACCGTGTTCATGGATTGGAAGAATTAATATTGTCAAAATGGCTATTCTACCCAAAGCAGTCTATAGATTCAATGCAATCCCTATCAAGCTACCAATGGTATTTTTCACAGAACTAGACCAAAGAATTTCACAATTTGTATGGAAATACAAAAAACCTCGAATAGCCAAAGTAATCTTGAGAAAGAAGAATGGAGCTGGAGGAATCAACCTGCCTGACTTCAGACTCTACTACAAAGCCACAGTCATCAAGACAGTATGGTACTGGCACAAAGACAGAAATATAGATCAATGGAACAGAATAGAAAGCCCAGAGATAAATCCACGAACCTATGGACACCTTATCTTTGACAAAGGAGGCAAGGATATACAATGGAAAAAAGACAACCTCTTTAACAAGTGGTGCTGGGAAAACTGGTCAACCACTTGTAAAAGAATGAAACTAGAACACTTTCTAACACCATACACAAAAATAAACTCAAAATGGATTAAAGATCTAAATGTAAGACCAGAAACTATAAAACTCCTAGAGGAGAACATAGGCAAAACACTCTCTGACATAAATCAAAGCAAGATCCTCTATGACCCACCTCCCAGAATATTGGAAATATAAGCAAAACTAAACAAATGGGACCTAATGAAACTTAAAAGCTTTTGCACTACAAAGGAAACTATAAGTAAGGTGAAAAGACAGCCCTCAGATTGGGAGAAAATAATAGCAAATGAAGAAACAGACAAAGGATTAATCTCAAAAATATACAAGCAACTCCTGCAGCTCAATTCCAGAAAAATAAATGACCCAATCAAAAAATGGGCCAAAGAACTAAACAGACATTTCTCCAAAGAAGACATACAGATGGCTAACAAACACATGAAAAGATGCTCAACATCACTCATTATTAGAGAAATACAAATCAAAACCACAATGAGGTACCATTACACGCCAGTCAGGATGGCTGCTATCAAAAAGTCTACAAGCAATAAATGCTGGAGAGGGTGTGGAGAAAAGGGAACCCTCTTACACTGTTGGTGGGAATGCAAACTAGTCCAGCCGCTATGGAAAACAGTGTGGAGATTTCTTAAAAAACTGGAAATAGAACTGCCATATGACCCAGCAATCCCACTTCTGGGCATACACACTGAGGAAACCAGAACTGAAAGAGACACGTGCACCCCAATGTTCATCGCAGCACTGTTTATAATAGCCAGGACATGGAAGCAACCTAGATGCCCATCAGCAGATGAATGGATAAGGAAGCTGTGGTACATATACACCATGGAATATTACTCAGCCATTAAAAAGAATTCATTTGAACCAGTCCTAATGAGATGGATGAAGCTGAAGCCCATTATACAGAGTGAAGTAAGCCAGAAAGATAAAGAACATTACAGCATAATGACACATGTATATGGAATTTAGAAAGGTGATAACGATAACCCTATATGCAGAACAGAAAAAGAGACACAGAAATACAGAACAGACTTTTGAACTTTGTGGGAGAATGTGAGGATGGGATATTTCAAAAGAACAGCATGTATCCTATCTATGGTGAAACAGATCACCAGCCCAGGTGGGATGAACGAGACAAGTGCTCCGACCTGGTGCACTGGGAAGACCCAGAGGAATCGGGGGGAGAGGGAGGTGGGAAGGGGGATCGGGATTGGGAATATATGTAAATCCATGGCTGATTCATATCAATGTATGACAAAACCCACTGGAAAAAAAAAATATGAGGAGCATGAAACAGTCTGAAAAATAGGAGGGGCATGAAACGGTGATCAAAAACATGAAGAGCCTGAAAACGTGTGAAAAATATGAAGAGTTTCAAAAGGTGTGAAAAATATGAAGAGCTTCAAAACGTCTCAAAAATATGAGGAGCATGAAACCGTATGAAAATAGGAGGAGCATGAAGCAGTGTTCACAAATATGAAGAGCCTGAAAAGGTGTTGAAAAATATGAAGAGCTTCAAAAAGTGTCAAAAATACGAGGAGCATGAAACGTTCTGAAAAACAGGAGGAGCATGAAACGGTGTTGAAAAACATGAAGAACATGAAAAGGTGTGAAAAATATGAAGAGCTTCAAAAGTTGCCAAAAATATGTGGAGCATGAAACGGTCTGAAAAATAGGAGGAGCATGAAGCGGTGTTCAAAAACATGAAGAGCCTGAAAAGGTGTGAAAAATATAAAGAGCTTCAAAAGGTGTGAAAAATATGAGGAGCATTAAACGGTCTGAAAAATACGAGGAGAATGAAGCGGTGTTGAAAAACATGAAGAGCCTGAAAAGGTGTGAAAAATATGAAGAGCTTCAAAAGTTGTCACAAATAGGAGGAGCATGAAACGGTGTTCAAAAACATGAAGAGCCTGAAAAGGTGTGAAAAATACGAAGAGCTTCAAAAGGTGTGAAAAATATGAAGAGTTTCAAAAAGTGTGAAAAATATGAAGAGCTTCAAAAGGTGTCAAAAATATGAGGAGCATGCAACTGTCTGAAAAATAGGAGGAGCATTAAACAGTGTTTAAACATGAAGAGCCTGAAAAGGTGTGAAATATATCAAGAGTTCAAAAGGTGTCAAAAATATGAGGAGCATGAAATGGTGTTCAAAAACATGAAAAGCCTGAAAAGGTGAAAAATATGAAGAGCTTCAAAAGGTGTCAAATATATGAGGAGCATGAAACGGTGTTGAAAAACATGAAGAGAATGAAAAGGTGTGAAAAATATGAAGAGCTTCAAAAGGTGTCAAAAATATGAGGAGCATGAAACGGTCTTAAAAATAGGAGAAGCATGAGACGGTGTAAAAACATGAAGAACCTGAAAACGTTGGAAAAATAAGAAGAGCTTCAAAGCTGTCAAAAATATGAGGAACATGAAACTGTCAGAAAAATATGAGGACCATGAAACGGTCTAAAAAATAGGACGAGCATGAAACAGTGTTGAATAACATGAAGAGCTTCAAAAGGTGTCAAAAATATGAGGAGCCTGAAACCATTTGAAAAATAGGAGGAGCATGAAACGGTGTTGAAAATCATGAAGAGCCTGAAAAGGTGTGAACAATAAGAAGAGCTTCAGAAGGTGTCAATAATATGAGGAGCATGAAAGGGTCTGAAAAATAGGAGGAGCATGAAATGGTGTTGAACACATGAATTGCTTGAAAAGGTCTGAAAAATATGAAGAGCTTCAAAAGATGTTAAAAATATGAGGAGCATGAAAGGGTTATAAACATTGGAGGAGCATGAAACGGTGTTGAAAAACATGAAGAGCTTCAAAAAGTGTGAAAAATATGAAGAGCTTCAAAAGCTGTCATAAATAAGAGGAGCATGAGACGGTCTGAAAATTATGAGGAGCACGAAATGGTCTGAAAAATGGGAGGAGCATGAAACGTTGTATGAAAAGATGAAGAGCAAGAAAAGGTGTGAAAAATATGAAGAGCTTCAAAAGGTGTGAAAAATATGAGGAGCATGGAACGGTCTGAAAAATAGGAGGAGCATGAGACGGTGTTGAAAAACATGAAGAACCTGAAAAGGTTGGAAAATCATGAAGAGCTTCAAAGATGTCAAAAATGAGGAGCATGAAAAGGTCTGAAAAATAGGAGGAGCATGAAACGGTATTGAAAAACATGAAGAAACTGAAAAGGTGTGAAAAATATGAAGAGCTGCAAAAGGTGTCAAAAATATGAGAAGCATGAAACGGTCTGAAATAATGAGGACCATGAAACGGTCTGAAAAATAGGACAAGCATGAAACGGTGTTGAAAAATATGAAGAGCTTCAAAAAGTGTCAAAAATACGAGGAGCATGAAACGGTCTGAAAAACAGTAGGAGCATGAAACGGTGTTGAAAAACATGAAGAACATGAAAAGGTGTGAAAAATATGAAGAGCTTCAAAAGGTGCCAAAAATATGTGGAGCATGAAACGGTTTGAAAAATAGGAGGAGCATGAAGCGGTGTTCAAAAACATGAAGAGCCTGAAAAGGTGTGAAAAATATAAAGACCTTCAAAAGGTGTGAAAAATATGAGGAGCATTAAACGGTCTGAAAAATACGAGGAGAATGAAGCGGTGTTGAAAAACATGAAGAGCCTGAAAAGGTGTGAAAAATATGAAGAGCTTCAAAAGTTGTCACAAATAGGAGGAGCATGAAACGGTGTTCAAAAACATGAAGAGCCTGAAAAGGTGTGAAAACTATGAAGAGCTTCAAAGGGTGTGAAAAATATGAAGAGTTTCAAAAGGTGTGAAAAATATGAAGAGCTTCAAAAGGTGTCAAAAATTAGAGGAGCAAGAAACGGTCTGAAAAATAGGAGGATCATGAAGTGGTGTTGAAAAACATGAAGAGCCTGAAAAAGTGTGAAATATATGAAAATCTCCAAAAGGTGTCAAAAATATGAGGAGCATGAAACGGTCTGAAAAATAGGAGGAGCATGAAACGATGTTGAAAAAAATGAAGAGCCTGAAAAGGTGTGAAAAATATGAAGAGCTTCAAAAGGTGTCAAAAATATCAGTAGCATGAATGGGTCTGAAAGATAGGAGGAGCATGAAATGGTCTTGAAAAACATGAACAGCCTGAAAAGGTGTGAAAAATATGAAGAGCTTCAAAAGGTGTCAAAAATATGAGGATCATGAAACGGTTTGAAATATAGGAGGAGTATGAAACGGTGTTGAAAAACATAAAGAGCATGAAAAGGTGTGAAAAATATGAAGAGCTTCAAAAGGTTTCAAAATTATTAGTCGCATGAAACGGGTAAAAAAATAGGAGGAGCATGAGACGGTGTTGAAAAACATGAAGATCCTGAAAAGGTGTGAAATATATGAAGAGCTTCAAAAGGTTTCAAAAAAAGGAGGAGCATGAGACGGTGTTGAAAAACATGAAGAGCATGAAAAGGTGTGAAAAATATGAAGAGGTTCAAAAGTTATCAAATATACGAGGAGCATGAAAGGGACTGAAAATAGGAGGAGCATGAAACTTTGTATGTATACATGAAGAGCATGAAAAGGTGTGAAAAATTTGAAGAGCTGCAAAAGGTGTCAAAAATATGAGGAGCATGTAACGGTGTTGAAAAACATGAAGAGCATTAAAAGTGTGAAAAATATGAAGATCTTGAGTACATTTTGTGTGCCTATTTTCAATCTGTGTATCTTCTTTGATAAATTGTTTGTTCAGATGTTTTGCCCATTATTTTTTTTTAATTTTTTATTTTTTTTATTATTATTATTACTTTTTTCCAGTGGGTTTTGTCATACATTGATAATCACTTGTCACTAAAGAAATGCACCCTAAAACAATGAAGAAGTACTAAAAAAAAATAAATAAATGCAGAAGAGGAGGTGTTAAAAAAAATATATGAAGATCTTCAAAAGTAGTCAAAAATATGAGGAGCATGGAACAGTCTGAAAAAAAGTAGGAGCATGAGATGGTGTTGAAAAACATGAAGAATCTGAAAAGGTTGGAAATATATGAAGAGCTTTCAAGGTGTCAAAAATATGAGGAGCATGAAACGGTCTGAAAAATAGGAGGAGCATGAAACGGTGTTGAAAAACATGAAGAGCATGATAAGTGTTAAAAATATAAAGAGCTTCAAAAGGTGCCAAACTGTGAGGAGCATGAAACGTTCTGAAAAATAGGAGGAGCATGAAACTGTGTTGAAAAACATGAAGAGAATGAAAAGGTGTGAAAAATATGAAGAGCTTCAAAAGGTGTCAAAAATATGAGGAGCATGAAACGGTCTAAAAAACAGGAGGAGCATGAAAACGTGTTGAAAAACCTGAAGAGCATGAAAAGATGTGAAAAATATGAAGAGCTTCAAAAGGTGTCAAAAAAAAGAGGAGCATGAAACAGTGTTGAAAAACATGAAGAGAATGAAAAGGTGTGAAAAATATGAAGAGCTTCAAAAGGTGTCAAAAATATGAGGAGCATGAAACGGTCTGAAAAACAGGAGGAGCATGAAAACGTGTTGAAAAATATAAACAGCATGAAAAGGTGTGAAAAATATGAAGAGCTTCAATAGGTGTCAAAAATATGAGGAGCATGAAACGGTCTGAAAAACAGGAGGAGCATGAAAACGTGTTGAAAAACCTGAAGAGCATGAAAAGGTGTGAAAAATAGGAAGAGCTTCAAAATGTGTCAAAAATATGAGGAGCATGCAACTGTCTGAAAAATAGGAGGAGCATTAAACAGTGTTAAAAAACGTGAAGAGCCTGAAAAGGTGTGAAATATATCAAGAGTTCAAAAGGTGTCAAAAATATGAGGAGCATGAAACGGTGTTGAAAAACATGAAAAGCCTGAAAAGGTGAAAAATATGAAGAGCTTCAAAAGGTGTCAAATATATGAGGAGCATGAAATGGTGTTGAAAAACATGAGGGCCATTAAAAGTGTGAAAAATATAAACAGCTTCAAAAGCTGTCAAAAATATGAGGAGCAAGAAACGGTCTGGAAAAGAGGAGGAGCATGAAAAGGTGTTGAAAAACATGAAGAGAATGAAAAGGTGTGAAAAATATGAAGAGCTTCAAAAGGTGTCAAAAATATGAGGAGCATGAAACGGTCTTAAAAATAGGAGAAGCATGAGACGGTGTAAAAACATGAAGAACCTGAAAACGTTGGAAAAATATGAAGAGCTTCAAAGGTGTCAAAAATATGAGGAACATGAAACTGTCAGAAAAATATGAGGACCATGAAACGGTCTAAAAAATAGGACGAGCATGAAACGGTGTTGAAAAACATGAAGAGCTTCAAAAGGTGTCAAAAATATGAGGAGTCTGAAACCATCTGAAAAGTAGGAGGAGCATGAAACGGGGTTGAAAATCATGAAGAGTCTGAAAAGCTGTGAACAATAAGAAGAGCTTCAGAAGGTGTCAATAATATGAGGAGCATGAAAGGGTCTGAAAAATAGGAGGAGCATAAAATGGTGTTGAACACATGAATTGCTTGAAAAGGTATGAAAAATATGAAGAGCTTCAAAAGATGTTAAAAATATGAGGAGCATGAAAGGGTCATAAACATTGGAGGAGCATGAAACGGTGTTGAAAAACATGAAGAGCTTCAAAAAGTGTGAAAAATATGAAGAGCTTCAAAAGCTGTCATAAATAAGAGGAGCATGAGACGGTCTGAAAAATATGAGGAGCACGAAATGGTCTGAAAAATAGGAGGAGCATGAAACGGTGTTGAAAAACATGAAGAGCAAGAAAAGGTGTGAAAAATATGAAGAGCTGCAAAAGGTGTAAAAAATATGAGAAGCATGAAACGGTCTGAAATAATGAGGACCATGAAACGGTCCGAAAAATAGGACAAGCATGAAACGGTGTTGAAAAATATGAAGAGCTTCAAAAAGTGTCAAAAATACGAGGAGCATGAAACGGTCTGAAAAACAGGAGGAACATGAAACCGTGTTGAAAAATATGAAGAGCATGAAAAGATGTGAAAAATATGAAAAGCTTCAAAAAGTTTCAAGAAAATGAGGAGGATGTAAACGTCTGAAAAACAGGAGGAGCATGAAACGTTGTTGAAAAACTTTAAGAGCCTGAAAAGGTGATAAAAATATGAAGAGCTTCAAACGGTGTCAAAAATATGAGGAGCGTGAAACTGTCTGAAAAATAGGATTGGCATGAAACGGTGTTGACAAACAAGAAGAGCCTGAAAGGGTGTGAAAAATATGAAGAGCTTCAAAAGGTGTCAAAAATATCAGGAGCATGAATGGGTCTGAAAAATAGGAGGAGCATGAAACGTTGTTGAATTACTTGCAGAGCCTGAAAAGGTGTGAAAAATATGAAGAGCTTCAAAACGTTTCAAAAATATGAGGAGCGTGAAACGGTCTGAAAAATAGGATTAGCATGAAACGGTGTTCAGAAACATGAAAAGCCTGAGAAGGTGTGAAAAATATGAAGAGCTTAAAAAGCTATCAAAAATATGAGGAGCATGAAATGGTGTTGAAAAACATGAAGAGCCTGAAAAGGTGTGAAAAATATGAAGAGCTTCAAAAGGTGTCAAAAATATGAGGAGCATGAAACGGTCTGAAAAATAAGAGGAGGATCAAATGGTCTGAAAATTAAGAGGAGCATGAAACGGTGTTGAAAAACGTGAAGAGCTTCAAAAGGTGTCAAAAATATGAGGAGCATGAAACGGCCTGAAAATTATGAGGAGTATCAAACGGTGTTCAACAACATGAAGAGTCTGAAAAGGTGTGAAAAATCTGAAGAGCTTCAGAAAGTCTGAAAAATATGAGGAGCATGAACCTGTCTGAAAAATAGGAGGAGCAAGAAGCGGTGTTGAAAAACATGAAGAGCTGAAAACGTGTGAAAAATATGAAGAGCTTCAAAAGGTGTCAAAAATATGAGGAGCATGAAACAGTCTGAAAAATAGGAGGAGAATGAAGCGGTGTTGAAAAACATGAAGAGCCTTAAAATGTGTGAAAAATATGAAGAGCTTCAAAAGGTGTGAAAATTATGAGTAGCATGAAACGGTCTGAAAAATAGGAGGAGCATGAAGCAGTGTTGAAAAATACGAAGAGCCTGAAAAGCTGTGAAAAATACGAAGAGCCATAAAAGGTGTGAAAAATATGAGGAGCATGAAACGGTCTGAAAAATAGGAGGAGCATGAAGCGGTGTTGAAAAACATGAGGAGCCTGAAAAGGTGTGAAAAATATGAAGAGCTTCAAACGGTGTCAAAAATATGAGGAGCATGAAACGGTCTGAAAAATAGGAGTAGCATGAAGCGGTATTGAAAAGCATGCAGAGCCTTAAAAGGTGTGAAAAATATGAGGAGCATGAAACGGTCTGAAAAATAGGAGGAGCATGAAGCGGTGTTGAAAAACATGAGGAGCCTGAAAAGGTGTGAAAAATATGAAGAGCTTCAAACGGTGTCAAAAATATGAGGAGCATGAAACGGTCTGAAAAATAGGAGTAGCATGAAGCGGTATTGAAAAGCATGCAGAGCCTTAAAAGGTGTGAAAAATATGAAGAGCTTCAAAAGGTGTCAAAAATATGAGAAGCATGAAACGATCTCCAAAAATTAAGGAGCAAGAAGTGGTGTTCAAAAACATGAAGAGCCTGAAAAGGTGTGAAAAATATGAAGAGCTTCAAAAGGTGTCAAAAATATGAGGAGCATGAAACAGTCTGAAAAATAGGAGGAGCATGAAGCGGTGTTGAACAACATGAAGAGCCTGAAAATGTGTTAAAAATATCAAAAGCTTCAAACGGTGTCAAAATTATGAGGAGCATGAAGTGATCTGAAAAATAGGAGGAGCATCAAGCGGTGTTGAAAAAAATGAAGAGCCTGAAAAGATGTTCAAAAATATGAAGAGGCTGAAAAGTTTTGAAAAATATGAAGAGCTTAAAAAAGTGTAAAAAATATAAAGAGCTTCAAAATGTGTCAAAAATATGAGGAGCATGAAACGGTCTGAAAAATAGGAGGAGAATGAAGCGGTGTTGAAAAACATGAAGAGCCTGAAAAGGTGTGAAAAATATGAAGAGCTTCAAAAAGTGTCAAAAATATGAGAAGCATGAAACGGTCTGAAAATAGGAGGAGCATGAAGCGGTGTTGAAAAACATGAAGAGCCTGAAAAGGTGTGAAAAATATGAAGAGATTCTAAAGGTTTCAAAAAGATGAGGAGCATGAAAAGGTGTTCAAAAACATGACGAGCCTGAAAAGGTGTGAAAAATATGAAGAGCCTCAAAATGTGTCAAAAATATGAGGAGCATGAAACAGTCAGACAAATAGGAGGAGCTTGAAGCGTTGTTCAAAAACATGAAGAGCCTGAAAGGTGTGAAAAATGTGAAGAGCTTGAAAAGGTGTGAAAAATATGAGGAGCATGAAATGGTCTGAAAAATAGGAGGAGCATGAAGCGCTGTTAAAAAACATGAAGAGCCAGGAAAGGTGTGAAAAATATAAAGAGCTTCAAAGGGCGTCAAAAATATGAGGAGCATAAAACGGTGTTCAGAAACATGAAGAGCCTGAAAAGGTGTGAAAAATATGAAGAGGTTCAAAAGGTGTGAAAATTGAGAGGAGCATGAAACGGTCTGAAAAATAGGAGGAGCATGAAATGGTGTTGAAAACATGAAGAGCCTGTAAAGGTGTGAAAAATCTGAAGAGCTTCAGAAAGTGTGAAAAATAAGAGGAGCATGAAACGGTCTGAAAAATAGGAAGAGCATGAAGCGGTATTGAAAAACATGAAGAAACTGAAAAGGTGTGAAAAATATGAAGAGCTTCAAAAGGTGTCAAAAATATGAGGAGCATGAAACGGTCTGAAAAATAGGAGGAGAATGAAGCGGTGTTGAAAAACATGAACAGCCTGGAAACGTGTGAAAAATATTAAGAGCTGCGAAAGGTGACAAAAATATGCGGAGAATGAAACGGTCTGAAAAAAAGGAGGAACATGAAGCAGTGCCCACAAACATGAAGAGCCTGAAAAGGTGTGAAAAATATGAAGAGCTTAAAAAGGGGTCAAAAATATGAGGAGCATGAAACGGTCTGAAAAATAGGAGGAGTATCAAACGGTGTTCAAAAACATGAAGAGCCTGAAAAGGTGTGAAATATATGAGAGCTTCAAAAGTTGTCAAAAATATGAGGAACATGAAACGGTCTGAAAAATAGGAGGAGCATGAAACGGTGTTGAAAACTTGAAGAGCCAATAAAGGTGTGAAAAATATGAGGAGCTTGAAACGGTCTGAAAAATTGGAGGAGCATGAATCGGTGTTGAAAAACATGAAGAGCCTGAAAAGGTGTGAAAATATTAAGAGCTTCAAAAGGTGTCAAAAATATGAGGAGAGTGAAACGGTCTGAAATATAGGAGGATCATGAAGCGGTTTTCAAAAATATGAAGAGCCTGAAAATGTGTGAAAAATAAGAAGAGCTTCCAAAGGTGTGAAAAATATGAGGAGCATGAAACGGTCTGAAATATAGGAGGAGCATGAAGCGTTGTTGTAAAACATGAAGAGCCTGAAAATGTGTGAAAAATATGAAGAGCTTCAAAAGGTGTGAAAAATATGAGGAGCATGAAATGTTCTGAAAAATAGGAGGAGAATGAAGTGGTGTTGAAAAACATGAAGAGCCTGAAAAGGTGTAAAAAATATGAAGAGCTTCAAAAGGTGTCAAAAATATGAGGAGCAAGAAACGGTCTAAAAAATCGGAGGACCACGAAACTTTCTGAAAAATAGTAGGCCATTAAACGGTGTTGAAAAACATGAAGAGCATGAAAAGGTGTGAAAAACATGATGAGCGTCAAAAGGTGTCAAAAATATGATGAGCACGAAATGGCCTAAAAAATACGAGGAGCATGAAACGTTCTGAAAAGTAGGAAGAGCATGAAACGGTTTTGAAAAATATGAGGAGCGTCAAAAGGTGTGAAAAATATGAGGACCATGGAACGGTCTGAAAAATATGAGGAGCCTGAAATGATGTGAAAAATAGGAGGAGCATGAAACGGTGTTGAAAAACATGAAGAACTTCAAAAGGTGTCAAAAATATGAAGAGCTCCGAAAGGTGTCATAATATGAAGAGCATGAAACAGTCTGAAAAAGAGGAGGAGCATGAAGCGGTGTTGAAAAACATGAAGAGTCTGAAAAGGTGTGCAAAATATGAAGAGCTTCAAAAAGTGTCAAAAATATGAGGAGCATGAAACGGTCTGAAAAATAGGAGGAGCATGAAGAGATGTTCAAAAACATGAAGAGCCTGAAAATGTGTGAAACATATGAAGAGTTTCAATTTTGTCAAAAATATGAGGAGCATGAAACGGTCTGAAAAATAGAGGGAACATGAAGCGGTGTTGAAATACTTGAAGAGCCTGGAAAGGTGTGAAAAATATGAAGAGCCTGAAAAGAGTGAAATATATGAAGAGCTTCAAAAGGTGTCAAAAATATTAGGAGCATGAAACGATCTGAAAAATAGGTGGGTCATGAAGCGGTGTTGAAAAACTTGAAGAGCCTGAAAAGGTGTTAAAAATATTAGGAGCATGAAACGGTCTGAAAAATAGGAGGAGCATGAAGCGGTGTTCAGAAATATGAAGCGCCTGAAAAGGTGGGAAAAATATGAGGAGCATGATACGTTCTGAAAAATAGGTGGAGCATGAAGCGGTGTTCACATGAAGAGCCTGAAAAGGTGTGAAAAATATGAAGAGCTTAAAAAAGTGTCAAAAATATGAGGAGCATGAAACAGTGTTGAAAAACATGAAGAGCCTGAAAAGAGTGAAATACATGAAGAGCTTCAAAGGTGTTAAAATTTGAGGAGGATGATACGGTCTGAAAAATAGGAGGAGCAAGAAGCAGTGTTGAAAAACATGAAGAGCCTGAAAATGTTTGAAAAACATGAAGAGTCTGAAAAGGTGTGAAATATATGAAGAGCTTCAAAAGGTGTCAAAAATGTTAGGAGATTGAAGTGGTGTTGAAAAACATGAAGAGCCTGAAAAGGTGTGAAATATATGAAGAGCTTCAAAATGTATCAAAAATATGAGGAGCATGAAACGGTCTGAAAAATTGGAGGAGCATGAAGCGGTGTTGAAAAACATGAAGAGCCTGAAAATATGTGAAATATATGAAGAGCTTCAAAAGGTGTCAAAAAAGTTAGGAGTATGGAACGTTCTGAAAAATAGGAGGAGCATGAAGCGCTGTTGAAAAGCATGAAGAGCCTGAAAAATTGTGAAATATATGAAGAGCTTCAAAAGGTGTCAAAAATATGAGGAGCATGAAACGGTCTGAAAATTTGGAGGAGCATGAAGCGGTCTTGAAAGACATGAATACCCTGACATGGTGTCAAAAATATGAAGAGCTTCAAAAGATGTCAAAAATATGAGGAGCATGAAACAGTCTGAAAAACTGGAGGACCATGAATCGGTCTTGGAAGACATTAATTCCCTGAAAAAGTGTGAAAAACATGAAGAGCTTCAAAAGGTGTCAAAAATATGAGGAGCATGAAACGGTCTGAAAAAAAGGAGGAGCATGAAACGGTGTGCAAAAACATGAAGAGCCTGAAAAGGTGTGAAAAATATGAAAAGCTGCAAAAAGTGTCAAAAAAATGAGGAGCATGACAGTCTGAAAAATAGGAGGAGCATGAAGCGGTGTTGAAAAACATGAAGAGCCTGAAAATGTGTGAAAAATATGAAGAGCTTCAAAAGGTGTCAAAAAAATGAGGAGCATGACAGTCTGAAAAATAGGAGGAGCATGAAGCGGTATTGAAAAACATGAAGAGCCTGAAAAGGTGTGAAAATTATGAAGAGCTTCAAAAGGTGTCTAAAATTTGAAGAGAATGAAACAGTCTGATAAATAGGAGCAACATGAAGCGGTGTTGAAAAACATGAAGAGCCTGAAGAGGTGTTAAAAATATTAGGAGCATGAAACGGTCTTAAAAATAGGTGGAGCATGAAGCGGTTGTGAAAAACATGAAGAGCCTGAAAAGGTGTGAAATATATGAAGAGCTTCAAAACGTGTAAAAAATATGAGGAGCATGAAACGGTATTCAAAAACATGAAGAGCCTGAAAAGATGTGAAAAACATGAAGAGCTACAAAAGGTGTCAAAAAGATGAGGAGCATGAAACGGTCTGAAAAATAGGAGTAGCATCAAATGGTGTTGAAGAACATGAAGATCCTGAAAAGTTGTGAAAAATATGAAGAGCGTCAAAAGGTGTCAAAATTATGAGGAGCATGAAACGGTCTGAAAAATAGGAGGAGCAAGAAGCGGTGTTGAAAAATCTGAAGAGCCTGAAACGGTGTGAAATATATGAAGAGCGTCAAAAGGTGTCAAAATTATGAGGAGCATGAAACGATCTGAAAAATAGGAGGAGCATGAAGCGGTGTTCAAAAACAAGAATTGCCTGAAAAGGTGTGAAAAATATGAAGAGATTCAAAAGGTGTCTAATATTTGGGGAGCATGGAACGGTCTGAAAAATAGGAGGAGCATGAAGCGGTGTTGAAAAACATGAAGAGCCTGAAAAGGTGTGAAATATATGAAGAGCTTAAAAAGGCCTGAAATGTATAAGGAACCTGAAACGCTCTGAAAAACAGGAGGAGAATGAATCGGTGTTGAAAAATATGAAGAGCCTGAAAAGTTGTGAAATATATGAAGAGCTTCAAAAGGTGTCAAAAATTTTAGGAGCATGAAACGGTCTGAAAAATTGGAGGAGCATGAAGCGGTGATGAAAAATATGAAGAGCCTGAAAAGGTGTGAAATATATGAAGAGCTTAAAAAGGCGGGAAATATATGAGGAACCTGAAACGCTCTGAGAAACAGGAGGAGAATGAATCGGTGTTGAAAAATATGAAGAGCCTGAAAAGGTGTGAAATATATGACGAGCTTAAAAAGGCGTGAAATATATGAGGAACCTGAAACGCTCTGAGAAACAGTAGGAGAATGAAGCGGTGTTGAAGAATATGAAGAGCCTGAAAAGGTGTTAACAATATTAGGAGCCTGAAACGGTCTGAAAAATAGGAGGCACATGAAGCGGTGTTGAAAAACTTGAAAAGCCTGAAAAGGTGTGAAAAACATGAAGAGCTTCAAAAACTGTCAAAAATATGAGGAGCATGAAACGATCTGAAAAATAGGAGTAGCATGAAACGGTGTTGAAAAACATGAAGAGCCTGAAAAGAGTGAAATATATGAAGAGCTTCAAAAGGTGTCAAAAATATGAGGAACATGAAACGGTCTGAAGAATAGGAGGAGCATGAAGCGGGGTTGAAAAAGATGAAGAGCCTGAAAAGATGTGTAATATATGAAGAGCTTCAAAAGGTGTCAAAAATATGAGGAGCATGAAACGGTCTGAACAATAGGAGGAGCATGAAGCAATGTTGAAAAACATGAAGAGCCTGAAAATGTGTGAAAAATATGAGGAGCATGAAACGGCCTGAAAAATAGGAGGAGCATGTATCCGTGTTGAAAACTTGAAGAGCCTGAAAACGTATGAAAAATATGAAGATCTTCAAAAGGTGTCAATAATATGAGGAGCATGAAATGGTCTGAAGAATAGGAGGAGCATCAAACGGTGTTCAAAAACATGAAGAGCATGAAAAGTTGTGAAAAATATGAAGAGCTTTAAAATGTGTCAAAAATATGAGGAGCATGAAGCGATCTGAAAAATAGGTGGAGCATGACACGGTGTTGAAAACATGAAGAGCCTGTAAATGTGTGAAAAATATGAACCGCTTCAGAAGGTGTGAAAAATATGAGGAGCATGAAACGGTCTGAAAAACAAGAGGAGCATGAAGCAGTGTTGAAAAACATGAAGAGCCTGAAAAGGTGTGAAAAATATGAAGAGCTTCAAAAAGTGTCAAAAATATGAGAAGCATGAAAAAGTCTGAAAAATAGGAGGAGCATGAAACGGTGTTGAAAAACATGAAGAGCCTGAAAAGGTGTGAAAAATATGAAGAGCTTCTAAATGCGTGAAAAATATGAAGAGCTTCAAAAGGTGTCAAAAAAATGAGGGTCATGACAGTCTGAAAAATAGGAGGAGCATGAAACGGTGTGCAAAAACATGAAGAGCCTGAGAAGGTGTGAAAATTATGAAGCGCTTCAAAAGGTGTCAAAAATTGGAAGAGAATGAAACAGACTGATAAATAGGAGCAGCATGAAGCGGTGTTGAAAAACATGAAGAACCTGAAAAGGTGTTAAAATTTTAGGAGCACAAAACGGTCTTAAAAATAGGTGGAGCATGAAGCGGTTGTGAAAAACATGAAGAGCCTGAAAAGGTGTGAAATATATGAAGAGCTTCAAAACGTGTAAAAAATATGAGGAGCATGAAACGGTATTCAAAAACATGAAGAGCCTGAAAAGATGTGAAAAATATGAAGAGCTACAAAAGGTGTCAAAAAGATGAGGAGCATGAAACGTTCTGAAAAATAGGAGGAGCATCAAATGGTGTTGAAGAACATGAAGATCCTGAAAAGTTGTGAAAAATATGAAGAGCGTCAAAAGGTGTCAAAATTATGAGGAGCATTAAACGGTCTGAAAAATAGGAGGAGCATCAAATGGTGTTGAAAAACATGAAGAGCCTGAAAAGTTGTGAAATATATGAAGAGCTTCAAAAGGTGTCAAAAATTTTAGGAGCATGAAACGGTCTGAAAAATTGGAGGAGCATGAAGCAGTGTTGAAAAATATGAAGAGCCTGAAAAGGTGTGAAATATATGAAGAGCTTAAAAAGGCGGGAAATATATGAGGAACATGAAACGCTCTGAGAAACAGGAGGAGAATGAATCGGTGTTGAAAAATATGAAGAGCCTGAAAAGGTGTGAAATATATGACGAGCTTAAAAAGGCGTGAAATATATAAGGAACCTGAAACGCTCTGAGAAACAGTAGGAGAATGAAGCAGTGTTGAAGAATATGAAGAGCCTGAAGAGGTGTTAACAATATTAGGAGCCTGAAACGGTCTGAAAAATAGGAGGCACATGAAGCGGTGTTGAAAAACTTGAAAAGCCAGAAAAGGTGTGAAAAACATGAAGAGCTTCAAAAACTGTCAAAAATATGAGGAGCATGAAACGGTCTGAAAAATAGGAGCAGCATGAAACGGTGTTGAAAAACATGAAGAGCCTGAAAAGAGTGAAATATATGAAGAGCTTCAAAAGGTGTCAAAAATATGAGGAACATGAAACGGTCTGAAGAATAGGAGGAGCATGAAGCGGGGTTGAAAAACATGAAGAGCCTGAAAAGTTGTGTAATATATGAAGAGCTTCAAAAGGTGTCAAAAATATGAGGAGCATGAAACGGTCTGAAAAATAGGAGGAGCATGAAGCAATGTTGAAAAATATGAAGAGCCTGAAAATGTGTGAAAAATATGAGGAGCATGAAACGGCCTGAAAAATAGGAGGAGCATGTATCCGTGTTGAAAACTTGAAGAGCCTGAAAAGGTATGAAAAATATGAAGAGCTTCAAAAGTGGTCAAAAATATGAGGAGCATGAAACGGTCTGAAGAATAGGAGGAGCATCAAACGGTGTTCAAAAACATGAAGAACATGAAAAGCTGTGAAAAATAAGAAGAGCTTCAAAACGTGTCAAAAATATGAGGAGCATGAAGCGATCTGAAAAATAGGAGGAGGATGAAACGGTGTTGAAAACATGAAGAGCCTGTAAATGTGTGAAAAATATGAACCGCTTCAGAAGGTGTGAAAAATATGAGGAGCATGAAACGGTCTGAAAAACAAGAGGAGCATGAAGCAGTGTTGAAAAATATGAAGAGCCTGAAAAGATGTGAAAAATACGAAGAGATTCAAAACGTGTGAAAAATATGAGGAGCATGAAACCGTCTGAAAAATAGGAGGAGCATGAAGCGGTCTTAAAAACATGAAGAGCCTGAAAATGTGTGAAAAATATGAAGAGCTTCAAAAGGTGTCAAAAATATGAGGAGCCTGAAACGGTCTGAAAATAGTAGGATGATGAAGCGGTGTTGAAAAACATGAAGAGCCTGAAAAGGTGTGAAAATTATGAAGAGCTTCAAAAGGTGTCAAAAATTTGAAGAGAATGAAACGGTCTGAAAAACAGGAGCAGTATGAAGCGGTTTGAAAAATATGAAGATCCTGAAAAGGTGTGAAAATTATGAAGAGCTTCAAAAGGTGCAAAAATATGAGGAGCATGAAACGGTCTGAAAAAATAGGAGGAGCATGAAGCAGTGTTGCAAACATGAAGAGCCTGAAAATGTGTGAAATATATGAAGAGCTTCAAAAGGTGTCAAAAATATGAGGAGCATGAAACGGTCTGAAATATAGAGGGAACATGAAGCGGTGTTGAAAAACATGAAGAGCCTGAAGAGTGAAATATATGAAGAGCTGCAAAAGGTGTCAAAAATATGAGGAGCATGAAACGGTCTGAAAAATAGGCAGAGCAAGAAGCGGTGTTGAAAAACATGACGAGCCTGAAAAGGTGTGAAATATATGAAGAGCTTCAAAAGGTGTTAAAATTTGAGGAGCATGATATGGTCTGAAAAATAGGAGGAGCATGAAGCGGTGTTGAAAAACAAGAAGAGCCAGAAAAGTTGTTACAAATATTAGGAGCATGAAACGGTCTTAAAAATAAATGGAGCATGAAGCGGTTGTGAAAAACATGAAGAGCCTGAAACGGTGTGAAATATATGAAGAGCTTCAAAAGGTGTCAAAAATATGAGGAGCATGAAACGATCTGAAAAATAGGAGGAGCATGAAGCGGTGTTCAAAAACAAGAATTGCCTGAAAAGTTGTGAAAAATATGAAGAGATTCAAAAGGTGTCTAATATTTGAGGAGCATGAAACGGTCTGAAAAATAGGAGGAGCATGAAGCGGTGTTGAAAAACATGAAGAGCCTGAAAAGTTGTGTAATATATGAAGAGCTTCAAAAGATGTGAAAAATATGAGGAGAATGATACGGGCTGAAAGGAAGGAGGAGCATGAAGCGGTGTTGAAAAACATGAACAGCCTGAAAAGGTGTGAAAAACATGAAGAGCTTCAAAAGGTGTCAAAAATATGAGGAGCATGAAACGGCCAGAAAAATAGGAGGAGCATGAAGCGGTGTTCAAAAATATGAAGCGCCTGAAAAGGTGGGAAAAATATGAGGAGCATGATACGGTCTGAACAATAGGTGGAGCATGAAGCGTTGTTCACATGAAGAGCCTGAAAAGGTGTGAACAATATGAAGAGCTTAAAAAAGTGTCAAAAATATGAGGAGCATGAAACGGTGTTGAAAAACATGAAGTGCCTGAAAATAGAGAAATAAATGAAGAGCTTCAAAAGGTGTCAAAAATATGAGGAGCATGAAACGGTCTGAAAAATAAGTGGAGCATGAAGCGGTGATGAAAAACAAGAAGAGCCTGAAAATGTGTGAAATACATGAAGAGCTTCAAAGGTGTTAAAATTTGAGGAGCATGATACGGTCTGAAAAATAGGAGGAGCATGAAGCGGTGTTGAAAAACATGAAGAGCCTGAAAAGGTGTGAAAAACAAGAAGAGTCTGAAAAGGTGTGAAATATATGAAGAGCTTCAAAAGGTTTGAAAAATATGAGGAGCATGATACGGTCTGAAAATTAGGAGGAGCAAGAAGCACTGTTGAAAAACATGAAGAGTCTGAAAAGGTGTGAAATATATGAATAGCTTCAAAAGGTGTCAAAAATGTTAGGAGCATGAAGTGTTGTTGAAAAACTTGAAGAGCCTGAAAAGGTGTGAAAAATATGAAGAGCTTCAAAATGTATCAAAAATATGAGGAGCATGAAGCGCTGTTTAAAAATATGAAGAGCCTGAAAAAGTGTGAAAAATATGAAGAGCTTCAAAAGGTGTCAAAAATATGAGGAGCATGAAACGGTCTGAAAAATTGGAGGAGCATGAAGCAGTGTTGAAAAACATGAAGAGCCTGAAAAGAGTGAAATATATGAAGAGCTTCAAAAGGTGTCAAAAATAGGAGGAGCATGAAACGGTTTGAAAAATAGGCGGAGCAAGAAGCGGTGTTCAAAAATATGACAAGCCTGAAAAAGTGTGAAATATATGAAGAGCTTCAAAAGGTGTTAAAATTTGAGGAGCATGATACGGTCTGAAAAATTGGAGGAGCATGAAGCGGTGTTGAAAAACATGAAGAGCCTGAAAAGGTGTGAAATATATGAAGAGCTTCAAAAGGTGTCAAAAAAGTTAGGAGTATGGAACGTTCTGAAAAATAGGAGGAGCATGAAGCGCTGTTGAAAAGCATGAAGAGCCTGAAAAGTTGTGAAATACATGAAGAGCTTCAAAAGGTGTCAAAAATATGAGGAGCATGAAACGGTCAGAAAATTTGGAGGAGCATGAAGCGGTCTTGAAAGACATGAATACCCTGAAATGGTGTCAAAAATATGAAGAGCTTCAAAAGATATCAAAAATATGAGGAGCATGAAACAGTCTGAAAAACTGGAGGACAATGAATCGGTCTTGAAAGACATTAATTCCCTGAAAATGTGTGAAAAATATGAAGAGCTTCAAAAGGTGTCAAAAATATGAGGAGCATGAAACGGTCTGAAAAAAAGGAGGAGCATGAAACGATCTGAAAAATAGGTGGAGCATGAAGCTGTGTTCAAAAACATGAAGAGCCATAAAAGGTGTGAAAAATATGAAGAGATTCAAAAGGTGTAAAAAATTTGAGCAGCATGAAATGGTCTGAAAAATGGGAGGAGCATGAACTGGTGCTCAAAAACCTGAGAGCCTGAAAAGGTGTGCAAAATATGAAGAGCTTCAAAAGGTGTAAAAAATATGTGGAGCATGAAACGGCCTGAAAAATAGGAGGAGCATGGGTCGATGTTCAAAAACATGAAGAGCCTGAAAAGGTGTGAAAAATATGAAGAGCTTCAAAAAGTGTCAAATATAAGAGGAGAAAGAAACGGTCTGAAAAAAAGGAGGAGCATGAAGCGGTGTTCAAAAACATGAAGAGCCTGAAAAGGTGTGAAAAATATGAAGAGATTCAAAAGCTGTCAAAAATGAGATGAGCATGAAACGGTCTGAAAAAAAGGAGGAGCATGAAGCGTTGCTGAAAATCTTGAAGAGCATGAAAATGTGTGAAAAATATGAAAAGCTTCAAAAGGTTTCAAAAATATGAGGATCATGAAACGGTCTGAAAAATAGGAGCAACATGAAACGGTCTGAAAAATAGGAGGAGCATGAAGCTGTGTTGAAAAACATGAAGAGCCTGAAAAGGTGTGAAAAATATGAAGAGCTTCAAATGGTGTAAAAAATGAGAGCAGCATGAAACGGTCTGAAAAATAGGAGGAGCATGAAGTGGAGCTGAAAAACATGAAGTGCCTGAAAAGATGTGCAAAATATGAAGAGCTTCAAAAGGTGTAAAAAATGAGATGAGCATGAAACGGTCTGAAAAATAGGAGGAGCATGAACTGGTGCTGAAAAACATGAAGAGCCAGAAAAGGTGTGAAAAATACGAAGAGCTTCAAAAGGTGTGAAAAATATGACGAGCATGAAACGGTCTGAAAAATAGGAGGATCATGAAACCGTGTTCAAAAACATGAAGAGCCAGAAAAGGTGTGAAAAATATGAAGAGCCTTAAAAAATGTCAAAAATATGAGGAGTATGAAATGGTCTGTAAAATAGCAGGGGCATGAAGCAGTGTTGAAAAACATGAAGAGCCTGAAAAGGTGTGAAAAATATGAAGAGCTTCAAAAGGTGTGTAAAATATGAAGAGCTTCAAAAGGTGTCAAAAATATGAGGACAATGAAACGGTCTGAAAAATAGGTGGAGCATGAAACGGTGTTCAAAAACATGAAGAGCCTGAAAAGTTGTGAAAAATATGAAGAGCTTCAAAATGTGTCAAAATATGAGGAGCATGTAACGGTCTGAAAAATAGGAGGAGCAAGAAGCGGTGTTGAAAAACATGAAGAGCCTGAAAATGTGTGAAAAATATGAAGAGCTTAAAAAGGTGTGAAAAATATGAAGAGCTTCAAAAGCTGTCAAATGAGATGAGCATGAAACGGTCTGAGAAATAGCAGGAGCATGAAGCGGTGTTCAAAAACATGAAGAGCCTGAAAAGGGGTGACAAATATGAAGAGCTTAAAAAGGTGTCAAAATTATGAGGAGCGTTAAACGGTCTAAAAAATAGGAGGAGCAGGAAGCTGTGTTCAACAACATGAAGAGCCTGAAAAGCTGGGAAAAATATGAAGAGCCTGAAAAGGTGTGAAAATTATGAAGAGCTTCAAAAGGTGTCAAAAATGAGATGAGCATGAAACGGTCTGAAAAATAGGAGGAGCATTAAAAGGTGTGGAAAAACATGAAGAGCCTGAAAAGGTGTGGAAAAATAGGCAGAGCTTCAAAATGTGTCAAATATATGAGGAGAATGAAAAGGTCTGAAAAATAGGAGGAGCATGAAACGGTCTGAAAAATAGGAAGAGCATGAAACGGTCTGAAAAATAGGAGGACCATGAAGCGATGTTGAAAATCGTGAAGAGCCTGAAATGGTGTGAAAAATGTGAAGAGCTTCAACAGGTGTCAAAAACTTGAGGAGAATGAAACGGTCTGAAAAATAGGAGGAGCATGAAGCTGTGTTCAAAAACATGAAGAGCCAGAAAAGGTGTGAAAAATATGAAGAGCTTCAAAAAGTGTCAAAAATATGAGGAGCAAGAAAAGGTCTGAAAAATAGGAGTAGCATGAAACGATCTGAAAAATAGGAGGAGCATGAAGCTGTGTTGAAAAACATGAAGAGCCTGAAAAGGTGTGAAAAATATGAAGAGCTTCAAAAGGTGTAAAAAATGAGAGCAGCATGAAACGGTCTGAAAAATAGGAGGAGCATGAAGTGGAGCTGAAAAACATGAAGTGCCTGAAAAGATGTGCAAAATATGAAGAGCTTCAAAAGGTGTAAAAAATGAGATGAGCATGAAACGGTCTGAAAAATAGGAGGAGCATGAACTGGTACTGAAAAACATGAAGAGCCTGAAAAGGTGTGAAAAATATGAAGAGCTTTAAAAGGTGTGAAAAATATGACGAGCATGAAACGGTCTGAAAAATTGGAGGAGCATGAAGCTGTGTTCAAAAACATGAAGAGCCAGAAAAGGTGTGAAAAATATGAAGAGCTTCAAAAAGTGTCAAAAATATGAGGAGCAAGAAACGGTCTGAAAAATAGGAGTAGCATGAAACGATCTGAAAAATAGGAGGAGCATGAAGCTGTGTTGAAAAACATGAAGAGCCTGAAAAGGTGTGCAAAATATGAAGAGCTTCAAAAGGTGTAAAAAATGAGATGAGCACGAAACGGTCTGAAAAATAGGAGGAGCATGAACTGGTGCTGAAAAACATGAAGAGCCTGAAAAGGTGTGAAAAATATGAAGAGCTTTAAAACGTGTGAAAAATATGATGAGCATGAAACGGTCTGAAAAATAGGAGGAGCATGAAGCTGTGTTCAAAAACATGAAAAGCCAGAAAAGGTGTGAAAAATATGAAGAGCTTCAAAAAGTGTCAAAAATATGAGGAGCAAGAAACTGTCGGAAAATAGGAGGAGCATGAAACGATCTGAAAAATAGGAGGAGCATGAAGCTGTGTTCAAAAACATGAAGAGCCTGAAAAGGTGTGAAAAATATGAAGAGCTTCAAAAGGTGTAAAAATTTAAGCAGCATGAAACGGTCTGAAAAATAGGAGGAGCATGAACTGGTGCTGAAAAACCTGAAGAGCCTGAAAAGGTGTGAAAAATATGAAGAGCTTCAAAAGGTGTGAAAAATATGAGGAGCATGAAACGGTCTGAAAAATAGGAGGAGCATGGGTCGGTGTTCAAAAACATGAAGAGCCTGAAAAGTTGTGAAAAATATGAAGAGCTTCAAAAAGTGTCAAATATAAGAGGAGAAAGAAACGGTCTGAAAAAAAGGAGGAGCATGAAGCGGTGTTCAAAAACATGAAGAGCCTGAAAAGTTGTGAAAAATATGAAGAGATTCAAAAGCTGTCAAAAATGAGATGAGCATGAAACGGTCTGAAAAAAAGGAGGAGCATGAAGCGTTGTTGAAAATCTTGAAGAGATTGAAATGGTGTGAAAAATATGAAGAGCTTCAAAAGGTTTCAAAAATACGAGGATCATGAAACGGTCTGAAAAATAGGAGCAACATGAAACGGTCTGAAAAATAAGAGGAGCATGATATGGTGTTGAAAAACAGGAAGAGCCTGAAACTGTGAGAAAAATATGAAGAGCTTCAAAAGGTTTCAAAAATATGCGGAGCATGAAACTTTCGGAAAAAGAGGAGGAGCATGAACCGGTGTTGAAAAACATGAAGAGCCTGAAAAGGTGTGAAAAATATGAAGAGGTTTAAAAGGTGTCAAAAATATGAGGAGCATGAAACTTTCTGTAAAATAGGAGGAGCATGAAGCTGTGTTCAAAAACATGAAGAGCCAGAAAAGGTGTGAAAAATATGAAGAGCTTCAAAAAGTGTCAAAAATATGAGGAGCAAGAAACGGTCTGAAAAATAGGAGTAGCATGAAACGATCTGAAAAATAGGAGGAGCATGAAGCTGTGTTGAAAAACATGAAGAGCCTGAAAAGGTGTACAAAATATGAAGAGCTTCAAAAGTTGTAAAAAATGAGATGAGCATGAAACGGTCTGAAAAATAGGAGGAGCATGAACTGGTGCTGAAAAACATGAAGAGCCTGAAAAGGTGTGAAAAATATGAAGAGCTTTAAAACGTGTGAAAAATATGAGGAGCATGATACGCTCTGAAAAATAGGAGGAGCATGAAGCTGTGTTCAAAAACATGAAGAGCCAGAAAAGGTGTGAAAAATATGAAGAGCTTCAAAAAGTGTCAAAAATATGAGGAGCAAGAAACGGTCGGAAAATATGAGGAGCAAGAAACGATCTGAAAAATAGGAGGAGCATGAAGCTGTGTTGAAAAACATGAAGAGCCTGAAAAGTTGTGAAAAATATGAAGAGCTTCAAAAGGTGTAAAAAATTTGAGCAGCATGAAACGGTCTGAAAAATAGGAGGAGCATGAAGTGGAGCTGAAAAACCTGAAGAGCCTGAAAAGGTGTAAAAAATATGAAGAGCTTCAAAAAGTGTCAAATATAAGAGGAGAAAGAAACGGTCTGAAAAAAAGGAGGAGCATGAAGCAGTGTTCAAAAACATGAAGAGCCTGAAAAGGTGTGAAAAATATGAAGAGCTTCAAAAGCTGTCAAAAAAGAGATGAGCATGAAACGGTCTGAAAAAAAGGAGGAGCATGAAGCGTTGTTGAAAATCTTGAAGAGCTTGAAAAGGTGTGAAAAATATGAAGAGCTTCAAAATGTTTCAAAAATATGAGGATCATGAAACGGTCTGAAAAATAGGAGCAACATGAAACGGTCTGAAAAATAAGAGGAGCATGAAATGGTGTTGAAAAACAGGAAGAGCCTGAAAAGGGGTGAAAGATATGAAGAGCTTAAAAAGGTGTCAAAATTATGAGGAGCATTAAATGGTCTGAAAAATAGGAGGAGCATGAAGCTGTGTTCAACAACATGAAGAGCCTGAAAAGGTGCGAAAAATATGAAGAGCATAAAAAGGTGTGAAAATTATGAAGAGCTTCAAAAGGTGTAAAAAATGAGATGAGCATGAAACGGTCTGAAAAATAGGAGGAGCATTAAGCGGTGTTGAAAATCATGAAGAGCCTGAAAACGTGTGAAAAATATGAAGAGCTTCAAAAATGTGAAAAATATGAAGAGCTTCAAAAGGTCTCAAATATTAGATGAGCATGAAACGGTCTGAAAAATAGGAGGAGCATTAAACGGTGTGGAAAAACATGAAGAGCCTGAAAAGGTGTGGAAAAATAGGAAGAGCTTCAAAATGTGTCAAATATATGAGGAAAATGAAACGGTCTGAAAAATAGGAGGAAAATGAAACGGTCTGAAAAATAGGAAGAGCATGAAACGGACTGAAAAATAGGAGGAGCATGAACTGGTGCTGAAAATCGTGAAGAGCCTGAAATGGTGTGAAAAATGTGAAGAGCTTCAACAGGTGTCAAAAACTTGAGGAGAATGAAACGGTCTGAAAAATAGGAGGAGCATGAAGCTGTGTTCAAAAACATGAAGAGCCAGAAAAGATGTGAAAAATATGAAGAGCTTCAAAAAGTGTCAAAAATATGAGGAGCAAGAAACGGTCTGAAAAATAGGAGTACCATGAAACGATCTGAAAAATAGGAGGAGCATGAAGCTGTGTTGAAAAACATGAAGAGCCTGAAAAGGTGTGGAAAATATGAAGAGCTTCAAAAGGTGTAAAAAATGAGAGCAGCATGAAACGGTCTGAAAAATAGGAGGAGCATGAAGTGGAGCTGAAAAACATGAAGTGCCTGAAAAGGTGTGCAAAATATGAAGAGCTTCAAAAGGTGTAAAAAATGAGATGAGCATGAAACGGTCTGAAAAATAGGAGGAGCATGAACTGGTGCTGAAAAACCTGAAGAGCCTGAAAAGGTGTGAAAAATATGAAGAGCTTTAAAAGGTGTGAAAAATATGACGAGCATGAAACGGTCTGAAAAATTGGAGGAGCATGAAGCTGTGTTCAAAAACATGAAGAGCCAGAAAAGGTGTGAAAAATATGAAGAGCTTCAAAAAGTGTCAAAAATATGAGGAGCAAGAAACGGTCTGAAAAATAGGAGTAGCATGAAACGATCTGAAAAATAGGAGGAGCATGAAGCTGTGTTGAAAAACATGAAGAGCCTGAAAAGGTGTGAAAAATATGAAGAGCTTCAAAAGGTGTAAAAAATGAGAGCAGCATGAAAAGGTCTGAAAAATAGGAGGAGCATGAAGTGGAGCTGAAAAACATGAAGTGCCTGAAAAGGTGTGGAAAATATGAAGAGCTTCAAAAGGTGTAAAAAATGAGATGAGCATGAAACGGTCTGAAAAATAGGAGGAGCATGAACTGGTGCTGAAAAGCCTGAAGAGCCTGAAAAGGTGTGAAAAATATGAAGAGCTTTAAAAGGTGTGAAAAATATGACGAGCATGAAACGGTCTGAAAAATTGGAGGAACATGAAGCTGTGTTCAAAAACATGAAGAGCCAGAAAAGGTGTGAAAAATATGAAGAGCTTCAAAAAGTGTCAAAAATATGAGGAGCAAGAAACGGTCGGAAAATAAGAGGAGCATGAAACGATCTGAAAAATAGGTGGAGCATGAAGCTGTGTTCAAAAACATGAAGAGCCATAAAAGGTGTGAAAAATATGAAGAGATTCAAAAGGTGTAAAAAATTTGAGCAGCATGAAATGGTCTGAAAAATGGGAGGAGCATGAACTGGTGCTCAAAAACCTGAGAGCCTGAAAAGGTGTGAAAAATATGAAGAGCTTCAAAAGGTGTGAAAAATATGAGGAGCATGAAACGGTCTGAAAAATAGGAGGAGCATGGGTCGGTGTTCAAAAACATGAAGAGCCTGAAAAGGTGTGAAAAATATGAAGAGCTTCAAAAAGTGTCAAATATAAGAGGAGAAAGAAACGGTCTGAAAAAAAGGAGGAGCATGAAGCGGTGTTCAAAAACATGAAGAGCCTGAAAAGGTGTGAAAAATATGAAGAGCTTCAAAAGCTGTCAAAAATGAGATGAGCATGAAACGGTCTGAAAAAAAGGAGGAGCATGAAGCGTTGTTGAAAATCTTGAAGAGCCTGAAAATGTGTGAAAAATATGAAAAGCTTCAAAAGGTTTCAAAAATATGAGGATCATGAAACGGTCTGAAAAATAGGAGCAACATGAAACGGTCTGAAAAATAGGAGGAGCATGAAGCTGTGTTGAAAAACATGAAGAGCCTGAAAAGGTGTGAAAAATATGAAGAGCTTCAAAAGGTGTAAAAAATGAGAGCAGCATGAAACGGTCTGAAAAATAGGAGGAGCATGAAGTGGAGCTGAAAAACATGAAGTGCCTGAAAAGATGTGCAAAATATGAAGAGCTTCAAAAGGTGTAAAAAATGAGATGAGCATGAAACGGTCTGAAAAATAGGAGGAGCATGAACTGGTGCTGAAAAACATGAAGAGCCAGAAAAGGTGTGAAAAATACGAAGAGCTTCAAAAGGTGTGAAAAATATGACGAGCATGAAACGGTCTGAAAAATAGGAGGATCATGAAACCGTGTTCAAAAACATGAAGAGCCAGAAAAGGTGTGAAAAATATGAAGAGCCTTAAAAAATGTCAAAAATATGAGGAGTATGAAATGGTCTGTAAAATAGCAGGGGCATGAAGCGGTGTTGAAAAACATGAAGAGCCTGAAAAGGTGTGAAAAATATGAAGAGCTTCAAAAGGTGTGTAAAATATGAAGAGCTTCAAAAGGTGTCAAAAATATGAGGACAATGAAACGGTCTGAAAAATAGGTGGAGCATGAAACGGTGTTCAAAAACATGAAGAGCCAGAAAAGGTGTGAAAAATATGAAGAGCTTCAAAAAGTGTCAAAAATATGAGGAGCAAGAAACGGTCTGAAAAATAGGAGTAGCATGAAATGATCTGAAAAATAGGAGGAGCATGAAGCTGTGTTGAAAAACATGAAGAGCCTGAAAAGGTGTACAAAATATGAAGAGCTTCAAAAGTTGTAAAAAATGAGATGAGCATGCAACGGTCTGAAAAATAGGAGGAGCATGAACTGGTGCTGAAAAACATGAAGAGCCTGAAAAGGTGTGAAAAATATGAAGAGCTTTAAAACGTGTGAAAAATATGAGGAGCATGATACGCTCTGAAAAATAGGAGGAGCATGAAGCTGTGTTCAAAAACATGAAGAGCCAGAAAAGGTGTGAAAAATATGAAGAGCTTCAAAAAGTGTCAAAAATATGAGGAGCAAGAAACGGTCGGAAAATATGAGGAGCAAGAAACGATCTGAAAAATAGGAGGAGCATGAAGCTGTGTTGAAAAACATGAAGAGCCTGAAAAGGTGTGAAAAATATGAAGAGCTTCAAAAGGTGTAAAAAATTTGAGCAGCATGAAACAGTCTGAAAAATAGGAGGAGCATGAAGTGGAGCTGAAAAACCTGAAGAGCCTGAAAAGGTGTAAAAAATATGAAGAGCTTCAAAAAGTGTCAAATATAAGAGGAGAAAGAAACGGTCTGAAAAAAAGGAGGAGCATGAAGCAGTGTTCAAAAACATGAAGAGCCTGAAAAGGTGTGAAAAATATGAAGAGCTTCAAAAGCTGTCAAAAGAGAGATGAGCATGAAACGGTCTGAAAAAAAGGAGGAGCATGAAGCGTTGTTGAAAATCTTGAAGAGCTTGAAAAGGTGTGAAAAATATGAAGAGCTTCAAAATGTTTCAAAAATATGAGGATCATGAAACGGTCTGAAAAATAGGAGCAACATGAAACGGTCTGAAAAATAAGAGGAGCATGAAATGGTGTTGAAAAACAGGAAGAGCCTGAAAAGGGGTGAAAAATATGAAGAGCTTAAAAAGGTGTCAAAATTATGAGGAGCATTAAATGGTCTGAAAAATAGGAGGAGCATGAAGCTGTGTTCAACAACATGAAGAGCCTGAAAAGGTGCGAAAAATATGAAGAGCATAAAAAGGTGTGAAAATTATGAAGAGCTTCAAAAGGTGTAAAAAATGAGATGAGCATGAAACGGTCTGAAAAATAGGAGGAGCATTAAGCGGTGTTGAAAATCATGAAGAGCCTGAAAACGTGTGAAAAATATGAAGAGCTTCAAAAATGTGAAAAATATGAAGAGCTTCAAAAGGTCTCAAATATTAGATGAGCATGAAACGGTCTGAAAAATAGGAGGAGCATTAAACGGTGTGGAAAAACATGAAGAGCCTGAAAAGGTGTGGAAAAATAGGAAGAGCTTCAAAATGTGTCAAATATATGAGGAAAATGAAACGGTCTGAAAAATAGGAGGAAAATGAAACGGTCTGAAAAATAGGAAGAGTATGAAACGGACTGAAAAATAGGAGGATCATGAAGCGGTGTTGAAAATCGTGAAGAGCCTGAAATGGTGTGAAAAATGTGAAGAGCTTCAACAGGTGTCAAAAACTTGAGGAGAATGAAACGGTCTGAAAAATAGGAGGAGCATGAAGCTGTGTTCAAAAACATGAAGAGCCAGAAAAGGTGTGAAAAATATGAAGAGCTTCAAAAAGTGTCAAAAATATGAGGAGCAAGAAACGGTCTGAAAAATAGGAGTAGCATGAAACGATCTGAAAAATAGGAGGAGCATGAAGCTGTGTTGAAAAACATGAAGAGCCTGAAAAGGTGTGGAAAATATGAAGAGCTTCAAAAGGTGTAAAAAATGAGATGAGCATGAAACGGTCTGAAAAATAGGAGGAGCATGAACTGGTGCTGAAAAACATGAAGAGCCAGAAAAGGTGGGAAAATATGAAGAGCAAGAAACGGTCGGAAAATAGGAGGAGCATGAAACGATCTGAAAAATAGGAGGAGCATGAAGCTGTGTTCAAAAACATGAAGAGCCTGAAAAGGTGTGAAAAATATGAAGAGCTTCAAAAGGTGTGAAATATTTGAGCAGCTGAAACGGTCTGAAAAATAGGAGGAGCATGAAGTGGAGCTGAAAAACCTGAAGAGCCTGAAAAGGTGTGAAAAATATTAAGAGCTTCAAAAGGTGTGAAAAATATGAGGAGCATGTAACGGTCTGAAAAATAGGAGGAGCATGGATCGGTGTTCAAAAACATGAAGAGCCTGAAACGGTGTGAAAAATATGAAGAGCTTCAAAAAGTGTCAAAAATATGAGGAGCAAGAAACGGTCTGAAAAATAGGAGTAGCATGAAACGATCTGAAAAGTAGGAGGAGCATGAAGCTGTGTTGAAAAACATGAAGAGCCTGAAAAGGTGTGCAAAATATGAAGAGCTTCAAAAGGTGTAAAAAACTGAGATGAGCATGAAACGGTCTGAAAAATAGCAGGAGCATGAAGCGGTGTTGAAAAACATGAAGAGCCTGAAAAGGTGTGAAAAATATGAAGAGCTTCAAAAGGTGTGAAAAATATGAAGAGCTGCAAAAGGTGTCAAAAATATGAGGAGAATGAAACGGTCTGAAAAATAGGCGGAGCATGAAACGGTGTTCAAAAACATGAAGAGCCTGAAAAGGTGTGAAAAATATGAAGAGCTTCAAAACGTGTCAAAATATGAAGAGCATGAAACGGTCTGAAAAATAGGAGGAGCAAGAAGCGGTGTTGAAAAACATGAAGTGCCTGAAAATGTGTGAAAAATATGAAGAGCTTCAAAAGGTGTAAAAAATATGAAGAGCTTCAAAAGCTGTCAAATGAGATGAGCATGAAACGGTCTGAAAAATAGCAGGAGCATGAAGCGGTGTTCAAAAACATGAAGAGCCTGAAAAGGGGTGAAAAATATGAAGAGCTTAAAAAGGTGTCAAAATTATGAGGAGCATTAAACGGTCTGAAAAAAAGGAGGAGCCTGAAGCTGTGTTCAACAAATGAAGAGCCTGAAAAGGTGCGAAAAATATGAAGATCCTGAAAAGGTGTGAAAATTATGAAGAGCTTCAAAAGGTGTCAAAAATGAGATGAGCATGAAATGGTCTGAACAATGGGAAGAGCATGAAACGGTCTGAAAAATAGGAGAATCATTAAGCGGTGTTGAAAATCGTGAAGAGCCTGAAAAGGTGTGAAAAATGTGAAGAGCTTCAACAGGTGTCAAAAACTTGAGGAGAATGAAACGGTCTGAAAAATAGGAGGAGCATGAAGCTGTGTTGAAAAACATGAAGAGCATGAAAAGGTGTGAAAAATATGAAGAGCTTCAAAAAGTGTAAAAAATGAGAGCACATGAAACGGTCTGAAAAATAGGAGGAGCATGAAGTGGAGCTGAAAAACAGGAAGTGCCTGAAAATGTGTGCAAAATATGAAGAGCTTCAAAAGGTGTGAAAAATATGAAGAGCTTCAAAAGGTGTCAAAAAATAGATGAGCATGAAACTGTCTGAAAAATAGGAGGAGCATGAAGTGGTGTTGAAAAAAATGAAGAGCCTGAAAAGGTGTGAAATATATGAAGAGCTTCAAATGTTGTCAAGAATATGAGGAGAATGAAGCGGTCTGAAAAATAGGAGGAGCATGAAGCGGTGTTGAAAAATATGAAGCGCCTGAAAAGGTGTGAAAGAAATGAAGAGTTTCTAAATGTATCAAAAATATGAGGAGTAAGAAAGGGTCTGAAAAGTAGGAGGAGCATGAAGCGGTGTTCAAAAACATGAAGAGCCTGAATAGGTGTGAAAAATATGAATAGCCGCAAAAGGTGTCAAAATGAGATGAGCATGAACCGGTCTGAAAAATAGGAGGAGCATGAAGTGATGTTGAAAAAAATGAAAAGACTGAAAAGGGGAGAAATATATGAGGAGCTTCAAAAGGTGTAAAAATATGAGGAGAATGAAACGGTCTGCATAATAGGAAGAGTATGAAATGGTGTTCAAAAACATAAAGACCATGAAAAGGTGTGAAAAATATGAAGAGTTTCAAAAGGTGTGAAATACATGAGGAGGAATAAACGGTCTGAAAAATAGGAGGTGCATGAAGCGGTGTTCAAAAACATGAAGAGTCTGAAAAGGTGTCAAAAATATGAAGAGTTTCTAAAGGTGTCAAAAATATGAGGAGCATGAAACGGTCTGAAAAATAGGAGGAGCATGAAATGCTGTTGAAAAACATGAAGAGCTTCAAAATGTGTGAAAAATATGAAGAGCTTCAAAAGTTGTCAATAATAAGAGGTGCATGAAAAGTCCTGAAAAATATGAGGAGCATGAAACTCTCTGAAAAATAGGAGGAGCATGAAGCGGTCTTGAAAACCAAGAAGAGCCTGAAAACGTGTGAAAAATATGAAGAGCTTGAAAAGCTTTCAGAAATACGAGGAGCATGAAACGGTCTGAAAAATAGGAGGAGCATGAAGCGGTGTTGAAAAACATGAAGAGCTTGAAAAGGAGTGAAAAATATGAAGAGCTTCAAAACGTGTCAAAATATGAGGAGCATGAAACGGTCTCAAAAATAGGGGGAGCATGAAATTATCTGAAAAATAGAAGGAGCATGAAGCGGTGTTCAAAAACATGAAGAGCCTGGAAAGGTGTGAAAAATATGAAGAGCTTCAAAAGGTTTCAAAAATATGAGGAGCATGAAACGGTCTGAAACATAGGAGGAGCTTGAAGCGGTGTTCAAAAACATGAAGAGCCTGGAAAGGTGTGAAAAATACAAAGAGCTTCAAAAGATGTGAAAAATATGAGGAGCATGAAAAGGTCTAAAAAAAAGGAGGAGCATGAAGCGGTGTTCAAAAACATGAAGAGCCTGAAAAGGTGTGAAAAATATGAAGAGCTTCAAAAGCTGTCAAAAATGAGATGAGCATGAAACGGTCTGAAAAAAAGGAGGAGCATGAAGCGTTGTTGAAAATCTTGAAGAGCTTGAAAAGGTGTGAAAAATATGAAGAGCTTCAAAAGGTTTCAAAAATATGAGGATCATGAAACGGTCTGAAAAATAGGAGCAACATGAAACGGTCTGAAAAATAAGAGGAGCATGAAATGGTGTTGAAAAACAGGAAGAGCCTGAAAATGTGAGAAAAATATGAAGAGCTTCAAAAGGTTTCAAAAATATGAGGAGCATGACACTTTCTGAAAAAGAGGAGGAGCATGAACCGGTGTTGAAAAACATGAAGAGCCTGAAAAGGTGTGAAAAATATGAAGAGGTTTAAAAGGTGTCAAAAATATGAGGAGCATGAAACTTTCTGAAAAATAGGAGGATCATGAAACCGTGTTCAAAAACATGAAGAGCCTGAAAAGGTGTGAAAAATATGAAGAGCCTCAAAAAATGTCAAAAATATGAGGAGTATGATATGGTCTGTAAAATAGCAGGAGCATGAAGCGGTTTTGAAAAACATGAAGAGCCTGAAAAGGTGTGAAAAATATGAAGAGCTTCAAAAGGTGTGAAAAATATGAAGAGCTTCAAAAGGTGTCAAAAATATGAGGAGAATGAAACGGTCTGAAAAATAGGCGGTGCATGAAACGGTGTTCAGAAACATGAAGAGCCTGAAAATTTGTGAAAAATATGAAGAGCTTCAAAACGTGTCAAAATATGAGGAGCATGAAACGGTCTGAAAAATAGGAGGAGCAAGAAGCGGTGTTGAAAAACATGAAGAGCCTGAAAATGTGTGAAAAATATGAAGAGCTTCAAAAGGTGTGAAAAATATGAAGAGCTTCAAAAGCTGTCAAATGAGATGAGCATGAAACGGTCTGAAAAATAGCAGGAGCATGAAGCGGTGTTCAAAAACATGAAGAGCCTGAAAAGGGGTGAAAAATATGAAGAGCTTAAAAAGGAGTCAAAATTATGAGGAGCGTTAAACGGTCTGAAAAATAGGAGGAGCATGAAGCTGTGTTCAACAACATGAAGAGACTGAAAACGTGCGAAAAATATGAAGAGCCTGAAAAGGTGTGAAAATTATGAAGAGCTTCAAAAGGTGTCAAAAATGAGATGAGCATGAAACGGTCTGAAAAATAGGAGGAGCATTAAGCGGTGTTGAAAATCATGAAGAGCCTGAAAACGTGTGAAAAATATGAAGAGCTTCAAAAATGTGAAAAATATGAAGAGCTTCAAAAGGTCTCAAAAATTAGATGAGCATGAAACGGTCTGAAAAATAGGAGGAGCATTAAACGGTGTGGAAAAACATGAAGAGCCTGAAAAGGTGTGGAAAAATAGGAAGAGCTTCAAAATGTGTCAAATATATGAGGAGCATGGAACGGTCTGAAAAATAGGAGGAGCATGAAACGGTCTGAAAAATAGGAAGAGCATGAAACGGTCTGAAAAATAGGAGGATCATGAAGCGGTGTTGAAAATCGTGAAGAGCCTGAAATGGTGTGAAAAATGTGAAGAGCTTAAACAGGTGTCAAAAACTTGAGGAGAATGAAACGGTCTGAACAATAGGAGAAGCATGAAGCTGTGTTCAAAAACATGAAGAGCCAGAAAAGGTGAGAAAAATATGAAGAGCTTCAAAAAGTGTCAAAAATATGAGGAGCAAGAAACGGTCTGAAAAATAGGAGTAGCATGAAACGATCTGAAAAATAGTAGGAGCATGAAACTGTGTTGAAAAACATGAAGAGCCTGAAAAGGTGTGAAAAATATGAAGAGCTTCAAAAGGTGTAAAAAATGAGAGCAGCATGAAACGGTCTGAAAAATAGGAGGAGCATGAAGTGGAGCTGAAAAACATGAAGAGCCTGAAAAGGTGTGAAAAATATGAAGAGCTTTAAAAGGTGTGAAAAATATGACGAGCATGAAACGGTCTGAAAAATGGGAGGAGCATGAAGCTGTGTTCAAAAGCATGAAGAGCCAGAAAAGGTGTGAAAAATATGAAGAGCTTCAAAAAGTGTCAAAAATATGAGGAGCAAGAAACGGTCTGAAAAATAGGAGGAGCATGAAGCTGTGTTCAACAACATGAAGAGACTGAAAAGGTGCGAAAAATATGAAGAGCCTGAAAAGGTGTGAAAATTATGAAGAGCTTCAAAAGTTGTCAATAATAAGAGGTGCATGAAAAGTCCTGAAAAATATGAGGAGCATGAAACTCTCTGAAAAATAGGAGGAGCATGAAGCGGTCTTGAAAACCAAGAAGAGCCTGAAAACGTGTAAAAAATATGAAGAGCTTGAAAAGCTTTCAGAAATACGAGGAGCATGAAACGGTCTGAAAAATAGGAGGAGCATGAAGCGGTGTTGAAAAACATGAAGAGCTTGAAAAGGAGTGAAAAATATGAAGAGCTTCAAAACGTGTCAAAATATGAGGAGCATGAAACGGTCTCAAAAATAGGGGGAGCATGAAATTATCTGAAAAATAGAAGGAGCATGAAGCGGTGTTCAAAAACATGAAGAGCCTGGAAAGGTGTGAAAAATATGAAGAGCTTCAAAAGGTTTCAAAAATATGAGGAGCATGAAACGGTCTGAAACATAGGAGGAGCTTGAAGCGGTGTTCAAAAACATGAAGAGCCTGGAAAGGTGTGAAAAATACAAAGAGCTTCAAAAGATGTGAAAAATATGAGGAGCATGAAAAGGTCTAAAAAAAAGGAGGAGCATGAAGCGGTGTTCAAAAACATGAAGAGCCTGAAAAGGTGTGAAAAATATGAAGAGCTTCAAAAGCTGTCAAAAATGAGATGAGCATGAAACGGTCTGAAAAAAAGGAGGAGCATGAAGCGTTGTTGAAAATCTTGAAGAGCTTGAAAAGGTGTGAAAAATATGAAGAGCTTCAAAAGGTTTCAAAAATATGAGGATCATGAAACGGTCTGAAAAATAGGAGCAACATGAAACGGTCTGAAAAATAAGAGGAGCATGAAATGGTGTTGAAAAACAGGAAGAGCCTGAAAATGTGAGAAAAATATGAAGAGCTTCAAAAGGTTTCAAAAATATGAGGAGCATGACACTTTCTGAAAAAGAGGAGGAGCATGAACCGGTGTTGAAAAACATGAAGAGCCTGAAAAGGTGTGAAAAATATGAAGAGGTTTAAAAGGTGTCAAAAATATGAGGAGCATGAAACTTTCTGAAAAATAGGAGGATCATGAAACCGTGTTCAAAAACATGAAGAGCCTGAAAAGGTGTGAAAAATATGAAGAGCCTCAAAAAATGTCAAAAATATGAGGAGTATGATATGGTCTGTAAAATAGCAGGAGCATGAAGCGGTGTTGAAAAACATGAAGAGCCTGAAAAGGTGTGAAAAATATGAAGAGCTTCAAAAGGTGTGAAAAATATGAAGAGCTTCAAAAGGTGTCAAAAATATGAGGAGAATGAAACGGTCTGAAAAATAGGCGGTGCATGAAACGGTGTTCAGAAACATGAAGAGCCTGAAAATTTGTGAAAAATATGAAGAGCTTCAAAACGTGTCAAAATATGAGGAGCATGAAACGGTCTGAAAAATAGGAGGAGCAAGAAGCGGTGTTGAAAAACATGAAGAGCCTGAAAATGTGTGAAAAATATGAAGAGCTTCAAAAGGTGTGAAAAATATGAAGAGCTTCAAAAGCTGTCAAATGAGATGAGCATGAAACGGTCTGAAAAATAGCAGGAGCATGAAGCGGTGTTCAAAAACATGAAGAGCCTGAAAAGGGGTGAAAAATATGAAGAGCTTAAAAAGGAGTCAAAATTATGAGGAGCGTTAAACGGTCTGAAAAATAGGAGGAGCATGAAGCTGTGTTCAACAACATGAAGAGACTGAAAACGTGCGAAAAATATGAAGAGCCTGAAAAGGTGTGAAAATTATGAAGAGCTTCAAAAGGTGTCAAAAATGAGATGAGCATGAAACGGTCTGAAAAATAGGAGGAGCATTAAGCGGTGTTGAAAATCATGAAGAGCCTGAAAACGTGTGAAAAATATGAAGAGCTTCAAAAATGTGAAAAATATGAAGAGCTTCAAAAGGTCTCAAAAATTAGATGAGCATGAAACGGTCTGAAAAATAGGAGGAGCATTAAACGGTGTGGAAAAACATGAAGAGCCTGAAAAGGTGTGGAAAAATAGGAAGAGCTTCAAAATGTGTCAAATATATGAGGAGCATGGAACGGTCTGAAAAATAGGAGGAGCATGAAACGGTCTGAAAAATAGGAAGAGCATGAAACGGTCTGAAAAATAGGAGGATCATGAAGCGGTGTTGAAAATCGTGAAGAGCCTGAAATGGTGTGAAAAATGTGAAGAGCTTAAACAGGTGTCAAAAACTTGAGGAGAATGAAACGGTCTGAACAATAGGAGAAGCATGAAGCTGTGTTCAAAAACATGAAGAGCCAGAAAAGGTGAGAAAAATATGAAGAGCTTCAAAAAGTGTCAAAAATATGAGGAGCAAGAAACGGTCTGAAAAATAGGAGTAGCATGAAACGATCTGAAAAATAGTAGGAGCATGAAACTGTGTTGAAAAACATGAAGAGCCTGAAAAGGTGTGAAAAATATGAAGAGCTTCAAAAGGTGTAAAAAATGAGAGCAGCATGAAACGGTCTGAAAAATAGGAGGAGCATGAAGTGGAGCTGAAAAACATGAAGAGCCTGAAAAGGTGTGAAAAATATGAAGAGCTTTAAAAGGTGTGAAAAATATGACGAGCATGAAACGGTCTGAAAAATGGGAGGAGCATGAAGCTGTGTTCAAAAGCATGAAGAGCCAGAAAAGGTGTGAAAAATATGAAGAGCTTCAAAAAGTGTCAAAAATATGAGGAGCAAGAAACGGTCTGAAAAATAGGAGGAGCATGAAGCTGTGTTCAACAACATGAAGAGACTGAAAAGGTGCGAAAAATATGAAGAGCCTGAAAAGGTGTGAAAATTATGAAGAGCTTCAAAAGGTGTCAAAAATGAGATGAGCATGAAACGGTCTGAAAAATAGAAGGAGCATTAAGCGGTGTTGAAAATCATGAAGAGCCTGAAACGTGTGAAAAATATGAAGAGCTTCAAAAATGTGAAAAATATGAAGAGCTTCAAAAGGTCTCAAAAATTAGATGAGCATGAAACGGTCTGAAAAATAGGAGGAGCATGAAATGGTCTGAAAAATAGGAAGAGCATGAAACGGTCTGAAAATAGGAGGATCATGAAGCGGTGTTGAAAATCGTGAAGAGCCTGAAATGGTGTGAAAAATGTGAAGAGCTTCAACAGGTGTCAAAAACTTAAGGAGAATGAAACGGTCTGAAAAATAGGAGGAGCATGAAGCTGTGTTCAAATCATGAAGAGCCAGAAAAGGTGTGAAAAATATGAAGAGCTTCAAAAAGTGTCAAAAATATGAGAAGCAAGAAACGGTCTGAAAAATAGGAGTAGCATGAAGTTGAGCTGAAAAACATGAAGTGCCTGAAAAGTTGTGGAAAATATGAAGAGCTTCAAAAGGTGTAAAAAATGAGATGAGCATGAAACGGTCTGAAAAATAAGAGGAGCATGAACTGGTGCTGAAAAACATGAAGAGCCTGAAAAGGTGTGAAAAATATGAAGAGCTTTAAAAGGTGTGAAAAATATGACGAGCATGAAATGGTCTGAAAAATAGGAGGAGCATGAAGCTGTGTTCAAAAACATGAAGAGCCTGAAAAGGTGTGCAAAATATGAAGAGCTTCAAAAGGTGTGAAAAATATGAGGAGCATGAAACGGTGTGAAAAATAGGAGGAGCATGCATCGGTGTTCAAAAACATGAAGAGCCTGAAAAGGTGTGAAAAATATGAAGAGCTTCAAAACATGTCAAAAATGAGATGAGCATGAAACGGTCTGAAAAAAAGGAGGAGCATGAAGCGTTGTTGAAAATCTTGAAGAGCTTGAAAAGGTGTGAAAAATATGAAGAGCTTCAAAAGGTTTCAAAAATATGAGGATCATGAAACGGTCTGAAAAATAGGAGCAACATGAAACGGTCTGAAAAATAAGAGGAGCATGAAATGGTGTTGAAAAACAGGAAGAGCCTGAAAATGTGAGAAAAATATGAAGAGCTTCAAAAGGTTTCAAAAATATGAGGAGCATGAAACTTTCTGAAAAAGAGGAGGAGCATGAACCGGCATTGAAAAACATGAAGAGCCTGAAAAGGTGTGAAAAATATGAAGAGGTTTAAACGGTGTCAAAAATATGAGGAGCATGAAACTTTCTGTAAAATAGGAGGAGCATGAAGCTGTGTTCAAAAACATGAAGAGCCAGAAAAGGTGTGAAAAATATGAAGAGCTTCAAAAAGTGTCAAAAATATGAGGAGCAAGAAACGGTCTGAAAAATAGGAGTAGCATGAAACGATCTGAAAAATAGGAGGAGTATGAAGCTGTGTTGAAAAACATGAAGAGCCTGAAAAGGTGTGCAAAATATGAAGAGCTTCAAAAGGTGTAAAAAATGAGATGAGCATGAAACGGTCTGAAAAATAGGAGGAGCATGAACTGGTGCTGAAAATCATGAAGAGCCTGAAAAGGTGTGAAAAATATGAAGACCTTTAAAAGGTGTGAAAAATATGACGAGCATGAAACGGTCTGAAAAATAGGAGGAGCATGAAGCTGTGTTCAAAAACATGAAGAGCCAGAAAAGGTGTGAAAAATATGAAGAGCTTCAAAAGGTGTAAAAATTTAAGCAGCATGAAACGGTCTGAAAAATAGGAGGAGCATGAAGTGGAGCTGAAAAATATGAAGTGCCTGAAAATGTTTGCAAAATATGAAGAGCTTCAAAAGGTGTAAAAAATGAGATGAGCATGAAACGGTCTGAAAAAAAGGAGGAGCATGAACTGGTGCTGAAAAACCTGAAGAGCCAGAAAAGGTGTGAAAAATACGAAGAGCTTCAAAAGGTGTGAAAAATATGAGGAGCATGAAACGGTCTGAAAAATAGGAGGATCATGAAACCGTGTTCAAAAACATGAAGAGCCTGAAAAGGTGTGAAAAATATGAAGAGCCTTAAAAAATGTCAAAAATATGAGGAGTATGAAATGGTCTGTAAAATAGCAGGAGCATGAAGCGGTGTTGAAAAACATGAAGAGCCTGAAAAGGTGTGAAAAATATGAAGAGCTTCAAAAGGTGTGAAAAATATGAAGAGCTTCAAAAGGTGTCAAAAATATGAGGACAATGAAACGGTCTGAAAAATAGGTGGAGCATGAAACGGTGTTCAAAAACATGAAGAGCCTGAAAAGTTGTGAAAAATATGAAGAGCTTCAAAACGTGTCAAAATATGAGGAGCATGTAACGGTCTGAAAAATAGGAGGAGCAAGAAGCGGTGTTGAAAAACATGAAGAGCCTGAAAATGTGTGAAAAATATGAAGAGCTTCAAAAGGTGTGAAAAATATGAAGAGCTTCAAAAGCTGTCAAATGAGATGAGCATGAAACGGTCTGAAAAATAGCAGGAGCATGAAGCGGTGTTCAAAAACATGAAGAGCCTGAAAAGGGGTGAAAAATATGAAGAGCTTAAAAAGGTGTCAAAATTATGAGGAGCGTTAAACGGTCTAAAAAATAGGAGGAGCATGAAGCTGTGTTCAACAACATGAAGAGCCTGAAAATGTGGGAAAAATATGAAGAGCCTGAAAAGGTGTGAAAATTATGAAGAGCTTCAAAAGGTGTCAAAAATGAGATGAGCATGAAACGGTCTGAAAAATAGGAGCAGCATTAAGCGGTGTTGAAAATCATGAAGAGCCTGAAAAGGTGTGAAAAATTTGAAGAGCTTCAAAAATGTGAAAAATATGAAGAGCTTCAAAAGGTCTCAAAAATTAGAAGAGCATGAAACGGTCTGAAAAATAGGAGGAGCATTAAAAGGTGTGGAAAAACATGAAGAGCCTGAAAAGGTGTGGAAAAATAGGAAGAGCTTCAAAATGTGTCAAATATATGAGGAGAATGAAAAGGTCAGAAAAATAGGAGGAGCATGAAACGGTCTGAAAAATAGGAAGAGCATGAAACGGTCTGAAAAATAGGAGGATCATGAAGCGATGTTGAAAATCGTGAAGAGCCTGAAATGGTGTGAAAAATGTGAAGAGCTTCAACATGTGTCAAAAACTTGAGGAGAATGAAACGGTCTGAAAAATAGGAGGAGCATGAAGCTGTGTTCAAAAACATGAAGAGCCAGAAAAGGTGTGAAAAATATGAAGAGCTTCAAAAACTGTCAAAAATATGAGGAGCAAGAAACGGTCTGAAAAATAGGAGTAGCATGAAACGATCTGAAAAATAGTAGGAGCATGAAGCTGTGTTGAAAAACATGAAGAGCCTGAAAAGGTGTGAAAAATATGAAGAGCTTCAAAAGGTGTAAAAAATGAGAGCAGGATGAAACGGTCTGAAAAATAGGAGGAGCATGAAGTGGAGCTGAAAAACATGAAGTGCCTGAAAAGAAGTGCAAAATATGAAGAGCTTCAAAAGGTGTAAAAAATGAGATGAGCATGAAACGGTCTGAAAAATAGGAGGAGCATGAACTGGTGCTGAAAAACATGAAGAGCCAGAAAAGGTGTGAAAAATACGAAGAGCTTCAAAAGGTGTGAAAAATATGAGGAGCATGAAACGGTCTGAAAAATAGGAGGATCATGAAACCGTGTTCAAAAACATGAAGAGCCTGAAAAGGTGTGAAAAATATGAAGAGCCTTAAAAAACGTCAAAAATATGAGGAGTATGAAATGGTCTGTAAAATAGCAGGAGCATGAAGCGGTGTTGAAAAACATGAAGAGCCTGAAAAGGTGTGAAAAATATGAAGAGCTTCAAAAGGTGTGAAAAATATGAAGAGCTTCAAAAGGTGTCAAAAATATGAGGACAATGAAACGGTCTGAAAAATAGGTGGAGCATGAAACGGTGTTCAAAAACATGAAGAGCCTGAAAAGTTGTGAAAAATATGAAGAGCTTCAAAACGTGTCAAAATATGAGGAGCATGAAACGGTCTGAAAAATAGGAGGAGCAAGAAGCGGTGTTGAAAATAATGAAGAGCCTGAAAAGGTGTGAAAAATTTGAAGAGCTTCAAAAATGTGAAAAATATGAAGAGCTTCAAAAGGTCTCAAAAATTAGATGAGCATGAAACGGTTTGAAAAATAGGAGGAGCATTAAAAGGTGTGGAAAAACATGAAGAGCCTGAAAAGGGGTGAAAAATATGAAGTGCCTGAAAAGGTGTGAAAATTATGAAGAGCTTCAAAAGGTGTCAAAAATGAGATGAGCATGAAACGGTCTGAAAAATAGGAGGAGCATTAAGCGGTGTTGAAAATAATGAAGAGCCTGAAAAGGTGTGAAAAATTTGAAGAGCTTCAAAAATGTGAAAAATATGAAGAGCTTCAAAAGGTCTCAAAAATTAGATGAGCATGAAACGGTTTGAAAAATAGGAGGAGCATTAAAAGGTGTGGAAAAACATGAAGAGCCTGAAAAGGTGTGGAAAAATAGGAAGAGCTTCAAAATGTGTCAAATATATGAGGAGAATGAAAAGGTCTGAAAAATAGGAGGAGCATGAAACGGTCTGAAAAATAGGAAGAGCATGAAACGGTCTGAAAAATAGGAGGATCATGAAGCGATGTTGAAAATCGTGAAGAGCCTGAAATGGTGTGAAAAATATGAAGAGCTTTAAAACGTGTGAAAAATATGACGAGCATGAAACGGTCTGAAAAATAGGAGGAGCATGAAGCTGTGTTCAAAAACATGAAGAGCCAGAAAAGGTGTGAAAAATATGAAGAGCTTCAAAAAATGTCAAAAATATGAGGAGCAAGAAACTGTCGGAAAATAGGAGGAGCATGAAACGATCTGAAAAATAGGAGGAGCATGAAGCTGTGTTCAAAAACATGAAGAGCCTGAAAAGGTGTGAAAAATATGAAGAGCTTCAAAAGGTGTAAAAAATTTAAGCAGCATGAAACGGTCTGAAAAATAGGAGGAGCATGAACTGGTGCTGAAAAACCTGAAGAGCCTGAAAAGGTGTGCAAAATATGAAGAGCTTCAAAAGGTGTAAAAAATGAGATGAGCATGAAACGGTCTGAAAAATAGGAGGAGCATGAACTGGTGCTGAAAAACATGAAGAGCCTGAAAAGGTGTGAAAAATATGAAGAGCTTTAAAACGTGTGAAAAATATGACGAGCATGAAACGGTCTGAAAAATAGGAGGAGCATGAAGCTGTGTTCAAAAACATGAAGAGCCAGAAAAGGTGTGAAAAATATGAAGAGCTTCAAAAAATGTCAAAAATATGAGGAGCAAGAAACTGTCGGAAAATAGGAGGAGCATGAAACGATCTGAAAAATAGGAGGAGCATGAAGCTGTGTTCAAAAACATGAAGAGCCTGAAAAGGTGTGAAAAATATGAAGAGCTTCAAAAGGTGTAAAAAATTTAAGCAGCATGAAACGGTCTGAAAAATAGGAGGAGCATGAACTGGTGCTGAAAAACCTGAAGAGCCTGAAAAGGTGTGAAAAATATGAAGAGCTTCAAAAGGTGTGAAAAATATGAGGAGCATGAAACGGTCTGAAAAATAGGAGGAGCATGGATGGGTGTTCAAAAACATGAAGAGCCTGAAAAGTTGTGAAAAATATGAAGAGCTTCAAAAAGTGTCAAATATAAGAGGAGAAAGAAACGGTCTGAAAAAAAGGAGGAGCATGAAGCGGTGTTCAAAAACATGAAGAGCCTGAAAAGTTGTGAAAAATATGAAGAGCTTCAAAAGCTGTCAAAAATGAGATGAGCATGAAACGGTCTGAAAAAAAGGAGGAGCATGAAGCGTTGTTGAAAATCTTGAAGAGCTTGAAAAGGTGTGAAAAATATGAAGAGCTTCAAAAGGTTTCAAAAATATGAGGATCATGAAACGGTCTGAAAAATAGGAGGAACATGAAACGGTCTGAAAAATAAGAGGAGCATGAAATGGTGTTGAAAAACAGGAAGAGCCTGAAAATGTGAGAAAAATATGAAGAGCTTCAAAAGGTTTCAAAAATATGCGGAGCATGAAACTTTCGGAAAAAGAGGAGGAGCATGAACCGGTGTTGAAAAACATGAAGAGCCTGAAAAGGTGTGAAAAATATGAAGAGGTTTAAAAGGTGTCAAAAATATGAGGAGCATGAAACTTTCTGTAAAATAGGAGGAGCATGAAGCTGTGTTCAAAAACATGAAGAGCCAGAAAAGGTGTGAAAAATATGAAAGCTTCAAAAAGTGTCAAAAATATGAGGAGCAAGAAACGGTCTGAAAAATAGGAGGAGCATGAAGCTGTGTTGAAAAACATGAAGAGCCTGAAAAGGTGTACAAAATATGAAGAGCTTCAAAAGGTGTAAAAAATGAGATGAGCATGAAACGGTCTGAAAAATAGGAGGAGCATGAACTGGTGCTGAAAAACATGAAGAGCCTGAAAAGGTGTGAAAAATATGAAGAGCTTTAAAACGTGTGAAAAATATGAGGAGCATGAAACGGTCTGAAAAATAGGAGGAGCATGAAGCTGTGTTCAAAAACATGAAGAGCCAGAAAAGGTGTGAAAAATATGAAGAGCTTCAAAAAGTGTCAAAAATATGAGGAGCAAGAAATGGTCGGAAAATAGGAGGAGCAAGAAACGATCTGAAAATTAGGAGGAGCATGAAGCTGTGTTCAAAAACATGAAGAGCCTGAAAAGGTGTGAAAAATATGAAGAGCTTCAAAAGGTGTAAAAAATTTGAGCAGCATGAAACGGTCTGAAAAATAGGAGGAGCATGAAATGGAGCTGAAAAAGCTGAAGAGCCTGAAAAGGTGTAAAAAATATGAAGAGCTTCAAAAAGTATCAATTATAAGAGGAGAAAGAAACGGTCTGAAAAAAAGGAGGAGCATGAAGCAGTGTTCAAAAACATGAAGAGCCTGAAAAGGTGTGAAAAATATGAAGAGCTTCAAAAGCTGTCAAAAATGAGATGAGCATGAAACGGTCTGAAAAAAAGGAGGAGCATGAAGCGTTGTTGAAAATCTTGAAGAGCTTGAAAAGGTGTGAAAAATATGAAGAGCTTCAAAATGTTTCAAAAATATGAGGATCATGAAACGGTCTGAAAAATAGGAGCAACATGAAACGGTCTGAAAAATAAGAGGAGCATGAAATGGTGTTGAAAAACAGGAAGAGCCTGAAAATGTGAGAAAAATATGAAGAGCTTCAAAAGGTTTCAAAAATATGAGGAGCATGAAACTTTCGGAAAAAGAGGAGGAGCATGAACCGGTGTTGAAAAACATGAAGAGCCTGAAAAGGTGTGAAAAATATGAAGAGGTTTAAAAGGTGTCAAAAATATGAGGGGCATGAAACTTTCTGAAAAATAGGAGGATCATGAAACAGTGTTCAAAAACATGAAGAGCCTGAAAAGGTGTGAAAAATATGAAGAGCCTCAAAAAATGTCAAAAATATGAGGAGTATGAAATGGTCTGTAAAATAGCAGGAGCATGAAGCGGTGTTGAAAAACATGAAGAGCTTGAAAAGGTGTGAAAAATATGAAGAGCTTCAAAAGGTGTGAAAAATATGAAGAGCTTCAAAAAGTGTCAAAAATATGAGGAGAATGAAACGGTCTGAAAAATAGGTGGAGCATGAAACGGTATGCAAAAACATGAAGAGCCTGAAAAGGTGTGAAAAATATGAAGAGCTTCAAAACGTGTCAAAATATGAGGAGCATGAAACGGTCTGAAAAATAGGAGGAGCAAGAAGCGGTTTGAAAAACATGAAGAGCCTGAAAATGTGTGAAAAATATGAAGAGCTTCAAAAGGTGTGAAAAATATGAAGAGCTTCAAAAGCTGTCAAATGAGATGAGCATGAAACGGTCTAAAAAATAGCAGGAGCATGAAGCGGTGTTCAAAAACATGAAGAGCCTGAAAAGGGGTGAAAAATATGAAGAGCTTAAAAAGGTGTCAAAATTATGAGGAGCATTAAATGGTCTGAAAAATAGGAGGAGCATGAAGCTGTGTTCAACAACATGAAGAGCCTGAAAAGGTGCGAAAAATATGAAGAGCATAAAAAGGTGTGAAAATTATGAAGAGCTTCAAAAGGTGTAAAAAATGAGATGAGCATGAAACGGTCTCAAAAATAGGGGGAGCATGAAATGATCTGAAAAATAGAAGGAGCATGAAGCGGTGTTCAAAAACATGAAGAGCCTGGAAAGGTGTGAAAAATATGAAGAGCTTCAAAAGGTTTCAAAAATATGAGGAGCATGAAATGGTCTGAAATACAGGAGGAGCATGAAGCGGTGTTCAAAAACATGAAGAGCCTGGAAAGGTGTGAAAAATAGGAAGAGCTTCAAAAGGTGTGAAATACATGAGGAGAATGAAACGGTCTCTAAAATAGGAGGAGCATGAAGCGGTGTTCAAAAACATGAAGAGCCTGGAAAGGTGTGAAAAATACAAAGAGCTTCAAAAGATGTGAAAAATATGAGGAGCATGAAAAGGTCTAAAAAATAGGAGGAGCATGAAGTTGTGTTCAAAAACATGAAGATCCTGAAAAGTTGTAAAAAATATGAAGAGCTTCAAAAGGTGTCAAAAATATGAGGAGCATGAAACTGTCTGAAAAATAGGAGGAGCATGAAACGCTGTTGAAAAACATGAAGAGCTTCAAAAGGTGTGAAAAATATGAAGAGCTTCAAAACGTGTCTAAATATAAGGAGAATGAAACGGTCTCAAAAATAGGGGGAGCATGAAATGGTCTGAAAAATAGGAGGAGCATGAAGCGGTGTTGAAAAACATGAAGAGCCTGAAAAGGTGTGAAAAATATGAAGAGCTTCAAAAGGTGAGAAATATATGAGGAGCATGAAACTCTCTGAAAAATAGAAATAGCATGAAGTGGTGTTCAAAAACAAGAAGAGCCTGTAAAGGTGTGAAAAATATGAAGAGCTTCAAAAGGTGTGAAAAATATGAGGAGCATGATACAGCTTGAAAAATAGGAGGAGCATGAAGCCGTGTTGAAAAACATGAAGAGTGTGAAAACGTGTGAAAATATGAAGAGCTTCAAAAGGTGTGAAAAATATGAAGAGCTTCAAAAGGTGTCAAAATGAGATGAGCATGAAACGGTCTGCAAAATAGGAGGAGCATGAAATCGTGTTCAAAAACATGAAGAGCCTGAAAAGGTGTGAAAAATATGAAGAGCTTAAAAAGGTGTCAAAAATATGAGGAGCATGAAACGGTCTGAAAAAGAAGAGGAGCATTAAGCGGTGTTGAAAAACATGAAGAGCCTGAAAAGGTGTGAAAAATATGAAGAGCGTCTAAAGGTGTCAAAAATGTGAGGAGCATGAAACGGTCTTAAAAATACGAGCAATAGGAAGTGGTGTTGAAAAACGTGAAGAGCCTGAAAAGGTGTGAAATATATGAAGAGCTTCAAAAGGTGTGAAAAATATGAAGAGCTTCAAAAGGTGTCAAAAAGAGATGAGCATGAAACGGTCTGAAAAATAAGAGAAGCATGAAGCGGTGTTGAAAATCATAAAGAGCCTGAATATTTGTGAAAAATATGAAGAGGTTCAAAAGGTGTCAAAATGAGATCAGCATGAAACGGTCTGCAAAATATGAGGAGCATGAAATGGTGTTCAAAATCATGAAGAGCCTGAAAAAGGTGTGAAAAATATGAAGAGCTTAAAAAGGTGTCAAAAATATGAGGATCATGAAGCGGTGTTGAAAAACATGAAGAGCCTGAAAAGGTGTGAAAAATATGAAGAGCTTCAAAAGGTTGCAAAAATATGAGGAGAATGAAACGGTTCGAAAAATAGGAGGAGCATGAAGCGGTGTTCAAAAACATGAAGAGCATGAAAAGGTGTGAAAAATATGAAGAGCTTCAAAAGGTGTGAAATACATGAGGAGCATGATACGGTCTGAAAAATAGGAGAAGCATGAAGTTGTGTTGAAAAACATGAGGAACCTGAAAAGGTGTGAAAAATATGAAGAGCTTCAAAAGGTGTTAAAAATATGAGGAGCATGAAACGGTCTGAAAAATAGGAGGAGCATGAAGCGGTGTTCAAAAACATGAAGAGCATGAAAAGGTGTGAAAAATATGAAGAGCTTCAAAAGGTGTGAAATACATGAGGAGCATGATACGGTCTGAAAAATAGGAGAAGCATGAAGTTGTGTTGAAAACATGAAGAGCTTGAAAAGGTGTGAAAAATATGAAGAGCTTCAAAAGGTGTCAAAAATATGAGGAGCATGTAACTGTCTGAAATATAGGAGGAACAAGAAGCGGTGTTCAAAAAGATGTAGAGCCAGAACAGGTGTGAAAAACATGAAGAGCTTGAAAAGGTGTGAAAAATATGAAGAGCTTCAAAAGGTGTCAAAAATATGAGGAGCATGAAACGGTCTGAAATATAGGAGGAACATGAAGCGGTGTTGCAAAACATGAAGAGCCTGAAAAGGTGTGAAAAATATGAAGAGCTTTAAAAGATGTCAAGAATATGAGGAGCATGAAACGGTGTGAAAAATAGGAGGAGCATGAAGCGGTGTTCAAAAACATGAAGAGCCTCAAAAGGTGTGAAAAATATGAAGAGCTTCAAAAGGTTTGAAAAGTATGAGGAGCATGAAACGGTCTGAAAAATAGGAGGAGCATGAAACGGTGTTCAAAAACATGAAGAGACTGAAAAGGTGTGAAATATATGAAGAGCTTCAAGAGGTGTGAAAAATATGAAGAGCTTCAAAACGGGTCAAAATTGAGATGAGCATTAAGCGATCTGAAAAATAGGAGAAGCATGAAGTGGCGTTGAAAAGATGTAGAGCCTGAAAAGGTGTGAAATATATGAAGAGCTTCAAAAGGTGTCAAAAATATGAGGAGAAAGAAACGGTCTGAAAAATAGGAGGAGCAGGAAGCGTTGTTCAAAAACAAGAAGAGCCTGAAAATGTATGAAAAATATGAAGAGCTTCAAAAGGTGTGAAATACATGAGGAGGCATGAAACAGTCTGAAAAATAGGAGGAGCATGAAGCGGTGTTGAAAAACATGAAAGTCCTGAAAAGGTGTGAAAAATATGAAGAGCTTCAAAATTATCAAAAATATGAGGAGCATGAAACGGTCTGAAAAACAGGAAGAGCATGAAAATTCTGAAAAATAGGAGGAGCATGAAGCGTTGTTCAAAATCATAAAGAGAATGAAAAAGTGTGAAATATATGAAGAGCTTCAAAAGGTGTCAAAAATATGAGGAACATGAAATGGTCTGAAAAATAGGAGGAGCATGAAGCGGTGTTCAAAAACATGAAGAGCTTTAAAAGGAGTGATATATATGAAGAGCGTCAAAAGGTGTCAAAAATAGGAGGAGAATGAAACTGTCTGAAAAAAAGAAGGAGCATGAAGTGGTGCTGAAAAACATGAAGAGCCTGAAAAGGTGTGAAAAATATGAGGAGCTTCAAAAGGTGTCAAAAATATGAGGATCATGAAACGGTCTGAAAAATAGGAGGAGCATGAAGCCGTGTTCAAAAACATGAAGAGCCTGAAAAGGTGTGAAAAATATAAAGAGCTTAAAAAGGTGTCAAAATATGAAGAGCATGAAACGGCCTGAAAAATAGGAGGAGCATGAAGCGGTGTTGAAAAACCTGAAGAGCCTGAAAAGGCGTGAAAAATATGAAGAGTTTCAAAAGGTGTCAAAAATAGGAGGAGCGTGAAACGGTCTGAAAATAGGAGGAACATGAAACTGTGTTGAAAAACCTGAAGAGCCTGAAAAGGTGTGAAAAATATGAAGAGCTTTAAAAGATGTCAAGAATATGAGGAGCATGAAACGGTGTGAAAAATAGGAGGAGCATGAAGTTGTGTTCAAAAACATGAAGATCCTGAAAAGTTGTAAAAAATATGAAGAGCTTCAAAAGGTGTCAAAAATATGAGGAGCATGAAACGGTCTGAAAAATAGGAGGAGCATGAAACGCTGTTGAAAAACATGAAGAGCTTCAAAAGGTGTGAAAAATATGAAGAGCTTCAAAACGTGTCTAAATATAAGGAGAATGAAACGGTCTCAAAAATAGGGGGAGCATGAAATGGTCTGAAAAATAGGAGGAGCATGAAGCGGTGTTGAAAAACATGAAGAGCCTGAAAAGGTGTGAAAAATATGAAGAGCTTCAAAAGGTGAGAAATATATGAGGAGCATGAAACTCTCTGAAAAATAGAAATAGCATGAAGTGGTGTTCAAAAACAAGAAGAGCCTGTAAAGTTGTGAAAAATATGAAGAGCTTCAAAAGGTGTGAAAAATATGAGGAGCATGATACAGCTTGAAAAATAGGAGGAGCATGAAGCCGTGTTGAAAAACATGAAGAGTGTGAAAACGTGTGAAAATATGAAGAGCTTCAAAAGGTGTGAAAAATATGAAGAGCTTCAAAAGGTGTCAAAATGAGATGAGCATGAAACGGTCTGCAAAATAGGAGGAGCATGAAATCGTGTTCAAAAACATGAAGAGCCTGAAAAGGTGTGAAAAATATGAAGAGCTTAAAAAGGTGTCAAAAATATGAGGAGCATGAAACGGTCTGAAAAAGAAGAGGAGCATTAAGCGGTGTTGAAAAACATGAAGAGCCTGAAAAGGTGTGAAAAATATGAAGAGCGTCTAAAGGTGTCAAAAATGTGAGGAGCATGAAACGGTCTTAAAAATACGCGCAATAGGAAGTGGTGTTGAAAAACGTGAAGAGCCTGAAAAGGTGTGAAATATATGAAGAGCTTCAAAAGGTGTGAAAAATATGAAGAGCTTCAAAAGGTGTCAAAAAGAGATGAGCATGAAACGGTCTGAAAAATAAGAGAAGCATGAAGCGGTGTTGAAAATCATAAAGAGCCTGAATATTTGTGAAAAATATGAAGAGGTTCAAAAGGTGTCAAAATGAGATCAGCATGAAACGGTCTGCAAAATATGAGGAGCATGAAATGGTGTTCAAAATCATGAAGAGCCTGAAAAAGGTGTGAAAAATATGAAGAGCTTAAAAAGGTGTCAAAAATATGAGGATCATGAAGCGGTGTTGAAAAACATGAAGAGCCTGAAAAGGTGTGAAAAATATGAAGAGCTTCAAAAGGTTGCAAAAATATGAGGAGAATGAAACAGTTCGAAAAATAGGAGGAGCATGAAGCGGTGTTCAAAAACATGAAGAGCATGAAAAGGTGTGAAAAATATGAAGAGCTTCAAAAGGTGTGAAATACATGAGGAGCATGATACGGTCTGAAAAATAGGAGAAGCATGAAGTTGTGTTGAAAAACATGAGGAACCTGAAAAGGTGTGAAAAATATGAAGAGCTTCAAAAGGTGTTAAAAATATGAGGAGCATGAAACGGTCTGAAAAATAGGAGGAGCATGAAGCGGTGTTCAAAAACATGAAGAGCATGAAAAGGTGTGAAAAATATGAAGAGCTTCAAAAGGTGTGAAATACATGAGGAGCATGCTACGGTCTGAAAAATAGGAGAAGCATGAAGTTGTGTTGAAAACATGAAGAGCTTGAAAAGGTGTGAAAAATATGAAGAGCTTCAAAAGGTGTCAAAAATATGAGGAGCATGTAACTGTCTGAAATATAGGAGGAACAAGAAGCGGTGTTCAAAAAGATGTAGAGCCAGAACAGGTGTGAAAAACATGAAGAGCTTGAAAAGGTGTGAAAAATATGAAGAGCTTCAAAAGGTGTCAAAAATATGAGGAGCATGAAACGGTCTGAAATATAGGAGGAACATGAAGCGGTGTTGCAAAACATGAAGAGCCTGAAAAGGTGTGAAAAATATGAAGAGCTTTAAAAGATGTCAAGAATATGAGGAGCATGAAACGGTGTGAAAAATAGGAGGAGCATGAAGCGGTGTTCAAAAACATGAAGAGCCTCAAAAGGTGTGAAAAATATGAAGAGCTTCAAAAGGTTTGAAAAGTATGAGGAGCATGAAACGGTCTGAAAAATAGGAGGAGCATGAAACGGTGTTCAAAAACATGAAGAGACTGAAAAGGTGTGAAATATATGAAGAGCTTCAAGAGGTGTGAAAAATATGAAGAGCTTCAAAACGGGTCAAAATTGAGATGAGCATTAAGCGATCTGAAAAATAGGAGAAGCATGAAGTGGCGTTGAAAAGATGTAGAGCCTGAAAAGGTGTGAAATATATGAAGAGCTTCAAAAGGTGTCAAAAATATGAGGAGAAAGAAACGGTCTGAAAAATAGGAGGAGCAGGAAGCGTTGTTCAAAAACAAGAAGAGCCTGAAAATGTATGAAAAATATGAAGAGCTTCAAAAGGTGTGAAATACATGAGGAGGCATGAAACAGTCTGAAAAATAGGAGGAGCATGAAGCGGTGTTGAAAAACATGAAAGTCCTGAAAAGGTGTGAAAAATATGAAGAGCTTCAAAATTATCAAAAATATGAGGAGCATGAAACGGTCTGAAAAACAGGAAGAGCATGAAAATTCTGAAAAATAGGAGGAGCATGAAGCGTTGTTCAAAATCATAAAGAGAATGAAAAAGTGTGAAATATATGAAGAGCTTCAAAAGGTGTCAAAAATATGAGGAACATGAAATGGTCTGAAAAATAGGAGGAGCATGAAGCGGTGTTCAAAAACATGAAGAGCTTTAAAAGGAGTGAAATATATGAAGAGCGTCAAAAGGTGTCAAAAATAGGAGGAGAATGAAACTGTCTGAAAAAAAGAAGGAGCATGAAGTGGTGCTGAAAAACATGAAGAGCCTGAAAAGGTGTGAAAAATATGAGGAGCTTCAAAAGGTGTCAAAAATATGAGGATCATGAAACGGTCTGAAAAATAGGAGGAGCATGAAGCCGTGTTCAAAAACATGAAGAGCCTGAAAAGGTGTGAAAAATATAAAGAGCTTAAAAAGGTGTCAAAATATGAAGAGCATGAAACGGCCTGAAAAATAGGAGGAGCATGAAGCGGTGTTGAAAAACCTGAAGAGCCTGAAAAGGCGTGAAAAATATGAAGAGTTTCAAAAGGTGTCAAAAATAGGAGGAGCATGAAACGGTCTGAAAATAGGAGGAACATGAAACTGTGTTGAAAAACCTGAAGAGCCTGAAAAGGTGTGAAATATATGAAGAGCTTCAAAAGGTGTCAAAAATAGGAGGAGCATGAAACGGTCTGAAAAATAGGAGGAACATGAAGCGGTGTTCAAAAACAAGAAGAGCTTGAAAAGGAGTGAAATATATGAAGAGCGTCAAAAGGTGTCAAAAATAGGAGGAGAATGAAACTGTCTTAAAAAAAGGAGGAGGATGAAGCGGTGTTGAAAAATATGAAGAGCCTGAAAAGGTGTGAAAAATATGAAGAGCTTCAAAAGGTGTCAAAAATATGAGGAGCATGAAACGGTCTGAAAAATAGGAGGAGCATGAAGCCGTGTTCAAAAACATGAAGACCCTGAAAAGTTGTGAAAAATATGAAGATCTTCAAAAGGTGTAAAAATATGAGGAGCATGAAATTCTGAAAAATAGGAGGAGCATGAAACGGTCTGAAAAATAGGAAGAGCATGAATCGGTGTTGAAAACATGAAGAGCATGAAAAGCTGTGAAAAATATGAAGAGCTTCAAAACATGTCAAAAATATGAGGAGCATGAAATTGTCTGAAAAATAGGAGGAGCATGAAGGGGTGTTCAAAAACATGAAGAGCCTGAAACGGTGTGAAAAATATGAAGAGCTTCAAAAGGTATCAAAAATATGAGGAGCATGAAACGTTCTGAAAATTAGGAGGAGCATGAAGCGGTGTTGAAAATCATGAAGTGCCTGGAAAGGTGTGAAATATATGAAGAGCTTCAAATCATGTCAAATATGAGGAGCATGAAATTGTCTGAAAAATAGGAGGAGCATGAAGCCGTGTTCAAAAACATGAAGAGCCTGAAAAGGTGTGAAAAATATGAAGAGTTTCAAAAGGTGTCAAAATATGAGGAGCATTAAAAGGTCTGAAAAATAGGAGGAGCATGAAACGGTATGAAAAATAGGAGGAGCATGAAGCGTTGTTCAAAAACATGAAGAACCCATAAAGCTGTGAAAAATATGAAGAGCTTCAAAAGGTGTCAAAAATATGAGGAGCATGAAACCGTCTGAAAAAGAGGAGGAACATGAAGCCGTATTCAAAAACATGTAGAGCCGGACAAGGTGTTAAAAATATGAAGAACTTCAAAAGGTGTCAAAAATATGAGGAGCATGAAAATGTCTGAAAAATAGGAGGAGCATGAAGCGGTGTTGAAAAACATTAAGAGCCTGAAAAGGTGTGAAATATATGAAGAGCTTTAAAAGGTGTCAAAAATGTGATGAGCATGACACGGTATGAAAAATAGGAGGAGCATGAAGTGGGGTTGAAGAACAAGAAGTGCCAGAAAAGGTGTGAAATATATGAAGAGCTCAAAATGTGTGAAAAATATGAGCAGCTTCAAAAGGTGTCAAAAATATGAGGAGCATGAAATGGTCTGAAAAATAGGAGGAACATGAATCCGTGTTCAAAAACATGAAGAGCCCGAAAAGGTGTGAAAAATATGAAGAGCTTCAAAAGGTGTCAAAAATATGAGGAGCATGAAACCGTCTGAAAAATAGGAGGAACATGAATCTGTGTTCAAAAACATGAAGAGCCCAAAAAGGTGTGAAAAATATGAAGAGCTTCAAAAGGTGTCAAAAATATGAGGAGCATGAAACATCTGAAAAATAGGAGAAGCATGAGGCTGTGTTCAAAAACATGAACAGCCTGAAAAGGTGTGACAAATACGAAGACCTTCAAAAGGTGTCATAAATATGAGTAGCATGAAAAGATCTGAAAAATAGGAGGAGCATGAAGCGGTGTTCATAAAGATGAAGAGCCCGAAAAGTTGTGAAAAATATGAAGAGCTTCAAAAGGTTTCAAAAATATGAGGATCATGAAATGGTCTGAAATATAGGAGGAGCATGAAGTGGTTTTGAGAAACACGAAGAGCCTGGAAAGGTGTGAAAAATACGAAGAGCTTCAAAAGGTGACAAAAATAAAGTGGAGCATGAAACAGTCTGAAAAATAGGAGGAGCAGGAAGCGGTGTTGAAAAACATGAAGATCCTGAAAAGGTGTGAAAAATATGAAGAGCTTCAAAAGGTGTCAAAAATAAAGTGGAGCATGAAACTGTCTGAAAAATAGGAGGAGCAGGAAGCGGTGTTGAAAAACATGAAGATCCTGAAAAGGTGTGAAAAATATGAAGAGCTTCAAAAGGTGTGAAAAATAGGATGAGCATGAAGCGGTGTTGAAAAACATGAAGAGCCTGAAAAGGTGTGAAAAATATGAAGAGCTTCAAAAGGTGTCAAAAATAAAGTGGAGCATGAAACAGTCTGAAAAATAGGAGGAGCAGGAAGCGGTGTTGAAAAACATGAAGAGCCTGAAAAGGTGTGAAAAATATGAAGAGCTTCAAAAGGTGTGAAAAATAGGATGAGCATGAAGCGGTGTTGAAAAACATGAAGAGCCTGAAAAGGTGTGAAAAATATGAAGAGCTTCAAAAGGTGTCAAAAATAAAGTGGAGCATGAAACAGTATGAAAAATAGGAGGAGCAGGAAGCGTTGTTGAAAAACATGAAGAGCCTGAAAAGGTGTGAAAAATATGAAGGGCTTCAAAAGCTGTCAAAAATATGAGGATCATGAAACGATCTGAAAAATAGCAGGAGCATGAAGCAGTGTACAAAAACATGAAAAGGCTGAAAAGGTGTGAAATATATGAAGAGCTTCAAAAGGTGTCAAAAATAGGAGGAGCATGAAATGGTCTGAAAAATAGGAGGAGCATGAAGCGCTGTGTAAAAACATGAAGAGCATGAAAAGGTGTGAAAAATATAAAGAGCTTCAAAACGTGTCAAAAATATGACGACCATGAAGCGGTCTGAAACATAGGAGGAGCATGAAGTTGTGTTCAAGAAAATGAAGAGCCCGAAAAGGTGTGCAATATATGAAGAGCTTCAACAGGTGTCAAAATATGAAGAGCATGAAACGGCCTGAAAAATAGGAGGAGCATGAAGCGGTGTTGAAAAACCTGAAGAGCCTGAAAAGGCGTGAAATATATGAAGAGTTTCAAAAGGTGTCAAAAATAGGAGGAGCATGAAACGGTCTGAAAATAGGAGGAACATGAAACTGTGTTGAAAAACCTGAAGAGCCTGAAAAGGTGTGAAATATATGAAGAGCTTCAAAAGGTGTCAAAAATAGGAGGAGCATGAAACGGTCTGAAAAATAGGAGGAGCGTGAAGCGGTGTTCAAAAACATGAAGAGCTTGAAAAGGAGTGAAATATATGAAGAGCGTCAAAAGGTGTCAAAAATAGGAGGAGAATGAAACTGTCTTAAAAAAAGGAGGAGGATGAAGCGGTGTTGAAAAATATGAAGAGCCTGAAAAGGTGTGAAAAATATGAAGAGCTTCAAAAGGTGTCAAAAATATGAGGAGCATGAAACGGTCTGAAAAATAGGAGGAGCATGAAGCCATGTTCAAAAACATGAAGACCCTGAAAAGTTGTGAAAAATATGAAGATCTTCAAAAGGTGTAAAAATATGAGGAGCATGAAATTCTGAAAAATAGGAGGAGCATGAAACGGTCTGAAAAATAGGAAGAGCATGAATCGGTGTTGAAAACATGAAGAGCCTGAAAACGTGTGAAAAATATGAAGAGCTTCAAAACATGTCAAAAATATGAGGAGCATGAAATTGTCTGAAAAATAGGAGGAGCATAAAGGGGTGTTCAAAAACATGAAGAGCCTGAAAAGGTGTGAAAAATATGAAGAGCTTCAAAAGGTATCAAAAATATGAGGAGCATGAAACGTTCTGAAAATTAGGAGGAGCATGAAGCGGTGTTGAAAATCATGAAGTGCCTGGAAAGGTGTGAAATATATGAAGAGCTTCAAATCATGTCAAATATGAGGAGCATGAAACGGTCAGAAAAATAGGAGGAGCATGAAGCCATGTTCAAAAAAATGAAGAGCATGAAAAGGTGTGAAAAATATGAAGAGTTTCAAAAAGTGTCAAAATATGAGGAGCATTAAAAGGTCTGAAAAATAGGAGGAGCATGAAACGGTATGAAAAATAGGAGGAGCATGAATCGGTGTTGAAAAACATGAAGATTCTGAAAAGATGTGAAAAATATGAAGAGCTTCAAAAGGGTCAAAACTATGAGGAGCATGAAAAGGTCTGAAAAATAGGAGGAGCATGAAGCCGTGTTCAAAAACATGAAGTGCATAAAAAGGTGTGAAAAATATGAAGAGTTTCAAAAGGTGTCAAAACTATGAGGAACATGAAACGGCCTGAAAAATAGGAGGAGCATGAAACTGTCTGAAAAATAGGAGGAGCATGAAGCGGTGTTGAAAAACCTGAAGAGCCTGAAAAGGCGTGAAATATATGAAGAGCTTCAAAAGGTGTCAAAAATAGGAGGAGCATGAAACGGTCTGAAAATAGGAGGAACATGAAACTGTGTTGAAAAACCTGAAGAGCCTGAAAAGGTGTGAAATATATGAAGAGCTTCAAAAGGTGTCAAAAACAGGGGGAGCATTAAACGGTCTGAAATATAGGAGGAGCGTGAAGCGGTGTTCAAAAACATGAAGAGCTTGAAAAGGAGTGAAATATATGAAGAGCGTCAAAAGGTGTCAAAAATAGGAGGAGAATGAAACTGTCTGAAAAAAAAGAGGAGGATGAAGCGGTGTTGAAAAACATGAAGAGCCTGAAAAGGTGTCAAAAATATGAAGAGCTTCAAAAGGTGTCAAAAATATGAGGAGCATGAAACGGTCTGAAAAATAGGAGGAGCATGAAGCCGTGTTCAAAAACATGAAGAGCCTGAAAAGGTGTGAAAAATATGAAGAGCTTCAAAAGGTGTCAAAATATGAAGAGCATGAAACGGCCTGAAAAATAGGAGGAGCATGAAAGGGTCTGAAAAATAGGAGGAGCATGAATGGGTGTTGAAAAACATGAAGGGCATGAAAAGGTGTGAAAAATATGAAGAGCTTCAAAAGTTGTCAAAAATATGAGGAGCATAAAACGGTCTGAAAAATAGGAGGAGCATGAATCAGTGTTGAAAAACATGAAGAGCATGAAAAGGTGTGAAAAATATGAAGAGCTTCAAAAGGTGTCAAAAATATGAGGAGCAAGAAACGGCCTGAAAAATAGGAGGATCATGAAGCCGTGTTCAAAAACATGCAGAGCCTGAAAAGGTGTGAAAAATATGAAGAGCTTCAAAAGGTGTCAAAATATGAAGAGCATGAAACGGCCTGAAAAATAGGAGGAGCATGAAGCGGTGTTGAAAAACCTGAAGAGCCTGAAAAGGCGTGAAATATATGAAGAGTTTCAAAAGGTGTCAAAAATAGGAGGAGCATGAAACGGTCTGAAAATAGGAGGAACATGAAACTGTGTTGAAAAACCTGAAGAGCCTGAAAAGGTGTGAAATATATGAAGAGCTGCAAAAGGTGTCAAAAATAGGAGGAGCATGAAACGGTCTGAAAAATAGGAGGAGCGTGAAGCGGTGTTCAAAAACATGAAGAGCTTGAAAAGGAGTGAAATATATGAAGAGCGTCAAAAGGTGTCAAAAATAGGAGGAGAATGAAACTGTCTTAAAAAAAGGAGGAGGATGAAGCGGTGTTGAAAAATATGAAGAGCCTGAAAAGGTGTGAAAAATATGAAGAGCTTCAAAATGTGTCAAAAATATGAGGAGCATGAAACGGTCTGAAAAATAGGAGGAGCATGAAGCCATGTTCAAAAACATGAAGACCCTGAAAAGTTGTGAAAAATATGAAGATCTTCAAAAGGTGTAAAAATATGAGCAGCATGAAATTCTGAAAAATAGGAGGAGCATGAAACGGTCTGAAAAATAGGAAGAGCATGAATCGGTGTTGAAAACATGAAGAGCCTGAAAACGTGTGAAAAATATGAAGAGCTTCAAAACATGTCAAAAATATGAGGAGCATGAAATTGTCTGAAAAATAGGAGGAGCATAAAGGGGTGTTCAAAAACATGAAGAGCCTGAAAAGGTGTGAAAAATATGAAGAGCTTCAAAAGGTATCAAAAATATGAGGAGCATGAAACGTTCTGAAAATTAGGAGGAGCATGAAGCGGTGTTGAAAATCATGAAGTGCCTGGAAAGGTGTGAAATATATGAAGAGCTTCAAATCATGTCAAATATGAGGAGCATGAAACGGTCAGAAAAATAGGAGGAGCATGAAGCCATGTTCAAAAAAATGAAGAGCATGAAAAGGTGTGAAAAATATGAAGAGTTTCAAAAAGTGTCAAAATATGAGGAGCATTAAAAGGTCTGAAAAATAGGAGGAGCATGAAACGGTATGAAAAATAGGAGGAGCATGAATCGGTGTTGAAAAACATGAAGATTCTGAAAAGATGTGAAAAATATGAAGAGCTTCAAAAGGGTCAAAACTATGAGGAGCATGAAAAGGTCTGAAAAATAGGAGGAGCATGAAGCCGTGTTCAAAAACATGAAGTGCATAAAAAGGTGTGAAAAATATGAAGAGTTTCAAAAGGTGTCAAAACTATGAGGAACATGAAACGGCCTGAAAAATAGGAGGAGCATGAAACGGTCTGAAAAATAGGAGGAGCATGAAGCGGTGTTGAAAAACCTGAAGAGCCTGAAAAGCCGTGAAATATATGAAGAGCTTCAAAAGGTGTCAAAAATAGGAGGAGCATGAAACGGTCTGAAAATAGGAGGAACATGAAACTGTGTTGAAAAACCTGAAGAGCCTGAAAAGGTGTGAAATATATGAAGAGCTTCAAAAGGTGTCAAAAACAGGGGGAGCATGAAACGGTCTGAAATATAGGAGGAGCGTGAAGCGGTGTTCAAAAACATGAAGAGCTTGAAAAGGAGTGAAATATATGAAGAGCGTCAAAAGGTGTCAAAAATAGGAGGAGAATGAAACTGTCTGAAAAAAAAGAGGAGGATGAAGCGGTGTTGAAAAACATGAAGAGCCTGAAAAGGTGTCAAAAATATGAAGAGCTTCAAAAGGTGTCAAAAATATGAGGAGCATGAAACGGTCTGAAAAATAGGAGGAGCATGAAGCCGTGTTCAAAAACATGAAGAGCCTGAAAAGGTGTGAAAAATATGAAGAGCTTCAAAAGGTGTCAAAATATGAAGAGCATGAAACGGCCTGAAAAATAGGAGGAGCATGAAAGGGTCTGAAAAATAGGAGGAGCATGAATGGGTGTTGAAAAACATGAAGGGCATGAAAAGGTGTGAAAAATATGAAGAGCTTCAAAAGTTGTCAAAAATATGAGGAGCATAAAACGGTCTGAAAAATAGGAGGAGCATGAATCAGTGTTGAAAAACATGAAGAGCATGAAAAGGTGTGAAAAATATGAAGAGCTTCAAAAGGTGTCAAAAATATGAGGAGCAAGAAACGGCCTGAAAAATAGGAGGATCATGAAGCCGTGTTCAAAAACATGCAGAGCCTGAAAAGGTGTGAAAAATATGAAGAGCTTCAAAAGGTGTCAAAATATGAAGAGCATGAAACGGCCTGAAAAATAGGAGGAGCATGAAACGGTCTGAAAAATAGGAGGAGCATGAATGGGTGTTGAAAAACATGAAGGGCATGAAAAGGTTTGAAAAATATGAAGAGTTTCAAAAGGTGTCAAAATATGAGGAGCATTAAAAGGTCTGAAAAATAGGAGGAGCATGAAACGGTATGAAAAATAGGAGGAGCATGAATCGGTGTTGAAAAACATGAAGATTCTGAAAAGATGTGAAAAATATGAAGAGCTTCAAAAGGGTCAAAACTATGAGGAGCATGAAAAGGTCTGAAAAATAGGAGGAGCATGAAGCCGTGTTCAAAAACATGAAGTGCATGAAAAGGTGTGAAAAATATGAAGAGTTTCAAAAGGTGTCAAAACTATGAGGAACATGAAACGGCCTGAAAAATAGGAGGAGCATGAAACGGTCTGAAAAATAGGAGGAGCATGAAGCGGTGTTGAAAAACCTGAAGAGCCTGAAAAGGCGTGAAATATATGAAGAGCTTCAAAAGGTGTCAAAAATAGGAGGAGCATGAAACGGTCTGAAAATAGGAGGAACATGAAACTGTGTTGAAAAACCTGAAGAGCCTGGAAAGGTGTGAAATATATGAAGAGCTTCAAAAGGTGTCAAAAATAGGGGGAGCATGAAACGGTCTGAAATATAGGAGGAGCGTGAAGCGGTGTTCAAAAACATGAAGAGCTTGAAAAGGAGTGAAATATATGAAGAGCGTCAAAAGGTGTCAAAAATAGGAGGAGAATGAAACTGTCTGAAAAAAAAGAGGAGGATGAAGCGGTGTTGAAAAACATGAAGAGCCTGAAAAGGTGTCAAAAATATGAAGAGCTTCAAAAGGTGTCAAAAATATGAGGAGCATGAAACGGTCTGAAAAATAGGAGGAGCATGAAGCCGTGTTAAAAAACATGAAGAGCCTGAAAAGGTGTGAAAAATATGAAGAGCTTCAAAAGGTGTCAAAATATGAAGAGCATGAAACGGCCTGAAAAATAGGAGGAGCATGAAACGGTCTGAAAAATAGGAGGAGCATGAATGGGTGTTGAAAAACATGAAGGGCATGAAAAGGTTTGAAAAATATGAAGAGCTTCAAACGTTGTCAAAAATATGAGGAGCATAAAACGGTCTGAAAAATAGGAGGAGCATGAATCAGTGTTGAAAAACATGAAGAGCATGAAAAGGTGTGAAAAATATGAAGAGCTTCAAAAGGTGTCAAAAGTATGAAGAGCATGAAACGGTCTGAAAAATAGGAGGAACATGAAGCGGTGTTGAAAAACCTGAAGAGCCTGAAAAGGTGTGAAATATATGAAGAGCTTCAAAAGGTGTCAAAAATAAGAGGAGCATGAAACGGTGTGAAAAATAGGAGGAGCATGACGCGGTGTTGAAAAACATGAATAGCCTGAAAAGGTGTGAAATATATGAAGAGCTACAAAAGGTGTCAAAAATATGAGGAGCATGAAACAGTCTAAAAAATAGGAGGAGCACGAAGCACTTTTCGAAAACATGAAAGGCCTGAAAAGGTGTGAAAATATGAAGAGCTTCAAAAGGTGTCAAAAATATGAGGAGCATGAAACGGTCTGAAAAATAGGAGGAGCATGAAGCCGTGTTCAGAAACATGAAGAGCCTGAAAAGTTGTGAAAAATATGAAGAGCTTCAAAAGGTGTAAATATATGAGGAGCATGAAATTCTGAAAAATAGGAGGAGCATGAAACGGTCTGAAAAATAGGAAGAGCATGAGTCGGTGTTGAAAATCATGAAGTGCCTGGAAATGTGTGAAATATATGAAGAGCTTCAAATCGTGTCAAATATGAGGAGCATGAAACGGTCAGAAAAATAGGAGGAGCATGAAGCCATGTTCAAAAACATGAAGAGCCTGAAAAGGTGTGAAAAATATGAAGAGTTTCAAAATGTGTCAAAATATGAGGAGCATTAAACGCTCTGAAACATAGGAGGAGCATGAAACGGTCTGAAAAATAGGAGGAGCATGAATCGGTGTTGAAAAACATGAAGATCCTGAAAAGATGTGAAAAATATGAAGAGCTTCAAAAGGTGTCAAAACTATGAGGAGCATGAAACGGTCTGAAAAATAGGAGGAGCATGAAGCCGTGTTCAAAAACATGAAGAGCATGAAAAGGTGTGAAAAATATGAAGAGTTTCAAAAGGTGTCAAAACTATGAGGAGCATGAAACGGCCGGAAAAATAGGAGGAGCATGAAACGGTCTGAAAAATAGGAGGACCATAAAGTGGTGTTGAAAAACATGAAAGGCCTGAAAAGGTGTGAAAAATATGAAGAGCTTCAAAATGTGTCAAAAATATGAGGAGCATGAAACGGTCTGAAAAATAGGAGGAGCATGAAGCGTTGTTGAAAAACATGAAGAGCCTGAAAAGGTGTGAAAAATATGAAGAGCTTCAAAATTATCAAAAATATGAAGAGCATAAAACGGTCTGAAAAATAGAAGGACCATGAAGCGGTGTTGAAAAACATGAAGAGCCTGAAGATGTGAAATATATGAAGAGCTTCAAAAGGTGTCAAAAATATGAGGAGCATGAAACGGTCTGAAAAATAGGAGGAGCATGAAACGGTGTTCAAAAACATGAAGAGCCTGAAAAGGTGTGAAAAATATGAAGAGCATGAAAATGTGTGAAAAATATGAGGAGAATGAAACTGTGTTCAAAACCATGAAAATATTGAAAAGGTGTGAAATATATGAAGAGCTTCAAAACGTCTCAAAAACATGAGGAGCATGAAACAGTCTGAAAATAGAAGGAGTCTGAAGCGGTGTTCAAAAACATGAAGAGCCTGAAAAGGTGTGAATAATATGAAGAGCTTCAAAAGGTGTCAAAATATGAGGAGCATGATACGGTCTAAAAATAGGTGGAGCATGAAACGGTGTTGAAAACATGAAGAGCCTGAAAAGGTGTGAAAAATATGAAGAGCTTCAAAAGGTGTCAAAAATATGAGGAGCATGAAACGGTCTGAAAAATAGGAGGAGCATGAAATGGTGTTCAAAACCATGAAGAGCCTGAAAAAGTGTGAAAAATATGAAGAGATTCAAAGGGTGTCAAAAATATGAGGAGCATGAAACGGTCTGAAAAATAGGAGGAGCAAGAGACCGTGTTCAAAAACATGAAGAGCCTGAAAAGGTTTGAAAAATATGAAGAGCTTGAAAAGGTGGCAAAAATATGAGGAGCATGAAACGGTCTGAAAAATAGGATGAGCATTAAGCTGTGTTGAAATTCAGTAAGAGCATGAAAAGGTGTGAAATATATGAAAAGCTTCAAAATTATCAAAATTATGAGGAGCATGACACGGTCTGAAAAATAGGAGGATCATGAAGCGGTGTTGAAAAACCTGAAGAGCCTGAAGGTGTGAAATATATGAAGAGCTTCAAAAGGTGTCAAAAATATGAGGAGCATGAAACAGTCTGAAAAATAGGAGGAGCCTGAAATGGTGTGCAAAAACATGAAGAGACTGAAAAGGTGTGAAAAATAGGAAGAGATTCAAAAGGTGTGAAATATATGAGGAGCATGAAACGGTCTGAAAAATAGGAGGACCATGAAGCGGTGTTGAAAAACATGTATAGCCTGAAAAGGTGTGAAATATATGAAGAGCTTCAAAAGGTGTCAAAAATATGAGGAGCATGAAACGGTCTGAAAAATAGGAGGAGCATTAAGCTGTGCTGAAATTCAGTAAGAGCCTGAAAAGCTGTGAAAAATATGAAGAGCTTCAAAATGTGTCAAACATATGAGGAGCATGAAACGGTCTGAAAAATAGGAGGAGCATGAGTGGTGTTCAAAAACATGAAGACATGGAAAGGTGTGAAAAATATGAAGAGCTTCAAAAGGTGTCAAAAATATGAGGAGAATGAAACGGTCTGAAAAATAGGAGGACCATGAAGCGGTGTTGAAAAACATGAAGAGCCTGAAAAGCTGTGAAAAATATGAAAGCTTCAAAATGTGTGAAAAATATGAGGAGCATGAAACGGTATGAAAAATAGGAGAAGCATGATGCGATGTTGAAAAACATGTATAGCCTGAAAATGTGTGAAATATGTGAAGAGCTTCAAAGGTGTCAAAAATAAGAGGAGCATGAAACTGTCTGAAAAATAGGAGGAGCATGAAGCCGTGTTGAAAAATATGACGAGCCTGAAAAGGTGTGAAAAAATATGAAGAGCTTCAAATGGTGTCAAAAATTTGAGGAGCATGAAACGGTCTGAAAAAGAGGAGGAGCATGAAGCGATTTTGAAAAACATGAAGAGCGTGTACAGGTGCGAAATATATGAAGGGCTTCAAAAGGTGTCAAAAATATGAGGAGCATGAAACGGTCTGAAATATTTGAGTAGAATGAAGTGGTGTTGAGAAACATGAAGAGCCTGAAAAGGTGTGAAAACAAGAAGAGATTCAAAAGGTGTCAAAAATATGAGGAGAATGAAACGGTCTGAAAAATAGGAGAAGGATGAAGCAGTGCCCAAAAACATGAAGAGCCTGAAAACGTGTGAAAAATATGTAGAGCTTCAAAAGGTGTCAAAAATATGACGAGCATGAAACGGTCTGAAAAATAGGAGGAGCATGAAGCGGTGTTGAAAAATATGAAGAGCCTGAAAACGTGTGAAAAATATGAAGAGCTTCTAAAGGCGTGAAAAATATGAAGAGCTTCAAAAGGTGTCAATAATATGACGAGCATGAAACGGTCTGAAATATAGGAGGAGCAAGAAGCGGTGTTGAAAAACATGAAGAGCCTGAAAATGTGTGAAAAATATGAAGAGCTTCTAAAGGTGTGAAAATATGAAGAGCTTCAAAAGGTGTGAAACACATGAGGAACATGAAACGGTCAGAAAAATATTAGTAGCATGAAGGAGTTTTCAAAAATATGAAGAGCCTGAAAAGGTGTGAAAAATATGAAGAGCTCAAAAGGTGTCAAAAATATGAGGAACATGAAAAGGCCTGAAACTTAGGAGAAGCATGAAGCGGTGTTCAAAATCATGAAGAGCCTGAAAAGGTGTGAAATATATTAAAAGCTTCAAAACTGTCAAAAACATGAGGAGCATGAAACGGTCTGAAAATTAGGAGGGGTATGAAACGGTGTTCAAAAACATGAAGAGCATGAAAATGTTTGAAAAATATGAAGAGCTTCCAAAATTGTCAAAAATATGAGGAGCATGAAACGGTCTGAAAAATAGAAGGAGCATGAAGCGGTCGGAAAAATAGGAGGAGCATGAAGCAGTGTTCAAAACCATGAAGAGCCTGAAACGTTGTGAAAAATGTGAAGAGTTTAAAAGGTGTCAAAATATGAGGAGCATGAAACGTTCTGAAAAATAGGAGGAGCATGAGGCTGTGCTCAAAAACATGAATAGCCTGAAAAGGTGTGAAAAATGTGAAGAGCTTCAAAAGGGGTGAAAAATGTGAGGAGCATGAAATGGTCTGAAAAATAGGAGGAGCATGAAGCGGGGTTGAAAAGACGAAGAGACTGAAAAGGTGTGAAATATATGAAGAGCTTCAAGAGGTGTGAAAAATATGAAGAGCTTCAAAATGTGTCAAAATTGAGATGAGCATTAAGCGATCTGAAAAATAGGAGGAGCATGAAGTGGCGTTGAAAAGATGTATAGCCTGAAAAGGTGTGAAATATATGAAGAGCTTCAAAAGGTGTCAAAAATATGAGGAGAAAGAAACGGTCTGCAAAATAGGAGGAGCAGTAAGCGTTTTTCAAAAACAAGAAGAGCCTGAAAATGTGTGAAAAATATGAAGAGCTTCAAAAGGTGTGAAATACGTGAGGAGGCATGAAACAGTCTGAAAAATAGGAGGAGCATGAAGCGGTGTTGAAAAACATGAAAGTCTTGAAAAGGTGTGAAAAATATGAAGAGCTTCAAAATTATCAAAAATATGAGAGCATAAAACGGTCTGAAAAATAGGAAGAGCCTTAAAAGGTGTCACAAATATAAAGAGTTTCAAAAGGTGTCAATAATAAGTGTTGCATGAAACAGTCTGAAAAATAGGAGGAGCATGATACGGTGTTAAAAATAGGAGGAGCATGACGCGGTGTTGAAAAACATGAATAGCCTGAAAAGGTGAGAAATATATGAAGAGCTACAAAATGTGTCAAAAATATGAGGAGCATGAAGCAGTCTAAAATATAGGAGGAGCATGAAGCTCTTTTCAAAAACATGAAAGGCCTGAAAAGGTGTGAAAAATATGAAGAGCTTCAAAAGGTGTCAAAAATATGAGGAGCATGAAACGGTCTGAAATATAGGAGGAGCATGAAGCCGTGTTCAAAAACATGAAGAGCCTGAAAACGTGTGAAAAATATGAAGAGTTTCAAAAGGTGTCAAAAATGAGATGAGCATGAAACTGTCTGAAAAATAGGAGGAGCATGAAGCTGTATTCAAAAACAAGAGCCTGAAATGGTGGGAAAAATATGAAGAGCTTCAAAAGGTGTGAAATACATGAGGAGCATGAAACGGCCCGAAAAATAGGAGGAGCATGAAGGTGTGTTCAAATATATGAAGAGCCTGAAAAGGTGTGAAAAATATGAAGAGCTTCAAAAGGTGTCAAAAATATGAGGAGCATGAAAAGGTCTGAAAAATAGGAGGAGAATGAAGCGGTGTTCAAAAACATGAAGAGCATGAAAAAGTGTGAAAAATATGCAGACCTTCCAAAATTGTCAAAAATATGAGGAGCATGAAACGGCCTGAAAAATAGAAGGAGCATGAAACTGTCAGAAAAATAGGAGGAGCATGAAACGGTGATGAAAAACATGAAGAGCCTGAAAAGGTGTGAAAAATAGGAGGAGCTTCAAAAGGTGTCAAAATATGAGGAGCATGAAACGGTCTGAAAAATAGGAGGAGCATGAAGTGCTGTTCAAAAACATGAAGAGCCTGAAAATGTGTGAAAAATATGAAGAGCTTCATAGGTGTGAAAAATATGAAGAGCTTCAAAAGGTGTCAAAAATGAGATGAGCATGAAACGGTCTGAAAAATAGGAGGAGCATGAAGTGGTGTTGAAAAACATGACGAGTCTGAAAAGTTGTGAAAAATCTGAAGAGCTTCAAAAGGTTTCAAATATATGAGGAGCATGAAACGGTCTGAAAAATAGGAGGAGCATGAAATTGTGTTCAAATACATGAAGAGACTGAAAAGGTGTGAAAAATATGAAGAGCTTCAAAAGGTGTGAAACACATGAGGAACATGAAACGGTCTGAAAAATAGGAGGAGCATGAAGGTGTGTTCAAAAATATGAAGAGCCTGAAAAGGTGTGAAAAATATGAAGAGCTTCAAAAGGTGTCAAAAATATGAGGAACATGAAAAGGCCTGAAAATTAGGAGAAGCATGAAGCGGTGTTCAAAATCATGAAGAGCCTGAAAAGGTGTGAAAAATATTAAAAGCTTCAAAAGCTGTCAAAACATGAGGAGCATGAAACGGTCTGAAAATTAGGAGGGGTAAGAAACGGTGTTCAAAAACATGAAGAGCATGAAAAGGTTTGAAAAATATGAAGAGCTTCCAAAATTGTCAAAAATATGAGGAGCATGAAACGGTCTGAAAAATAGAAGGAGCATGAAGCGGTCGGAAAAATAGGAGGAGCATGAAGCAGTGTTCAAAACCATGAAGAGCCTGAAAAGTTGTGAAAAATGTGAAGAGTTTAAAAGGTGTCAAAATATGAGGAGCATGAAACGTTCTGAAAAATAGGAGGAGCATGAAGCTGTGCTCAAAAACATGAATAGCCTGAAAAGGTGTGAAAAATATGAAGAGCTTCAAAAGGGGTGAAAAATGTGAGGAGCATGAAATGGTCTGAAAAATAGGAGGAGCATGAAGCGGTGTTCAAAAATTTGAAGAGCCTGAAAAGGTGTGAAAACTATGAAGAGCTTCAAAAACTGTCAAAAATATGAGGAGCATGATACGGACAAAAAATAGGAGGAGCTTGACACGGTGTTCAAAAACATGTAGAGCCTGGAAAGGTGTGAAAAATATGAAGAACCTCAAAACGTGTCAAATATATAAGGTGCATGAACCGGTCTGAAAAATTGGAGGAACATGAAGCGGTGTTGAAAAACATGAAGAGCCTGAAAAAGTGTGAAAAAATGAAGAGCCTGAAAATGTGTGAAAAATATGAAGAGCTTCAAGAGGTGTGAAAAATATGAGGAGCATGAAACGGTCTGAAAAATAGGAGGAGCATGAAGCGGTGTTGAAAAACATGAAGAGCCTGAAATGGCGTCAAAATTAGGAAGAGCTTCAAAAGGTGTCAAAAATATGAGGAGCAAGAAAAGGTCTGAAAAATAGGAGGAGCATGAAGTGGGGTTGAAAAGACGAAGAGACTGAAAAGGTGTGAAATATATGAAGAGCTTCAAGAGGTGTGAAAAATATGAAGAGCTTCAAAATGTGTCAAAATTGAGATGAGCATTAAGCGATCTGAAAAATAGGAGGAGCATGAAGTGGCGTTGAAAAGATGTATAGCCTGAAAAGGTGTGAAATATATGAAGAGCTTCAAAAGGTATCAAAAATATGAGGAGAAAGAAACGGTCTGCAAAATAGGAGGAGCAGGAAGCGTTGTTCAAAAACAAGAAGAGCCTGAACATGTGTGAAAAATATGAAGAGCTTCAAAAGGTGTGAAATACATGAGGAGGCATGAAACAGTCTGAAAAATAGGAGGAGCATGAAGCGGTGTTGAAAAACATGAAAGTCCTGAAAAGGTGTGAAAAATATGAAGAGGTTCAAAATTATCAAAAATATGAGGAGCATAAAACGGTCTGAAAAATAGGAAGAGCCTTAAAAGGTGTCACAAATATAAAGAGTTTCAAAAGGTGTCAATAATAAGCGTTGCATGAAACAGTCTGAAAAATAGGAGGAGCGTGAACGGGTTGAAAAAAGGAGCAGCATGAAATGGTGTTCAAAAACATGAAGAGCCTGAAAAGGTGTGAAAAATATGAAGAGCTTGAAAAGGTGTCAAAAATAAGAGGTGCATGAAACAGTCTGAAAAATAGGAGGAGCATGAAACGGTCTGAAAAATAGGAGGAGCATGAAACGGTGTTGAAAAACATGAAGAGCATGAAAAGGTGTGAAAAATAGGAAGAGCTTCAAAAGGTGTCAAAAATAGGAGGAGCATGAAACTGTCTGAAAAATAGAAGGAGCATGAAGCGGTGTTCAAAAACATGAAGATCCTGAAAAGGTGTGAAAAATATGAAGAGCTTCAAAACGTGTGAAAAATATGAGGAGCATGAAACGCTCTGAAAAATAGTGGGGTATAAAGCGCTGTTCAAAAACATGAAGAGCCTGAAATGTGTGAAAAATATAAAGAGCTTCAAAAGTTGTCAAAAATATGAGGAGCATGAAACGGTCTGAAAAATAGGAGGAGCATGAAGCGGTGTTCAAAAACATGAAGAGCCTGAAAAGGTGTGAAAAATATGAAGAGCTTCAAAAGGTGTCAAAATATGAAGAGCATGAAACGGCCTGAAAAATAGGAGGAGCATGAAACGGTCTGAAAAATAGGAGGAGCATGAATGGGTGTTGAAAAACATGAAGGGCATGAAAAGGTGTGAAAATTATGAAGAGCTTCAAAAGTTGTCAAAAATATGAGGAGCATGAAACGGTCTGAAAAATAGGAGGAGCATGAATCAGTGTTGAAAAACATGAAGAGCATGAAAAGGTATGAAAAATATGAAGAGCTTCAAAAGGTGTCAAAAATATGAGGAGCAAGAAACGGCCTGAAAAATAGGAGGATCATGAAGCCGTGTTCAAAAACATGAAGAGCCAGAAAAGGTGTGAAAAATATGAAGAGCTTCCAAAGGTGTCAAAAATATGAAGAGCATGAAACGGTCTGAAAAATAGGAAGAACATGAAGAGGTGTTGAAAAATCTGAAGAGCCTGAAAAGGTGTGAAATATATGAAGAGCTTGAAAAGGTGTGAAAAAAAGGAGGAGCATGAAACGGTGTGATAAATAGGAGGAGCATGACGCGGTGTTGAAAAACATGAAGAGCCTGAAAAGGTGTGAAATATATGAAGAGCTACAAAAGGTGTCAAAACTATGAGGAGCATGAAACAGTCTAAAAAATAGGAGGAGCATGGATCGGTGTTCAAAAACATGAAGAGCCGGAAAAGGTGTGAAAAATATGAAGAGCTTCAAAAGGTGTCAAAAATATGAGGAGCATGAAACGGTCTGAAATATAGGAGGAGCATGAAGCCGTGTTCAAAAACATGAAGAGCCTGAAAAGTTGTGAAAAATATGAAGAGTTTCAAAAGGTGTCAAAATATGAGGAGCATGAAATTCTGAAAAATGGGAGGAGCATGAAACGGTCTGAAAAATAGGAAGAGCATGAATCGGTGTGAAAACATGAAGTGCATGAAAAGGTGTGAAAAATATGAAGAGCTTCAAAACATATCAAAAATATGAGGAGGATGAAATTGTCTGAAAAATAGGAGGAGCATGAAGGGGTGTTCAAAAACATGAAGAGCCTGAAAAGGTGTGAAAAATATGAGGAGCTTGAAAAGGTATCAAATATATGAGGAGCATGAAACGTTCTGAAAATTAGGAGGAGCATGAAGCGGTGTTGAAAATCATGAAGTGCCTGGAAAGGTGTGAAATATATGAAGAGCTTCAAATCGTGTCAAATATGAGGAGCATGAAACGGTCAGAAAAATAGGAGGAGCATGAAGCCATGTTCAAAAACATGAAGAGCCTGAAAAGGTGTGAAAAATATGAAGAGTTTCAAAAGGTGTCAAAATATGAGGAGCATTAAACGGTCTGAAAAAAAGGAGGAGCATGAAACGGTCTGAAAAATAGGAGGAGCATGAAGCGGTGTTGAAAAACATGAAGAGCCTGAAAAGGTGTGAAAAATATGAAGAGCTTCCAAAGTTGTGAAAAATATGAAGAGCTTCAAAAGTTGTCAAAAATTAGATGAGCATGAAACGGTCTGAAAAAGAGGAGGAGCATGAAGCGGTGTTGAGAAACATGAAGAACCTGAAAAGGTGTGAGAAACATGAAGAGCTTCAAATGGTGTCAAAAATATGAGGAGCATGAAACGGTCTGAAAAAGAGGAGGAGCATGAAGCGGTGTTGAAAAACATGAAGAGCCTGAAAAGGTGTGATAAATATGAAGAGCTTCTAAAGGTGTCAAATATATGAGGAGCATGAAACGGTCTGAAAAATAGGAGGAGCAGGAAACGGTGTTCAAAAACATGAAGAGCCTGAAAAGGTGTGAAAAATATGAAGAGCTTCAAAACGTGTCAAAAGTATGAGGAGCATGAAACGGTTTTGAGAAACATGAATAGCCTGAAAATATGTGAAAAATATGAAGAGCATAAAAATATGTGAAAAATATGAGGAGCATGAAACGGTTTTGAGAAACATGAATAGCCTGAAAATATGTGAAAAATATGAAGAGCATAAAAATATGTGAAAAATATGAGGAGCATGAAACTGTGTTCAAAACATGAAGAGCCTGAAAAGGTGTGAAAAATATGAAGATCTTCAGAAGGTGTCAAAATTGAAGGCATTTCCCCTGAAATCAGGAACAAGACAAGGATGCCCACTCTCACCACTACTATTCAACATAGTGTTGGAAGTTCTGGCCACAGCAATCAGGGCAGAAAAAGAAGTAAAAGGAATCCAGATAGGAAAAGAAGAAGTAAAACTCTCACTGTTTGCAGATGACATGATCCTCTACATAGAAAACCCTAAAGACTCTACCAGAAAATTACTAGAACTAATCAATGCATATAGTAAAGTTGCAGGATATAAAATTAACACACAGAAATCCCTTGCATTCCTATATACTAACAATGAAAAAACAGACAGAGAAATTAAGGAAACAATACCATTCACCATTGCAACAAAAAGAATAAAATACTTAGGAGTATATCTACCTAAAGAAACAAAGGACCTATACATAGAAAACTATAAAACACTGATGAAAGAAATCAAAGAGGACACAAACAGATGGAGAAACATACCGTGTTCATGGATTGGAAGAATTAATATTGTCAAAATGGCTATTCTACCCAAAGCAGTCTATAGATTCAATGCAATCCCTATCAAGCTACCAATGGTATTTTTCACAGAACTAGACCAAAGAATTTCACAATTTGTATGGAAATACAAAAAACCTCGAATAGCCAAAGTAATCTTGAGAAAGAAGAATGGAGCTGGAGGAATCAACCTGCCTGACTTCAGACTCTACTACAAAGCCACATTCATCAAGACAGTATGGTACTGGCACAAAGACAGAAATATAGATCAATGGAACAGAATAGAAAGCCCAGAGATAAATCCACGAACCTATGGACACCTTATCTTTGACAAAGGAGGCAAGGATATACAATGGAAAAAAGACAACCTCTTTAACAAGTGGTGCTGGGAAAACTGGTCAACCACTTGTAAAAGAATGAAACTAGAACACTTTCTAACACCATACACAAAAATAAACTCAAAATGGATTAAAGATCTAAATGTAAGACCAGAAACTATAAAACTCCTAGAGGAGAACATAGGCAAAACACTCTCTGACATAAATCAAAGCAAGATCCTCTATGACCCACCTCCCAGAATATTGGAAATATAAGCAAAACTAAACAAATGGGACCTAATGAAACTTAAAAGCTTTTGCACTACAAAGGAAACTATAAGTAAGGTGAAAAGACAGCCCTCAGATTGGGAGAAAATAATAGCAAATGAAGAAACAGACAAAGGATTAATCTCAAAAATATACAAGCAACTCCTGCAGCTCAATTCCAGAAAAATAAATGACCCAATCAAAAAATGGGCCAAAGAACTAAACAGACATTTCTCCAAAGAAGACATACAGATGGCTAACAAACACATGAAAAGATGCTCAACATCACTCATTATTAGAGAAATACAAATCAAAACCACAATGAGGTACCATTACATGCCAGTCAGGATGGCTGCTATCCAAAAGTCTACAAGCAATAAATGCTGGAGAGGGTGTGGAGAAAAGGGAACCCTCTTACACTGTTGGTGGGAATGCAAACTAGTCCAGCCGCTATGGAAAACAGTGTGGAGATTTCTTAAAAAACTGGAAATAGAACTGCCATATGACCCAGCAATCCCACTTCTGGGCATACACACTGAGGAAACCAGAACTGAAAGAGACACGTGCACCCCAATGTTCATCGCAGCACTGTTTATAATAGCCAGGACATGGAAGCAACCTAGATGCCCATCAGCAGATGAATGGATAAGGAAGCTGTGGTACATATACACCATGGACTATTACTCAGCCATTAAAAAGAATTCATTTGAACCAGTCCTAATGAGATGGATGAAGCTGAAGCCCATTATACAGAGTGAAGTAAGAAAGAAAGATAAAGAACATTACAGCATAATGACACATGTATATGGAATTTAGAAAGGTGATAACGATAACCCTATATGCAGAACAGAAAAAGAGACACAGAAATACAGAACAGACTTTTGAACTTTGTGGGAGAATGTGAGGGTGGGATATTTCAAAAGAACAGCATGTATCCTATCTATGGTGAAACAGATCACCAGCCCAGGTGGGATGAACGAGACAAGTGCTCCGGCCTGGTGCACTGGGAAGACCCAGAGGAATCGGGGGGAGAGGGAGGTGGGAGGGGGGATCGGGATTGGGAATACATGTAAATCCATGGCTGATTCATATCAATGTATGACAAAACCCACTGGAAAAAAAAATATGAGGAGCATGAAACAGTCTGAAAAATAGGAGGAGCATGAAACGGTGATCAAAAACATGAAGAGCCTGAAAAGGTGTGAAAAATATGAAGAGCTTCAAAAGGTGTGAAATACATGAGGAGCATGAAACTCTGAAAAACAGAAGGAGCATGAAGTGGTGTTCAAAAACATGAATAGCATGAAAAGGTGTGAAAAATATGAAGATCTTCAAAAGGTGTGAAAAATATGAGGAGCATGATACGGTCTGAAAAATAGGAGTAGTATGAAGCGGTGTTGAAAAACATGAAGAGCCTGAAAACGTGTGAAAAATATGAAGAGCTTCAAAAGGTGTGAAAAATATGAAGAGCTTCAAAAAGTGTGAAATACATGAGGAGGATTAAACGGTCTGAAAAATAGGAGGAGCATGAAGTGGTGTTGAAAAAAACTGAAGAGCCTGAAAAGGGGTGAAAAATATGAAGAGCTTCAAAAGGTGTCAAAAATATGAGGAGCATGAAATGGTCTGAAAAATAGGAGTAGCATGAAGCGGTGTTCAAAAACATGAAGAGCCTGAAAAGGTGTGAAAAATATGAAGAGCTTCAAAAAGTGTGAAATACATGAGGAGGATTAAACGGTCTGAAAGATAGGAGGAGCATTAAGCGGTGTTGAAAAACATGAAGGCCTGAAAACATGTGAAAAATATGAAGAGCTTCAAAAGGTGTGAAAAATATGAGGAGCTTGAAAAAGTGTCAAAAATATGAGGAGCATGAAACGGTCAGAAAAATAGGAGGAGCATGAAGCGGTGTTGAAAAACGGTAGAGCCTGAAAAGGTGTGAAAAATATGAAGACTTCAAAAGTTGTCAAAAACATGAGGAGCATGAAACGGTCTGAAAAATAGGAGGAGCATGAAGCGGTGTTGCAAAACATTAAGAGCCTGAAAAGGTATGAAAAATATGAAGAGCTTCAAAAAGTGTCAAAAATATGAGGAGCATGAAACGGTCTGAAAAATACGAGGAGCATGAAGCCGTGTTCAAAAATCTGAAGAGCATGAAACGGTGTTGAGAAACATGAAGAGCATGAAAAGATGTGAAAAATATGAAGAGCATGAAAAAGTGTGAAAAATATGAGGAGCATGAAACGGACTGAAAAATACGAGGAGCATGAAGCCGTGTTAAAAAACCTGAAGAAACTGAAAAGGTGTGAAAAATATGAAGAGCTTCAAAAGGTGTGCAAAATATGAGGAGCATGAAAAGGTCTCAAAAATAGGAGGAGCATGAAGCGGTGCTGAAAAACATGAAGAGCCTGAAAAAGTGTGAAAAATATGAAGAGCTTAAAACGGTGTCAAATATAGGAGGAACATGAAACAGTGTTCAAAAACATGAAGAGCCTGAAAAGGTGTGAAATATACGAAGAGCTTCAAAAGGTGCCAAAAATATGTGGAGCATGAAACGGTCTGAAAAATAGGAGGAGCATGAAGCGGTGTTCAAAAACATGAAGAGCCTGAAAAGGTGTGAAAAATATAAAGAGCTTCAAAAGGTGTGAAAAATATGAGGAGCATTAAACGGTCTGAAAAATACGAGGAGCATGAAGCAGTGTTGAAAAACTTGAAGAGCCTGAAAAGCGGTGAAAAATATGAAGAGCTTCAAAAGGTTTCAAAAAGATGAGGAACATGAAACGGTGTTGAAAAACATGAAGACCCTGAAGAGGTGTGAAAAATATGAGGAGCTTGAAAAAGTGTCAAAAATATGAGGAGCATGAAACGGTCAGAAAAATAGGAGGAGCATGAAGCGGTGTTGAAAAACGGTAGAGCCTGAAAAGGTGTGAAATATATGAAGAGCTTCAAAGGGTGTCAAAAATATGAGGAGCATGAAACGGTCTGAAAAATAGGAGGAGCATGAAATGTTGTTCAAAAACATGAAGGGCTTGAAAGGATGTGAAAAATATGAAGACTTTGAAAAGGTGTCAAAATTATGAGGGGCATGAAACGGTCTGAAAAATAGGAGGAGCATGAAGTGGTGTTGAAAAATATGAAGAGCCTGAATAGGTGTGAAAAATATGAAGAGCTTCAAAAGTGTCACAAATAGGAGGAGCATGAAACGGTGTTCAAAAACATGAAGAGCCAGTAAAGGTGTGAAAAATATGAATAGCTTCCAAATGTGACAAAAATGAGATGAGCATGAAACGGTCTGAAAAATAGGAGTAGCATGAAGCCGTGTTGAAAAACATGAAGAGCTTCAAAAAGTGTGAAAAATATGAAGAGATTCAAAAGCCGTCATAAATAAGAGGAGCATGAGACGGTCTGAAAAATATGAGGAGCACGAATGGTCTGAAAAATGGGAGGAGCATGAAACGTTGTATGAAAACCTGAAGAGACTGAAAAGGTGTGAAAAATATGAAGAGCTTCAAAACGTGTGAAAAATATGAGGAGCATGAAACGTTCTGAAAAATAGGAGGAGCATGAAGCGGTGTTGAAAAACATGAAGAGCCTGAAAAGGTGTGAAAAATATGAAGAGCTTCAAAAGGTGTGAAAAATATGAGGTGCATTAAATGGTCTGAAAATAGGAGGAGCATGAAGCCATGTTCAAAAACATGAAGAGCCTGAAAAGGTGTGAAAAGTATGAAGAGCTTCAAACGGTGTCAAAAATATGAGGAGCATGAAACGTTCTGGAAAATAGGAGGAGCATGAAGCAGTGTTGAAAAACATGAAGAGCGTGAAAACGTGTGAAAAATATGAAGAGCTTCAAAAGGTGTCAAAATTTTGAAGAGTATGAAACGGTCTGAAAATAGGAGGAGCATGAAGCCATGTTCAAAAACATGAAGAGCCTGAAAAGGTGTGAAAAGTATGAAGAGCTTCAAAAGGTGTCAAAAATATGAGGAGCATGAAACAGTCTGAGAAATAGGAGGAGCAAGAAGCGGTGTTCAAAAACATGAAGAGCCTGAAAATGTGTGAAAAATATGAAGAGCTTCAAAAAGTGTCAAAAATATGAGGAGCATAAAACGGTCTGAAGAATAGGAGGAGCATCAAACGGTGTTCAAAAACATGAAGAGCATGAAAAGCTGTGAAAAATATGAAGAGCTTCAAAACGTGTCAAAAATATGAGGAGCATGAAGCGATCTGAAAAATATGAGGAGCATGAAACGGTGTTGAAAACATGAAGAGCCTGTAAATGTGTGAAAAATATGAACCGCTTCAGAAGGTGTGAAAAATATGAGGAGCATGAAACGGTCTGAAAAACAAGAGGAGCATGCAGCAGTGTTGAAAAACATGAAGAGCCTGAAAAGATGTGAAAAACATGAACAGCTTCAAAACTTGGGAAAATTTGAGGAGCATGAAACCGTCTGAAAAATAGGAGAAGCATGAAGCGGTCTTAAAAACATGAAGAGCCTGAAAATGTGTGAAAAATATGAATAGCTTCAAAAGTTGTCAAAACTATGAAGAGCATGAAACGGTTGAAAAAAAGGAGCAGCATGAAACGGTCTGAAAAATAGGAGGAGAATGAAACGGTGTTGAAAAACATGAATAGCCTGAAAAGGTGTGAAAAATAAGAAGACCTTCAAATGGTGTCAAAAATACGAGTAGCATGAAACGGTGTTCAAAAACATGAAGAGCCTGAAAATGTGTGAAAAATATGAAGAGCTTCAAAAGGTGTCAAAAATATGAGGAGCCTGAAACGGTCTGAAAATAGTAGGATGATGAAGCGGTGTTGAAAAACATGAAGAGCCTGAAAAGGTGTGAAAATTATGAAGAGCTTCAAAAGGTGTCAAAAATTTGAAGAGAATGAAACGGTCTGAAAAACAGGAGCAGCATGAAGCGGTTTTGAAAAATATGAAGATCCTGAAAAGGTGTGAAAATTATGAAGAGCTTCAAAAGGTGCAAAAATATGAGGAGAATGAAACGGTCTGAAAAATTAGGAGGAGCATGAAGCAGTGTTGCAAACATGAAGAGCCTGAAAATGTGTGAAATATATGAAGAGTTTCAAAAGGTGTCAAAAATATGAGGACCATGAAACGGTCTGAAAAATAGAGGGAACATGAAGCGGTGTTGAAAAACTGAAGAGCCTGAAGAGTGAAATATATGAAGAGCTGCAAAAGGTGTCAAAAATATGAGGAGCATGAAACGGTCTGAAAAATAGGCAGAGCAAGAAGCGGTGTTGAAAAACATGACGAGCCTGAAAAAGTGTGAAATATATGAAGAGCTTCAAAAGGTGTTAAAATTTGAGGAGCATGATATGGTCTGAAAAATAGGAGGAGCATGAAGCGGTGTTGAAAAACAAGAAGAGCCAGAAAAGTTGTTAAAAATATTAGGAGCATGAAACGGTCTTAAAAATAGGTGGAGCATGAAGCGGTTGTGAAAAACATGAAGAGCCAGAAAAGGTGTGAAATATATGAAGAGCTTCAAAACGTGTCAAAAATATGAGGAGCATGAAACTGTATTCAAGAACATGAAGAGCCTGAAAAGATGTGAAAAATATGAAGAGCTTCAAAAGGTGTCAAAAAGATGAGGAGCATGAAATGGTCTGTAAATTAGGACTAGCATGAAACGGTTTTCAAAAACATGAAGAGCCTGAAAAGGTGGGAAATATATTAAGAGATTCAAAAGGTGTGAAAAATATGAAGAGCATGAAACGGTCTGAAAAATAGGAGGAGCATCAAATGGTGTTGAAGAACATGAAGATCCTGAAAAGTTGTGAAAAATATGAAGAGTGTCAAAAGGTATCAAAATTATGAGGAGCATGAAACGGTCTGAAAAATAGGAGGAGCATGAAGCGGTGTTGAAAACCATGAAGAGCCTGAAAAGGTGAGAAATATATGAAGAGCTTCAAAAGGTGTCAAAAATTTTAGGAGCATGAAACGGTCTGAAAAATTGGAGGAGCATGAAGCGGTGTTGAAAAATATGAAGAGCCTGAAAAGGTGTGAAATATATGACGAGCTTAAAAAGGCGGGAAATACATGAGGAACCTGAAACGCTCTGAGAAACAGGAGGAGAATGAATCGGTCTTGAAAAATATGAAGAGCCTGAAAAGGTGTGAAATATATGACGAGCTTAAAAAGGCGTGAAATATATGAGGAACCTGAAACTCTCTGAGAAACAGGACGAGAATGAAGCGGTGTTGAAGAATATGAAGAGCCTGAAAAGGTGTTAACAATATTAGGAGCCTGAAACGGTCTGAAAAATAGGAGGCGCATGAAGCGAGGTTGAAAAACATGAACAGCCTGAAAAGGTGTGAAAAACATGAAGAGCTTCAAAAGGTGTCAAAAATATGAGGAGCATGAAACGGCCTGAAAAAGAGGAGGAGCATGAAGCGGTATTCAAAAATATGAAGAGCCTCAAAAGGTGGGGAAAATATGAGGAGCATGATACGGTCTGAAAAATAGGTGGAGCATGAAGCGGTGTTCAAAAACATGAAGAGCCTGACAGGTGTGAAAAATATGAAGAGCTTCAAAGAGTGTGAAAAATATGAGGAGCATGAAACGGTCTGAAAAAAAGTAGAAGCATGAAGCGGTGCTCAAAAACATGAAGAGCCCTAAAAGGTGTGAAAAACATGAAGAGCTTCAAAAGCTGTCAAAAATATGAGGTGTATGAAACGGTCTTAAAAACAGAAGGAGCATGAAACGGTGTTCAAAAATATGAAGAGCCCGAAAAGGTGTGAAAAATATGAAGAGCTTCAAAAGGTGTCAAAAATATGAGGAGCATGAAACGGTCTGAAAAATAGGAGGAGCAAGAAGCGGTGTTGAAAAACATGAAGAGTCTGAAAAGGTGTGAAAAATATAAGGAGTTTCAAAATGTTTCAAAAATATGAGGAGCATGAAACAGTCTGAAAAGTAGGAGGAGAATGAAACGGTGCTGAAAAACATGAAGAGGCTGAAAAGAGTGAAATATATGAAGAGCTTCAAAAGATGTGAAAAATATGAGGAGAATGATACGGGCTGAAAAAAAGGAGGAGCATGAAGCGGTGTTGAAAAACATGAACAGCCTGAAAAGGTGTGAAAAACATGAAGAGCTTCAAAAGGTGTCAAAAATATGAGGAGCATGAAACGGCCTGAAAAATAGGAGGAGCATGAAACGGTGTTCAAAAATATGAAGAACCTGAAAAGGTGTGAAAAATATGAAGAGCTTCAAAAGGTGTCAAAAATATTAGGAGCATGAAAGGTCTGAAAAATATGAGGAGCAACAAGCGGTGTTGAAAAACATGAAGAGTCTGAAAAGGTGTGAAAAATATAAAGAGTTTCAAAATGTGTCAAAAATATGAGGAGCATGAAACAGTCTGAAAAATAGGAGGTGCATGAAGCAGTGTTCAAAAACATGAAGAGCCTGAAAATGTGTTAAATATATTAAGAGCTTCAAAATGTATCAAATATATGAGGAGCAGTAACGATCTCAAAAATAGGAGGAGCATGAAGCGGTGTTGAAAAACATGAAGAGTCTGAAAAGGTGTGAAGAATATGAAGAGCTTCAAAAAGTGTCAAAAATATGCGGAGCATGAAACGGTCTGAAAAATAGGAGGAGCATGAAGAGGTGTTCAAAAACATGAAGAGCCTGAAAAGGTGTGAAACATATGAAGAGTTTCAAAATTTGTCAAAAATATGGGGAGCATGAAACGTTCTGAAAAATAGAGGGAACATGAAGCGGTGTTGAAATACTTGAAGAGCCTGAAAAGGTGTGAAAAATATGAAGAGCCTGAAAAGAGTGAAATATACAAAGAGCTTCAAAAGGTGTCAAAAATATGAGGAGCATGAAACGATCCGAAAAATAGGTGGGTCATGAGGCGGTGTTGAAAAACTTGAAGAGCCTGAAAAGGTGTTGAAAATATTAGGAGCATGAAACGGTCTGAAAAATAGGTGGAGCATGAAGCGGTGTTGAAAAACATGACGAGACTGAAAAAGTGTGAAATATATGAAGAGCTTCAAAAGGTGTTAAAATTTGAGGAGCATGATACGGTCTGAAAGATAGGAGGAGCATGAAACGGTGTTGAAAAACATGAAGAGCCTGAAAAGGTGTTAAAAATATTAGGAGCATGAAACGGTTTGAAAAATAGGTGGAGCATGAAGTGGTGTTGAAAAACTTGAAGAGCCTGAAAAGGTGTTAACAATATTAGGAGCCTGAAACGGTCTGAAAAATAGGAGGCGCATAAAGCGGTGTTGAAAAACATGAAGAGCCTGAAAAGAGTGAAATATATGAAGAGCTTCAAAAGGTGTCAAAAATATGAGGAACATGAAACGGTCTGAAAAATAGGAGGAGCATGAAGCGGGGTTGAAAAACATGAAGAGCCTGAAAAGTTGTGTAATATATGAAGAGCTTCAAAAGATGTGAAAAATATAAGGAGAATGATACGGGCTGAAAGGAAGGAGGAGCATGAAGCGGTGTTGAAAAACATGAACAGCCTGAAAATGTGTGAAAAACATGAAGAGCTTCAGAAGGTGTCAAAAATATGAGGAGCATGAAACGGCCAGAAAAATAGGAGGAGCATGAAGCGGTGTTCAGAAATATGAAGCGCCTGAAAAGGTGGGAAAAATATGAGGAGCATGATACGGTCTGAAAAATAGGTGGAGCATGAAGCGGTGTTCACATGAAGAGCCTGATAAGGTGTGAAAAATATGAAGAGCTTAAAAAAGTGTCAAAAATATGAGGAGCATGAAACGGTGTTGAAAAACATGAAGAGCCTGAAAAGAGTGAAATAAATGAAGAGCTTCAAAAGGTGTCAAAAATATGAGGAGCATGAAACGGTCTGAAAAATAGGTGGAGCATGAAGGGTGATAAAAAACATGAAGAGCCTGAAAAAGTGTGAAATACCTGAAGAGCTTCAAAGGTGTTAAAATTTGAGGAGCATGATACGGTCTGAAAAATAGGAGGAGCATGAAGCGGTGTTGAAAAACATGAAGAGTCTGAAAAGGTGTGAAAAATATGAAGAGCTGAAAAAAGTGTCAAAAATATGAGGAGCATGAAACGGTCTGAAAAATAGGAGGAGCATGAAGAGGTGTTCAAAAACATGAAGAGCCTGAAAAGGTGTGAAACATATGAAGAGTTTCAAAATTTGTCAAAAATATGAGGAGCATGAAACGGTATGAAAAATAGAGGGAACATGAAGCGGTGTTGAAATACTTGAAGAGCCTGAAAAGGTGTGAAAAATATGAAGAGCCTGAAAAGAGTGAAATATATGAAGAGCTTCAAAAGGTGTCAAAAATATGAGGAGCATGAAACGATCTGAAAAATAGGTGGGTCATGAAGCTGTGTTGAAAAACTTGAAGAGCCTGAAAAGGTGTTAAAAATATTAGGAGCATGAAACGGTCTGAAAAATAGGTGGAGCATGAAGCGGTGCTGAAAAACATGACGAGACTGAAAAAGTGTGAAATATATGAAGAGCTTCAAAAGGTGTTAAAATTTGAGGAGCATGATACGGTCTGAAAGATAGGAGGAGCATGAAGCGGTGTTGAAAAACATGAAGAGCCTGAAAAGGTGTTAAAAATATTAGGAGCATGAAACGGTCTGAAAAATAGGTGGAGCATGAAGTGGTGTTGAAAAACTTGAAGAGCCTGAAAAGGTGTTAACAATATTAGGAGCCTGAAACAGTCTGAAAAATAGGAGGCGAATGAAGCGGTGTTGAAAAACTTGAAAAGCCTGAAAAGGTGTGAAAAACATGAAGAGCTTCAAAAAGTATCAAAAATATGAGGAGCATGAAATGGTCTGAAAAATAGGAGGAGCATGAAACGGTGTTGAAAAACACGAAGAGCCTGAAAAGAGTGAAATAAATGAAGAGCTTCAAAAGGTGTCAAAAATATGAGGAGCATGAAACGGTCTGAAAAATAGGTGGAGCATGAAGGGTGATGAAAAACATGAAGAGCCTGAAAATGTGTGAAATACATGAAGAGCTTCAAAGGTGTTAAAATTTGAGGAGCATGATACGGTCTGAAAAATAGGAGGAGCAGGAAGCACTGTTGAAAAACATGAAGAGCCTGAAAAGGTGTGAAAAACAAGAAGGGTCTGAAAAGGAGTGAAATATATGAAGAGCTTCAAAAGGTTTGAAAAATATGAGGAGCATGATACGGTCTGAAAAATAGGAGGAGCAGGAAGCACTGTTGAAAAACATGAAGAGCCTGAAAAGATTTGAAAATCATGAAGAGTCTGAAAAGGTGTGAAATATATGAAAGCTTCAAAAGGTGTCAAAAATGTTAGGAGCATGAAACGGTCTGAAAAATAGGAGGAGCATGAAGCGGGGTTGAAAAACATGAAGAGCCTGAAAAGTTGTGTAATATATGAAGAGCTTCAAAAGATGTGAAAAATATGAGGAGAATGATACGGGCTGAAAGGAAGGAGGAGCATGAAGCGGTGTTGAAAAACATGAACAGCCTGAAAAGGTGTGAAAAACATGAAGAGCTTCAAAAGGTGTCAAAAATATGAGGAGCATGAAACGGCCAGAAAAATAGGAGGAGCATGAAGCGGTGTTCAGAAATATGAAGCGCCTGAAAAGGTGGGAAAAATATGAGGAGCATGATACGGTCTGAAAAATAGGAGGAGCATGAAGCGGTGTTCAGAAATATGAAGCGCCTGAAAAGGTGGGAAAAATATGAGGAGCATGATACGGTCTGAAAAATAGGTGGAGCATGAAGCGGTGTTCACATGAAGAGCCTGAAATGGTGTGAAAAATATGAAGAGCTTAAAAAATGTCAAAAATATGAGGAGCATGAAACGGTGTTGAAAAACATGAAGAGCCTGAAAAAAGTGAAATAAATGAAGAGCTTCAAAAGGTGTCAAAAATATGAGGAGCATGAAACGGTCTGAAAAATAGGTGGAGCATGAAGGGTGATGAAAAACATGAAGAGCCTGAAAAAGTGTGAAATACATGAAGAGGTTCAAAGGTATTAAAATTTGAGGAGCATGATACGGTCTGAAAAATAGGAGGAGCATGAAGCGGTGTTGAAAAACATGAAGAGTCTGAAAAGGTGTGAAAAATATGAAGAGCTTAAAAAAGTGTCAAAAATATGAGGAGCATGAAACGGTCTGAAAAATAGGAGGAGCATGAAGAGGTGTTCAAAAACATAAGAGCCTGAAAAGGTGTGAAACATATGAAGAGTTTCAAAATTTGTCAAAAATATGAGGAGCATGAAACGGTATGAAAAATAGAGGGAACATGAAGCGGTGTTGAAATACTTGAAGAGCCGGAAAAGGTGTGAAAAATATGAAGAGCCTGAAAAGAGTGAAATATATGAAGAGCTTCAAAAGGTGTCAAAAATATGAGGAGCATGAAACGATCTGAAAAATAGGCGGGTCATGAAGCGGTGTTGAAAAACTTGAAGAGCCTGAAAAGGTGTTAAAAATATTAGGAGCATGAAACGGTCTGAAAAAAAGGTGGAGCATGAAGCGGTGCTGAAAAACATGACGAGACTGAAAAAGTGAAATATATGAAGAGCTTCAAAAGGTGTTAAAATTTGAGGAGCATGATACGGTCTGAAAGATAGGAGGAGCATGAAGCGGTGTTGAAAAAAAATGAAGAGCCTGAAAAGGTGTTAAAAATATTAGGAGCATGAAACGGTCTGAAAAATAGGTGGAGCATGAAGTGGTGTTGAAAAACTTGAAGAGCCTGAAAAGGTGTTAACAATATTAGGAGCCTGAAACAGTCTGAAAAATAGGAGGCGCATGAAGCGGTGTTGAAAAACTTGAAAAGCCTGAAAAGGTGTGAAAAACATGAAGAGCTTCAAAAAGTATCAAAAATATGAGGAGCATGAAACGGTCTGAAAAATAGGAGGAGCATGAAACGGTGTTGAAAAACATGAAGAGCCTGAAAAGAGTGAAATAAATGAAGAGCTTCAAAAGGTGTCAAAAATATGAGGAGCATGAAATGGTCTGAAAAATAGGTGGAGCATGAAGGGTGATGAAAAACATAAAGAGCCTGAAAATGTGTGAAATACATAAAAGCTTCAAAGGTGTTAAAATTTGAGGAGCATGATAAGGTCTGAAAAATAGGAGGAGCATGAAGCGGTGTTGAAAAACATGAAGAGCCTGAAAAGGTGTGAAAAACAAGAAGGGTCAGAAAAGGTGTGAAATATATGAAGAGCTTCAAAAGGTTTGAAAAATATGAGGAGCATGATACGGTGTGAAAAATAGGAGGAGCAGGAAGCACTGTTGAAAAACATGAAGAGCCTGAAAAGGTTTGAAAAACATGAAGAGTCTGAAAAGGTGTGAAATATATGAAAGCTTCAAAAGGTGTCAAAAATGTTAGGAGCAGGAAGTGGTGTTGAAAAACATGAAGAGCCAGAAAAGGTGTGAAAAATATGAAGAGCTTCAAAATGTATCAAAAATATGAGGAGCATGAAGCACTGTTTAAAAATATGAAGAGCCTGAAAAAGTGTGAAAAATATGAAGAGCTTCAAAAGGTGTCAAATATAGGAGGAGCATGAAACAGTGTTCAAAAACAAGAAGAGCCTGAAAAGGTGTGAAAAATATGAAGAGCTTCAAAACGTGTCAAAAATATGAGGAGCATGAAACGGTCTGAAAAATTGGAGGAGCATGAAGCAGTGTTGAAAAACATGAAGAGCCTGAAAAAAGTGAGATATATGAAGAGCTTCAAAAGGTGTCAAAAATAGGAGGAGCATGAAACGGTCTGATAAATAGGTGGAGCAAGAAGCGGTGTTCAGAAACATGACGAGCCTGAAAAAGTGTGAAATATATGAAGAGCTTCAAAAGGTGTTAAAATTTGAGGAGCATGATACGGTCTGAAAAATTGGAGGAGCATGAAGCGGTGTTGAAAAACATGAAGAGCCTGAAAAGGTGTGAAATATATGAAGAGCTTCAAAAGGTGTCAAAAAAGTTAGGAGTATGGAACGTTCTGAAAAATAGGAGGAGCATGAAGCGCTGTTGAAAAGCATGAAGAGCCTGAAAAGTTGTGAAATATATGAAGAGCTTCAAAAGGTGTCAAAAATATGAGGAGCATGAAACGGTCTGAAAATTTGGAGGAGCATGAAGCGGTCTTGAAAGACATGAATACCCTGAAATGGTGTCAAAAATATGAAGAGCTTCAAAAGATATCAAAAATATGAGGAGCATGAAACAGTCCGAAAAACTGGAGGACAATGAATCGGTCTTGAAAGACATTAATTCCCGGAAAAAGTGTGAAAAATATGAAGAGCTTCAAAAGGTGTCAAAAATTTGAAGAGAATGAAACAGTCTGATAAATAGGAGCAGCATGAAGTGGTGTTGAAAAACATGAAGAGCCTGAAAAGGTGTGAAATATATGAAGAGCTTCAAAACGTGTCAAAAATATGAGGAGCATGAAACAGTATTCAAAAACATGAAGAGCCTGAAAAGAAGTGAAAAATATGAAGAGCTTCAAAAGGTGTGAAAAATATGAGGAGCATGAAACGGTCTGAAAAATAGGAGCAGCATCAATTGGTGTTGAAGAACATGAAGATCCTGAAAAGTTGTGAAAAATATGAAGAGCTTCAAAAGATGTCAAAATTATGAGGAGCATGAAACGGTCTGAAAAAATAGGAGGAGCAAGAAGCGGTGTTGAAAAACCGGAAGAGACTGAAACGGTGTGAAATATATGAAGAGCTTCAAAATGTGTCAAAAATATGAGGAGCATGAAACGATCTGAAAAATAGGAGGAGCATGAAGCGGTGTTCAAAAACAAGAATTGCCTGAAAAGGTGTGAAAAATATGAAGAGATTCAAAAGGTGTCTAATATTTGAGGAGCATGAAACGGTCTGAAAAATAGGAGGAGCATGAAGCGGTGTTGAAAAACATGAAGAGCCTGAAAAGATGTGAAATATATGAAGAGCTTAAAAAGTTTTGAAATATATAAGGAACCTGAAACGCTCTGAAAAACAGGAGGAGAATGAAGCGGTGTTGAAAAATATGTAGGGCCTGAAAAGTTGTGAAATATATGAAGAGCTTCAAAAGGTGTCAAAAATATTAGGAGCATGAAACGTTCTGAAAAATTGGAGGAGCATGAAGCGGTGTTGAAAAATATGAAGAGCCTGAAAAGGTGTGAAATATATGACGAGCTTAAAAAGGCGTGAAATATATGAGGAACCTGAAACACTCTGAGAAACAGGAGGAAAATGAAGCGGTGTTGCAGAATATGAAGATCCTGAAAAGGTGTTAACAATATTAGGAGCCTGAAACGGTCCGAAAAATAGGAGGCGCATGAAGCGGTGTTGAAAAACTTGAAAAGCCTGAAAAGGTGTGAAAAACATGAAGAGCTACAAAAAGTGTCAAAAATATGAGGAGCATGAAACGGTCTGAAAAATAGGAGGAGCATGAAGCGGGTTTGAAAAACATGAAGAGCCTGAAAAGTTGTGTAATATATGAAGAGCTTCAAAAGATGTGAAAAATATGAGGAGAATGATACGGGCTGAAAAAAAGGAGGAGCATGAAGCGGTGTTGAAAAACATGAACAGCCTGAAAAGGTGTGAAAAACATGAAGAGCTTCAAAAGGTGTCAAAAATAAGAGGAGCATGAAACGGCCTGAAAAATAGGAGGAGCATGAAGCGGTGTTCGAAAATATGAAGAGCTTGAAAAGGTGGGGAAAATATGAGGAGCATGATACGGTCTGAAAAATAGGTGGAGCTTGAAGCGGTGTTCAAAAACATGAAGAGCCTGACAGGTGTGAAAAATATGAAGAGCTTCAAAGAGTGTGAAAAATACGAGGAGCATGAAACGGTCTGAAAAAAAGGAGAAGCATGAAGCAGTGTTCAAAAACATGAAGAGCCTGAAAAAGTGTGAAAAACATGAAGAGCTTCAAAAAGTGTCAAAAATATGAGGTGTATGAAACGGTTTTAAAAAGAGAAGGAGCATGAAACGGTGTTCAAAAATATGTAGAGCCTGAAAATGTGTGAAAAATATGAAGAGCTTCAAAAGCTGTCAAAAATATGAGGAGCATGAAACGGTCTGAAAAATAGGAGGAGCAAGAAGCGGTGTTGAAAAACATGAAGAGTCTGAAAAGGTGTGAAAAATATAAAGAGTTTCAAATGTTTCAAAAATATGAGGAGCATGAAACAGTCTGAAAAATAGGAGGTGCATGAAGCGGTGTTCAAAAACAAGAATTTCCTGAAAAGGTCTGAAAAATATGAAGAGATTCAAAAGTTGTCTAATATTTGTGGAGCATGAAACGGTCTGAAAAATAGAAGGAGCATGAAGCGGTGTTGAAAAACATGAAAAGCCTGAAAAGGTGTGAAGTATATGAAGAGCTTCAAAACGTGTCAAAAATATGAGGAGCATGAAACTGTATTCAAGAACATGAAGAGCCTGAAAAGATGTGAAAAATATGAAGAGCTTCAAAAGGTGTCAAAAAGATGAGGAGCATGAAATGGTCTGTAAATTAGGACTAGCATGAAACGGTTTTCAAAAACATGAAGAGCCTGAAAAGGTGGGAAATATATTAAGAGCTTCAAAAGGTGTGAAAAATATGAAGAGCATGAAACGGTCTGAAAAATAGGAGGAGCATCAAATGGTGTTGAAGAACATGAAGATCCTGAAAAGTTGTGAAAAATATGAAGAGTGTCAAAAGGTATCAAAATTATGAGGAGCATGAAACGGTCTGAAAAATAGGAGGAGCATGAAGCGGTGTTGAAAACCATGAAGAGCCTGAAAAGGTGAGAAATATATGAAGAGCTTCAAAAGGTGTCAAAAATTTTAGGAGCATGAAACGGTCTGAAAAATTGGAGGAGCATGAAGCGGTGTTGAAAAATATGAAGAGCCTGAAAAGGTGTGAAATATATGACGAGCTTAAAAAGGCGGGAAATACATGAGGAACCTGAAACGCTCTGAGAAACAGGAGGAGAATGAATCGGTCTTGAAAAATATGAAGAGCCTGAAAAGGTGTGAAATATATGACGAGCTTAAAAAGGCGTGAAATATATGAGGAACCTGAAACTCTCTGAGAAACAGGACGAGAATGAAGCGGTGTTGAAGAATATGAAGAGCCTGAAAAGGTGTTAACAATATTAGGAGCCTGAAACGGTCTGAAAAATAGGAGGCGCATGAAGCGAGGTTGAAAAACATGAACAGCCTGAAAAGGTGTGAAAAACATGAAGAGCTTCAAAAGGTGTCAAAAATATGAGGAGCATGAAACGGCCTGAAAAAGAGGAGGAGCATGAAGCGGTATTCAAAAATATGAAGAGCCTCAAAAGGTGGGGAAAATATGAGGAGCATGATACGGTCTGAAAAATAGGTGGAGCATGAAGCGGTGTTCAAAAACATGAAGAGCCTGACAGGTGTGAAAAATATGAAGAGCTTCAAAGAGTGTGAAAAATATGAGGAGCATGAAACGGTCTGAAAAAAAGTAGAAGCATGAAGCGGTGCTCAAAAACATGAAGAGCCCTAAAAGGTGTGAAAAACATGAAGAGCTTCAAAAGCTGTCAAAAATATGAGGTGTATGAAACGGTCTTAAAAACAGAAGGAGCATGAAACGGTGTTCAAAAATATGAAGAGCCCGAAAAGGTGTGAAAAATATGAAGAGCTTCAAAAGGTGTCAAAAATATGAGGAGCATGAAACGGTCTGAAAAATAGGAGGAGCAAGAAGCGGTGTTGAAAAACATGAAGAGTCTGAAAAGGTGTGAAAAATATAAGGAGTTTCAAAATGTTTCAAAAATATGAGGAGCATGAAACAGTCTGAAAAATAGGAGGAGAATGAAACGGTGCTGAAAAACATGAAGAGGCTGAAAAGAGTGAAATATATGAAGAGCTTCAAAAGATGTGAAAAATATGAGGAGAATGATACGGGCTGAAAAAAAGGAGGAGCATGAAGCGGTGTTGAAAAACATGAACAGCCTGAAAAGGTGTGAAAAACATGAAGAGCTTCAAAAGGTGTCAAAAATATGAGGAGCATGAAACGGCCTGAAAAATAGGAGGAGCATGAAACGGTGTTCAAAAATATGAAGAACCTGAAAAGGTGTGAAAAATATGAAGAGCTTCAAAAGGTGTCAAAAATATTAGGAGCATGAAAGGTCTGAAAAATATGAGGAGCAACAAGCGGTGTTGAAAAACATGAAGAGTCTGAAAAGGTGTGAAAAATATAAAGAGTTTCAAAATGTGTCAAAAATATGAGGAGCATGAAACAGTCTGAAAAATAGGAGGTGCATGAAGCAGTGTTCAAAAACATGAAGAGCCTGAAAATGTGTTAAATATATTAAGAGCTTCAAAATGTATCAAATATATGAGGAGCAGTAACGATCTCAAAAATAGGAGGAGCATGAAGCGGTGTTGAAAAACATGAAGAGTCTGAAAAGGTGTGAAGAATATGAAGAGCTTCAAAAAGTGTCAAAAATATGCGGAGCATGAAACGGTCTGAAAAATAGGAGGAGCATGAAGAGGTGTTCAAAAACATGAAGAGCCTGAAAAGGTGTGAAACATATGAAGAGTTTCAAAATTTGTCAAAAATATGGGGAGCATGAAACGTTCTGAAAAATAGAGGGAACATGAAGCGGTGTTGAAATACTTGAAGAGCCTGAAAAGGTGTGAAAAATATGAAGAGCCTGAAAAGAGTGAAATATACAAAGAGCTTCAAAAGGTGTCAAAAATATGAGGAGCATGAAACGATCCGAAAAATAGGTGGGTCATGAGGCGGTGTTGAAAAACTTGAAGAGCCTGAAAAGGTGTTGAAAATATTAGGAGCATGAAACGGTCTGAAAAATAGGTGGAGCATGAAGCGGTGTTGAAAAACATGACGAGACTGAAAAAGTGTGAAATATATGAAGAGCTTCAAAAGGTGTTAAAATTTGAGGAGCATGATACGGTCTGAAAGATAGGAGGAGCATGAAACGGTGTTGAAAAACATGAAGAGCCTGAAAAGGTGTTAACAATATTAGGAGCCTGAAACGGTCTGAAAAATAGGAGGCGCATAAAGCGGTGTTGAAAAACATGAAGAGCCTGAAAAGAGTGAAATATATGAAGAGCTTCAAAAGGTGTCAAAAATATGAGGAACATGAAACGGTCTGAAAAATAGGAGGAGCATGAAGCGGGGTTGAAAAACATGAAGAGCCTGAAAAGTTGTGTAATATATGAAGAGCTTCAAAAGATGTGAAAAATATAAGGAGAATGATACGGGCTGAAAGGAAGGAGGAGCATGAAGCGGTGTTGAAAAACATGAACAGCCTGAAAAGGTGTGAAAAACATGAAGAGCTTCAGAAGGTGTCAAAAATATGAGGAGCATGAAACGGCCAGAAAAATAGGAGGAGCATGAAGCGGTGTTCAGAAATATGAAGCGCCTGAAAAGGTGGGAAAAATATGAGGAGCATGATACGGTCTGAAAAATAGGTGGAGCATGAAGCGGTGTTCACATGAAGAGCCTGATAAGGTGTGAAAAATATGAAGAGCTTAAAAAAGTGTCAAAAATATGAGGAGCATGAAACGGTGTTGAAAAACATGAAGAGCCTGAAAAGAGTGAAATAAATGAAGAGCTTCAAAAGGTGTCAAAAATATGAGGAGCATGAAACGGTCTGAAAAATAGGTGGAGCATGAAGGGTGATAAAAAACATGAAGAGCCTGAAAAAGTGTGAAATACCTGAAGAGCTTCAAAGGTGTTAAAATTTGAGGAGCATGATACGGTCTGAAAAATAGGAGGAGCATGAAGCGGTGTTGAAAAACATGAAGAGTCTGAAAAGGTGTGAAAAATATGAAGAGCTGAAAAAAGTGTCAAAAATATGAGGAGCATGAAACGGTCTGAAAAATAGGAGGAGCATGAAGAGGTGTTCAAAAACATGAAGAGCCTGAAAAGGTGTGAAACATATGAAGAGTTTCAAAATTTGTCAAAAATATGAGGAGCATGAAACGGTATGAAAAATAGAGGGAACATGAAGCGGTGTTGAAATACTTGAAGAGCCTGAAAAGGTGTGAAAAATATGAAGAGCCTGAAAAGAGTGAAATATATGAAGAGCTTCAAAAGGTGTCAAAAATATGAGGAGCATGAAACGATCTGAAAAATAGGTGGGTCATGAAGCTGTGTTGAAAAACTTGAAGAGCCTGAAAAGGTGTTAAAAATATTAGGAGCATGAAACGGTCTGAAAAATAGGTGGAGCATGAAGCGGTGCTGAAAAACATGACGAGACTGAAAAAGTGTGAAATATATGAAGAGCTTCAAAAGGTGTTAAAATTTGAGGAGCATGATACGGTCTGAAAGATAGGAGGAGCATGAAGCGGTGTTGAAAAACATGAAGAGCCTGAAAAGGTGTTAAAAATATTAGGAGCATGAAACGGTCTGAAAAATAGGTGGAGCATGAAGTGGTGTTGAAAAACTTGAAGAGCCTGAAAAGGTGTTAACAATATTAGGAGCCTGAAACAGTCTGAAAAATAGGAGGCGAATGAAGCGGTGTTGAAAAACTTGAAAAGCCTGAAAAGGTGTGAAAAACATGAAGAGCTTCAAAAAGTATCAAAAATATGAGGAGCATGAAATGGTCTGAAAAATAGGAGGAGCATGAAACGGTGTTGAAAAACACGAAGAGCCTGAAAAGAGTGAAATAAATGAAGAGCTTCAAAAGGTGTCAAAAATATGAGGAGCATGAAACGGTCTGAAAAATAGGTGGAGCATGAAGGGTGATGAAAAACATGAAGAGCCTGAAAATGTGTGAAATACATGAAGAGCTTCAAAGGTGTTAAAATTTGAGGAGCATGATACGGTCTGAAAAATAGGAGGAGCAGGAAGCACTGTTGAAAAACATGAAGAGCCTGAAAAGGTGTGAAAAACAAGAAGGGTCTGAAAAGGTGTGAAATATATGAAGAGCTTCAAAAGGTTTGAAAAATATGAGGAGCATGATACGGTCTGAAAAATAGGAGGAGCAGGAAGCACTGTTGAAAAACATGAAGAGCCTGAAAAGATTTGAAAATCATGAAGAGTCTGAAAAGGTGTGAAATATATGAAAGCTTCAAAAGGTGTCAAAAATGTTAGGAGCATGAAACGGTCTGAAAAATAGGAGGAGCATGAAGCGGGGTTGAAAAACATGAAGAGCCTGAAAAGTTGTGTAATATATGAAGAGCTTCAAAAGATGTGAAAAATATGAGGAGAATGATACGGGCTGAAAGGAAGGAGGAGCATGAAGCGGTGTTGAAAAACATGAACAGCCTGAAAAGGTGTGAAAAACATGAAGAGCTTCAAAAGGTGTCAAAAATATGAGGAGCATGAAACGGCCAGAAAAATAGGAGGAGCATGAAGCGGTGTTCAGAAATATGAAGCGCCTGAAAAGGTGGGAAAAATATGAGGAGCATGATACGGTCTGAAAAATAGGAGGAGCATGAAGCGGTGTTCAGAAATATGAAGCGCCTGAAAAGGTGGGAAAAATATGAGGAGCATGATACGGTCTGAAAAATAGGTGGAGCATGAAGCGGTGTTCACATGAAGAGCCTGAAATGGTGTGAAAAATATGAAGAGCTTAAAAAATGTCAAAAATATGAGGAGCATGAAACGGTGTTGAAAAACATGAAGAGCCTGAAAAAAGTGAAATAAATGAAGAGCTTCAAAAGGTGTCAAAAATATGAGGAGCATGAAACGGTCTGAAAAATAGGTGGAGCATGAAGGGTGATGAAAAACATGAAGAGCCTGAAAAAGTGTGAAATACATGAAGAGGTTCAAAGGTATTAAAATTTGAGGAGCATGATACGGTCTGAAAAATAGGAGGAGCATGAAGGGTGATGAAAAACATGAAGAGCCTGAAAAAGTGTGAAATACATGAAGAGGTTCAAAGGTATTAAAATTTGAGGAGCATGATACGGTCTGAAAAATAGGAGGAGCATGAAGCGGTGTTGAAAAACATGAAGAGTCTGAAAAGGTGTGAAAAATATGAAGAGCTTAAAAAAGTGTCAAAAATATGAGGAGCATGAAACGGTCTGAAAAATAGGAGGAGCATGAAGAGGTGTTCAAAAACATAAGAGCCTGAAAAGGTGTGAAACATATGAAGAGTTTCAAAATTTGTCAAAAATATGAGGAGCATGAAACGGTATGAAAAATAGAGGGAACATGAAGCGGTGTTGAAATACTTGAAGAGCCGGAAAAGGTGTGAAAAATATGAAGAGCCTGAAAAGAGTGAAATATATGAAGAGCTTCAAAAGGTGTCAAAAATATGAGGAGCATGAAACGATCTGAAAAATAGGCGGGTCATGAAGCGGTGTTGAAAAACTTGAAGAGCCTGAAAAGGTGTTAAAAATATTAGGAGCATGAAACGGTCTGAAAAAAAGGTGGAGCATGAAGCGGTGCTGAAAAACATGACGAGACTGAAAAAGTGAAATATATGAAGAGCTTCAAAAGGTGTTAAAATTTGAGGAGCATGATACGGTCTGAAAGATAGGAGGAGCATGAAGCGGTGTTGAAAAAAAATGAAGAGCCTGAAAAGGTGTTAAAAATATTAGGAGCATGAAACGGTCTGAAAAATAGGTGGAGCATGAAGTGGTGTTGAAAAACTTGAAGAGCCTGAAAAGGTGTTAACAATATTAGGAGCCTGAAACAGTCTGAAAAATAGGAGGCGCATGAAGCGGTGTTGAAAAACTTGAAAAGCCTGAAAAGGTGTGAAAAACATGAAGAGCTTCAAAAAGTATCAAAAATATGAGGAGCATGAAACGGTCTGAAAAATAGGAGGAGCATGAAACGGTGTTGAAAAACATGAAGAGCCTGAAAAGAGTGAAATAAATGAAGAGCTTCAAAAGGTGTCAAAAATATGAGGAGCATGAAATGGTCTGAAAAATAGGTGGAGCATGAAGGGTGATGAAAAACATAAAGAGCCTGAAAATGTGTGAAATACATGAAGAGCTTCAAAGGTGTTAAAATTTGAGGAGCATGATAAGGTCTGAAAAATAGGAGGAGCATGAAGCGGTGTTGAAAAACATGAAGAGCCTGAAAAGGTGTGAAAAACAAGAAGGGTCAGAAAAGGTGTGAAATATATGAAGAGCTTCAAAAGGTTTGAAAAATATGAGGAGCATGATACGGTGTGAAAAATAGGAGGAGCAGGAAGCACTGTTGAAAAACATGAAGAGCCTGAAAAGGTTTGAAAAACATGAAGAGTCTGAAAAGGTGTGAAATATATGAAAGCTTCAAAAGGTGTCAAAAATGTTAGGAGCAGGAAGTGGTGTTGAAAAACATGAAGAGCCAGAAAAGGTGTGAAAAATATGAAGAGCTTCAAAATGTATCAAAAATATGAGGAGCATGAAGCACTGTTTAAAAATATGAAGAGCCTGAAAAAGTGTGAAAAATATGAAGAGCTTCAAAAGGTGTCAAATATAGGAGGAGCATGAAACAGTGTTCAAAAACAAGAAGAGCCTGAAAAGGTGTGAAAAATATGAAGAGCTTCAAAACGTGTCAAAAATATGAGGAGCATGAAACGGTCTGAAAAATTGGAGGAGCATGAAGCAGTGTTGAAAAACATGAAGAGCCTGAAAAAAGTGAGATATATGAAGAGCTTCAAAAGGTGTCAAAAATAGGAGGAGCATGAAACGGTCTGATAAATAGGTGGAGCAAGAAGCGGTGTTCAGAAACATGACGAGCCTGAAAAAGTGTGAAATATATGAAGAGCTTCAAAAGGTGTTAAAATTTGAGGAGCATGATACGGTCTGAAAAATTGGAGGAGCATGAAGCGGTGTTGAAAAACATGAAGAGCCTGAAAAGGTGTGAAATATATGAAGAGCTTCAAAAGGTGTCAAAAAAGTTAGGAGTATGGAACGTTCTGAAAAATAGGAGGAGCATGAAGCGCTGTTGAAAAGCATGAAGAGCCTGAAAAGTTGTGAAATATATGAAGAGCTTCAAAAGGTGTCAAAAATATGAGGAGCATGAAACGGTCTGAAAATTTGGAGGAGCATGAAGCGGTCTTGAAAGACATGAATACCCTGAAATGGTGTCAAAAATATGAAGAGCTTCAAAAGATATCAAAAATATGAGGAGCATGAAACAGTCCGAAAAACTGGAGGACAATGAATCGGTCTTGAAAGACATTAATTCCCGGAAAAAGTGTGAAAAATATGAAGAGCTTCAAAAGGTGTCAAAAATTTGAAGAGAATGAAACAGTCTGATAAACAGGAGCAGCATGAAGTGGTGTTGAAAAACATGAAGAGCCTGAAAAGGTGTGAAATATATGAAGAGCTTCAAAACGTGTCAAAAATATGAGGAGCATGAAACAGTATTCAAAAACATGAAGAGCCTGAAAAGAAGTGAAAAATATGAAGAGCTTCAAAAGGTGTGAAAAATATGAGGAGCATGAAACGGTCTGAAAAATAGGAGCAGCATCAATTGGTGTTGAAGAACATGAAGATCCTGAAAAGTTGTGAAAAATATGAAGAGCTTCAAAAGATGTCAAAATTATGAGGAGCATGAAACGGTCTGAAAAAATAGGAGGAGCAAGAAGCGGTGTTGAAAAACCGGAAGAGACTGAAACGGTGTGAAATATATGAAGAGCTTCAAAATGTGTCAAAAATATGAGGAGCATGAAACGATCTGAAAAATAGGAGGAGCATGAAGCGGTGTTCAAAAACAAGAATTGCCTGAAAAGGTGTGAAAAATATGAAGAGATTCAAAAGGTGTCTAATATTTGAGGAGCATGAAACGGTCTGAAAAATAGGAGGAGCATGAAGCGGTGTTGAAAAACATGAAGAGCCTGAAAAGATGTGAAATATATGAAGAGCTTAAAAAGTTTTGAAATATATAAGGAACCTGAAACGCTCTGAAAAACAGGAGGAGAATGAAGCGGTGTTGAAAAATATGTAGGGCCTGAAAAGTTGTGAAATATATGAAGAGCTTCAAAAGGTGTCAAAAATATTAGGAGCATGAAACGTTCTGAAAAATTGGAGGAGCATGAAGCGGTGTTGAAAAATATGAAGAGCCTGAAAAGGTGTGAAATATATGACGAGCTTAAAAAGGCGTGAAATATATGAGGAACCTGAAACACTCTGAGAAACAGGAGGAAAATGAAGCGGTGTTGCAGAATATGAAGATCCTGAAAAGGTGTTAACAATATTAGGAGCCTGAAACGGTCCGAAAAATAGGAGGCGCATGAAGCGGTGTTGAAAAACTTGAAAAGCCTGAAAAGGTGTGAAAAACATGAAGAGCTACAAAAAGTGTCAAAAATATGAGGAGCATGAAACGGTCTGAAAAATAGGAGGAGCATGAAGCGGGTTTGAAAAACATGAAGAGCCTGAAAAGTTGTGTAATATATGAAGAGCTTCAAAAGATGTGAAAAATATGAGGAGAATGATACGGGCTGAAAAAAAGGAGGAGCATGAAGCGGTGTTGAAAAACATGAACAGCCTGAAAAGGTGTGAAAAACATGAAGAGCTTCAAAAGGTGTCAAAAATAAGAGGAGCATGAAACGGCCTGAAAAATAGGAGGAGCATGAAGCGGTGTTCGAAAATATGAAGAGCTTGAAAAGGTGGGGAAAATATGAGGAGCATGATACGGTCTGAAAAATAGGTGGAGCTTGAAGCGGTGTTCAAAAACATGAAGAGCCTGACAGGTGTGAAAAATATGAAGAGCTTCAAAGAGTGTGAAAAATACGAGGAGCATGAAACGGTCTGAAAAAAAGGAGAAGCATGAAGCAGTGTTCAAAAACATGAAGAGCCTGAAAAAGTGTGAAAAACATGAAGAGCTTCAAAAAGTGTCAAAAATATGAGGTGTATGAAACGGTCTTAAAAAGAGAAGGAGCATGAAACGGTGTTCAAAAATATGTAGAGCCTGAAAATGTGTGAAAAATATGAAGAGCTTCAAAAGCTGTCAAAAATATGAGGAGCATGAAACGGTCTGAAAAATAGGAGGAGCAAGAAGCGGTGTTGAAAAACATGAAGAGTCTGAAAAGGTGTGAAAAATATAAAGAGTTTCAAATGTTTCAAAAATATGAGGAGCATGAAACAGTCTGAAAAATAGGAGGTGCATGAAGCGGTGTTCAAAAACAAGAATTTCCTGAAAAGGTCTGAAAAATATGAAGAGATTCAAAAGTTGTCTAATATTTGTGGAGCATGAAACGGTCTGAAAAATAGAAGGAGCATGAAGCGGTGTTGAAAAACATGAAAAGCCTGAAAAGGTGTGAAGTATATGAAGAGCTTAAAAAGGCGTGAAATATATGAGGAACCTGAAATGCTCTGAAAAACAGGAGGAGAATGAAGCGGTGTTAAAAAATATGAAGAGCCTGAAAAGTTGTGAAATATATGAAGAGCTTCAAAAGGTGTCAAAAATTTTAGGAGCATGAAACGGTTTGAAAAATTGGAGGAGCATGAAGCGGTGTTTAAAAATATGAAGAGCCTGAAAAGGTGTGAAATATATGACGAGCTTAAAAAGGCGTGAAATATATGAGGAACCTGAAACGCTCTGAGAAACAGGAGGAGAATGAAGCGGTGTTGAAAAATATGAAGAGCCTGAAAAGGTGTTAACAATATTAGGAGCCTGAAACAGTCTGAAAAATAGGAGGCGCATGAAGCGGTGTTGAAAAACTTGAAAAGCCTGAAAAGGTGTGAAAAACATGAAGAGCTTCAAAAAGTGTCAAAAATATGAGGAGCATGAAATGGTCTGAAAAATAGGAGGAGCATGAAACGGTGTTGAAAAACATGAAGAGCCTGAAAAGAGTGAAATATATGAAGAGCTTCAAAAGGTGTCAAAAATATGAGGAACATGAAACGGTCTGAAAAATAGGAGGAGCATGAAGCGGTGTTGAAAAACATGAACAGCCTGAAAAGGTGTGAAAAACATGAAGAGCTTCAATAGGTGTCAAAAATATGAGGAGAATGAAAAGGTCTCAAAAATAGGAGGAGAATGAAGCGGTGTTGAAAAACATGAAGAGCATGAAAAGGTGTGCACAATATGGAGAGCTTCAAAATGTGTTAAAAATATGTGGAACAGGAAACGGCCTGAAAAATAGGAGGAGCATAAAGCGGTGTTGAAAAACATGAAGCGCCTGAAATTGTGTGAAAAATATGAAAAGCTTCAAAAGGTGTCAAATATATGAAGAGCATGAAACCTTCTGAAAAATTGGAGGAGCATGAAGCTGTGTTGAAAAACATGAAGAGCCTGAAAAAGTGTGAAAAATATGAAGAGCTTCTAAAGGTGTCAAAAATATGAGGAGCATGAAACGGTCTGAAAAATAGGAGGACCATGAAGCTGTGTTGAAAAACATGAAGAGCCTGAAAAGGTGTGAAATATATGAAGAGCTTCAAAAGGTTTCAAAAATATGCAGAGCATGAAACGGTCTGAAAAATAGGAGGAGCATGAAACAGTGTTGAAAACATGAAGAGCCTGAAAAGGTGTGAAAAATAGGAGGAACTTCAAAACGTGTCAAAAATATGAGGAGCATGACACGGTCTGAAAAATAGGAGGAGCATGAAGCGGTGTTCAAAAACATGAAGAGCCTGAAAAGGTGTGAACATTATGAAGAGCTTCAAAAATTGTGAAAAATATGAGGAGCATGAAATGGTCTGAAAAAAAAAAGGAGCATGAAGTGATGTTGAAAAACATGAAGAGCCTGAAAATGTGGGAACAATATGAAGAGCTTCAAAAGGTGTGAAAAATGTGAAGTGCTTCAAAAGTTGTCAAAATATGAGGTGCATGAAACGATTTGAAATATAGGAGCAGCATGAAGCGGTTTTGAAAAACATGAAGAGCCTGAAAAGGTGTGAAAAATATGAAGAGCTTCAAAAGTTGTCAAAAGTATGAGGAGCATGAAACGGCCTGAAACATAGGAGAAGCATGAAAAGGTGTTCAAAAACATGAACAGCTTGAAAAGGTGTGAAATATATGAAGAGCTTCAAAAGGTGTGAAAAATAGGAGGAGCATGAAGCGTTGTTCAAAAACATGAAGAGCTTGAAAAGGTGTGAAATATATGAAGAGCTTCAATAGATGTGAAAAATAGGAGGAGCATGAAGCTTTGTTCAAAAACATGAAGAACCTGAAATGGTGTGAAATATATGAAGAGCTTCAAAAGGTGTCAAAAATATGAGGAGCATGAAACAGTCTGAAATTAGAAGGAGCATGAAACGGTGTTGAAAAACATGAAGAGCATGAAAAGGTGTGAAAAATATGAACAGCTTCAAAACGTGTCAAAAATATGAGGAGCTTGAAAAGGTGTTCAAAAACATGAAGAGCATGAAAATGTGTGAAAAATATGAAGAGCTTCAAAAGGTGTCAAAAATATGAGAAGCATGAAACGGTCTGAAAAATAGGAGGAGCATGAAGTTTTGATGAAATACATGAAGAGCCTGAAAAGGTGTGAAATCTATGAAGAGCTTCAAAAGGCGTCGACAATACGAGGAGCATGAAACGGTTTGAAAAAAAGGAGGAACATGAAGTCTTGTTGAAAAGCATGAAGAGCCTGAAAATGTTTGAAAAATATGAAGAGCTTGAAAATGTGTCAAAAATATGACGAGAACGAAATGGTCTGAAAAATATGAGGAGCATGAAACGGTGTTGAAAAACATGAAATGCATGAAAAGTTGTGAAAAATATGAAGAGTTTCAAAGGTGTCAAAAATATGAGGAGCATGAAACGGTCTGAAAAACAGGAGGAGCATGAAACGGTGTTCAAAAACATGAAGAGCCAGAAAAGGTGTTAAAAATATGAAAGCTTCAAAAGGTGTCAAAAATATGAGGAGCATGAAACGGTCTGAAAAATAGGAGGAGCATGAAACGGTGTTCAAAAACTTGAAGAGTCTGAAAAGGTGTGGAAAATATGAAGAGCTTCAAAAGGTGTCAAAAATATGAGGAGCATGAAACGGTATGAAAAATAGGAGGAGAATGAGGCGGTGTTGAAAAACATGAAGGGCCTGAAAATGTGTGAAATATATGAAGAGCTTCAAAACGTGTCAAAAAGATGAGGAGCACAAACCGGTCTGAAAAATAGGAGGAGCATGAAGCGGTGTTGAAAAACATGAAGAGCCTGAAAAGGTGTAAAAACATGAAGAGCCTGAAAAGGTTTGAAATATATGAAGAGCTTCAAAAGGTGTCAAAAATATGAGGAGCAGGAAACGGTCTGAAAAATAGGAGGAGCATGAAGCGGTGTTGAAAAACATGAAGAGCCTGAAAAGGTGTGAAAAACATGAAGAGTTTGAAAAGGTGTCAAAAATATGAGGAGCATGAAACGGTCTGAAAAAGAGGAGGAGCATGAAGCGGTCTTGAAAGACATGAAGAGCGTGAAAAGGTTTGAAAAATATGAAGATCTTCAAAAGGTGTCAAAAATATGAGGAGCATGAAACGGTCTAAAAAATAAGAGGAGCATGATGTGGTGTTGAAAAATTGAAGAGCCTGAAAAGGTAGAAAATTATGAAGAGATTCAAAAAGTGTCAAAAATATGAGGAGCATGAAATGGCCTGAAAAATAGGAGGAGAATGAAAAGGTGTTCAAAATCATGAAGAGCCTGAAAATGTGGAAATATATGAAGTGCTTCAAAAGGTGTCAAAAATAGGAGGAGCATGAAACGATCTGAAAAATGGAGGAGCATGAAGCGGTGATGAAAAAAAAGAAGAGCATGAAATGGTTTGAGAATGTAAGGAGCTTCAAAAGGTATCAAAAATAGGAGGAGCATGAAGCGGTGTTCAGAAACATGAAGAGCCTGAAAACTGTGAAAGATATGAAGAGCTTCAAAAGGTGTCAAAAATATGAGGAGCATGAAACGGTATGAAAAATAGGAGGAGAATGAGGCTGTGTTGAAAAACATGAAGAGCCTGAAAAGGTGTGAAATATATGAAGAGCTTCAAAAAGTGTCAAAAAGATGAGGAGCACAAAACGGTCTGAAAAATAGGAGGAGCATGAAGCGGTGTTGAAAAACATGAAGAGCCTGAAAAGGTGTAAAAACATGAAGAGCCTGAAAATGTGGAAATATATGAAGTGCTTCAAAAGGTGTCAAAAATATGAGGAGCATGAAACGATCTGAAAAATGGAGGAGCATGAAGCGGTGATAAAAAAAAAGAAGAGCATGAAATGGTTTGAAGAATATGAGGAGCTTCAAAAGGTATCAAAAATAGGAGTAGCATGAAGCCGTGTTGAAAAATATCAAGAGCCTGAAAAGGTGTGAAAAATATGGAGAGCTTCAAAAGGTGTCAAAAATATAGCAGCATGAAACAGTCTGAAAATACGAGGAGCATGAAACGGTGTTGAAAAGCATGAAGAGCCTGAATAGGTGTGAAAAATATGAAGAGCTTCAAAGGGGAAAAAATATAAGGAGCATGAAACAGTCTGAACAATAGGAGGAGCATGAAACGGTGTTGAAAAACATGAAGAGCCTGAAAATTTGTGAATAATATGAAGAGCTTCAAAAGGTGTCAAATATATGAAGAGCATGAAACGTTTTGAAAAATATGAGTAGCATGAAGCGGTGTTCAAAAACATCAAGAGCCTGACAAGGTGTGAATATTATGAAGAGCTTCAAATGGTGTGAAAAATATGAGGAGCATGAAACGGTCTGCAAAATAGGAGGAGAATGAAAAGGTGTTCAAAAACATGAAGAGCCTGGAAAGGTGTGAAAAATATGAAGAGCTTCAAAATGTGTGAAATATATGAGGAGCATGAAACGGTCTGAAATATAGCAGGAGCATGCAACGGTGTAGAAAAACATGAAAAGAATGAAAAGGTGTCAAAAATATGAAGAGTTTCAAAACGAGTAAAAAATGTGAGGAGCAAGAAAAGGTCTGACAAATAGGAGGAGCATGAAACGGTGTTGAAAACATGAAGAGCATGAAAAGGTGTGAAATATAGGAGGAGCATGAAGCGGTGTTCAGAAACATGAAGAGCCTTAAACGGTGTGAAATATATCAAGAGCTTCTAAAGGTGTCAAAAATAAGAGGAGCATGAAACAGTCTCAAAATAGGAGGAGCATGAAACGGTGTTGAAAAGCATGAAGAGCCTGAAAATATGTGAAAAATATGGAGAGCTTCAAAAGGTGTCAGAAATATGAGGAGCATGAAACTGTCTGAAAAATAGGAGGAGCATGAAACGGTGCTGAAAAACATGAAGAGCCTTAAAACTTGTGAAAAATATGAAGAGCTTCAAAAGGTGTGAAAAATATGAAGAGCTTCAAAAGGTGTCAAAAATATGAGGAGCATGAAACGGTCTGAAAAATAGGAGGAGGATGAAGCGATGTTGAAAAACATGAAGAGTCTGAAAAGGTGTGAAATATATGAAGAGCTTCAAAAGGTGTCAGAAATATGAGGAGCATGAAACGGTCTGAAAAATAGGAGGAGCATGAAACGATGTTGAAAATCCTGAAGAACAGGAAAAGGTGAGAAATATATGAAGAGCTTCAAAAGGTGTGAAAAATATGAGGAGCAAGAAACGGTCTGAAAAATAGGAGGAGCATGAAACGTTGTTCAAAAACCTGAAGAGCCTGAAAAGGTGTGAAAAATATGAAGAGCTTCAAAAGGTGTAAAAAATATGAGGAACATGAAACTGTCTGAAAAATAGGAGGAGCATGAAGCGGTGTTGAAAAACATGAAGAGCCTGAAAATGTTTGAAAAATATGAAGAGCTTCAAAAGGTGTCAAAAATATGAGGAGCATGAAATGGTCTGAAAAATAGGAGGAATATGAAACGGTCTCAAAAATAGGAGGAGCAGGAAACGGTGTTGAAAATCATGAACAGTCTGAAAAGGTGTGAAAAATAGGAGGAGCTTCAAAATGTTTCACATATATGAGGAGCATGAAACGGTCTGAAAAATAGGAGGAGAATGAAGCAGTGTTCAAAAACATGAAGAGCCTGAATATGTGTGAATAATATGAAGAGCTTCAAAAGCTGTGAAAAATATGAAGAACTTCAAAAGGTGTAAAAAATGAGAAGAGCATGAAACGGTGTGAAAAATAGGAGGAGCATGAAGCGGTGTTGAAAATCATGAAGAGCCTGAAAAGTTGTGAATAATATGAAGAGCTTCAAAAGGTGTGAAAAATATGAAGAGGTTCAAAAGGTGTCGAAAATGAGATGAGCATGAAACGGTCTGAAAAACAGGAGGAGCATGAAGCGGTGTTGAAAAACATGAAGAGCCTGAAAAGTTGTGAATAATATGAAGAGCTTCAAAAGGTGTCAAAAATATGAGAAACATGAAACGGTCTGGAAAATAGGAGGAGATTGAAACGGTGTGGAAAAACATAAAGAGGGTGAAAAGGTGTGAAAATAGGAAGATCTTCAAAAGGTGTGAAAAATATGAGGAGCATGAAACGGTGTTAAAAATAAGAGGAGCATGAAGCAGTGTTGAAAAACATGAAGAGCCTGAGAAGGTGTGAAAAATATGAAGAGCTTCAATGGTGTCAAAAATATGAGGAGCATGAAACGGGCTGAAAAATAGTTGGAGCATGAAACGGTGTTGAAAAACATCAAGAGCCTGACAAGGTGTGAATATTATGAAGAGCTTCAAATGGTGTGAAAAATATGAGGAGCATGAAACGGTCTGCAAAATAGGAGGAGAATGAAAAGGTGTTCAAAAACATGAAGAGCCTGGAAAGGTGTGAAAAATATGAAGAGCTTCAAAATGTGTGAAAAATATGAGGAGCATGAAACGGTCTGAAATATAGCAGGAGCATGCAACGGTGTAGAAAAACATGAAAAGAATGAAAAGGTGTCAAAAACATGAAGAGTTTCAAAACGAGTAAAAAATGTGAGGAGCAAGAAAAGGTCTGACAAATAGGAGGAGCATGAAACGGTGTTGAAAACATGAAGAGCATGAAAAGGTGTGAAATATAGGAGGAGCATGAAGCGGTGTTCAGAAACATGAAGAGCCTTAAATGGTGTGAAATATCTCAAGAGCTTCTAAAGGTGTCAAAAATAAGAGGAGCATGAAACAGTCTCAAAATAGGAGGAGCATGAAACGGTGTTGAAAAGCATGAAGAGCCTGAAAATATGTGAAAAATATGGAGAGCTTCAAAAGGTGTCAGAAATATGAGGAGCATGAAACGGTCTGAAAAATAGGAGGAGCATGAAACGGTGCTGAAAAATATGAAGAGCCTTAAAACTTGTGAAAAATATGAAGAGCTTCAAAAGGTGTGAAAAATATGAAGAGCTTCAAAAGGTGTCAAAAATATGAGGAGCATGAAACGGTCTGAAAAATAGGAGGAGCATGAAACGATGTTGAAAATCCTGAAGAACAGGAAAAGGTGAGAAATGTATGAAGAGCTTCAAAAGGTGTGAAAATTATGAGGAGAAAGAAACGGTCTGAAAAATAGGAGGAGCATGAAACGTTGTTCAAAAACCTGAAGAGCCTGAAAAGGTGTGAAATATATGAAGAGCTTCAAAATGTGTAAAAAATATGAGGAACATGAAACTGTCTGAAAAATAGGAGGAGCATGAAGCGGTGTTGAAAAACATGAAGAGCCTGAAAATGTTTGAAAAATATGAAGAGCTTCAAAAGGTGTCAAAAATATGAGGAGCATGAAATGGTCTGAAAAATAGGAGGAATATGAAACGGTCTCAAAAATAGGAGGAGCAGGAAACGGTGTTGAAAATCATGAACAGTCTGAAAAGGTGTGAAAAATAGGAGGAGCTTCAAAATGTTTCACATATATGAGGAGCATGAAACGGTCTGAAAAATAGGAGGAGAATGAAGCAGTGTTCAAAAACATGAAGAGCCTGAATATGTGTGAATAATATGAAGAGCTTCAAAAGCTGTGAAAAATATGAAGAACTTCAAAAGGTGTAAAAAATGAGAAGAGCATGAAACGGTGTGAAAAATAGGAGGAGCATGAAGCGGTGTTGAAAATCATGAAGAGCCTGAAAAGTTGTGAATAATATGAAGAGCTTCAAAAGGTGTGAAAAATATGAAGAGGTTCAAAAGGTGTCGAAAATGAGATGAGCATGAAACGGTCTGAAAAACAGGAGGAGCATGAAGCGGTGTTGAAAAACAAGAAGAGCCTGAAAAGTTGTGAATAATATGAAGAGCTTCAAAAGGTGTCAAAAATATGAGAAACATGAAACGGTCTGGAAAATAGGAGGAGCATGAAACGGTGTGGAAAAACATAAAGAGCGTGAAAAGGTGTGAAAATAGGAAGATCTTCAAAAGGTGTGAAAAATATGAGGAGCATGAAACGGTGTTAAAAATAAGAGGAGCATGAAGCAGTGTTGAAAAACATGAAGAGCCTGAAAACGTGTGAAAATTATGAAGAGCTTCAAAAGGTGTGAAAATTATGAAGAGCTTCAAAATGTGTCAAAAATGAGATGAACATGAAACGGTCTGAAAAAAAGGAGGAGCATGAAGTGGTGGTGAAAAACATGAACAGCCTGAAAATGTTTGAAATATATGAAGCGCTTCAAAAGGTTTCAGAAGTGAGAGGAGCATGAAACTGTCTTAAAAATAGGAGGATAATGAAGCAGTGTTGAAAAACATGAAGAGCCTGAAAACGTGTGTAAAATATGAACAGCTTCAAAAGGTGTCAAAAATATGAGGAGCATGAAATGGTCTGAAAAATAGGAGGTGCATGAAACGATGTTCAAAAATATGAAGAGCCTGAAAAGGTGTGAAAAATATGAAGAGCTTCAAAAGGTGTGAAATATATGAAGAGCTTCAAAAGCTGTCAATAATGAGATGAGCATGAAACGGTCTGAAAAATAGGAGGAGCATGAAGTGGTGTTGAAAACATGAAGATACTGAAAAAGTGTGTAATATATGAAGAGCTTCAAAAAGTGTGAAAAATATGAGGAGCTTCAAAATGTGTCAAAAATATGAGGAGCATGAAACGGTCTTAAAAAACGGAGGAGCATGAAGCGGTGTTGAAAAATATGAAGAGCCTGAAATGGTGTGAAAAATATGAAGAGCTTCAAAAGGTGTGAAAAATATGAGGAGCATGAAACGGTCTGAAGAATAGGAGGAGGATTGCAGCGATGTTCAAAAACATGAAGAGCATGAAAAGGTGTGAAAAATATGAAGAGCTTCAAAAGGTGTCAAAAATATGAGGAGCATGAAACGGTCTGAAAATTCGAGGAGCATGAAGCGGTGTTCAAAAACATGAAGAGCCTGAAAACGTGTGAAAAACATGAAGAGCCGGAGAAGGTGTGAAAAATATGAAGAGCTTCAAAAGGTGTGAAATACATGAGGAGTTTGAAACGGGCTGAAAAATAAGAGAAGCATGAAGTGGTGTGGAAAAATATGAAGAGTCTGAAAAGGTGTGGAAAATATGAAGAGCTTTAAATGGTGTGAAATACATGAGGAGCATGAAACTCTCTGAAAAATAGAAGGAGCATGAAGCGGTGTTCAAAAACATGAAGAGCCTGAAAAGGTGTGAAAAATATGAAGAGCTTCAAACGGTGTCAAAAATATGAGGAGCATGAAACGGTCTGAAAATTCGAGGAGCATGAAGCGGTGTTCAAAAACATGAAGAGCCTGAAAAGGTCTGAAAAATATGAAGAACTTGAAAGGTGTGAAATATATGAAGAGCTTCAAAAGGTGTCAAAAATGAGATGAGCATGAAACGGTGTGAAAAATAGGAGGAACATGAAGCGGTTTTGAAAAAAATGAAGAGGCTGAAAAGGTGTGAAATATATGAAGAGCTTCAAGAGGTGTCAAAAATATGAAGAGCATGAAATGGTCTGAAAAATAGGAGGGTCATGAAGCGGTGTTCAAAAACGTGAAGAGCCTGAAAAGGTATGAAAAATATGAAGAGCTTCAAAAGGTGTGAAAAATATGAGGAGCATGAAACGGTCTGAAAAATAGAAGCGGCATGAAATGGTGTTCAAAAACATGAAGAGCCTGAAAAGGTGTGAAAATTATGAAGAGCTTCAAAAGGTGTGAAATACATGAGGAGCATGAAACGGTCTGAAAAATAGGAGAAGCATGAAGTGGTGTTGAAAAACATGAAGAGCCTGAAAAGGAGTGAAAAATATGAAGAGCTTCAAAAGGTGTCAAACATATGAAGAACATGAAACGGTCTGAAAAATAGGAGGATCATGAAGCAGTGTTCAAAAACATGAAGAGCCTGAAAATGTGTGAAAAATATTCAGAGCTTCAAAATGTGTCAAATATAAGAGGAGTATGAAACGGTCAGAAAAATAGGAGGAGCATGAAACGGTGATTAAAAATATGAAGAGTCTGAAAAGGTGTGAAAAATATGAAGAGCTTCAAAAGGTGTGAAATACATGAGGAGCATGAAACAGGCCGAAAAATAGGAGAAGCATGAAGTGGTGTGGAAAAACATGAAGAGCCTAAAAAGTTGTGAGAAATATGAAGAGCTTCAAAAGATGTGAAATACATGAGGAGCATGAAACTCTCTGAAAAATAGGAGGATCATGAAGCAGTGTCAAAAACATGAAGAGCCTAAAAAGTTGTGAGAAATATGAAGAGCTTTAAAAGGTGTCAAAAATGAGATGACCATGAAACGGTCTGAAAAATAGGAGGAGCATGAAGCGGTGTTGAAAAACATGAAGAGCCTAAAAAGTTGTGAAAAATATGAAGAGCTTCTAACAGTGTCAAAAATATGAGGAGAATGAAAGCATCTCAAAAATAGGAGGAGCATGAAGCTGTGTTGAAAAACATGAAGAGCTTGAAAAGGTTTGAAAAATATGAAGAGCTTCAAAAGGTGTGAAATACATGAGGAGCAGGAAACGGGCTGAAAAATAGGAGAAGCATGAAGTGGTGTTGAAAAACATGAAGAGCCTGAACAGGTGTGAAAAATAAGAAGAGCTGGAAAAGGTGTGAAATACATGATGAGCATGAAACGGGCTGAAAAATAGGAGAAGCATGAAGTGGTGTGGAAAAAATTGAAGAGCCTGAAAAGGTGTGAAAAATATGAAGAGCTTCAAAAGGTGTGAAAAATATGAGGAGCATGAAACGGTGTGAAGACTAGGAGGAGGATTGTAGCGATGTTCAAAAACATGAAGAGCATGAAAAGGTGTGAAAAATATGAAGAGCTTCAAACTGTGTCAAAAATATGAGGAGAATGAAACGGACTCAAAAATATGAGGAGCATGAAGTAGTGTTGAAAAACATGAAGAGCCTGAAAATGTTTGAAATATATGAAGCGCTTCAAAAGGTGTGCAAAATATGAGGAGCATGAAACGGTCTGAAAAATAGGAGGAGCATGAAACGATATTCAAAAACATGAAGAGCCTGAAAAGGTGTGAAAAATATGAACAGCTCAAAAGGTATGAAAAATATGTGGAGCATGAAACGGTCTGAAGAATAGGAGGAGGATTGTAGCGTTGTTCAAAAACATGAAGAGCATGAAAAGGTGTGAAAAATATGAGGAGCATGAAGTAGAGTTGAAAAACAAGAAGAGCCTGAAAATGTTTGAAATATATGAAGCGCTTCAAAAGGTTTCAGAAGTGAGAGGAGCATGAAACTGTCTTAAAAATAGGAGGATAATGAAGCAGTGTTGAAAAACATGAAGAGCCTGAAAAGGTGTGTAAAATATGAAGAGCTTCAAAAGGTGTCAAAAATATGAGGAGCATGAAATGGTCTGAAAAATAGGAGGTGCATGAAACGATGTTCAAAAATATGAAGAGCCTGAAAAGGTGTGAAAAATATGAAGAGCTTCAAAAGGTGTGAAATATAAGAAGAGCTTCAAAAGCTGTCAATAATGAGATGAGCATGAAACGGTCTGAAAAATAGGAGGAGCATGAAGTGGTGTTGAAAACATGAAGATACTGAAAAAGTGTGAAATATATGAGGAGCTTCAAAATGTGTCAAAAATATGAGGAGCAAGAAACGGTCTTAAAAAACGGAGGAGCATAAAGCGGTGTTGGAAAATATGAAGAGCCTGAAAAGGTGTGAAAAATATGAAGAGCTTCAAAAGGTGTGAAAAATATGAGGAGCATGAAACGGTCTGAAGAATAGGAGGAGGATTGCAGCGATGTTCAAAAACATGAAGAGCATGAAAAGGTGTGAAAAATATGAAGAGCTTCCAAAGGTGTGAAATACAAGAGGAGCATGAAACAGCCTGAAAAATAGGAGGAGCATGAAGCGGTGTTGAAAAACATGACGAAACAGAAAATGTGTGAAAAATATGAAGAGCTTCAAAAGGTCTCAAAATTATGAGGAGCATGAAACGGTATGAAAAATAGGAGGATCTTGAAGCAGTGTTGAAAAACATGAAGAGCATGAAAAGGTGTGAAAAATATGAAGAGCTTCAAAGGAGTCAAAAATATGAGGAGCATGAAAAGGTCTGCAAAAAGGTGGAGCATGAAGCGGTGTTGAAAAACATGAAGAGCCTGAAAAGCTGTGAAAAATATGAAGAGCTTCAAAAGGAGTCAAAAATATGAGGAGCCTGAAAAGGTCTGAAAAATAGGAGGAGCATGAAACGGTGTTCAAAAACATGAAGAGCCTGAAAAGGTGTGAAAAATATAAAGAGCTTCAAAATGTGACAGAAATATGAGGAGCATGAAACGGTCTGAAAAATAAGAGGAGCAGGAAACGATGTTCAAAAACATGAAGAGGCTGGAAAGGTGTGAAAAATATGAAGAGCGTCAAAAGTGTGAAATACATGAGGAGCATGAAACGGTCTAAAATATAGGAGGAGCATGAAGTGGTGTTGAAAAACATGAAGAGTCTGAAAATGTGTTAAATATATAAAGAGCTTCAAAAGGTGTGAAATACATGAGGAGAACGAAACGATCTGAAAAATAGGAGGAGAATGAACAGGTGTTCAAAAACATGAACAGCTTTAAAAGGTGTGAAATATATGAAGAGTTTCAAAAGATGTCAAAAATATGAGGAGCATGAAACGGTCTGAAAAATAGGAGGAGCATGAAGCGGTGTTCAAAAACATGAAGAGCCTGAAAAGATGTGAAAAATATGAAGAGCTTCAAAAGGTGTCAAAAATATCAGGAGCATGAAATGATCTGAAAAATTGCAGGAAATGAAACGGTCTGAAAAATAGGAGGAGCATGAAGCGGTGTTCAAAAACATGAAGAGCCTGAAAAGGTGTGAAAAATATGAAGAGATTCAAAAAGTGTCAAAAATACGAGGACCATGAAACGGTCAGAAAAAGAGGAGGAGAATGAAGCAGTGTTCAAAAACATGACGAGCTTGAAAAGGTGTGAAATATAATAAGAGCTTCAAAAGGTGTGAAAAATGGGAGGAGAATGAAACTGTCTGAAATAAAGGAGGAGCATGAAGCGGTGTTGAAAAACATGAAGAGCCTGAAATGGTGTGAAAAATATGAAGAGCTTCAAATGGTGTCAAAATATGAGGAGCATGAAATGGTCTGAAAAATAGGAAGAGCATGAAGCCGTGTTCAAAAACATGAAGAGGCTGAAATGGTGTGAAAAATATGAAGAGCTTCAAAAGGTGTCAAAATATGAGGAGCATGAAAAGGCCTGAAAAATAGGAGGTGCATGAAACGGTCTGAAAAATAGGAGGAGCATGAAGTGGTGTTGAAAAAAATGAAAAGCCTGAAAAGGTGTGAAATATATGAAGAGCTTCAAAAGTTGTCAAAAATATGAGGAGAATGAAACGGTCTGCAAAATAGGAGAAGCATGAAATGGTGTTCAAAAACATGAAGAGCCTGAAAAGGTGTGAAAAATATGAAGAGCTTCAAAAGGTGTCAAAAATATGAGGAGCATGAAACGGTCTGAAAAATAGGAGGAGCATGAAGCGGTGTTGAAAAACTTGAAGAGCCTGAAAAAGTGTGAAAAATATGAAGAGCATCAAAAGGTGTGAAAAATATGAAGAGCTTCAAAATGTGTAAAAAATGAGATGAGCATGAAACGCTCTGAAAAATAGGAGGAGCATGAAGTGGTGTTGAAAAAAATGAAGAGCCTGAAAATGTGTGAAACATATGAAGAGCTTCAAAAGGTGTCAAAATTATGAGGAGCATGAAACGGCCTGAAAAATTGGAGGAGCATGAAGCGGTGTTCAAGAATATGAAGAGCCTGAAAAGGTGTGAAAAATATGAAGAGCTTCAAAAGGTGTCAAAAATATGAGTAGCATGAAACGGTCTGAAAAATAGTAGGAGCATGAAATGGTGTTCAAAAACATGAAGAGCCTGAAAAGGTGTGAAAAACATGAAGAGCCGGAAAAGGTGTGAAAAATATGAAGAGCTTCAAAAGGTGTGAAATACATGAGGAGTTTGAAACGGGCTGAAAAATAGGAGAAGCATGAAGTGGTGTGGAAAAATATGAAGAGCCTGAAAAGGTGTGGAAAATATGAAGAGCTTTAAAAGGTGTGAAATACATGAGGAGCATAAAACTCTCTGAAAAATAGAAGGAGAATGAAGCGGTGTTCAAAAACATGAAGAGCCTGAAAAGGTGTGAAAAATATGAAGAGCTTCAAACGGTGTCAAAAATATGAGGAGCATGAAACGGTCTGAAAATCGGAGGAGCATGAAGCGGTGTTCAAAAACATGAAGAGCCTGAAAAGGTCTGAAAAATATGAAGAACTTGAAAAGGTGTGAAATATATGAAGAGCTTCAAAAGGTGTCAAAAATGAGATGAGCATGAAACGGTGTGAAAAATAGGAGGAACATGAAGCGGTTTTGAAAAAAATGAAGAGGCTGAAAAGGTGTGAAATATATGAAGAGCTTCAAGAGGTGTCAAAAATATGAAGAGCATGAAATGGTCTGAAAAATAGGAGGGTCATGAAGCGGTGTTCAAAAACGTGAAGAGCCTGAAAAGGTATGAAAAATATGAAGAGCTTCAAAAGTTGTGAAAAATATGAGGAGCATGAAACGGTCTGAAAAATAGAAGCGGCATGAAATGGTGTTCAAAAACATGAAGAGCCTGAAAAGGTGTGAAAATTATGAAGAGCTTCAAAAGGTGTGAAATACATGAGGAGCATGAAACGGTCTGAAAAATAGGAGAAGCATGAAGTGGTGTTGAAAAACATGAAGAGCCTGAAAAGGAGTGAAAAATATGAAGAGCTTCAAAAGGTGTCAAACATATGAAGAATATGAAACGGTCTGAAAAATAGGAGGATCATGAAGCAGTGTTCAAAAACATGAAGAGCCTGAAAATGTGTGAAAAATATTCAGAGCTTCAAAATGTGTCAAATATATGAGGAGCATGAAACGGTCTGAAAAATAGGAGCATGAAACCGTGATAAAAAACATGAAGAGCCTGAAAAGGTGTGAAAAATATGAAGAGCTTCTAACAGTGTCAAAAATGTGAGGAGAATGAAAGCATCTCAAAAATAGGAGGAGCATGAAGCTGTGTTGAAAAACATGAAGAGCTTGAAAAGGTTTGAAAAATATGAAGAGCTTCAAAAGGTGTGAAATACATGAGGAGCAGGAAACGGGCTGAAAAATAGGAGAAGCATGAAGTGGTGTTGAAAAACATGAAGAGCCTAAACAGGTGTGAAAAATAAGAAGAGCTGCAAAAGGTGTGAAATACATGATGAGCATGAAACGGGCTGAAAAATAGGAGAAGCATGAAGTGGTGTGGAAAAAATTGAAGAGCCTGAAAAGGTGTGAAAAATATGAAGAGCTTCAAAGGTGTCAGAAACATGAAGAGCTTCAAAAGCTGTCAAAAATGAGAAGAGCATGAAACGGTCTGAAAAATAGGAGGAGCATGAAGTGGTGTTGAAAATCATGAAGAGCCTGAATAAGTGTGAAATATATTAAGATATTCAAAAGTTGTGAAAAATATGAAGAGCTTCAAAAGGTGACAACAATATCAGGAGAAAGAAACGGTCTGAAAAATAGGAGGATCATGAAGCCTTGTTTAAAAACATGAAGAGCCTGTAAAGGTGTGAAAAATATGAAGAGCTTGAAAATGTGTCAAAAATATGAGGAGCCTGAAACGGTCTGAAAAATAGGAGGAGATTGAAATGGTGATCAAAAACATGAAGCGCCTGAAAAGGTGTTAAATATATGAAGAGCTTCAAAAGGTGTGAAAAATATGAGGAGCATGAAACGGTCTGAAGAATAGGAGGAGGATTGTAGCGGTGTTCAAAAACATGAAGAGCATGAAAAGGTGTGAAAAATATGAAGGGCTTCAAAAGGTGTGAAACACATGAGGAGCATGAAACTGTCTGAAAAATAGGAGGATCATGAAGCGGTGTTGAAAAACATGAAGAGCATGAAAAGCTGTGAAAAATATTAAGAGCTTCAAAACGTGTCAAAAATATGAGAAGCATGAAACGGTCTGAAAAATAGGAGCAGCATGAAACGGTGTTCAAAAACAAGAAGAGCCTGAAAAAGAGTGAAAAATATGAAGGGCCTCAAAAGGTGTGAAAAATATGAAGAGCTTCAAAAGCTGTCAAAAATGAGATGAGCATGAAACGGTCTGAAAAATAGGAGGGGCATGAAGTTGTGTTGAAAAACATGGAGAGCCTGAAAAGGTTTGAAAAATATGAAGAGCTTCAAAAGGTGTCAAAAATATGAGGAGCATGAAACGGTTTGAAAAATATGAGGAGTATGAAGCGGTGTTGAAAAACATGAAGTGCCTGAAAAGGGGTGAAAAATATGAAGAGTTTCAAAAGGTGTCAAAAATATGTGGAGCATGAAACGGTCTGAAATATAGGAGGAGCATGAAACGGTGTTCATAAACATGAACAGCCTGAAAAGGTGAGAAAAATATGAAGAGCTTCAAAAGGTGTGAAAAATATGAAGAGCTTCAAAAGGTGTGAAAAATATGAAGAGCTTCAAAAGATGTGAAATACATGAGGAGCAAGAAACGGTCTGAAAAATAGGAGGAGCATGAAGCGGTGTTGAAAAACATGAAAACCTGAAAAGGTGTGAAAAATTTGAGGTGCTTCAAAAGGTGTGAAAATTAGGAGGAACATGAAGCGGTGTTCAAAAACATGAAAAGCCTGAAAATGTTTGTAAAATATGAAGAGCTTCAAAACGTGTCAAAAATATGAGGAGCATGAAACGATCTGAAAAATAGGAGGATCACGAAGCGGTGTTGAAAAAGATGAAGATCTGAAATCTTGTGAAAAATATGAAGAGCTTCAAAAGGTGTGAAAAATATGAAGAGCTTCAAAAGGTGTCAAAAATGAGATGAGCATGAAACGGTCTGAAAAATAGGTGGAGCATGAAGTGGTGCTGAAAAACATGAAGAGCCTCAAAAGTTGTGAAATACTTAAGGAGCATGAATCGGTCTGAAAAATAGGAGGAGCATGAAGCGGTGTTGAAAAACATGAAGAGCCAGAAAAGGTGTGAAAAATATGAAGAGCTTCAAAGGTTGTCAAAAATATGAGGAGCATGAATGGTCTGAAAAATAGGAGGAGCATTAAGCGGTGTTGAAAAACATGAAGACCCTAAAAAGGTGTGAAAAATATGAAGAGCTTCAAAAGGTGTCATATATATGAGGAGAATGATACGGTCTGAAATATAGGAGGAGCATGAAGCGGTATTCAAAAACATGAAGAGCCAGAAAAGGTGTGAAAAATATGAAGAGCTTCAAAAGGTGTCAAAAATATAAGGAGCATGAAACGGTCTGAAAAATAGGAGGAGCATGAAGCGGTATTCAAAAACATGAAGAGCCAGAAAAGGTGTGAGAAATATGAAGAGCTTCAAAAGGTGTCAAAATATGAGGAGCATGAAACTGTCTGAAATATAGGAGGAGCATGAAAAGGTGTTAAAAAACATGAAGAGCTTCAAAAGGTGTGAAACATATGAGGAGCATGAAACGGTATGAAAAATAGGAGGAGCATGAAACGGGGTTAAAAAACATGAAGAGCTTCAAAAAGTGTGAAAAATATGAAGAGCTTCAAAAGGTGTCAAAAATATGAGGAGCATGAAACGGTCTGAAAAATAGGAGGAGCAGGAAGCGTTGTTGAAAAACATGAAGAGCCTGAAAAGTTGTGAAAAATATGAAGAGCTTCAAAAGGTGTCAAAAATATGAGGAGCATGAAACGGTCTGAAAAATAGGAGGAGAATTAAGCGGTGTTGAAAAACATGAAGTGCCTGAAAATCTGTGAAATTAAGACAAGCTTCAAAAAGTGTGAAAAATATGAGGAGCATGAAACGGTCTGAAAAATACGAAGAGCATGAAGCGGTGTTAAAAAAAAGGAATAGCTTCACAATGTGTGAAACATAAGAAGAGCTTCAAAAGCTGTGAAATACATGAGGAGCATTAAAAGGTCTGAAAAATATGAGGAGCATGAAACGGTGTTCAAAAACATGAAAAGCCTGAAAAGGTGTGAAAAATATGAAGAGCTTGAAAACGTGTGAAAAATATGAGGAGCATTAAACGGTCTGAAAAGTAGGAGGAGCATGAAGCGGTGTTGAAAATCATGAAGAGCCTGAAAAGGTGTGAAAAATATGAAGAGCTTCAAAAGATGTCAAAAATGAGATGAGCATGAAACGGTCTGAAAAATAGGAGGAGCATGAAGCGGTGTTGAAAATCATGAAGAGCCTGAAAATGTGTGAAATATATGAAGAGCTTCAAAAGGTGTGAAAAATATGAAGAGCTTCAAAAGGTGTAAAAAATTGGAGGAGCATGAAACGGGTTGAAAAATAGGAGGAGCATAAAGCGGTGTTCAAAAACATGAAGAGACTGACAAGGTGTGAAAAATATGAAGAGCTTCAAAAGGTGTAAAAAATATGAAGAGCTTCAAAAGGTGTCAAAAATGAGATGAGCATGAAACGGTCTAAAAAATAGGAGGAGCATGAAGCGGTGTTCAAAAAAATGCAGAGACTGAAAAATTGTGAAAAATATGAAGAGCTTCAAAAGGTGTAAAAAATAGGAGGAGCATGAAACGGGTTGAAAAATAGAAGGAGCATGAACCGGTGTTCAAAAACATAAAGAGCATGAAAAGGTGTGAAAAACATGAAGAGCTTCAAAACGTGTCAAAAATAGGAGGAGCATGAAACAGTCTGAAAAATAGGAGGAGCATGAAGCGGTGTTCAAAAACATGCAGAGCCTGAAAAGGTGTGAAAAATATGAAGAGCTTCAAAAGGTGTGAAAAATATGAAGAGCTTCAAAATTTGTCAAAAATGAGATGAGCATGAAACGATCTGAAAAATAGGAAGATTATGAAGCGGTGTTCAAAAACATGGGGAGCCTGAAAAGGTGTGAAAAATATGAACAGCTTCAAAAGGTGTCAAACATATGAGGAGCATGAAACGGTTTGAAAAATAGGAGGAGCATTAAACGGTGTTCAAAAACATGAAGAGCCTGAAATGGTGTGAAAAATATGAAGAGCTTCAAAACGTGTCAAAAATAGGAGGAGCATGAAACGGTCTGAAAAATAGGAGGAGCATGAAGCGGTGTAAAAAACATGAAGACCATAAAAGGTGTGAAAAATATGAAGAGCTTCAAAAGGTGTCAAAAATATGAGGATCATGAAACAGTCTGAAAAATAGGAGGAGCATGAAGCGGTGTTCAAAAACATGCAGAGCCTGAAAAGGTGTGAAAAATATGAAGAGCTTCAAAAGGTGTGAAAAATACGAGGAGCATAAAACGGTCTGAAAAATAAGAGAAGCATGAAGTGGTGATGAAAAACATGAAGAGCCTGAAAACGTGTGAAATATATGAAGAGTTTCAAAAGGTGTCAAAAATATGAGGAGCATGAAACGGTGTGAAAAATAGGAGGACCACAAGTGGTGTTCAAAAACATGAAGAGCCTGAAAAGGTGTGAAAATTTTGAGGAGATTCAAAATGTGTCATAAATATGAGGAGCATGAATCGGTCTGAAAAATATGAGGAGCATGAAGTGGTGTTGAAAAACATGAAGAGCCTGAAAAAGTGTGAAAAATATGAAGAGCTCCAAAAGGTGTCAAAATTATGACGAGCATGATTCAGTTTGAACAATAGGAGGAGCATGAAGTGGTGTTGAAAATCATGAAGAACCTGAAAAGTTGTGAAATATATGAAAAGCTTCAAAAGGTGTCAAAAATATGTGTAGATTGTAACGGTCTGAAAAATAGGAGGAGCATGAAGCGCTGTTGAAAAACATTAAGAGCCTGAAAAGGTGTGAAATATATGAAGAGCTTCAAAAGGTGTCAAAAATATGAGGAGGATGAAACGGTCTGAAAAGTAGGAGGAGCATGAAACATTGTTGAAAAACATGAAGAGCCTGAAAATGTGTGAAAAATATGAAGATCTTCAAAATGTGTGAAAAATATGAGTAGCATGAAACGGTCTGAAAAATAGGAGGGGCATGAAGCGGTGTTCAAAAACATGAAGAGCCTGAAAAGGTGTGAAATATATGAAGAGCTTCAAAAGGTGTCAAAATATGAAGAGCATCAAAGGGTCTGAAAAATAGGAGGAGCATGAAGCGGTGTTCAAAAACATGAAGAGCCTGAAAAGGTGTGAAAAATATGAGGAGCATGAAACGGTCTAAAATATAGGAGGAGCATGAATTGGTGTTGAAAAACATGAAGATCATGAAAAGGCATGAGAAATATGAAGAGCTGCAAAATGTGTGAAAAATATGAGGAGCATGAAATGGTGTTCAAAAACATGAAAAGGTGTGAAAAATATGAAGAGTTTCAAAAGGTGTTAAAAATATGAGGAGCATGAAACGGTCTTAAAAATAGTAGGAGCATGAAATGGTGTTCAAAAATATGAAAGGCCTGAAAAGGTTTGAAAAATATGAAGAGCTTCAAAAGGTGTGAAAATTATGAGGAGCATGAAAAATAGGAGGAACATGAAGCGTTGTTGAAAAACGTGAAGAGCCTGAAAAGGTTTGAAAAATAGGAAGAGCTTCAAAAGGTGTCAAAAATATGAGTAGCATGAGACGGTCTGAAAAATAGGAGAAGCATGAAGCGATGTTGAAAAACATGAAGCACATGAAAAGGTGTGAAATATATGAAGAGCTTCAAAAGATGTCAAAAATAATAGGAACATGAAACGTTCTGAAAAATAGAAGGAACATGAAGCGGTGTTCAAAAGCATGAAGAGCCTGAAAAGGTGTGAAAAATATGAAGAGCTTCAAAAGGTGTGAAAAATATGAGGAGTATGAAACGGTCTGAAAAATAGGAGGAGCATGAAGCGGTGTTCAAAAACTTGAAGAGCCTGAAAATATGTGAAATATATGAGGAGCATGAAACGGTCTGAAAAATAGAGGAGCATGAAGTGGTATTGAAAAACATGAAGAGCCTGAAAATGTGTGAAAAATATGAAGAGCTTCAAAAGGTGTCAAAAATATGAGGAGCATGAAACGGTCTGAAAAATAGGAGGAAAATGAAGCGGAGTTCATAAAAATGAAGAGCCTGAAAAGGTGGAAAAAATATGAAGAGCTTCAAAAGGTCTCAAAAATTTGAGGAGCATGAAACGGTCTGAAAACCAGGAGGAGCGTGAAGCGGTGTTCGAAAGCATGAAGAGTTGAAAAGGTGTGAAAAATATGCAGAGCTTCAAAAGACGTCAAATATATGAGGATCATGAAAATTTCTGAAGAATACGAGGAGCATGAAGCGGGTTTGAAAAACATGAAGAGCCTGAAAAGGTGTGAAAAATATGAAGCGCTTCAAAAGGTGTCAAAAACATGAGGAGCATGAAACGGTCTGAAAAATAGGAGGAGCATGAAGCGGGTTTGAAGAACATGAAGAGCCTGAAAAGGTGTGAAAAATATGAAGCGCTTCAAAAGATGTCAAAATTATGAGGAGCATGAAACAGTCTGAAAAATAGGAGGAGCATGAATTGGTTTTGAAAAACATGAAGAGCCTGAAATGGTGTGAAAAATATGAAGAGCTTCAAAAGGTTACAAATATATGAGGATCATGAAATGGTCTGAAAAATAGGAGAAGCATGAAACGATCTGAAAAATGGGAGGAGCATGAAGCGGTGTTGAAAAACATGAAGAGCCTGAAAAGGTGGGTAAAATATGAAGAGCTTCAAAAGGTGGCAAAAATATGAGGAGCATGAAACGGTCTGAAAAATAGGAGGAGCATTAAACGGTGTTCAAAAACATGAAGAGACTGAAATGGTGTGAAAAATATGAAGAGCTTCAAAAGGTGTCAAAAATATGAGGAGCATGAAATGGTCTGAAAAATAGGAGGAGCATGAAACGGTTTTCAAAAATATGAAGAGCCTGAAAAGTTGTGAAAAATAGGAAGAGCTTCAAAAGGTGTCAAAAACATGAGGAGCATGAAACGGTCTGAAAAATAGGAGGAGCATGAAGTGGTGTTGAAAAACATGAAGAGCCTAAAAAGGTGTGAAAAATATGAAGAGCTTCAAAACGCGTCAAAATATGAGGAGCATGAAACGGTCTGAAAAACAGGAGGATCATGAAGCCGTGTTGAAAAACATGGGGAGCCTGAAAAGGTGTGAAAAATATGAAGAGCTTCAAAAGGTCTCAAAGATATGAGGAGCATGAAATGGTCTGAAAAATAGGAGAAGCATGAAACGATCTGAAAAATGGGAGGAGCATGAAGCGGTGTTGAAAAACATGAAGAGCCTGAAAAGGTGGGTAAAATATGAAGAGCTTCAAAAGGTGGCAAAAATATGAGGAGCATGAAACGGTCTGAAAAATAGGAGGAGCATTAAACGGTGTTCAAAAACATGAAGAGACTGAAATGGTGTGAAAAATATGAAGAGCTTCAAAAGGTGTCAAAAATAGGAGGAGCATGAAACGGTCTGCAAAATAGGAGGAGCATGAAACGATCTGAAAAATGGGAGGAGCATGAAGCGGTGTTGAAAAACATGAAGAGCCTGAAAACGTGTGAAAAATATGAAGAGCTTCAAAAGGTGTCAAAAATATGAGGAGCATGAAACGGTCTGAAAAATAGGAGGAGCATCAAACGATCTGAAAAATGGGAGGAGCATGAAGCGGTGTTGAAAAACATGAAGAGCCTGAAAAGGTGTGAAAAATATGAAGAGCTTCAAAAGGTGTCAAAAATATGAGGAGCATGAAACGGCCTGAAAATTAGGAGGAGCAAGAAACGGTGATCAAAAACTTGAAGAGCCTGAAAAGGTGTGAAAAATATGAAGGGCTTCAAAAGGTGTGAAAATTACGAGGAGCATGAAACGGTCTGAAAAATAGGAGGAGCATGAAGCGGTGTTCAAAAACATGAAGAGCCTGAAAAGGTGTCAAAAGTATGAAGAGCTTCAAAAGGTTGGAAATACATGAGGAGCATGAAAAGGTCTGAAAAAAGGAGAAGCATGAAGCGCTGTTGAAAAACATGAAGAGCCTGAAAATGTGGGTAAAATATGAAGAGCTTCAAAAGGTGTCAAAAATATGAGGAGCATTAAACGGTCTGAAAAATAGGAGGAGCATTAAACGGTGTTCAAAATCATGAAGAGCCTGAAATGGTGTGAAAAATATGAAGAGCTTCAAATGGTTGGAAATACATGAGGAGCATGAAACGGTCTGAAATATAGGAGGAGCATGAAGCTGTGTTGAAAAACATGAACCGCTGAAAAGGTGGGTAAAATATGAAGAGCTTTAAAAGGTGTCAAAAATATGAAGAGCATGAAACGGTCTGAAAAATAGGAGGAGCATGAAGCGGTGTTGAAAAACATGAAGAGCCTGAAAAGGTGTGAAAAATATGAAGAGCTTCAAAAGTTGTCAGAAATTTGAGGAGCATGAAACGGTCTAAAAAACAGGAGGAGCATGAAGCGGTGTTCAAAACATGAAGAGCCTTAAAAGGTGTGAAAAATATGAAGAGCGTCAAAAGGTGTCAAATATATGGGGAGCATGAAACCGTCTGAAAAATAGGAGGAGCATGAAACGGTGTTCAAAAACATGAAGAGCCTGAAAAGTTCTGAAAAATATGAAGAGCTTCAAAAGGTGTGAAAAATATAAGGAGCATGAAACGTTCTGAAAAATAGGAGGAGCATGAAGTGGTATTGAAAAACATGAAGAACCTGAAAACGTGTGAAAAATATGAAGAGCTTCAAAAATATGAAAAATATGAAAAGATTCAAAAGGTGTGAAAAATATGAAGAGCTTCAAAAGATGTCAAAAATGAGATGAGTATGAAACGGTCTGAAAAATAGGAGGAGCATGAAGTGGTGTTGAAAATCATGAAGAGCCTGAAATGGTGTGAAAAATAGGCAGAGCTTCAAAAGGTGTCAAAAATATGAGGAGAATGAAACGGTCTGAAAAATACGAGGAGCATGAAGTGGTGTTGAAAAATATGAAGAACCTAAAAGGTGTGAAAAATATGAAGAGCTTCAAAAGGTGACAACAATATGAGGAGCATGAAACCGTCTGAAAAATAGGAGGAGCATGAAGCGGTGTTGAAAATCATGAAGAGCCTGAAAAGGTGTGAAAAATATGAAGAGCTTCAAAAGGTGTGAAAAATATGAAGAGCTTCAAAAGATGTCAAAAATATGAGCAGCATGAAACGGTCTGAAAAAAAGGAGGAGCATGAAGTTGTGTTGAAAAACATGAAGAGCCTGAAAAAGTGTGAAAAATATGAAGAGCTTCAAAAGGTGTAAAAAATAGGAGGAGCATGAAACGGGTTGATAAATAGGAGGAGCATAAAGCGGTGTTCAAAAACATGAAGAGCCTGAAAAGGTGTGAAATATATGAAGAGCTTCAAAAGGTGTAAAAAATATGAAGAGCTTCAAAAGGTGTCAAAAATAGAAGGAGCATGAAATGGGTTGAAAAATAGAAGGAGCATGAACCGGTGTTCAAAAACATAAAGAGCATGAAAAGGTGTGAAAAACATGAAGAGCTTCATAAGGTGTCAAAATTAGTTTATCATGAAAGGGTCTGAAAAATAGGAGGGGCATGAAGTGGTGTTGAAAACATGAAGAGCCTGAAAAGGTGTGAAATATACGAAGAGCTTCAAAAGGTGCGAAAAATATGAAGTGCATCAAAAGTTGTCAAAAATGAGATGAGCATGAAACTGTCTGAAAAATAGGAGGAGCATGAAGTGGTATTGAAAATCATGAAGAGCCTGAAAACGTGTGAAAAATATGAAGAGCTTCAAAAATATGAAAAATATGAAGAGATTCAAAAGGTGTGAAAAATATGAAGACCTTCAAAAGATGTCAAAAATGAGGTGAGCATGAAACGGTCTGATAAATAGGAGGAGCATGAAGCGGTGTTGAAAATCATGAAGAGCCTGAAAAGGTGTGAAAAATTGGCAGAGCTTCAAAAGGTGTCAAAAATATGAGGAGAATGAAACGGTCTGAAAAATACGAGGAGCATGAAACGGTGTTAAAAAACATGAAGTGCCTGAAAAGGTGTGAAATATATGAACAGCTTCAAAAGGTGTGAAAAATATGAAGACCTTCAAAAGGTGTGAAAAATATGAAAAGCATGAAACAGTCTGAAAAATAGGAGGAGTATGATGCGGTGTTGAAAAACATGAAGAGTCTGAGAAGGTGTGAAAAATATGCAGAGCTTCAAAAGATGTCAAATATATGAGGATCATGAAAATTTCTGAAGAATACAAGGAGCATGAAGCGGTTTTGAAAAACATGAAGAGCCTGAAAAGGTGTGAAAAATATGAAGCGCTTCAAAAGGTGTCAAAAACATGAGGAGCATGAAACGGTCTGAAAAATAGGAGGAGCATGAAGCGGGTTTGAAGAACATGAAGAGCCTGAAAAGATGTGAAAAATATGAAGCGCTTCAAAAGATGTCAAAATTATGAGGATCATGAAACAGTCTGAAAAATAGGAGGAGCATGAATTGGTTTTGAAAAACATGAAGAGCATGAAATGGTGTGAAAAATATGAAGAGCTTCAAAAGGTTACAAATATATGAGGATCATGAAACGGTCTGAAAAATAGGAGGAGCATGAAACAGTGTTCAAAAACATGAAGAGCGTGAAAAAGTGTGAAAAATATGAAGAGCTTCAAAAGGTGTCAAAAATATGAGGAGCATGAAATGGTCTGAAAAATAGGAGGAGCATGAAACGGTGTTCAAAAATATGACGAGCCTGAAAAGGTGTGAAAAATATGAAGAGCTTCAAAAGGTGTCAAAAACATGAGGAGCATGAAACGGTCTGAAAAATAGGAGGAGCATGATGTGGTGTTGAAAAACATGAAGAGCCTAAAAAGGTGTGAAAAATATGAAGAGCTTCAAAACGCGTCAAAATATGAGGAGCATGAAACGGTCTGAAAAACAGGAGGATCATGAAGCCGTGTTGAAAAACATGGGGAGCCTGAAAAGGTGTGAAAAATATGAAGAGCTTCAAAAGGTCTCAAAAATATGAGGAGCATGAAATGGTCTGAAAAATAGGAGAAGCATGAAACGGTGTTCAAAAACATGAAGAGCCTGAAAAGCTGTGAAAAATATGAACAGCTTCTAAAAGTGTGAAATAAATGAGGAGCATGAAACGGTCTGAAAAATAGGAGGAGCATGAAGCAGTGTTCAAAACATGAAGAACCGGAAAAGATGTGAAAAATATGAAGAGCTTCAAAATGTGTGAAAATTATGAGGAGCATGAAACGGTTTGAAAAATAGGAGGAGCATGAAAGGGTGTTCAAAAACATGAAGCGCCTGAAAAGGTGTGAAAAATATGAAGAGCTTCAAAAGGTTGGAAATACATGAGGAGCCTGAAACTGTCTGGAAAATAAGACGAGCATGAAGCGGTGTTGAAAAACATGAAGAGCCTGAAAAGGTGGGTAAAATATGAAGAGCTTCAAAAGGTGGCAAAAATATGAGGAGCATGAAACGGTCTGAAAAATAGGAGGAGCATTAAACGGTGTTCAAAAACATGAAGAGACTGAAATGGTGTGAAAAATATGAAGAGCTTCAAAAGGTGTCAAAAATAGGAGGAGCATGAAACGGTCTGCAAAATAGGAGGAGCATGAAACGATCTGAAAAATGGGAGGAGCATGAAGCGGTGTTGAAAAACATGAAGAGCCTGAAAACGTGTGAAAAATATGAAGAGCTTCAAAAGGTGTCAAAAATATGAGGAGCATGAAACGGTCTGCAAAATAGGAGGAGCATGAAACGATCTGAAAAATGGGAGGAGCATGAAGCGGTGTTGAAAAACATGAAGAGCCTGAAAAGGTGTGAAAAATATGAAGAGCTTCAAAAGGTGTGAAACATATGAGGAGCATGAAACGGTCTGAAAAATAGGAGGAGCATGAAACGGTGTTAAAAAACATGAAGAATTTCAAAAGGTGTGAAACATATGAAGAGCTTCAAAAGCTGTCAAAAATATGAGGAGCCTGATACGGTCTGAAAAATAGGAGGAGCATTAACTGGTGTTGAAAAACATGAAGTGCCTGAAAAGCTGTGAAATTAAGAGAAGCTTCAAAAGGTGTGAAAAATATGAGGAGCATGAAACGGTCTCAAATATCCGAGGAGCATGAAACGGTCTGAAAAATAGGAGGAGCATGAAACGGTCTCAAATATCCGAGGAGCATGAAACGGTCTGAAAAATAGGAGGAGCATGAAACGGTGTTGAAAATCATGAAGAGCCTGAAAAGGTGTGAAAAATATGAAGAGCCAGAAAAGGTGCGAAAAGTATGAAGAGCTTCAAAAGGTGTCAAAAATAGGACGAGCATGAAACGGTCTCAAATATCCGAGGAGCATGAAACGGTCTGAAAAATAGGAGGAGCATGAAACGGTCTCAAATATCCGAGGAGCATGAAACGGTCTGAAAAATAGGAGGAGCATGAAGCGGTGTTGAAAAACATGAATAGCCTGAAAAGGTGCGAAAAATATGAAGAGCCAGAAAAGGTGCGAAAAGTAAGAAGAGCTTCAAAAGGTGTGAAAAATACGAAGAGCTTCAAAAGGTGTCAAAATTGAGATGAGCATGAAACTGTCTGAAAAATAGGAGGAGCATGAAGCGGTGTTAAAAAACATGAAGAGCCTGAAAAGGGGTGAAAAATATGAAGAGCTTCAAAAGGTGGCAAAATTATGAGGAGCATTAAACGGTCTGAAAAATAGGAGGAGCATGAAGAGGTGTTGAAAAACATGAAGAGCCTGAAAAGGAGTGAAAAATATGAAGAGCTTCAAAAGGTGTCAAAAATTTGAGGAGCATGAAACGGTCTGAAAAATAGGAGGAGCAAGAAGCGGTGTTGAAAAACATGAAGAGCCTGAAAAGGGGTGAAAATTATGAAGAGCTTCAAAAGGTGTCAAAAATATGAGGAGCATGAAACGGTCTGAAAAATAGGAGGTGAATGAAACGGTGTTCAAAAACAAGAAGAGCCTGGAAAGGTGGGAAAAATATGAAGAGCCTCAAAACGTGTCAAAAATATGAGGAGCTTTAAACGGTCTGAAAAATACGAGGAACATGAAGCGGTGTTGAAAAACATGAAGAGCCTGTAAACGTGTGAAAAATATGAATAGCTTCAAAAGGTGTGAAAAATATGAAAAGCTTCAAAAGGTGTCAAAATGAGATAGGCATGAAACGGTCTGAAAAATAGGAGGAGCATGAAGCGGTGTTCAAAAACATGAAGAGCCTGAAAAGGTGTGAAAAATATGAAGAGCTTCAAAATGTGTCAAAAATATGAGGAGCATGAAACAGTCTGAAAAATAGGAGGAGCATGAAACGGTGTTCAAAAACATGAAGAGCCTGAAAAAGTATGAAAAACATGAAGAGCCTGAAAAGGTGTGAAAAATATGAAGAGCTTCAAAAGGTGTCAAAAATTTGATGAGCATGAAACGGTCTGAAAAATAGGAGGAGCATGAAGCGGTCGTCAAAAACATGAAGAGCCTGAAAAGGTGTGAAAAATATGACGAGCTTCAAAAGGTGTCAAAATATGAGGAACAGGAAACGGTCTGAAAAATAGGAGGAGCATGAAACGGTGTTGAAAAACATGAAGAGCCTGAAACGTTGTCAAAAATATGAAGTGCTTCAAAAGGTGTCAAAAATATGAGGTGCATGAAACGGTCTGAGAAATAGGAGGAGCATGAAGCGGTGTTGAAAAATATGAAGAGCCTGAAAATGTGTGAAAAATATGAAGAGTTTCAAAAGGTGTCAAAAATATGAGGAGCATGAAACAGTCGGAAAAATAGGATGAAAATGAAACTGTTTTGCAAAAGATGAGGCGCATGAAAATGTTTGAAAAATATGAAGAGCTTCAAAAGGTGCCAAAAATATGAGAAGCATGAAACGGTCTGAAAAATAGGAGGAACATGAAGCGGTGTTGAAAAACATGAAGATCCTGAAAAGGTGTGAAATATATGAAGAGCTTCAAAAGGTTTCAAAAATATGAAAACCATGAAACGACTGAAAATTAGGAGGAGCATGAAGCGGTGTTGAAAATCATGAAGAGCCTGAAGCGGTGTTCAAAAATATGCAGAGACTGAAAAGGTGTGAAAAATATGAAGAGCTTCAAAAGGTGTGAAAAATATGAGGAGCATGCAACTGTCTGAAAAATAGGAGGAGCATAAACCGGTGTTCAAAAATATGAAGAGCCTGAAAAGGTGTGAAAAATATGAAGAGCTTCAAAAGTTGTCAAAAATATGAGGGGCATGAAATGGTCTGAAAAATAGGAGTAGCATGAAGCAGTGTTGAAAAACATGAAAAGCCTGAAAACATGTGAAAAATATGAAGAGCTTCAAAAATGTGAAAAATATGAAGAGCTTCAAAAGGTGTGAAAAATACGAAGAGCTTCAAAAGGTGTGAAAATATGAGGAGCATGAAACGTTCTGAAAAATAGGAGGATCATGAAACGGTGTTCAAAAACATGAAGAGCCTGAAAAGGTGTGAATAATATGAAGAGCCTCAAAAAATGTCAAAAATATAAGGAGTATGAAATGGTCTCAAAAATAGGAGGAGCATGAAGCGGTGTTGAAAAACATGAAGAGCCTGAAACCGTGTGAAAAATATGAAGAGCTTCAAAAATGTGAAAAATATGAAGAGCTTCAAAAGGTGTGAAAAATGAGATGAGCATGAAACAGTCTGAAAAATAGGAAGAGCATGAAGCGGTGTTGAAAAACATGAAGAGCCTGAAAACGTGTGAAAAATATGAAGAGTTCAAAAGGTGTGAAATATATGAAGAGCTTCAAAAGGTGTCAAAAATATGAGGAGCATGAAACAGTCGGAAAAATAGGATGAAAATGAAACTGTTTTGCAAAAGATGAGGCGCATGAAAATGTTTGAAAAATATGAAGAGCTTCAAAAGGTGCCAAAAATATGAGAAGAATGAAACGGAATGAAAAATAGGAGGAACATGAAGCGGTGTTGAAAAACATGAAGAGCCTGAAAAGGTGTGAAATATATGAAGAGCTTCAAAAGGTGTCAAAATATGAGAACCAAGAAACGACTGAAAAATAGGAGGAGCATGAAGTGGTGTTGAAAAACATGAGGAGCCTGAAAACGTGTGAAAAATATGAAGAGCTTCAAAAGGTGTCGAAAATATGGGGAACATGAAACGATCTGAAAAATCGGAGGAGAATGAAGCGGTGTTGAAAAACATGAAGAGCCTGAAAACGTGTGAAAAATATGAAGATCTTCTAAAGGCGTGAAAAATATGAAGAGCTTCAAAAGGTGTCAAAAATATGACGAGCATGAAACGGTCTGAAATATAGGAGGAGCAAGAAGCGGTGTTGAAAAACATGAAGAGCCTGAAAACGTGTGAAAAACATGAAGAGTTTCTAAAGGTGTGAAAATATGAAGAGCTTCAAAAGGTGTCAAAAATATCACGAGCATGAAAAGGTCTGAAAAATAAGAGGAGTATGAAGTGGTGTTGAAAAACATGAAGAGCCTGAAAAGTTGGGAAAATATGAAGAGCTTCAAAAGGTGTCAAAAATATGAGGAGCATTAAATGGTCTGATAAATAGGAGGATCATGAAGCGGTGTTGAAAACCATGAAGAGCCTGAAAAGGTGTGAGAAATATGAAGAGCTTCAAAAGGTGTAAAAATTATTAGGTGCAAGAAACGGTCTGAAAAATAGGAAGAGGATGAAGCGGTGTTTAAAAATATGAAGAGCCTGAAAGGGTGTGAAGAAAATGAAGAGCTTCAAAAGGTGTCAAAAATATGAGGAGCATGAAACAGTCTGAAAAATAGGAGGAGCATGAAGTGGTGTTGAAAAACATGAAGAGCCTGAAAAGGTGTGAAAAATATGAAGAGCTTCAAAAGGTGTCAAAATATGAGGAGCATGAAACAGTCTGAAAAATAGGAGGAGCATGAAGTGGTGTTGATAAACATGAAGAGCCTGAAAAGGTGTGAAATATATGAGGAGCTTGAAAAGGTGTCAAAAATATGAGGAGCATGAAACGGTCTGAAAAATAGGAGGTGCATGAAGTTTTGTTGAAAAAAACGAAGAGCCTGAAAAGGTTTGAAAAATATGAAGAGCTTCAAAGGTGTCAAAATTATGAGGAGCATGAAACGGTCTGAAAAATAGGAGGAGCATGAAGCGGGGTTGAAAAACCTGAAGAGCCTGTGAACGTGTGAAAAATATGAAGAGCTTCCAAAGGTGTGAAAAATATGAGGAGCTTCAAAAGGTGTCAAAAATATGAGGAGCATGAAACGGTCTGAAAAATAGGAGGAGCATTAAACGGTGTTCAAAAACATGAAGAGCCTGAAAAGTTGTGAAAAATATGAAGAACTTCAAAACATGTGAAAATGATGAGGAGCATGAAACAGTCTGAAAATTGGGAGGATCATGAAGCGGTGTTGAAAAACATGAAGAGCCTTAAAACGTGTGAAAAATATGAAGAGCTTCAAAAGATATGAAATACATGAGGAGCTTGAAACGGTCTGAAAAACAGGAGGAGCATGAAGCGGTGTTGAAAAACATGAAGAGCCTGAAAAGGTGTGAAAAAAATGAAGAGCTTCAAAAGGTGTGAAAAATAAGAGCAGCTTCAAAAGGTGTCAAAAATGAGATGAGCATGAAACGGTCTGATAAATAGGAGGATCATGAAGCAAAGTTGAAAATCATGAAGAGCCTGAAAAGGTGTGAAAAATATGAAGAGCTTCAAATGGTGTAAAAATTATTAGGTGCAAGAAATGGTCTGAAAAATAGGAGGAGGATGAAGCGGTGTTTAAAATTATGAAGAACCTGAAAAGGTGTGAAAAAAATGAAGAGCTTCAAAAGGTGTCAAAAATATGAGGAGCATGAAACGGTCTGAAAAATAGGAGGAGCATGAAACGGTCTCAAATATCCGAGGAGCATGAAACGGTCTGAAAAATAGGAGGAGCATGAAACGGTGTTGAAAATCATGAAGAGCCTGAAAAGGTGTGAAAAATATGAAGAGCCAGAAAAGGTGCGAAAAGTATGAAGAGCTTCAAAAGGTGTCAAAAATAGGACGAGCATGAAACGGTCTCAAATATACGAGGAGCATGAAACGGTCTGAAAAATAGGAGGAGCATGAAGCGGTGTTGAAAAACATGAATAGCCTGAAAAGGTGCGAAAAATATGAAGAGCCAGAAAAGGTGCAAAAAGTAAGAAGAGCTTCCAAAGGTGTGAAAAATACGAAGAGCTTCAAAAGGTGTCAAAATTGAGATGAGCATGAAACGGTCTGAAAAATAGGAGGAGCATGAAGCGGTGTTAAAAAACATGAAGAGCCTGAAAAGGGGTGAAAAATATGAAGAGCTTCAAAAGGTGTCAAAATTATGAGGAGCATGAAACGGTCTGAAAAATAGGAGGAGCAAGAAGAGGTGTTGAAAAACATGAAGAGCCTGAAAAGGAGTGAAAAATATGAAGAGCTTCAAAAGGTGTCAAAAATTTGAGGAGCATGAAACGGTCTGAAAAATAGGAGGAGCAAGAAGCGGTGTTGAAAAACATGAAGAGCCTGAAAAGGGGTGAAAATTATGAAGAGTTTCAAAAGGTGTCAAAAATATGAGGAGCATGAAACGGTCTGAAAAATAGGAGGTGAATGAAACGGTGTTCAAAAACAAGAAGAGCCTGGAAAGGTGGGAAAAATATGAAGAGCCTCAAAACGTGTCAAAAATATGAGGAGCTTTAAACGGTCTGAAAAATACGAGGAACATGAAGCGGTGTTGAAAAACATGAAGAGCCTGTAAACGTGTGAAAAATATGAATAGCTTCAAAAGGTGTGAAAAATATGAAAAGCTTCAAAAGGTGTCAAAATGAGATAGGCATGAAACGGTCTGAAAAATAGGAGGAACATGAAGCTGTGTTGAGAAACATGAAGAGCCTGAAAAGGTGCGAACAGTATGAAGAGCTTCAAAACGTGTCAAAAATATGAGGAGCATGAAACGGTCTAAAAAATAGGAGGAGCATGAAACGGTCTGAAAAATAGGAGGAGCATGAAGCGGTGTTGAAAAACATGAAGAGCCTGAAAAGGTGTGAAAAATATGAAGAGCTTCAAAAGGTTTCAAAAATATGAGTAGCATGAAACGGTCTGAAAAATAGGAGGAGCATGAAGCAGTGCCCACAAACATGAAGAGCCTGAAAAGGTGTGAAAATATGAAGAGCTACAAAAGGTGTCAAATATATGAGGAGCATGAAAAGGTCTCAAAAAAAGGAGGAGCATGAAACGGTCTGAAAAATAGGAGGAGCATGAAATGGTGTTGAAAAACATGAGGAGCCTGAAAAGGTGTGAAAAATATGAGGAGCATGAAACATTCTGAAGAATACGAGGAGCATGAAACGGTGTTCAAAAACATGAAGAGCCTGAAAAGGTGTGAAAAATATGAAGAGCTTCAAAAGGGTGAAAAATACGAGGAGCATGAAACGTTCTGAAAAATAGGAGGAGCATGAAGCTGTGTTCAAAAATATGAAGAGCCTGAAAAGGTGTGAAAAATATGAAGAGCTTCAAAAGGTGTCAAAAATATGAGGGGCATGAAACGGTCTGAAAAATAGGAGGAGCATGAAGCGGTGTTGAAAAACATGAAGTGCCTGAAAAGGTGTGAAAAATATGAAGAGCTTATAAAATTGTAAAAAATAAGGGGAGCATGAAATGGTCTGAAAAATGGGAGGAGCATGAAGCGGTGTTCAAAAATGTGAAGAGCCTGAAAAGGTGTGAAAAAAATGAAGAATTCCAAAAGTGTCAAAATATGAGAAGCATGAAATGGTCTGAAAAATAGGAGCAGCATGAAACGGTCTGAAATATAGGAGGAGCATGAAATGGTGTTGAAAAACATGAAGAGCCTGAAAAGGTGTGAAAAATAGGAGGAGCTTCAAACGGTGTCAAAAATATGAGGAGCATGAAACGGTCTGAAAAATAGGAAAAGGATGAAGCGGTGCCCAAAAACATGAAGAGTCTGAAAACGTGTGAAAAATATGAAGAGCTTCAAAAGGTGTCAATAATATGAGGAGCATGAAGCGGTCTGAAACATAGGAGGAGTATGAGGCAGTGTTTAAAATCATGAAGAGCCTGAAAAGTTGTGAAAAATATGCAGAGCTTCAAAAGGTGTCAAAAATATGACGAGCATGAAACGGTCTGAAAAATAGGAGGAGCATGAAGCGGTGTTGAAAAATATGAAGAGCCTGAAAACGTGTGAAAAATATGAAGAGCTTCTAAAGGCGTGAAAAATATGAAGAGCTTCAAAAGGTGTCAAAAATATGACGAGCATGAAACGGTCTGAAAATAGGAGGAGCATGAAGCCATGTTCAAAAACATGAAGAGCCTGAAAAGGTGTGAAAAGTATGAAGAGCTTCAAATGGTGTCAAAAATATGAGGAGCATGAAACGGTCTGAAAAATAGGAGGAGCAGGAAGCGGTGTTGAAAAACATGAAGGCCTGAAAACGTGTGAAAAATATGAAGAGCTTCAAAAGTTGTGAAAAATATGAAGAGCTTCAAAAGTTGTGAAAAATATGAAGAGCTTCAAAAGGTGTCAAAAATTAGATGAGCATGAAACGGTCTGAAAAATAGGAGGAGCATGAAGTGGTGTTGAAAAAAATGAAGAGCCTGAAAAGGTTTGAAAAATATGAAAAGCTTCAAAAGGTGTCAAAAATATGAGGAGCATGAAACTGTCTCAAAAATAGGAGTAGCATGAAGCGGTGTTCAAAAACAAGAAGAGCCTGAAAAGATGTGAAAAATATGAAGAGCTTCAAAAGGTGTCAAAAATATGAGGAGCATGAAACGGTTTTGATAAACATGAATAGCCTGAAAATATGTGAAAAATATGAAGAGCATAAAAATATGTGAAAAATATGAGGAGCATGAAACTGTGTTCAAAACATGAAGAGCCTGAAAAGGTGTGAAAAATATGAAGATCTTCAGAAGGTGTCAAAATTGAAGGCATTTCCCCTGAAATCAGGAACAAGACAAGGGTGCCCACTCTCACCACTACTATTCAACATAGTGTTGGATGTTCTGACCACAGCAATCAGAGCAGAAAAAGAAGTAAAAGGAATCCAGATAGGAAAAGAAGAAGTAAAACTCTCACTGTTTGCAGATGACATGATCCTCTACATAGAAAACCCTAAAGACTCTACCAGAAAATTACTAGAACTAATCAATGAATATAGTAAAGTTGCAGGATATAAAATTAACACACAGAAATCCCTTGCATTCCTATATACTAACAATGAAAAAACAGACAGAGAAATTAAGGAAACAATACCATTCACCATTGCAACAAAAAGAATAAAATACTTAGGAGTATATCTACCTAAAGAAACAAAGGACCTATACATAGAAAACTATAAAACACTGATGAAAGAAATCAAAGAGGACACAAACAGATGGAGAAACATACCGTGTTCATGGATTGGAAGAATTAATATTGTCAAAATGGCTATTCTACCCAAAGCAGTCTATAGATTCAATGCAATCCCTATCAAGCTACCAATGGTATTTTTCACAGAACTAGACCAAAGAATTTCACAATTTGTATGGAAATACAAAAAACCTCGAATAGCCAAAGTAATCTTGAGAAAGAAGAATGGAGCTGGAGGAATCAACCTGCCTGACTTCAGACTCTACTACAAAGCCACAGTCATCAAGACAGTATGGTACTGGCACAAAGACAGAAATATAGATCAATGGAACAGAATAGAAAGCCCAGAGATAAATCCACGAACCTATGGACACCTTATCTTTGACAAAGGAGGCAAGGATATACAATGGAAAAAAGACAACCTCTTTAACAAGTGGTGCTGGGAAAACTGGTCAACCACTTGTAAAAGAATGAAACTAGAACACTTTCTAACACCATACACAAAAATAAACTCAAAATGGATTAAAGATCTAAATGTAAGACCAGAAACTATAAAACTCCTAGAGGAGAACATAGGCAAAACACTCTCTGACATAAATCAAAGCAAGATCCTCTATGACCCACCTCCCAGAATATTGGAAATATAAGCAAAACTAAACAAATGGGACCTAATGAAACTTAAAAGCTTTTGCACTACAAAGGAAACTATAAGTAAGGTGAAAAGACAGCCCTCAGATTGGGAGAAAATAATAGCAAATGAAGAAACAGACAAAGGATTAATCTCAAAAATATACAAGCAACTCCTGCAGCTCAATTCCAGAAAAATAAATGACCCAATCAAAAAATGGGCCAAAGAACTAAACAGACATTTCTCCAAAGAAGACATACAGATGGCTAACAAACACATGAAAAGATGCTCAACATCACTCATTATTAGAGAAATACAAATCAAAACCACAATGAGGTACCATTACACGCCAGTCAGGATGGCTGCTATCCAAAAGTCTACAAGCAATAAATGCTGGAGAGGGTGTGGAGAAAAGGGAACCCTCTTACACTGTTGGTGGGAATGCAAACTAGTACAGCCGCTATGGAAAACAGTGTGGAGATTTCTTAAAAAACTGGAAATAGAACTGCCATATGACCCAGCAATCCCACTTCTGGGCATACACACTGAGGAAACCAGAACTGAAAGAGACACGTGCACCCCAATGTTCATCGCAGCACTGTTTATAATAGCCAGGACATGGAAGCAACCTAGATGCCCATCAGCAGATGAATGGATAAGGAAGCTGTGGTACATATACACCATGGAATGTTACTCAGCCATTAAAAAGAATTCATTTGAACCAGTCCTAATGAGATGGATGAAGCTGAAGCCCATTATACAGAGTGAAGTAAGCCAGAAAGATAAAGAACATTACAGCATAATGACACATGTATATGGAATTTAGAAAGGTGATAACGATAACCCTATATGCAGAACAGAAAAAGAGACACAGAAATACAGAACAGACTTTTGAACTTTGTGGGAGAATGTGAGGATGGGATATTTCAAAAGAACAGCATGTATCCTATCTATGGTGAAACAGATCACCAGCCCAGGTGGGATGAACGAGACAAGTGCTCCGGCCTGGTGCACTGGGAAGACCCAGAGGAATCGGGGGGAGAGGGAGGTGGGAAGGGGGATCGGGATTGGGAATATATGTAAATCCATGGCTGATTCATATCAATGTATGACAAAACCCACTGGAAAAAAAAATATGAGGAGCATGAAACAGTCTGAAAAATAGGAGGGGCATGAAACGGTGATCAAAAACATGAAGAGCCTGAAAACGTGTGAAAAATATGAAGAGTTTCAAAAGGTGTGAAAAATATGAAGAGCTTCAAAACGTCTCAAAAATATGAGGAGCATGAAACCGTATGAAAATAGGAGGAGCATGAAGCAGTGTTCACAAATATGAAGAGCCTGAAAAGGTGTTGAAAAATATGAAGAGCTTCAAAAAGTGTCAAAAATACGAGGAGCATGAAACGTTCTGAAAAACAGGAGGAGCATGAAACGGTGTTGAAAAACATGAAGAACATGAAAAGGTGTGAAAAATATGAAGAGCTTCAAAAGTTGCCAAAAATATGTGGAGCATGAAACGGTCTGAAAAATAGGAAGAGCATGAGTCGGTGTTCAAAAACATGAAGAGCCTGAAAAGGTGTGAAAAATATAAAGAGCTTCAAAAGGTGTGAAAAATATGAGGAGCATTAAACGGTCTGAAAAATACGAGGAGAATGAAGCGGTGTTGAAAAACATGAAGAGCCTTAAAAGGTGTGAAAAATATGAAGAGCTTCAAAAGTTGTCACAAATAGGAGGAGCATGAAACGGTGTTCAAAAACATGAAGAGCCTGAAAAGGTGTGAAAAATACGAAGAGCTTCAAAAGGTGTGAAAAGTATGAAGAGTTTCAAAAAGTGTGAAAAATATGAAGAGCTTCAAAAGGTGTCAAAAATATGAGGAGCATGCAACTGTCTGAAAAATAGGAGGAGCATTAAACAATGTTTAAACATGAAGAGCCTGAAAAGGTGTGAAATATATCAAGAGTTCAAAAGGTGTCAAAAATATGAGGAGCATGAAACGGTGTTCAAAAACATGAAAAGCCTGAAAAGGTGAAAAATATGAAGAGCTTCAAAAGGTGTCAAATATATGAGGAGCATGAAACGGTGTTGAAAAACATGAAGAGAATGAAAAGGTGTGAAAAATATGAAGAGCTTCAAAAGGTGTCAAAAATATGAGGAGCATGAAACGGTCTTAAAAATAGGAGAAGCATGAGACGGTGTAAAAACATGAAGAACCTGAAAACGTTGGAAAAATAAGAAGAGCTTCAAAGCTGTCAAAAATATGAGGAACATGAAACTGTCAGAAAAATATGAGGACCATGAAACGGTCTAAAAAATAGGACGAGCATGAAACAGTGTTGAATAACATGAAGAGCTTCAAAAGGTGTCAAAAATATGAGGAGCCTGAAACCATTTGAAAAATAGGAGGAGCATGAAACGGTGTTGAAAATCATGAAGAGCCTGAAAAGGTGTGAACAATAAGAAGAGCTTCAGAAGGTGTCAATAATATGAGGAGCATGAAAGGGTCTGAAAAATAGGAGGAGCATGAAATGGTGTTGAACACATGAATTGCTTGAAAAGGTCTGAAAAATATGAAGAGCTTCAAAAGATGTTAAAAATATGAGGAGCATGAAAGGGTTATAAACATTGGAGGAGCATGAAACGGTGTTGAAAAACATGAAGAGCTTCAAAAAGTGTGAAAAATATGAAGAGCTTCAAAAGCTGTCATAAATAAGAGGAGCATGAGACGGTCTGAAAATTATGAGGAGCACGAAATGGTCTGAAAAATGGGAGGAGCATGAAACGTTGTATGAAAAGATGAAGAGCAAGAAAAGGTGTGAAAAATATGAAGAGCTTCAAAAGGTGTGAAAAATATGAGGAGCATGGAACGGTCTGAAAAATAGGAGGAGCATGAGACGGTGTTGAAAAACATGAAGAACCTGAAAAGGTTGGAAAATCATGAAGAGCTTCAAAGATGTCAAAAATGAGGAGCATGAAAAGGTCTGAAAAATAGGAGGAGCATGAAACGGTATTGAAAAACATGAAGAAACTGAAAAGGTGTGAAAAATATGAAGAGCTGCAAAAGGTGTCAAAAATATGAGAAGCATGAAACGGTCTGAAATAATGAGGACCATGAAACGGTCTGAAAAATAGGACAAGCATGAAACGGTGTTGAAAAATATGAAGAGCTTCAAAAAGTGTCAAAAATACGAGGAGCATGAAACGGTCTGAAAAACAGTAGGAGCATGAAACGGTGTTGAAAAACATGAAGAACATGAAAAGGTGTGAAAAATATGAAGAGCTTCAAAAGGTGCCAAAAATATGTGGAGCATGAAACGGTTTGAAAAATAGGAGGAGCATGAAGCGGTGTTCAAAAACATGAAGAGCCTGAAAAGGTGTGAAAAATATAAAGACCTTCAAAAGGTGTGAAAAATATGAGGAGCATTAAACGGTCTGAAAAATACGAGGAGAATGAAGCGGTGTTGAAAAACATGAAGAGCCTGAAAAGGTGTGAAAAATATGAAGAGCTTCAAAAGTTGTCACAAATAGGAGGAGCATGAAACGGTGTTCAAAAACATGAAGAGCCTGAAAAGGTTTGAAAACTATGAAGAGCTTCAAAAGGTGTGAAAAATATGAAGAGTTTCAAAAGGTGTGAAAAATATGAAGAGCTTCAAAAGGTGTCAAAAATTAGAGGAGCAAGAAACGGTCTGAAAAATAGGAGGATCATGAAGTGGTGTTGAAAAACATGAAGAGCCTGAAAAAGTGTGAAATATATGAAAATCTCCAAAAGGTGTCAAAAGTATGAGGAGCATGAAACGGTCTGAAAAATAGGAGGAGCATGAAACGATGTTGAAAAAAATGAAGAGCCTGAAAAGGTGTGAAAAATATGAAGAGCTTCAAAAGGTGTCAAAAATATCAGTAGCATGAATGGGTCTGAAAGATAGGAGGAGCATGAAATGGTCTTGAAAAACATGAACAGCCTGAAAAGGTGTGAAAAATATGAAGAGCTTCAAAAGGTGTCAAAAATATGAGGATCATGAAACGGTTTGAAATATAGGAGGAGTATGAAACGGTGTTGAAAAACATAAAGAGCATGAAAAGGTGTGAAAAATATGAAGAGCTTCAAAAGGTTTCAAAATTATTAGTCGCATGAAACGGGTAAAAAAATAGGAGGAGCATGAGACGGTGTTGAAAAACATGAAGATCCTGAAAAGGTGTGAAATATATGAAGAGCTTCAAAAGGTTTCAAAAAAAGGAGGAGCATGAGACGGTGTTGAAAAACATGAAGAGCATGAAAAGGTGTGAAAAATATGAAGAGGTTCAAAAGTTATCAAACATACGAGGAGCATGAAAGGGACTGAAAATAGGAGGAGCATGAAACTTTGTATGTATACATGAAGAGCATGAAAAGGTGTGAAAAATTTGAAGAGCTGCAAAAGGTGTCAAAAATATGAGGAGCATGTAACGGTGTTGAAAAACATGAAGAGCATTAAAAGTGTGAAAAATATGAAGATCTTGAGTACATTTTGTGTGCCTATTTTCAATCTGTGTATCTTCTTTGATAAATTGTTTGTTCAGATGTTTTGCCCATTATTTTTTTTTTAATTTTTTATTTTTTTTATTATTATTATTAGTTTTTTCCAGTGGGTTTTTTCATACATTGATAATCACTTGTCACTAAAGAAATGCACCCTAAAACAATGAAGAAGTACTAAAAAAAAATAAATAAATGCAGAAGAGGAGGTGTTAAAAAAAATATATGAAGATCTTCAAAAGTAGTCAAAAATATGAGGAGCATGGAACAGTCTGAAAAAAAGTAGGAGCATGAGATGGTGTTGAAAAACATGAAGAATCTGAAAAGGTTGGAAATATATGAAGAGCTTTCAAGGTGTCAAAAATATGAGGAGCATGAAACGGTCTGAAAAATAGGAGGAGCATGAAACGGTGTTGAAAAACATGAAGAGCATGATAAGTGTTAAAAATATAAAGAGCTTCAAAAGGTGCCAAACTTTGAGGAGCATGAAACGTTCTGAAAAATAGGAGGAGCATGAAACAGTGTTGAAAAACATGAAGAGAATGAAAAGGTGTGAAAAATATGAAGAGCTTCAAAAGGTGTCAAAAATATGAGGAGCATGAAACGGTCTGAAAAACAGGAGGAGCATGAAAACGTGTTGAAAAATATGAACAGCATGAAAAGGTGTGAAAAATATGAAAAGCTTCAAAAGGTGTCAAAAAAAAGAGGAGCATGAAACGGTCTGAAAAACAGGAGGAGCATGAAAACGTGTTGAAAAACCTGAAGAGCATGAAAAGATGTGAAAAATATGAAGAGCTTCAAAAGGTGTCAAAAAAAAGAGGAGCATGAAACAGTGTTGAAAAACATGAAGAGAATGAAAAGGTGTGAAAAATATGAAGAGCTTCAAAAGGTGTCAAAAATATGAGGAGCATGAAACGGTCTGAAAAACAGGAGGAGCATGAAAACGTGTTGAAAAATATAAACAGCATGAAAAGGTGTGAAAAATATGAAGAGCTTCAATAGGTGTCAAAAATATGAGGAGCATGAAACGGTCTGAAAAACAGGAGGAGCATGAAAACGTGTTGAAAAACCTGAAGAGCATGAAAAGGTGTGAAAAATAGGAAGAGCTTCAAAATGTGTCAAAAATATGAGGAGCATGCAACTGTCTGAAAAATAGGAGGAGCATTAAACAGTGTTAAAAAACGTGAAGAGCCTGAAAAGGTGTGAAATATATCAAGAGTTCAAAAGGTGTCAAAAATATGAGGAGCATGAAATGGTGTTGAAAAACATGAAAAGCCTGAAAAGGTGAAAATTATGAAGCGCTTCAAAAGGTGTCAAATATATGAGGAGCATGAAACGGTGTTGAAAAACATGAGGGCCATTAAAAGTGTGAAAAATATAAACAGCTTCAAAAGCTGTCAAAAATATGAGGAGCAAGAAACGGTCTGGAAAAGAGGAGGAGCATGAAACGGTGTTGAAAAACATGAAGAGAATGAAAAGGTGTGAAAAATATGAAGAGCTTCAAAAGGTGTCAAAAATATGAGGAGCATGAAACGGTCTTAAAAATAGGAGAAGCATGAGACGGTGTAAAAACATGAAGAACCTGAAAACGTTGGAAAAATATGAAGAGCTTCAAAGGTGTCAAAAATATGAGGAACATGAAACTGTCAGAAAAATATGAGGACCATGAAACGGTCTAAAAAATAGGACGAGCATGAAACGGTGTTGAAAAACATGAAGAGCTTCAAAAGGTGTCAAAAATATGAGGAGTCTGAAACCATCTGAAAAGTAGGAGGAGCATGAAACGGGGTTGAAAATCATGAAGAGTCTGAAAAGCTGTGAACAATAAGAAGAGCTTCAGAAGGTGTCAATAATATGAGGAGCATGAAAGGGTCTGAAAAATAGGAGGAGCATAAAATGGTGTTGAACACATGAATTGCTTGAAAAGGTATGAAAAATATGAAGAGCTTCAAAAGATGTTAAAAATATGAGGAGCATGAAAGGGTCATAAACATTGGAGGAGCATGAAACGGTGTTGAAAAACATGAAGAGCTTCAAAAAGTGTGAAAAATATGAAGAGCTTCAAAAGCTGTCATAAATAAGAGGAGCATGAGACGGTCTGAAAAATATGAGGAGCACGAAATGGTCTGAAAAATAGGAGGAGCATGAAACGGTGTTGAAAAACATGAAGAGCAAGAAAAGGTGTGAAAAATATGAAGAGCTGCAAAAGGTGTCAAAAATATGAGAAGCATGAAACGGTCTGAAATAATGAGGACCATGAAACGGTCTGAAAAATAGGACAAGCATGAAACGGTGTTGAAAAACATGAAGAGCTTCAAAAAGTGTCAAAAATACGAGGAGCATGAAACGGTCTGAAAAACAGGAGGAACATGAAACCGTGTTGAAAAATATGAAGAGCATGAAAAGATGTGAAAAATATGAAAAGCTTCAAAAAGTTTCAAGAAAATGAGGAGGATGTAAACGTCTGAAAAACAGGAGGAGCATGAAACGTTGTTGAAAAACTTTAAGAGCCTGAAAAGGTGATAAAAATATGAAGAGCTTCAAACGGTGTCAAAAATATGAGGAGCGTGAAACTGTCTGAAAAATAGGATTGGCATGAAACGGTGTTGACAAACAAGAAGAGCCTGAAAGGGTGTGAAAAATATGAAGAGCTTCAAAAGGTGTCAAAAATATCAGGAGCATGAATGGGTCTGAAAAATAGGAGGAGCATGAAACGTTGTTGAATGACTTGCAGAGCCTGAAAAGGTGTGAAAAATATGAAGAGCTTCAAAAGGTTTCAAAAATATGAGGAGCATGAAACGGTCTGAAAAAAAGGAGGAACATGAAGCAGTGTTGAAACATGAACAGCCTGAAAAGGTGTGAAAAATATGAAGAGCTTAAAAAGGGGTCAAAAATATGAGGAGCATGAAACGGTCTGAAAAATAGGAGGAGTATCAAACGGTGTTCAAAAACATGAAGAGCCTGAAAAGGTGTGAAATATATGAGAGCTTCAAAAGTTGTCAAAAATATGAGGAACATGAAACGGTCTGAAAAATAGGAGGAGCATGAAACGGTGTTGAAAACTTGAAAAGCCAATAAAGGTGTGAAAAATATGAGGAGCTTGAAACGGTCTGAAAAATTGGAGGAGCATGAATCGGTGTTGAAAAACATGAAGAGCCTGAAAAGGTGTGAAAATATTAAGAGCTTCAAAAGGTGTCAAAAATATGAGGAGCGTGAAACGGTCTGAAATATAGGAGGATCATGAAGCGGTTTTCAAAAATATGAAGAGCCTGAAAATGTGTGAAAAATAAGAAGAGCTTCCAAAGGTGTGAAAAATATGAGGAGCATGAACGGTCTGAAATATAGGAGGAGCATGAAGCGTTGTTGTAAAACATGAAGAGCCTCAAAATGTGTGAAAAATATGAAGAGCTTCAAAAGGTGTGAAAAATATGAGGAGCATGAAATGTTCTGAAAAATAGGAGGAGAATGAAGTGGTGTTGAAAAACATGAAGAGCCTGAAAAGGTGTGAAAAATATGAAGAGCTTCAAAAGGTGTCAAAAATATGAGGAGCAAGAAACGGTCTGAAAAATCGGAGGACCACGAGACGTTCTGAAAAATAGTAGGCCATTAAACGGTGTTGAAAAACATGAAGAGCATGAAAAGGTGTGAAAAACATGATGAGCGTCAAAAGGTGTCAAAAATATGATGAGCATGAAATGGCCTAAAAAATACGAGGAGCATGAAACGTTCTGAAAAGTAGGAAGAGCATGAAACGGTTTTGAAAAATATGAGGAGCGTCAAAAGGTGTGAAAAATATGAGGACCATGGAACGGTCTGAAAAATATGAGGAGCCTGAAATGATGTGAAAAATAGGAGGAGCATGAAACGGTGTTGAAAAACATGAAGAACTTCAAAAGGTGTCAAAAATATGAAGAGCTCCGAAAGGTGTCATAATATGAAGAGCATGAAACAGTCTGAAAAATAGAAGGAGCATGAAGCGGTGTTGAAAAACATGAAGAGTCTGAAAAGGTGTGCAAAATATGAAGAGCTTCAAAAAGTGTCAAAAATATGAGGAGCATGAAACGGTCTGAAAAATAGGAGGAGCATGAAGAGATGTTCAAAAACATGAAGAGCCTGAAAATGTGTGAAACATATGAAGAGTTTCAATTTTGTCAAAAATATGAGGAGCATGAAACGGTCTGAAAAATAGAGGGAACATGAAGCGGTGTTGAAATACTTGAAGAGCCTGGAAAGGTGTGAAAAATATGAAGAGCCTGAAAAGAGCGAAATATATGAAGAGCTTCAAAAGGTGTCAAAAATATTAGGAGCATGAAACGATCTGAAAAATAGGTGGGTCATGAAGCGGTGTTGAAAAACTTGAAGAGCCTGAAAAGGTGTTAAAAATATTAGGAGCATGAAACGGTCTGAAAAATAGGAGGAGCATGAAGCGGTGTTCAGAAATATGAAGCGCCTGAAAAGGTGGGAAAAATATGAGGAGCATGATACGTTCTGAAAAATAGGTGGAGCATGAAGCGGTGTTCACATGAAGAGCCTGAAAAGGTGTGAAAAATATGAAGAGCTTAAAAAAGTGTCAAAAATATGAGGAGCATGAAACAGTGTTGAAAAACATGAAGAGCCTGAAAAGAGTGAAATAAATGAAGAGCTTCAAAAGGTGTCAAAAATATGAGGAGCATGAAACGGACTGAAAAATAGGTGGAGCATGAAGCGGTGATGAAAAACATGAAGAGCCTGAAAAAGTGTGAAATACATGAAGAGCTTCAAAGGTGTTAAAATTTGAGGAGGATGATACGGTCTGAAAAATAGGAGGAGCAAGAAGCAGTGTTGAAAAACATGAAGAGCCTGAAAATGTTTGAAAAACATGAAGAGTCTGAAAAGGTGTGAAATATATGAAGAGCTTCAAAAGGTGTCAAAAATGTTAGGAGATTGAAGTGGTGTTGAAAAACATGAAGAGCCTGAAAAGGTGTGAAATATATGAAGAGCTTCAAAATGTATCAAAAATATGAGGAGCATGAAACGGTCTGAAAAATTGGAGGAGCATGAAGCGGTGTTGAAAAACATGAAGAGCCTGAAAATATGTGAAATATATGAAGAGCTTCAAAAGGTGTCAAAAAAGTTAGGAGTATGGAACGTTCTGAAAAATAGGAGGAGCATGAAGCGCTGTTGAAAAGCATGAAGAGCCTGAAAAATTGTGAAATATATGAAGAGCTTCAAAAGGTGTCAAAAATATGAGGAGCATGAAACGGTCTGAAAATTTGGAGGAGCATGAAGCGGTCTTGAAAGACATGAATACCCTGACATGGTGTCAAAAATATGAAGAGCTTCAAAAGATGTCAAAAATATGAGGAGCATGAAACAGTCTGAAAAACTGGAGGACCATGAATCGGTCTTGGAAGACATTAATTCCCTGAAAAAGTGTGAAAAACATGAAGAGCTTCAAAAGGTGTCAAAAATATGAGGAGCATGAAACGGTCTGAAAAAAAGGAGGAGCATGAAAAGGTGTGCAAAAACATGAAGAGCCTGAAAAGGTGTGAAAAATATGAAAAGCTGCAAAAAGTGTCAAAAAAATGAGGAGCATGACAGTCTGAAAAATAGGAGGAGCATGAAGCGGTGTTGAAAAACATGAAGAGCCTGAAAAGGTGTGAAAAATATGAAGAGCTTCAAAAGGTGTCAAAAAAATGAGGAGCATGACAGTCTGAAAAATAGGAGGAGCATGAAGCGGTATTGAAAAACATGAAGAGCCTGAAAAGGTGTGAAAATTATGAAGAGCTTCAAAAGGTGTCTAAAATTTGAAGAGAATGAAACAGTCTGATAAATAGGAGCAACATGAAGCGGTGTTGAAAAACATGAAGAGCCTGAAGAGGTGTTAAAAATATTAGGAGCATGAAACGGTCTTAAAAATAGGTGGAGCATGAAGCGGTTGTGAAAAACATGAAGAGCCTGAAAAGGTGTGAAATATATGAAGAGCTTCAAAACGTGTAAAAAATATGAGGAGCATGAAACGGTATTCAAAAACATGAAGAGCCTGAAAAGATATGAAAAACATGAAGAGCTACAAAAGGTGTCAAAAAGATGAGGAGCATGAAACGGTCTGAAAAATAGGAGTAGCATCAAATGTTGTTGAAGAACATGAAGATCCTGAAAAGTTGTGAAAAATATGAAGAGCGTCAAAAGGTGTCAAAATTATGAGGAGCATGAAACGGTCTGAAAAATAGGAGGAGCAAGAAGCGGTGTTGAAAAATCTGAAGAGCCTGAAACGGTGTGAAATATATGAAGAGCGTCAAAAGGTGTCAAAATTATGAGGAGCATGAAACGATCTGAAAAATAGGAGGAGCATGAAGCGGTGTTCAAAAACAAGAATTGCCTGAAAAGGTGTGAAAAATATGAAGAGATTCAAAAGGTGTCTAATATTTGGGGAGCATGGAACGGTCTGAAAAATAGGAGGAGCATGAAGCGGTGTTGAAAAACATGAAGAGCCTGAAAAGGTGTGAAATATATGAAGAGCTTAAAAAGGCGTGAAATGTATAAGGAACCTGAAACGCTCTGAAAAACAGGAGGAGAATGAATCGTTGTTGAAAAATATGAAGAGCCTGAAAAGTTGTGAAATATATGAAGAGCTTCAAAAGGTGTCAAAAATTTTAGGAGCATGAAACGGTCTGAAAAATTGGAGGAGCATGAAGCGGTGATGAAAAATATGAAGAGCCTGAAAAGGTGTGAAATATATGAAGAGCTTAAAAAGGCGGGAAATATATGAGGAACCTGAAACGCTCTGAGAAACAGGAGGAGAATGAATCGGTGTTGAAAAATATGAAGTGCCTGAAAAGGTGTGAAATATATGACGAGCTTAAAAAGGCGTGAAATATATGAGGAACCTGAAACGCTCTGAGAAACAGTAGGAGAATGAAGCGGTGTTGAAGAATATGAAGAGCCTGAAAAGGTGTTAACAATATTAGGAGCCTGAAACGGTCTGAAAAATAGGAGGCACATGAAGCGGTGTTGAAAAACTTGAAAAGCCTGAAAAGGTGTGAAAAACATGAAGAGCTTCAAAAACTGTCAAAAATATGAGGAGCATGAAACGATCTGAAAAATAGGAGTAGCATGAAACGGTGTTGAAAAACATGAAGAGCCTGAAAAGAGTGAAATATATGAAGAGCTTCAAAAGGTGTCAAAAATATGAGGAACATGAAACGGTCTGAAGAATAGGAGGAGCATGAAGCGGGGTTGAAAAAGATGAAGAGCCTGAAAAGATGTGTAATATATGAAGAGCTTCAAAAGGTGTCAAAAATTTTAGGAGCATGAAACGGTCTGAAAAATTGGAGGAGCATGAAGCGGTGATGAAAAATATGAAGAGCCTGAAAAGGTGTGAAATATATGAAGAGCTTAAAAAGGCGGGAAATATATGAGGAACCTGAAACGCTCTGAGAAACAGGAGGAGAATGAATCGGTGTTGAAAAATATGAAGAGCCTGAAAAGGTGTGAAATATATGACGAGCTTAAAAAGGTGTGAAATATATGAGGAACCTGAAACGCTCTGAGAAACAGTAGGAGAATGAAGCGGTGTTGAAGAATATGAAGAGCCTGAAAAGGTGTTAACAATATTAGGAGCCTGAAACGGTCTGAAAAATAGGAGGCACATGAAGCGGTGTTGAAAAACTTGAAAAGCCTGAAAAGGTGTGAAAAACATGAAGAGCTTCAAAAACTGTCAAAAATATGAGGAGCATGAAACGATCTGAAAAATAGGAGTAGCATGAAACGGTGTTGAAAAACATGAAGAGCCTGAAAAGAGTGAAATATATGAAGAGCTTCAAAAGGTGTCAAAAATATGAGGAGCATGAAACGATCTGAAAAATAGGAGTAGCATGAAACGGTGTTGAAAAACATGAAGAGCCTGAAAAGAGTGAAATATATGAAGAGCTTCAAAAGGTGTCAAAAATATGAGGAACATGAAACGGTCTGAAGAATAGGAGGAGCATGAAGCGGGGTTGAAAAAGATGAAGAGCCTGAAAAGATGTGTAATATATGAAGAGCTTCAAAAGGTGTCAAAAATATGAGGAGCATGAAACGGTCTGAACAATAGGAGGAGCATGAAGCAATGTTGAAAAACATGAAGAGCCTGAAAATGTGTGAAAAATATGAAGAGCATGAAACGGCCTGAAAAATAGGAGGAGCATGGATCCGTGTTGAAAACTTGAAGAGCCTGAAAACGTATGAAAAATATGAAGATCTTCAAAAGGTGTCAATAATATGAGGAGCATGAAATGGTCTGAAGAATAGGAGGAGCATCAAACGGTGTTCAAAAACATGAAGAGCATGAAAAGTTGTGAAAAATATGAAGAGCTTTAAAATGTGTCAAAAATATGAGGAGCATGAAGCGATCTGAAAAATAGGTGGAGCATGACACGGTGTTGAAAACATGAAGAGCCTGTAAATGTGTGAAAAATATGAACCGCTTCAGAAGGTGTGAAAAATATGAGGAGCATGAAACGGTCTGAAAAACAAGAGGAGCATGAAGCAGTGTTGAAAAACATGAAGAGCCTGAAAAGGTGTGAAAAATATGAAGAGCTTCAAAAAGTGTCAAAAATATGAGAAGCATGAAAAAGTCTGAAAAATAGGAGGAGCATGAAACGGTGTTGAAAAACATGAAGAGCCTGAAAAGGTGTGAAAAATATGAAGAGCTTCTAAATGCGTGAAAAATATGAAGAGCTTCAAAAGGTGTCAAAAAAATGAGGAGCATGACAGTCTGAAAAATAGGAGGAGCATGAAACGGTGTGCAAAAACATGAAGAGCCTGAGAAGGTGTGAAAATTATGAAGCGCTTCAAAAGGTGTCAAAAATTGGAAGAGAATGAAACAGACTGATAAATAGGAGCAGCATGAAGCGGTGTTGAAAAACATGAAGAGCCTGAAAAGGTGTTAAAATTTTAGGAGCACAAAACGGTCTTAAAAATAGGTGGAGCATGAAGCGGTTGTGAAAAACATGAAGAGCCTGAAAAGGTGTGAAATATATGAAGAGCTTCAAAACGTGTAAAAAATATGAGGAGCATGAAACGGTATTCAAAAACATGAAGAGCCTGAAAAGATGTGAAAAATATGAAGAGCTACAAAAGGTGTCAAAAAGATGAGGAGCATGAAACGTTCTGAAAAATAGGAGGAGCACCAAATGGTGTTGAAGAACATGAAGATCCTGAAAAGTTGTGAAAAATATGAAGAGCGTCAAAAGGTGTCAAAATTATGAGGAGCATTAAACGGTCTGAAAAATAGGAGGAGCATCAAATGGTGTTGAAAAACATGAAGAGCCTGAAAAGTTGTGAAATATATGAAGAGCTTCAAAAGGCGTCAAAAATTTTAGGAGCATGAAACGGTCTGAAAAATTGGAGGAGCATGAAGCAGTGTTGAAAAATATGAAGAGCCTGAAAAGGTTTGAAATATATGAAGAGCTTAAAAAGGCGGGAAATATATGAGGAACATGAAACGCTCTGAGAAACAGGAGGAGAATGAATCGGTGTTGAAAAATATGAAGAGCCTGAAAAGGTGTGAAATATATGATGAGCTTAAAAAGGCGTGAAATATATAAGGAACCTGAAACGCTCTGAGAAACAGTAGGAGAATGAAGCAGTGTTGAAGAATATGAAGAGCCTGAAAAGGTGTTAACAATATTAGGAGCCTGAAACGGTCTGAAAAATAGGAGGCACATGAAGCGGTGTTGAAAAACTTGAAAAGCCTGAAAAGGTGTGAAAAACATGAAGAGCTTCAAAAAGTGTCAAAAATATGAGGAGCATGTAACGGTCTGAAAAATAGGAGCAGCATGAAACGGTGTTGAAAAACATGAAGAGCCTGAAAAGAGTGAAATATATGAAGAGCTTCAAAAGGTGTCAAAAATATGAGGAACATGAAACGGTCTGAAGAATAGGAGGAGCATGAAGCGGTGTTGAAAAACATGAAGAGCCTGAAAAGTTGTGTAATATATGAAGAGCTTCAAAAGGTGTCAAAAATATGAGGAGCATGAAACGGTCTGAAAAATAGGAGGAGCATGAAGCAATGTTGAAAAACATGAAGAGCCTGAAAATGTGTGAAAAATATGAGGAGCATGAAACGGCCTGAAAAAATAGGAGGAGCATGTATCCGTGTTGAAAACTTGAAGAGCCTGAAAAGGTATGAAAAATATGAAGAGCTTCAAAAGGTGTCAAAAATATGAGGAGCATGAAACGGTCTGAAGAATAGGAGGAGCATCAAACGGTGTTCAAAAACATGAAGAACATGAAAAGGTGTGAAAAATATGAAGAGCTTCAAAACGTGTCAAAAATATGAGGAGCATGAAGCGCTGTTTAAAAATATGAAGAGCCTGAAAAAGTGTGAAAAATATGAAGAGCTTCAAAAGGTGTCAAAAATATGAGGAGCTTGAAACGGTCTGAAAAATTGGAGGAGCATGAAGCAGTGTTGAAAAACATGAAGAGCCTGAAAAGAGTGAAATATATGAAGAGCTTCAAAAGGTGTCAAAAATAGGAGGAGCATGAAACGGTTTGAAAAATAGGCGGAGCAAGAAGCGGTGTTCAAAAATATGACGAGCCTGAAAAAGTGTGAAATATATGAAGAGCTTCAAAAGGTGTTAAAATTTGAGGAGCATGATACGGTCTGAAAAATTGGAGGAGCATGAAGCGGTGTTGAAAAACATGAAGAGCCTGAAAAGGTGTGAAATATATGAAGAGCTTCAAAAGGTGTCAAAAAAGTTAGGAGTATGGAACGTTCTGAAAAATAGGAGGAGCATGAAGTGCTGTTGAAAAGCATAAAGAGCCTGAAAAGTTGTGAAATATATGAAGAGCTTCAAAAGGTGTCAAAAATATGAGGAGCATGAAACGGTCTGAAAATTTGGAGGAGCATGAAGCGGTCTTGAAAGACATGAATACCCTGAAATGGTGTCAAAAATATGAAGAGCTTCAAAAGATATCAAAAATATGAGGAGCATGAAACAGTCTGAAAAACTGGAGGACAATGAATCGGTCTTGAAAGACATTAATTCCCTGAAAATGTGTGAAAAATATGAAGAGCTTCAAAAGGTGTCAAAAATATGAGGAGCATGAAACGGTCTGAAAAAAAGGAGGAGCATGAAACGGTGTGCAAAAACATGAAGAGCCTGAAAAGGTGTGAAAATTATGAAGAGCTTCAAAAGGTGTCAAAAATTTGAAGAGAATGAAACAGTCTGATAAATAGGAGCAGCATGAAGCGGTGTTGAAAAACATGAAGAGCCTGAAAAGGTGTTAAAAATATTAGGAGCATGAAACGGTCTTAAAAATAGGTGGAGCATGAAGCGGTTGTGAAAAACATGAAGAGCCTGAAAAGGTGTGAAATATATGAAGAGCTTCAAAACGTGTCAAAAATATGAGGAGCATGAAACAGTATTCAAAAACATGAAGAGCCTGAAAAGACGTGAAAAATATGAAGAGCTTCAAAAGGTGTCAAAAAATGAGGAGCATGAAATGGTCTGAAAAATAGGACTAGCATGAAACGGTGTTCAAAAACATGAAGAGGATGAAAAAGTGTGAAATATATTAAGAGCTTCAAAAGGTGTGAAAAATATGAGGAGCATGAAACGGTCTGAAAAATATGAGGAGCAAGAAGCAATGTTGAAAAACCAGAAGAGACTGAAACGGTGTGAAATATATGAAGAGCTTCAAAAGATGTGAAAAATATGAGGAGAATGATACGGGCTGAAAGGAAGGAGGAGCATGAAGCAGTGTTGAAAAACATGAACAGCCTGAAAAGGTGTGAAAAACATGAAGAGCTTCAAAAGGTGTCAAAAATATGAGGAGCATGAAACGGTCTGAAAAATAGGAGGAGCAAGAAGCGGTGTTGAAAAACATGAAGAGTCTGAAAAGGTGTGAAAAATATAAAGAGTTTCAAAATGTTTCAAAAATATGAGGAGCATGAAACAGTCTGAAAAATAGGAGGTGCATGAAGCGGTGTTCAAAAACAAGACTTGCCTGAAAAGGTGTGAAAAATATGAAGAGATTCAAAAGTTGTCTAATATTTGTGGAGCATGAAACCGTCTGACAAATAGGAGGAGCATGAAGCGGTGTTGAAAAACATGAAGAGCCTGAAAAGGTGTGAAGTATATGAAGAGCTTAAAAAGGCGTGAAATATATAGGGAACCTGAAACGCTCTGAAAAACAGGAGGAGAATGAAGCGGTGTTGAAAAATATGAAGAGCCTGAAAAGTTGTGAAATATATGAAGAGCTTCAAAAGGTGTAAAAAATTTTAGGAGCATGAAACGGTCTGAAAAATTGGAGGAGCATGAAGCGGTGTTGAAAAATATGAGGAGCCTGAAAAGGTGTGAAATATATGACGAGCTTAAAAAGGCGTGAAATATATGAGGAATCTGAAACGCTCTGAGAAACAGGAGGAGAATGAAGCGGTGTTGAAAAATATGAAGAGCCTGAAAAGGTGTTAACAATATTAGGAGCCTGATACAGTCTGAAAAATAGGAGGCGCATGAAGCGGTGTTGAAAAACTTGAAAAGCCTGAAAAGGTGTGAAAAACATGAAGAGCTTCAAAAAGTGTCAAAAATATGAGGAGCATGAAACGGTCTGAAAAATAGGAGCAGCATGAAACGGTATTGAAAAACATGAAGAGCCTGAAAAGAGTGAAATATATGAAGAGCTTCAAAAGGTGTCAAAAATATGAGGAACATGAAACGGTCTGAAAAATAGGAGGAGCATGAAGCGAGGTTGAAAAACATGAAGAGCCTGAAAAGTTGTGTAATATATGAAGAGCTTCAAAAGATGTGAAAAATATGAGGAGAATGATACGGGCTGAAAAAAAGGAGGCGCATGAAGCGGTGTTGAAAAACATGAACAGCCTGAAGAGGTGTGAAAAACATGAAGAGCTTCAAAAGGTGTCAAAAATATGAGGAGCATGAAACGGTCTGAAAAATAGGAGGAGCATGAAGCGGTGTTGCAAAGATGAAGAGCATGAAAAGGTGTGAAAATCATGAAGAGTTTCAAAAGGTGTCAAAAATATGAGGAGAATGAAAAGGTCTCAAAAATAGGAGGAGCATGAAGCGGTGTTGAAAAACATGAAGAGCATGAAAAGGTGTGCACAATATGGAGAGCTTCAAAATGTGTTAAAAATATGTGGAGCAGGAAACGGTCTGAAAAATAGGAGGAGCATAAAGCGGTGTTGAAAAACATGAAGCGCCTGAAATTGTGTGAAAAATATGAAAAGCTTCAAAAGGTGTCAAATATATGAAGAGCATGAAACCTTTTGAAATATTGGAGGAGCATGAAGCTGTGTTGAAAAACATGAAGAGCCTGAAAATGTGTGAAAAATATGAAGAGCTTCTAAAGGTGTCAAAAATATGAGGAGCATGAAACGGTCTGAAAAATAGGAGGAGCATGAAGCTGTGTTGAAAAATATGAAGACGCTGAAAAGGTGTGAAAAATATGACGAGCTTCAAAAGGTGTCAAAAATATGAGGAGCATGAAACGGTCTGAACAATAAGAAGGGCATGAAGTCGTGTTCAAATCATGAAGAGCCTGAAAATGTGTGAAAATTATGAAGAGATTCAAAAGGTGTCAAAAATATGAGGAGCATGAAACGGTCTGAAAAATAGGAGGAGCATGAAGCGGTGTTGAAAAGCATTAAGAGCCAGTAAAGATGTGAAATATATGAAGAGCTTCAAAAGGTGTCAAAAATATGAGGAGCATGAAACGGTCTGAAAAATCGGAGGAATATGAAGCGGTATTGAAAAACATGAAAAGCCTGAAAAAGTGTGAAAAATATTAGGAGCATGAAACGGTCTGAAAAAGAGGTGGAGCATGAAGCACTGTTGAAAAACATGAAGAGCCTGAAAAGGTGTGAAATATATGAAGAGCTTCAAAAGGTGTCAAAAAATTTAGGAGCATGAAACGCTCTGAAACATAGGAGGAGCATGAAGCGGTGTTGAAAAGCATGAAGAGCCTGAAACGGTGTGAAATATATGAAGAGCTGCAAAAGCTGTCAAAAATATGAGGAGCATGAAACGGTCTGAAAAATTGGAGGAGCATGAAGCGTTCTTGAAAGACATGAAGACCCTGAAAAGGTGTGAAAAATATGAATAGCTTCAAAATGTGTCAAAAATATGAGGAGCATGAAACAGTCTGAAAACAAGGAGGAGCATGAAGCAGTGTTGAAAAACATGAGACCTGAAAATGTGTGAAATATATGAAGAGCTTCAAAAGGTGTCAAAAAATTTAGGAGCATGAAACGCTGTGAAACATAGGAGGAGCATGAAGCGGTGTTGAAAAGCATGAAGAGCCTGAAAAGGTGTGAAAAATATGAAGAGCTTCAAAAGGTGTGAAAAATATGAGGAGAATGAAACAGTCTGAAAAATAGAATGAGAAAGAAACGGTTTTGAAAAAGATGAAGCGCATTAAAAGCTGTGGAAAATATGAAGAGCTTCAAAAGTTGTCAAAAATATGAAGAGCATGAAACGGTCTCAAAAATAGGAGGAGCATGAAGCGGTGTTGAAAAACAAGAAGAGCCTGAAAAGGTGTGAAAAATATGAAGAGCTTCAAAAGTTGTCAAAAATATGAGGAGTATATAACGGTCTGAAAAATAGGAGGAGCACGAAGCGGTGTTCAAAAACTTGAAGAGCCTGAAAAGGTGTGAAAAATTTGAAGAGACTCAAAAAGTGTCAAAAATATGAGGAGCATGAAATGGTGTTGAAAAACATGAAGAGCCTGAAAAGAGTGAAATAAATGAAGAGTTTCAAAAGGTGTCAAAAATATGAGGAGCATGAAACGGTCTGAAAAATAGGAGCAGCATGAAATGGTGTTCAAAAATATGAAGAGCCTGAAAAGGTGTGAAAAATATGAAGAGCTTCAAAAGGTTTCAAAAATATGAGGAGCATGTATCGGTCTGAAAAATAGGAGGAGCATGAAGCGGTGTTCAAAAACATGAAGAGCCTGAAGAGGTCTGAAAAATATGAAGAGCTCCGAAAGTTGTCAAAAATATGTGGAGCGTGAAACGGTCTCAAAAATAGGAGGAGCGTGAAACGGTAATGAAAAACATGAAGAGCCTGAAAAGGTGTGAAAAATATGAAGAGCTTGAAAAGGTCTAAAAAATATGAGGAGCATGAAACGGTCTGAAGAATAGGAGGAGCATTAAGCGGTTTGAAAAACATGAAGAGCCTGAAAAGGAGTGAAAAATATGAAGAGCTACAAAACGTGTCAAAATATGAGGAGCATGAAACGGTCTCAAAAATAGGGGGAGCATGAAATGGTCTGAAAAATAGGAGGAGCATGAAACGGTGTTGAAAAACATCAAGAGCCAGAAAACGTGTGAAAAATAGGAGGAGCTTCAAAAGGTGTCAAAAATATGAGGAGCATGAAACGGTCTGAAAAATAGGAGCAGCATGAATTGGTGTTCAAATACATGAAGAGACTGAAAAGGTGTGAAAAACATGAAGAGCTTCAAATGGTGTGAAATACATGAGGAGCATGAAACGGTCTGAAAAATAGGAGGAGCATGAAGGTGTGCTGAAAAACATGAAGAGCCTGAACAGGTGTGAAAAATATGAAGAGGTTCCAAAATTGTCAGAAATATGAGGAGCATGAAACGGTCTGAAAAAAATGGAGCAGCATGAAACGTTGTTCAAAAATATGAAGAGCCTGGAAAGGTTGTAAAAATATGAAGAGCCTCAAAAGATGTGAAAAATATGAAGAGCTTCAAAAGGTGTGAAAATTATGAAGAGATTCAAAAGGTGTGAAAAATAGGAGCAGCTTCAAAAGGTTTCAAAAATATGAGGAGCATGAAACGGTCTGAAAAATAGGAGGAGCATGAAGCGGTGTTGAAAAACATGAAGAGCCTGAAAAGGTGTGAAAAATATTAAGAGCTTCAAAAGGTGTCAAAATGAGATGAGCATGAAACGTTCTGAAAAATAGGAGGAACATGAAGCTGTGTTGAAAACCTTGAAGAGCCTGAAAAGGTGTGAAAAATATGAAGAGCTTCAAAAAGTGTCAAAAATATGAGGAGCCTGAAACGGTCTCAAAAATAGGAGGAGCATGAAACGGTCTGAAAAATAGGAGGAGCATAAAGCTGTGTTCAAAAACATGAAGAGCCAGAAAAGGTGTGAAAAATATGAAGAGCTTCAAAAAGTGTCAAATATATGAGGAGCAAGAAACGGTCGGAAAATAGAAGGAGCATGAAACGATCTGAAAAATAGGAGGAGCATGAAGCTGTGTTCAAAAACATGAAGAGCCTGAAAAGGTGTGAAAAATATGAAGAGCTTCAAAAGGTGTCCAATATAACAGGAGAAAGAAACGGTCTGAAAAAAAGGAGAAGCATGAAGCCGTGTTCAAAAACATGAAGAGCCTGAAAAGGTGTGAAAAATATGAAGAGCTAAAAAAGGTGTCAAAATTATGAGGAGCATTAAACGGTCTGAAAAGTAGGAGGAGCATGAAGCTGTGTTCAACAACATGAAGAGACTGAAAAGGTGCGAAAAATATGAAGAGCCTGAAAAGGTGTGAAAATTATGAAGAGCTTCAAAAGGTGTCAAAAATGAGATGAGCATGAAACGGTCTGAAAAATAGGAGGAGCATTAAGCGGTGTTGAAAATCATGAAGAGCCTGAAAACGTGTGAAAAATATGAAGAGCTTCAAAAATGTGAAAAATATGAAGAGCTTCAAAAGGTCTCAAAAATTAGATGAGCATGAAACGGTCTGAAAAATAGGAGGAGCATTAAACGGTGTGGAAAAATAGGAAGAGCTTCAAAATGTGTCAAATATATGAGGAGAATGAAACGGTCTGAAAAATAGGAGGAGCATGAAATGGTCTGAAAAATAGGAAGAGCATGAAACGGTCTGAAAAATAGGAGGATCATGAAGCGGTGTTGAAAATCGTGAAGAGCCTGAAATGGTGTGAAAAATGTGAAGAGCTTCAACATGTGTCAAAAACTTGAGGAGAATGAAACGGTCTGAAAAATAGGAGGAGCATGAAGCTGTGTTCAATAACATGAAGAGCCAGAAAAGGTGTGAAAAATATGAAGAGCTTCAAAAAGTGTCAAAAATATGAGGAGCAAGAAACGGTTTGAAAAATAGGAGTAGCATGAAACGATCTGAAAAATAGGAGGAGCATGAAGCTGTGTTGAAAAACATGAAGAGCCTGAAAAGGTGTGCAAAATATGAAGAGCTTCAAAAGGTGTAAAAAATGAGAGCAGCATGAAACGGTCTGAAAAATAGGAGGAGCATGAAGTGGAGCTGAAAAACATGAAGTGCCTGAAAAGGTGTGGAAAATATGAAGAGCTTCAAAAGGTGTAAAAAATGAGATGAGCATGAAACGGTCTGAAAAAAAGGAGGAGCATGAACTGGTGCTGAAAAACATGAAGAGCCTGAAAAGGTGTGAAAAATATGAAGAGCTTTAAAAGGTGTGAAAAATATGACGAGCATGAAATGGTCTGAAAAATAGGAGGACCATGAAGCTGTGTTCAAAAACATGAAGATCCAGAAAAGGTGTGAAAAATATGAAGAGCTTCAAAAAGTGTCAAAAATATGAGGAGCAAGAAACAAACGGAAAATAGGAGGAGCACGAAACGATCTGAAAAATAGGAGGAGCATGGATCGGTGTTCAAAAACATGAAGAGCCTGAAAAGGTGTGAAAAATATGAAGAGCTTCAAAAAGTGTCAAATATAGGAGGAGAAAGAAACGGTCTGAAAAAAAGGAGGAGCATGAAGCGGTGTTCAAAAACATGAAGAGCCTGAAAAGGTGTGAAAAATATGAAGAGCTTCAAAAGCTGTCAAAAATGAGATGAGCATGAAACGGTCTGAAAAAAAGGAGGAGCATGAAGCGTTGTTGAAAATCTTGAAGAGCTTGAAAAGGTGTGAAAAATATGAAGAGCTTCAAAAGGTTTCAAAAATATGAGGATCATGAAACGGTCTGAAAAATAGGAGCAACATGAAACGGTCTGAAAAATAAGAGGAGCATGAAATGGTGTTGAAAAACAGGAAGAGCCTGAAAATGTGAGAAAAATATGAAGAGCTTCAAAAGGTTTCAAAAATATGTGGAGCATGAAACTTTCTGAAAAATAGGAGGAGCATGAACCGACATTGAAAAACATGAAGAGCCTGAAAAGGTGTGAAAAATATGAAGAGCTTCAAAAAGTGTCAAAAATATGACGAGCAAGAAACGGTCTGAAAAATATGAGTAGCATGAAACGATCTGAAAAATTGGAGGAGCATGAAACGGTCTGAAAAATAGGAAGAGCATGAAACGGTCTCAAAAATAGGAGGATCATGAAGCGGTGTTGAAATCGTGAAGAGCCTGAAATGGTGTGAAAAATGTGAAGAGCTTAAACAGGTGTCAAAAACTTGAGGAGAATGAAACGGTCTGAAAAATAGGAGGAGCATGAAGCTGTGTTCAAAAAGATGAAGAGCCAGAAAAGGTGTGAAAAATATGAAGAGCTTCAAAAAGTGTCAAAAATATGAGGAGCAAGAAACGGTCTGAAAAATAGGAGTAGCATGAAACGATCTGAAAAATAGGAGGAGCATGAAGCTGTGTTGAAAAACATGAAGAGCCTGAAAAGGTGTGAAAAATATGAAGAGCTTCAAAAGGTGTAAAAAATGAGAGCAGCATGAAACGGTCTGAAAAATAGGAGGAGCATGAAGTGGAGCTGAAAAACATGAAGTGCCTGAAAAGGTGTGCAAAATATGAAGAGCTTCAAAAGGTGTAAAAAATGAGATGAGCATGAAACGGTCTGAAAAATAGGAGGAGCATGAACTGGTGCTGAAAAACCTGAAGAGCCTGAAAAGGTGTGAAAAATATGAAGAGCTTTAAAAGGTGTGAAAAATATGACGAGCATGAAACGGTCTGAAAAAATGGAGGAGCATGAAGCTTTGTTCAAAAACATGAAGAGCCAAAAAAGGTGTGAAAAATATGAAGAGCTTCAAAAAGTGTCAAAAATATGAGGAGCAAGAAACGGTCGGAAAATAAGAGGAGCATGAAACGATCTGAAAAATAGGTGGAGCATGAAGCTGTGTTCAAAAACATGAAGAGCCATAAAAGGTGTGAAAAATATGAAGAGATTCAAAAGGTGTAAAAAATTTGAGCAGCATGAAATGGTCTGAAAAATGGGAGGAGCATGAACTGGTGCTCAAAAACCTGAAGAGCCTGAAAAGGTGTGAAAAATATGAAGAGCTTCAAAAGGTGTGAAAAATATGAGGAGCATGAAACGGTCTGAAAAATAGGAGGAGCATGGGTCGGTGTTCAAAAACATGAAGAGCCTGAAAAGGTGTGAAAAATATGAAGAGCTTCAAAAAGTGTCAAATATAAGAGGAGAAAGAAACGGTCTGAAAAAAAGGAGGAGCATGAAGCGGTGTTCAAAAACATGAAGAGGCTGAAAAGGTGTGAAAAATATGAAGAGCTTCAAAAGCTGTCAAAAATGAGATGAGCATGAAACGGTCTGAAAAAAAGGAGGAGCATGAAGCGTTGTTGAAAATCTTGAAGAGCCTGAAAATGTGTGAAAAATATGAAAAGCTTCAAAAGGTTTCAAAAATATGAGGATCATGAAACGGTCTGAAAAATAGGAGCAACATGAAACGGTCTGAAAAATAGGAGGAGCATGAAGCTGTGTTGAAAAACATGAAGAGCCTGAAAAGTTGTGAAAAATATGAAGAGCTTCAAAAGGTGTAAAAAATGAGAGCAGCATGAAACGGTCTGAAAAATAGGAGGAGCATGAAGTGGAGCTGAAAAACATGAAGTGCCTGAAAAGATGTGCAAAATATGAAGAGCTTCAAAAGGTGTAAAAAATGAGATGAGCATGAAACGGTCTGAAAAATAGGAGGAGCATGAACTGGTGCTGAAAAACATGAAGAGCCAGAAAAGGTGTGAAAAATACGAAGAGCTTCAAAAGGTGTGAAAAATATGACGAGCATGAAACGGTCTGAAAAATAGGAGGATCATGAAACCGTGTTCAAAAACATGAAGAGCCAGAAAAGGTGTGAAAAATATGAAGAGCCTTAAAAAATGTCAAAAATATGAGGAGTATGAAATGGTCTGTAAAATAGCAGGAGCATGAAGCGGTGTTGAAAAACATGAAGAGCCTGAAAAGGTGTGAAAAATATGAAGAGCTTCAAAAGGTGTGAAAAATATGAAGAGCTTCAAAAGGTGTCAAAAATATGAGGACAATGAAACGGTCTGAAAAATAGGTGGAGCATGAAACGGTGTTCAAAAACATGAAGAGCCTGAAAAGTTGTGAAAAATATGAAGAGCTTCAAAACATGTCAAAATATGAGGAGCATGTAACGGTCTGAAAAATAGGAGGAGCAAGAAGCGGTGTTGAAAAACATGAAGAGCCTGAAAATGTGTGAAAAATATGAAGAGCTTCAAAAGGTGTGAAAAATATGAAGAGCTTCAAAAGCTGTCAAATGAGATGAGCATGAAACGGTCTGAAAAATAGCAGGAGCATGAAGCGGTGTTCAAAAACATGAAGAGCCTGAAAAGGGGTGAAAAATATGAAGAGCTTAAAAAGGTGTCAAAATTATGAGGAGCGTTAAACGGTCCAAAAATTAGGAGGAGCATGAAGCTGTGTTCAACAACATGAAGAGCCTGAAAAGGTGCGAAAAATATGAAGAGCATAAAAAGGTGTGAAAATTATGAAGAGCTTCAAAAGGTGTAAAAAATGAGATGAGCATGAAACGGTCTGAAAAATAGGAGGAGCATTAAGCGGTGTTGAAAATCATGAAGAGCCTGAAAACGTGTGAAAAATATGAAGAGCTTCAAAAATGTGAAAAATATGAAGAGCCTCAAAAGGTCTCAAATATTAGATGAGCATGAAACGGTCTGAAAAATAGGAGGAGCATTAAACGGTGTGGAAAAACATGAAGAGCCTGAAAAGGTGTGGAAAAATAGGAAGAGCTTCAAAATGTGTCAAATATATGAGGAAAATGAAACGGTCTGAAAAATAGGAGGAAAATGAAACGGTCTGAAAAATAGGAAGAGCATGAAACGGACTGAAAAATAGGAGGATCATGAAGCGGTGTTGAAAATCCTGAAGAGCCTGAAATGGTGTGAAAAATGTGAAGAGCTTCAACAGGTGTCAAAAACTTGAGGAGAATGAAACGGTCTGAAAAATAGGAGGAGCATGAAGCTGTGTTCAAAAACATGAAGAGCCAGAAAAGGTGTGAAAAATATGAAGAGCTTCAAAAAGTGTCAAAAATATGAGGAGCAAGAAACGGTCTGAAAAATAGGAGTAGCATGAAACGATCTGAAAAATAGGAGGAGCATGAAGCTGTGTTGAAAAACATGAAGAGCCTGAAAAGGTGTGGAAAATATGAAGAGCTTCAAAAGGTGTAAAAAATGAGATGAGCATGAAACGGTCTGAAAAATAGGAGGAGCATGAAGCAGTGTTGAAAAACATGAAGAGCCAGAAAAGGTGGGAAAATATGAAGAGCAAGAAACGGTCGGAAAATAGGAGGAGCATGAAACGATCTGAAAAATAGGAGGAGCATGAAGCTGTGTTCAAAAACATGAAGAGCCTGAAAAGGTGTGAAAAATATGAAGAGCTTCAAAAGGTGTGAAATATTTGAGCTGCTGAAACGGTCTGAAAAATAGGAGGAGCATGAAGTGGAGCTGAAAAACCTGAAGAGCCTGAAAAGGTGTGAAAAATATTAAGAGCTTCAAAAGGTGTGAAAAATATGAGGAGCATGTAACGGTCTGAAAAATAGGAGGAGCATGGATCGGTGTTCAAAAACATGAAGAGCCTGAAAAGGTGTGAAAAATATGAAGAGGTTTAAAAGGAGTCAAAAATATGAGGAGCATGAAACTTTCTGTAAAATAGGAGGAGCATGAAGCTGTGTTCAAAAACATGAAGAGCCAGAAAAGGTGTGAAAAATATGAAGAGCTTCAAAAAGTGTCAAAAATATGAGGAGCAAGAAACGGTCTGAAAAATATGAGTAGCATGAAACGATCTGAAAAGTAGGAGGAGCATGAAGCTGTGTTGAAAAACATGAAGAGCCTGAAAATGTGTGCAAAATATGAAGAGCTTCAAAAGGTGTAAAAAATGAGATGAGCATGAAACGGTCTGAAAAATAGCAGGAGCATGAAGCGGTGTTGAAAAACATGAAGAGCCTGAAAAGGTGTGAAAAATATGAAGAGCTTCAAAAGGTGTGAAAAATATGAAGAGCTTCAAAAGGTGTCAAAAATATGAGGAGAATGAAACGGTCTGAAAAATAGGCGGAGCATGAAGCGGTGTTCAAAAACATGAAGAGCCTGAAAAGGGGTGAAAAATATGAAGAGCTTAAAAAGGTGTCAAAATTATGAGGAGCATTAAACGGTCTGAAAAATAGGAGGATCCTGAAGCTGTGTTCAACAAATGAAGAGCCTGAAAAGGTGCGAAAAATATGAAGATCCTGAAAAGGTGTGAAAATTATGAAGAGCTTCAAAAGGTGTCAAAAATGAGATGAGCATGAAATGGTCTGAACAATGGGAAGAGCATGAAACGGTCTGAAAAATAGGAGAATCATTAAGCGGTGTTGAAAATCGTGAAGAGCCTGAAAAGGTGTGAAAAATGTGAAGAGCTTCAACAGGTGTCAAAAACTTGAGGAGAATGAAACGGTCTGAAAAATAGGAGGAGCATGAATCTGTGTTGAAAACCATGAAGAGCATGAAAAGGTGTGAAAAATATGAAGAGCTTCAAAAAGTGTAAAAAATGAGAGCAGCATGAAACGGTCTGAAAAATAGGAGGAGCATGAAGTGGAGCTGAAAAACAGGAAGTGCCTGAAAATGTGTGCAAAATATGAAGAGCTTCAAAAGGTGTGAAAAATATGAAGAGCTTCAAAAGGTGTCAAAAAATAGATGAGCATGAAACTGTCTGAAAAATAGGAGGAGCATGAAGTGGTGTTGAAAAAAATGAAGAGCCTGAAAAGGTGTGAAATATATGAAGAGCTTCAAAAGCTTTCAGAAATACGAGGAGCATGAAACGGTCTGAAAAATAGGAGGAGCATGAAGCGGTGTTGAAAAACATGAAGAGCTTGAAAAGGAGTGAAAAATATGAAGAGCTTCAAAACGTGTCAAAATATGAGGAGCATGAAACGGTCTCAAAAATAGGGGGAGCATGAAATGATCTGAAAAATAGAAGGAGCATGAAGCGGTGTTCAAAAACATGAAGAGCCTGGAAGGTGTGAAAATATGAAGAGCTTCAAAAGGTTTCAAAAATATGAGGAGCATGAAACGGTCTGAAACATAGGAGGAGCTTGAAGCGGTGTTCAAAAACATGAAGAGCCTGGAAAGGTGTGAAAAATACAAAGAGCTTCAAAAGATGTGAAAAATATGAGGAGCATGAAAAGGTCTAAAAAAAAGGAGGAGCATGAAGCGTTGTTGAAAATCTTGAAGAGCTTGAAAAGGTGTGAAAAATATGAAGAGCTTCAAAAGGTTTCAAAAATATGAGGATCATGAAACGGTCTGAAAAATAGGAGCAACATGAAACGGTCTGAAAAATAAGAGGAGCATGAAATGGTGTTGAAAAACAGGAAGAGCCTGAAAATGTGAGAAAAATATGAAGAGCTTCAAAAGGTTTCAAAAATATGAGGAGCATGACACTTTCTGAAAAAGAGGAGGAGCATGAACCGGTGTTGAAAAACATGAAGAGCCTGAAAAGGTGTGAAAAATATGAAGAGGTTTAAAAGGTGTCAAAAATATGAGGAGCATGAAACTTTCTGAAAAATAGGAGGATCATGAAACCGTGTTCAAAAACATGAAGAGCCTGAAAAGGTGTGAAAAATATGAAGAGCCTCAAAAAATGTCAAAAATATGAGGAGTATGATATGGTCTGTAAAATAGCAGGAGCATGAAGCGGTGTTGAAAAACATGAAGAGCCTGAAAAGGTGTGAAAAATATGAAGAGCTTCAAAAGGTGTGAAAAATATGAAGAGCTTCAAAAGGTGTCAAAAATATGAGGAGAATGAAACGGTCTGAAAAATAGGCGGTGCATGAAACGGTGTTCAGAAACATGAAGTGCCTGAAAAGTTGTGAAAAATATGAAGAGCTTCAAAACGTGTCAAAATATGAGGAGCATGAAACGGTCTGAAAAATAGGAGGAGCAAGAAGCGGTGTTGAAAAACATGAAGAGCCTGAAAATGTGTGAAAAATATGAAGAGCTTCAAAAGGTGTGAAAAATATGAAGAGCTTCAAAAGCTGTCAAATGAGATGAGCATGAAACGATCTGAAAAATAACAGGAGCATGAAGCGGTGTTCAAAAACATGAAGAGCCTGAAAAGGGGTGAAAAATATGAAGAGCTTAAAAAGGAGTCAAAATTATGAGGAGCGTTAAACGGTCTGAAAAATAGGAGGAGCATGAAGCTGTGTTCAACAACATGAAGAGACTGAAAACGTGCGAAAAATATGAAGAGCCTGAAAAGGTGTGAAAATTATGAAGAGCTTCAAAAGGTGTCAAAAATGAGATGAGCATGAAACGGTCTGAAAAATAGGAGGAGCATTAAGCGGTGTTGAAAATCATGAAGAGCCTGAAAACGTGTGAAAAATATGAAGAGCTTCAAAAATGTGAAAAATATGAAGAGCTTCAAAAGGTCTCAAAAATTAGATGAGCATGAAACGGTCTGAAAAATAGGAGGAGCATTAAACGGTGTGGAAAAACATGAAGAGCCTGAAAAGGTGTGGAAAAATAGGAAGAGCTTCAAAATGTGTCAAATATATGAGGAGCATGAAACGGTCTGAAAAATAGGAGGAGCATGAAACGGTCTGAAAAATAGGAAGAGCATGAAACGGTCTGAAAAATAGGAGGATCATGAAGCGGTGTTCAAAAACATGAAGAGCCTGGAAAGGTGTGAAAAATATGAAGAGCTTCAAAACGTGTCAAAATATGAGGAGCATGAAACGGTCTGAAACATAGGAGGAGCTTGAAGCGGTGTTCAAAAACATGAAGAGCCTGGAAAGGTGTGAAAAATACAAAGAGCTTCAAAAGATGTGAAAAATATGAGGAGCATGAAAAGGTCTAAAAAATAAGAGGAGCATGAAGTTGTGTTCAAAAACATGAAGATCCTGAAAAGTTGTAAAAAATATGAAGAGCTTCAAAAGGTGTCAAAAATATGAGGAGCATGAAACGGTCTGAAAAATAGGAGGAGCATGAAACGCTGTTGAAAAACATGAAGAGCTTGAAAAGGTGTGAAAAATATGAAGAGCTTCAAAAGCTGTCAAATATATGAGGAGCACGAAACGGTCTGAAAAATAAGAGGAGCATGAAATGGTGTTGAAAAACAGGAAGAGCCTGAAAAGGTGTGAAAAATATGAAGAGTTTTAAAAGGTGTCAAAAATATGAGGAGCATGAAACTTTCTGAAAAATAGGAGGATCATGAAACCGTGTTCAAAAACATGAAGAGCCTGAAAAGGTGTGAAAAATATGAAGAGTTTCAAAAGGTATGAATAATGAGAGGAGAATGAAACGGTCTGTAAAATAGGAGGAGCATGAAGCGGTGTTGAAAAACATGAAGAGCCTGAAAAGGTGTGCAAAATATGAAGAGCTTCAAAAGGTGTAAAAAATGAGATGAGCATGAAACGGTCTGAAAAATAGAAGGAGCATGAACTGGTGCTGAAAAACATGAAGAGTCTGAAAAGGTGTGCAAAATATGAAGAGCTTCAAAAGTTGTAAAAAATGAGAGCAGCATGAAACGGTCTGAAAAATAGGAGGAGCATGAAGTGGAGCTGAAAAACATGAAGAGCCTGAAAAGGTGTGCAAAATATGAAGAGCTTCAAAAGCTGTCAAGAACATGAGGAGCATGAAACGGTCTGAAAAATAGGAGGAGCATGAACTGGTGCTGAAAAACATGAAGAGCCTGAAAGTGTGAGAAATAGGAAGAGCTTCAAAAGGTGTGAAAAATATGAAGAGCTTCAAAAGGTGTCAAAAAATAGATGAGCATGAAACTGTCTGAAAAATAGGAGGAGCATGAAGTGGTGTTGAAGAAAATGTAGAGCCTGAAAAGGTGTGAAATATATGAAGAGCTTCAAATGGTGTCAAGAATATGAGGAGAATGAAGCGGTCTGAAAAATAGGAGGAGCATGAAGCCGTGTTGAAAAACATGAAGCGCCTGAAAAGGTGTGAAAGAAATGAAGAGTTTCTAAAGGTATCAAAAATATGAGGAGTAAGAAAGGGTCTGAAAAATAGGAGGAGCATGAAGCGGTGTTCAAAAACATGAAGAGCCTGAATAGGTGTGAAAAATATGAAGAGCCCCAAAAGGTGTCAAAATGAGATGAGCATGAACCGGTCTGAAAAATAGGAGGAGCATGAAGTGATGTTGAAAAAAATGAAAAGCCTGAAAAGGTGAGAAATATATGAAGAGCTTCAAAAGGTGTAAAATTATGAGGAGAATGAAACGGTCTGCATAATAGGAAGAGTATGAAATGGTGTTCAAAAACATAAAGACCATGAAAAGGTGTGAAAAATATGAAGAGCTTCAAAAAGTGTAAAAAATGAGATGAGCATGAAACGGTCTGAAAAATAGGAGGAGCATGAACTGGTGCTGAAAAACATGAAGAGCCTGAAATGGTGTGAAAAATATGAAGAGCTTTAAAAGGTGTGAAAAGTATGACGAGCATGAAACGGTCTGAAAAATAGGAGGAGCATGAAGCAGTGTTCAAAAACATGAAGAGCCTGAAAAGGTGTGAAAAATATGAAGAGCTTCAAAATGTGTCAAATATATGAGGAGAAATAAACGGTCTGAAAAAAAGGAGCAGCATGAAGCGGTGTTCAGAAACATGAAGAGCCTGAAAAGGTGTGAAAAATATGAAGAGCTTCAAAAGCTGTCAAATATATGAGGAGCACGAAACGGTCTGAAAAATAAGAGGAGCATGAAATGGTGTTGAAAAACAGGAAGAGCCTGAAAAGGTGTGAAAAATATGAAGAGTTTTAAAAGGTGTCAAAAATATGAGGAGCATGAAACTTTCTGAAAAATAGGAGGATCATGAAACCGTGTTCAAAAACATGAAGAGCCTGAAAAGGTGTGAAAAATATGAAGAGTTTCAAAAGGTATGAATAATGAGAGGAGAATGAAACGGTCTGTAAAATAGGAGGAGCATGAAGCGGTGTTGAAAAACATGAAGAGCCTGAAAAGGTGTGCAAAATATGAAGAGCTTCAAAAGGTGTAAAAAATGAGATGAGCATGAAACGGTCTGAAAAATAGAAGGAGCATGAACTGGTGCTGAAAAACATGAAGAGTCTGAAAAGGTGTGCAAAATATGAAGAGCTTCAAAAGTTGTAAAAAATGAGAGCAGCATGAAACGGTCTGAAAAATAGGAGGAGCATGAAGTGGAGCTGAAAAACATGAAGAGCCTGAAAAGGTGTGCAAAATATGAAGAGCTTCAAAAGCTGTCAAGAACATGAGGAGCATGAAACGGTCTGAAAAATAGGAGGAGCATGAACTGGTGCTGAAAAACATGAAGAGCCTGAAAGTGTGAGAAATAGGAAGAGCTTCAAAAGGTGTGAAAAATATGAAGAGCTTCAAAAGGTGTCAAAAAATAGATGAGCATGAAACTGTCTGAAAAATAGGAGGAGCATGAAGTGGTGTTGAAGAAAATGTAGAGCCTGAAAAGGTGTGAAATATATGAAGAGCTTCAAATGGTGTCAAGAATATGAGGAGAATGAAGCGGTCTGAAAAATAGGAGGAGCATGAAGCCGTGTTGAAAAACATGAAGCGCCTGAAAAGGTGTGAAAGAAATGAAGAGTTTCTAAAGGTATCAAAAATATGAGGAGTAAGAAAGGGTCTGAAAAATAGGAGGAGCATGAAGCGGTGTTCAAAAACATGAAGAGCCTGAATAGGTGTGAAAAATATGAAGAGCCCCAAAAGGTGTCAAAATGAGATGAGCATGAACCGGTCTGAAAAATAGGAGGAGCATGAAGTGATGTTGAAAAAAATGAAACGCCTGAAAAGGTGAGAAATATATGAAGAGCTTCAAAAGGTGTAAAAATATGAGGAGAATGAAACGGTCTGCATAATAGGAAGAGTATGAAATGGTGTTCAAAAACATAAAGACCATGAAAAGGTGTGAAAAATATGAAGAGTTTCAAAAGGTGTGAAATACATGAGGAGGAATAAACGGTCTGAAAAATAGGAGGAGCATGAAGCGGTGTTCAAAAACATGAAGAGTCTGAAAAGGTGTGAAAAATATGAAGAGTTTCTAAAGGTTTCAAAAATATGAGGAGCATGAAACGGTCTGAAAAATGGGAGGAGCATGTAGTTGTGTTGAAAAAAAAGAAGAGCCTTAAAATGTGTGAAAAATATGAAGAGCTTCAAAAGTTGTCAATAATAAGAGGTGCATGAAAAGTCCTGAAAAATATGAGGAGCATGAAACTCTCTGAAAAATAGGAGGAGCATGAAGCGGTCTTGAAAACCAAGAAGAGCCTGAAAACGTGTGAAAAATATGAAGAGCTTCAAAAGCTTTCAGAAATACGAGGAGCATGAAACGGTCTGAAAAATAGGAGGAGCATGAAGCGGTGTTGAAAAACATGAAGAGCCTGAAAAGGAGTGAAAAATATGAAGAGCTTCAAAACGTGTCAAAATATGAGGAGCATGAAACGGTCTCAAAAATAGGGGGAGCATGAAATGATCTGAAAAATAGAAGGAGCATGAAGCGGTGTTCAAAAACATGAAGAGCCTGGAAAGGTGTGAAAAATATGAAGAGCTTCAAAAGGTTTCAAAAATATGAGGAGCATGAAACGGTCTGAAATATAGGAGGAGCATGAAGCGGTGTTCAAAAACATGAAGAGCCTGGAAAGGTGTGAAAAATAGGAAGAGCTTCAAAAGGTGTGAAATACATGAGGAGAATGAAACGGTCTCTAAAATAGGAGGAGCATGAAGCGGTGTTCAAAAACATGAAGAGCCTGGAAAGGTGTGAAAAATACAAAGAGCTTCAGAAGATGTGAAAAATATGAGGAGCATGAAACGGTCTAAAAAATAGGAGGAGCATGAAGTTGTCTTCAAAAACATGAAGATCCTGAAAAGTTGTAAAAAATATGAAGAGCTTCAAAAGGTGTCAAAAATATGAGGAGCATGAAACGGTCTGAAAAATAGGAGGAGCATGAAACGCTGTTGAAAAACATGAAGAGCTTCAAAAGGTGTGAAAAATATGAAGAGCTTCAAAAGTTGTCAATAATAAGAGGTGCATGAAACGTTCTGAAAAATATGAGGAGCATGAAACTGTCTGAAAAATAGGAGGAGCATGAAGCGGTCTTGAAAACCAAGAAGAGCCTGAAAACGTGTGAAAAATATGAAGAGCTTCAAAAGCTTTCAGAAATACGAGGAGCATGAAATGGTCTGAAAAATAGGAGGAGCATGAAGCAGTGTTGAAAAACATGAAGAACCTGAAAAGGAGTGAAAAATATGAAGAGCTTCAAAACGTGTCTAAATATAAGAAGAATGAAACGGTCTCAAAAATAGGGGGAGCATGAAATGGTCTGAAAAATAGGAGGAGCATGAAGCGGTGTTGAAAAACATGAAGAGCCTAAAAAGGTGTGAAAAATATGAAGAGCTTCAAAAGGTGTGAAATATATGAGGAGCATGAAACTCTCTGAAAAATAGAAATAGCATGAAGTGGTGTTCAAAAACAAGAAGAGCCTGTAAAGGTGTGAAAAATATGAAGAGCTTCAAAAGGTGTGAAAAATATGAGGAGCATGATACAGCTTGAAAAATAGGAGGAGCATGAAGCCGTGTTGAAAAACATGAAGAGTCTGAAAACGTGTGAAAATATGAACAGCCTGAAAAGGTGTGACAAATACGAAGACCTTCAAAAGGTGTCATAAATATGAGTAGCATGAAAAGATCTGAAAAATAGGAGGAGCATGAAGCGGTGTTCATAAAGATGAATAGCCCGAAAAGGTGTGAAAAATATGAAGAGCTTCAAAAGGTTTCAAAAATATGAGGATCATGAAATGGTCTGAAATAGAGGAGGAGCATGAAGTGGTTTTGAGAAACACGAAGAGCCTGGAAAGGTGTGAAAAATATGAAGAGCTTCAAAAGGTGTCAAAAATATGAGGAGAAAGAAACGGTCTGAAAAATAGGAGGAGCAGGAAGCGTTGTTCAAAAACAAGAAGAGCCTGAAAATGTATGAAAAATATGAAGAGCTTCAAAAGGTGTGAAATACATGAGGAGGCATGAAACAGTCTGAAAAATAGGAGGAGCATGAAGCGGTGTTGAAAAACATGAAAGTCCTGAAAAGGTGTGAAAAATATGAAGAGCTTCAAAATTATCAAAAATATGAGGAGCATGAAACGGTCTGAAAAACAGGAAGAGCATGAAAATGTCTGAAAAATAGGAGGAGCATGAAGCGTTGTTCAAAATCATAAAGAGAATGAAAAAGTGTGAAATATATGAAGAGCTTCAAAAGGTGTCAAAAATATGAGGAACATGAAATGGTCTGAAAAATAGGAGGAGCATGAAGCGGTGTTCAAAAACATGAAGAGCTTTAAAAGGAGTGAAATATATGAAGAGCATCAAAAGGTGTCAAAAATAGGAGGAGAATGAAACTGTCTGAAAAAAAGAAGGAGCATGAAGTGGTGCTGAAAAACATGAAGAGCCTGAAAAGGTGTGAAAAATATGAGGAGCTTCAAAAGGTGTCAAAAATATGAGGATCATGAAACGGTCTGAAAAATAGGAGGAGCATGAAGCCGTGTTCAAAAACATGAAGAGCCTGAAAAGGTGTGAAAAATATAAAGAGCTTAAAAAGGTGTCAAAATATGAAGAGCATGAAACGGCCTGAAAAATAGGAGGAGCATGAAGCGGTGTTGAAAAACCTGAAGAGCCTGAAAAGGCGTGAAATATATGAAGAGTTTCAAAAGGTGTCAAAAATAGGAGGAGCATGAAACGGTCTGAAAATAGGAGGAACATGAAACTGTGTTGAAAAACCTGAAGAGCCTGAAAAGGTGTGAAATATATGAAGAGCTTCAAAAGGTGTCAAAAATAGGAGGAGCATGAAACGGTCTGAAAAATAGGAGGAGCGTGAAGCGGTGTTCTAAAACAAGAAGAGCTTGAAAAGGAGTGAAATATATGAAGAGCGTCAAAAGGTGTCAAAAATAGGAGGAGAATGAAACTGTCTTAAAAAAAGGAGGAGGATGAAGCGGTGTTGAAAAATATGAAGAGCCTGAAAAGGTGTGAAAAATATGAAGAGCTTCAAAAGGTGTCAAAAATATGAGGAGCATGAAACGGTCTGAAAAATAGGAGGAGCATGAGCCGTGTTCAAAAACATGAAGACCCTGAAAAGTTGTGAAAAATATGAAGATCTTCAAAAGGTGTAAAAATATGAGGAGCATGAAATTCTGAAAAATAGGAGGAGCATGAAACGGTCTGAAAAATAGGAAGAGCATGAATCGGTGTTGAAAACATGAAGAGCCTGAAAACGTGTGAAAAATATGAAGAGCTTCAAAACATGTCAAAAATATGAGGAGCATGAAATTGTCTGAAAAATAGGAGGAGCATGAAGGGGTGTTCAAAAACATGAAGAGCCTGAAAAGGTGTGAAAAATATGAAGAGCTTCAAAAGGTATCAAAAATATGAGGAGCATGAAACGTTCTGAAAATTAGGAGGAGCATGAAGCGGTGTTGAAAATCATGAAGTGCCTGGAAAGGTGTGAAATATATGAAGAGCTTCAAATCATGTCAAATATGAGGAGCATGAAACGGTCAGAAAAATAGGAGGAGCATGAAGCCATGTTCAAAAAAATGAAGAGCCTGAAAAGGTGTGAAAAATATGAAGAGTTTCAAAAGGTGTCAAAATATGAGGAGCATTAAAAGGTCTGAAAAATAGGAGGAGCATGAAACGGTCTGAAAAATAGGAGGAGCATGAATGGGTGTTGAAAAACATGAAGGGCATGAAAAGGTGTGAAAAATATGAAGAGTTTCAAAAGGTGTCAAAATATGAGGAGCATTAAAAGGTCTGAAAAATAGTAGGAGCATGAAACGGTATGAAAAATAGGAGGAGCATGAATCGGTGTTGAAAAACATGAAGATTCTGAAAAGATGTGAAAAATATGAAGAGCTTCAAAAGGGTCAAAACTATGAGGAGCATGAAAAGGTTTGAAAAATAGGAGGAGCATGAAGCCGTGTTCAAAAACATGAAGTGCATGAAAAGGTGTGAAAAATATGAAGAGTTTCAAAAGGTGTCAAAACTATGAGGAACATGAAACGGCCTGAAAAATAGGAGGAGCATGAAACGGTCTGAAAAATAGGAGGAGCATGAAGCGGTGTTGAAAAACCTGAAGAGCCTGAAAAGGCGTGAAATATATGAAGAGCTTCAAAAGGTGTCAAAAATAGGAGGAGCATGAAACGGTCTGAAAATAGGAGGAACATGAAACTGTGTTGAAAAACCTGAAGAGCCTGAAAAGGTGTGAAATATATGAAGAGCTTCAAAAGGTGTCAAAAATAGGGGGAGCATGAAACGGTCTGAAATATAGGAGGAGCGTGAAGCGGTGTTCAAAAACATGAAGAGCTTGAAAAGGAGTGAAATATATGAAGAGCGTCAAAAGGTGTCAAAAATAGGAGGAGAATGAAACTGTCTGAAAAAAAAGAGGAGGATGAAGCGGTGTTGAAAAACATGAAGAGCCTGAAAAGGTGTCAAAAATATGAAGAGCTTCAAAAGGTGTCAAAAATGTGAGGAGCATGAAACGGTCTGAAAAATAGGAGGAGCATGAAGCCGTGTTCAAAAACATGCAGAGCCTGAAAAGGTGTGAAAAATATGAAGAGCTTCAAAAGGTGTCAAAAATATGAGGAGCATGAAACGGTCTGAAAAATAGGAGGAGCATGAAGCGTTGTTGAAAAACATGAAGAGCCTGAAAAGGTGTGAAAAATATGAAGAGCTTCAAAATTATCAAAAATATGAAGAGCATAAAACAGTCTGAAAAATATAAGGACCATGAAGCGGTGTTGAAAAACATGAAGAGCCTGAAGATGTGAAATATATGAAGAGCTTCAAAAGGTGTCAAAAATATGAGGAGCATGAAACGGTCTGAAAAATAGGAGGAGCATGAAACGGTGTTCAAAAACATGAAGAGTCTGAAAAGGTGTGAAAAATATGAAGAGCATGAAAATGTGTGAAAAATATGAGGAGAATGAAACTGTGTTCAAAAACATGAAAATCTTGAAAAGGTGTGAAAAATATGAAGAGCTTCCAAACCTCTCAAAAACATGAGGAGCATGAAACAGTCTGAAAATAGAAGGAGCCTGAAGCGGTGTTCAAAAACATGAAGAGCCTGAAAAGGTGTGAATAATATGAAGAGCTTCAAAAGGTGTCAAAATATGAGGAGCATGATACGGTCTAAAAATAGGTGGAGCATGAAACGGTGTTGAAAACATGAAGAGCCTGAAAAGGTGTGAAAAATATGAAGAGCTTCAAAAGGTGTCAAAATTATGAGGAACATGAAACGGTGTTCAAAAACATGAAGAGACTGAAAAGGTGTGAAAAATATGAAGAGCTTCAAAAGGTGTCAAAAATATGAGGAGCATGAAACGGTCTGAAAAATAGGAGGAGCATGAAATGGTGTTCAAAACCATGAAGAGCCTGAAAAAGTGTGAAAAATATGAAGAGATTCAAAGGGTGTCAAAAATATGAGGAGCATGAAACGGTCTGAAAAATAGGAGGAGCAAGAGACCGTGTTCAAAAACATGAAGAGCCTGAAAAGGTTTGAAAAATATGAAGAGCTTGAAAAGGTGGCAAAAATATGAGGAGCATGAAACGGTCTGAAAAATAGGATGAGCATTAAGCTGTGTTGAAATTCAGTAAGAGCATGAAAAGGTGTGAAATATATGAAAAGCTTCAAAATTATCAAAATTATGAGGAGCATGACACGGTCTGAAAAATAGGAGGATCATGAAGCAGTGTTGAAAAACCTGAAGAGCCTGAAGGTGTGAAATATATGAAGAGCTTCAAAAGGTGTCAAAAATATGAGGAGCATGAAACGGTCTGAAAAATAGGAGGAGCATGAAACGGTGTTCAAAAACATGAAGAGACTGAAAAGGTGTGAAATATATGAAGAGCTTCAAGAGGTGTGAAAAATATGAAGAGCTTCAAAACGGGTCAAAATTGAGATGAGCATTAAGCGATCTGAAAAATAGGAGAAGCATGAAGTGGCGTTGAAAAGATGTAGAGCCTGAAAAGGTGTGAAATATATGAAGAGCTTCAAAAGGTGTCAAAAATATGAGGAGAAAGAAACGGTCTGAAAAATAGGAGGAGCAGGAAGCGTTGTTCAAAAACAAGAAGAGCCTGAAAATGTATGAAAAATATGCAGAGATTCAAAAGGTGTGAAATACATGAGGAGGCATGAAACAGTCTGAAAAATAGGAGGAGCATGAAGCGGTGTTGAAAAACATGAAAGTCCTGAAAAGGTGTGAAAAATATGAAGAGCTTCAAAATTATCAAAAATATGAGGAGCATGAAACGGTCTGAAAAACAGGAAGAGCATGAAAATGTCTGAAAAATAGGAGGAGCATGAAGCGTTGTTCAAAATCATAAAGAGAATGAAAAAGTGTGAAATATATGAAGAGCTTCAAAAGGTGTCAAAAATATGAGGAACATGAAATGGTCTGAAAAATAGGAGGAGCATGAAGCGGTGTTCAAAAACATGAAGAGCTTTAAAAGGAGTGAAATATATGAAGAGCGTCAAAAGGTGTCAAAAATAGGAGGAGAATGAAACTGTCTGAAAAAAAGAAGGAGCATGAAGTGGTGCTGAAAAACATGAAGAGCCTGAAAAGGTGTGAAAAATATGAGGAGCTTCAAAAGGTGTCAAAAATATGAGGATCATGAAACGGTCTGAAAAATAGGAGGAGCATGAAGCCGTGTTCAAAAACATGAAGAGCCTGAAAAGGTGTGAAAAATATAAAGAGCTTAAAAAGGTGTCAAAATATGAAGAGCATGAAACGGCCTGAAAAATAGGAGGAGCATGAAGCGGTGTTGAAAAACCTGAAGAGCCTGAAAAGGCGTGAAATATATGAAGAGTTTCAAAAGGTGTCAAAAATAGGAGGAGCATGAAACGGTCTGAAAATAGGAGGAACATGAAACTGTGTTGAAAAACCTGAAGAGCCTGAAAAGGTGTGAAATATATGAAGAGCTTCAAAAGGTGTCAAAAATAGGAGGAGCATGAAACGGTCTGAAAAATAGGAGGAGCGTGAAGCGGTGTTCAAAAACAAGAAGAGCTTGAAAAGGAGTGAAATATATGAAGAGCGTCAAAAGGTGTCAAAAATAGGAGGAGAATGAAACTGTCTTAAAAAAAGGAGGAGGATGAAGCGGTGTTGAAAAATATGAAGAGCCTGAAAAGGTGTGAAAAATATGAAGAGCTTCAAAAGGTGTCAAAAATATGAGGAGCATGAAACGGTCTGAAAAATAGGAGGAGCATGAAGCCGTGTTCAAAAACATGAAGACCCTGAAAAGTTGTGAAAAATATGAAGATCTTCAAAAGGTGTAAAAATATGAGGAGCATGAAATTCTGAAAAATAGGAGGAGCATGAAACTGTGTTGAAAAACCTGAAGAGCCTGAAAAGGTGTGAAATATATGAAGAGCTTCAAAAGGTGTCAAATATAGGAGGAGCATGAAACGGTCTGAAAAATAGGAGGAGCATGAAGCCGTGTTCAAAAACATGAGGAGCATGAAAAGGTGTGAAAAATATGAAGAGTTTCAAAAGGTGTCAAAACTATGAGGAGCATGAAACGGCCTGAAAAATAGGAGGAGCATGAAACGGTCTGAAAAATAGGAGGAGCATGAAGCGGTGTTGAAAAACCTGAAGAGCCTGAAAAGGCGTGAAATATATGAAGAGCTTCAAAAGGTGTCAAAAATAGGAGGAGCATGAAACGGTCTGAAAAATAGGAGGAACATGAAACTGTGTTGAAAAACCTGAAGAGCCTGAAAAGGTGTGAAATATATGAAGAGCTTCAAAAGGTGTCAAATATAGGAGGAGCATGAAACGGTCTGAAAAATAGGAGGAGCATGAAGCGGTGTTGAAAAACATGAATAGCCTGAAAAGGTGTTAAATGTATGAAGAGCTACAAAAGGTGTCAAAAATATGATGAGCATGAAACGGTCTGAAAAATAGGAGGAGCATGAAACAGTGCTGAAAACCATGAAGAGCCTGAAAAGTTGTGAAAAATATGAAGAGCTTCAAAATGTGTCAAAAGTATGAAGAGCATGAAACGGTCTGAAAAATAGGAGGAGCATGAAGCGGTGTTGAAAAAAATGCAGAGCATGAAAAGGTGTGAAAAATATGAAGAGCTTCAAAAGGTGTCAAATATATGACGGGCATGAAACGGTCTAAAAAATAGAGGGGAATGCAGCGCTGTTGAAAAACATGAAGAGCATTAAAAGGTGTGAAAAATATGAAGAGTTTCAAAAGGTGTCAAAATATGAGGAGCATTAAACGGTCTGAAAAATAGGAGGAGCATGAAACGGTCTGAAAAATAGGAGGAGTAAGAATCGGTGTTGAAAAACATGAAGAGCCTGAAGAGGTGTGAAAAATATGAAGAGCTTCAAAACGTATCAAAAATATGAGGAGCATGAAACGGTCTGAAAATTAGGAGGAGCATGAAGCGGTGTTGAAAAACATGAAGAGCCTGAAGAGGTGTGAAAAATATGAAGAGCTTGAAAAGGTGGCAAAAATATGAGGAGCATGAAACGGTCTGAAAAATAGGAGGAGAATTTAGCTGTGTTGAAATTCAGGAAGAGCATGAAAAGGAGTGAAATATATGAAGAGCTTCAAAAGGTGTCAAAATATGAGCAGCATGAATCGGTCTGAAAAATAGGAGGAGCATGAAGCGGTGTTCAAAAACATGAAGAACAAGGAAAGGTGTGAAAAATATGAAGAGCTTCAAAATGTGTCAAACATATGAGGAGCATGAAACGGTCTGAAATAGGAGGAGCATGAGTGGTGTTCAAAAACATGAAGACAGGGAAAGGTGTGAAAAATATGAAGAGCTTCAAAAGGTGTCAAAAATATGAGGAGAATGAAACGGTCTGAAAAATAGGAGGACCATGAAGCGGTGTTGAAAAACATGAAGAGCCTGAAAAGCTGTGAAAAATATGAAAGCTTCAAAATGTGTGAAAAATATGAGGAGCATGAAACGGTATGAAAAATAGGAGAAGCATGATGCGATGTTGAAAAACATGTATAGCCTGAAAATGTGTGAAATATGTGAAGAGCTTCAAAGGTGTCAAAAATAAGAGGAGCATGAAACTGTCTGAAAAATAGGAGGAGCATGAAGCCGTGTTGAAAAATATGACGAGCCTGAAAAGGTGTGAAAAAATATGAAGAGCTTCAAAAGGTGTCAAAAATTTGAGGAGCATGAAAAGGTCTGAAAAATAGGAGGAGCATGAAACCGTGTTCAAAAACATGAAGTGCATGAAAAGGTGTGAAAAATATGAAGAGTTTCAAAAGGTGTCAAAACTTGAGGAACATGAAACGGCCTGAAAAATAGGAGGAGCATGAAACGGTCTGAAAAATAGGAGGAGCATGAAGCGGTGTTGAAAAACCTGAAGAGCCTGAAAAGGCGTGAAATATATGAAGAGCTTCAAAAGGTGTCAAAAATAGGAGGAGCATGAAACGGTCTGAAAATAGGAGGAACATGAAACTGTGTTGAAAAACCTGAAGAGCCTGAAAAGGTGTGAAATATATGAAGAGCTTCAAAAGGTGTCAAAAATAGGGGGAGCATGAAACGGTCTGAAATATAGGAGGAGCATGAAATGGTGTTCAAAACCATGAAGAGCCTGAAAAAGTGTGAAAAATATGAAGAGATTCAAAGGGTGTCAAAAATATGAGGAGCATGAAACGGTCTGAAAAATAGGAGGAGCAAGAGACCGTGTTCAAAAACATGAAGAGCCTGAAAAGGTTTGATAAATATGAAGAGCTTGAAAAGGTGGCAAAAATATGAGGAGCATGAAACGGTCTGAAAAATAGGATGAGCATTAAGCTGTGTTGAAATTCAGTAAGAGCATGAAAAGGTGTGAAATATATGAAAAGCTTCAAAATTATCAAAATTATGAGGAGCATGACACGGTCTGAAAAATAGGAGGATCATGAAGCAGTGTTGAAAAACCTGAAGAGCCTGAAGGTGTGAAATATATGAAGAGCTTCAAAAGGTGTCAAAAATATGAGGAGCATGAAACAGTCTGAAAAATAGGAGGAGGCTGAAATGGTGTGCAAAAACATGAAGAGACTGAAAAGGTGTGAAAAATAGGAAGAGATTCAAAAGGTGTGAAATATATGAGGAGCATGAAACGGTCTGAAAAATAGGAGGAACATGAAACTGTGTTGAAAAACCTGAAGAGCCTGAAAAGGTGTGAAATATATGAAGAGCTTCAAAAGGTGTCAAAAATAGGGGGAGCATGAAACGGTCTGAAATATAGGAGGAGCGTGAAGCGGTGTTCAAAAACATGAAGAGCTTGAAAAGGAGTGAAATATATGAAGAGCGTCAAAAGGTGTCAAAAATAGGAGGAGAATGAAACTGTCTGAAAAAAAAGAGGAGGATGAAGCGGTGTTGAAAAACATGAAGAGCCTGAAAAGGTGTCAAAAATATGAAGAGCTTCAAAAGGTGTCAAAAATATGAGGAGCATGAAACGGTCTGAAAAATAGGAGGAGCATGAAGCCGTGTTCAAAAACATGAAGAGCCTGAAAAGGTGTGAAAAATATGAAGAGCTTCAAAAGGTGTCAAAATATGAAGAGCATGAAACGGCCTGAAAAATAGGAGGAGCATGAAAGGGTCTGAAAAATAGGAGGAGCATGAATGGGTGTTGAAAAACATGAAGGGCATGAAAAGGTGTGAAAAATATGAAGAGCTTCAAAAGTTGTCAAAAATATGAGGAGCATAAAACGGTCTGAAAAATAGGAGGAGCATGAATCAGTGTTGAAAAAAATGAAGAGCATGAAAAGGTGTGAAAAATATGAAGAGCTTCAAAAGGTGTCAAAAATATGAGGAGCAAGAAACGGCCTGAAAAATAGGAGGATCATGAAGCCGTGTTCAAAAACATGCAGAGCCTGAAAAGGTGTGAAAAATATGAAGAGCTTCAAAAGGTGTCAAAATATGAAGAGCATGAAACGGCCTGAAAAATAGGAGGAGCATGAAACGGTCTGAAAAATAGGAGGAGCATGAATGGGTGTTGAAAAACATGAAGGGCATGAAAAGGTGTGAAAAATATGAAGAGTTTCAAAAGGTGTCAAAATAAGAGGAGCATTAAAAGGTCTGAAAAATAGGAGGAGCATGAAACGGTATGAAAAATAGGAGGAGCGTGAATCGGTGTTGAAAAACATGAAGATTCTGAAAAGATGTGAAAAATATGAAGAGCTTCAAAAGGGTCAAAACTATGAGGAGCATGAAAAGGTCTGAAAAATAGGAGGAGCATGAAGCCGTGTTCAAAAACATGAAGTGCATGAAAAGGTGTGAAAAATATGAAGAGTTTCAAAAGGTGTCAAAACTATGAGGAACATGAAACGGCCTGAAAAATAGGAGGAGCATGAAACGGTCTGAAAAATAGGAGGAGCATGAAGCGGTGTTGAAAAACCTGAAGAGCCTGAAAAGGCGTGAAATATATGAAGAGCTTCAAAAGGTGTCAAAAATAGGAGGAGCATGAAACGGTCTGAAAATAGGAGGAATATGAAACTGTGTTGAAAAACCTGAAGAGCCTGAAAAGGTGTGAAATATATGAAGAGCTTCAAAAGGTGTCAAAAATAGGGGGAGCATGAAACGGTCTGAAATATAGGAGGAGCGTGAAGCGGTGTTCAAAAACATGAAGAGCTTGAAAAGGAGTGAAATATATGAAGAGCGTCAAAAGGTGTCAAAAATAGGAGGAGAATGAAAGTGTCTGAAAAAATAGAGGAGGATGAAGCGGTGTTGAAAAACATGAAGAGCCTGAAAAGGTGTCAAAAATATGAAGAGCTTCAAAAGGTGTCAAAAATATGAGGAGCATGAAACGGTCTGAAAAATAGGAGGAGCATGAAACGGTCTGAAAAATAGGAGGAGCATGAATGGGTGTTGAAAAACATGAAGGGCATGAAAAGGTGTGAAAAATATGAAGAGCTTCAAAAGTTGTCAAAAATATGAGGAGCATATAACGGTCTCAAAAATAGGAGGAGCATGAATCAGTGTTGAAAAACATGAAGAGCATGAAAAGGTGTGAAAAATATGAAGAGCTTCAAAAGGTGTCAAAAATATGAGGAGCAAGAAACGGCCTGAAAAATAGGAGGATCATGAAGCCGTGTTCAAAAACATGCAGAGCCTGAAAAGGTGTGAAAAATATGAAGAGTTTCAAAAGGTGTCAAAATATGAAGAGCATGAAACGGCCTGAAAAATAGGAGGAGCATGAAACGGTCTGAAAAATAGGAGGAGCATGAATGGGTGTTGAAAAACATGAAGGGCATGAAAAGGTGTGAAAAACATGAAGAGCTTCAAAAGTTGTCAAAAATATGAGGAGCATGAAACGGTCTGAAAAATAGGAGGAGCATGAATCAGTGTTGAAAAACATGAAGAGCATGAAAAGGTGTGAAAAATATGAAGAGCTTCAAAAGGTGTCAAAAATATGAGGAGCAAGAAACGGCCTGAAAAATAGGAGGATCATGAAGCCGTGTTCAAAAACATGCAGAGCCTGAAAAGGTGTGAAAAATATGAAGAGCTTCAAAAGGTGTCAAAAATATGAGGAGCATGAAACGGTCTGAAAAATAGGAGGAACATGAAGCGGTGTTGAAAAACCTGAAGAGCCTGAAAAGGTGTGAAATATATGAAGAGCTTCAAAAGGTGTCAAAAATAGGAGGAGCATGAAACGGTGTGAAAAATAGGAGGAGCATGACGCGGTGTTGAAAAACATGAATAGCCTGAAAAGGTGTGAAATATATGAAGAGCTACAAAAGGTGTCAAAAATATGAGGAGCATGAAACAGTCTAAAAAATAGGAGGAGCACGCAGCACTTTTCGAAAACATGAAAGGCCTGAAAAGGTGTGAAAAATATGAAGAGCTTCAAAAGGTGTCAAAAATATGAGGAGCATGAAACGGTCTGAAATATAGGAGGAGCATGAAGCCGTGTTCAGAAACATGAAGAGCCTGAAAAGTTGTGAAAAATATGAAGAGCTTCAAAAGGTGTAAATATATGAGGAGCATGAAATTCTGAAAAATATAAGGAGCATGAAACGGTCTGAAAAATAGGAAGAGCATGAATCGGTGTTGAAAATCATGAAGTGCCTGGAAAGGTGTGAAATATATGAAGAGCTTCAAATCGTGTCAAATATGAGGAGCATGAAACGGTCAGAAAAATAGGAGGAGCATGAAGCCATGTTCAAAAACATGAAGAGCCTGAAAAGGTGTGAAAAATATGAAGAGTTTCAAAAGGTGTCAAAATATGAGGAGCATTAAACGCTCTGAAACATAGGAGGAGCATGAAACGGTCTGAAAAATAGGAGGAGCATGAATCGGTGTTGAAAAACATGAAGATCCTGAAAAGATGTGAAAAATATGAAGAGCTTCAAAAGGTGTCAAAAATATGAGGAGCATGAAACGGTCTGAAATATAGGAGGAGCATGAAGCCGTGTTCAGAAACATGAAGAGCCTGAAAAGTTGTGAAAAATATGAAGAGCTTCAAAAGGTGTAAATATATGAGGAGCATGAAATTCTGAAAAATATAAGGAGCATGAAACGGTCTGAAAAATAGGAAGAGCATGAATCGGTGTTGAAAATCATGAAGTGCCTGGAAAGGTGTGAAATATATGAAGAGCTTCAAATCGTGTCAAATATGAGGAGCATGAAACGGTCAGAAAAATAGGAGGAGCATGAAGCCATGTTCAAAAACATGAAGAGCCTGAAAAGGTGTGAAAAATATGAAGAGTTTCAAAAGGTGTCAAAATATGAGGAGCATTAAACGCTCTGAAACATAGGAGGAGCATGAAACGGTCTGAAAAATAGGAGGAGCATGAATCGGTGTTGAAAAACATGAAGATCCTGAAAAGATGTGAAAAATATGAAGAGCTTCAAAAGGTGTCAAAACTATGAGGAGCATGAAACGGTCTGAAAAATAGGAGGAGCATGAAGCCGTGTTCAAAAACATGAAGAGCATGAAAAGGTGTGAAAAATATGAAGAGTTTCAAAAGGTGTCAAAATTATGAGGAGCATGAAACGGCCTGAAAAATAGGAGGAGCATGAAACGGTCTGAAAAATAGGAGGAGCATGAAGCAGTGTTGAAAAACCTGAAGAGCCTGAAAAGGCGTGAAATATATGAAGAGCTTCAAAAGGTGTCAAAAATAGGAGGAGCATGAAACAGTTCGAAAAATAGGAGGAACATGAAACTGTGTTGAAAAACCTGAAGAGCCTGAAAAGGTGTGAAATATATGAAGAGCTTCAAAAGGTGTCAAATATAGGAGGAGCATGAAACGGTCTGAAAAATAGGAGGAGCATGAAGCGGTGTTGAAAAACATGAATAGCCTGAAAAGGTGTTAAATGTATGAAGAGCTACAAAAGGTGTCAAAAATATGATGAGCATGAAACGGTCTGAAAAATAGGAGGAGCATGAAACAGTGCTGAAAACCATGAAGAGCCTGAAAAGTTGTGAAAAATATGAAGAGCTTCAAAAGGTGTCAAAAGTATGAAGAGCATGAAACGGTCTGAAAAATAGGAGGAGCATGAAGCGGTGTTGAAAAAAATGCAGAGCATGAAAAGGTGTGAAAAATATGAAGAGCTTCAAAAGGTGTCAAATATATTAGGGGCATGAAACGGCCTAAAAAATAGAGGGGAATGCAGCGCTGTTGAAAAACATGAAGAGCATTAAAAGGTGTGAAAAATATGAAGAGTTTCAAAAGGTGTCAAAATATGAGGAGCATTAAACGGTCTGAAAAATAGGAGGAGCATGAAACGGTCTGAAAAATAGGAGGAGTAAGAATCGGTGTTGAAAAACATGAAAATTCTGAAAAAATGTGAAAAATATGAAGAGCTTCAAAAGGTGTCAAAAATATTAGGAGCATGAAACGGTCTGAAAAAGAGGAGGAGCATGAAGCGGTGTTGAAAAACATGAAGAGCCTGAAAAGGTGTGAAATATATGAAGAGCTTCAAAAGGTGTCAAAAATATGAGGAGCATGAAACGGTCTGAAAAATAGGAGGACCATGAAGTGGTGTTGAAAAACATGAAAGGCCTGAAAAGGTGTGAAAAATATGAAGAGCTTCAAAATGTGTCAAAAATATGAGGAGCATGAAACGGTCTGAAAAATAGGAGGAGCATGAAGCGTTGTTGAAAAACATGAAGAGCCTGAAAAGGTGTGAAAAATATGAAGAGCTTCAAAATTATCAAAAATATGAAGAGCATAAAATGGTCTGAAAAATAGAAGGACCATGAAGCGGTGTTGAAAAACATGAAGAGCCTGAAGATGTGAAATATATGAAGAGCTTCAAAAGGTGTCAAAAATATGAGGAGCATGAAACAGTCTGAAAAATAGGAGGAGCATGAAGCGGTGTTCAAAAACATGAAGAGCCTGAAAAGGTGTGAAAAATATGAAGAGCATGAAAATGTGTGAAAAATATGAGGAGAATGAAACTGTGTTCAAAAACATGAAAATCTTGAAAAGGTGTGAAAAATATGAAGAGCTTCCAAAACTCTCAAAAACATGAGGAGCATGAAACAGTCTGAAAATAGAAGGAGCCTGAAGCGGTGTTCAAAAACATGCAGAGCCTGAAAAGGTGTGAAAAATATGAAGAGCTTCAAAAGGTGTCAAAATATGAAGAGCATGAAACGGCCTGAAAAATAGGAGGAGCATGAAACGGTCTGAAAAATAGGAGGAGCATGAATGGGTGTTGAAAAACATGAAGGGCATGAAAAGGTGTGAAAAACATGAAGAGCTTCAAAAGTTGTCAAAAATATGAGGAGCATGAAACGGTCTGAAAAATAGGAGGAGCATGAATCAGTGTTGAAAAACATGAAGAGCATGAAAAGGTGTGAAAAATATGAAGAGCTTCAAAAGGTGTCAAAAATATGAGGAGCAAGAAACGGCCTGAAAAATAGGAGGATCATGAAGCCGTGTTCAAAAACATGCAGAGCCTGAAAAGGTGTGAAAAATATGAAGAGCTTCAAAAGGTGTCAAAAATATGAGGAGCATGAAACGGTCTGAAAAATAGGAGGAACATGAAGCGGTGTTCAAAACCCTGAAGAGCCTGAAAAGGTGTGAAATATATGAAGAGCTTCAAAAGGTGTCAAAAATAGGAGGAGCATGAAACGGTGTGAAAAATAGGAGGAGCATGACGCGGTGTTGAAAAACATGAATAGCCTGAAAAGGTGTGAAATATATGAAGAGCTAAAAAAGGTGTCAAAAATATGAGGAGCATGAAACAGTCTAAAAAATAGGAGGAGCACGAAGCACTTTTCGAAAACATGAAAGGCCTGAAAAGGTGTGAAAAATATGAAGAGCTTCAAAAGGTGTCAAAAATATGAGGAGCATGAAACGGTCTGAAATATAGGAGTAGCATGAAGCCGTGTTCAGAAACATGAAGAGCCTGAAAAGTTGTGAAAAATATGAAGAGCTTCAAAAGGTGTAAATATATGAGGAGCATGAAATTCTGAAAAATAGGAGGAGCATGAAACGGTCTGAAAAATAGGAAGAGCATGAATCGGTGTTGAAAATCATGAAGTGCCTGGAAAGGTGTGAAATATATGAAGAGCTTCAAATCGTGTCAAATATGAGGAGCATGAAACGGTCAGAAAAATAGGAGGAGCATGAAGCCATGTTCAAAAACATGAAGAGCCTGAAAAGGTGTGATAAATATGAAGAGTTTCAAAAGGTGTCAAAATACTAGGAGCATTAAACGCTCTGAAACATAGGAGGAGCATGAAACGGTCTGAAAAATAGGATGAGCATGAATCGGTGTTGAAAAACATGAAGATCCTGAAAAGATGTGAAAAATATGAAGAGCTTCAAAAGGTGTCAAAACTATGAGGAGCATGAAACGGCCTGAAAAATAGGAGAAGCATGAAACGGTCTGAAAAATAGGAGGAGCATGAAGCGGTGTTGAAAAACCTGAAGAGCCTGAAAAGGCGTGAAATATATGAAGAGCTTCAAAAGGTGTCAAAAATAGGAGGAGCATGAAACAGTCTGAAAAATAGGAGGAACATGAAACTGTGTTGAAAAACCTGAAGAGCCTGAAAAGGTGTGAAATATATGAAGAGCTTCAAAAGGTGTCAAATATAGGAGGAGCATGAAACGGTCTGAAAAATAGGAGGAGCATGAAGCGGTGTTGAAAAACATGAATAGCCTGAAAAGGTGTTAAATGTATGAAGAGCTACAAAAGGTGTCAAAAATATGATGAGCATGAAACGGTCTGAAAAATAGGAGGAGCATGAAACAGTGCTGAAAACCATGAAGAGCCTGAAAAGTTGTGAAAAATATGAAGAGCTTCAAAATGTGTCAAAAGTATGAAGAGCATGAAACGGTCTGAAAAATAGGAGGAGCATGAAGCGGTGTTGAAAAAAATGCAGAGCATGAAAAGGTGTGAAAAATATGAAGAGCTTCAAAAGGTGTCAAATATATTAGGGGCATGAAACGGTCTAAAAAATAGAGGGGAATGCAGCGCTGTTGAAAAACATGAAGAGCATTAAAAGGTGTGAAAAATATGAAGAGTTTCAAAAGGTGTCAAAATATGAGGAGCATTAAACGGTCTGAAAAATAGGAGGAGCATGAAACGTTCTGAAAAATAGGAGGAGTAAGAATCGGTGTTGAAAAACATGAAAATTCTGAAAAAATGTGAAAAATATGAAGAGCTTCAAAAGGTGTCAAAAATATTAGGAGCATGAAACGGTCTGAAAAAGAGGAGGAGCATGAAGCGGTGTTGAAAAACATGAAGAGCCTGAAAAGGTGTGAAATATATGAAGAGCTTCAAAAGGTGTCAAAAATATGAGGAGCATGAAACGGTCTGAAAAATAGGAGGACCATGAAGTGGTGTTGAAAAACATGAAAGGCCTGAAAAGGTGTGAAAAATATGAAGAGCTTCAAAATGTGTCAAAAATATGAGGAGCATGAAACGGTCTGAAAAATAGGAGGAGCATGAAGCGTTGTTGAAAAACATGAAGAGCCTGAAAAGGTGTGAAAAATATGAAGAGCTTCAAAATTATCAAAAATATGAAGAGCATAAAACGGTCTGAAAAATAGAAGGACCATGAAGCGGTGTTGAAAAACATGAAGAGCCTGAAGATGTGAAATATATGAAGAGCTTCAAATGGTGTCAAAAATATGAGGAGCATGAAACGGTCTGAAAAATAGGAGGAGCATGAAACGGTGTTCAAAAACATGAAGAGCCTGAAAAGGTGTGAAAAATATGAAGAGCATGAAAATGTGTGAAAAATATGAGGAGAATGAAACTGTGTTCAAAAACATGAAAATCTTGAAAAGGTGTGAAAAATATGAAGAGCTTCCAAACCTCTCAAAAACATGAGGAGCATGAAACAGTCTGAAAATAGAAGGAGCCTGAAGCGGTGTTCAAAAACATGAAGAGCCTGAAAAGGTTTGAATAATATGAAGAGCTTCAAAAGGTGTCAAAATATGAGGAGCATGATACGGTCTAAAAATAGGTGGAGCATGAAACGGTGTTGAAAACATGAAGAGCCTGAAAAGGTGTGAAAAATATGAAGAGCTTCAAAAGGTGTCAAAATTATGAGGAACATGAAACGGTGTTCAAAAACATGAAGAGCCTGAAAAGGTGTGAAAAATATGAAGAGCTTCAAAAGGTGTCAAAAATATGAGGAGCATGAAACGGTCTGAAAAATAGGAGGAGCATGAAATGGTGTTCAAAACCATGAAGAGCCTGAAAAAGTGTGAAAAATATGAAGAGATTCAAAGGGTGTCAAAAATATGAGGAGCATGAAACGGTCTGAAAAATAGGAGGAGCAAGAGACCGTGTTCAAAAACATGAAGAGCCTGAAAAGGTTTGAAAAATATGAAGAGCTTGAAAAGGTGGCAAAAATATGAGGAGCATGAAACGGTGTGAAAAATAGGATGAGCATTAAGCTGTGTTGAAATTCAGTAAGAGCATGAAAAGGTGTGAAATATATGAAAAGCTTCAAAATTATCAAAATTATGAGGAGCATGACACGGTCTGAAAAATAGGAGGATCATGAAGCAGTGTTGAAAAACCTGAAGAGCCTGAAGGTGTGAAATATATGAAGAGCTTCAAAAGGTGTCAAAAATATGAGGAGCATGAAACAGTCTGAAAAATAGGAGGAGGCTGAAATGGTGTGCAAAAACATGAAGAGACTGAAAAGGTGTGAAAAATAGGAAGAGATTCAAAAGGTGTGAAATATATGAGGAGCATGAAACGGTCTGAAAAATAGGAGGACCATGAAGCGGTGTTGAAAAACATGTATAGCCTGAAAAGGTGTGAAATATACGAAGAGCTTCAAAAGGTGTCAAAAATATGAGGAGCATGAAACGGTCTGAAAATTAGGAGGAGCATTAAGCTGTGTTGAAATTCAGTAAGCGCCTGAAAGCTGTGAAAAATATGAAAAGCTTCAAAATGTGTGAAAAATATGAGCAGCATGAAACGGTATGAAAAATAGGAGCAGCATGATGCGATGTTGAAAAACATGTATAGCCTGAAAATGTGTGAAATATATGAAGAGCTTCAAAGGTGTCAAAAATAAGAGGAGCATGAAACGGTCTGAAAAATAGGAGGAGCAAGAGACCGTGTTCAAAAACATGAAGAGCCTGAAAAGGTTTGAAAAATACGAAGAGCTTCAAAAGGTGTCCAAAAAATGAGGAGCATGAAACGGTCTCAAAAATAGAAGGAGCATGAAGCGGTGTAGAAAACATGAAGAGCCTGAAAAGGTGTGAAAAATATGAAGAGCTTCAAAACGTATCAAAAATATGAGGAGCATGAAACGGTCTGAAAATTAGGAGGAGCATGAAGCGGTGTTGAAAAACAAGAAGAGCCTGAAGAGGTGTGAAAAATATGAAGAGCTTGAAAAGGTGGCAAAAATATGAGGAGCATGAAACGGTCTGAAAAATAGGAGGAGAATTTAGCTGTGTTGAAATTCAGGAAGAGCATGAAAAGGAGTGAAATATATGAAGAGCTTCAAAAGGTGTCAAAATACTAGCAGCATGAAACGGTCTGAAAAATAGGAGGAGCATGAAGCGGTGTTCAAAAACATGAAGAACAAGGAAAGGTGTGAAAAATATGAAGAGCTTCAAAATGTGTCAAACATATGAGGAGCATGAAACGGTCTGAAAAATAGGAGGAGCATGAGTGGTGTTCAAAAACATGAAGACAGGGAAAGGTGTGAAAAATATGAAGAGCTTCAAAAGGTGTCAAAAATATGAGGAGAATGAAACGGTCTGAAAAATAGGAGGACCATGAAGCGGTGTTGAAAAACATGAAGAGCCTGAAAAGCTGTGAAAAATATGAAAGCTTCAAAATGTGTGAAAAATATGAGGAGCATGAAACGGTATGAAAAATAGGAGAAGCATGATGCGATGTTGAAAAACATGTATAGCCTGAAAATGTGTGAAATATGTGAAGAGCTTCAAAGGTGTCAAAAATAAGAGGAGCATGAAACTGTCTGAAAAATAGGAGGAGCATGAAGCCGTGTTGAGAAATATGACGAGCCTGAAAAGGTGTGAAAAAATATGAAGAGCTTCAAATGGTGTCAAAAATTTGAGGAGCATGAAACGGTCTGAAAAAGAGGAGGAGCATGAAGCGGTTTTGAAAAACATGAAGAGCGTGTACAGGTGCGAAATATTTGAAGGGCTTCAAAAGGTGTCAAAAATATGAGGAGCATGAAACGGTCTGAAATATTTGAGTAGAATGAAGTGGTGTTGAGAAACATGAAGAGCCTGAAAAGGTGTGAAAACATGAAGAGCTTCAAAAGGTGTCAAAAATATGAGGAGAATGAAACGGTCTGAAAAATAGGAGGAGCATGAAACGGTGTTGAAAAACATGAAGAACCTGAAAACCTGTGAAAAATATGAAAAGCTTCAAAAGGTGTGAAAAATATGAGCAGCAGGAAACGGTTTTAAAATAGGAGGAGCATGAGGCGGTGTTGAGGAACATGAAGAGGCTGAAAAGGTGTGAAATATATGAAGAGCTTCAAAAGGTGTCAAAAATATGAGCAGCATGAAACGGTCTGAAAAATAGGAGGAGCATGAAGCAGTGTTGAAAAACATGAAGAGCCTGAAAAGGTGTGAAATATATGAAGAGCTTCAAAAGGAGTCAAAAATATGACGAGCATGAAACGCTCTAAAAAATAGGAGGAGCATGAAACGGTGTTGAAAAACATGAAGAGCATGAAAAGGTGTGAAAAATATGAAGAGCTTCAAAACATGTCAAAAATATGAGGAGCATGAAATTTTCTGAAAAATAGGAGGAGCATGAAGGGGTGTTCAAAAACATGAAGAGCCTGAAAAGGTGTGAAAAATATGAAGAGCTTCAAAAGGTATCAAAAATATGAGGAGCATGAAACGTTCTGAAAATTAAGAGGAGCATGAAGCGGTCTTGAAAATAATGAAGTGCCTGGAAAGGTGTGAAATATATGAAGAGCTTAAAATCGTGTCAAATATGAGGAGCATGAAACGGTCAGAAAAATAGGAGGAGCATGAAGCCATGTTCAAAAACATGAAGAGCCTGAAAAGGTGTGAAAAACATGAAGAGTTTCAAAAGGTGTCAAAATATGAGGAGCATGAAACGGTCTGAAAAATAGGAGGAGCATGAATCGGTGTTGAAAAACATGAAGATCCTGAAAAGATGTGAAAAATATGAAGAGCTTCAAAAGGTGTCAAAACTATGAGGAGCATGAAACGGTCTGAAAAATAGGAGGAGCATGAAGCCGTGTTCAAAAACATGAATAGCCTGAAAAGGTGTTAAATGTATGAAGAACTACAAAAGGTGTCAAAAATATGATGAGCATGAAACGGTCTGAAAAATAGGAGGAGCATGAAGCGGTGTTGAAAAACATGAATAGCCTGAAAAGGTGTTAAATGTATGAAGAGCTACAAAAGGTGTCAAAAAGATGATGAGCATGAAACGGTCTGAAAAATAGGAGGAGCATGAAACAGGGCTGAAAACCATGAAGAGCCTGAAAAGGTGTGAAAAATATGAAGAGCTTCAAAAGGTGTCAAAAGTATGAAGAGCATGAAACGGTCTGAAAAATAGGAGGAGCATGAAGCGGTGTTGAAAAAAATGCAGAGCATGAAAAGGTGTGAAAAATATGAAGAGCTTCAAAAGGTGTCAAATATATGAGGGGCATGAAACGGTCTAAAAAATAGAGGGGAATGAAGCGCTGTTGAAAAACATGAAGAGCATTAAAAGGTGTGAAAAATATGAAGAGTTTCAAAAGGTGTCAAAATATGAGGAGTATTAAACGGTCTGAAAAATAGGAGGAGCATGAAACGGTCTGAAAAATAGGAGCAGTAAGAATCGGTGTTGAAAAACATGAAAATTCTGAAAAAATGTGAAAAATATGAAGAGCTTCAAAAGGTGTCAAAAATATGAGGAGCATGAAACGGTCTGAAAAAGAGAAGGAGCATGAAGCGGTGTTGAAAAACATGAAGAGCCTGAAAAGGTGTGAAATATATGAAGAGCTTCAAAAGGTGTCAAAAATATGAGGAGCATGAAACGGTCTGAAAAATAGGAGGAGCATGAAGTGGTGTTGAAAAACATGAAAGGACTGAAAAGGTGTGAAAAATATGAAGAGCTTCAAAAGGTGTCAAAAATATGAGGAGCATGAAACGGTCTGAAAAATAGGAGGAGCATGAAGCGTTGTTGAAAAACATGAAGAGCCTGAAAAGGTGTGAAATATATGAAGAGATTCAAAATTATCAAAAATATGAGGAGCATAAAATGGTCTGAAAAATAGAAGGACCATGAAGCGGTGTTAAAAAACATGAAGAGCCTGAAGATGTGAAATATATGAAGAGCTTCAAAAGGTGTCAAAAATATGAGGAGCATGAAACGGTCTGAAAAATAGAAGGAGCATGAATCTGTGTTAAAGAACGTGAAGAGCCTGAAAAGGTGTGAAATATATGAAGAGCATGAAAATGTGTGAAAAATATGCGGAGCATGAAACTGTGTTCAAAAACATGAAGAGCCTGAAAAGGTGTGAAAAATATGAAGAGCTTCAAAAGGTGTCAAAAATATGAGGAGCATTAAATGGTATGAAAAATAGGAGGAGCATGTAACGGTGTTCAAAAATATGAAGAGCCTGAACGGTATGAAAAATATGCAGAGCTTCAAAACGTGTCAAAAACATGAGGAGCATGAAACGGTCTGAAAAATAGGAGGAGCATGAAACGGTGTTCAAAAACATGAAGAGCCTGAAAAGGTGTGAAAAATATGAAGAGCATGAAAATGTGTGAAAAATATGAGGAGAATGAAACTGTGTTCAAAAACATGAAAATCTTGAAAAGGTGTGAAAAATATGAAGAGCTTCAAAACGTCTCAAAAACATGAGGAGCATGAAACAGTCTGAAAATAGAAGGAGCCTGAAGCGGTGTTCAAAAACATGAAGAGCCTGAAAAGGTGTGAATAATATGAAGAGCTTCAAAAGGTGTCAAAATATGAGGAGCATGATACGGTCTAAAAATAGGTGGAGCATGAAACGGTGTTGAAAACATGAAGAGCCTGAAAAGGTGTGAAAAATATGAAGAGCTTCAAAAGGTGTCAAAAATATGAGGAACATGAAACGGTGTTCAAAAACATGAAGAGCCTGAAAAGGTGTGAAAAATATGAAGAGCTTCAAAAGGTGTCAAAAATATGAGGAGCATGAAACGGTCTGAAAAATAGGAGGAGCATGAAATGGTGTTCAAAACCATGAAGAGCCTGAAAAAGTGTGACAAATATGAAGAGATTCAAAGGGTGTCAAAAATATGCGGAGCATGAAACGGTCTGAAAAATAGGAGGAGCAAGAGACCGTGTTCAAAAACATGAAGAGCCTGAAAAGGTTTGAAAAATATGAAGAGCTTGAAAAGGTGGCAAAAATATGAGGAGCATGAAACGGTCTGAAAAATAGGATGAGCATTAAGCTGTGTTGAAATTCAGTAAGAGCATGAAAAGGTGTGAAATATATGAAAAGCTTCAAAATTATCAAAATTATGAGGAGCATGACACGGTCTGAAAAATAGGAGGATCATGAAGCGGTGTTGAAAAACCTGAAGAGCCTGAAGGTGTGAAATATATGAAGAGCTTCAAAAGGTGTCAAAAATATGAGGAGCATGAAACAGTCTGAAAAATAGGAGGAGCCTGAAATGGTGTGCAAAACATGAAGAGACTGAAAAGGTGTGAAAAATAGGAAGAGATTCAAAAGGTGTGAAATATATGAGGAGCATGAAACGGTCTGAAAAATAGGAGGACCATGAAGCGGTGTTGAAAAACATGTATAGCCTGAAAAGGTGTGAAATATATGAAGAGCTTCAAAAGGTGTCAAAAATATGAGGAGCATGAAACGGTCTGAAAAATAGGAGGAGCATTAAGCTGTGCTGAAATTCAGTAAGAGCCTGAAAAGCTGTGAAAAATATGAAAAGCTTCAAAATGTGTGAAAAATATGAGCAGCATGAAACGGTATGAAAAATAGGAGCAGCATGATGCGATGTTGAAAAACATGTATAGCCTGAAAATGTGTGAAATATATGAAGAGCTTCAAAGGTGTCAAAAATAAGAGGAGCATGAAACGGTCTGAAAAATAGGAGGAGCAAGAGACCGTGTTCAAAAACATGAAGAGCCTGAAAAGGTTTGAAAAATACGAAGAGCTTCAAAAGGTGTCCAAAAAATGAGGAGCATGAAACGGTCTCAAAAATAGAAGGAGCATGAAGCGGTGTAGAAAACATGAAGAGCCTGAAAAGATGTGAAATATATGAAGAGCTTCAAAAGGAGTCAAAAATATGACGAGCATGAAACGCTCTAAAAAATAGGAGGAGCATGAAACGGTGTTGAAAAACATGAAGAGCATGAAAAGGTGTGAAAAATATGAAGAGCTTCAAAACATGTCAAAAATATGAGGAGCATGAAATTTTCTGAAAAATAGGAGGAGCATGAAGGGGTGTTCAAAAACATGAAGAGCCTGAAAAGGTGTGAAAAATATGAAGAGCTTCAAAAGGTATCAAAAATATGAGGAGCATGAAACGTTCTGAAAATTAAGAGGAGCATGAAGCGGTCTTGAAAATAATGAAGTGCCTGGAAAGGTGTGAAATATATGAAGAGCTTAAAATCGTGTCAAATATGAGGAGCATGAAACGGTCAGAAAAATAGGAGGAGCATGAAGCCATGTTCAAAAACATGAAGAGCCTGAAAAGGTGTGAAAAACATGAAGAGTTTCAAAAGGTGTCAAAATATGAGGAGCATTAAACGCTCTGAAACATAGGAGGAGCATGAAACGGTCTGAAAAATAGGAGGAGAATGAATCGGTGTTGAAAAACATGAAGATCCTGAAAAGATGTGAAAAATATGAAGAGCTTCAAAAGGTGTCAAAACTATGAGGAGCATGAAACGGTCTGAAAAATAGGAGGAGCATGAAGCCGTGTTCAAAAACATGAATAGCCTGAAAAGGTGTTAAATGTATGAAGAGCTACAAAAGGTGTCAAAAATATGATGAGCATGAAACGGTCTGAAAAATAGGAGGAGCATGAAGCGGTGTTGAAAAACATGAATAGCCTGAAAAGGTGTTAAATGTATGAAGAGCTACAAAAGGTGTCAAAAAGATGATGAGCATGAAACGGTCTGAAAAATAGGAGGAGCATGAAACAGTGCTGAAAACCATGAAGAGCCTGAAAAGGTGTGAAAAATATGAAGAGCTTCAAAAGGTGTCAAAAGTATGAAGAGCATGAAACGGTCTGAAAAATAGGAGGAGCATGAAGCGGTGTTGAAAAAAATGCAGAGCATGAAAAGGTGTGAAAAATATGAAGAGCTTCAAAAGGTGTCAAATATATGAGGGGCATGAAACGGTCTAAAAAATAGAGGGGAATGAAGCGCTGTTGAAAAACATGAAGAGCATTAAAAGGTGTGAAAAATATGAAGAGTTTCAAAAGGTGTCAAAATATGAGGAGCATTAAACGGTCTGAAAAATAGGAGGAGCATGAAACGGTCTGAAAAATAGGAGCAGTAAGAATCGGTGTTGAAAAACATGAAAATTCTGAAAAAATGTGAAAAATATGAAGAGCTTCAAAAGGTGTCAAAAATATTAGGAGCATGAAACGGTCTGAAAAAGAGAAGGAGCATGAAGCGGTGTTGAAAAACATGAAGAGCCTGAAAAGGTGTGAAATATATGAAGAGCTTCAAAAGGTGTCAAAAATATGAGGAGCATGAAACGGTCTGAAAAATAGGAGGAGCATGAAGCGTTGTTGAAAAACATGAAGAGCCTGAAAAGGTGTGAAATATATGAAGAGATTCAAAATTATCAAAAATATGAGGAGCATAAAATGGTCTGAAAAATAGAAGGACCATGAAGCGGTGTTAAAAAACATGAAGAGCCTGAAGATGTGAAATATATGAAGAGCTTCAAAAGGTGTCAAAAATATGAGGAGCATGAAACGGTCTGAAAAATAGAAGGAGCATGAATCTGTGTTAAAGAACGTGAAGAGCCTGAAAAGGTGTGAAATATATGAAGAGCATGAAAATGTGTGAAAAATATGCGGAGCATGAAACTGTGTTCAAAAACATGAAGAGCCTGAAAAGGTGTGAAAAATATGAAGAGCTTCAAAAGGTGTCAAAAATATGAGGAGCATTAAATGGTATGAAAAATAGGAGGAGCATGTAACGGTGTTCAAAAATATGAAGAGCCTGAACGGTATGAAAAATATGCAGAGCTTCAAAACGTGTCAAAAACATGAGGAGCATGAAACGGTCTGAAAAATAGGAGGAGCATGAAACGGTGTTCAAAAACATGAAGAGCCTGAAAAGGTGTGAAAAATATGAAGAGCATGAAAATGTGTGAAAAATATGAGGAGAATGAAACTGTGTTCAAAAACATGAAAATCTTGAAAAGGTGTGAAAAATATGAAGAGCTTCAAAACGTCTCAAAAACATGAGGAGCATGAAACAGTCTGAAAATAGAAGGAGCCTGAAGCGGTGTTCAAAAACATGAAGAGCCTGAAAAGGTGTGAATAATATGAAGAGCTTCAAAAGGTGTCAAAATATGAGGAGCATGATACGGTCTAAAAATAGGTGGAGCATGAAACGGTGTTGAAAACATGAAGAGCCTGAAAAGGTGTGAAAAATATGAAGAGCTTCAAAAGGTGTCAAAAATATGAGGAACATGAAACGGTGTTCAAAAACATGAAGAGCCTGAAAAGGTGTGAAAAATATGAAGAGCTTCAAAAGGTGTCAAAAATATGAGGAGCATGAAACGGTCTGAAAAATAGGAGGAGCATGAAATGGTGTTCAAAACCATGAAGAGCCTGAAAAAGTGTGACAAATATGAAGAGATTCAAAGGGTGTCAAAAATATGCGGAGCATGAAACGGTCTGAAAAATAGGAGGAGCAAGAGACCGTGTTCAAAAACATGAAGAGCCTGAAAAGGTTTGAAAAATATGAAGAGCTTGAAAAGGTGGCAAAAATATGAGGAGCATGAAACGGTCTGAAAAATAGGATGAGCATTAAGCTGTGTTGAAATTCAGTAAGAGCATGAAAAGGTGTGAAATATATGAAAAGCTTCAAAATTATCAAAATTATGAGGAGCATGACACGGTCTGAAAAATAGGAGGATCATGAAGCGGTGTTGAAAAACCTGAAGAGCCTGAAGGTGTGAAATATATGAAGAGCTTCAAAAGGTGTCAAAAATATGAGGAGCATGAAACAGTCTGAAAAATAGGAGGAGCCTGAAATGGTGTGCAAAACATGAAGAGACTGAAAAGGTGTGAAAAATAGGAAGAGATTCAAAAGGTGTGAAATATATGAGGAGCATGAAACGGTCTGAAAAATAGGAGGACCATGAAGCGGTGTTGAAAAACATGTATAGCCTGAAAAGGTGTGAAATATATGAAGAGCTTCAAAAGGTGTCAAAAATATGAGGAGCATGAAACGGTCTGAAAAATAGGAGGAGCATTAAGCTGTGCTGAAATTCAGTAAGAGCCTGAAAAGCTGTGAAAAATATGAAAAGCTTCAAAATGTGTGAAAAATATGAGCAGCATGAAACGGTATGAAAAATAGGAGCAGCATGATGCGATGTTGAAAAACATGTATAGCCTGAAAATGTGTGAAATATATGAAGAGCTTCAAAGGTGTCAAAAATAAGAGGAGCATGAAACGGTCTGAAAAATAGGAGGAGCAAGAGACCGTGTTCAAAAACATGAAGAGCCTGAAAAGGTTTGAAAAATACGAAGAGCTTCAAAAGGTGTCCAAAAAATGAGGAGCATGAAACGGTCTCAAAAATAGAAGGAGCATGAAGCGGTGTAGAAAACATGAAGAGCCTGAAAAGATGTGAAATATATGAAGAGCTTCAAAAGGAGTCAAAAATATGACGAGCATGAAACGCTCTAAAAAATAGGAGGAGCATGAAACGGTGTTGAAAAACATGAAGAGCATGAAAAGGTGTGAAAAATATGAAGAGCTTCAAAACATGTCAAAAATATGAGGAGCATGAAATTTTCTGAAAAATAGGAGGAGCATGAAGGGGTGTTCAAAAACATGAAGAGCCTGAAAAGGTGTGAAAAATATGAAGAGCTTCAAAAGGTATCAAAAATATGAGGAGCATGAAACGTTCTGAAAATTAAGAGGAGCATGAAGCGGTCTTGAAAATAATGAAGTGCCTGGAAAGGTGTGAAATATATGAAGAGCTTAAAATCGTGTCAAATATGAGGAGCATGAAACGGTCAGAAAAATAGGAGGAGCATGAAGCCATGTTCAAAAACATGAAGAGCCTGAAAAGGTGTGAAAAACATGAAGAGTTTCAAAAGGTGTCAAAATATGAGGAGCATTAAACGCTCTGAAACATAGGAGGAGCATGAAACGGTCTGAAAAATAGGAGGAGAATGAATCGGTGTTGAAAAACATGAAGATCCTGAAAAGATGTGAAAAATATGAAGAGCTTCAAAAGGTGTCAAAACTATGAGGAGCATGAAACGGTCTGAAAAATAGGAGGAGCATGAAGCCGTGTTCAAAAACATGAATAGCCTGAAAAGGTGTTAAATGTATGAAGAGCTACAAAAGGTGTCAAAAATATGATGAGCATGAAACGGTCTGAAAAATAGGAGGAGCATGAAGCGGTGTTGAAAAACATGAATAGCCTGAAAAGGTGTTAAATGTATGAAGAGCTACAAAAGGTGTCAAAAAGATGATGAGCATGAAACGGTCTGAAAAATAGGAGGAGCATGAAACAGTGCTGAAAACCATGAAGAGCCTGAAAAGGTGTGAAAAATATGAAGAGCTTCAAAAGGTGTCAAAAGTATGAAGAGCATGAAACGGTCTGAAAAATAGGAGGAGCATGAAGCGGTGTTGAAAAAAATGCAGAGCATGAAAAGGTGTGAAAAATATGAAGAGCTTCAAAAGGTGTCAAATATATGAGGGGCATGAAACGGTCTAAAAAATAGAGGGGAATGAAGCGCTGTTGAAAAACATGAAGAGCATTAAAAGGTGTGAAAAATATGAAGAGTTTCAAAAGGTGTCAAAATATGAGGAGCATTAAACGGTCTGAAAAATAGGAGGAGCATGAAACGGTCTGAAAAATAGGAGCAGTAAGAATCGGTGTTGAAAAACATGAAAATTCTGAAAAAATGTGAAAAATATGAAGAGCTTCAAAAGGTGTCAAAAATATTAGGAGCATGAAACGGTCTGAAAAAGAGAAGGAGCATGAAGCGGTGTTGAAAAACATGAAGAGCCTGAAAAGGTGTGAAATATATGAAGAGCTTCAAAAGGTGTCAAAAATATGAGGAGCATGAAACGGTCTGAAAAATAGGAGGAGCATGAAGCGTTGTTGAAAAACATGAAGAGCCTGAAAAGGTGTGAAATATATGAAGAGATTCAAAATTATCAAAAATATGAGGAGCATAAAATGGTCTGAAAAATAGAAGGACCATGAAGCGGTGTTAAAAAACATGAAGAGCCTGAAGATGTGAAATATATGAAGAGCTTCAAAAGGTGTCAAAAATATGAGGAGCATGAAACGGTCTGAAAAATAGAAGGAGCATGAATCTGTGTTAAAGAACGTGAAGAGCCTGAAAAGGTGTGAAATATATGAAGAGCATGAAAATGTGTGAAAAATATGCGGAGCATGAAACTGTGTTCAAAAACATGAAGAGCCTGAAAAGGTGTGAAAAATATGAAGAGCTTCAAAAGGTGTCAAAAATATGAGGAGCATTAAATGGTATGAAAAATAGGAGGAGCATGTAACGGTGTTCAAAAATATGAAGAGCCTGAACGGTATGAAAAATATGCAGAGCTTCAAAACGTGTCAAAAACATGAGGAGCATGAAACGGTCTGAAAAATAGGAGGAGCATGAAACGGTGTTCAAAAACATGAAGAGCCTGAAAAGGTGTGAAAAATATGAAGAGCATGAAAATGTGTGAAAAATATGAGGAGAATGAAACTGTGTTCAAAAACATGAAAATCTTGAAAAGGTGTGAAAAATATGAAGAGCTTCAAAACGTCTCAAAAACATGAGGAGCATGAAACAGTCTGAAAATAGAAGGAGCCTGAAGCGGTGTTCAAAAACATGAAGAGCCTGAAAAGGTGTGAATAATATGAAGAGCTTCAAAAGGTGTCAAAATATGAGGAGCATGATACGGTCTAAAAATAGGTGGAGCATGAAACGGTGTTGAAAACATGAAGAGCCAGAAAAGGTGTGAAAAATATGAAGAGCTTCAAAAGGTGTCAAAAATATGAGGAACATGAAACGGTGTTCAAAAACATGAAGAGCCTGAAAAGGTGTGAAAAATATGAAGAGCTTCAAAAGGTGTCAAAAATATGAGGAGCATGAAACGGTCTGAAAAATATGAGGAGCATGAAATGGTGTTCAAAACCATGAAGAGCCTGAAAAAGTGTGACAAATATGAAGAGATTCAAAGGGTGTCAAAAATATGAGGAGCATGAAACGGTCTGAAAAATAGGAGGAGCAAGAGACCGTGTTCAAAAACATGAAGAGCCTGAAAAGGTTTGAAAAATATGAAGAGCTTGAAAAGGTGGCAAAAATATGAGGAGCATGAAACGGTCTGAAAAATAGGATGAGCATTAAGCTGTGTTGAAATTCAGTAAGAGCATGAAAAGGTGTGAAATATATGAAAAGCTTCAAAATTATCAAAATTATGAGGAGCATGACACGGTCTGAAAAATAGGAGGATCATGAAGCGGTGTTGAAAAACCTGAAGAGCCTGAAGGTGTGAAATATATGAAGAGCTTCAAAAGGTGTCAAAAATATGAGGAGCATGAAACAGTCTGAAAAATAGGAGGAGCCTGAAATGGTGTTCAAAAACATGAAGAGACTGAAAAGGTGTGAAAAATAGGAAGAGATTCAAAAGGTGTGAAATATATGAGGAGCATGAAACGGTCTGAAAAATAGGAGGAGAATTTAGCTGTGTTGAAATTCAGGAAGAGCATGAAAAGGAGTGAAATATATGAAGAGCTTCAAAAGGTGTCAAAATACTAGCAGCATGAAACGGTCTGAAAAATAGGAGGAGCATGAAGCGGTGTTCAAAAACATGAAGAACAAGGAAAGGTGTGAAAAATATGAAGAGCTTCAAAATGTGTCAAACATATGAGGAGCATGAAACGGTCTGAAAAATAGGAGGAGCATGAGTGGTGTTCAAAAACATGAAGACAGGGAAAGGTGTGAAAAATATGAAGAGCTTCAAAAGGTGTCAAAAATATGAGGAGAATGAAACGGTCTGAAAAATAGGAGGACCATGAAGCGGTGTTGAAAAACATGAAGAGCCTGAAAAGCTGTGAAAAATATGAAAGCTTCAAAATGTGTGAAAAATATGAGGAGCATGAAACGGTATGAAAAATAGGAGAAGCATGATGCGATGTTGAAAAACATGTATAGCCTGAAAATGTGTGAAATATGTGAAGAGCTTCAAAGGTGTCAAAAATAAGAGGAGCATGAAACTGTCTGAAAAATAGGAGGAGCATGAAGCCGTGTTGAGAAATATGACGAGCCTGAAAAGGTGTGAAAAAATATGAAGAGCTTCAAATAGTGTCAAAAATTTGAGGAGCATGAAACGGTCTGAAAAAGAGGAGGAGCATGAAGCGGTTTTGAAAAACATGAAGAGCGTGTACAGGTGCGAAATATTTGAAGGGCTTCAAAAGGTGTCAAAAATATGAGGAGCATGAAACGGTCTGAAATATTTGAGTAGAATGAAGTGGTGTTGAGAAACATGAAGAGCCTGAAAAGGTGTGAAAACATGAAGAGCTTCAAAAGGTGTCAAAAATATGAGGAGAATGAAACGGTCTGAAAAATAGGAGGAGCATGAAACGGTGTTGAAAAACATGAAGAACCTGAAAACCTGTGAAAAATATGAAAAGCTTCAAAAGGTGTGAAAAATATGAGCAGCAGGAAACGGTTTTAAAATAGGAGGAGCATGAGGCGGTGTTGAGGAACATGAAGAGGCTGAAAAGGTGTGAAATATATGAAGAGCTTCAAAAGGTGTCAAAAATATGAGCAGCACGAAACGGTCTGAAAAATAGGAGGAGCATGAAGCAGTGTTGAAAAACATGAAGAGCCTGAAAAGATGTGAAATATATGAAGAGCTTCAAAAGGAGTCAAAAATATGACGAGCATGAAACGCTCTAAAAAATAGGAGGAGCATGAAACGGTGTTGAAAAACATGAAGAGCATGAAAAGGTGTGAAAAATATGAAGAGCTTCAAAACATGTCAAAAATATGAGGAGCATGAAATTTTCTGAAAAATAGGAGGAGCATGAAGGGGTGTTCAAAAACATGAAGAGCCTGAAAAGGTGTGAAAAATATGAAGAGCTTCAAAAGGTATCAAAAATATGAGGAGCATGAAACGTTCTGAAAATTAAGAGGAGCATGAAGCGGTCTTGAAAATAATGAAGTGCCTGGAAAGGTGTGAAATATATGAAGAGCTTAAAATCGTGTCAAATATGAGGAGCATGAAACGGTCAGAAAAATAGGAGGAGCATGAAGCCATGTTCAAAAACATGAAGAGCCTGAAAAGGTGTGAAAAACATGAAGAGTTTCAAAAGGTGTCAAAATATGAGGAGCATTAAACGCTCTGAAACATAGGAGGAGCATGAAACGGTCTGAAAAATAGGAGGAGCATGAATCGGTGTTGAAAAACATGAAGATCCTGAAAAGATGTGAAAAATATGAAGAGCTTCAAAAGGTGTCAAAACTATGAGGAGCATGAAACGGTCTGAAAAATAGGAGGAGCATGAAGCCGTGTTCAAAAACATGAATAGCCTGAAAAGGTGTTAAATGTATGAAGAGCTACAAAAGGTGTCAAAAATATGATGAGCATGAAACGGTCTGAAAAATAGGAGGAGCATGAAGCGGTGTTGAAAAACATGAATAGCCTGAAAAGGTGTTAAATGTATGAAGAGCTACAAAAGGTGTCAAAAAGATGATGAGCATGAAACGGTCTGAAAAATAGGAGGAGCATGAAACAGTGCTGAAAACCATGAAGAGCCTGAAAAGGTGTGAAAAATATGAAGAGCTTCAAAAGGTGTCAAAAGTATGAAGAGCATGAAACGGTCTGAAAAATAGGAGGAGCATGAAGCGGTGTTGAAAAAAATGCAGAGCATGAAAAGGTGTGAAAAATATGAAGAGCTTCAAAAGGTGTCAAATATATGAGGGGCATGAAACGGTCTAAAAAATAGAGGGGAATGAAGCGCTGTTGAAAAACATGAAGAGCATTAAAAGGTGTGAAAAATATGAAGAGTTTCAAAAGGTGTCAAAATATGAGGAGCATTAAACGGTCTGAAAAATAGGAGGAGCATGAAACGGTCTGAAAAATAGGAGCAGTAAGAATCGGTGTTGAAAAACATGAAAATTCTGAAAAAATGTGAAAAATATGAAGAGCTTCAAAAGGTGTCAAAAATATTAGGAGCATGAAACGGTCTGAAAAAGAGAAGGAGCATGAAGCGGTGTTGAAAAACATGAAGAGCCTGAAAAGGTGTGAAATATATGAAGAGCTTCAAAAGGTGTCAAAAATATGAGGAGCATGAAACGGTCTGAAAAATAGGAGGAGCATGAAGCGTTGTTGAAAAACATGAAGAGCCTGAAAAGGTGTGAAATATATGAAGAGATTCAAAATTATCAAAAATATGAGGAGCATAAAATGGTCTGAAAAATAGAAGGACCATGAAGCGGTGTTAAAAAACATGAAGAGCCTGAAGATGTGAAATATATGAAGAGCTTCAAAAGGTGTCAAAAATATGAGGAGCATGAAACGGTCTGAAAAATAGAAGGAGCATGAATCTGTGTTAAAGAACGTGAAGAGCCTGAAAAGGTGTGAAATATATGAAGAGCATGAAAATGTGTGAAAAATATGCGGAGCATGAAACTGTGTTCAAAAACATGAAGAGCCTGAAAAGGTGTGAAAAATATGAAGAGCTTCAAAAGGTGTCAAAAATATGAGGAGCATTAAATGGTATGAAAAATAGGAGGAGCATGTAACGGTGTTCAAAAATATGAAGAGCCTGAACGGTATGAAAAATATGCAGAGCTTCAAAACGTGTCAAAAACATGAGGAGCATGAAACGGTCTGAAAAATAGGAGGAGCATGAAACGGTGTTCAAAAACATGAAGAGCCTGAAAAGGTGTGAAAAATATGAAGAGCATGAAAATGTGTGAAAAATATGAGGAGAATGAAACTGTGTTCAAAAACATGAAAATCTTGAAAAGGTGTGAAAAATATGAAGAGCTTCAAAACGTCTCAAAAACATGAGGAGCATGAAACAGTCTGAAAATAGAAGGAGCCTGAAGCGGTGTTCAAAAACATGAAGAGCCTGAAAAGGTGTGAATAATATGAAGAGCTTCAAAAGGTGTCAAAATATGAGGAGCATGATACGGTCTAAAAATAGGTGGAGCATGAAACGGTGTTGAAAACATGAAGAGCCTGAAAAGGTGTGAAAAATATGAAGAGCTTCAAAAGGTGTCAAAAATATGAGGAACATGAAACGGTGTTCAAAAACATGAAGAGCCTGAAAAGGTGTGAAAAATATGAAGAGCTTCAAAAGGTGTCAAAAATATGAGGAGCATGAAACGGTCTGAAAAATAGGAGGAGCATGAAATGGTGTTCAAAACCATGAAGAGCCTGAAAAAGTGTGACAAATATGAAGAGATTCAAAGGGTGTCAAAAATATGCGGAGCATGAAACGGTCTGAAAAATAGGAGGAGCAAGAGACCGTGTTCAAAAACATGAAGAGCCTGAAAAGGTTTGAAAAATATGAAGAGCTTGAAAAGGTGGCAAAAATATGAGGAGCATGAAACGGTCTGAAAAATAGGATGAGCATTAAGCTGTGTTGAAATTCAGTAAGAGCATGAAAAGGTGTGAAATATATGAAAAGCTTCAAAATTATCAAAATTATGAGGAGCATGACACGGTCTGAAAAATAGGAGGATCATGAAGCGGTGTTGAAAAACCTGAAGAGCCTGAAGGTGTGAAATATATGAAGAGCTTCAAAAGGTGTCAAAAATATGAGGAGCATGAAACAGTCTGAAAAATAGGAGGAGCCTGAAATGGTGTGCAAAACATGAAGAGACTGAAAAGGTGTGAAAAATAGGAAGAGATTCAAAAGGTGTGAAATATATGAGGAGCATGAAACGGTCTGAAAAATAGGAGGACCATGAAGCGGTGTTGAAAAACATGTATAGCCTGAAAAGGTGTGAAATATATGAAGAGCTTCAAAAGGTGTCAAAAATATGAGGAGCATGAAACGGTCTGAAAAATAGGAGGAGCATTAAGCTGTGCTGAAATTCAGTAAGAGCCTGAAAAGCTGTGAAAAATATGAAAAGCTTCAAAATGTGTGAAAAATATGAGCAGCATGAAACGGTATGAAAAATAGGAGCAGCATGATGCGATGTTGAAAAACATGTATAGCCTGAAAATGTGTGAAATATATGAAGAGCTTCAAAGGTGTCAAAAATAAGAGGAGCATGAAACGGTCTGAAAAATAGGAGGAGCAAGAGACCGTGTTCAAAAACATGAAGAGCCTGAAAAGGTTTGAAAAATACGAAGAGCTTCAAAAGGTGTCCAAAAAATGAGGAGCATGAAACGGTCTCAAAAATAGAAGGAGCATGAAGCGGTGTAGAAAACATGAAGAGCCTGAAAAGGTGTGAAAAATATGAAGAGCTTCAAAACGTATCAAAAATATGAGGAGCATGAAACGGTCTGAAAATTAGGAGGAGCATGAAGCGGTGTTGAAAAACAAGAAGAGCCTGAAGAGGTGTGAAAAATATGAAGAGCTTGAAAAGGTGGCAAAAATATGAGGAGCATGAAACGGTCTGAAAAATAGGAGGAGAATTTAGCTGTGTTGAAATTCAGGAAGAGCATGAAAAGGAGTGAAATATATGAAGAGCTTCAAAAGGTGTCAAATTATGAGCAGCATGAAACGGTCTGAAAAATAGGAGGAGCATGAAGCGGTGTTCAAAAACATGAAGAACAAGGAAAGGTGTGAAAAATATGAAGAGCTTCAAAATGTGTCAAACATATGAGGAGCATGAAACGGTCTGAAAAATAGGAGGAGCATGAGTGGTGTTCAAAAACATGAAGACATGGAAAGGTGTGAAAAATATGAAGAGCTTCAAAAGGTGTCAAAAATATGAGGAGAATGAAACGGTCTGAAAAATAGGAGGACCATGAAGCGGTGTTGAAAAACATGAAGAGCCTGAAAAGCTGTGAAAAATATGAAAGCTTCAAAATGTGTGAAAAATATGAGGAGCATGAAACGGTATGAAAAATAGGAGAAGCATGATGCGATGTTGAAAAACATGTATAGCCTGAAAATGTGTGAAATATGTGAAGAGCTTCAAAGGTGTCAAAAATAAGAGGAGCATGAAACTGTCTGAAAAATAGGAGGAGCATGAAGCCGTGTTGAAAAATATGACGAGCCTGAACAGGTGTGAAAAAATATGAAGAGCTTCAAATGGTGTCAAAAATTTGAGGAGCATGAAACGGTCTGAAAAAGAGGAGGAGCATGAAGCGGTTTTGAAAAACATGAAGAGCGTGTACAGGTGCGAAATATATGAAGGGCTTCAAAAGGTGTCAAAAATATGAGGAGCATGAAACGGTCTGAAATATTTGACTAGAATGAAGTGGTGTTGAGAAACATGAAGAGCCTGAAAAGGTGTGAAAACATGAAGAGCTTCAAAAGGTGTCAAAAATATGAGGAGAATGAAACGGTCTGAAATATAGGAGGAGCATGAAACGGTGTTGAAAAACATGAAGAACCTGAAAACCTGTGAAAAATATGAAAAGCTTCAAAAGGTGTGAAAAATATGAGCAGCAGGAAACGTTCTTAAAATAGGAGGAGCATGAGGCGGTGTTGAGAAACATGAAGAGGCTGAAAAGGTGTGAAATATATGAAGAGCTTCAAAAGGTGTCAAAAATATGAGCAGCATGAAACGGTCTGAAAAATAGGAGGAGCATGAAGCAGTGTTGAAAAACATGAAGAGCCTGAAAAGGTGTGAAATATATGAAGAGCTTCAAAAGGAGTCAAAAATATGACGAGCATGAAACGCTCTAAAAAATAGGAGGAGCATGAAACGGTGTTGAAAAACATGAAGAGGCAGAAAAGGTGTGAAAGACATGAAGAGCTTCAAAAGGTGTCAAAAATATGAGGAGCATGAAACGGTCTGAAAAATAGGAGGAGCATGAATCTGTGTTAAAGAACATGAAGAGCCTGAAAAGGTGTGAAATATATGAAGAGCTTCAAAAGGTGTCAAAAGTATGAGGAGCATGAAACGGTCTGAAAAATAGGAGGAGCATGAGTGGTGTTCAAAAACATGAAGACATGGAAAGGTGTGAAAAATATGAAGAGCTTCAAAAGGTGTCAAAAATATGAGGAGAATGAAACGTTCTGAAAAATAGGAGGAGCAAGAAACGGTGGTGAAAAACATGAAGAGCCTGAAATAGGGTGAAAAATATGAAGAGCTTCAAAAGTTGTCAAAAATACGAGGAGCATGAAACGATCTGAAAAATAGGAGGAGCTTGAAGTAGTCTTGAAAAACATGAAGAGCCTGAAAAGGTGTGAAAAATATGAAAAGCATGAAAATGTGTGAAAAATATGAGGAGAATGAAACTGTGTTCAAAAACATGAAAATCTTGAAAAGGTGTGAAAAATATGAAGAGCTTCAAAACGTCTCAAAAACATGAGGAGAATGAAACAGTCTGAAAATAGAAGGAGCCAGAAGCGGTGTTCAAAAACATGAAGAGCCTGAAAAGGTGTGAATAATATGAAGAGCTCAAAAGGTGTCAAAATATGAGGAGCATGATACGGTCTAAAAATAGGTGGAGCATGAAACGGTGTTGAAAACATGAAGAGCCTGAAAAGGTGTGAAAAATATGAAGAGCTTCAAAAGGTGTCAAAATTATGAGGAACATGAAACGGTGTTCAAAAACATGAAGAGCCTGAAAAGGTGTGAAAAATATGAAGAGCTTCAAAAGGTGTCAAAAATATGAGGAGCATGAAACGGTCTGAAAAATAGGAGGAGCATGAAATGGTGTTCAAAACCATGAAGAGCCTGAAAAAGTGTGAAAAATATGAAGAGATTCAAAGGGTGTCAAAAATATGAGGAGCATGAAACGGTCTGAAAAATAGGAGGAGCAAGAGACCGTGTTCAAAACATGAAGAGCCTGAAAAGGTTTGAAAAATATGAAGAGCTTGAAAAGGTGGCAAAAATATGAGGAGCATGAAACGGTCTGAAAAATAGGATGAGCATTAAGCTGTGTTGAAATTCAGTAAGAGCATGAAAAGGTGTGAAATATATGAAAAGCTTCAAAATTATCAAAATTATGAGGAGCATGACACGGTCTGAAAAATTGGAGGATCATGAAGCGGTGTTGAAAAACCTGAAGAGCCTGAAGGTGTGAAATATATGAAGAGCTTCAAAAGGTGTCAAAAATATGAGGAGCATGAAACAGTCTGAAAAATAGGAGGAGCCTTAAATGGTGTTCAAAAACATGAAGAGACTGAAAAGGTGTGAAAAATAGAAAGAGATTCAAAAGGTGTGAAATATATGAGGAGCATGAAACGGTCTGAAAAATAGGAGGACCATGAAGCGGTGTTGAAAAACATGTATAGCCTGAAAAGGTGTGAAATATATGAAGAGCTTCAAAAGGTGTCAAAAATATGAGGAGCATGAAACGGACTGAAAAATAGGAGGAGCATTAAGCTGTGTTGAAATTCAGTAGGAGCCTGAAAAGCTGTGAAAAATATGAAAAGCTTCAAAATGTGTGAAAAATATGAGCAGTATGAAACGGTCTGAAAAATAGGAGCAGCATGAAACGGTCTCAAATATCCGAGGAGCATGAAACGGTCTGAAAAATAGGAGGAGCATGAAACGGTGTTGAAAATCATGAAGAGCCTGAAAGGGTGTGAAAAATATGAAGAGCTTCAAAAGGTGTCAAAAGTATGAAGAGCATGAAACGGTCTGAAAAATAGGAGGAGCATGAAGCGGTGTTGAAAAAAATGCAGAGCATGAAAAGGTGTGAAAAATATGAAGAGCTTCAAAAGGTGTCAAATATATGAGGGGCATGAAACGGTCTAAAAAATAGAGGGGAATGAAGCGCTGTTGAAAAACATGAAGTGCATTAAAAGGTGTGAAAAATATGAAGAGTTTCAAAAGGTGTCAAAATATGAGGAGCATTAAACGGTCTGAAAAATAGGAGGAGCATGAAGTGGTGTTGAAAAACATGAAAGGCCTGAAAAGGTGTGAAAAATATGAAGAGCTTCAAAAGGTGTCAAAAATATGAGGAGCATGAAACGGTCTGAAAATTAGGAGGAGCATGAAGCGTTGTTGAAAAACATGAAGAGCCTGAAAAGGTGTGAAAAATATGAAGAGATTCAAAATTATCAAAAATATGAGGAGCATAAAATGGTCTGAAAAATAGAAGGACCATGAAGCGGTGTTGAAAAACATGAAGAGCCTGAAGATGTGAAATATATGAAGAGCTTCAAAAGGTGTCAAAAATATGAGGAGCATGAAACGGTCTGAAAAATAGAAGGAGCATGAATCTGTGTTAAAGAACGTGAAGAGCCTGAAAAGGTGTGAAATATATGAAGAGCATGAAAATGTGTGAAAAATATGCGGAGCATGAAACTGTGTTCAAAAACATGAAGAGCCTGAAAAGGTGTGAAAAATATGAAGAGCTTCAAAAGGTGTCAAAAATATGAGGAGCATTAAATGGTATGAAAAATAGGAGGAGCATGTAACGGTGTTCAAAAATATGAAGAGCCTGAAAGGTATGAAAAATATGCAGAGCTTCAAAACGTGTCAAAAACATGAGGAGCATGAAACGGTCTGAAAAATAGGAGGAGCATGAAACGGTGTTCAAAAACATGAAGAGCCTGAAAAGGTGTGAAAAATATGAAGAGCATGAAAATGTGTGAAAAATATGAGGAGAATGAAACTGTGTTCAAAAACATGAAAATCTTGAAAAGGTGTGAAAAATATGAAGAGCTTCAAAACGTCTCAAAAACATGAGGAGCATGAAACAGTCTGAAAATAGAAGGAGCCTGAAGCGGTGTTGAAAAACATGAAGAGCCTGAAAAGGTGTGAATAATATGAAGAGCTTCAAAAGGTGTCAAAATATGAGGAGCATGATACGGTCTAAAAATAGGTGGAGCATGAAACGGTGTTGAAAACATGAAGAGCCTGAAAAGGTGTGAAAAATATGAAGAGCTTCAAAAGGTGTCAAAAATATGAGGAACATGAAACGGTGTTCAAAAACATGAAGAGCCTGAAAAGGTGTGAAAAATATGAAGAGCTTCAAAAGGTGTCAAAAATATGAGGAGCATGAAACGGTCTGAAAAATAGGAGGAGCATGAAATGGTGTACAAAACCATGAAGAGCCTGAAAAAGTGTGAAAAATATGAAGAGATTCAAAGGGTGTCAAAAATATGAGGAGCATGAAACGGTCTGAAAAATAGGAGGAGCAAGAGACCGTGTTCAAAAACATGAAGAGCCTGAAAAGGTTTGAAAAATATGAAGAGCTTGAAAAGGTGGCAAAAATATGAGGAGCATGAAACGGTCTGAAAAATAGGATGAGCATTAAGCTGTGTTGAAATTCAGTAAGAGCATGAAAAGGTGTGAAATATATGAAAAGCTTCAAAATTATCAAAATAATGAGGAGCATGACACGGTCTGAAAAATAGGAGGATCATGAAGCGGTGTTGAAAAACCTGAAGAGCCTGAAGGTGTGAAATATATGAAGAGCTTCAAAAGGTGTCAAAAATATGAGGAGCATGAAACAGTCTGAAAAATAGGAGGAGCCTGAAATGGTGTTCAAAAACATGAAGAGACTGAAAAGGTGTGAAAAATAGGAAGAGATTCAAAAGGTGTGAAATATATGAGGAGCATGAAACGGTCTGAAAAATAGGAGGACCATGAAGCGGTGTTGAAAAACATGTATAGCCTGAAAAGGTGTGAAATATAAGAAGAGCTTCAAAAGGTGTCAAAAATATGAGGAGCATGAAACGGTCTGAAAAATAGGAGGAGCATTAAGCTGTGCTGAAATTCAGTAAGAGCCTGAAAAGCTGTGAAAAATATGAAAAGCTTCAAAATGTGTGAAAAATATGAGCAGCATGAAACGGTATGAAAAATAGGAGCAGCATGATGCGATGTTGAAAAACATGTATAGCCTGAAAATGTGTGAAATATATGAAGAGCTTCAAAGGTGTCAAAAATAAGAGGAGCATGAAACGGTCTGAAAAATAGGAGGAGCAAGAGACCGTGTTCAAAAACATGAAGAGCCTGAAAAGGTTTGAAAAATACGAAGAGCTTCAAAAGGTGTCCAAAAAATGAGGAGCATGAAACGGTCTCAAAAATAGAAGGAGCATGAAGCGGTGTAGAAAACATGAAGAGCCTGAAAAGGTGTGAAAAATATGAAGAGCTTCAAAACGTATCAAAAATATGAGGAGCATGAAACGGTCTGAAAATTAGGAGGAGCATGAAGCGGTGTTGAAAAACAAGAAGAGCCTGAAGAGGTGTGAAAAATATGAAGAGCTTGAAAAGGTGGCAAAAATATGAGGAGCATGAAACGGTCTGAAAAATAGGAGGAGAATTTAGCTGTGTTGAAATTCAGGAAGAGCATGAAAAGGAGTGAAATATATGAAGAGCTTCAAAAGGTGTCAAATTATGAGCAGCATGAAACGGTCTGAAAAATAGGAGGAGCATGAAGCGGTGTTCAAAAACATGAAGAACAAGGAAAGGTGTGAAAAATATGAAGAGCTTCAAAATGTGTCAAACATATGAGGAGCATGAAACGGTCTGAAAAATAGGAGGAGCATGAGTGGTGTTCAAAAACATGAAGACATGGAAAGGTGTGAAAAATATGAAGAGCTTCAAAAGGTGTCAAAAATATGAGGAGAATGAAACGGTCTGAAAAATAGGAGGACCATGAAGCGGTGTTGAAAAACATGAAGAGCCTGAAAAGCTGTGAAAAATATGAAAGCTTCAAAATGTGTGAAAAATATGAGGAGCATGAAACGGTATGAAAAATAGGAGAAGCATGATGCGATGTTGAAAAACATGTATAGCCTGAAAATGTGTGAAATATGTGAAGAGCTTCAAAGGTGTCAAAAATAAGAGGAGCATGAAACTGTCTGAAAAATAGGAGGAGCATGAAGCCGTGTTGAAAAATATGACGAGCCTGAAAAGGTGTGAAAAAATATGAAGAGCTTCAAATGGTGTCAAAAATTTGAGGAGCATGAAACGGTCTGAAAAAGAGGAGGAGCATGAAGCGGTTTTGAAAAACATGAAGAGCGTGTACAGGTGCGAAATATATGAAGGGCTTCAAAAGGTGTCAAAAATATGAGGAGCATGAAACGGTCTGAAATATTTGAGTAGAATGAAGTGGTGTTGAGAAACAAGAAGAGCCTGAAAAGGTGTGAAAACAAGAAGAGATTCAAAAGGTGTCAAAAATATGAGGAGAATGAAACGGTCTGAAAAATAGGAGGAGCATGAAACGGTGTTGAAAAACATGAAGAACCTGAAAACCTGTGAAAAATATGAAAAGCTTCAAAAGGTGTGAAAAATATGAGCAGCAGGAAACGGTCTTAAAATAGGAGGAGCATGAGGCGGTGTTGAGAAACATGAAGAGGCTGAAAAGGTGTGAAATATATGAAGAGCTTCAAAAGGTGTCAAAAATATGAGCAGCATGAAACGGTCTGAAAAATAGGAGGAGCATGAAGCAGTGGTGAAAAACATGAAGAGCCTGAAAAGGTGTGAAATATATGAAGAGCTTCAAAAGGAGTCAAAAATATGACGAGCATGAAACGCTCTAAAAAATAGGAGGAGCATGAAACGGTGTTGAAAAACATGAAGAGGCAGAAAAGGTGTGAAAGACATGAAGAGCTTCAAAAGGTGTCAAAAATATGAGGAGCATGAAACGGTCTGAAAAATAGGAGGAGCATGAATCTGTGTTAAAGAACATGAAGAGCCTGAAAAGGTGTGAAATATATGAAGAGCTTCAAAAGGTGTCAAAAGTATGAGGAGCAGGAAACGATCTGAAAAATAGGAGGAGCATGAAGCGGTGTTGAAAAAAATGAAGAGCCTGAAAAGGTGTGAAAAATATAAAGAGCTTCAAAAGGTGTCAAAAATATGAGGAGCATGAAACGGTCTGAAAAATAGGAGGAGCATGAAGTTGTGTTGAAAAATATGAAGAGTCTGAAAAGGTGTGAAAAATATGAAGAGCTTCAAAAGGTGTCAAAATATGAGCAGCATGAAACGGTCTGAAAAATAGGAGGAGCATGAAGCGGTGTTCAAAAACATGAAGAACCAGGAAAGGTGTGAAAAATATGAAGAGCTTCAAAATGTGTCAAACATATGAGGAGCATGAAACGGTCTGAAAAATAGGAGGAGCATGAGTGGTGTTCAAAAACATGAAGACATGGAAAGGTGTGAAAAATATGAAGAGCTTCAAAAGGTGTCAAAAATATGAGGAGAATGAAACGTTCTGAAAAATAGGAGGAGCAAGAAACGGTGGTGAAAAACATGAAGAGCCTGAAATGGGGTGAAAAATATGAAGAGCTTCAAAAGTTGTCAAAAATACGAGGAGCATGAAACGATCTGAAAAATAGGAGGAGCATGAAGTAGTCTTGAAAAACATGAAGAGCCTGAAAAGGTGTGAAAAATATGAAAAGCATGAAAATGTGTGAAAAATATGAGGAGAATGAAACTGTGTTCAAAAACATGAAAATCTTGAAAAGGTGTGAAAAATATGAAGAGCTTCAAAACGTCTCAAAAACATGAGGAGAATGAAACAGTCTGAAAATAGAAGGAGCCAGAAGCGGTGTTCAAAAACATGAAGAGCCTGAAAAGGTGTGAATAATATGAAGAGCTCAAAAGGTGTCAAAATATGAGGAGCATGATACGGTCTAAAAATAGGTGGAGCATGAAACGGTGTTGAAAACATGAAGAGCCTGAAAAGGTGTGAAAAATATGAAGAGCTTCAAAAGGTGTCAAAATTATGAGGAACATGAAACGGTGTTCAAAAACATGAAGAGCCTGAAAAGGTGTGAAAAATATGAAGAGCTTCAAAAGGTGTCAAAAATATGAGGAGCATGAAACGGTCTGAAAAATAGGAGGAGCATGAAATGGTGTTCAAAACCATGAAGAGCCTGAAAAAGTGTGAAAAATATGAAGAGATTCAAAGGGTGTCAAAAATATGAGGAGCATGAAACGGTCTGAAAAATAGGAGGAGCAAGAGACCGTGTTCAAAACATGAAGAGCCTGAAAAGGTTTGAAAAATATGAAGAGCTTGAAAAGGTGGCAAAAATATGAGGAGCATGAAACGGTCTGAAAAATAGGATGAGCATTAAGCTGTGTTGAAATTCAGTAAGAGCATGAAAAGGTGTGAAATATATGAAAAGCTTCAAAATTATCAAAATTATGAGGAGCATGACACGGTCTGAAAAATTGGAGGATCATGAAGCGGTGTTGAAAAACCTGAAGAGCCTGAAGGTGTGAAATATATGAAGAGCTTCAAAAGGTGTCAAAAATATGAGGAGCATGAAACAGTCTGAAAAATAGGAGGAGCCTGAAATGGTGTTCAAAAACATGAAGAGACTGAAAAGGTGTGAAAAATAGAAAGAGATTCAAAAGGCGTGAAATATATGAGGAGCATGAAACGGTCTGAAAAATAGGAGGACCATGAAGCGGTGTTGAAAAACATGTATAGCCTGAAAAGGTGTGAAATATATGAAGAGCTTCAAAAGGTGTCAAAAATATGAGGAGCATGAAACGGACTGAAAAATAGGAGGAGCATTAAGCTGTGTTGAAATTCAGTAGGAGCCTGAAAAGCTGTGAAAAATATGAAAAGCTTCAAAATGTGTGAAAAATATGAGCAGTATGAAACGGTCTGAAAAATAGGAGCAGCATGAAACGGTCTCAAATATCCGAGGAGCATGAAACGGTCTGAAAAATAGGAGGAGCATGAAACTGTGTTGAAAATCATGAAGAGCCTGAAAGGGTGTGAAAAATATGAAGAGCTTCAAAAGGTGTCAAAAATAGGACGAGCATGAAACAGTCTCAAATATACGAGGAGCATGAAACGGTCTTAAAAAAAGGAGGAGCATGAAGCTGTGTTGAAAAACATGAAGAGCCTGAAAAGGTGCGAAAAATATGAAGAGCCAGAAAAGGTGCGAAAAGTATGAAGAGCTTCAAAAGGTGTGAAAAATACGAAGAGCTTCAAAAGGTGTCAAAATTGAGATGAGCATGAAACGGTCTGAAAAATAAAAGGAGCATGAAGCGGTGTTAAAAAACATGAAGAGCCTGAAAAGGGGTGAAAAATATGAAGAGCTTCAAAAGGTGTCAAAATTATGAGGAGCATTAAACGGTCTGAAAAATAGGAGGAGCATGAAGAGGTGTTCAAAAACATGAAGACCCTGAAAAGGTGCGAAAAATATGAAGAGCCAGAAAAGCTGTGAAAAGTATGAAGAGCTTCAAAAGGTGTGAAAAATAGGAAGAGCTTCTAAAGCTGTCAAATGAGATGAGCATGAAACGGTCTGAAATATAGGAGGAGCAAGAAGCGGTGTTGAAAAACATGAAGAGCCTGAAAATGTGTGAAAAATATGAAGAGCTTCTAAAGGTGTGAAAATATGAAGAGCTTCAAAAGGTGTCAAAAATATGACGAGCATGAAAAGGTCTGAAAAATAAGAGGAGTATGAAGTGGTGTTGAAAAACATGAAGAGCCTGAAAAGTTGGGAAAATATGAAGAGCTTCAAAAGGTGTCAAAAATATGACGAGCATGAAAAGGTCTGATAAATAGGAGGATCATGAAGCGGTGTTGAAAATCATGAAGTGCCTGAAAAGGTGTGAGAAATATGAAGAGCTTCAAAAGGTGTAAAAATTATTAGGTGCAAGAAACGGTCTGAAAAATAGGAGGAGGATGAAGCGGTGTTTAAAAATATGAAGAGCCTGAAAAGGTGTGAAAAAAATGAAGAGCTTCAAAAGGTGTCAAAAATATGAGGAGCATGAAACGGTCTGAAAATTAGCAGGAGCATGAAACGGTCTGATAAATAGGAGGAGCATGAAGCGGTGTTGAAAAACATGAAGAGCCTGAAAACGTGTGAAAAATATGAAGAGCTTTAAAAGGTGTGAAAAATATGAAGAGTTTCAAAAGGTGTCCAAAATGAGATGAGCATGAAACCGTCTGAAATATAGGAAGAGCATGAAGTGGTGCTGAAATCATGAAGAGTCTGAAAAGGTGTGAAATATATCAAGAGCTTCAAAAGGTGTCAAAAATATGAGGAGCATGAAACAGTTTGAAATGTAGGAGGAGCATGATGCGGTGTTGTAAAACATGAAGAGCCTGAAAAGGTGTGAAAAATATGAAGAGCTTCAAAAGGTGTCAAAAATATGACTAGCATGAAACAGTCTGAAAAATAGGAGGAATATGAAACGGTGTTGAAAAACACGAAGAGCCTGAAAGTTGTGAAAAATAGGAAGAGCTGCAAAAGGTGTGAAATACATGAGGAGATTGAAACGGTCTGAAAATAGGAGGAGCATGAAGTGGTGTTCAAAAACTTGAAGAGCCTGGAAAAGTGTGAAAAATATGAAGAGCTTCAAAACATTTGAAAAATATGAGGAGCATGAAAAGGTCTGAAAAATAGGACGAGCATGAAGAAGTGTTTAAAAACATGAAGTGCCTGAAAAGGTGTGAAAAATATGAAGAGCTTCAAAAGGTGTCAAAAATATGAGGAGCATGAAAAGTCTGAAAAACAGGAGGAGCATGAAGCGGCGTTGAAAAACATGAACAGCCTGAAAAGGTGTCAGAAATATGAAGAGCTTCAAAACGTGTCAAAAATATGAAGAGCATGAAACGGTCTGAAAAATAGGAGGAGCATGAAGCGCTGTTGAAAAACATGAAGAGCCTGAAAACGTGTGAAAAATATGAAGAGGTTCAAATGGTATGAAAAATATCAAGAGCTTCAAAAGGTGTCAAAAATGAGATGAGCATGAAACGGTCTGAAAAATAGGAGGAGCATGAAGCGGTGTTGAAAATCATGAATAGCCTGAAAAGGTGTGAAAAATATGAAGAGCTTCAAAAGGTGTGAAAAATATGAGGAGCATGAAACGGTCTGAAAAATACGAGGAGCATGAAACGGTGTTCAAATACATGAAGAGCCTGAAAAGGTGTGAAAAATATGAAGACCTTCAAAAGGTGTCAAAAATATGAGGAGCATGAAACGGTCTGAAAAATAGGAGGAGCATGAAGCGGTGTTGAAAACATGAAGAGCCTGAAAAGGTGTGAAAAATATGAAGAGCTTCAAAAGGTGTGAAAAATATGAGGAGCATGAAACGGTCTGAAAAATACGAGGAGCATGAAACGGTGTTCAAATACATGAAGAGCCTGAAAAGGTGTGAAAAATATGAAGACCTTCAAAAGGTGTCAAAAATATGAGGAGCATGAAACGGTCTGAAAAATAGGAGGAGCATGAAGCGGTGTTGAAAACATGAAGAGCCTGAAAAGGTGTGAAATATATGAAGAGCTTCAAAGGTGTCAAAAATATGAGGAGAATGAACCGGTCTGAACAATAGTAGGAGCATGAAGTGGTGTTGAAAACACGAAGAGCCACTAAAGGTGTGAAATATATGAAGGGCTTCAACAGCTGTCAAAAATTTGAGGAGCATGAAACGGTCTGAAAAATAGGAGGAGCATGAAGCGGTGTTGAAAAACATGAAGAGCCTGGAAAGGTGTGAAATATATGAAGAGCTTCAAAAGGTGTGAAATATATGAGGAGCATGAAACGGTCTGAAAAATAGGAGGAGCATGAAACGGTGTTCAAAAACATGAAGAGCCTGAAAAGGTGTGAAAAATATGAAGAGCTTCAAAGGTTTGAAAAATATGAACAGCTTCAAAAGGTGTGAAATACATGAGGAGCATGAACTGGTCTGAAATATAGGAGGAGCCTGAAGCGGTGTTCAAAAATATGAAGAGCCTGAAAAGTTGTGTAAAATATGAAGAGCTTAAAACGGTGTGAAAAATAGGAGGAGCATGAAACGGTGTTCAAAAACATGAAGAGCCTGAAAAGGTGTGAAAAATATGAAGAGATTCAAAAGGTGTGAAATACATGAGCGGCATGAACGGTCTGAACAATAGGAGGAGCATGAAGCGGTGTTCAAAAACATGAAGTGCCTGAAAAGGTGTGAAAAATATGAAGACCTTCAAAAGGTGTCAAAAATATGAGGACCATGAAACGGTCTGAAAAACAGGAGGAGCATGAACCGGTGTTGAAAAACATGAAGAGCCTGAAAAGGTGTGAAACTTATGAAGAGCTTCAAAAGGTGTGAAAAATATGAAGAGCTTCAAAAGGTGTCAAAAATGAGATGAGCATGAAACGGTTTTAAAAATATTAGGAGCATGAAGTGGTGTTCAACAAAATGAAGAGCCTGAAAAGGTGTGAAAAATATGAAGAGCTTCAAATGGTGTCAAAAATATGAGGAGCATGAAACGGTCTGAAAAATAGGAGGAGCATGAAGCAGTGTTGAAAAACATGAAGAGCCTGAAAAGGTGTGAAAAATATGAAGAGCTTCAAAAGGTGTGAAAAATATGAAGAGCTTCAAAAAGTGTCAAAAATGAGATGAGCATGAAAAGGTCTGAAAAATAGGAGGAGCATGAAGTGGTGTTCAAAATAATGTAGAGCCTGAAAAGGTGTGAAATACTTGAAGAGCTTCAAAAAGTGTCAAAAATATGAGGAGCATGAAATGGTCTGAAAAATCGGAGGAGCATGAAGCGGTGTTGAAAAATATGAAGAGCCTGAAAAGGTGCGAAATATATGAAGAGATTCAAAAGGTGTGCAATACATAAGGAGCATGAAACAACCTTAAAATCAGGACGAGCATGAAGCTCTGATCAAAAACATGAGAGCCTGAAAAGTTGTGAAAAATATGAAGAGCTTCAAAAGGTTTCAAAAATATGAAGAGCTTCATAAGGTGTCAAAAATACGAGGAGCATGAAGCGGTTTGAAAAATATTAGGTGCATGAAGCGGTGTTGAAAAACATGAAGAGCCTGAAAAGGTGTGAAATATATGAAGAGCTTAAAAAGTTGTGCAATACATGAGGTGCATGTAACAACCTTAAAAACAGGACGAGCATGAAGCTGTGTTCAAAAACATGAGAGCCTGAAAAGGTGTGAAAAATATGAAGAGCTTCAAAAGTTGTGAAATACATGAGAAGCAGGAAACGGTCTGAAAAATAGGAGGAGCATGAAGCAGTGTTCAAAAATATGAAGAGCCTGAAAAGGTGTGAAAAATATGAAGAGCTACAAAAGGTGTCAAAAATATGAGTAGCATGAAACGTTCTGAAAAATAGGAGGAGTATGAAGCGGTGTTCAAAAACATGAAGAGCTGAAAAGGTGTGAAAAATATGAAGACCTTCAAAAGGTGTGAAAAATAGGAGGAGCATGAAGCGGTGTTCAAAAACATGAAGAGCCTGAAAAGGAGTGAAAAATACAAAGAGCTTCAAAAGGTGTCAAATACATGAGGAGCATTAAACGGTCTGAAAAATAGGAGGAGCATGAAGCGGTGTTCAAAAACATGAAGAGGCTGAAAAGGTCTGAAAAATATGAAGAGCATCAAAAGTTGTAAAAAATAGGAGGAGCATGAAGCGGTGTTCAAAAACATGAAGAGCCTGAAAACGTGTGAAAAACATGAAGAGCTTCAAAAGATGTGAAAATATGAAGAGCTTCAAAAGGTATCAAAAATGAGATGAGCATGAAACGTTCTGAAAAATAGGAGGAGCATGAAGTGGTGTTGAAAATCATGAAGAGCCTGAAAACGTGTGAAAAAAATGAAGAGCTTCAAAAGATGTGAAAATATGAAGAACTTCAAAAGGTGTCAAAAATGAGATGAGCATTAAACGGTCTGAAAAATAGGAGGAGCATGAAGTGATGTTGAAAAACATGAAGAGCCTGAAAAGGTGTGAAAAATATGACGAGCTTCAAAAGGTGTGGAAAATATGAGGAGCAGGAAACGGTATTAAAAATAGGAGAATCATGAAGGGGTGTTCAAAAACATGAAGAGCCTGAAAAGGTGTGAAAAATATGAAGAGCTTCAAAAGGTATGAAATATATGAGGATCAGGAAGCGGTCTGAAAAATAGGAGGAGCATGAAGGGTGGTCCAAAAAATGAAGAGCCTGAAAAGGTGTGAAAAATATGAAGAGCTTCAAAAGGTGTCAAAAATATGAGAAGCATGAAACAGTCTGAAAAATAGAAGGAGCATGAAGCGGTGTTGAAAAACGAAGAGCCTGAAAACTTGTGAAAAATATGAAGAGCCTGAAAATGTGTGAAAAATATGAAGAGCTTCAAAAGGTGTGAAAAATATGAGGTGCATTAAACGGTCTGATAAATAGGAGGAACATAAAGCGGTGTTGAAAAACATGAAGAGCCTGAAAACGTGTGAAAAATATGAAGAGCTTCAAAAGGTGTGAAAAATATGAAGAGCTTCAAAAGGAGTCAAAATGAGATGTGTCTGAAAAGGTTTGAAAAATAGGAGGAGCATGAAACGGTGTTAAAAAACATGAAGAGCCTGAAAAGCTGTGAAAAGTATGAAGAGCCTCAAGGTGTGAAATACTTGAGGAGCATGAAACGGTCTGAAAAATAGGAGGAGCATGAAGCGGTGTTGAAAAACATGAAGAGCCTGAAAAGGTGTGAAAAATATGAAGAGCTTCAAAAGGTATCAAAACTATGAGGAGTATGAAACGGTCTGAAAAATAGGAGCAGCATGAAACGGTGTTCAAAAACATGAAGAGCCTGAAAAGGTGTTAAAAATATGAAGAGCTTCAAAAGTTGTCAAAAATATGAGGAGCATGAAACGATCTGAAAAATAGGAGGAGCATGAAGCCGTGTTCAAAAACATGAAGAGCCTGAAATGGTGTGAAAAACATGAAGAGCCTAAAAAGGTGTGAAAAATATGAAGAGCTTCAAAAGGTGTCAAAAATTAGATTAGCATGAAATGGTCTGAAAAATAGGAGGAGCCTGAAGTGGTGTTGAAATCATGAAGAGCCTGAAAATGTGTGTAAAATATGAAGAGCTTCAAAACGTGTCAAAAATATGAGGAGCATGAAACGGTCTAAAAAATAGGTGGATCAAGAAGCAGTGTTGAAAAACATGAAGAGCATGAAAACGTGTGAAAAATATGAAGAGCTTCAAAAGGTGAGAAAAATATGAAGAGCTTAAAATGGTGTCAAAAATGAGATGAACATGAAACGGTCTAAAAAATAGGTGGATCAAGAAGCGGTGTTGAAAAACATGAAGAGCGTGAAAACGTGTGAAAAATATGAAGAGCTTCAAAAGGTCTCAAAAATATGAGGAGCATGAAATGGTCTGAAAAATAGGAGAAGCATGAAACGGTGTTCAAAAACATGAAGAGCCTGAAAAGCTGTGAAAAATATGAACAGCTTCTAAAGGTGTGAAATAAATGAGGAGCATGAAACGGTCTGAAAAATAGGAGGAGCATGAAGCAGTGTTCAAAAACATGAAGAACTGGAAAAGATGTGAAAAATATGAAGAGCTTCATAAGGTGGGAAAATTATGAGGAGCATGAAACGGTTTGAAAAATAGGAGGAGCATGAAAGGGTGTTCAAAAACATGAAGAGCCTGAAAAGGTGTGAAAAACATGAAGAGCTTCAAAAGGTGTCAAAAATATGAGGAGCATGAAACGGTCTGAAAAATAGGAGGAGCATGAAAGGGTTTTCAAAAACGTGAAGAGCCTGAAAAGATGTGAAAAATATGAAGAGTTTCATAAGGTGTGAAAATTATGAGGAGCATGAAACGGTCTGGAAAATAGGACGAGCATGAAGCGGTGTTGAAAAACATGAAGAGCCTGAAAAGGTGGGTAAAATATGAAGAGCTTCAAAAGGTGTCAAAAATATGAGGAGCATGAAACAGTCTGAAAAATAGGAGGAGCATTAAACGGTGTTCAAAAACATGAAGAGACTGAAATGGTGTGAAAAATATGAAGAGCTTCAAAAGGTGTCAATAATAAGAGGTGCATGAAACAGCCTGAAAAATATGAGGAGCATGAAACGGTCTGAAAAATAGGAGGAGCATGAAGCGGTGTTGAAAAACATGAAGAGCCTGAAAAAGAGTGAAAAATATGAAGAGCTACAAAACGTGTCAAAATATGAGGAGCATGAAACGGTCACAAAAATAAGGGGAGCATGAAATGGTCTGAAAAATAGGAGCAGCATGAAACGGTGTTGAAAAACATCAAGAGCCTGAAAACGTGTGAAAAATAGGAGGAGCTTCAAATGTGTCAAAAATATGAGGAGCATGAAACGGTCTGAAAAATAGGAGCAGCATGAAACGGTGTTCAAAAACATGAAGAGCCTGGAAAGGTTGGAAAAATATGAAGAGCCTCAAAAGGTGTGAAAAATATGAAGAGCTTCAAAAGGTGTGAAAAATATGAAGAGATTCAAAAGGTGTTAAAAATAGGAGCAGCTTCAAAAGGTTTCAAAAATATGAGGAGCATGAAACGGTCTGAAAGATAGGAGGAGCATGAAGCGGTGTTGAAAAACATGAAGAGCCTGAAAACATGTGAAAAATATTAAGAGCTTCAAAACGTGTCAAAATGAGATGAGCATGAAACGTTCTGAAAAATAGGAGGAACATGAAGCTGTGTTGAAAACCATGAAGAGCCAGAAAAGGTGTGAAAAATATGAACAGCTTCAAAACGTGTCGAAAATATGAGGAGCAAGAAACGGTCAGAAAAAAGGAGGAGCATGAAACGATCTGAAAAATAGGAGGAGCATGAAACGTTCTGAAAAATAGGAGCAGCATGAAACGGTGTTGAAAAACATCAAGAGCCTGAAAACGTGTGAAAAAAAGGAGGAGCTTCAAATGTGTCAAAAATATGAGGAGCATGAAACGGTCTCAAAAATAGGAGGAGCATGAAACGGTCTGAAAAATAGGAGGAGCATGAAGCTGTGTTCAAAACCTTGAAGAGCCAGAAAAGGTGTGAAAAATATGAAGAGCTTCAAAAAGTGTCGAAAATATGAGGAGCAAGAAACGGTCAGAAAAAAGGAGGAGCATGAAACGATCTGAAAAATAGGAGGAGCATGAAGCTGTGTTCAAAAACATGAAGAGCCTGAAAAGGTGTGAAAAATATGAAGAGCTTCAAAAGGTGTAAAAAATTTGAGCAGCATGAAACGGTCTGAAAAATAGGAGGAGCATGAAGTGGAGCTGACAAACATGAAGTGCCTGAAAAGGTGTGCAAAATATGAAGAGCTTCAAAAGGTGTAAAAAATGAGATGAGCATGAAACGGTCTGAAAAATAGGAGGAGCATGAACTGGTGCTGAAAAACCTGAAGAGCCTGAAAAGGTGTGAAAAATATGAAGAGCTTCAAAAGGTGTGAAAAATATGAGGAGCATGAAACGGTCTGAAAAATAGGAGGAGCATGGATCAGTGTTCAAAAACATGAAGAGCCTGAAAAGGTGTGAAAAATAAGAAGAGCTTCAAAAAGTGTCAAATATATGAGGAGAAAGAAACGGTCTGAAAAAAGGAGGAGCATGAAGCGGTGTTCAAAAACATGAAGAGCCTGAAAAGGTGTGACAAATATGAAGAGCTTCAAAAGCTGTCAAAAATGAGATGAGCATGAAACGTTCTGAAAAAAAGGAGGAGCATGAAGCATTGTTGAAAATCTTGAAGAGCTTGAAAAGGTATGAAAAATATGAAGAGCTTCAAAAGGTTTCAAAAATATGAGGATCATGAAACGGTCTGAAAAATAGGAGCAACATGAAACGGTCTGAAAAATAAGAGGAGCATGAAATGGTGTTGAAAAACAGGAAGAGCCTGAAAATGTGAGAAAAATATGAAGAGCTTCAAAAGGTTTCAAAAATATGAGGAGCATGAAACTTTCTGAAAAAGAGGAGGAGCATGAACCAGTGTTGAAAAACATTAAGAGCCGGAAAAGGTGTGAAAAATATGAAGAGGTTTAAAAGGTGTCAAAAATATGAGGAGCATGAAACTTTCTGAAAAATAGGAGGATCATGAAACCGTGTTCAAAAACATGAAGATCCTGAAAAGGTGTGAAAAATATGAAGAGCCTTAAAAAATGTAAAAAATATGAGGAGTATGAAACGGTCTGAAAAATATCAGGAGCATGAAGCGGTGTTGAAAAACATGAAGAGCCTGAAAAGGTGTGAAAAATATGAAGAGCTTCAAAAGGTGTGAAAAATATGAAGAGCTGCAAAAGGTGTCAAAAATATGAGGAGAATGAAACGGTCTGAAAAATAGGCGGAGCATGAAACGGTGTTCAAAAACATGAAGAGCCTGAAAAGGTGTGAAAAATATGAAGAGCTTCAAAACGTGTCAAAATATGAGGAGCATGAAACGGTCTGAAAAATAGGAGGAGCAAGAAGCGGTGTTGAAAAACATCAAGAGCCTGAAAATGTGTGAAAAATATGAAGAGCTTCAAAAGGTGTGAAAAATATGAAGAGCTTCTAAAGCTGTCAAATGAGATGAGCATGAAACGGTCTGAAAAATAGCAGGAGCATGAAGAGGTGTTCAAAAACATGAAGAACCTGAAAAGGGGTGAAAGAAATGAAGAGTTTCTAAAGGTGTCAAGAATATGAGGAGAATGACGCGGTCTGAAAAATAGGAGGAGCATGAAGCGGTGTTGAAAAACATGAAGCGCCTGAAAAGGTGTGAAAGAAATGAAGAGTTTCTAAAGGTGTCAAAAATATGAGGAGTAAGAAAGGGTCTGAAAAAAGGAGGAGCAAGAAGCGGTGTTCAAAAACATGAAGAGCCTGAAAAGGTGTGAAAAATATGAGGAGCTTCAAAAGCTGTCAATAATGAGATGAGCATGAAACGGTCTGAAAAAAAGGAGGAGCATGAAGCATTGTTGAAAATCTTGAAGAGCTTGAAAAGGTATGAAAAATATGAAGAGCTTCAAAAGGTTTCAAAAATATGAGGATCATGAAACGGTCTGAAAAATAGGAGCAACATGAAACGGTCTGAAAAATAAGAGGAGCATGAAATGGTGTTGAAAAACAGGAAGAGCCTGAAAATGTGAGAAAAATATGAAGAGCTTCAAAAGGTTTCAAAAATATGAGGAGCATGAAACTTTCTGAAAAAGAGGAGGAGCATGAACCAGTGTTGAAAAACATTAAGAGCCTGAAAAGGTGTGAAAAATATGAAGAGGTTTAAAAGGTGTCAAAAATATGAGGAGCATGAAACTTTCTGAATAATAGGAGGATCATGAAACCGTGTTCAAAAACATGAAGAGCCTGAAAAGGTGTGAAAAATATGAAGAGCCTTAAAAAATGTCAAAAATATGAGGAGTATGAAACGGTCTGAAAAATATCAGGAGCATGAAGCGGTGTTGAAAAACTTGAAGAGCCTGAAAAGGTGTGAAAAATATGAAGAGCTTCAAAAGGTGTGAAAAATATGAAGAGCTGCAAAAGGTGTCAAAAATATGAGGAGAATGAAACGGTCTGAAAAATAGGCGGAGCATGAAACGGTGTTCAAAAACATGAAGAGCCTGAAAAGGTGTGAAAAATATGAAGAGCTTCAAAACGTGTCAAAATATGAGGAGCATGAAACGGTCTGAAAAATAGGAGGAGCAAGAAGCGGTGTTGAAAAACATCAAGAGCCTGAAAATGTGTGAAAAATATGAAGAGCTTCAAAAGGTGTGAAAAATATGAAGAGCTTCTAAAGCTGTCAAATGAGATGAGCATGAAACGGTCTGAAAAATAGCAGGAGCATGAAGAGGTGTTCAAAAACATGAAGAACCTGAAAAGGGGTGAAAGAAATGAAGAGTTTCTAAAGGTGTCAAGAATATGAGGAGAATGAAGCGGTCTGAAAAATAGGAGGAGCATGAAGCGGTGTTGAAAAACATGAAGCGCCTGAAAAGGTGTGAAAGAAATGAAGAGGTTCTAAAGGTGTCAAAAATATGAGGAGTAAGAAAGGGTCTGAAAAATAGGAGGAGCATGAAGCGGTGTTCAAAAACATGAAGAGCCTGAATAGGTGTGAAAAATATGAAGCGTCGCAAAAGGTGTCAAAATGAGATGAGCATGAACCGGTCTGAAAAATAGGAGGAGCATGAAGTGATGTTGAAAAAAATGAAAAGCCTGAAAAGGTGTGAAATATATGAAGAGCTTGAAAAGGTGTAAAAATATGAGGAGCATGAAACCGTCTGCAAAATAGGAGGAGCATGAAATGGTGTTCAAAAACATGAAGAGCATGAAAAGATGTGAAAATTATGAAGAGCTTCAAAAGGTGTGAAATACATGAGGAGGATTAAACGGTCTGAAAAATAGGAGGAGCATGAAGTGGTGTTCAAAAACATGAAGACCATGAAAAGGTGTGAAAAATATGAAGAGCCTCAAAAGTGTGAAAAATATGAGGAACATGATATGGTTTGAAAAATAGGATTAGCCTGAAGCGGTGTTCAAATACATGAAGAGCCTGAAAAGTTGTGAAAAATATGCAAAGCTTCAAAAGGTGTCAAAAATGAGATGAGCATGAAACGGTCTGAAAAATAGGAGCAGCATGAATGGGTGTGGAAAAACATGAAGAGCCTGAAAAGGTATGGAAAAATAGGAAGAGCTTCAAAATGTGTCAAATATATGAGGAGAATGAAACGGTCTGAAAAATAGGAGGAGCATGAAATGGTCTGAAAAATAGGAAGAGCATGAAACGGTCTGAAAAATAGGAGGATCATGAAGTGGTGTTGAAAATCGTGAAGAGCCTGAAATGGTGTGAAAAATGTGAAGAGCTTCAACAGGTGTCAAAAACTTGAGGAGAATGAAACGGTCTGAAAAATAGGAGGAGCATGAAGCTGTGTTCAAATCATGAAGAGCCAGAAAAGGTGTGAAAAATATGAAGAGCTTCAAAAAGTGTCAAATATAAGAGGAGAAAGAAACGATGAAAAAAAGGAGGAGCATGAAGCGGTGTTCAAAAACATGAAGAGCCTGAAAAGGTGTGAAAAATATGAAGAGCTTCAAAAGCTGTCAAAAATGAGATGAGCATGAAACGGTCTGAAAAAAAGGAGGAGCATGAAGGGTTGTTGAAAATCTTGGAGAGCTTGAAAAGGTGTGAAAAATATGAAGAGCTTCAAAAGGTTTCAAATATATGAGGATCATGAAACGGTCTGAAAAATAGGAGCAACATGAAACGGTCTGAAAAATAAGAGGAGCATGAAATGGTGTTGAAAAACAGGAAGAGCCTGAAAATGTGAGAAAAATATGAAGAGCTTCAAAAGGTTTCAAAAATATGAGGAGCATGAAACTTTCTGAAAAAGAGGAGGAGCATGAACCGGTGTTGAAAAACATGAAGAGCCTGAAAAGGTGTGAAAAATATGAAGAGGTTTAAAAGGTGTCAAAAATATGAGGAGCATGAAACTTTCTGAAAAATAGGAGGATCATGAAACCGTGTTCAAAAACATGAAGAGCCTGAAAAGGTGTGAAAAATATGAAGAGCCTCAAAAAATGTCAAAAATATGAGGAGTATGAAATGGTCTGTAAAATAGCAGGAGCATGAAGCGGTGTTGAAAAACATGAAGAGCCTGAAAAGGTGTGAAAAATATGAAGAGCTTCAAAAGGTGTCAAAAATATGAGGAGAATGAAACGGTCTGAAAAATAGGCGGTGCATGAAACGGTGTTCAGAAACATGAAGAGCCTGAAAAGGTGTGAAAAATATGAAGAGCTTCAAAACGTGTCAAAATATGAGGAGCATGTAACGGTCTGAAAAATAGGAGGAGCAAGAAGCGGTGTTGAAAAACATGAAGAGCCTGAAAATGTGTGAAAAATATGAAGAGCTTCAAAAGGTGTGAAAAATATGAAGAGCTTCAAAAGCTGTCAAATGAGATGAGCATGAAACGGTCTGAAAAATAGCAGGAGCATGAAGCGGTGTTCAAAAACATGAAGAGCCTGAAAAGGGGTGAAAAATATGAAGAGCTTAAAAAGGAGTCAAAATTATGAGGAGCGTTAAACGGTCTGAAAAATAGGAGGAGCATGAAGCTGTGTTCAACAACATGAAGAGACTGAAAACGTGCGAAAAATATGAAGAGCCTGAAAAGGTGTGAAAATTATGAAGAGCTTCAAAAGGTGTCAAAAATGAGATGAGCATGAAACGGTCTGAAAAATAGGAGGAGCATTAAGCGGTGTTGAAAATCATGAAGAGCCTGAAAACGTGTGAAAAATATGAAGAGCTTCAAAAATGTGAAAAATATGAAGAGCTTCAAAAGGTCTCAAAAATTAGATGAGCATGAAACGGTCTGAAAAATAGGAGGAGCATTAAACGGTGTGGAAAAACATGAAGAGCCTGAAAAGGTGTGGAAAAATAGGAAGAGCTTCAAAATGTGTCAAATATATGAGGAGCATGAAACGGTCTGAAAAATAGGAGGAGCATAAAACGGTCTGAAAAATAGGAAGAGCATGAAACGGTCTGAAAAATAGGAGGATCATGAAGCGGTGTTGAAAATCGTGAAGAGCCTGAAATGGTGTGAAAAATGTGAAGAGCTTAAACAGGTGTCAAAAACTTGAGGAGAATGAAACGGTCTGAAAAATAGGAGAAGCATGAAGCTGTGTTCAAAAACATGAAGAGCCAGAAAAGGTGTGAAAAATATGAAGAGCTTCAAAAAGTGTCAAAAATATGAGGAGCAAGAAACGGTCTGAAAAATAGGAGTAGCATGAAACGATCTGAAAAATAGGAGGAGCATGAAACTGTGTTGAAAAACATGAAGAGCCTGAAAAGGTGTGAAAAATATGAAGAGCTCCAAAAGGTGCAAAAAATGAGAGCAGCATGAAACGGTCTGAAAAATAGGAGGAGCATGAAGTGGAGCTGAAAAACATGAAGAGCCTGAAAAGGTGTGAAAAATATGAAGAGCTTTAAAAGGTGTGAAAAATATGACGAGCATGAAACGGTCTGAAAAATGGGAGGAGCATGAAGCTGTGTTCAAAAGCATGAAGAGCCAGAAAAGGTGTGAAAAATATGAAGAGCTTCAAAAAGTGTCAAAAATATGAGGAGCAAGAAACGGTCTGAAAAATAGGAGGAGCATGAAGCTGTGTTCATAAACATGAAGAGCATGAAAAGGTGTGAAAAATATGAAGAGATTCAAAAGGTGTAAAAAATTTGAGCAGCATGAAACGGTCTGAAAAATAGGAGGAGCATGAACTGGTGCTGAAAAACCTGAAGAGCCTGAAAAGGTGTGAAAAATATGAGGAGCTTCAAAATGTGTGAAAAATATGAGGAGAATGAAACGGTCTGAAAAATAGGAGGAGCATGGATCGGTGTTCAAAAACATGAAGAGCCTGAAAAGGTGTGAAAAATATGAAGACCTTCAAAAGGTTTCAAAAATATGAGGATCATGAAACGGTCTGAAAAATAGGAGCAACATGAAACGGTCTGAAAAATAAGAGGAGCATGAAATGGTGTTGAAAAACAGGAAGAGCCTGAAAATGTGAGAAAAATATGAAGAGCTTCAAAAGTTTTCAAAAATATGAGGAGCATGAAACGTTCTGAAAAAGAGGAGGAGCATGAACCGGCATTGAAAAACATGAAGAGCCTGAAAAGTTGTGAAAAATATGAAGAGCTTCAAAACGTGTCAAAATATGAGGAGCATGAAACGGTCTGAAAAATAGGAGGAGCAAGAAGCGGTGTTGAAAAACATGAAGAGCCTGAAAATGTGTGTAAAATATGAAGAGCTTCAAAACGTGTCAAAAATATGAGGAGCATGAAATGGTCTAAAAAATAGGTGGATCAAGAAGCAGTGTTGAAAAACATGAAGAGCGTGAAAACGTGTGAAAAATATGAAGAGCTTCAAAGGTGAGAAAAATATGAAGAGCTTAAAATGGTGTCAAAAATGAGATGAGCATGAAACGGTCTAAAAAATAGGTGGATCAAGAAGCGGTGTTGAAAAACTTGAAGAGCGTGAAAACGTGTGAAAAATATGAAGAGCTTCAAAAGGTCTCAAAAATATGAGGAGCATGAAATGGTCTGAAAAATAGGAGAAGCATGAAACGGTGTTCAAAAACATGAAGAGCCTGAAAAGCTGTGAAAAATATGAACAGCTTCTAAAGGTGTGAAATAAATGAGGAGCATGAAACGGTCTGAAAAATAGGAGGAGCATGAAGCAGTGTTCAAAAACATGAAGAACTGGAAAAGATGTGAAAAATATGAAGAGCTTCATAAGGTGTGAAAATTATGAGGAGCATGAAACGGTTTGAAAAATAGGAGGAGCATGAAAGGGTGTTCAAAAACATGAAGAGCCTGAAAAGGTGTGAAAAATATGAAGAGCTTCAAAAGGTGTCAAAAATATGAGGAGCATGAAACGGTCTGAAAAATAGGAGGAGCATGAAAGGGTTTTCAAAAACGTGAAGAGCCTGAAAAGATGTGAAAAATATGAAGAGTTTCATAAGGTGTGAAAATTATGAGGAGCATGAAACGGTCTGGAAAATAGGACGAGCATGAAGCGGTGTTGAAAAACATGAATAGCCTGAAAAGGTGGGTAAAATATGAAGAGCTTCAAAAGGTGTCAAAAATATGAGGAGCATGAAACAGTCTGAAAAATAGGAGGAGCATTAAACGGTGTTCAAAAACATGAAGAGACTGAAATGGTGTGAAAAATATGAAGAGCTTCAAAAGGTGTCAATAATAAGAGGTGCATGAAACAGCCTGAAAAATATGAGGAGCATGAAACGGTCTGAAAAATAGGAGGAGCATGAAGCGGTGTTGAAAAACATGAAGAGCATGAAAAAGAGTGAAAAATATGAAGAGCTACAAAACGTGTCAAAATATGAGGAGCATGAAACGGTCACAAAAATAAGGGGAGCATGAAATGGTCTGAAAAATAGGAGCAGCAAGAAACGGTGATCAAAAACATGAAGAGCCTGAAAACGTGTGAAAAATAGGAGGAGCTTCAAATGTGTCAAAAATATGAGGAGCATGAAACGGTCTGAAAAATAGGAGCAGCATGAAACGGTGTTCAAAAACATGAAGAGCCTGGAAAGGTTGGAAAAATATGAAGAGCCTCAAAAGGTGTGAAAAATATGAAGAGCTCAAAAGGTGTGAAAAATATGAAGAGATTCAAAAGGTGTTAAAAATAGGAGCAGCTTCAAAAGGTTTCAAAAATATGAGGAGCATGAAACGGTCTGAAAGATAGGAGGAGCATGAAGCGGTGTTGAAAAACATGAAGAGCCTGAAAACATGTGAAAAATATTAAGAGCTTCAAAACGTGTCAAAATGAGATGAGCATGAAACGTTCTGAAAAATAGGAGGAACATGAAGCTGTGTTGAAAACCATGAAGAGCCTGAAATGTTGTGAAAAATATGAAGAGCTTCAAAACGTGTCAAAAATATGAGGAGCCTGAAACGGTCTCAAAAATAGGAGGAGCATGAAAAGGTCTGAAAAATAGGAGGAGCATGAAGCTGTGTTCAAAACCTTGAAGAGCCAGAAAAGGTGTGAAAAATATGAAGAGCTTCAAAAAGTGTCGAAAATATGAGGAGCAAGAAATGGTCAGAAAAAAGGAGGAGCATGAAACGATCTGAAAAATAGGAGGAGCATGAAGCTGTGTTCAAAAACATGAAGAGCCTTAAAGGTGTGAAAAATATGAAGAGCTTCAAAAGGTGTAAAAAATTTAAGCAGCATGAAACGGTCTGAAAAATAGGAGGAGCATGAAGTGGAGCTGAAAAACATGAAGTGCCTGAAAAGGTGTGCAAAATATGAAGAGCTTCAAAAGGTGTAAAAAATGAGATGAGCATGAAACGGTCTGAAAAATAGGAGGAGCATCAACTGGTGCTGAAAAACCTGAAGAGCCTGAAAAGGTGTGAAAAATATGAAGAGCTTCAAAAGGTGTGAAAAATATGAGGAGCATGAAACGGTCTGAAAAATAGGAGGAGCATGGATAAGTGTTCAAAAACATGAAGAGCCTGAAAAGGTGTGAAAAATATGAAGAGCTTCAAAAAGTGTCAAATATATGAGGAGAAAGAAACGGTCTGAAAAAAGGAGGAGCATGAAGCGGTGTTCAAAAACATGAAGAGCCTGAAAAGGTGTGAAAAATATGAAGAGCTTCAAAAGCTGTCAATAATGAGATGAGCATGAAACGGTCTGAAAAAAAGGAGGAGCATGAAGCATTGTTGAAAATCTTGAAGAGCTTGAAAAGGTATGAAAAATATGAAGAGCTTCAAAAGGTTTCAAAAATATGAGGATCATGAAACGGTCTGAAAAATAGGAGCAACATGAAACGGTCTGAAAAATAAGAGGAGCATGAAATGGTGTTGAAAAACAGGAAGAGCCTGAAAATGTGAGAAAAATATGAAGAGCTTCAAAAGGTTTCAAAAATATGAGGAGCATGAAACTTTGTGAAAAAGAGGAGGAGCATGAACCAGTGTTGAGAAACATTAAGAGCCTGAAAAGGTGTGAAAAATATGAAGAGGTTTAAAAGGTGTCAAAAATATGAGGAGCATGAAACTTTCTGAAAAATAGGAGGATCATGAAACCGTGTTCAAAAACATGAAGAGCCTGAAAAGGTGTGAAAAATATGAAGAGCCTTAAAAAATGTCAAAAATATGAGGAGTATGAAACGGTCTGAAAAATATCAGGAGCATGAAGCGGTGTTGAAAAACATGAAGAGCCTGAAAAGGTGTGAAAAATATGAAGAGCTTCAAAAGGTGTGAAAAATATGAAGAGCTGCAAAAGGTGTCAAAAATATGAGGAGAATGAAACGGTCTGAAAAATAGGCGGAGCATGAAACGGTGTTCAAAAACATGAAGAGCCTGAAAAGGTGTGAAAAATATGAAGAGCTTCAAAACGTGTCAAAATATGAGGAGCATGAAACGGTCTGAAAAATAGGGGGAGCAAGAAGCGGTGTTGAAAAACATCAAGAGCCTGAAAATGTGTGAAAAATATGAAGAGCTTCAAAAGGTGTGAAAAATATGAAGAGCTTCTAAAGCTGTCAAATGAGATGAGCATGAAACGGTCTGAAAAATAGCAGGAGCATGAAGAGGTGTTCAAAAACATGAAGAACCTGAAAAGGGGTGAAAGAAATGAAGAGTTTCTAAGGTGTCAAGAATATGAGGAGAATGAAGCGGTCTGAAAAATAGGAGGAGCATGAAGCGGTGTTGAAAAACATGAAGCGCCTGAAAAGGTGTGAAAGGAATGAAGAGTTTCTAAAGGTGTCAAAAATATGAGGAGTAAGAAAGGGTCTGAAAAATAGGAGGAGCATGAAGCGGTGTTCAAAAACATGAAGAGCCTGAATAGGTGTGAAAAATATGAAGCGTCGCAAAAGGTGTCAAAATGAGATGAGCATGAACCGGTCTGAAAAATAGGAGGAGCATGAAGTGATGTTGAAAAAAATGAAAAGCCTGAAAAGGTGTGAAATATATGAAGAGCTTGAAAAGGTGTAAAAATATGAGGAGCATGAAACCGTCTGCAAAATAGGAGGAGCATGAAATGGTGTTCAAAAATATGAAGAGCATGAAAAGATGTGAAAATTATGAAGAGCTTCAAAAGGTGTGAAATACATGAGGAGGATTAAACGGTCTGAAAAATAGGAGGAGCATGAAGTGGTGTTCAAAAACATGAAGACCATGAAAAGGTGTGAAAAATATGAAGAGCCTCAAAAGTGTGAAAAATATGAGGAACATGATATGGTTTGAAAAATAGGATTAGCCTGAAGCGGTGTTCAAATACATGAAGAGCCTGAAAAGTTGTGAAAAATATGCAAAGTTTCAAAAGGTGTCAAAAATGAGATGAGGATGAAACGGTCTGAAAAATAGGAGCAGCATGAATGGGTGTTGAAAAACATGAAGAGCCTGAAAAGGTGTGAGAAATATGAAGAGCTTCAAAAGGTGTCAAAAATATGAGGAGTATGAAACGATCTGCAAAAAATAAGGAGCAAGAAGTGGTGTTCAAAAACATGAAGAGCCTGAAAAGGTGTGAAAAATATGAAGAGCTTCAAAAGGTGTCAAAAATATAAGGAGCATGAAACGGTCTGAAAAAGAGGAGGAGCATGAAGTGGTGTTGAAAAACATGAAGAGCCTGAAAAGGTGTGAAAAATATGAAGAGCTTCAAAAGGTGTCAAAAATATGAGGAGCATGAAACGGTTTGACAAATTGGAAGAGCATGAAACGGTGTTCAAAAACATGAAGAGACTGAAAAGTGGTGAAAAATATGAAGAGCTTCAAAACGTGTCAAATATATGAGGAGAATGAAACGGTCTGAAAAATAGGAGGAGCATGAAGCGGTGTTGAAAAACGTGAAGAGCCTGAAAACGTGTGAAAAATATTAAGAGCTTCAAAAGGTGTGAAAAATATGAAGAGCTTCAAAGTGTCAAAAATCGATGAGCAGGAAACGGTCTAAAAAATAGGAGAGCATGAAGTGGTGTTAAAAACATGAAGAGCCTGAAAAGGTGTGAAATATATGAAGAGCTTCAAAAGGTATCAAAAATATGAAGAGAATGAAACGGTCTGAAATATAGGAGGGGCATGAAGCGGTGTTCAAAAACATGAAGATCCTGAAAAGGTGTGAAAAATACGAAGAGCTTCAAAAGGTGTGAAATACAGAAGGAGCATGAAACCATCTGAAAAATAGGAGGAGCATGAAGCGATGTTCAAAAATATGAAGAGCCTGAAAAGGTGTGAAGAAGATGAAGAGCTTCAAAAGCTGTCAAAAATATGACGAGCATGAAATGGTCTGAAAAATAGGAGGAGAATGAAACGGTGTTCAAAAATATGAAGAGCCTGGAATGGTGTGAAAAATATGAAGAGCCCCAATACGTGTCAAAAATATGAGGAGCATGAAACGGTCTGAAAAATAGGCACAGCATGAAATGCTGTTCAAAAACATGAAGAGCCTGAAAAGGTGTGAAAAATATGAAGAGCTTCAAAACGTGTCAAAAATATGAGGAACATGAAATGGTCTGAAAAATAAGAGGAGCATAAAACGGTCTGAAAAATAGGAGGAGCAAGTAACGGTGTGGAAAAACATGAAGAGCCTGAAAAGGTGTGAAAAATATGTAGAGCCTCAAAAGATGTGAAAAACATGAGGAGCATGAAACTGTCTGATAAATAGGAGGAGCATGAAGCGGTGTTCAAAAAAATGAAGAGACAGAAAAGGTGTTAAAAATATGAAGAGCTTCAAAAGGTGTCAAAAATATGAAGAGCATGAAACAGTCTGAAAATTAGGAGGAGCATGAAGCGGTTTTGAAAGACATGAAGAGCTTGAAAAGGTGTTAAAAATATGAAGATCTTCAAAAGGTGTCAAAAATATGAGAGGCATGAAACAGTCTGAAAATTAGGAGGAGCATGAAGCAGTGTTGAAAAACATGAAGAGCTTCAAAAGGTGTGAAAAATATGAAGAGCTTCAAAAGGTGTCAAAAAGAGATGACCATGAAACGGTCTGAAAAATAGGAGGAGCATGAAATGGTGTTGAAAAACATGAAGAGCCTGAAAAGGTGGGAAAATGTGAATAGCTTCAAAAGGTGTCAAAAATATGAGGAGTTTGAAACGGTCTGAAAAATAGGAGGAGCATGAAGCGGTGTTCAAAACCAAGAAGAGCTTGAAAAGGTGTGAAAATTATGAAGAGCTTCAAAAGTTGTCAAAAATATGAGGAGCATGATACGGTCTGAAAAATAGGGGGAGCATGAAGTGGTGTTCAAAAACAGGAAGAGCCTGAAAAGGTGTGAAAAATATGAAGAGCTTCAAAAGGTGTCAAAAATGAGATGTGCATGAAACGGTCTGAAAAATAGGAGCAGCATGAAGTGGTTGTGAAAAACATGAAAAGCCTGAAAATGTGTGCAAAATATGAAGAGCTTCAAAAGGTGTGAAATACATGAGGAGCATGAAATGGTCTGAGAAATAGGAGGAGCATGAAGCGGTGTTCAAAAACATGTAGAGACTAAAAAGGTGTGAAAAATATGAAGAGCTTCAAAAGGATTGAAAAATAGGAGGAGCATGAAACGGTCTGAAAAATAGAAGGAGCATGAACCGGTGTTCAAATACATGAAATGCCTGAAAAGGTGTGAAAAATATGAAGAGCTTCAAAAATATGAAAAATATGAAAAGCTTCAAAAGTGTGAAAAATATGAAGAGCTTCAAAAGGTGTCAAAAATATGAGGAACATGAAACGGTCTGAAAAATTGGAGGAGCATGAAGCGGTGTTGAAATAGATGAAGAGCCTGAAATCGTGTGAAAAATATGAAGAGCCTGAAAAGGTGTGAAAAATATGAAGAGCCTGAAAAGGTGTGAAAAATATGAAGAGCTTTAAAAGGTGTCAAAAATATGACGAGCAGGAAACGATCTGAAAAATAGAAGCAGCATGAAGCGGTGTTGAAATAGATGAAGAGCCTGAAATCGTGTGAAAAATATGAAGAGATTCAAAAGGTGTGAAAAATATGAAGAGCTTCAAAAGGTGTCAAAAATATGAGGAGCATGTAACGGTCTGAAATATAGGAGGAGCAAGAAGTAGTGTTGAAAAAAATGAAGAGCCTGAAAAGGTGTGAAAAATATGAAAGCTTTAAAAGGTGTCAAAAATATGAGGAGCATGAAACGGTCTGAAAAATAGGAGGAGCATGAAGCGGTGTTGAAAAACATGAAGAGCCTGAAAAGGTGCGAAAAATATGAAGAGCTTCAAAAGGTGTCAAAAATATGAGGAGCATGAAACGGTCTGAAAAATAGGAGGAGCATGAAGCGGTGATCAAAAACATGAAGAGCCTGAAAAGGTGTGAAAAATATGAAGAGCTTCAAAAGGTGTGAAATACATGAGGAGTTTGAAACGGGCTGAAAATTAGGAGAAGCATGAAGTGGTGTGGAAAAATTTGAAGAGCCTGAAAAGGTGTGAAATAAATGAAGAGCTTCAAAATGTGTGAAATATATGAGGAGCATGAAACGGGCTGAAAAATTGGAGAAGCATGCAGTGGTGTTCAAAAACATGAAGAGCTTGAAAAGATGTGAAAAATATGAAAAACTTCAAAAGGTGTGAAAAATATGAATAGCATGATACTGTCTGAAAAATAGGAGAAGCATGCAGTGGTGTTCAAAAACATGAAGAGCCTGAAAAGTTGTGAAAAATACGCATAGCTTCAAAAGGTGTCAAAAATTAGATGAGCATGAAACGGTCTGAAAAATTGGAGGAGCAAGAAGTAGTGTTGAAAAATATGAAGACCCTGAAAAGGTGTGAAAAATATGAAGAGCTTCAAAAGGTGTGAAATACATGAGGAGCATGAAACTCTCTGAAAAATAGGAGGAGCATGAAGTGGTGTTGAAAAACATGAAGAGCCTGAAATGTTGTGAAATATATGAAGACCTTCATAACGTGTGAAAAATATGAGGAGCTTCAAAAAGTGTCAAAATTATGAGGAGCATGAAACGGTCTGAAAAATAGGAGGAGCATGAAGCGGTGTTGAAAAATACGAGGAGCATGAAGAAGTGTTGAAAAAATGAAGAGCCTGAAAAGGTGTGAAAAATATGAAGAGCTTCTAAAGGTGTCAAAAATATGAGAAGCATGAAAAGGTCTGAAAAATAGGAGGAGCATGAAGTGGTGTTGAAAAACATGAAGAGCCTGAAAAGTGTGAAAAATATGAAGAGCTTCTTAAGGTGTCAAAAATATGAGGAGCATGAAACGGTCTGAAAAATAGGAGGAGCATGAAGCATTGTTCAAAACATGAAGAGCCTGAAAATGTGTGAAAAATATGAAGAGCTTCAAAAGGTGTCAAAACTATGAGGAGCATGAAACGGTCTGAAAAATAGAAGGAGCATGAAATGCTGATCAAAAACATGAAGAGCCTGAAAAGGTGTGAAAAATATGAAGAGTTCAAAAGGTGTGAAATACAAGAGGAGCATGAAACGGTCTGAAAAATAGGAGGAGCATGAAACGGTGTTCAAAAACATGAAGAGCCTGAAAACGTATTAAAAACATGAAGAGCCTGAAAAGTTGTGAAAATTATGAGGAGCTTCAAAAGGTGTCAAAAATATTAGGAGCATGAAACGGTCTGAAAAATAGGAGGAACATGAAACGGAGTTCAAAAACATGAAGAGTCTGAAAACGGTGAAAAATATGAAGATATTCAAAAGGTGTCAAAAATATGATGAGCATGAAACAGTCTGAGAAACAGGAAAATCATGAAGCGGTGTTGAAAAACATGAAGAGTCAGAAAAGGTGTGGAAAATATGAAGAGCTTCAAAAGGTGTGAAATACATGAGGAGCATGTTACGGTCTGAAAAACAGGAGGAGCATGAAGCAGTCGTCAAAAACATGAAGAGCCTGAAAAGGTGTGAAAAATATGACGAGCTTCAAAAGGTGTCAAAATATGAGGAGCAGGAAACGGTCTGAAAAATAGGAGGAGCATGAAACGGTGTTGAAAAACATGAAGAGCCTGAAACGTTGTCAAAAATATGAAGAGTTTCAAAAGGTGTCAAAAATATGAGGAGCATGAAACGGTCTGAGAAATAGGAGGAGCATGAAGCGGTGTTGAAAAATATGAAGAGACTGAAAGTGTGTGAAAAATATGAAGAGTTTCAAAAGGTGTCAAAAATATGAGGAGCATGAAACAGTCGGAAAAATAGAATGAAAATGAAACTGTTTTGCAAAAGATGAGGCGCATGAAAATGTTTGAAAAATATGAAGAGCTTCAAAAGGTGCCAAAAATATGAGAAGCATGAAACGGTCTGAAAAATAGGAGGAACATGAAGCGGTGTTGAAAAACATGAAGAGCCTGAAAAGGTGTGAAAAATATGTGGAGCTTCAAAAGGTGTCAAAAATATGAGGAGCATGAAATGGTCTGAAAAATAGGAGGAGCATGAAGCAGTGTTGAAAAACATGAAGAGCCTGAAAACGTGTGAAAAATATGAAGAGCTCAAAAGGTGTGAAATATATGAACAGCTTCAAAAGGTGTCAAAAATATGAGGAGCATGAAACAGTCGGAAAAATAGGATGAAAATGAAACTGTTTTGCAAAAGATGAGGCGCATGAAAATGTTTGAAAAATATGAAGAGCTTCAAAAGGGGCCAAAAATATGAGAAGCATGAAACGGAATGAAAAATAGGAGGAACATGAAGCGGTGTTGAAAAACATGAAGAGCCTGAAAAGGTGTGAAATATATGAAGAACTTCAAAAGGTGTCAAAATATGACAACCAAGAAACGACTGAAAAATAGGGGGAGCATGAAGCGGTGTTGAAAAACATGAAGAGCCTGAAAAGGTGTGACAAATATGAAGAGCTTCAAAAGGTGCAAAAATATGAGGAGCAGGAAGCGGTCTGAAAAATAAGAGCAGCTTAAAATGGTGTTAAAAAACATGAAGAGCCTGAAAAGGTGTGAAAAATATGAAGAGCTTCAAAGGGTGTGAAATACATGAGAAGCATGAAACGGTCTGAAAAATAGGAGGAGCATGAAGCTGGGCTTAAAAACATGAAGAGCCTGAAAAGGTGTGAAAAATATGAAGAGCTTCAAAATGTGTCAAAAATATGAGGAGCATGAAACGATCTGAAAAATAGGAGGAGCATGAAACGGTGTTCAAAAACATGAAGAGCCTGAAAAAGTATGAAAAACATGAAGAGCCTGAAAAGTTGTGAAAATTATGAGGAGCTTCAAAAGGTGTCAAAAATATTAGGAGCATGAAACGGTCTGAAAAATAGGAGGAACATGAAACGGTGTTCAAAAACATGAAGAGTCTGAAAACGTGTGAAAAATATGAAGAGCTTGAAAAGATGTGAAATACATGAGAGGATGAAACGGTCTGAAAAATAGGAGGAGCATGAAACGGTGTTCAAAAACATGAAGAGCCTGAAAAGCTGTGAAAAATATGAAGCGCTTCAAAAGATGTGAAATACATGAGGAGCATTAAACGGTGTGAAAAATAGGAAGAGCATGAAACGGAGTTCAAAAACATGAAGAGCCTGAAACTGTGTGAAAAATATGAAGAGCTTCAAAAGGCGTCTAAAATATGAGGAGCAGGAAACGGACTGAAATATAGGAGGAGCATGAAGTGGTGTAGAAAAACATGAAGAGCCTGAAAAGTGTGAAAAATATGAAGATATTCAAAAGGTGTCAAAAATATGATGAGCATGAAACAGTCTGAGAAACAGGAAAATCATGAAGCTGTGTTGAAAAACATGAAGAGTCAGAAAAGGTGTGGAAAATATGAAGAGCTTCAAAAGGTGTGAAATACATGAGGAGCATGATACGGTCTGAAAAATAGGAGAAGCATGAAGTTGTGTTGAAAAACATAAAGAGCCTGAAAAGGTGTGAAAAATATGAAGAACTTCAAAAGGTGTGAAAAATATGAGGAGCATGAAACGGTCTGAAAAATAGGAGGAGCCTGAAGCGGTGTTCAAAACATGAAGAGCCTGAAAAGGTGTGAAAAATATGAAGAGCTTCAAAAGGTGTCAAAAATATGAGGAGCAGGAAACGGTCTGAAAAAGAGGAGGAGCATGAAGTGGTGTTGAAAAACATGAAGAGCCTGAAAACGTGTGAAAAATATGAAGAACTTCAAAAGGTGTGAAAAATGTGAAGAGCTTCAAAAGGTGTCAAAAATGAGATGAGCATGAAACGGTCTGAAAAATAGGAGGAGCATGAAGCGGTCGTCAAAAACATGAAGAGCCTGAAAAGGTGTGAAAAATATGACGAGCTTCAAAAGGTGTCAAAATATGAGGAGCAGGAAACGGTCTGAAAAATAGGAGGAGAATGAAACGGTGTTGAAAAACATGAAGAGCCTGAAACGTTGTCAAAAATATGAAGAGTTTCAAAAGGTGTCAAAAATATGAGGAGCATGAAACGGTCTGAGAAATAGGAGGAGCATGAAGCGGTGTTGAAAAATATGAAGAGACTGAAAATGTGTGAAAAATATGAAGAGTTTCAAAAGGTGTCAAAAATATGAGGAGCATGAAACAGTCAGAAAAATAGGATGAAAATGAAACTGTTTTTCAAAAGATGAGTGGCATGAAAATGTTTGAAAAATATGAAGAGCTTCAAAAGGTGTGAAAAATATGAAGAGCTGCAAAAGGTGTCAAAAATATGAGGAGAATGAAACGGTCTGAAAAATAGGAGGAACATGAAGCGGTGTTGAAAAACATGAAGAGCCTGAAAAGGTGTGAAAAATATGTGGAGCTTCAAAAGGTGTCAAAAATATGAGGAGCATGAAATGGTCTGAAAAATAGGAGGAGCATGAAGCAGTGTTGAAAAACATGAAGAGCCTGAAAACGTGTGAAAAATATGAAGAGCTCAAAAGGTGTGAAATATATGAACAGCTTCAAAAGGTGTCAAAAATATGAGGAGCATGAAACAGTCGGAAAAATAGGATGAAAATGAAACTGTTTTGCAAAAGATGAGGCGCATGAAAATGTTTGAAAAATATGAAGAGCTTCAAAAGGTGCCAAAAATATGAGAAGCATGAAACGGAATGAAAAATAGGAGGAACATGAAGCGGTGTTGAAAAACATGAAGAGCCTGAAAAGGTGTGAAATATATGAAGAACTTCAAAAGGTGTCAAAATATGACAACCAAGAAACGACTGAAAAATAGGGGGAGCATGAAGCGGTGTTGAAAAACATGAAGAGCCTGAAAAGGTGTGACAAATATGAAGAGCTTCAAAAGGTGCAAAAATATGAGGAGCAGGAAACGGTCTGAAAAATAAGAGCAGCTTAAAATGGTGTTAAAAACATGAAGAGCCTGAAAAGGAGTGAAAAATATGAAGAGTTTCAAAGGGTGTGAAATACATGAGGAGCATGAAACGGTCTGAAAAATAGGAGGAGCATGAAGCTGGGCTTAAAAACATGAAGAGCCTGAAAAGGTGTGAAAAATATGAAGAGCTTCAAAATGTGTCAAAAATATGAGGAGCATGAAACGATCTGAAAAATAGGAGGAGCATGAAACGGTGTTCAAAAACATGAAGAGCCTGAAAAAGTATGAAAAACATGAAGAGCCTGAAAAGTTGTGAAAATTATGAGGAGCTTCAAAAGGTGTCAAAAATATTAGGAGCATGAAACGGTCTGAAAAATAGGAGGAACATGAAACGGTGTTCAAAAACATGAAGAGTCTGAAAACGTGTGAAAAATATGAAGAGCTTGAAAAGATGTGAAATACATGAGAGGATGAAACGGTCTGAAAAATAGGAGGAGCATGAAACGGTGTTCAAAAACATGAAGAGCCTGAAAAGCTGTGAAAAATATGAAGCGCTTCAAAAGATGTGAAATACATGAGGAGCATTAAACGGTGTGAAAAATAGGAAGAGCATGAAACGGAGTTCAAAAACATGAAGAGCCTGAAACGGTGTGAAAAATATGAAGAGCTTCAAAAGGCGTCAAAAATATGAGGAGCAGGAAACGGACTGAAATATAGGAGGAGCATGAAGTGGTGTAGAAAAACATGAAGAGCCTGAAAAGTGTGAAAAATATGAAGATATTCAAAAGGTGTCAAAAATATGATGAGCATGAAACAGTCTGAGAAACAGGAAAATCATGAAGCTGTGTTGAAAAACATGAAGAGTCAGAAAAAGTGTTGAAAATATGAAGAGCTTCAAAAGGTGTGAAATACATGAGGAGCATGATACGGTCTGAAAAATAGGAGAAGCATGAAGTAGTGTTGAAAAACATAAAGAGCCTGAAAAGGTGTGAAAAATATGAGGAGCATGAAACGGTCTGAAAAATAGGAGGAGCCTGAAGCGGTGTTCAAAAACATGAAGAGCCTGAAAAGGTGTGAAAAATATGAAGAGCTTCAAAAGGTGTCAAAAATATGAGGAGCAGGAAACGGTCTGAAAAAGAGGAGGAGCATGAAGTGGTGTTGAAAAACATGAAGAGCCTGAAAACGTGTGAAAAATATGAAGAACTTCAAAAGGTGTGAAAAATGTGAAGAGCTTCAAAAGGTGTCAAAAATGAGATGAGCATGAAACGGTCTGAAAAATAGGAGGAGCATGAAGCGGTCGTCAAAAACATGAAGAGCCTGAAAAGGTGTGAAAAATATGACGAGCTTCAAAAGGTGTCAAAATATGAGGAGCAGGAAACGGTCTGAAAAATAGGAGGAGAATGAAACGGTGTTGAAAAACATGAAGAGCCTGAAGCGGTGTTCAAAAACATGCAGAGACTGAAAAGGTGTGAAAAATATGAAGAGCTTCAAAAGGTGTGAAAAATATGAAGAGCTTCAAAAGGTGTCAAAAATGAGATGAGCATTAAACGGTCTGAAAAATAGGAGGAGCATGAAGCGGTGTTGAAAAAAATGAAGAGCTTGAAAATGTGTGAAAAATATGAAGAGCTTCAAAAAGGTGAAAAATATGAAGAGCTTCAAAAGGTGTGAAAAATAGGAAGAGCTTCAAAAGGTGTCAAAAATGAGATTACCATGAAACGGCCTGAAAAATAGGAGGAGCATGAAGCGGTGTTGAAAATCATGAAGAGCCTGAAAAGGTGTGAAAAATATGAAGACTCTCAAAAAATATCAAAAATATGAGGAGCATGAAACGGTCTGAAAAATAGGAGGAGCATGAAGCGGTGTTCAAAAACATGAAGAGCATGAAAAGGTGTGAAAAATATGAAGAGCTTCAAAAGGTGTGAAATACATGAGGAGCATGATACGGTCTGAAAAGTAGGAGGAGCATGAAGTGGTTGTGAAAAACTTCAAGAGCCTGAAAAGGTGTGCAAAATATGAAGAGCTTCAAAAGGTGTGAAATTCATGAGGAGATGAAACGGTCTGACAAAGAGGAGGGTCATGAAGCGGTGTTCAAAAACCTGCAGAGGCTGAAAAGGTGTGAAAAATATGAAGAGCTTCAAAAGGTGTGAAAAATATGAGAAGTATGCAACGGTCTGAAAAATAGGAGGAGCATGAACCGGTGTTCAAATATATGAAGAGCCTGAAAAGGTGTCAAAAATATGAAGAGCTTCAAAAGGTGTCAAAAATATGAGGAGCATGAAACGGTCTGTAAAATAGGAGGAGCATAAAGCAGTGTTGAAAAACATGAAGAGCCTGAAAAGGTGTGAAAATATGAAGAGATTCAAAAGGTGTGAAATACATGAGGAGCATGAAACGGTCTGAAAAAGAGGAGGAGCATGAAGGGGTGTTGAAAAACATGAAGAGCCTGAAAACGTGTGAAAAATATGAAGAGCTTCAAAAATGTGAAAAATATGAAGAGCTTCAAAAGGTGTGAAAAATACGACGAGCTTCAATAGGTGTCAAAAATGAGATGAACATGAAACGGTCTGAAACATAGGAGGAGCATGAAGCGGTGTTGAAAATCATGAAGAGCCTGAAAATGTGTGAAAAATATGAAGAGCTTCAAAAGTTGTGAAAAATATGAAGAGTTTGAAAAGGTGTCAAAAATATGAGAAGCATGAAAGGGTCTGAAAATTAGGAGGAGCATGAAACTGTATTCAAAAACATGAAGAGCCTGAAAATGTGTGAAAAATATGAAGAGCTTCAAAAATGTGAAAAATGTGAAGAGCTTCAAAAGGTGTGAAAAATAGGAAGAGCTTCAAAAGGTGTCAAAAATGAGATTAGCATGAAACGGTCTGAAAAATAGGAGGAGCATGAAGCGGTGTTGAAAATCATGAAGAGCCTGAAAAGGTGTGAAAAATATGAAGAGCTTCAAAAGGTGTGAAAAACATGAACAGCTTCAAAAGGTGTCAAAAAGAGATGAGCATGAAACGGTCTGAAAAATAGGAGGACCATGAAACTGTGTTCAAAAACATGAAGAGCCTGAAAATGTGTGAAAAATATGAAGAGCTTCAAAAATGTGAAAAATATGAAGAGCTTCAAAAGGTGTGAAAAATAGGAAGAGCTTCAAAAGGTGTCAAAAATGAGATTACCATGAAACGGTCTGAAAAATCGGAGGAGCATGAAGCGGTGTTGAAAATCATGAAGAGCCTGAAAAGGTGTGAAAAATATGAAGAGCCTCAAAAGGTGTGAAATACATGAGGAGCATGAAACGGTCTGAAATATAGGAGGATCATGAAGCGGTGTTCAAAAACATGAAGAGTCTGAAAACGTGTGAAAAATATGAAGAGCTTCAAAAATGTGAAAAATATGAAGAGCTTCAAAAGTTGTGAAAAATAGGAAGAGCTTCAAAATGTGTCAAAAATGAGATGAACATGAAACGGTTTGAAACATTGGAGGAGCATGAAGCAGTGTTGAAAATCATGAAGAGCCTGAAAAGGTGTGAAAAATATGAAGAGCTTCAAAAGTTGTGAAAAATATGAAGAGTCTGAAAAGGTGTCAAAAATATGAGGAGCATGAAACGGTCTGAAAAAAAGGAGGAGCATGAAACTGTGTTCAAAAACATGAAGAGCCTGAAAAGGTGTGAAAAATATGAAGAGCTTCAAAACGTGTGAAAAATATGAGGAGCATGAAACGGACTGAAAAATAGGAGAAGCATGAAGTGGTGTTGAAAAACAGGAGGAGCCTGAAAATGTGTGAAAAATATGAAGAGCTTCAAAAGTTGTGAAAAATATGAAGAGTCTGAAAAGGTGTCAAAATATGAGGAGCATGAAACGGTCTGAAAAATAAGAGGAGCATGAAACGGTGTTCAGAAACATGAATAGCCTGAAAAGGTGTGAAAAATATGAAGACACTCAAAAAATATCAAAAATATGAGGAGTATGAAACGGTCTGAAAAATAGGAGGAGCATGAAGCGGTGTTGAAAAACATGAAGAGCCTGAAAATGTGTGAAAAATATGAAGAGCTTCAAAAATGTGAAAAATATGAAGAGCTTCAAAAGGTGTGAAAAATAGGAAGAGCTTCAAAAGGTGTCAAAAATGAGATTACCATGAAACGGTCTGAAAAATAGGAGGAGCATGAAGCGGTGTTGAAAATCATGAAGAGCCGAAAACGTGTGAAAAATATGAAGAGCTTCAAAAGGTGTGAAAATCATGAACAGCTTCAAAAGTTGTCAAAAAGAGATGAGCATGAAACGGTCTAAAAAATAGGAGGAGCATGAAGTGGTGTTGAAAAAAATTAAGAGCCTGAAAAGTGTGAAAAATACGAAGATCTTCAAAAGGTGTCAACAATATGAAGAGCATGAAACAGTCTGAAAAAAAGGAAAATTATGAAGCAGTGTTGAAAAACATGAAGAGCCTGAAAAGGTGTGGAAAATATGAAGAGCTTCAAAAGGTTGCAAAAATATGAGGAGCATGAAACGGTTCGAAAAATAGGAGGAGCACGAAACGGTGTTCAAAACATGAAGAGCATTAAAAGGTGTGAAAAATATGAAGAGCTTCAAAAGGTGTGAAATACATGAGGAGCATGATACGGTCTGAAAAATAGGAGAAGCATGAAGTTGTGTTGAAAAACATGAGGAGCCTGAAAAGTTGTGAAAAATATGAAGAGCTTCAAAAGGTGTGAAAAATATGAGGAGCATGAAACGGTCTGAAAAATAGGAGGAGCATGAAGCGGTGTTTAAAAACATGAAGAGCATGAAAAGGTGTGAAAAATATGAAGAGCTTCAAAAGGTGTGAAATACATGAGGAGCATGATACGGTCTGAAAAATAGGAGAAGCATGAAGTTGTGTTAAAAACATGAAGAGCTTGAAAAGGTGTGAAAAATATGAAGATCTTCAAAAGGTGTGAAAAATATGAGGAGAATGAAACGGTCTGAAAAATAGGAGGAGCATGAAGCGGTGTTCAAAAACATGAAGAGCCACAAAAGGTGTGAAAAATATGAAGAGCTTTAAAAGGTGTCAAAATATGAGGAGCATGAAACGTTCTGAAAAATAGGAGGATCATGAAGCGGTGTTGAAAAACATGAAGAGCCTGAAAACGTGTGAAAAATATGAAGAGCTTCAAAAATGTGAAAAATATGAAGAGCTTCAAAAGTTGTGAAAAATAGGAAGAGCTTCAAAATGTGTCAAAATATGAGGAGGATGAAACGTTCTGAAAAAGAGGAGGATCATGAAACGGTGTTCAAAAACATGAAGAGCCTGAAACGTGTCAAAAATATGAAGAGCATCAAAAAATGTCAAAAATATAAGGAGTATGAATTGGTCTCAAAAATAGGAGGAGCAAGAAGCAGTGATGAAAAACATGAAGAGCCTGAAACCAGTGAAAAATATGAAGAGCTTCAAAAATGTGAAAAATATCAAGAGCTTCAAAAGGTGTGAAAAATATGAAGAGCTTCAAAAGTTGTCAAAAATGAGATGTGCATGAAACGGACTGAAATATAGGAGGAGCATGAAGTGATGTTGAAAAACATGAAGAGCCTGAAAATGTGTGAAATATAGGAAGAGCTTCAAAAGGTGTCAAAAATATGAGGAGCATGAACCGGTCTGAAAACTAGGAGGAGCATTAAGCGGTGTTGAGAAACATGAAGAGCCTGAAAAGGTGTGAAAAATATGAAGAGATTCAAAAGGTGTCAAAAATATGGGGAGCATGAAATGGTCTGAAAAGTAGGAGGAGCATGAAGTGGTTGTGAAAAACTTCAAGAGCCTGAAAAGGTGTGCAAAATATGAAGAGCTTCAAAAGGTGTGAAATTCAAGAGGAGATGAAACGTTCTGACAAAGAGGAGGGTCATGAAGCGGTGTTGAAAAACCTGCAGAGGCTGAAAAGGTGTGAAAAATATGAGGAGCTTCAAAAGGTGTGAAAAATATGAGGAGCATGCAACGGTCTGAAAAATAGGAGGAGCATGAACCGGTGTTCAAAAATATGAAGAGCCTGAAAAGGTGTCAAAAATATGAAGAGCTTCAAAAGGTGTCAAAAATATGAGGAGCATGAAACGGTCTGTAAAATAGGAGTAGCATAAAGCAGTGTTGAAAAACATGAAGAGCCTGAAAAGGTGTGAAAAATATGAAGAGCTTCAAAAGGTGTGAAATACATGAGAGCATGAAACGGTCTGAAAAAGAGGAGGAGCATGAAGGGGTGTTGAAAAACATGAAGAGCCTGAAAACGTGTGAAAAATATGAAGAGCTTCAAAAATGTGAAAAATATGAAGAGCTTCAAAAGGTGTGAAAAATACGACGAGCTTCAATAGGTGTCAAAAATGAGATGAACATGAAACGGTCTGAAAAATAGGAGGAGCATGAAATGCTTTTCAAAAACATGAAGAGCCTGAAAAGGTGTGAAAAATATGAAGAACTTCAAAAGGTGTGAAAAATATGAGGAGCATGAAACGGTCTGAAAAATAGGAGGAGCATGAAACGGTCTGAAAAATAGGAGTAGCATGAAGCGGTGTTCAAAAACATGAAGAGCCTGAAAAGGTGTGAAAAATATGAAGAGCTTCAAATTGTGTCACGTATATGAGGAGCATGACATGGTCTGAAAAATAGGAGTAGCATGAAGCGGTGTTCCAAAACATGAAGAGCCTGAAAAGGTGTGAAAAATAGGAGGAGCTTCAAAAGGTGTCAAAATATGAGGAGCAGGAAACGGTCTGAAAAATAGGAGGAGCATGAAGTGCTGTTCAAAAACATGAAGAGCCTGAAAAGGTGTGAAAAATATGAAGAGCTTCAAAAGGTGTGAAATACATGAGGAGCATGAAACGGTCTGAAAAATAGGAGGAGCATGAAGCGGTGTTCAAAAACATGAAGAGCCTGAAAAGGTGTGAAAAACATGAAGAGCTTCAAATTGTGTCAAGTATATGAGGAGCATGAAACGGTCTGAAAAATAGGAGGAGCTTGAAACGGTCTGAAAAATCGGAGGAGCATGAAACGTTGTTGAAAAACATGAACAGCCTCAAAAGGTGTGAAAAATAGGAGGAGTTTCAAAAGGTGTCAAAAATATGGGGAACATGAAACGATCTGAAAAATAGGAGGAGAATGAAGCGGTGTTGAAAAACATGAAGAGCCTGAAAAAGTTAGAAAAATGTGAAGAGCTTCAAATGGTGTGAAAAATATGAAGAGCTTCAAAAGGTGTCAAAAATGAGATGAGCATGAAACGTCTGAAAAATAGGAGGAGAATGAAGTGGTGTTGAAAAACATGAAGAGCCCGAAAATGTGTGAATTTATGAAGGGCTTCAAAGTGTGTCAAAAATATGAGGAGCATGAAACGGTCTGAAAAATAGGAGGATCATGAAATGGTGTTGAAAAACGTGAAGAACCTGAAAAGGTGTGAAAAATATGAAGAGCTATAAAAGGTGTGAAATATATTAGGAGCAAGAAACGGTCTGAATAATAGGATGAGTATTAAGCGGTGTTGAAAAACATGAAGAAACTGAAAAGGTGTGTAAAATAGGAGTAGCTTCAAAAGGTGTCAAAAATACGAGGAGCATGAAACGGTCTAAAAAATTGGAGGAGCATGAAGCGGTGTTGAAAAACATGAAGAGCCTGAAAAGGTGTGAAAAATATGAAGAGCTTCAAAAGGTGTGAAAAATATGAAGAGCTTCAAAAGGTGTAAAAAATGAGATGAGCTAGAAACGGTCTGAACAATAGGAGGAGCATGAAACGCTCTGAAAAATAGGAAAAGCATGAAAAGGTCTTGAAATACATGAAGAGCCTGAAAATATTTGAAAAATAGGAGGAGCTTCACAAGGTTTCAAAAATATGAGGAGCATGAAACAGTCTGAAAAATAGGAGGAGCATGAAGCGGTGTTGAGAAACATGAAGAGCCTGAAAAGGTGTGAAAAATATGAAGAGCTTCAAAAGGTTTGAAAAATATGAGGAGCATGAAACCGTCTCAAAAGTAGGAGGAGCATGAAACGGTCTGAAAAATAGGAGGAGCATGAAGCGGTTCTGACAAAAATAAAGAGCCTGAAAATGTGTGAAAATTATGAAGAGCTTCAAAAGCTTTGAAAAATATGAAGAACTTCAAAAGGTGTAAAAAATGAGATCAGCTAGAAACGGTCTGAAAAATAGGAGCATGAAACGGTCTGAAAAATAGAAGGAGCCTGAAGCGGTGTTCAAAAACATGAAGAACTGAAAAGGTGTGAAAAATAGGAGGAGCTTCAAACGATGTCAAATTATGAGGAGCATGAAACGGTCTGAAAAATAGGAGGAGCATTAAGCGGTGTTCAAAAACATGAAGAGCATGAAAAGGTGTCAAAAATATGAGGAGCTTCAAAAGTTGTCAAAAATATGAGGAGCATGAAAAGGTCTAAAAAATAGGAGGAGAATGAAACGGTGTTCAAAAACATGAAGAGCCTGGAATGGTGTGAAAAATATGAAGAGTTTCAAAAGGTGTCAAAAATGAGATGAGCATGAAACTGTCTGAAAAATAGGAGGAGCATGAAGCTGTATTCAAAAACAAGAAGAGGCTGAAATGGTGGGAAAAATATGAAGAGCTTCAAAAGGTGTGAAATATATGAGGAGCATGAAACGGTCTGAAAAATAGGAGGAGCATGAAGCGGTGTTCAAAAACATGAAGAGCCTGAAAACGTGTGAAAAATATGAAGAGTTTCAAAAGGTGTCAAAAATGAGATGAGCATGAAACTGTCTGAAAAATAGGAGGAGCATGAAGCTGTATTCAAAAACAAGAAGAGCCTGAAATGGTGGGAAAAATATGAAGAGCTTCAAAAGGTGTGAAATATATGAGGAACATGAAACGGTCTGAAAAATAGGAGGAGCATGAAGGTGTGTTCAAATATATGAAGAGCCTGAAAAGGTGTGAAAAATATGAAGAGCTTCAAAAGGTGTCAAAAATATGAGGACCATGAAAAGGTCTGAAAAATAGGAGGAGAATGAAGCGGTGTTCAAAAACATGAAGAGCATGAAAAAGTGTGAAAAATATGAAGACCTTCCAAAATTGTCAAAAATATGAGGAGCATGAAACGGCCTGAAAAATAGAAGGAGCATGAAACTGTCAGAAAAATAGGAGGAGCATGAAACGGTGATGAAAAACATGAAGAGCCTGAAAAGGTGTGAAAAATAGGAGGAGCTTCAAAAGGTGTCAAAATATGAGGAGCATGAAACGGTCTGAAAAATAGGAGGAGCATGTAGTGCTGTTCAAAAACATGAAGCGCCTGAAAATGTGTGAAAAATATGAAGAGCTTCATAGGTGTGAAAAATATGAAGAGCTTCAAAAGGTGTCAAAAATGAGATGAGCATGAAACGGTCTGAAAAATAGGAGGAGCATGAAGTGGTGTTGAAAAACATGACGAGTCTGAAAAGTTGTGAAAAATCTGAAGAGCTTCAAAAGGTTTCAAATATATGAGGAGCATGAAACGGTCTGAAAAATAGGAGGAGCATGAAATCGTGTTCAAATACATGAAGAGACTGAAAAGGTGTGAAAAATATGAAGAGCTTCAAAAGGTGTGAAACACATGAGGAACATGAAACGGTCTGAAAAATAGGAGGAGCATGAAGGTATGTTCAAAAATATGAAGAGCCTGAAAAGGTGTGAAAAATATGAAGAGCTTTAAAAAGGTGTCAAAAATATGAGGAACATGAAAAGGCCTGAAAATTAGGAGAAGCATGAAGCGGTGTTCAAAATCATGAAGAGCCTGAAAAGGTGTGAAAAATATTAAAAGCTTCAAAAGCTGTCAAAAGCATGAGGAGCATGAAACAGTCTGAAAATTAGGAGGGGTATGAAACGGTGTTCAAAAACATGAAGAGCATGAAAAGGTTTGAAAAATATGAAGAGCTTCCAAAATTGTCAAAAATATGAGGAGCATGAAACGGTCTTAAAAATAGAAGGAGCACGAGGCGGTCGGAAAAATAGGAGGAGCATGAAGCGGTGTGCAAAAACATGAAGAGCCTGAAAAGTTGTGAAAAATGTGAAGAGTTTAAAAGGTGTCAAAATATGAGGAGCATGAAACGTTCTGAAAAATAGGAGGAGCATGAAGCTGTGCTCAAAAACATGAATAGCCTGAAAAGGTGTGAAAAATGTGAAGAGCTTCAAAAGGGGTGAAAAATGTGAGGAGCATGAAATGGTCTGAAAAATAGGACGAGCATGAAGCGGTGTTCAAAAACTTGAAGAGCCTGAAAAGGTGTGAAAAATATGAAGAGCTTCAAAAATTGTCAAAAATATGAGTAGCATGATACGGACAAAAAATAGGAGGAGCTTGACACGGTGTTCACAAATATGAAGAGCCTGGAAAGGTGTGAAAAATATGAAGAGCCTCAAAACGTGTCAAATATATGAGGAGCATGAACCGGTCTGAAAAATAGGAGGAACATGAAGCGGTGTTGAAAACATGAAGAGCATGAAAATGTGTGAAAAATATGAAGAGCTTCAAGAGGTGTGAAAAATATGAGGAGCATGAAACGGTCTGAAAAATAGGAGGAGCATGAAGCGGTGTTAAAAAAACATGAAGAGCCTGAAATGGCGTCAAAATTAGGAAGAGCTTCAAAAGGTGTCAAAAATATGAGGAGCATGAAATGGTCTGAAAAATAGGACGAGCATGAAGCGGTGTTCAAAAACTTGAAGAGCCTGAAAAGGTGTGAATAATATGAAGAGATTCAAAAGGTGTGAAAAATATGAAGAGGTTCCAAAGGAGTCAAAAATGAGATGAGCATGAAACGGTCTGAAAAATAGGAGGAGCATGAAGTGGTGTTGAAAAACATAAAGTGCCTGAAAAGGTGTGAAATATATGAAGAGCTTCAAAAGGTGTGAAAAATAAGAGGAGCATCAAAAGGTGTCAAAAATATGAGGAGCCTGAAACGGTCTGAAAAAGAGGAGGAGCATGAAACGGTGTTCAAAAACATATAGAGCCTGAAGATGTGTAAAAAATATGAAGAGCTTCAAAAAGACTGAAATACATGAGGAGCATGGAACGTCTGAAAAATACGAGGAATATGAAGCGGTTCTCAAAAACATGAAGATCCTGAAAAGGTGTGAAAATTATGAAGAGCTTCAAAAGGTGTCAAAAATATGAGGAGCATGAAACGGTCTGAAAAATAGGAGGAGCATGAAGCGATGTATAAAAACATGACGAGCCTGAAAGGTGTGAAGAATATGAAGAGCTTCAAAAGATGTCAGAAATATGAGGAGCATGAAAAGGTCTTAAAAATAGGAGGAGCTTGAAACGGTGTTCAAAAACATGAAGAGCCTGAAAAGGTGTGAAAAATATGAAGAGCTTCAAAAGGTGTCAAAAATATAAGGAGCATGTAACTGTCTGAAATATAGGAGGAACAAGAAGCGGTGTTCAAAAACATGTAGAGCCTGAAAAGGTGTGAAAAATATGAAGAGCTTCAAAAGGTTTCAAAAATATGAGGAGCATGACACGGTCTGAAAAATTGGAGGACATGAGGCGGTGATCAATAACATGTAGAGCCTGAAAAGGTGAGAAAAATATGAAGAGCTTCAAAATGTGTGAAAAATATGAAGAGCTTCAAAAGGTGTAAAAAATGAGATGAGTATGAAACGGTCTGAAAAATAGGAGGAACATGAAGCGGTGTTGAAAAACATGAAGAGCCTGAAAAGGTGTGAAAAATATGAAGAGATTCAAAAGGTGTCAAAAATATGATGAGCAAGAAATGGTGTGAAAAATAGGAGGAGCATGAAACGGTGTTCAAAAACATGAAGAGCCTGAAAAGGTGTGAAAAATATGAAGAGCTTCAAAAGGTTTGAAAATTATGAGGAGCATGAAACGGTCTGAAAAATAGGAGGAGCATGAAACGGTGTTCAAAAACATGAAGAGCCTGAAAAGATGTGAAAAATATGAAGAGCTTCAAAAGGTGTGAAAAATATGAAGAGCTTCAAAAGGTGTCAAAAATATGAGGAGCATGAAACGGTCTGAAAAGTAGGAGGAGCATGAAGCGGTGTTGAAAAACATGACGAGCCTGAAAACGTGTGAAAAATATGAAGAGCTTCAAAAGGTGTGAAAAATATGAAGAGCTTCAAAAGGTGTCAAAAATGAGATGAGCATGAAGCGGTCTAAAAAATAGGAGGAGCATGAAGTGGCGTTGAAAAGACGAACAGCCTGAAAAGGTATGAAATGTATGAAGAGGTTCAAAAGGTGTCAAAAATATGAATAGCATCAAAAAGTGTCAAAAATATGAGAAGCATGAAACGGTCTGGAAAATAGGACGAGCATGAAGCGGTGTGGAAAAACATGAAGAGCCTGAAAAGTTGTGAAAAATCTGAAGAGCTTCAAAAGGTTTCAAATATATGAGGAGCATGAAACGATCTGAAAAATAGGAGGAGCATGAAATTGTGTTCAAATACATGAAGAGACTGAAAAGGTGTGAAAAATATGAAGAGCTTCAAAAGGTGTGAAACACATGAGGAACATGAAACGGTCTGAAAAATATGAGGAGCATGAAGGTGTGTTCAAAAATATGAAGAGCCTGAAAAGGTGTGAAAAATATGAAGAGCTTCAAAAGGTGTAAAAAATATGAGGAACATGAAAAGGCCTGAAAATTAGGAGAAGCATGAAGCGGTGTTCAAAATCATGAAGAGCCTGAAAAGGTGTGAAAAATATTAAAAGCTTCAAAAGCTGTCAAAAACATGAGGAGCATGAAACGGTCTGAAAATTAGGAGGGGTATGAAACGGTGTTCAAAAACATGAAGAGCATGAAAAGGTTTGAAAAATATGAAGAGCTTCCAAAATTGTCAAAAATATGAGGAGCATGAAACGGTCTGAAAAATAGAAGGAGCATGAAGCGGTCGGAAAAATAGGAGGAGCATGAAGCAGTGTTCAAAACCATGAAGAGCGTGAAAAGTTGTGAAAAATGTGAAGAGTTTAAAAGGTGTCAAAATATGAGGAGCATGAAACGTTCTGAAAAATAGGAGGAGCATGAAGCTGTGCTCAAAAACATGAATAGCCTGAAAAGGTGTGAAAAATGTGAAGAGCTTCAAAAGGGGTGAAAAATGTGAGGAGCATGAAATGGTCTGAAAAATAGGAGGAGCATGAAGCAGTGTTCAAAAATTTGAAGAGCCTGAAAAGGTGTGAAAACTATGAAGAGCTTCAAAAATTGTCAAAAATATGAGGAGCATGAAACGGACAAAAAATAGGAGGAGCTTGACACGGTGTTCAAAAACATGTAGAGCCTGGAAAGGTGTGAAAAATATGAAGAACCTCAAAACGTGTCAAATATATGAGGAGCATGAACCGGCCTGAAAAATAGGAGGAACATGAAGCGGTGTTGAAAAACATGAAGAGCCTGAAAAAGTGTGAAAAAATGAAGAGCCTGAAAATGTGTGAAAAATATGAAGAGCTTCAAGAGGTGTGAAAAATATGAGGAGCATGAAACGGTCTGAAAAATAGGAGGAGCATGAAGCGGTGTTGAAAAACATGAAGAGCCTGAAATGGCGTCAAAATTAGGAAGAGCTTCAAAAGGTGTCAAAAATATGAGGAGCAAGAAAAGGTCTGAAAAATAGGAGGAGCATGAAGCGGGGTTGAAAAGACGAAGAGACTGAAAAGGTGTGAAATATATGAAGAGCTTCAAGAGGTGTGAAAAATATGAAGAGCTTCAAAATGTGTCAAAATTGAGATGAGCATTAAGCGATCTGAAAAATAGGAGGAGCATGAAGTGGCATTGAAAAGATGTATAGCCTGAAAAGGTGTGAAATATATGAAGAGCTTCAAAAGGTGTCAAAAATATGAGGAGAAAGAAACGGTCTGAAAAATAGGAGGAGCAGGAAGCGTTGTTCAAAAACAAGAAGAGCCTGAAAATGTGTGAAAAATATGAAGAGCTTCAAAGGTGTGAAATACATGAGGAGGCATGAAACAGTCTGAAAAATAGGAGGAGCATGAAGCGGTGTTGAAAAATATGAAAGTCCTGAAAAGGTGTGAAAAATATGAAGAGCTTCAAAATTATCAAAAATATGAGGAGCATAAAACGGTCTGAAAAATAGGAAGAGCCTTAAAAGGTGTCACAAATATAAAGAGTTTCAAAAGGTGTCAATAATAAGTGTTGCATGAAACAGTCTGAAAAATAGAAGGAGCATGAAACTGTGTGAAAAATAGGAGGAGCATGACGCGGTGTTGAAAAACATGAATAGCGTGAAAAGGTGAGAAATATATGAAGAGCTACAAAATGTGTCAAAAATATGAGGAGCATGAAGCAGTCTAAAAAATAGGAGGAGCATGAAGCACTTTTCAAAAACATGAAAGGCCTGAAAAGGTGTGAAAAATATGAAGAGCTTCAAAAGGTGTCAAAAATATGAGGAGCATGAAACGGTCTGAAATATAGGAGGAGCATGAAGCCGTGTTCAAAAACAAGAAGAGCCTGAAATGGTGGGAAAAATATGAAGAGCTTCAAAAGGTGTGAAATACATGAGGAGCATGAAACGGTCTGAAAAATAGGAGTAGCATGAAGGTGTGTTCAAATATATGAAGAGCCTGAAAAGGTGTGAAAAATATGAAGAGCTTCAAAAGGTGTCAAAAATATGAGGAGCATGAAAAGGTCTGAAAAATAGGAGGAGAATGAAGCGGTGTTCAAAAACATGAAGAGCATGAAAAAGTTTGAAAAATATGAAGACCTTCCAAAATTGTCAAAAATATGAGGAGCATGAAACGGCCTGAAAAATAGAAGGAGCATGAAACTGTCAGAAAAATAGGAGGAGCATGAAACGGTGATGAAAAACATGAAGAGCCTGAAAAGGTGTGAAAAATAGGAGGAGCTTCAAAAGGTGTCAAAATATGAGGAGCATGAAACGGTCTGAAAAATAGGAGGAGAATGAAGTGCTGTTCAAAAACATGAAGAGCCTGAAAATGTGTGAAAAATATGAAGAGCTTCATAGTTGTGAAAAATATGAAGAGCTTCAAAATGTGTCAAAAATGAGATGAGCATGAAACGGTCTGAAAAATAGGAGGAGCATGAAGTGGTGTTGAAAAACATGACGAGTCTGAAAAGTTGTGAAAAATCTGAAGAGCTTCAAAAGGTTTCAAATATATGAGGAGCATGAAACGGTCTGAAAAATAGGAGGAGCATGAAATTGTGTTCAATACATGAAGAGACTGAAAAGGTGTGAAAAATATGAAGAGCTTCAAAAGGTGTGAAACACATGAGGAACATGAAACGGTCAGAAAAATATTAGTAGCATGAAGGTGTGTTCAAAAATAGGAAGAGCCTGAAAAGGTGTGAAAAATATGAAGAGCTCAAAAGGTGTCAAAAATATGAGGAACATGAAAAGGCCTGAAATTTAGGAGAAGCATGAAGCGGTGTTCAAAATCATGAAGAGCCTGAAAAGGTGTGAAATATATTAAAAGCTTCAAAACTGTCAAAAACATGAGGAGCATGAAACGGTCTGAAAATTAGGAGGGGTATGAAACGGTGTTCAAAAACATGAAGAGCATGAAAATGTTTGAAAAATATGAAGAGCTTCCAAAATTGTCAAAAATATGAGGAGCATGAAACGGTCTGAAAAATAGAAGGAGCATGAAGCGGTCGGAAAAATAGGAGGAGCATGAAGCAGTGTTCAAAACCATGAAGAGCCTGAAAAGTTGTGAAAAATGTGAAGAGTTTAAAAGGTGTCAAAATATGAGGAGCATGAAACGTTCTGAAAAATAGGAGGAGCATGAAGCTGTGCTCAAAAACATGAATAGCCTGAAAAGGTGTGAAAAATGTGAAGAGCTTCAAAAGGGGTGAAAAATGTGAGGAGCATGAAATGGTCTGAAAAACAGGAGGAGCATGAAGCGGTGTTCAAAAATTTGAAGAGCCTGAAAAGGTGTGAAAACTATGAAGAGCTTCAAAAATTGTCAAAAATATGAGGAGCATGATACGGACAAAAAATAGGAGGAGCTTGACACGGTGTTCAAAAACATGTAGAGCCTGGAAAGGTGTGAAAAATATGAAGAACCTCAAAACGTGTCAAATATATAAGGAGCATGAACCGGTCTGAAAAATAGGAGGAACATGAAGCGGTGTTGAAAAACATGAAGAGCCTGAAAAAGTGTGAAAAAATGAAGAGCCTGAAAATGTGTGAAAAATATGAAGAGCTTCAAGAGGTGTGAAAAATATGAGGAGCATGAAACGGTCTGAAAAATAGGAGGAGCATGAAGCGGTGTTGAAAAACATGAAGAGCCTGAAATGGCGTCAAAATTAGGAAGAGCTTCAAAAGGTGTCAAAAATATGAGGAGCAAGAAAAGGTCTGAAAAATAGGAGGAGCATGAAGCGGGGTTGAAAAGACGAAGAGACTGAAAAGGTGTGAAATATATGAAGAGCTTCAAGAGGTGTGAAAAATATGAAGAGCTTCAAAATGTGTCAAAATTGAGATGAGCATTAAGCGATCTGAAAAATAGGAGGAGCATGAAGTGGCGTTGAAAAGATGTATAGCCTGAAAAGGTGTGAAATATATGAAGAGCTTCAAAAGGTGTCAAAAATATGAGGAGAAAGAAACGGTCTGCAAAATAGGAGGAGCAGTAAGCGTTGTTCAAAAACAAGAAGAGCCTGAAAATGTGTGAAAAATATGAAGAGCTTCAAAAGGTGTGAAATACATGAGGAGGCATGAAACAGTCTGAAAAATAGGAGGAGCATGAAGCGGTGTTGAAAAACATGAAAGTCCTGAAAAGGTGTGAAAAATATGAAGAGCTTCAAAATTATCAAAAATATGAGAGCATAAAACGGTCTGAAAAATAGGAAGAGCCTTAAAAGGTGTCACAAATATAAAGAGTTTCAAAAGGTGTCAATAATAAGTGTTGCATGAAACAGTCTGAAAAATAGGAGGAGCATGAAACGGTGTGAAAAATAGGAGGAGCATGACGCGGTGTTGAAAAACATGAATAGCCTGAAAAGGTGAGAAATATATGAAGAGCTACAAAATGTGTCAAAAATATGAGGAGCATGAAGCAGTCTAAAATATAGGAGGAGCATGAAGCAATTTTCAAAAACATGAAAGGCCTGAAAAGGTGTGAAAAATATGAAGAGCTTCAAAAGGTGTCAAAAATATGAGGAGCATGAAACGGTCTGAAATATAGGAGGAGCATGAAGCCGTGTTCAAAAACATGAAGAGCCTGAAAACGTGTGAAAAATATGAAGAGTTTCAAAAGGTGTCAAAAATGAGATGAGCATGAAACTGTCTGAAAAATAGGAGGAGCATGAAGCTGTGTTCAAAAACAAGAAGAGCCTGAAATGGTGGGAAAAATATGAAGAGCTTCAAAAGGTGTGAAATTCATGAGGAGCATGAAACGGTCTGAAAAATAGGAGGAGCATGAAGGTGTGTTCAAATATATGAAGAGCCTGAAAAGGTGTGAAAAATATGAAGAGCTTCAAAAGGTGTCAAAAATATGAGGAGCATGAAAAGGTCTGAAAAATAGGAGGAGAATGAAGCGGTGTTCAAAAACATGAAGAGCATGAAAAAGTGTGAAAAATATGCAGACCTTCCAAAATTGTCAAAAATATGAGGAGCATGAAACGGCCTGAAAAATAGAAGGAGCATGAAACTGTCAGAAAAATAGGAGGAGCATGAAACGGTGATGAAAAACATGAAGAGCCTGAAAAGGTGTGAAAAATAGGAGGAGCTTCAAAAGGTGTCAAAATATGAGGAGCATGAAACGGTCTGAAAAATAGGAGGAGCATGAAGTGCTGTTCAAAAACATGACGAGTCTGAAAAGTTGTGAAAAATCTGAAGAGCTTCAAAAGGTTTCAAATATATGAGGAGCATGAAACGGTCTGAAAAATAGGAGGAGCATGAAATTGTGTTCAAATACATGAAGAGACTGAAAAGGTGTGAAAAATATGAAGAGCTTCAAAAGGTGTGAAACACATGAGGAACATGAAACGGTCTGAAAAATAGGAGGAGCATGAAGGTGTGTTCAAAAATATGAAGAGCCTGAAAAGGTGTGAAAAATATGAAGAGCTTCAAAAGGTGTCAAAAATATGAGGAACATGAAAAGGCCTGAAAATTAGGAGAAGCATGAAGCGGTGTTCAAAATCATGAAGAGCCTGAAAAGGTGTGAAAAATATTAAAAGCTTCAAAAGCTGTCAAAAACATGAGGAGCATGAAACGGTCTGAAAATTAGGAGGGGTATGAAACGGTGTTCAAAAACATGAAGAGCATGAAAAGGTTTGAAAAATATGAAGAGCTTCCAAAATTGTCAAAAATATGAGGAGCATGAAACGGTCTGAAAAATAGAAGGAGCATGAAGCGGTCGGAAAAATAGGAGGAGCATGAAGCAGTGTTCAAAACCATGAAGAGCCTGAAAAGTTGTGAAAAATGTGAAGAGTTTAAAAGGTGTCAAAATATGAGGAGCATGAAACGTTCTGAAAAATAGGAGGAGCATGAAGCTGTGCTCAAAAACATGAATAGCCTGAAAAGGTGTGAAAAATGTGAAGAGCTTCAAAAGGGGTGAAAAATGTGAGGAGCATGAAATGGTCTGAAAAATAGGAGGAGCATGAAGCGGTGTTCAAAAATTTGAAGAGCCTGAAAAGGTGTGAAAACTATGAAGAGCTTCAAAAATTGTCAAAAATATGAGGAGCATGATACGGACAAAAAATAGGAGGAGCTTGACACGGTGTTCAAAAACATGTAGAGCCTGGAAAGGTGTGAAAAATATGAAGAACCTCAAAACGTGTCAAATATATAAGGAGCATGAACCGGTCTGAAAAATAGGAGGAACATGAAGCGGTGTTGAAAAACATGAAGAGCCTGAAAAAGTGTGAAAAAATGAAGAGCCTGAAAATGTGTGAAAAATATGAAGAGCTTCAAGAGGTGTAAAAAATATGAGGAGCATGAAACGGTCTGAAAAATAGGAGGAGCATGAAGCGGTGTTGAAAAACATGAAGAGCCTGAAATGGCGTCAAATTTAGGAAGAGCTTCAAAAGGTGTCAAAAATATGAGGAGCAAGAAAAGGTCTGAAAAATAGGAGGAGCATGAAGTGGGGTTGAAAAGACGAAGAGACTGAAAAGGTGTGAAATATATGAAGAGCTTCAAGAGGTGTGAAAAATATGAAGAGCTTCAAAATGTGTCAAAATTGAGATGAGCATTAAGCGATCTGAAAAATAGGAGGAGCATGAAGTGGCGTTGAAAAGATGTATAGCCTGAAAAGGTGTGAAATATATGAAGAGCTTCAAAAGGTGTCAAAAATATGAGGAGAAAGAAACGGTCTGCAAAATAGGAGGAGCAGGAAGCGTTGTTCAAAAACAAGAAGAGCCTGAAAATGTGTGAAAAATATGAAGAGCTTCAAAAGGTGTGAAATACATGAGGAGGCATGAAACAGTCTGAAAAATAGGAGGAGCATGAAGCGGTGTTGAAAAACATGAAAGTCCTGAAAAGGTGTGAAAAATATGAAGAGGTTCAAAATTATCAAAAATATGAGAAGCATAAAACGGTCTGAAAAATAGGAAGAGCCTTAAAAGGTGTCACAAATATAAAGAGTTTCAAAAGGTGTCAATAATAAGCGTTGCATGAAACAGTCTGAAAAATAGGAGGAGCATGAATCAGTGTTGAAAAACATGAAGAGCATGAAAAGGTATGAAAAATATCAAGAGCTTCAAAAGGTGTCAAAAATATGAGGAGCAAGAAACGGCCTGAAAAATAGGAGGATCATGAAGCCGTGTTCAAAAACATGAAGAGCCAGAAAAGGTGTGAAAAATATGAAGAGCTTCCAAAGGTGTCAAAAATATGAAGAGCATGAAACGGTCTGAAAAATAGGAAGAACATGAAGCGGTGTTGAAAAATCTGAAGAGCCTGAAAAGGTGTGAAATATATGAAGAGCTTGAAAAGGTGTGAAAAAAAGGAGGAGCATGAAACGGTGTGATAAATAGGAGGAGCATGACGCGGTGTTGAAAAACATGAAGAGCCTGAAAAGGTGTGAAAAATATGAAGAGCTTCAAAAGGTGTCAAAAATATGAGGAGCATGAAACGGTCTGAAATATAGGAGGAGCATGAAGCCGTGTTCAAAAACATGAAGAGCCTGAAAAGTTGTGAAAAATATGAAGAGCTTCAAAAGGTGTCAAAATATGAGGAGCATGAAATTCTGAAAAATAGGAGGAGGATGAAATTGTCTGAAAAATAGGAGGAGCATGAAGCGGTGTTGAAAAACATGAAGAGCCTGAAAAGGTGTGAAAAATATGAAGAGCTTCAAAAGGTGTCAAAACTATGAAGAGCATGAAACGGTCTGAAAAATAGGAGGAGCATGAAGCGGTGTTGAAAAAAATGCAGAGCATGAAAAGGTGTGAAAAATATGAAGAGCTTGAAAAGGTGTCAAATATATGAGGAGCATGAAACGGTCTAAAAAATAGAGGGGAATGAACCGCTGTTGAAAAACATGAAGAGCATTAAAAGGTGTGAAAAATATGAAGAGTTTAAAAAGGTGTCAAAATATGAGGAGCATGAAACGATCTGAAAAATAGGAGGAGCATGAAACGGTCTGAAAAATAGGAGGAGTAAGAATCGGTGATGAAAAACATGAAGATCCTGAAAAGATGTGAAAAAAATGAAGAGCTTCAAAAGGTGTCAAAAATATGAGGAGCATTAAAAGGTCTGAAATATAGGAGGAGCATGAAACGGTGTTCAATAACATGAAGAGCCTGAAAAGGTGTGAAAAATATGAAGAGCATGAAAATGTGTGAAAAATATGAGGAGCATAAACTGTGTTCAAAAACATGAAGATCCAGAAAAGGTGTGAAAAATATGAAGAGCGTCAAAATGTCTCAAAAACATGAGGAGCATGAAACGGTCTGAAAATAGAAGGAGCATGAAGCGGTGTTCAAAAACATGAAGAGCCTGAAAAGGTGTGAAAAATATGAAGAGCTTCAAAAGGTGTCAAAAATATGAGGAGCATGAAACCTTCTTAAAAATTGGAGGAGCTTGAAGCGGTGTTCAAAAATCTAAAGAGCCTGAAAAGATGTGAAAAATATGAAGAGCTTCAAAAGGTGTCAAAAATATGAGGAGCATGAAACGGTCTGAAATAGAGGAGGAGCATGAAACGGTGTTCAATAACATGAAGAGCCTGAAAAGGTGTGAAAAATATGAAGAGCTTCAAAAGGTGTCAAAAATACGAGGAGCATGAAACAGTCTGAAAAATAGGAGGAGCATGAAGCGGTGTTCGAAAATATGAAGAGCCTGAAAAGGTGTGAAAAATATGAAGAGCTTCAAAAGGTGTCAAAAATATGAGGATCATGAAACGGTCTGAGAAATAGGAGGAGCATGAAGCGCTGTTTAAAAACATGAAGAACCTGAAAAAGTGTGAAAAATATGAAGAGCTTCAAAAGGTGTCAAATATATGAGGAGCATGAAACGGTCTGAAAAATATGAGTACATTGAATTGCTGTTCAAAAACATTAAGAGCCTGTTAAGCTGTGAAAAATATGAAGAGTTTCAAAAGGTGTCAAAAATATGAGGAGCATGAAACGGTGTTCAAAAACATGAAGAGCCTGAAGAGGTGTGAAAAATATGAAGAGCTTCAAAAGGTGTGAAAAATATGAAGATCTTCAAAAGGAGTCAAAATGAGATGTGTCTGAAAAGGTTTGAAAAATAGGAGGAGCATGAAGTGGTGTTGAAATACATGAAGAGCCTGAAAAGGTGTGAAAAATATGAAGAGTTTCTAAAGGTGTCAAAAATATGAGGAGCGTAAAATGGTCTGAAAACTAGGAGGAGCATGAAGCGGTGTTCAAAAACATGAAGAGCCTGAAAAGGTTTGAAAAATATGAAGAGCTTCAAAAGATTTCAAATATATGAGGAGCATGAAACGGTCTGAAATAAGGAGGAGCATGAAAGGGTGATCAAAAACATGAAGAGCCTGAAAAGGTGTGAAAAATATGAAGAGCTTCAAAAAGTGTGATATACATGAGGAGCATGAAACGGGTTGAAAAATAGGAGAAGCATGAAGTGGTGTGGAAAAACATGAAGAGCCTGAAAAGGTGTGAAAAATATGAAGAGCTTCCAAAGTTGTGAAAAATATGAAGAGCTTCAAAAGTTGTCAAAAATTAGATGAGCATGAAACGGTCTGAAAAAGAGGAGGAGCATGAAGCGGTGTTGAGAAACATGAAGAACCTGAAAAGGTGTGAGAAATATGAAGAGCTTCAAATGGTGTCAAAAATATGAGGAGCATGAAACGGTCTGAAAAAGAGGAGGAGCATGAAGCGGTGTTGAAAAACATGAAGAGCCTGAAAAGGTGTGATAAATATGAAGAGCTTCTAAAGGTGTCAAATATATGAGGAGCATGAAACGGTCTGAAAAATAGGAGGAGCAGGAAACGGTGTTCAAAAACATGAAGAGCCTGAAAAGGTGTGAAAAATATGAAGAGCTTCAAAACGTGTCAAAAATATGAGGAGCATGAAACGGTTTTGAGAAACATGAATAGCCTGAAAATATGTGAAAAATATGAAGAGCATAAAAATATGTGAAAAATATGAGGAGCATGAAACGGTTTTGAGAAACATGAATAGCCTGAAAATATGTGAAAAATATGAAGAGCATAAAAATATGTGAAAAATATGAGGAGCATGAAACTGTGTTCAAAACATGAAGAGCCTGAAAAGGTGTGAAAAATATGAAGATCTTCAGAAGGTGTCAAAATTGAAGGCATTTCCCCTGAAATCAGGAACAAGATAAGGATGCCCACTCTCACCACTACTATTCAACATAGTGTTGGAAGTTCTGGCCACAGCAATCAGAGCAGAAAAAGAAGTAAAAGGAATCCAGATAGGAAAAGAAGAAGTAAAACTCTCACTGTTTGCAGATGACATGATCCTCTACATAGAAAACCCTAAAGACTCTACCAGAAAATTACTAGAACTAATCAATGCATATAGTAAAGTTGCAGGATATAAAATTAACACACAGAAATCCCTTGCATTCCTATATACTAACAATGAAAAAACAGACAGAGAAATTAAGGAAACAATACCATTCACCATTGCAACAAAAAGAATAAAATATTTAGGAGTATATCTACCTAAAGAAACAAAGGACCTATACATAGAAAACTATAAAACACTGATGAAAGAAATCAAAGAGGACACAAACAGATGGAGAAACATACCGTGTTCATGGATTGGAAGAATTAATATTGTCAAAATGGCTATTCTACCCAAAGCAGTCTATAGATTCAATGCAATCCCTATCAAGCTACCAATGGTATTTTTCACAGAACTAGACCAAAGAATTTCACAATTTGTATGGAAATACAAAAAACCTCGAATAGCCAATGTAATCTTGAGAAAGAAGAATGGAGCTGGAGGAATCAACCTGCCTGACTTCAGACTCTACTACAAAGCCACAGTCATCAAGACAGTATGGTACTGGCACAAAGACAGAAATATAGATCAATGGAACAGAATAGAAAGCCCAGAGATAAATCCACGAACCTATGGACACCTTATCTTTGACAAAGGAGGCAAGGATATACAATGGAAAAAAGACAACCTCTTTAACAAGTGGTGCTGGGAAAACTGGTCAACCACTTGTAAAAGAATGAAACTAGAACACTTTCTAACACCATACACAAAAATAAACTCAAAATGGATTAAAGATCTAAATGTAAGACCAGAAACTATAAAACTCCTAGAGGAGAACATAGGCAAAACACTCTCTGACATAAATCAAAGCAAGATCCTCTATGACCCACCTCCCAGAATATTGGAAATATAAGCAAAACTAAACAAATGGGACCTAATGAAACTTAAAAGCTTTTGCACTACAAAGGAAACTATAAGTAAGGTGAAAAGACAGCCCTCAGATTGGGAGAAAATAATAGCAAATGAAGAAACAGACAAAGGATTAATCTCAAAAATATACAAGCAACTCCTGCAGCTCAATTCCAGAAAAATAAATGACCCAATCAAAAAATGGGCCAAAGAACTAAACAGACATTTCTCCAAAGAAGACATACAGATGGCTAACAAACACATGAAAAGATGCTCAACATCACTCATTATTAGAGAAATACAAATCAAAACCACAATGAGGTACCATTACATGCCAGTCAGGATGGCTGCTATCCAAAAGTCTACAAGCAATAAATGCTGGAGAGGGTGTGGAGAAAAGGGAACCCTCTTACACTGTTGGTGGGAATGCAAACTAGTCCAGCCGCTATGGAAAACAGTGTGGAGATTTCTTAAAAAACTGGAAATAGAACTGCCATATGACCCAGCAATCCCACTTCTGGGCATACACACTGAGGAAACCAGAACTGAAAGAGACACGTGCACCCCAATGTTCATCGCAGCACTGTTTATAATAGCCAGGACATGGAAGCAACCTAGATGCCCATCAGCAGATGAATGGATAAGGAAGCTGTGGTACATATACACCATGGACTATTACTCAGCCATTAAAAAGAATTCATTTGAACCAGTCCTAATGAGATGGATGAAGCTGAAGCCCATTATACAGAGTGAAGTAAGAAAGAAAGATAAAGAACATTACAGCATAATGACACATGTATATGGAATTTAGAAAGGTGATAACGATAACCCTATATGCAGAACAGAAAAAGAGACACAGAAATACAGAACAGACTTTTGAACTTTGTGGGAGAATGTGAGGGTGGGATATTTCAAAAGAACAGCATGTATCCTATCTATGGTGAAACAGATCACCAGCCCAGGTGGGATGAACGAGACAAGTGCTCCGGCCTGGTGCACTGGGAAGACCCAGAGGAATCGGGGGGAGAGGGAGGTGGGAGGGGGGATCGGGATTGGGAATACATGTAAATCCATGGCTGATTCATATCAATGTATGACAAAACCCACTGGAAAAAAAAATATGAGGAGCATGAAACAGTCTGAAAAATAGGAGGAGCATGAAACGGTGATCAAAAACATGAAGAGCCTGAAAAGGTGTGAAAAATATGAAGAGCTTCAAAAGGTGTGAAATACATGAGGAGCATGAAACTCTGAAAAACAGAAGGAGCATGTGTGGTGTTCAAAAACATGAATAGCATGAAAAGGTGTGAAAAATATGAAGATCTTCAAAAGGTGTGAAAAATATGAGGAGCATGATACGGTCTGAAAAATAGGAGTAGTATGAAGCGGTGTTGAAAAACATGAAGAGCCTGAAAACGTGTGAAAAATATGAAGAGCTTCAAAAGGTGTGAAAAATATGAAGAGCTTCAAAAAGTGTGAAATACATGAGGAGGATTAAACGGTCTGAAAAATAGGAGGAGCATGAAGTGGTGTTGAAAAAAACTGAAGAGCCTGAAAAGGGGTGAAAAATATGAAGAGCTTCAAAAGGTGTCAAAAATATGAGGAGCATGAAATGGTCTGAAAAATAGGAGGAGCATGAAGCGGTGTTCAAAAACATGAAGAGCCTGAAAAGGTGTGAAAAATATGAAGAGCTTCAAAAAGTGTGAAATACATGAGGAGGATTAAACGGTCTGAAAGATAGGAGGAGCATTAAGCGGTGTTGAAAAACATGAAGGCCTGAAAACATGTGAAAAATATGAAGAGCTTCAAAAGGTGTGAAAAATATGAGGAGCTTGAAAAAGTGTCAAAAATATGAGGAGCATGAAACGGTCAGAAAAATAGGAGGAGCATGAAGCGGTGTTGAAAAACGGTAGAGCCTGAAAAGGTGTGAAAAATATGAAGACTTCAAAAGTTGGCAAAAACATGAGGAGCATGAAACGGTCTGAAAAATAGGAGGAGCATGAAGCGGTGTTCCAAAACATTAAGAGCCTGAAAAGGTATGAAAAATATGAAGAGCTTCAAAAAGTGTCAAAAATATGAGGAGCATGAAACGGTCTTAAAAAGAGAAGGAGCATGAAACGGTGTTCAAAAATATGTAGAGCCTGAAAATGTGTGAAAAATATGAAGAGCTTCAAAAGCTGTCAAAAATATGAGGAGCATGAAACGGTCTGAAAAATAGGAGGAGCAAGAAACGGTGTTGAAAAACATGAAGAGTCTGAAAAGGTGTGAAAAATATAAAGAGTTTCAAATGTTTCAAAAATATGAGGAGCATGAAACAGTCTGAAAAATAGGAGGTGCATGAAGCGGTGTTCAAAAACAAGAATTTCCTGAAAAGGTGTGAAAAATATGAAGAGATTCAAAAGTTGTCTAATATTTGTGGAGCATGAAACGGTCTGAAAAATAGAAGGAGCATGAAGCGGTGTTGAAAAACATGAAAAGCCTGAAAAGGTGTGAAGTATATGAAGAGCTTAAAAAGGCGTGAAATATATGAGGAACCTGAAATGCTCTGAAAAACAGGAGGAGAATGAAGCGGTGTTAAAAAATATGAAGAGCCTGAAAAGTTGTGAAATATATGAAGAGCTTCAAAAGGTGTCAAAAATTTTAGGAGCATGAAACGGTTTGAAAAATTGGAGGAGCATGAAGCGGTGTTTAAAAATATGAAGAGCCTGAAAAGGTGTGAAATATATGACGAGCTTAAAAAGGCGTGAAATATATGAGGAACCTGAAACGCTCTGAGAAACAAGAGGAGAATGAAGCGGTGTTGAAAAATATGAAGAGCCTGAAAAGGTGTTAACAATATTAGGAGCCTGAAACAGTCTGAAAAATAGGAGGCGCATGAAGCGGTGTTGAAAAACTTGAAAAGCCTGAAAAGGTGTGAAAAACATGAAGAGCTTCAAAAAGTGTCAAAAATATGAGGAGCATGAAATGGTCTGAAAAATAGGAGGAGCATGAAACGGTGTTGAAAAACATGAAGAGCCTGAAAAGAGTGAAATATATGAAGAGCTTCAAAAGGTGTCAAAAATATGAGGAACATGAAATGGTCTGAAAAATAGGAGGAGCATGAAGCGGTGTTGAAAAACATGAACAGCCTGAAAAGGTGTGAAAAACATGAAGAGCTTCAATAGGTGTCAAAAATATGAGGAGAATGAAAAGGTCTCAAAAATAGGAGGAGCATGAAGCGTTGTTCAAAAACATGAAGAGCCTGAAAAGGTGTGAAATATATGAAGAGCTTCAATAGATGTGAAAAATAGGAGGAGCATGAAGCTTTGTTCAAAAACATGAAGAACCTGAAAAGGTGTAAAAACATGAAGAGCCTGAAAAGGTTTGAAATATATGAAGAGCTTCAAAAGGTGTCAAAAATATGAGGAGCAGGAAACGGTCTGAAAAATAGGAGGAGCATGAAGCGGTGTTGAAAAACATGAAGAGCCTGAAAAGGTGTAAAAACATGAAGAGCCTGAAAAGGTTTGAAATATATGAAGAGCTTCAAAAGGTGTCAAAAATATGAGGAGCACAAACCGGTCTGAAAAATAGGAGGAGCATGAAGCGGTGTTGAAAAACATGAAGAGCCTGAAAAGGTGTAAAAGCATGAAGAGCCTGAAAAGGTTTGAAATATATGAAGAGCTTCAAAAGGTGTCAAAAATATGAGGAGCAGGAAACGGTCTGAAAAATAGGAGGAGCATGAAGCGGTGTTGAAAAACATGAAGAGCCTGAAAAGGTGTGAAAAACATGAAGAGTTTGAAAAGGTGTCAAAAATATGAGGAGCATGAAACGGTCTGAAAAATAGGAGGAGCATGAAGCGGTGTTGAAAAACATGAAGAGCTTGAAAAGGTGTGAAAAATATGAAGAGCTTCAGAAGCTGTCAAATATATGACGAGCATGAAACGGTCTGAAATATCGGAGGAGCATGAAACGGTCTGAAACATAGGAGGAGCATGAAACGGTGTTGAAAAACATGAAGATCCTGAAAAGGTGTGAAAAATAGGAGGAGCTTCAATATGTGTCAAAAATATGAGGAGCATGAAAATGTCCTAAAAATAGGAGGAGCACGAAGCGGTGTTCAAAAACATGAAGAGCCTGAAAAGGTGTGAGAAATATGAAGAACTTCAAAAGGTGTGAAAAATATGAGGAGCATGAAACGGTCTGAAAAATAGGAGGAGAATGAAGCAGTGTTCAAAGACATTAAGAGCCTGAAAAGGTGTGAAAAATATGAAGAGCTTCAATAGGTGTAAAAAATATGAGGAACATGAAACGGTCTCAAAAATAGGAGGAGCATGAAGTGGTGTTCAAAACATGGAGAGCCTGAAAAGCTGTGAAAAATATGAATAGCTTCAAAAGGTGTCAAAAATATGAAGAGCATGATAAGGTTTGAAAAAAAAGAGGAGCATGAAACGGTGTTCAAAAACATGAAGAGCCTGAAAAGGTGTGAAAAATATGAAGAGCCTCAAAACGTGTCAAAAATATGAGGAACATGAATCGGTCTGAAAAATAGGAGGAGCTAGAAGTTGTGTTGAAAAACATGAAGAGCGTGAAAACATGTGAAAAATATGAAGAGCTTTAAAAGGTGTGAAATACATGAGGTGCATGAAACGGTCTGAAAAATAGAAGGAGCATGAAGCGGTGTTCAAAAACATGAAGAGCATGAAAAGGAGAGAAAAATATGAAGAGCTTCAAAAGGTGTCAAAAATATGAGGAGCATGAAATGGTCTGAAAAATAAGAGGAGTATGAAACGGTCTCAAATATAGGAGGAGCAGGAAACGGTGTTGAAAATCATGAACAGTCTGAAAAGGTGTGAAAAATAGGAGGAGCTTCAAAATGGTTCACATATATGAGGAGCATGAAACGGTCTGAAAAATAGGAGGAGAATGAAGCAGTGTTCAAAAACATGAAGAGCCTGAATATGTGTGAATAATATGAAGAGCTTCAAAAGCTGTGAAAAATATGAAGAACTTCAAAAGGTGTAAAAAATGAGAAGAGCATGAAACGGTGTGAAAAATAGGAGGAGCATGAAGCGGTGTTGAAAATCATGAAGAGCCTGAAAAGTTGTGAATAATATGAAGAGCTTCAAAAGGTGTGAAAAATATGAAGAGTTTCAAAAGGTGTCGAAAATGAGAAGAGCATGAAACGGTCTGAAAAATAGGAGGAGCATGAAGCGGTGTTGAAAAACATGAAGAGCATGAAGAGTTGTGAATAATATGAAGAGCTTCAAAAGGTGTCAAAAATATGAGAAACATGAAACGTCTGGAAAATAGGAAGAGCATCAAACGGTGTGGAAAAAGATAAAGAGCCTGAAAAGGTGTGAAAAATAGGAAGATCTTCAAAAGGTGTGAAAAATATGAGGAGCATGAAACGGTCTTAAAAATAAGAGGAGCATGAAGCAGTGTTGAAAAATATGAAGAGCCTGAAAACCTGTGAAAAATATGAAGAGCTTCAAAAGGTGTTAAAATTATGAAGAACTTCAAAATGTGTCACAAATGAGATGAGCATGAAACGGTCTGAAAAAAAGGAGGAGCATGAAGTGGTGGTGAAAAACATGAAGAGCATGAAAAGGTGTGAAATATATGAAGAGCTTCAAAGGCTTTGAAAAATGAAAGAATCATGAAAACGTCTGAAAAATAGAAGGAGCATGAAGTGGTGTTGAAAAACGTTAAGAGCCTGAAAAGAAGTGACAAATATAAAGAGCTTCAAAAGGTGTCAGTAATATGAGGAGCATGAAACGGTCTGCTAAAAAGGAGGAGCATGAAGTGGTGTTGATAAACTTGAAGAGCCTGAAAAGGTGTGAAAAATATGAAAAGCTTCAAAAGGTGTCAAAAATGAGATGAGCATGAAACGGTCTGAAAAATAGGAGGAGCATGAAGTGGTGTTGAAAAAATGAAGAGCCTGAAAAGGTGTGGAAAATATGAAAAGCTTCAAAAGGTGTCAAAAATATGAGGAGCATGAAACGGTCTGCAAAAAAGGAGGAGCATGAAGTGGTGTTGATAAACTTGAAGAGCCTGAGAAGGTGTAAAAAATATGAAAAGCTTCAAAAGGTGTCAAAAATATGAGGAGCATGAAACGGTCTGAAAAATAAGAGGAGCATGAAGCGGTGTTCAAAAACATGAAGAGCCTGAAAAGTTGTGAAAAATATGAAGAGCTTCAAAAAATGTGAATAATATGAAGAGCTTCAAAAGATGTGAAAAATATGAAGAGCTTCAAAAGGTGTGAAATATATGAGGAGCATGAAACGGTCTGAAAAATAGCAGGATCATGAAGCGGTGTTCAAAAACATGAAGAATCTGAAAAAGTCTGAAAATATGAAGAGCTTCAAAAATATGAAAAATATGAAGAGCTTCAAAAGGTGTCAAAAATATGAAGAGCTTCAAAAGGTGTCAAAAATATGAGGAGAATAAAACGGTCTGCAAAATAGGAGGAGCATTAAATGGTGTTCAAAAACATGAATAGCCTGTAATCGTGTGAAAAATATGAAGAGCTTCAAAAGGTGTCAAAAACATAAGGAGCATGAAACGGTCTGAAAAATAGGAGTAGCAGAAAACGGTCTGAAAAATAGGAGGAGCATGAAACGGTCTGAAAATTAGGAGGAGCATGAAGCGGTGTTGAAAAACATGAAGAGCCTGAAAATTTGTGAATAATATGAAGAGCTTCAAAAGGTGTCAAATATATGAGAGCATGAAACGGTCTGAAAAATAGGAGGAGTATGAAGCGATGTTGAAAAACATGAAGAGTCTGAAAGTTGTGAAATATATGAAGAGCTTCAAAAGGTGTGAAATATAGGAGGAGCATGAAGCGGTGTTCAGAAACATGAAGAGCCTAAAAACTTGTGAAAAATATGAAGAGCTTCAAAAGGTGTGAAAAATATGAAGAGTTCAAATGGTGTCAAAATATGAGGAGCATGAAACGGTCTGAAAAATAGGAGGAGGATGAAGCGATGTTGAAAAACATGAAGAGTCTAAAAAGGTGTGAAATATATGAAGAGCTTCAAAAGGTGTGAAAAATATAGGAGCATGAAGCGGGGTTCAAAAACATGAAGAGCTTGAAAAGGTGTGAAATATATGAAGATCTTCAAAAGGTGTGAAAAATAGGAAGCATGAAGCGGTGTTCAAAAACATGAAGAGCCTGAAAAGGTGTGAAATATATGAAGAGCTTCAAAAGGTGTCAGAAATATGAGGAGCATGAAACAGTCTGAAAAATAGGAGGAACTTGAAATGGTGTTGAAAAACAAGAAGAGCCTGAAATGGTGTGAAAAATATGAAGAGCTTCAACAGGTGTGTAAAATATGAGGAGCATGAAACGGTCTGAAATATAGGAGGAGCGTGAAGCTTTGTTGACAAAAATGAAAATACTGAAATGGTGTGAAAAATATGAAGAGCTTCAAAAGATGTCAAAAATATGAGGAACATGAAACGGTCTGAAAAATAGAAGGAGCATGAAGTGGTGTTCAAAACATGGAGAGCCTGAAAAGCTGTTAAAAATATGAAGAGCTTCAAAAGGTGTCAAAAATATGAGGAGCATGATAAGGTTTGAAAAAAAAGAGGAGCATGAAACGGTGTTCAAAAACATGAAGAGCCTGAAAAGGTGTGAAAAATATGAAGAGCCTCAAAACGTGTCAAAAATATGAGGAACATGAATCGGTCTGAAAAATAGGAGGCGCTAGAAGTTGTGTTGAAAAACATGAAGAGCGTGAAAACATGTGAAAAATATGAAGAGCTTCAAAAAGTGTCAAATATATGAGGAGCATGAAACGGTCTGAAAAATAGGAGGAGTATGAAGCGATGTTGAAAAACATGAAGAGTCTGAAAGTTGTGAAATATATGAAGAGCTTCAAAAGGTGTGAAATATAGGAGGAGCATGAAGCGGTGTTCAGAAACATGAAGAGCCTTAAAATGTGTGAAATATATGAAGAGCTTCTAAAGGTGTCAAAAATAAGAGGAGCATGAAACAGTTTGAAAATAGGAGGAGCATGAAACGGTGTTGAAAAACATGAAGAGCCTAAAAACTTGTGAAAAATATGAAGAGCTTCAAAAGGTGTGAAAAATATGAAGAGTTCAAATGGTGTCAAAATATGAGGAGCATGAAACGGTCTTAAAAATAGGAGGAGGATGAAGCGATGTTGAAAAACATGAAGAGTCTAAAAAGGTGTGAAATATATGAAGAGCTTCAAAAGGTGTCAAAAATATGAGGAGCATAAAATAGTCTGAAAAATAGGAGGAGCATGAAACGGTGTTGAAAAGCATGAAGAGCCTGAAAATGTGTGAAAAATATGGAGAGCTTCAAAAGGTGTCAAAAATATAGCAGCATGAAACAGTCTGAAAATACGAGGAGCATGAAACGGTGTTGAAAAGCATGAAGAGCCTGAATAGGTGTGAAAAATATGAAGAGCTTCAAAGGGGAAAAAATATGAGGAGCATGAAACGGTCTGAACAATAGGAGGAGCATGAAACGGTGTTGAAAATCATGAAGAGCCTGAAAATTTGTGAATAATATGAAGAGCTTCAAAAGGTGTGAAAAATATGAAGAGGTTCAAAAGGTGTCGAAAATGAGATGAGCATGAAACGGTCTGAAAAACAGGAGGAGCATGAAGCGGTGTTGAAAAACATGAAGAGCCTGAAAAGTTGTGAATAATATGAAGAGCTTCAAAAGGTGTCAAAAATATGAGAAACATGAAACGGTATGGAAAATAGGAGGAGCATGAAACGGTGTGGAAAAACATAAAGAGCGTGAAAAGGTGTGAAAATAGGAAGATCTTCAAAAGGTGTGAAAAATATGAGGAGCATGAAACGGTGTTAAAAATAAGAGGAGCATGAAGCAGTGTTGAAAAACATGAAGAGCCTGAACACGTGTGAAAATTATGAAGAGCTTCAAAAGGTGTGAAAATTATGAAGAGCTTCAAAATGTGTCAAAAATGAGATGAACATGAAACGGTCTGAAAAAAAGGAGGAGCATGAAGTGGTGGTGAAAAACATGAACAGCCTGAAAATATTTGAAATATATGAAGCGCTTCAAAAGGTTTCAGAAGTGAGAGGAGCATGAAACTGTCTTAAAAATAGGAGGATAATGAAGCAGTGTTGAAAAACATGAAGAGCCTGAAAACGTGTGTAAAATATGAAGAGCTTAAAAAGGTGTCAAAAATATGAGGAGCATGAAATGGTCTGAAAAATAGGAGGTGCATGAAACGATGTTCAAAAATATGAAGAGCCTGAAAAGGTGTGAAAAATATGAAGAGCTTCAAAAAGTCTCAAAATTATGAGGAGCATGAAACGGTATGAAAAATAGGAGGATCTTGAAGCAGTGTTGAAAAACATGAAGAGCATGAAAAGGTGTGAAAAATATGAAGAGCTTCAAAGGAGTCAAAAATATGAGGAGCATGAAAAGGTCTGCAAAATAGGTGGAGCATGAAGCGGTGTTGAAAAACATGAAGAGCCTGAAAAGCTGTGAAAAATATGAAGAGCTTCAAAAGGAGTCAAAAATATGAGGAGCATGAAAAGGTCTGAAAAATAGGAGGAGCATGAAACGGTGTTCAAAAACATGAAGAGCCTGAAAAGGTGTGAAAAATATAAAGAGCTTCAAAATGTGACAGAAATATGAGGAGCATGAAACGGTCTGAAAAATAAGAGGAGCAGGAAACGATGTTCAAAAACATGAAGAGGCTGGAAAGGTGTGAAAAATATGAAGAGCGTCAAGAGTGTGAAATACATGAGGAGCATGAAACGGTCTAAAATATAGGAGGAGCATGAAGTGGTGTTGAAAAACATGAAGAGTCTGAAAATGTGTGAAATATATAAAGAGCTTCAAAAGGTGTGAAATACATGAGGAGCAAGAAACGATCTGAAAAATAGGAGGAGAATGAACAGGTGTTCAAAAACATGAACAGCTTTAAAAGGTGTGAAATATATGAAGAGTTTCAAAAGATGTCAAAAATATGAGGAGCATGAAATGGTCTGAAAAATAGGAGGAGCATGAAGCGGTGTTCAAAAACATGAAGAGCCTGAAAAGATGTGAAAAATATGAAGAGCTTCAAAAGGTGTCAAAAATATCAGGAGCATGAAATGATCTGAAAAATTGCAGGAACATGAAACGGTCTGAAAAATAGGAGGAGCATGAAGCGGTGTTCAAAAACATGAAGAGCCTGAAAAGGTGTGAAAAATATGAAGAGCTTCAAAAAGTGTCAAAAATACGAGGACCATGAAACGGTCAGAAAAAGAGGAGGAGAATGAAGCAGTGTTCAAAAACACGACGAGCTTGAAAAGGTGTGAAATATAATAAGAGCTTCAAAAGGTGTGAAAAATGGGAGGAGAATGAAACTGTCTGAAATAAAGGAGGAGCATGAAGCGGTGTTGAAAAACATGAAGAGCCTGAAATGGTGTGAAAAATATGAAGAGCTTCAAATGGTGTCAAAATATGAGGAGCATGAAATGGTCTGAAAAATAGGAAGAGCATGAAGCCGTGTTCAAAAACATGAAGAGGCTGAAATGGTGTGAAAAATATGAAGAGCTTCAAAAGGTGTCAAAATATGAGAAGCATGAAAAGGCCTGAAAAATAGGAGGTGCATGAAACGGTCTGAAAAATAGGAGGAGCATGAAGTGGTGTTGAAAAAAATGAAAAGCCTGAAAAGGTGTGAAATATATGAAGAGCTTCAAAAGTTGTCAAAAATATGAGGAGAATGAAACGGTCTGCAAAATAGGAGAAGCATGAAATGGTGTTCAAAAACATGAAGAGCCTGAAAAGGTGTCAAAAACATGAAGAGCCTGAAAAGGTGTGAAAAATATGAAGAGCTTCAAAAGGTGTCAAAAATATGAGGAGCATGCAACGGTCTGAAAAATAGGAGGAGCATGAAGCGGTGTTGAAAAACTTGAAGAGCCTGAAAAAGTGTGAAAAATATGAAGAGCATCAAAAGGTGTGAAAAATATGAAGAGCTTCAAAATGTGTAAAAAATGAGATGAGCATGAAACGCTCTGAAAAATAGGAGGAGCATGAAGTGGTGTTGAAAAAAATGAAGAGCCTGAAAATGTGTGAAACATATGAAGAGCTTCAAAAGGTGTCAAAATTATGAGGAGCATGAAACGGCCTGAAAAATTGGAGGAGCATGAAGCGGTGTTCAATAATATGAAGAGCCTGAAAAGGTGTGAAAAATATGAAGAGCTTCAAAAGGTGTCAAAAATATGAGTAGCATGAAACGGTCTGAAAAATAGGAGGAGCATGAAATGGTGTTCAAAAACATGAAGAGCCTGAAAAGGTGTGAAAAACATGAAGAGCCGGAAAAGGTGTGAAAAATATGAAGAGCTTCAAAAGGTGTGAAATACATGAGGAGTTTGAAACGGGCTGAAAAATAGGAGAAGCATGAGGTGGTGTGGAAAAATATGAAGAGCCTGAAAAGGTGTGGAAAATATGAAGAGCTTTAAAAGGTGTGAAATACATGAGGAGCATGAAACTCTCTGAAAAATAGAAGGAGAATGAAGCGGTGTTCAAAAACATGAAGAGCCTGAAAAGGTGTGAAAAATATGAAGAGCTTCAAACGGTGTCAAAAATATGAGGAGCATGAAACGGTCTGAAAATCGGAGGAGCATGAAGCGGTGTTCAAAAACATGAAGAGCCTGAAAAGGTCTGAAAAATATGAAGAACTTGAAAAGGTGTGAAATATATGAAGAGCTTCAAAAGGTGTCAAAAATGAGATGAGCATGAAACGGTGTGAAAAATAGGAGGAACATGAAGCGGTTTTGAAAAAAATGAAGAGGCTGAAAAGGTGTGAAATATATGAAGAGCTTCAAGAGGTGTCAAAAATATGAAGAGCATGAAATGGTCTGAAAAATAGGAGGGTCATGAAGCGGTGTTCAAAAACGTGAAGAGCCTGAAAAGGTATGAAAAATATGAAGAGCTTCAAAAGTTGTGAAAAATATGAGGAGCATGAAACGGTCTGAAAAATAGAAGCGGCATGAAATGGTGTTCAAAAACATGAAGAGCCTGAAAAGGTGTGAAAATTATGAAGAGCTTCAAAAGGTGTGAAATACATGAGGAGCATAAAACGGTCTGAAAAATAGGAGAAGCATGAAGTGGTGTTGAAAAACATGAAGAGCCTGAAAAGGAGTGAAAAATATGAAGAGCTTCAAAAGGTGTGAAACATATGAAGAATATGAAACGGTCTGAAAAATAGGAGGATCATGAAGCAGTGTTCAAAAACATGAAGAGCCTGAAAATGTGTGAAAAATATTCAGAGCTTCAAAATGTGTCAAATATATGAGGAGCATGAAACGGTCTGAAAAATAGGAGCATGAAACGGTGATAAAAAACATGAAGAGCCTGAAAAGGTGTGAAAAATATGAAGAGCTTCTAACAGTGTCAAAAATATGAGGAGAATGAAAGCATCTCAAAAATAGGAAGAGCATGAAGCTGTGTTGAAAAACATGAAGAGCTTGAAAAGGTTTGAAAAATATGAAGAGCTTCAAAAGGTGTGAAATACATGATGAGCATGAAACGGGCTGAAAAATAGGAGAAGCATGAAGTGGTGTGGAAAAAATTGAAGAGCCTGAAAAGGTGTGAAAAATATGAAGAGCTTGAAAGGTGTCAAAAACATGAAGAGCTTCAAAAGCTGTCAAAAATGAGAAGAGCATGAAACGGTCTGAAAAATAGGAGGAGCATGAAGTGGTGTTGAAAATCATGAAGAGCCTGAATAAGTGTGAAATATATGAAGATATTCAAAAGTTGTGAAAAATATGAAGAGCTTCAAAAGGTGACAACAATATCAGGAGAAAGAAACGGTCTGAAAAATAGGAGGATCATGAAGCGTTGTTTAAAAACATGAAGAGCCTGTAAAGGTGTGAAAAATATGAAGAGCTTGAAAATGTGTCAAAAATATGAGGAGCCTGAAACGGTCTGAAAAATAGGAGGAGATTGAAATGGTGATCAAAAACATGAAGCGCCTGAAAAGGTGTTAAATATATGAAGAGCTTCAAAAGGTGTGAAAAATATGAGGAGCATGAAACGGTCTGAAGAATAGGAGGAGGATTGTAGCGGTGTTCAAAAACATGAAGAGCATGAAAAGGTGTGAAAAATATGAAGGGCTTCAAAAGGTGTGAAACACATGAGGAGCATGAAACTCTCTGAAAAATAGGAGGATCATGAAGTGGTGTTGAAAAACATGAAGAGCATGAAAAGCTGTGAAAAATATTAAGAGCTTCAAAACGTGTCAAAAATATGAGAAGCATGAAACGGTCTGAAAAATAGGAGCAGCATGAAACGGTGTTCAAAAACAAGAAGAGCCTGAAAAAGAGTGAAAAATATGAAGGGCCTCAAAAGGTGTGAAAAATATGAAGAGCTTCAAAAGGTGTCAAAAATATGAGGAGCATGAAACGGTCTAAAAAATAGGAGGAGCATAAGCGGTGTTCAAAAACATGAACAGCCTGAAAAGGTGTGAAAAGAATGAAGAGCTTCAAAAGGTGTGAAAAATATGAAGAGCTTCAAAAGGTGTCAAAAATTAGATTAGCATGAAAGGGTCTGAAAAATCGGAGCAGCATGAAGTGGTGTTGAAAAACATGAAGTGCCTGAAAAGGTGTGAAATATATGAACAGCTTCAAAAGGTGTGAAAAATATGAAGAGCTTCAAAAGGTGTGAAAAATATGAAGAGCTTCAAAATTTGTCAAAAATGAGATGAGCATGAAACGATCTGAAAAATAGGAAGATTATGAAGCGGTGTTCAAAAACATGGGGAGCCTGAAAAGGTGTGAAAAATATGAACAGCTTCAAAAGGTGTCAAACATATGAGGAGCATGAAACGGTTTGAAAAATAGGAGGAGCATTAAACGGTGTTCAAAAACATGAAGAGCCTGAAATGGTGTGAAAAATATGAAGAGCTTCAAAACGTGTCAAAAATAGGAGGAGCATGAAACGGTCTGAAAAATAGGAGGAGCATGAAGCGGTGTAAAAAACATGAAGACCCTAAAAGGTGTGAAAAATATGAAGAGCTTCAAAAGGTGTCAAAAATATGAGGATCATGAAACAGTCTGAAAAATAGGAGGAGCATGAAGCGGTGTTCAAAAACATGCAAAGCCTGAAAAGTTGTGAAAAATATGAAGAGCTTCAAAAGGTGTGAAAAATACTTGGAGCATAAAACGGTCTGAAAAATAAGAGAAGCATGAAGTGTTGATGAAAAACATGAAGAGCCTGAAAACGTGTGAAATATATGAAGAGTTTCAAAAGGTGTCAAAAATATGAGGAGCATGAAACGGTGTGAAAAATAGGAGGACCACAAGTGGTGTTCAAAAACATGAAGAGCCTGAAAAGGTGTGAAAATTTTGAGGAGATTCAAAATGTGTCATAAATATGAGGAGCATGAATCGGTATGAAAAATATGAGGAGCATGAAGTGGTGTTGAAAAACATGAAGAGCCTGAAAAATTGTGAAAAATATGAAGAGCTTCAAAAGGTGTCAAAAATATGACGAGCATGATTCAGTTTGAACAATAGGAGGAGCATGAAGTGGTGTTGAAAATCATGAAGAACCTGAAAAGTTGTGAAATATATGAAAAGCTTCAAAAGGTGTCAAAAATATGTGTAGATTGTAACGGTCTGAAAAATAGGAGGAGCATGAAGCGCTGTTGAAAAACATTAAGAGCCTGAAAAGGTGTGAAATATATGAAGAGCTTCAAAAGGTGTCAAAAATATGAAGAGGATGAAACGGTCTGAAAAGTAGGAGGAGCATGAAACGTTGTTGAAAAACATGAAGATCCTGAAAAGTTCTGAAAAATATGAAGAGCTTCTAAAGGTGTGAAATAAATGAGGAGCATGAAACGGTCTGAAAAAAAGGAGGAGCATGAAGTGGTGTTGAAAAACATGAAGAGCCTGAAAAGGTGTGAAAAATATGAAGAGCTTCAAAAGTTGTCAGAAATTTGAGGAGCATGAAACGGTCTGAAAAATAGGAGGAGCATGAAGCGGTGTTCAAAACATGAAGAGCCTTAAAAGGTGTGAAAAATATGAAGAGCGTCAAAAGGTGTCAAATATATGGGGAGCATGAAACGGTCTGAAAAATAGGAGGAGCATGAAACGGTGTTCAAAAACATGAAGAGCCTGAAAAGTTCTGAAAAACATGAAGAGCTTCAAAAGGTGTGAAAAATATAAGGAGCATGAAACGTTCTGAAAAATAGGAGGAGCATGAAGTGGTATTGAAAAACATGAAGAGCCTGAAAACGTGTGAAAAATATGAAGAGCTTCAAAAATATGAAAAATATGAAAAGATTCAAAAGGTGTGAAAAATATGAAGAGCTTCAAAAGATGTCAAAAATGAGATGAGCATGAAACGGTCTGAAAAATAGGAGGAGCATGAAGCGGAGTTGAAAATCATGAAGAGCCTGAAAAGGTGTGAAATATATGAAGAGCTTCAAAAGGTGTGAAAAATATGAAGAGCTTCAAAAGGTGTAAAAAATAGGAGGAGCATGAAACGGGTTGAAAAATAGGAGGAGCATAAAGCGGTGTTCAAAAACATGAAGAGACTGAAAAGGTGTGAAAAATATGAAGAGCTTCAAAAGGTGTAAAAAATATGAAGAGCTTCAAAAGGTGTCAAAAATGAGATGAGCATGAAACGGTCTAAAAAATAGGAGGAGCATGAAGTGGTGTTCAAAAAAATGCAGAGACTGAAAAATTGTGAAAAATATGAAGAGCTTCAAAAGGTGTCAAAAATATGAGGATCATGAAACAGTCTGAAAAATAGGAGGAGCATGAAGCGGTGTTCAAAAACATGCAAAGCCTGAAAAGGTGTGAAAAATATGAAGAGCTTCAAAAGGTGTGAAAAATACTTGGAGCATAAAACGGTCTGAAAAATAAGAGAAGCATGAAGTGTTGATGAAAAACATGAAGAGCCTGAAAACGTGTGAAATATATGAAGAGTTTCAAAAGGTGTCAAAAATATGAGGAGCATGAAACGGTGTGAAAAATAGGAGGACCACAAGTGGTGTTCAAAAACATGAAGAGCCTGAAAAGGTGTGAAAATTTTGAGGAGATTCAAAATGTGTCATAAATATGAGGAGCATGAATCGGTATGAAAAATATGAGGAGCATGAAGTGGTGTTGAAAAACATGAAGAGCCTGAAAAATTGTGAAAAATATGAAGAGCTTCAAAAGGTGTCAAAAATATGACGAGCATGATTCAGTTTGAACAATAGGAGGAGCATGAAGTGGTGTTGAAAATCATGAAGAACCTGAAAAGTTGTGAAATATATGAAAAGCTTCAAAAGGTGTCAAAAATATGTGTAGATTGTAACGGTCTGAAAAATAGGAGGAGCATGAAGCGCTGTTGAAAAACATTAAGAGCCTGAAAAGGTGTGAAATATATGAAGAGCTTCAAAAGGTGTCAAAAATATGAAGAGGATGAAACGGTCTGAAAAGTAGGAGGAGCATGAAACGTTGTTGAAAAACATGAAGATCCTGAAAAGTTCTGAAAAATATGAAGAGCTTCTAAAGGTGTGAAATAAATGAGGAGCATGAAACGGTCTGAAAAAAAGGAGGAGCATGAAGTGGTGTTGAAAAACATGAAGAGCCTGAAAAGGTGTGAAAAATATGAAGAGCTTCAAAAGTTGTCAGAAATTTGAGGAGCATGAAACGGTCTGAAAAATAGGAGGAGCATGAAGCGGTGTTCAAAACATGAAGAGCCTTAAAAGGTGTGAAAAATATGAAGAGCGTCAAAAGGTGTCAAATATATGGGGAGCATGAAACGGTCTGAAAAATAGGAGGAGCATGAAACGGTGTTCAAAAACATGAAGAGCCTGAAAAGTTCTGAAAAACATGAAGAGCTTCAAAAGGTGTGAAAAATATAAGGAGCATGAAACGTTCTGAAAAATAGGAGGAGCATGAAGTGGTATTGAAAAACATGAAGAGCCTGAAAACGTGTGAAAAATATGAAGAGCTTCAAAAATATGAAAAATATGAAAAGATTCAAAAGGTGTGAAAAATATGAAGAGCTTCAAAAGATGTCAAAAATGAGATGAGCATGAAACGGTCTGAAAAATAGGAGGAGCATGAAGCGGAGTTGAAAATCATGAAGAGCCTGAAAAGGTGTGAAATATATGAAGAGCTTCAAAAGGTGTGAAAAATATGAAGAGCTTCAAAAGGTGTAAAAAATAGGAGGAGCATGAAACGGGTTGAAAAATAGGAGGAGCATAAAGCGGTGTTCAAAAACATGAAGAGACTGAAAAGGTGTGAAAAATATGAAGAGCTTCAAAAGGTGTAAAAAATATGAAGAGCTTCAAAAGGTGTCAAAAATGAGATGAGCATGAAACGGTCTAAAAAATAGGAGGAGCATGAAGCGGTGTTCAAAAAAATGCAGAGACTGAAAAATTGTGAAAAATATGAAGAGCTTCAAAAGGTGTCAAAAATATGAGGATCATGAAACAGTCTGAAAAATAGGAGGAGCATGAAGCGGTGTTCAAAAACATGCAAAGCCTGAAAAGGTGTGAAAAATATGAAGAGCTTCAAAAGGTGTGAAAAATACTTGGAGCATAAAACGGTCTGAAAAATAAGAGAAGCATGAAGTGTTGATGAAAAACATGAAGAGCCTGAAAACGTGTGAAATATATGAAGAGTTTCAAAAGGTGTCAAAAATATGAGGAGCATGAAACGGTGTGAAAAATAGGAGGACCACAAGTGGTGTTCAAAAACATGAAGAGCCTGAAAAGGTGTGAAAATTTTGAGGAGATTCAAAATGTGTCATAAATATGAGGAGCATGAATCGGTATGAAAAATATGAGGAGCATGAAGTGGTGTTGAAAAACATGAAGAGCCTGAAAAATTGTGAAAAATATGAAGAGCTTCAAAAGGTGTCAAAAATATGACGAGCATGATTCAGTTTGAACAATAGGAGGAGCATGAAGTGGTGTTGAAAATCATGAAGAACCTGAAAAGTTGTGAAATATATGAAAAGCTTCAAAAGGTGTCAAAAATATGTGTAGATTGTAACGGTCTGAAAAATAGGAGGAGCATGAAGCGCTGTTGAAAAACATTAAGAGCCTGAAAAGGTGTGAAATATATGAAGAGCTTCAAAAGGTGTCAAAAATATGAAGAGGATGAAACGGTCTGAAAAGTAGGAGGAGCATGAAACGTTGTTGAAAAACATGAAGATCCTGAAAAGTTCTGAAAAATATGAAGAGCTTCTAAAGGTGTGAAATAAATGAGGAGCATGAAACGGTCTGAAAAAAAGGAGGAGCATGAAGTGGTGTTGAAAAACATGAAGAGCCTGAAAAGGTGTGAAAAATATGAAGAGCTTCAAAAGTTGTCAGAAATTTGAGGAGCATGAAACGGTCTGAAAAATAGGAGGAGCATGAAGCGGTGTTCAAAACATGAAGAGCCTTAAAAGGTGTGAAAAATATGAAGAGCGTCAAAAGGTGTCAAATATATGGGGAGCATGAAACGGTCTGAAAAATAGGAGGAGCATGAAACGGTGTTCAAAAACATGAAGAGCCTGAAAAGTTCTGAAAAACATGAAGAGCTTCAAAAGGTGTGAAAAATATAAGGAGCATGAAACGTTCTGAAAAATAGGAGGAGCATGAAGTGGTATTGAAAAACATGAAGAGCCTGAAAACGTGTGAAAAATATGAAGAGCTTCAAAAATATGAAAAATATGAAAAGATTCAAAAGGTGTGAAAAATATGAAGAGCTTCAAAAGATGTCAAAAATGAGATGAGCATGAAACGGTCTGAAAAATAGGAGGAGCATGAAGCGGAGTTGAAAATCATGAAGAGCCTGAAAAGGTGTGAAATATATGAAGAGCTTCAAAAGGTGTGAAAAATATGAAGAGCTTCAAAAGGTGTAAAAAATAGGAGGAGCATGAAACGGGTTGAAAAATAGGAGGAGCATAAAGCGGTGTTCAAAAACATGAAGAGACTGAAAAGGTGTGAAAAATATGAAGAGCTTCAAAAGGTGTAAAAAATATGAAGAGCTTCAAAAGGTGTCAAAAATGAGATGAGCATGAAACGGTCTAAAAAATAGGAGGAGCATGAAGCGGTGTTCAAAAAAATGCAGAGACTGAAAAATTGTGAAAAATATGAAGAGCTTCAAAAGGTGTAAAAAATAGGAGGAGCATGAAACGGCTTGAAAAATAGAAGGAGCATGAACAGGTGTTCAAAAACATAAAGAGCATGAAAAGGTGTGAAAAACATGAAGAGCTTCATAAGGTGTCAAAATTAGTTTAGCATGAAAGGGTCTGAAAAATAGGAGGAGCCTGAAGTGGTGTTGAAAACATGAAGAGCCTGAAAAGGTGTGAAATATATGAAGAGCTTCAAAAGGTGCGAAAAATATGAAGTGCATCAAAAGTTGTCAAAAATGAGATGAGCATGAAACGGTCTGAAAAATAGGAGGACCATGAAGTGGTATTGAAAAACATGAAGAGCCTGAAAACGTGTGAAAACTATGAAGAGCTTCAAAAATATGAAAAATATGAAGAGATTCAAAAGGTGTGCAAAATATGAAGAGCTTCAAAAGATGTCAAAAATGAGATGAGCATGAAACGGTCTGATAAATAGGAGGAGCATGAAGCGGTGTTGAAAATCATGAAGAGCCTGAAAAGGTGTGAAAAATAGGCAGAGCTTCAAAAGGTGTCAAAAATATGAGGAGAATGAAACGGTCTGAAAAATACGAGGAGCATGAAGTGGTGTTGAAAAACATGAAGAGCCTGAAAAGGTTTGAAATATATGAAGAGCTTCAAAAGGTGTCAAAAATATGAGGAGCAAGAAACTCTCGGAAAATAGGAGGAGCATGAAACGATCTGAAAAATAGGAGGAGCATGAAGCTGTGTTCAAAAACATGAAGAGCCTGAAAAGGTGTGAAAAATATGAAGAGCTTCAAAAGGTGTTAAAAATTTGAGCAGCATGAAACGGTCTGAAAAATAGGAGGAGCATGAAGTGGAGCTGAAAAATATGAAGTGCTGAAAAGGTGTGCAAAATATGAAGAGCTTCAAAAGGTGTAAAAACTGAGATGAGCATGAAACGGTCTGAAAAATAGGAGGAGCATGAACTGGTGCTGAAAAACCTGAAGAGCCTGAAAAGGTGTGAAAAATATGAAGAGCTTCAAAAGGTGTGAAAAATATGAGGAGCATTAAACGGTCTGAAAAATAGGAGGAGCATGGATCGGTGTTCAAAAACATGAAGAGCCTGAAAAGGTGTGAAAAATATGAAGAGCTTCAAAAAGTGTCAAATATAAGAGGAGAAAGAAACGGTCTGAAAAAAAGGAGGAGCATGAAGCGGTGTTCAAAAATATGAAGAGCCTGAAAAGGTGTGAACAATATGAAGAGCTTCAAAAGCTGTGAAAAATGAGATGAGCATGAAACGGTCTGAAAAAAAGGAGGAGCATGAAGCGTTGTTGAAAATCTTGAAGAGCTTGAAAAGGTGTGAAAAATATGAAGAGCTTCAAAAGGTTTCAAAAATATGAGGATCATGAAACCGTCTGAAAAATAGGAGCAACATGAAACGGTCTGAAAAATAAGAGGAGCATGAAATGGTGTTGAAAAACAGGAAGAGCCTGAAAATGTGAGAAAAACATGAAGAGCTTTTAAAGGTTTCAAAAATTTGAGGAGCATGATACTTTCTGAAAAATAGGAGGAGCATGAACCGGTGTTGAAAAACATGAAGAGCCTAAAAAGGTGTGAAAAATATGAAGAGGTATAAAAGGTGTCAAAAATATGAGGAGCATGAAACTTTCTGAAAAATAGGAGGATCATGAAACCGTGTTCAAAAACATGAAGAGCCTGAAAAGGAGTGAAAAATATGAAGAGCCTTAAAAAATGTCAAAAATATGAGGAGTTTGAAATGGTCTGAAAAATAGCAGGAGCATGAAGCGGTGTTGAAAAACATGTAGAGCCTGAAAAGGTGTGAAAAATATGAAGAGCTTCAAAAGGTGTGAAAAATATGAAGAGCTTCAAAACGTTTCAAAATATGAGGAGCATGAAACGGTCTGAAAAATAGGAGGAGCAAGAAGCGGTGTTGAAAAACATGAAGAGCCTGAAAATGTGTGAAAAATATGAAGAGCATAAAAAGGTGTGAAAAATATGAAGAGCTTCAAAAGCTGTCAAATGAGATGAGCATGAAACGGTCTGAAAAATAGCAGGAGCATGAAGCGGTGTTCAAAAACATGAAGAGCCTGAAAAGGGGTGAAAAATATGAAGAGCTTAAAAAGGTGTCAAAATTATGAGGAGCATTAAACGGTCTGAAAAATAGGAGGAGCATGGAGCTGTGTTCAAAAACATGAAGAGCCTGAAAAGGTGCGAAAAATATGAAGAGCCTGAAAAGGTGTGAAAATTATGAAGAGCTTCAAAAGGTGTCAAAAATGAGATGAGCATGAAACTGTCTGAAAAATAGGAGGAGCATTAAGCGGTGTTGAAAATCCTGAAGAGCCTGAAAAGGTGTGAAAAATATGAAGAGGTTCAAAAATGTGAAAAATATGAAGAGCTTCAAAAGGTCTCAAAAATTAGATGAGCATGAAACGGTCTGAAAAATAGGAGGAGCATTAAACGGTGTGGAAAAACATGAAGAGCCTGAAAAGGTGTGGAAAAACAGGAAGAGCTTCAAAATGTGTCAAATATATGAGGAGCATGAAACGGTCTGAAAAATAGGAGGAGCATGAAATGGTCTGAAAAATAGGAAGAGCATGAAACGGTCTGAAAAATAGGAGGATCATGAAGCGGTGTTGAAAATCGTGAAGAGCCTGAAATGGTGTGAAAAATGTGAAGAGCTTAAACAGGTGTCAAAAACTTGAGGAGAACGAAACGGTCTGAAAAATAGGAGGAGCATGAAGCTGTGTTCAAAAACATGAAGAGCCTGAAAAGGTGTGCAAAATATGAAGAGCTTCAAAAAGTGTCAAAAATATGAGGAGTATGAAACGGTATGAAAAATAGCAGGAACATGAAGCGGTGTTGAAAAACATGAAGAGCCTGAAAAGGTATGAAAAATATGAAGAGCTTCAAAAGGTGTAAAAAATGAGAGCAGCATGAAACGGTCTGAAAAATAGGAGGAGCATGAAGTGGAGCTGAAAAACATGAAGTGCCTGAAAAGGTGTGCAAAATATGAAGAGCTTCAAAAGGTGTAAAAAATGAGATGAGCATGAAACGGTCTGAAAAATAGGAGGAGCATGAACTGGTGCTGAAAAACAGGAAGAGCCTGAAAAGGTGTGCAAAATATGAAGAGCTTTAAAAGGTGTGAAAAATATGACGTGCATGAAACGGTCTGAAAAATTGGAGGAGCATGAAGCTGTGCTCAAAAACATGAAGAGCCTGAAAAGGTGTGAAAAATATGAAGAGCTTCAAAACGTGTCAAAATATGAGGAGCATGAAACGGTCTGAAAAAGAGGAGGAGCAAGAAGCGGTGTTGAAAAACATGAAGAGCCTGAAAATGTGTGAAAAATATGAAGAGCTTCAAAAGGTGTGAAAAATATGAAGAGCTTCAAAAGCTGTCAAATGAGATGAGCATGAAACGGTCTGAAAAATAGCAGGAGCATGAAGAGGTGTTCAAAAACATGAAGAGCCTGAAAAGGGGTGAAAAATATGAAGAGCTTAAAAAGGTGTCAAAATTATGAGGAGCATTAAACGGTCTGAAAAATAGGGGGAGCATGAAGCTGTGTTCAACAACATGAAGAGCCTGAAAAGCTGCGAAAAATATGAAGAGCCTGAAAAGGTGTGAAAATTATGAAGAGCTTCAATAGGTGTCAAAAATGAGATGAGCATGAAACGGTCTGAAAAATAGGAGGAGCATTAAACGGTGTGGAAAAACATGAAGAGCCTGAAAAGGTGTGGAAAAATAGGAAGAGCTTCAAAATGTGTCAAATATATGAGGAGAATGAAACGGTCTGAAAAATAGGAGGAGCATGAAACGGTCTGAAAAATAGGAAGAGCATGAAACGGTCTGAAAAATAGGAGGAGCATGAAGCTGTGTTGAAAAACATGAAGAGCCTGAAAAGGTGTGAAAAATATGAAGAGCTTCAAAGGTGTGAAAAATATGAAGAGCTTCAAAAGGTGTCAAAAATTAGATGAGCATGAAACGGTCTGAAATAGGAGGAGCATGAAGCGGTGTTCAAAAATATGAAGAACCTGAAAAGGTGTGAAAAATATGAAGCTTCAAAAGGTGTCAAAAATATGAGGAGCATGAAACGGTCTGAAAAAAAGGAGAAGCATGAAACGGTGTTAAAAACATGAAGAGCCTGAAAAAGTGTGAAAAATATAAAGAGCTTCAAAAGCTGTGAAAAATATGAAGATCTTGAAAAGGTGTCAAAAATGAGATGAGCATGAAACGGCCTGAAAAATAGGAAGAGCATGAAGCTGGGCTCAAAAACATGAAGAGCCTGAAAAGGTGTGAAAAATATGAAGAGCTTCAAAAGGTGTCAAAATTATGAGGAGCAGGAAACGGTCTGAAAAATAGGAGGAGCATGTAACGGTGTTGAAAAACATGAAGAGTCTGAAAACGTGTCAAAAATATGAAGAGCTTCAAGAGGTGTGAAATACATGAGGAGCATGAAACGGTCTGAAAAATAGGAGGAGCATGAAACGGTCTGAAAAATAGGAGGAGCATGAAACAGTGTTGAAAAACATGAAGAGCCTGAAAAGCTGTGAAAAATATGAAGAGCTTCAAAAGGTGTCAAATATATGAGGAGCTTGAAACCGTCTGAAAAATAAGAGTAACATGAAACGGTCTGAAAAATAGGAGGAGCATGAAGCGGTGTTCAAAAACATGAAGAGCCTGAAAAGGTGTGAAAAATATGAAGAGCTTCTAAAGGTGTCAAAAATAAGAGGAGCATGAAACGGTCTGTAAAATAGGAGGAGCATGAAGCGGAGTTGAAAAACATGAAGAGCCTGAAAAGGTGTGAAATATATGAAGAGCTTCAAAACCTGTCAAAAATATGAGGAGCCTGAAACAGTCTCAAAAATAGGAAGAGCATGAAACGGTCTTAAAAATAGGAGCATCATGAAGCGATGTTGAAAATCGTGAAGAGCCTGAAAAGGTGTGAAAAATGTGAGGAGTTTCAACAGGTGTCAAAAACGTGAGGAGAATGAAACGGTCTGAAAAATAGGAGGAGCATGAAGCTGTGTTCAAAAACATGAAGAGCCAGAAAAGGTGTGAAAAATATGAAGAGCCGCAAAAGGTGTCAAAATGAGATGAGCATGAACCGGTCTGAAAAATAGGAGGAGCATGAAGTGATGTTGAAAAAAATGAAGAGCCTGAAAAGGTGAGAAATATATGAAGAGCTTCAAAAGGTGTCAAGAATATGAGGAGAATGAAGCGGTCTGAAAAATAGGAGGAGCATGAAGCGGTGTTGAAAAACATGAAGAGCCTGAATAGGTGTGAAAAATACGAAGAGCCGCAAAAGGTGTCAAAATGAGATGAGCATGAACCGGTCTGAAAAATAGGAGGAGCATGAAGTGATGTTGAAAAAAATGAAAAGCCTGAAAAGGTGAGAAATATATGAAGAGCTTCAAAAGGTGTAAAAATATGAGGAGAATGAAACGGTCTGCATAATTGGAAGAGTATGAAATGGTGTTCAAAAACATAAAGACCATGAAAAGATGTGAAAAATATGAAGAGTTTCAAAAGGTGTGAAATACATGAGGAGGAATAAACGGTTTGAAAAATAGGAGGAGCATGAAGCGGTGTTCAAAAACATGAAGAGTCTGAAAAGGTGTGAAAAATATGAAGAGCTTCAAAAGGTGTCAAAAATATGAAGAGCTTCAAAAGTTGTGAAAAATATGAAGAGCTTCAAAAGTTGTCAAAAATGAGATGAGCATGAAACGGTCTGAAAAATCGGAGGAGCATGAAGCGGTGTTGAAAATCATGAAGAGCTTGAAACGGTGTGAAAAATATGAAGACCTTCAAAAGGTGTGAAAAATATGAAGAGCATCAAAAGTTGTCAAAAATATGACGAAGATGAAACGGTCTGAGAAATAGGAGGAGCAAGAAGCGGTGTTGAAAAACATGAAGAGCCTGAAAAGGTGTGAAAAATATGAAGAGCTTGAAAAGGTGTCAAAAATATGAGGAGCATGAAACGGACTGAAAAATAGGAGAAGCATGAAGTAGTGTTGAAAAACATGAGGAGCCTGAAAATGTGTGAAAAATATGAAGAGGTTCCAAAGTTGTGAAAAATATGAAGAGCTTCAAAAGGTGTGAAATACATGAGAAGCATGAAACGGTCTGAAAAATAGGAGGAGCATGAAGCGGTGTTCAAAAACATGAAGAACCTGAAAAGTTGTGAAAAATATGTGGAGCTTCAAAAGGTGTCAAAAATATGAGGAGCATGAAATGGTCTGAAAAATAGGAGGAGCATGAAGCGGTGTTGAAAAACATGAAGAGCCTGAAAACGTGTGAAAAATATGAAGAGCTCAAAAGCTGTGAAATATATGAAGAGCTTCAAAAGGTGTCAAAAATATGAGGAGCATGAAACAGTCAGAAAAATAGGATCAAAATGAAACTGTTTTGCAAAAGATGAGGCGCATGAAAATGTTTGAAAAATATGAAGAGCTTCATAAGGTGCCAAAAATATGAGAAGCATGAAACGGAATGAAAAATAGGAGGAGCAAGAAGCGGTGTTGAAAAACATGAAGAGCATGAAAAGGTGTGAAAAATACGAAGAGCTTCAAAACATGTCAAAAATATGAGGAGCATGAAATTGTCTGAAAAATAGGAGGAGCATGAAGGGGTGTTCAAAAACATGAAGAGCATGAAAAGGAGTGAAAAATATGAAGAGCTTCAAAAGGTGTCAAAAATTTGAGGAGCATGAAACGGTCTGAAAAATAGGAGGAGCAAGAAGCGGTGTTGAAAAACATGAAGAGCCTGAAAAGGGGTGAAAATTATGAAGAGCTTCAAAAGGTGTCAAAAACATGAGGAGCATGAAACGGTCTGAAAAATAGAAGGTGCATGAAACGGTGTTCAAAAACAAGAAGAGCCTGGAAAGGTGGGAAAAATATGAAGAGCCTCAAAACGTGTCAAAAATATGAGGAGCTTTAAACGGTCTGAAAAATAGGAGGAACATGAAGCGGTGTTGAAAAACATGAAGAGCCTGTAAACGTGTGAAAAATATGAAGAGCTTCAAAAGGTGTGAAAAATATGAAGAGCTTCAAAAGGTGTCAAAATGAGATAGGCATGAAACGGTCTGAAAAATAGGAGGAGCATGAAGCTGTGTTGAGAAACATGAAGAGCCTGAAAAGGTGCGAACAGTATGAAGAGCTTCAAAACGTGTCAAAAATATGAGGAGCATGAAACGGTCTAAAAAATAGGAGGAGCATGAAACGGTCTGAAAAATAGGAGGAGAATGAAGCGGTGTTGAAAAACATGAAGAGCCTGAAAAGGTGTGAAAAATATGAAGAGCTTCAAAAGGTTTCAAAAATATGAGTAGCATGAAACGGTCTGAAAAATAGGAGGAGCATGAAGCAGTGCCCACAAACATGAAGAGCCTGAAAAGGTGTGAAAATATGAAGAGCTACAAAAGGTGTCAAATATATGAGGAGCATGAAAAGGTCTCAAAAAAAGGAGGAGCATGAAACGGTCTGAAAAATAGGAGGAGCATGAAATGGTGTTGAAAAACATGAGGAGCCTGAAAAGGTGTGAAAAATATGAGGAGCATGAAACATTCTGAAGAATACGAGGAGCATGAAACGGTGTTCAAAAACATGAAGAGCCTGAAAAGGTGTGAAAAATATGAAGGGCTTCAAAAGTGTGAAAAATACGAGGAGCATGAAACGTTCTGAAAAATTGGAGGAGCATGAAGCTGTGTTCAAAAATATGAAGAGCCTGAAAAGGTGTGAAAAATATGAAGAGCTTCAAAAGGTGTCAAAAATATGAGGGGCATGAAATGGTCTGAAAAATAGGAGGAGCATGAAGCGGTGTTGAAAAACAGGAAGTGCCTGAAAAGGTGTGAAAAATATGAAGAGCTTATAAAATTTTCAAAAATAAGGGGAGCATGAAATGGTCTGAAAAATGGGAGGAGCATGAAGCGGTGTTCAAAATTGTGAAGAGCCTGAAAAGGTGTGAAAAAAATGAAGAATTCCAAAAGTGTCAAAATATGAGAAGCATGAAATGGTCTGAAAAATAGGAGCAGCATGAAACGGTCTGAAATATAGGAGGAGCATGAAATGGTGTTGAAAAACATGAAGAGCCTGAAAAGGTGTGAAAAATAGGAGGAGCTTCAAACGGTGTCAAAAATATGAGGAGCATGAAACGGTCTGAAAAATAGGAAAAGGATGAAGCGGTGCCCAAAAACATGAAGAGTCTGAAAACGTGTGAAAAATATGAAGAGCTTCAAAAGGTGTCAATAATATGAGGAGCATGAAGCGGTCTGAAACATAGGAGGAGTATGAGGCGGTGTTTAAAATCATGAAGAGCCTGAAAAGGTGTGAAAAATATGAAGAGCTTCAAAAGGTGTCAAAATGAGATAGGCATGAAACGGTCTGAAAAATAGGAGGAGCATGAAGCTGTGTTGAGAAACATGAAGAGCCTGAAAAGGTGCGAACAGTATGAAGAGCTTCAAAACGTGTCAAAAATATGAGGAGCAGGAAACGGTCTGAAAAATAGGAGGAGCATGAAACGGTGTTGAAAAACATGAAGAGCCTGAAACGTTGTCAAAAATATGAAGTGCTTCAAAAGGTGTCAAATATATGAGGAGCATGAAACAGTCGGAAAAATAGGATGAAAATGAAACTGTTTTGCAAAAGATGATGCGCATGAAAATGTTTGAAAAATATGAAGAGCTTCAAAAGGTGCCAAAAATATGAGAAGCATGAAACGGTCTGAAAAATAGGAGGAACATGAAGCGGTGTTGAAAAACATGAAGATCCTGAAAAGGTGTGAAATATATGAAGAGCTTCAAAAGGTTTCAAAAATATGAAAACCATGAAACGACTGAAAATTAGGAGGAGAATGAAGCGGTGTTGAAAATCATGAAGAGCCTGAAGCGGTGTTCAAAAACATGCAGAGACTGAAAAGGTGTGAAAAATATGAAGAGCTTCAAAAGGTGTGAAAAATATGAGGAGCATGCAACTGTCTGAAAAATAGGAGGAGCATAAACCGGTGTTCAAAAATATGAAGAGCCTGAAAAGGTGTGAAAAATATGAAGAGCTTCAAAAGTTGTCAAAAATATGAGGGGCATGAAACGGTCTGAAAAATAGGAGTAGCATGAAGCAGTGTTGAAAAACATGAAAAGCCTGAAAACATGTGAAAAATATGAAGAGCTTCAAAAATGTGAAAAATATGAAGAGCTTCAAAAGGTGTGAAAAATACGAAGAGCTTCAAAAGGTGTGAAAATATGAGGAACATGAAACATTCTGAAAAATAGGAGGATCATGAAACGGTGTTGAAAAACATGAAGAGCCTGAAACCGTGTGAAAAATATGAAGAGCTTCAAAAATGTGAAAAATATGAAGAGCTTCAAAAGGTGTGAAAAATGAGATGAGCATGAAACGGTCTGAAAAATAGGAAGAGCATGAAGCGGTGTTGAAAAACATGAAGAGCCTGAAAACGTGTGAAAAATATGAAGAGTTCAAAAGGTGTGAAATATATGAAGAGCTTCAAAAGGTGTCAAAAATATGAGGAGCATGAAACAGTCGGAAAAATAGGATGAAAATGAAACTGTTTTGCAAAAGATGAGGCGCATGAAAATGTTTGAAAAATATGAAGAGCTTCAAAAGGTGCCAAAAATATGAGAAGAATGAAACGGAATGAAAAATAGGAGGAACATGAAGCAGTGTTGAAAAACATGAAGAGCCTGAAAAGGTGTGAAATATATGAAGAGCTTCAAAAGGTGTCAAAATATGAGAACCAAGAAACGACTGAAAAATAGGAGGAGCATGAAGTGGTGTTGAAAAACATGAGGAGCCTGAAAACGTGTGAAAAATATGAAGAGCTTCAAAAGGTGTCAAAAATATGGGGAACATGAAACGATCTGAAAAATCGGAGGAGAATGAAGCGGTGTTGAAAAACATGAAGAGCGTGAAAAAGTTTGAAAAATATGAAGAGCTTCAAATTGTGTGAAAAATATGAAGAGCTACAAAAGGTGTCAAAAATGAGATGAGCATGAAAAGGTCTCAAAAAAAGGAGGAGCATGAAACGGTCTGAAAAATAGGAGGAGCATGAAATGGTGTTGAAAAACATGAGGAGCCTGAAAAGGTGTGAAAAATATGAGGAGCATGAAACATTCTGAAGAATACGAGGAGCATGAAACGGTGTTCAAAAACATGAAGAGCCTGAAAAGGTGTGAAAAATATGAAGAGCTTCAAAAGTGTGAAAAATACGAGGAGCATGAAACGTTCTGAAAAATAGGAGGAGCATGAAGCTGTGTTCAAAAATATGAAGAGCCTGAAAAGGTGTGAAAAATATGTAGAGCTTCAAAAGGTGTCAAAAATATGAGGGGCATGAAACGGTCTGAAAAATAGGAGGAGCATGAAGCGGTGTTGAAAAACATGAAGTGCCTGAAAAGGTGTGAAAAATATGAAGAGCTTATAAAATTGTCAAAAATAAGGGGAGCATGAAACGGTCTGAAAAATGGGAGGAGCATGAAGCGGTGTTCAAAAATGTGAAGAGCCTGAAAAGGTGTGAAAAAAATGAAGAATTCCAAAAGTGTCAAAATATGAGAAGCATGAAATGGTCTGAAAAATAGGAGCAGCATGAAACGGTCTGAAATATAGGAGGAGCATGAAATGGTGTTGAAAAACATGAAGAGCCTGAAAAGGTGTGAAAAATAGGAGGAGCTTCAAACGGTGTCAAAAATATGAGGAGCATGAAACGGTCTGAAAAATAGGAAAAGGATGAAGCGGTGCCCAAAAACATGAAGAGTCTGAACGCGTGAAAAATATGAAGAGCTTCAAAAGGTGTCAATAATATGAGAAGCATGAAGCGGTCTGAAACAAAGGAGGAGTATGAGGCGGTGTTTAAAATCATGAAGAGCCTGAAAAGGTGTGAAAAATATGAAGAGCTTCAAAAGGTGTCAAAAATATGACGAGCATGAAACGGTCTGAAAAATAGGAGGAGCATGAAGCGGTGTTGAAAAATATGAAGAGCCTGAAAACGTGTGAAAAATATGAAGAGCTTCTAAAGGCGTGAAAAATATGAAGAGCTTCAAAAGGTGTCAAAAATATGACGAGCATGAAACGGTCTGAAATATAGGAGGAGCAAGAAGCGGTGTTGAAAAACATGAAGAGCCTGAAAACGTGTGAAAAATATGAAGAGTTTCTAAAGGTGTGAAAATATGAAGAGCTTCAAAAGGTGTGAAAAATATGACGAGCATGAAAAGGTCTGAAAAATAAGAGGAGTATGAAGTGGTGTTGAAAAACATGAAGAGCCTGAAAAGTTGGGAAAATATGAAGAGCTTCAAAAGGTGTCAAAAATATGAGGAGCATTAAATGGTCTGATAAATAGGAGGATCATGAAGCGGTGTTGAAAATCATGAAGAGCCTGAAAAGGTGTGAGAAATATGAAGAGCTTCAAAAGGTGTAAAAATTATTAGGTGCATGAAAGAGTCTGAAAAATAGGAGGAGCATGAAGCAGTGATGAAAAACATGAAGAGCCTGAAAAGGTGTGAAAAATATGAAGAGCTTCAAAAGGTGTCAAAAATATGAGAAGCCTGAAACAGTCTGAAAAATAGAAGGAGCATGAAGCGGTGTTCAAAAACATGAAGATCGTGAAAAGGTGTGAAAAATATGAAGACCTTCAAAAGGTGTCAAAAATATGAGGATCTTGAAACTGTCTGAACAATAGGAGGATTATGAAACGGTGTTATAAAACATGAAGGGCCTGAATAGGTGTGAAAAATATGAAGAGCTTCAAAAGGTGTGAAAAATATGAGGAGCTTCAAAAAGTGTGAAATACTTGAGGAGGATTAAACGGTCTGAAAAATAGGAGGAGAATGAAGCGGTGTTGAAAAATATGAAGAGCCTGAAAAGATGTGAAAAATATGAAAAGCTTCAAAAGGTGTGAAAAATATGAAGAACTTCAAAAGGTGTCAAAAATTAGATGAGCATGAAATGGTCTGAAAAATAGGAGGAACATGAAGCGGTGTTCAAAAACATGAAGTGACTGAAAAGGTGTGAAAAATATGAAGAGCTTCAAAACGTGTCAAAAATATGAATAGCATGAAACGTTCTGAAAAATAGGAGCATGAAGCAGTGTTGAAAAACATGAAGAGCCTGAAAAGGTGTGAAAAATATGAAGAGCTTCAAAAGGTGTGAAAAATATGAGGTGCATTAAACGGTCTGAAAATAGGAGGAGCATGAAGCCATGTTCAAAATCATGAAGAGCCTGAAAAGGTGTGAAAAGTATGAAGAGCTTCAAATGGTGTCAAAAACATGAGGAGCATGAAACGGTCTGAAAAATAGGAAGAACATGAAGCGGTGTTCAAAGACATGAAGAGACTGAAAAGGTGTGAAAAATATGAAGAGCTTCAAAACGTGTCAAAAATATGAGGAGCATGAAACGTTCTGAAAAATAGGAGGAGCATGAAGCGGTGTTGAAAAACATGAAGAGCCTGAAAAGGTGTGAAAAATATGAAGAGCTTCAAAAGGTGTGAAATATATGAGGTGCATTAAACGGTCTGAAAATATGAGGAGCATGAAGCCATGTTCAAAAACATGAAGAGCCTGAAAAGGTGTGAAAAGTATGAAGAGCTTCAAAAGGTGTCAAAAATATGAGGAGCATGAAACGTTCTGAAAAATAGGAGGAGCATGATGCGGTGTTGAAAAACATGAAGAGCCTGAAAAGGTGTGAAAAACATGAAGAGCTTCAAAAAGTGTCAAAATTATGAGGAGTATGAAACGGTCTGAAAATAGGAGGAGCATGAAGCCATGTTCAAAAACATGAAGAGCCTGAAAAGGTGTGAAAAGTATGAAGAGCTTCAAATGGTGTCAAAAATATGAGGAGCATGAAACGGTCTGAAAAATAGGAGGAGCATGAAGCGGTGTTGAAAAACATGAAGGCCTGAAAACGTGTGAAAAATATGAAGAGCTTCAAAAGTTGTGAAAAATATGAAGAGCTTCAAAAGTTGTGAAAAATATGAAGAGCTTCAAAAGGTGTCAAAAATTAGATGAGCATGAAACGGTCTGAAAAATAGGAGGAGCATGAAGTGGTGTTGAAAAAAATGAAGAGCCTGAAAACGTTTGAAAAATATGAAAAGCTTCAAAAGGTGTCAAAAATATGAGGAGCATGAAACTGTCTCAAAAATAGGAGTAGCATGAAGCGGTGTTCAAAAACAAGAAGAGCCTGAAAAGGTGTGAAAAATATGAAGAGCTTCAAAAGGTGTCAAAAATATGAGGAGCATGAAACGGTTTTGAGAAACATGAATAGCCTGAAAATATGTGAAAAATATGAAGAGCATAAAAATATGTGAAAAATATGAGGAGCATGAAACTGTGTTCAAAACATGAAGAGCCTGAAAAGGTGTGAAAAATATGAAGATCTTCAGAAGGTGTCAAATTTGAAGGCATTTCCCCTGAAATCAGGAACAAGACAAGTGTGCCCACTCTCACCACTGCTATTCAACATAGTGTTGGAAGTTCTGGCCACAGCAATCAGAGCAGAAAAAGAAGTAAAAGGAATCCAGATAGGAAAAGAAGAAGTAAAACTCTCACTGTTTGCAGATGACATGATCCTCTACATAGAAAACCCTAAAGACTCTACCAGAAAATTACTAGAACTAATCAATGAATATAGTAAAGTTGCAGGATATAAAATTAACACACAGAAATCCCTTGCATTCCTATATACTAACAATGAAAAAACAGACAGAGAAATTAAGGAAACAATACCATTCACCATTGCAACAAAAAGAATAAAATACTTAGGAGTATATCTACCTAAAGAAACAAAGGACCTATACATAGAAAACTATAAAACACTGATGAAAGAAATCAAAGAGGACACAAACAGATGGAGAAACATACCGTGTTCATGGATTGGAAGAATTAATATTGTCAAAATGGCTATTCTACCCAAAGCAGTCTATAGATTCAATGCAATCCCTATCAAGCTACCAATGGTATTTTTCACAGAACTAGACCAAAGAATTTCACAATTTGTATGGAAATACAAAAAACCTCGAATAGCCAAAGTAATCTTGAGAAAGAAGAATGGAGCTGGAGGAATCAACCTGCCTGACTTCAGACTCTACTACAAAGCCACAGTCATCAAGACAGTATGGTACTGGCACAAAGACAGAAATATAGATCAATGGAACAGAATAGAAAGCCCAGAGATAAATCCACGAACCTATGGACACCTTATCTTTGACAAAGGAGGCAAGGATATACAATGGAAAAAAGACAACCTCTTTAACAAGTGGTGCTGGGAAAACTGGTCAACCACTTGTAAAAGAATGAAACTAGAACACTTTCTAACACCATACACAAAAATAAACTCAAAATGGATTAAAGATCTAAATGTAAGACCAGAAACTATAAAACTCCTAGAGGAGAACATAGGCAAAACACTCTCTGACATAAATCAAAGCAAGATCCTCTATGACCCACCTCCCAGAATATTGGAAATATAAGCAAAACTAAACAAATGGGACCTAATGAAACTTAAAAGCTTTTGCACTACAAAGGAAACTATAAGTAAGGTGAAAAGACAGCCCTCAGATTGGGAGAAAATAATAGCAAATGAAGAAACAGACAAAGGATTAATCTCAAAAATATACAAGCAACTCCTGCAGCTCAATTCCAGAAAAATAAATGACCCAATCAAAAAATGGGCCAAAGAACTAAACAGACATTTCTCCAAAGAAGACATACAGATGGCTAACAAACACATGAAAAGATGCTCAACATCACTCATTATTAGAGAAATACAAATCAAAACCACAATGAGGTACCATTACACGCCAGTCAGGATGGCTGCTATCCAAAAGTCTACAAGCAATAAATGCTGGAGAGGGTGTGGAGAAAAGGGAACCCTCTTACACTGTTGGTGGGAATGCAAACTAGTCCAGCCGCTATGGAAAACAGTGTGGAGATTTCTTAAAAAACTGGAAATAGAACTGCCATATGACCCAGCAATCCCACTTCTGGGCATACACACTGAGGAAACCAGAACTGAAAGAGACACGTGCACCCCAATGTTCATCGCAGCACTGTTTATAATAGCCAGGACATGGAAGCAACCTAGATGCCCATCAGCAGATGAATGGATAAGGAAGCTGTGGTACATATACACCATGGAATGTTACTCAGCCATTAAAAAGAATTCATTTGAACCAGTCCTAATGAGATGGATGAAGCTGAAGCCCATTATACAGAGTGAAGTAAGCCAGAAAGATAAAGAACATTACAGCATAATGACACATGTATATGGAATTTAGAAAGGTGATAACGATAACCCTATATGCAGAACAGAAAAAGAGACACAGAAATACAGAACAGACTTTTGAACTTTGTGGGAGAATGTGAGGGTGGGATATTTCAAAAGAACAGCCTGTATCCTATCTATGGTGAAACAGATCACCAGCCCAGGTGGGATGAACGAGACAAGTGCTCCGGCCTGGTGCACTGGGAAGACCCAGAGGAATCGGGGGGAGAGGGAGGTGGGAAGGGGGATCGGGATTGGGAATATATGTAAATCCATGGCTGATTCATATCAATGTATGACAAAACCCACTGGAAAAAAAAATATGAGGAGCATGAAACAGTCTGAAAAATAGGAGGAGCATGAAACGGTGATAAAAAACATGAAGAGCCTGAAAACGTGTGAAAAATATGAAGAGCTTCAAAAGGTTTCAAAAATATGAGGAGCATGAAACGGTCAGAAATAATGAGGACCATGAAACGGTCTGAAAAATAGACCAAGCATGAAACGGTGTTGAAAAATATGAAGAGCTTCAAAAGGTTTCAAAAATATGAGGAGCATGAAACGGTCTGAAATATAGGAGGAGCATGAAGCGGTGTTCAAAAACATGAAGAGCCTGAAAAGGTGTGAAAAATAGGAAGAGCTTCAAAAGGTGTGAAATACATGAGGAGAATGAAACGGTCTCTAAAATAGGAGGAGCATGAAGCGGTGTTCAAAAACATGAAGAGCCTGGAAAGGTGTGAAAAATACAAAGAGCTTCAAAAGATGTGAAAAATATGAGGAGCATGAAAAGGTCTAAAAAATAGGAGGAGCATGAAGTTGTGTTCAAAAACATGAAGATCCTGAAAAGTTGTAAAAAATATGAAGAGCTTCAAAAGGTGTCAAAAATATGAGGAGCATGAAACGGTCTGAAAAATAGGAGGAGCATGAAACGCTGTTGAAAAACATGAAGAGCTTCAAAATGTGTGAAAAATATGAAGAGCTTCAAAAGTTGTCAATAATAAGAGGTGCATGAAAAGTCCTGAAAAATATGAGGAGCATGAAACTCTCTGAAAAATAGGAGGAGCATGAAGCGGTCTTGAAAACCAAGAAGAGCCTGAAAACGTGTGAAAAATATGAAGAGCTTCAAAAGCTTTCAGAAATACGAGGAGCATGAAACGGTCTGAAAAATAGGAGGAGCATGAAGCGGTGTTGAAAAACATGAAGAGCCTGAAAAGGTGTGAAAAATAGGAGGAGCTTCAAACGGTGTCAAAAATATGAGGAGCATGAAACGGTCTGAAAAATAGGAAAAGGATGAAGCGGTGCCCAAAAATATGAAGAGTCTGAACGCGTGAAAAATATGAAGAGCTTCAAAAGGTGTCAATAATATGAGGAGCATGAAGCGGTCTGAAACAAAGGAGGAGTATGAGGCGGTGTTTAAAATCATGAAGAGCCTGAAAAGGTGTGAAAAATATGAAGAGCTTCAAAAGGTGTCAAAAATATGACGAGCATGAAACGGTCTGAAAAATAGGAGGAGCATGAAGCGGTGTTGAAAAATATGAAGAGCCTGAAAACGTGTGAAAAATATGAAGAGCTTCTAAAGGCGTGAAAAATATGAAGAGCTTCAAAAGGTGTCAAAAATATGACGAGCATGAAACGGTCTGAAATATAGGAGGAGCAAGAAGCGGTGTTGAAAAACATGAAGAGCCTGAAAACGTGTGAAAAATATGAAGAGTTTCTAAAGGTGTGAAAATATGAAGAGCTTCAAAAGGTGTGAAAAATATGACGAGCATGAAAAGGTCTGAAAAATAAGAGGAGTATGAAGTGGTGTTGAAAAACATGAAGAGCCTGAAAAGTTGGGAAAATATGAAGAGCTTCAAAAGGTGTCAAAAATATGAGGAGCATTAAATGGTCTGATAAATAGGAGGATCATGAAGCGGTGTTGAAAATCATGAAGAGCCTGAAAAGGTGTGAGAAATATGAAGAGCTTCAAAAGGTGTAAAAATTATTAGGTGCAAGAAACGGTCTGAAAAATAGGAGGAGGATGAAGCGGTGTTTAAAAATATGAAGAGCCTGAAAGGGTGTGAAAAAAATGAAGAGCTTCAAAAGGTGTCAAAAATATGAGGAGCATGAAAGAGTCTGAAAAATAGGAGGAGCATGAAGCAGTGATGAAAAACATGAAGAGCCTGAAAAGGAGTGAAAAATATGAAGAGCTTCAAAAGGTGTCAAAAATATGAGAAGCCTGAAACAGTCTGAAAAATAGAAGGAGCATGAAGCGGTGTTCAAAAACATGAAGATCGTGAAAAGGTGTGAAAAATATGAAGACCTTCAAAAGGTGTCAAAAATATGAGGATCTTGAAACTGTCTGAACAATAGGAGGATTATGAAACGGTGTTATAAAACATGAAGGGCCTGAATAGGTGTGAAAAATATGAAGAGCTTCAAAAGGTGTGAAAAATATGAGGAGCTTCAAAAAGTGTGAAATACTTGAGGAGGATTAAACGGTCTGAAAAATAGGAGGAGAATGAAGCGGTTTTGAAAAATATGAAGAGCCTGAAAAGATGTGAAAAATATGAAAAGCTTCAAAAGGTGTGAAAAATATGAAGAACTTCAAAAGGTGTCAAAAATTAGATGAGCATGAAATGGTCTGAAAAATAGGAGGAACATGAAGCGGTGTTCAAAAACATGAAGACACTGAAAAGGTGTGAAAAATATGAAGAGCTTCAAAACGTGTCAAAAATATGAATAGCATGAAACGTTCTGAAAAATAGGAGCATGAAGCAGTGTTGAAAAACATGAAGAGCCTGAAAAGGTGTGAAAAATATGAAGAGCTTCAAAAGGTGTGAAAAATATGAGGTGCATGAAACGTTCTGAAAAATAGGAGGAGCATGAAGCGGTGTTGAAAAACATGAAGAGCCTGAAAAGGTGTGAAAAGTATGAAGAGCTTCAAATGGTGTCAAAAACTTGAGGAGCATGAAACGGTCTGAAAAATAGGAAGAACATGAAGCGGTGTTCAAAAACATGAAGAGACTGAAAAGGTGTGAAAAATATGAAGAGCTTCAAAACGTGTCAAAAATATGAGGAGCATGAAACGTTCTGAAAAATAGGAGGAGCATGAAGCGGTGTTGAAAAACATGAAGAGCCTGAAAAGGTGTGAAAAATATGAAGAGCTTCAAAAGGTGTGAAATATATGAGGTGCATTAAACGGTCTGAGAATATGAGGAGCATGAAGCCATGTTCAAAAACATGAAGAGCCTGAAAAGGTGTGAAAAGTATGAAGAGCTTCAAAAGGTGTCAAAAATATGAGGAGCATGAAACGTTCTGAAAAATAGGAGGAGCATGATGCGGTGTTGAAAAACATGAAGAGCCTGAAAAGGTGTGAAAAACATGAAGAGCTTCAAAAAGTGTCAAAATTATGAGGAGTATGAAACGGTCTGAAAATAGGAGGAGCATGAAGCCATGTTCAAAAACATGAAGAGCCTGAAAAGGTGTGAAAAGTATGAAGAGCTTCAAATGGTGTCAAAAATATGAGGAGCATGAAACGGTCTGAAAAATAGGAGGAGCATGAAGCGGTGTTGAAAAACATGAAGGCCTGAAAACGTGTGAAAAATATGAAGAGCTTCAAAAGTTGTGAAAAATATGAAGAGCTTCAAAAGTTGTGAAAAATATGAAGAGCTTCAAAAGGTGTCAAAAATTAGATGAGCATGAAACGGTCTGAAAAATAGGAGGAGCATGAAGTGGTGTTGAAAAAAATGAAGAGCCTGAAAAGGTTTGAAAAATATGAAAAGCTTCAAAAGGTGTCAAAAATATGAGGAGCATGAAACTGTCTCAAAAATAGGAGTAGCATGAAGCGGTGTTCAAAAACAAGAAGAGCCTGAAAAGGTGTGAAAAATATGAAGAGCTTCAAAAGGTGTCAAAAATATGAGGAGCATGAAACGGTTTTGAGAAACATGAATAGCCTGAAAATATGTGAAAAATATGAAGAGCATAAAAATATGTGAAAAATATGAGGAGCATGAAACTGTGTTCAAAACATGAAGAGCCTGAAAAGGTGTGAAAAATATGAAGATCTTCAGAAGGTGTCAAATTTGAAGACATTTCCCCTGAAATCAGGAACAAGACAAGGGTGCCCACTCTCACCACTGCTATTCAACATAGTGTTGGAAGTTCTGGCCACAGCAATCAGAGCAGAAAAAGAAGTAAAAGGAATCCAGATAGGAAAAGAAGAAGTAAAACTCTCACTGTTTGCAGATGACATGATCCTCTACATAGAAAACCCTAAAGACTCTACCAGAAAATTACTAGAACTAATCAATGAATATAGTAAAGTTGCAGGATATAAAATTAACACACAGAAATCCCTTGCATTCCTATATACTAACAATGAAAAAACAGACAGAGAAATTAAGGAAACAATACCATTCACCATTGCAACAAAAAGAATAAAATACTTAGGAGTATATCTACCTAAAGAAACAAAGGACCTATACATAGAAAACAATAAAACACTGATGAAAGAAATCAAAGAGGACACAAACAGATGGAGAAACATACCGTGTTCATGGATTGGAAGAATTAATATTGTCAAAATGGCTATTCTACCCAAAGCAGTCTATAGATTCAATGCAATCCCTATCAAGCTACCAATGGTATTTTTCACAGAACTAGACCAAAGAATTTCACAATTTGTATGGAAATACAAAAAACCTCGAATAGCCAATGTAATCTTGAGAAAGAAGAATGGAGCTGGAGGAATCAACCTGCCTGACTTCAGACTCTACTACAAAGCCACAGTCATCAAGACAGTATGGTACTGGCACAAAGACAGAAATATAGATCAATGGAACAGAATAGAAAGCCCAGAGATAAATCCACGAACCTATGGACACCTTATCTTTGACAAAGGAGGCAAGGATATACAATGGAAAAAAGACAACCTCTTTAACAAGTGGTGCTGGGAAAACTGGTCAACCACTTGTAAAAGAATGAAACTAGAACACTTTCTAACACCATACACAAAAATAAACTCAAAATGGATTAAAGATCTAAATGTAAGACCAGAAACTATAAAACTCCTAGAGGAGAACATAGGCAAAACACTCTCTGACATAAATCAAAGCAAGATCCTCTATGACCCACCTCCCAGAATATTGGAAATATAAGCAAAACTAAACAAATGGGACCTAATGAAACTTAAAAGCTTTTGCACTACAAAGGAAACTATAAGTAAGGTGAAAAGACAGCCCTCAGATTGGGAGAAAATAATAGCAAATGAAGAAACAGACAAAGGATTAATCTCAAAAATATACAAGCAACTCCTGCAGCTCAATTCCAGAAAAATAAATGACCCAATCAAAAAATGGGCCAAAGAACTAAACAGACATTTCTCCAAAGAAGACATACAGATGGCTAACAAACACATGAAAAGATGCTCAACATCACTCATTATTAGAGAAATACAAATCAAAACCACAATGAGGTACCATTACACGCCAGTCAGGATGGCTGCTATCCAAAAGTCTACAAGCAATAAATGCTGGAGAGGGTGTGGAGAAAAGGGAACCCTCTTACACTGTTGGTGGGAATGCAAACTAGTCCAGCCGCTATGGAAAACAGTGTGGAGATTTCTTAAAAAACTGGAAATAGAACTGCCATATGACCCAGCAATCCCACTTCTGGGCATACACACTGAGGAAACCAGAACTGAAAGAGACACGTGCACCCCAATGTTCATCGCAGCACTGTTTATAATAGCCAGGACATGGAAGCAACCTAGATGCCCATCAGCAGATGAATGGATAAGGAAGCTGTGGTACATATACACCATGGAATGTTACTCAGCCATTAAAAAGAATTCATTTGAACCAGTCCTAATGAGATGGATGAAGCTGAAGCCCATTATACAGAGTGAAGTAAGCCAGAAAGATAAAGAACATTACAGCATAATGACACATGTATATGGAATTTAGAAAGGTGATAACGATAACCCTATATGCAGAACAGAAAAAGAGACACAGAAATACAGAACAGACTTTTGAACTTTGTGGGAGAATGTGAGGGTGGGATATTTCAAAAGAACAGCCTGTATCCTATCTATGGTGAAACAGATCACCAGCCCAGGTGGGATGAACGAGACAAGTGCTCCGGCCTGGTGCACTGGGAAGACCCAGAGGAATCGGGGGGAGAGGGAGGTGGGAAGGGGGATCGGGATTGGGAATACATGTAAATCCATGGCTGATTCATATCAATGTATGACAAAACCCACTGGAAAAAAAAATATGAGGAGCATGAAACAGTCTGAAAAATAGGAGGAGCATGAAATGGTGATAAAAAACATGAAGAGCCTGAAAACGTGTGAAAAATATGAAGAGTTTCAAAAGGTGTGAAAAATATGAAGAGCTTCAAAACGTCTCAAAAATATGAGGATCATGAAACCGTATGAAAATAGGAGGAGCATGAAGCAGTGTTCACAAATATGAAGAGCCTGAAAAGGTGTGAAAAATATGAAGAGCTGCAAAAGTTGTCAAAAATATGAGAAGCATGAAACGGTCAGAAATAATGAGGACCATGAAACGGTCTGAAAAATAGGACAAGCATGAAACGGTGTTGAAAAATATGAAGAGCTTCAAAAAGTGTCAAAAATACGAGGAGCATGAAACGTTCTGAAAAACAGGAGGAGCATGAAACGGTGTTGAAAAACATGAAGAACATGAAAAGGTGTGAAAAATATGAAGAGCTTCAAAAGTTGCCAAAAATATGTGGAGCATGAAACGGTCTGAAAAATAGGAGGAGCATGAAGCGGTGTTCAAAAACATGAAGAGCCTGAAAAGGTGTGAAAAATATAAAGAGCTTCAAAAGGTGTGAAAAATATGAGGAGCATTAAACGGTCTGAAAAATACGAGGAGAATGAAGCGGTGTTGAAAAACATGAAGAGCCTGAAAAGGTGTGAAAAATACGAAGAGCTTCAAAAGGTGTGAAAAATATGAAGAGTTTCAAAATGTGTGAAAAATATGAAGAGCTTCAAAAGGTGTCAAAAATATGAGGAGCATGCAACTGTCTGAAAAATAGGAGGAGCATTAAACAGTGTTTAAACATGAAGAGCCTGAAAAGGTGTGAAATATATCAAGAGTTCAAAAGGTGTCAAAAATATGGGGAGCATGAAACGGTGTTCAAAAACATGAAAAGCCTGAAAAGGTGAAAAATATGAAGAGCTTCAAAAGGTTTCAAATATATGAGGAGCATGAAACGGTGTTGAAAAACATGAAGAGAATGAAAAGGTGTGAAAAATATGAAGAGCTTCAAAAGGTGTCAAAAATATGAGGAGCATGAAACGGTCTTAAAAATAGGAGAAGCATGAGACGGTGTAAAAACATGAAGAACCTGAAAACGTTGGAAAAATAAGAAGAGCTTCAAAGCTGTCAAAAACATGAGGAACATGAAACTGTCAGAAAAATATGAGGACCATGAAACGGTCTAAAAAATAGGACGAGCATGAAACAGTGTTGAATAACATGAAGAGCTTCAAAAGGTGTCAAAAATATGAGGAGCCTGAAACCATTTGAAAAATAGGAGGAGCATGAAACGGTGTTGAAAATCATGAAGAGCCTGAAAAGGTGTGAACAATAAGAAGAGCTTCAGAAGGTGTCAATAATATGAGGAGCATGAAAGGGTCTGAAAAATAGGAGGAGCATGAAATGGTGTTGAACACATGAATTGCTTGAAAAGGTCTGAAAAATATGAAGAGCTTCAAAAGATGTTAAAAATATGAGGAGCATGAAAGGGTTATAAACATTGGAGGAGCATGAAACGGTGTTGAAAAACATGAAGAGCTTCAAAAAGTGTGAAAAATATGAAGAGCTTCAAAAGCTGTCATAAATAAGAGGAGCATGAGACGGTCTGAAAATTATGAGGAGCACGAAATGGTCTGAAAAATGGGAGGAGCATGAAACGTTGTATGAAAAGATGAAGAGCAAGAAAAGGTGTGAAAAATATGAAGAGCTTCAAAAGGTGTGAAAAATATGAGGAGCATGGAACGGTCTGAAAAATAGGAGGAGCATGAGACGGTGTTGAAAAACATGAAGAACCTGAAAAGGTTGGAAAATCATGAAGAGCTTCAAAGATGTCAAAAATGAGGAGCATGAAAAGGTCTGAAAAATAGGAGGAGCATGAAACGGTATTGAAAAACATGAAGAAACTGAAAAGGTGTGAAAAATATGAAGAGCTGCAAAAGGTGTCAAAAATATGAGAAGCATGAAACGGTCTGAAATAATGAGGACCATGAAACGGTCTGAAAAATAGGACAAGCATGAAACGGTGTTGAAAAATATGAAGAGCTTCAAAAAGTGTCAAAAATACGAGGAGCATGAAACGGTCTGAAAAACAGTAGGAGCATGAAACGGTGTTGAAAAACATGAAGAACATGAAAAGGTGTGAAAAATATGAAGAGCTTCAAAAGGTGCCAAAAATATGTGGAGCATGAAACGGTTTGAAAAATAGGAGGAGCATGAAGCAGTGTTCAAAAACATGAAGAGCCTGAAAAGGTGTGAAAAATATAAAGACCTTCAAAAGGTGTGAAAAATATGAGGAGCATTAAACGGTCTGAAAAATACGAGGAGAATGAAGCGGTGTTGAAAAACATGAAGAGCCTGAAAAGGTGTGAAAAATATGAAGAGCTTCAAAAGTTGTCACAAATAGGAGGAGCATGAAACGGTGTTCAAAAACATGAAGAGCCTGAAAAGGTGTGAAAACTATGAAGAGCTTCAAAAGGTGTGAAAAATATGAAGAGTTTCAAAAGGTGTGAAAAATATGAAGAGCTTCAAAAGGTGTCAAAAATTAGAGGAGCAAGAAACGGTCTGAAAAATAGGAGGATCATGAAGTGGTGTTGAAAAACATGAAGAGCCTGAAAAAGTGTGAAATATATGAAAATCTCCAAAAGGTGTCAAAAATATGAGGAGCATGAAACGGTCTGAAAAATAGGAGGAGCATGAAACGATGTTGAAAAAAATGAAGAGCCTGAAAAGGTGTGAAAAATATGAAGAGCTTCAAAAGGTGTCAAAAATATCAGTAGCATGAATGGGTCTGAAAGATAGGAGGAGAATGAAATGGTCTTGAAAAACATGAACAGCCTGAAAAGGTGTGAAAAATATGAAGAGCTGCAAAAGGTGTGAAAAATATGAGGAACATGAAACGGTTTGAAATATAGGAGGAGTATGAAACGGTGTTGAAAAACATAAAGAGCATGAAAAGGTGTGAAAAATATGAAGAGCTTCAAAAGGTTTCAAAATTATTAGTCGCATGAAACGGGTAAAAAAATAGGAGGAGCATGAGACGGTGTTGAAAAACATGAAGATCCTGAAAAGGTGTGAAATATATGAAGAGCTTCAAAAGGTTTCAAAAAAAGGAGGAGCATGAGACGGTGTTGAAAAACATGAAGAGCATGAAAAGGTGTGAAAAATATGAAGAGGTTCAAAAGTTATCAAACATACGAGGAGCATGAAAGGGACTGAAAATAGGAGGAGCATGAAACTTTGTATGTACACATGAAGAGCATGAAAAGGTGTGAAAAATTTGAAGAGCTGCAAAAGTTGTCAAAAATATGAGGAGCATGTAACGGTGTTGAAAAACATGAAGAGCATTAAAAGTGTGAAAAATATGAAGATCTTGAGTATATTTTGTGTGCCTATTTTCAATCTGTGTATCTTCTTTGATAAATTGTTTGTTCAGATGTTTTGCCCATTATTTTTTTTTTAATTTTTAATTTTTATTATTATTATTATTTTTTTTTCCAGGGGGTTTTGTCATACAATGATAATCACTTGTCACTAAAGAAATGCACCCTAAAACAATGAAGAAGTACTAAAAAAAAAAAATAAATAAATGCAGAAGAGGAGGTGTTAAAAAAAAATATATGAAGATCTTCAAAATTAGTCAAAAATATGAGGAGCATGGAACGGTCTGAAAAAAAGTAGGAGCATGAGATGGTGTTGAAAAACATGAAGAATCTGAAAAGGTTGGAAATATATGAAGAGCTTTCAAGGTGTCAAAAATATGAGGAGCATGAAACGGTCTGAAAAATAGGAGGAGCATGAAACGGTGTTGAAAAACATGAAGAGCATGATAAGTGTTAAAAATATAAAGAGCTTCAAAAGGTGCCAAACTTTGAGGAGCATGAAACGTTCTGAAAAATAGGAGGAGCATGAAACGGTGTTGAAAAACATGAAGAGAATGAAAAGGTGTGAAAAATATGAAGAGCTTCAAAAGGTGTCAAAAATATGAGGAGCATGAAACGGTCTGAAAAACAGGAGGAGCATGAAAACGTGTTGAAAAACCTGAAGAGCATGAAAAGATGTGAAAAATATGAAGAGCTTCAAAAGGTGTCAAAAAAAAGAGGAGCATGAAACAGTGTTGAAAAACATGAAGAGAATGAAAAGGTGTGAAAAATATGAAGAGCTTCAAAAGGTGTCAAAAATATGAGGATCATGAAACGGTTTGAAATATAGGAGGAGTATGAAACGGTGTTGAAAAACATAAAGAGCATGAAAAGGTGTGAAAAATATGAAGAGCTTCAAAAGGTTTCAAAATTATTAGTCGCATGAAACGGGTAAAAAAATAGGAGGAGCATGAGACGGTGTTGAAAAACATGAAGATCCTGAAAAGGTGTGAAATATATGAAGAGCTTCAAAAGGTTTCAAAAAAAGGAGGAGCATGAGACGGTGTTGAAAAACATGAAGAGCATGAAAAGGTGTGAAAAATATGAAGAGGTTCAAAAGTTATCAAACATACGAGGAGCATGAAAGGGACTGAAAATAGGAGGAGCATGAAACTTTGTATGTACACATGAAGAGCATGAAAAGGTGTGAAAAATTTGAAGAGCTGCAAAAGGTGTCAAAAATATGAGGAGCATGTAACGGTGTTGAAAAACATGAAGAGCATTAAAAGTGTGAAAAATATGAAGATCTTGAGTACATTTTGTGTGCCTATTTTCAATCTGTGTATCTTCTTTGATAAATTGTTTGTTCAGATGTTTTGCCCATTATTTTTTTTTTAATTTTTTATTTTTTTATTATTATTATTATTTTTTTCCAGGGGGTTTTGTCATACATTGATAATCACTTGTCACTAAAGAAATGCACCCTAAAACAATGAAGAAGTACTAAAAAAAAATAAATAAATGCAGAAGAGGAGGTGTTAAAAAAAAATATATGAAGATCTTCAAAAGTAGTCAAAAATATGAGGAGCATGGAACGGTCTGAAAAAAAGTAGGAGCATGAGATGGTGTTGAAAAACATGAAGAATCTGAAAAGGTTGGAAATATATGAAGAGCTTCAAAAGCTGTCAAAAATGAGATGAGCATGAAACGGTCTGAAAAAAAGGAGGAGCATGAAGCGTTGTTGAAAATCTTGAAGAGCTTGAAAAGGTGTGAAAAATATGAAGAGCTTCAAAAGGTTTCAAAAATATGAGGATCATGAAACGGTCTGAAAAATAGGAGCAACATGAAACGGTCTGAAAAATAAGAGGAGCATGAAATGGTGTTGAAAAACAGGAAGAGCCTGAAAATGTGAGAAAAATATGAAGAGCTTCAAAAGGTTTCAAAAATATGAGGAGCATGAAACTTTCTGAAAAAGAGGAGGAGCATGAACCGGCATTGAAAAACATGAAGAGCCTGAAAAGGTGTGAAAATTATGAAGAGGTTTAAACGGTGTCAAAAATATGAGGAGCATGAAACTTTCTGTAAAATAGGAGGAGCATGAAGCTGTGTTCAAAAACATGAAGAGCCAGAAAAGGTGTGAAAAATATGAAGAGCTTCAAAAAGTGTCAAAAATATGAGGAGCAAGAAACGGTCTGAAAAATAGGAGTAGCATGAAACGATCTGAAAAATAGGAGGAGCATGAAGCTGTGTTGAAAAACATGAAGAGCCTGAAAAGGTGTGCAAAATATGAAGAGCCTCAAAAGGTGTAAAAAATGAGATGAGCATGAAACGGTCTGAAAAATAGGAGGAGCATGAACTGGTGCTGAAAATCATGAAGAGGCTGAAAAGGTGTGAAAAATATGAAGAGCTTTAAAAGGTGTGAAAAATATGACGAGCATGAAACGGTCTGAAAAATAGGAGGAGCATGAAGCTGTGTTCAAAAACATGAAGAGCCAGAAAAGGTGTGAAAAATATGAAGAGCTTCAAAAAGTGTCAAAAATATGAGGAGCCAGACACTGTCGGAAAATAGGAGGAACATGAAACGATCTGAAAAATAGAAGGAGCATGAAGCTGTGTTCAAAAACATGAAGAGCCTGAAAAGGTGTGAAAAATATGAAGAGCTTCAAAAGGTGTAAAAATTTAAGCAGCATGAAACGGTCTGAAAAATAGGAGGAGCATGAAGTGGAGCTGAAAAATATGAAGTGCCTGAAAAGGTGTGCAAAATATGAAGAGCTTCAAAAGGTGTAAAAAATGAGATGAGCATGAAACGGTCTGAAAAAAAGGAGGAGCATGAACTGGTGCTGAAAAACCTGAAGAGCCAGAAAAGGTGTGAAAAATATGAAGAGCTTCAAAAGGTGTGAAAAATATGAGGAGCATGAAACGGTCTGAAAAATAGGAGGATCATGAAACCGTGTTCAAAAACATGAAGAGCCTGAAAAGGTGTGAAAAATATGAAGAGCCTTAAAAAATGTCAAAAATATGATGAGTATGAAATGGTCTGTAAAATAGCAGGAGCATGAAGCGGTGTTGAAAAACATGAAGAGCCTGAAAAGGTGTGAAAAATATGAAGAGCTTCAAAAGGTGTGAAAAATATGAAGAGCTTCAAAAGGTGTCAAAAATATGAGGAAAATGAAACGGTCTGAAAAATAGGTGGAGCATGAAACGGTGTTCAAAAACATGAAGAGCCTGAAAAGTTGTGAAAAATATGAAGAGCTTCAAAACGTGTCAAAATATGAGGAGCATGAAACGGTCTGAAAAATAGGAGGAGCAAGAAGCGGTGTTGAAAATCGTGAAGAGCCTGAAATGGTGTGAAAAATGTGAAGAGCTTCAACAGGTGTCAAAAACTTGAGGAGAATGAATCGGTCTGAAAAATAGGAGGAGCATGAAGCTGTGTTAAAAAACATGAAGAGCCAGAAAAGGTGTGAAAAATATGAAGAGCTTCAAAAAGTGTCAAATATATGAGGAGCAAGAAACGGTCTGAAAAATAGGAGTAGCATGAAACGATCTGAAAAATAGGAGGAGCATGAAGCTGTGTTGAAAAACATGAAGAGCCTGAAAAGGTGTGAGAAATATGAAGACCTTCAAAAGGTGTAAAAAATGAGAGCAGCATGAAACGGTCTGAAAAATAGGAGGAGCATGAAGTGGAGCTGAAAAACATGAAGTGCCTGAATAGATGTGCACAATATGAAGAGCTTCAAAAGGTGTAAAAAATGAGATGAGCATGAAACGGTCTGAAAAATAGGAGGAGCATGAACTGGTGCTGAAAAACATGAAGAGCCTGAAAAGGTGTGAAAAATATGAAGAGCTTTAAAAGGTGTGAAAATTATGACGAGCATGAAACGGGCTGAAAAATAGGAGGAGCATGAATCGGTTTGGCAAAACATGAAGAGCCTGAAAAGGTGTGAAAGATATGAAGAATTTCTAAAGGTGTCAAAAATATGAGGAGCATGAAAACGTCTGAAAAATAGGAGGAGCATGAAGTGGTGTTGAAAAACATTAAGAGCCTGAAAGGGTGTGAAAAATATGAAGAGCTTCAAAAGGTGTCAAAAATATGAGGAGCATGAAACGGTCTGAAAACTAGGAGGAGCATGAAATGTTGATCAAAAACATGAAGAGCCTGAAAAGTTGTGAAAAATATGAAGACCTTCAAAAGGTGTGAAATACATGAGGAGCATGAAACGGGCTGAAAAACAGGAGGAGCATGAAGTGGTGTTGAAAAACATTAAGAGCCTGAAAGGGTGTGAAAAATATGAAGAGTTTCAAAAGGTGTCAATAATAAGAGGTGCATGAAACATCCTGAAAAATATGAGGAGCATGAAACTGTCTGAAAAATAGGAGGAGCATGAAGCAGTCTTGAAAACCAAGAAGATACTGAAAACGTGTGAAAAATATGAAGAGCTTCAAAAGGTTTCAGAAATATGAGGAGCATGAAACGGTCTGAAAAATAGGAGTAGCATGAAGCGGTGTTGAAAAACATGAAGAGCCTGAAAAAGATGAAAAATATGAAGAGCTTCAAAACGTGTCAAAATATGAGGAGCATGAAACGGTCTCAAAAATAGGGGGAGCATGAAATGATCTGAAAAATAGAAGGAGCATGAAGCGGTGTTCAAAAACATGAAGAGCCTGGAAAGGTGTGAAAAATATGAAGAGCTTCAAAAGGTTTCAAAAATATGAGGAGCATGAAACGGTCTGAAATATAGGAGGAGCATGAAGCGGTGTTCAAAAACATGAAGAGCCTGAAAAGGTGTGAAAAATAGGAAGAGCTTCAAAAGGTGTGAAATACATGAGGAGAATGAAACGGTCTCTAAAATAGGAGGAGCATGAAGCGGTGTTCAAAAACATGAAGAGCCTGGAAAGGTGTGAAAAATACAAAGAGCTTCAAAAGATGTGAAAAATATGAGGAGCATGAAAAGGTCTAAAAAATAGGAGGAGCATGAAGTTGTGTTCAAAAACATGAAGATCCTGAAAAGTTGTAAAAAATATGAAGAGCTTCAAAAGGTGTCAAAAATATGAGGAGCATGAAACGGTCTGAAAAATAGGAGGAGCATGAAACGCTGTTGAAAAACATGAAGAGCTTCAAAATGTGTGAAAAATATGAAGAGCTTCAAAAGTTGTCAATAATAAGAGGTGCATGAAAAGTCCTGAAAAATATGAGGAGCATGAAACTCTCTGAAAAATAGGAGGAGCATGAAGCGGTCTTGAAAACCAAGAAGAGCCTGAAAACGTGTGAAAAATATGAAGAGCTTCAAAAGCTTTCAGAAATACGAGGAGCATGAAACGGTCTGAAAAATAGGAGGAGCATGAAGCGGTGTTGAAAAACATGAAGAGCCTGAAAAGGAGTGAAAAATATGAAGAGCTTCAAAACGTGTCAAAATATGAGGAGCATGAAATGGTCTCAAAAATAGGGGGAGCATGAAATGATCTGAAAAATAGAAGGAGCATGAAGCGGTGTTCAAAAACATGAAGAGCATGGAAAGGTGTGAAAAATATGAAGAGCTTCAAAAGGTTTCAAAAATATGAGGAGCATGAAACGGTATGAAACATAGGAGGAGCTTGAAGCGGTGTTCAAAAACATGAAGAGCCTGGAAAGGTGTGAAAAATACAAAGAGCTTCAAAAGATGTGAAAAATATGAGGAGCATGAAAAGGTCTAAAAAATAGGAGGAGCATGAAGTTGTGTTCAAAAATATGAAGATCCTGAAAAGTTGTAAAATATATGAAGAGCTTCAAAAGGTGTCAAAAATATGAGGAGCATGAAACGGTCTGAAAAATAGGAGGAGCATGAAACGCTGTTGAAAAACATGAAGAGCTTCAAAAGGTGTGAAAAATATGAAGAGCTTCAAAAGTTGTCAATAATAAGAGGTGCATGAAACGTCCTGAAAAATATGAGGAGCATGAAACTGTCTGAAAAATAGGAGGAGCATGAAGCATTGTTGAAAAACATGAAGAACCTGAAAAGGAGTGAAAAATATGAAGAGCTTCAAAACGTGTCAAAATATAAGGAGAATGAAACGGTCTCAAAAATAGGGGGTGCATGAAATGTTCTGAAAAAAAGGAGGAGCATGAAGCGGTGTTGAAAAACATGAAGAGTCTGAAAAGGTGTGAAAAATATGAAGAGCTTCAAAAGTTGTGAAATACATGAGGAGCATGAAACTCTCTGAAAAATAGAAATAGCATGAAGTGGTGTTCAAAAACAAGAAGAGCCTGTAAAGGTGTGAAAAATATGAAGAGGTTCAAAAGGTGTGAAAAATATGAGTTGCATGATACAGCTTGAAAAATAGGAGGAGCATGAAGCCGTGTTGAAAAACATGAAGAGTCTGAAAACGTGTGAAAATATGAAGAGCTTCAAAAATATGAAAAATATGAAGAGCTTCAAAAGGTGTGAAAAATATGAAGAGCTTCAAAAGGTGTCAAAATGAGATGAGCATGAAACAGTCTGCAAAATAGGAGGAGCATGAAATGGTGTTCAAAAACATGAAGAGCCTGAAAAGGTGTGAAAAATATGAAGAGCTTCAAAAGGTGTCAAAAATAGGAGTAGCATGAAACGGTCTGAAAAATAGGAGGAGCATGAAGCGTTGTTGAAAATCTTGAAGAGCTTGAAAAGTTGTGAAAAATATGAAGAGCTTCAAAAGGTTTCAAAAATATGAGGATCATGAAACGGTCTGAAAAATAGGAGCAACATGAAACGGTCTGAAAAATAAGAGGAGCATGAAATGGTGTTGAAAAACAGGAAGAGCCTGAAAAGGTGAGAAAAATATGAAGAGCTTCAAAAGGTTTCAAAAATATGAGGAGCATGAAACTTTCTGAAAAAGAGGAGGAGCATGAACCGGTGTTGAAAAACATGAAGAGCCTGAAAAGCTGTGAAAAATATGAAGAGCCTTAAAAAATGTCAAAATAATGAGGAGTATGAAACGGTCTGAAAAATAGCAGGAGCATGAAGCGGTGTTGAAAAACATGAAGAGCCTGAAAAGGTGTGAAAAATATGAAAAGCTTCAAAAGGTGTGAAAAATATGAAGAGCTTAAAAAGGTGTCAAAAATATGAGGAGAATGAAACGATCTGAAAAATAGGCGGAGCATGAAACGGTGTTCAAAAACATGAAGAGCCTGAAAAGGTGTGAAAAATATGAAGAGATTCAAAACGTGTCAAAATATGAGGAGCATGAAACGGTCTGAAAAATGGGAGGAGCATGAAGCTGTGTCAACAAATGAAGAGCCTGAAAAGGTGCGAAAAATATGAAGAGCCTGAAAAGGTGTGAAAATTATGAAGAGCTTCAAAAGGTGTCAAGAATGAGATGAGCATGAAACGGTCTGAAAAATAGGAGGAGCATTAAACGGTGTGGAAAAACATGAAGAGCCTGAACAGGTGTGGAAAAATAGGAAGAGCTTCAAAATGTGTCAAATATATGAGGAGAAATAAACGGTCTGAAAAAAAGGAGCAGCATGAAGCGGTGTTCAGAAACATGAAGAGCCTGAAAAGGTGTGAAAAATATGAAGAGCTTCAAAAGGTGTCAAGAATGAGATGAGCATGAAACGGTCTGAAAAATAGGAGGAGCATGAACTGGTGCTGAAAAACATGAAGAGCCTGAAATGGTGTGAAAAATATGAAGAGCTTTAAAAAGTGTGAAAAGTATGACGAGCATGAAACGGTCTGAAAAATAGGAGGAGCATGAAGCAGTATTCAAAAACATGAAGAGCCTGAAAAGGTGTGAAAAATATGAAGAGCTTCAAAATGTGTCAAATATATGAGGAGAAATAAACGGTCTGAAAAAAAGGAGCAGCATGAAGCGGTGTTCAGAAACATGAAGAGCCTGAAAAGGTGTGAAAAATATGAAGAGCTTCAAAAGCTGTCAAATATATGAGGAGCACGAAACGGTCTGAAAAAAAGGAGGAGCATGAAGCGTTGTTGAAAATCTTGAAGAGCTTGAAAAGGTGTGAAAAATATGAAGAGCTTCAAAAGGTTTCAAAAATATGAGGATCATGAAACGGTCTGAAAAATAGGAGCAGCATGAAAGGGTCTGAAAAATAAGAGGAGCATGAAATGGTGTTGAAAAACAGGAAGAGCCTGAAAAGGTGTGAAAAATATGAAGAGTTTTAAAAGGTGTCAAAAATATGAGGAGCATGAAACTTTCTGAAAAATAGGAGGATCATGAAACCGTGTTCAAAAACATGAAGAGCCTGAAAAGGTGTGAAAAATATGAAGAGCTTCAAAAGGTATGAATAATGAGAGGAGCATGAAACGGTCTGTAAAATAGGAGGAGCATGAAGCGGTGTTGAAAAACATGAAGAGTCTGAAAAGGTGTGCAAAATATGAAGAGCTTCAAAAGTTGTAAAAAAATGAGAGCAGCATGAAACGGTCTGAAAAATAGGAGGAGCATGAAGTGGAGCTGAAAAACATGAAGAGCCTGAAAAGGTGTGAAAAATATGAAGAGCTTCAAAAGGTGTGAAATATATGAGGTGCATTAAACGGTCTGAAAATATGAGGAGCATGAACTGGTGCTGAAAAACATGAAGAGCCTGAAAGTGTGAGAAATAGGAAGAGCTTCAAAAGGTGTGAAAAATATGAAGAGCTTCAAAAGGTGTCAAAAAATAGATGAGCATGAAACTGTCTGAAAAATAGGAGGAGCATGAAGTGGTGTTGAAGAAAATGAAGAGCCTAAAAAGGTGTGAAATATATGAAGAGCTTCAAATGGTGTCAAGAATATGAGGAGAATGAAGCGGTCTGAAAAATAGGAGGAGCATGAAGCCGTGTTGAAAAACATGAAGCGCCTGAAAAGGTGTGAAAGAAATGAAGAGTTTCTAAAGGTATCAAAAATATGAGGAGTAAGAAAGGGTCTGAAAAATAAGAGGAGCATGAAGCGGTGTTCAAAAACATGAAGAGCCTGAATAGGTGTGAAAAATATGAAGAGCCGCAAAAGGTGTCAAAATGAGATGAGCATGAACCGGTCTGAAAAATAGGAGGAGCATGAAGTGATGTTGAAAAAAATGAAAAGCCTGAAAAGGTGAGAAATATATGAAGAGCTTCAAAAGGTGTAAAAATTTGAGGAGAATGAAACGGTCTGAAAAATGGGAGGAGTATGAAATGGTGTTCAAAAACATAAAGACCATGAAAAGGTGTGAAAAATATGAAGAGTTTCAAAAGGTGTGAAATACATGAGGAGGAATAAACGGTCTGAAAAATAGGAGGAGCATGAAGCGGTGTTCAAAAACATGAAGAGTCTGAAAAGGTGTGAAAAATATGAAGAGTTTCTAAAGGTGTCAAAAATATGAGGAGCATGAAACGGTCTGAAAAATGGGAGGAGCATGAAATGGTGTTCAAACACATGAAGAGCCTGAAAGGTGTGATAAATATGAAGAGCTTCAAAAGGTGTGAAAAAGATTAGGTGCAAGAAACGGTCTGAAAAATAGGAGGAGCATGTAGTTGTGTTGAAAAAAAAGAAGAGCCTGAAAATGTGTGAAAAATATGAAGAGCTTCAAAAGTTGTCAATAATAAGAGGTGCATGAAAAGTCCTGAAAAATATGAGGAGCATGAAACTCTCTCAAAAACAGGAGGAGCATGAAGCGGTCTTGAAAACCAAGAAGAGCCTGAAAACGTGTGAAAAATATGAAGAGCTTCAAAAGCTTTCAGAAATACGAGGAGCATGAAACGGTCTGAAAAATAGGAGGAGCATGAAGCGGTGTTGAAAAACATGAAGAGCCTGAAAAGGAGTGAAAAATATGAAGAGCTTCAAAACGTGTCAAAATATGAGGAGCATGAAACGGTCTCAAAAATAGGGGGAGCATGAAATGATCTGAAAAATAGAAGGAGCATGAAGCGGTGTTCAAAAACATGAAGGGCCTGGAAAGGTGTGAAAAATATGAAGAGCTTCAAAAGGTTTCAAAAATATGAGGAGCATGAAACGGTCTGAAATATAGGAGGAGCATGAAGCGGTGTTCAAAAACATGAAGAGCCTGGAAAGGTGTGAAATGTAGGAAGAGCTTAAAAAGGTGTGAAATACATGAGGAGAATGAAACGGTCTCTAAAATAGGAGGAGCATGAAGCGGTGTTCAAAAACATGAAGAGCCTGGAAAGGTGTGAAAAATACAAAGAGCTTCAAGAGATGTGAAAAATATGAGGAGCATGAAAAGGTCTAAAAAATAGGAGGAGCATGAAGTTGTGTTCAAAAACATGAAGATCCTGAAAAGTTGTAAAAAATATGAAGAGCCTCAAAATGTGTCAAAAACATGAGGAGCATGAAACGGTCTGAAAAATGGGAGGAGCATGAAACGCTGTTGAAAAACATGAAGAGCTTCAAAAGGTGTGAAAAATATGAAGAGCTTCAAAAGTTGTCAATAATAAGAGGTGCATGAAACGTCCTGAAAAATATGAGGAGCATGAAACTGTCTGAAAAATAGGAGGAGCATGAAGCGGTCTTGAAAACCAAGAAGAGCCTGAAAACGTGTGAAAAATATGAAGAGCTTCAAAAGCTTTCAGAAATACGAGGAGCATGAAATGGTCTGAAAAATAGGAGGAGCATGAAGCAGTGTTGAAAAATATGAAGAACCTGAAAAGGAGTGAAAAATATGAAGAGCTTCAAAACGTGTCTAAATATAAGGAGAATGAAACGGTCTCAAAAATAGGGGGAGCATGAAATGGTCTGAAAAATAGGAGGAGCATGAAGCGGTGTTGAAAAACATGAAGAGCCTGAAAAGGTGTGAAAAATATGAAGAGCTTCAAAAGGTGTGAAATATATGAGGAGCATGAAACTCTCTGAAAAATAGAAATAGCATGAAGTGGTGTTCAAAAACAAGAAGAGCCTGTAAAGGTGTGAAAAATATGAAGAGCTTCAAAAGGTGTGAAAAATATGAGGAGAATGATACAGCTTGAAAAATAGGAGGAGCATGAAGCCGTGTTGAAAAACATGAAGAGTCTGAAAACGTGTGAAAATATAAAGAGCTTCAAAAGGTGTGAAAAATATGAAGAGCTTCAAAAGGTGTCAAAATGAGATGAGCATGAAACGGTCTGCAAAATAGGAGGAGCATGAAATCGTGTTCAAAAAAAAAAGAAGAGGAGCATTAAGCGGTGTTGAAAAACATGAAGAGCCTGAAAAGGTGTGAAAAATATGAAGAGCGTCAAAGGTGTCAAAAATATAAGGAGCATGAAACGGTCTGAAATATAGGAGGAGCATGAAGCCGTGTTCAAAAACATGAAGAGCCTGAAAAGTTGTGAAAAATATGAAGAGCTTCAAAAGGTGTAAAAATATGAGGAGCATGAAATTCTGAAAAATAGGAGGAGCATGAAACGGTCTGAAAAATAGGAAGAGCATGAATCGGTGTTGAAAACATGAAGAGCATGAAAAGGTGTGAAAAATATGAAGAGCTTCAAAACATTTCAAAAATATGAGGAGCATGAAATTGTCTGAAAAATAGGAGGAGCATGAAGGGGTGTTCAAAAACATGAAGAGCCTGAAAAGGTGTGAAAAATATGAAGAGCTTCAAAAGGTATCAAAAATATGAGGAGCATGAAACGTTCTGAAAATTAAGAGGAGCATGAAGCGGTGTTGAAAATCATGAAGTGCCTGGAAAGGTGTGAAATATATGAAGAGCTTCAAATCGTGTCAAATATGAGGAGCATGAAACGGTCAGAAAAATAGGAGGAGCATGAAGCCATGTTCAAAAACATGAAGAGCCTGAAAAGGTGTGAAAAATATGAAGAGTTTCAAAAGGTGTCAAAATATGAGGAGCATTAAACGGTCTGAAACATAGGAGGAGCATGAAACGGTCTGAAAAATAGGAGGAGCATGAATCGGTGTTGAAAAACATGAAGATCCTGAAAAGATGTGAAAAATATGAAGAGCTTCAAAAGGTGTCAAAACTATGAGGAGCATGAAACGGTCTGAAAAATAGGAGGAGCATGAAGCCGTGTTCAAAAACATGAAGAGCATGAAAAGGTGTGAAAAATATGAAGAGTTTCAAAAGGTGTCAAAACTATGAGGAGCATGAAACGGCCTGAAAAATAGGAGGAGCATGAAACGGTCTGAAAAATAGGAGGAGCATGAAGCGGTGTTGAAAAACCTGAAGAGCCTGAAAAGGCGTGAAATATATGAAGAGCTTCAAAAGGTGTCAAAAATAGGAGGAGCATGAAACGGACTGAAAAATAGGAGGAACATGAAACTGTGTTGAAAAACCTGAAGAGCCTGAAAAGGTGTGAAATATATGAAGAGCTTCAAAAGGTGTCAAATATAGGAGGAGCATGAAACGGTCTGAAAAATAGGAGGGGCATGAAGCGGTGTTGAAAAACATGAATAGCCTGAAAAGGTGTTAAATGTATGAAGAGCTACAAAAGGTGTCAAAAATATGATGAGCATGAAACGGTCTGAAAAATAGGAGGAGCATGAAACAGTGCTGAAAACCATGAAGAGCTTGAAAAGTTGTGAAAAATATGAAGAGCTTCAAAAGGTGTCAAAAGTATGAAGAGCATGAAACGGTCTGAAAAATAGGAGGAGCAGGAAGCGGTGTTGAAAAAAATGCAGAGCACGAAAAGGTGTGAAAAATATGAAGAGCTTCAAAAGGTGTCAAATATATGAGGGGCATGAAACGGTCTAAAAAATTGAGGGGAATGAAGCGCTGTTGAAAAACATGAAGAGCATTAAAAGGTGTGAAAAATATGAAGAGTTTCAAAAGGTGTCAAAATATGAGGAGCATTAAACGGTCTGAAAAATAGGAGGAGCATGAAACGGTCTGAAAAATAGGAGGAGTAAGAATCGGTGTTGAAAAACATGAAAATTCTGAAAAAATGTGAAAAATATGAAGAGCTTCAAAAGGTGTCAAAAATATGAGGAGCATGAAACGGTCTGAAAAATAGGAGGAGCATGAAGTGGTGTTGAAAAACATGAAAGGCCTGAAAAGGTGTGAAAAATATGAAGAGCTTCAAAAGGTGTCAAAAATATGAGGAGCATGAAACGGTCTGAAAAATAGGAGGAGCATGAACCGTTGTTGAAAAACATGAAGAGCCTGAAAAGGTGTGAAAAATATGAAGAGCTTCAAAATTATCAAAAATATGAGGAGCATAAAACGGTCTGAAAAATAGAAGGACCATGAAGCGGTGTTGAAAAACATGAAGAGCCTGAAGATGTGAAATATATGAAGAGCTTCAAAAAGTGTCAAAAATATGAGGAGCATGAAATGGTCTGAAAAATAGAAGGAGCATGAATCTGTGTTAAAGAACGTGAAGAGCCTGAAAAGGTGTGAAATATATGAAGAGCATGAAAATGTGTGAATAATATGCAAAGCATGAAACTGTGTTCAAAAACATGAAGAGCCTGAAAAGGTGTGAAAAATATGAAGAGCTTCAAAAGGTGTCAAAAATATGAGGAGCATTAAATGGTATGAAAAATAGGAGGAGCATGTAACGGTGTTCAAAAATATGAAGAGCCTGAAAGGTATGAAAAATATGCAGAGCTTCAAAACGTGTCAAAAACATGAGGAGCATGAAACGGTCTGAAAAATAGGAGGAGCATGAAACGGTGTTCAAAAACATGAAGAGCCTGAAAAGGTGTGAAAAATATGAAGAGCATGAAAATGTGTGAAAAATATGAGGAGAATGAAACTGTGTTCAAAAACATGAAAATCTTGAAAAGCTGTGAAAAATATGAAGAGCTTCAAAAGGTGTCAAAAATATGAGGAACATGAATCGGTCTGAAAAATAAGAGAAGCATGAAGTGGTGTTGAAAAACATGTAGAGCCTGAAAAGGTGTGAATATTATGAAGAGCTTCAAAAGGTGTGAAATACATGAGGAGCATGAAACGGTCTGAAAAATAGGAGGAGCATGAAACCTTGTTCAAAAACAAGAAGAGCCTGAAAAGGTGTGAAAAATACAAAGAGCTTCAAAAGGTGTCAAAAATATGACGAGCATGAATAGTCTGAAATATAGGAGCAGCATGAAACGGTGTTCAAAAACATGAAGAGCCTGAAAAGGTGTGAAAAATATGAAGAGCTTCAAAAAGTGTGAAAAATAGGAGGAGCATGAAGCGGTGTTCAAAAACATGAAAAGCCTGAAAAGGTGTGAAAAACATGAACAGTTTCAAAAGGTGTTAAAAATGAGATGAGCATGAAACGGTCTGAAAAATAGGAGGATCATGAAGCGGTATTGAAAATCATGAAGAGCCTGAAAAGGTGTGAAAAATATGAAGAGCTTCAAAAGGGGTCAAAAATATGAGAGGCATGAAACGATCTGAAAAAAAGCAGGAGCATGAAGCCGTGATCAAAAACATGAAGAGCCTGAAAAGGTGTGAAAATTATGAAGAGCTTCAAAAGGTGTGAAATACATGAGGAGCATGGAACTATCTGAAAAATAGGAGGAGCATGAAGCGGTGTTTAAAAACATGAGGAGCCTGAAAATGTGTGAAAAATTATGAAGAGCTTCAAAAGGTGTGAAATACATGAGGAGCATGTAACGTTCTGAAAAACTGGAGGAGCAAGAAGCGGCGTGCAAAAACATGAAGAGCCTGAAAAGGTGTGAAAAATATGAAGAGCTTCAAAATGTGTCAAAAATATGAGGAGCATGAAACGGTCTGAAAAATAGGAGGAGCCTGAAACAGTCGGAAAAAAAGGAAGACATTGAAACTGTGTTGAAAAACATGAAGAGCCTGAAAATGTGTGAAAAATAGGAGGAGTTTCAAAAGGTGTCAAAAATATGAGGAGCATGAAACGGTCTGAAAAATAGGAGGAGCAAGAAGCGGCGTGCAAAAACATGAAGAGCCTGAAAAGGTGTGAAAAATATGAAGAGCTTCAAAAGGTGTGAAAAAACAAAGGAGCATGAAACGGTATGAAAAATAGAAGGAGCATGAAATGGTGTTGAAAAAAAAGAAGAGCCTGAAAATGTGTGAAAAATATGAAGAGCTTCAAAAGGTGTGAAATACATGAGGAACATTAAACGTTCTGAAAAATAGGAGGAGCATGAAGCGGTGTTCAAAAACATGAAGAGCCTGAAAAGGTTTGAAAAATATGAAGAGCTTCAAACGGTCTGAAATACATGAGGAGCATGAAACGGTCTGAAAAATAGGAGGAGAATCAAACGGTGTTCAAAAATAAGAAGAGCCTGAAAAGCTGTGAAAAATGTGAAGACCTTCAAAAAGTGTCAAAATTATGAGGAGCATGAATCGGTCTGAAAAATAGGAGGAGGACGAAGTGGTGTTCAAAAACATGAAGAGCCTGAAAAGGTGTGAAAATATGAAGAGCTTCAAAAGGTGTGAAATACATGAGAGAAATGAAACTATCTGAAAAATAGGAGGAGCATGAAGCCATGTTGAAAAACATGAAGAGCCTGAAAAGTTTTGAAAAATATTAAGAGCTTCTAAAGGTGTCAAAAATATGAGGACAATGAAACGGTCTGGAAAATAGGAGGAGCATGAAGTGGTGTTGAATATGATGAAGAGCCTGAAAAGGTGTGAAATATATGAGGAGCTTGAAAATGTGTCAAAAATATGAGGAGCATGAAACGATCTGAAAAATAGGAGGTGCATGAAGTGGTGTTGAAAAACATGAAGAACCTGAAAAGGTGTGAAAAATATGAAGAGCTTCAAAAGGTGTCAAAAATGACAGGAGCTTGAAACGGTCTGAAAAATTGGAGGAGCATGAAGCGATGTTGAAAAACATGAAGAGCCTGAAAAAGTGTGAAAAATATGAAGAGCTTCAAAAGGTGTTAAATATATGAGGAGCAAGAAACGGTCTCAAAAATAGGAGGAGCATGAAGCGGTGTCCAAAACCATGAAGAGCCTGAAAAGGTGTGAAAAATATGAAGAGGTTCAAAAATGTGAAAAATATGAAGAGCTTCAAAGGTGTCAAATATATGAAGAGCTTCAAACGGTGTCCAAATTATGAGGAGCATGAAACGGTCTGAAAAATAGGAGGAGCATGAAGCGGGGTTGAAAAACATGAAGAGCCTGAGAACGTGTGAAAAATATGAAGAGCTTCAAAGGTGTCAAATATATGAAGAGCTTCAAACGGTGTCCAAATTATGAGGAGCATGAAACGGTCTGAAAAATAGGAGGAGCAAGAAGCGGTGTTGAAAAACATGAAGAGCCTGAGAACGTGTGAAAAACATGAAGACCTTCAAAAGGTGTGAAAAATATGAGGAGCTTCAAAAGGTGTCAAAAATATGAGGAGCATGAAACGGTCTGAAAAATAGGAGGAGCATGTTGCAGTGTTAAAAAATATGAAGAGCCTGAAAACGTGTGAAAAATATGAAGATCTTCAAAAGGTATGAAAAATATGAAGAGCTTCAAAAGTTGTCAAAAAAGAGATGAGCATGAAACGATCTGAAAAATAGGAGGAGCATGAAATTGTGTTCAAAAAAATGAAGAGCCTGAAAAGGTGTGTAGCATATGAAGATTTCAGAAGGTGTCAAAATATGAGGAGCATGAAAAGGTCTGAAAAATAGGAGGAGCATGAAGTGATGTTGAAAAACATGAAGAACCTGAAAAGGTGTGAAAGATACGAAGAGCTTCAAAATGTGTCAAAAATGTGAGGAGCATGAAACGGTCTGAAATATATGACGAGCATGAACCGGTGTTCAAAAACATGAAGGCCTGAAATGGTGTGAAAAATATGAAGAGCTTCAAAAGGTGTCAAAAATATGATGAGCATAAAAAGGTCTGATAAATAGGAGGAGTATGAAGTTGTGTTGAAAAACATGAAGAGCCTGAAAAGGTGTGAAATATATGAAGAGATTCAAAAGGTGTCAAAAATATGAGGAGCATGTATCGGTCTGAAAAATATGAGGAGCATGAAGCGGTGTTGATAAACATGTACAGTCTGAATAGGTGTGTAAAATATGAAGAGCTTGATAAGGTGTCAAAAATATGAGGAGCATGAAACGATCTGAAAAATAGGAGGTGCATGAAGTGGTGTTGAAAAACATGAAAAGGTGTGAAAAATATGAAGGGCTTCAAAAGGTGTCAAAAATATGAGGAGCATGAAACGGTCTGAAAAATAGGAGAATCATGCAGTGGTGTTGAAAAACATGAACAGTCTGAATAGGTGTGTAAAATATGAAGAGCTTGATAAGGTGTCATATATATGAGGAGCATGAAACGGTCGGAAAATAGGAGGAGCATGAAGCGGTGTTCAAAAACATGACGAGCCTGAAAAGGTGTGAAAAATATGAAGAGCTTCAAAAGATGTGAAAAATATGAGGAGCTAGAAACGGTCTGAAAAATAGGAGGAGCATGAAGCGGTGTTGAAAAACATGAAGAGCCTGAAAACGTGTCAAAAATATGAAGAGCTTCAAAGGTGTGAAAAATATGAAGCACTTCAAAGGTGTCAAAAATATGAGTATCATGAAACGATCTGAAAAATAGGAGGAGCATGAAGCGGTGTTCAAAAACATGAAGAGACTGAAAGGTGTGAAAAATATGAAGAGCTTCAAAAGGTGTGAAAAATATGAGGAGCTTCAAAAGGTGTGAAAAATATAAGGAGCAAGACACGGTCGGAAAAATTGGAGGGACATGAAACGGTGTTCAAAATCATGAAGAGCCTGAAAAGCTGAGAAATATATGAAGAGCTTCAAAGGGGTCAAAATTATGAGGCGCATGAAACGGTCTGAAAAATACGAGAAGCATGAAACAGTGTTGAAAAATATGAAGAGCCTGAAAAGGTGTGAAAAATACGAAGAGCTTCAAAAGGTATGAAATACATGAGGAGCTTGAAACGGTCTGAAAAACAGGAGGAGCATGAAGCGGTGTTGAAAAACATGAAGTGCCTGAAAAGGTGTGAAATAAATGAAGAGCTTCAAAAGGTGTGAAATACATGAGGAGCTTGAAACGGTCTGAAAAACAGGAGGAGCATGAAGCAGTGTTGAAAAACATGAAGAGCCTGAAAAGGTGTGATATATATGAAGAGCTTCAAATGCTGTCAAAAATATGAGGAGCATGAAACGGTCTGAAAAATAGGAGGACCATGAAGCGGTGTTGAAAAACTTGAAGAGCCGGAAAAGTTGTGAAAATATGAAGAGTTTCAAAAGGTGTGAAAATGATGAGGAGCATGAAACAGTCTGAAAAATGGGAGAATCATGAAGCGGTGTTGAAAAACATGAAGAGCCTGAAAATGTGTGAAAAATATGAAGAGCTTCAAAAGGTATGAAATACATGAGGAGCTTGAAACGGTCTGAAAAACAGGAGGAGCATGAAGCAGTGTTGAAAAACATGAAGAGCCTGAAAAGGTGTGATATATATGAGGAGCTTCAAAAGGTGTGGAAAATATGAAGAGCTTCAAAAGGTGTCAAAAATGACATGAGCATGAAACGGTCTGAAAAATAGGAGGAGCATGAAGGGGTGTTGAAAAAAAAGAAGAGCCTCAAAAGGTGTGAAATATATGAAGAGCTTCAAAAGCTCTCAATAATATGAGGAGCATGAAATCGTATGTAAAATAGGAGGAGTATGAAACGTTGTTGAAAAACATGAAGAGTCTGAAAAGCTGTGAAAATATGAAGAGCTTCAAAAGGTGTGAAATACATGAGGAGCATGAACTGGTCTGAAATATAGGAGGAGCCTGAAGCGGTGTTCAAAAATATGAAGAGCCTGAAAAGTTGTGTAAAATATGAAGAGCTTAAAACGGTGTGAAAAATAGGAGGACCATGAAACGGTGTTCAAAAACATGAAGAGCCTGAAAAGGTGTGAAAAATATGAAGAGCTTAAAAAGGTGTGCAATACATGAGGTGCATGTAACAACCTTAAAAACAGGACGAGCATGAATCTGTGTTCAAAAACATGAGAGCCTGAAAAGGTGTGAAAAATATGAAGAGCTTCAAAAGTTGTGAAATACATGAGAAGCATGAAACGGTCTGAAAAATAGGAGGAGCATGAAGCAGTGTTCAAAAATATGAAGAGCCTGAAAAGGTGTGAAAAATATGAAGAGCTACAAAAGGTGTCAAAAATATGAGGAGCATTAAACGGTCTGAAAAATAGGAGGAGCATGAAGCGGTGTTCAAAAACATGAAGAGCCTGAAAAGGAGTGAAAAATACAAAGAGCTTCAAAAGGTGTCAAATACATGAGGAGCATTAAACGGTCTGAAAAATAGGAGGAGCATGAAGCGGTGTTCAAAAACATGAAGAGCCTGAAAAGGTCTGAAAAATATGAAGAGCTTCAAAAGTTGTAAAATATGAGGAGCATGAAGCGGTGTTCAAAAACATGAAGAGCCTGAAAACGTGTGAAAAACATGAAGAGCTTCAAAAGATGTGAAAAATATGAAGAGCTTCAAAAGGTATCAAAAATGAGATGCGCATGAAACGTTCTGAAAAATAGGAGGAGCATGAAGTGGTGTTGAAAATCATGAAGAGCCTGAAAAGGTGTGAAAAATATGAAGAGCTTCAAAAGGTGTCAAAAATATGAGCAGCAAGAATCGGTCTGAAATATAGGAGGAGCATGAAACGGTGTTCAAAAACATGAAGAGCCTGAAAAGTTGTGAAAAATATGAAGAGCTTCAAAAGGTGTGAAAAATATGAAGAACTTCAAAAGGTGTCAAAAATGAGATGAGCATTAAACGGTCTGAAAAATAGGAGGAGCATGAAGTGATGTTGAAAAACATGAAGAGCCTGAAAAGGTGTGAAAAATATGACGAGCTTCAAAAGGTGTGGAAAATATGAGGAGCAGGAAACGGTATGAAAAATAGGAGAAGCATGAAGGGGTGTTCAAAAACATGAAGAGCCTGAAAAGGTGTGAAAAAATGAAGAGCTTCAAAAGGTATGAAATATATGAGGATCAGGAAGCGGTCTGAAAAATAGTAGGAGCATGAAGGGTGGTCCAAAAAATGAAGAGCCTGAAAAGGTGTGAAAAATATGAAGAGCTTCAAGAGGTGTCAAAAATATGAGAGGCATGAAACAGTCTGAAAAATAGAAGGAGCATGAAGCGGTGTTGAAAAACGAAGAGCCTGAAAACTTGTGAAAAATATGAAGAGCTTCAAAAGGTGTGAAAAATATGAAGAGCTTCAAAAGGTGTCAAAATATGAGGAGCATGAAACGGTCTGAGAAATAGGAGGAGCATGAACGGTTGTTGAAAAACATGAAGAGCCTGAAAAGGTGTGAAAAATATGAAGAGCTTCAAAAGGTATCAAAATATGAGGAGCATGAAACGGTCTGAAAAATCGGAGTAGCATGAAGCGGTGCTGAAAAACATGACGAGCCTGAAAACGTGTGAAAAATATGAAGAGCTTCAAAAGGTGTGAAAAATATGAAGAGCTTCAAAAAGTGTGAAATATATGAGGAGAATTAAACGGTCTGAAAAATAGGAAGAGCATGAAGCGTTGTGGAAAATCATGAAGAGCCTGAAAATGCGTGAAAAATATGAAGAGCTTCAAAAGGTGTGAAAAATATGAAGAGCTTCAAAAGGTGTCAAAAATTAGATGAGCATGAGACGGTCTGAAAAATAGGAGGAGCATGAAGTGGTGTTTCAAAAAATGAAGAGCCTGAAAAGGTGTGAAAACCCTCAAAACGTGTCAAAAATATGACGAGTATGAAACGATCTGAAAAATAGCAGGAGCATAAAGCGCTGTTCAAAAACATGAAGATTGTGAAAAGGGGTGAAAAAATGAAGAGCTTCAAAAATATGAAAAATATGAAGAGCTTCAAAAGGTGTGAAAAATATGAGGAGCATCAAACGTTCTGAAAAATAGGAGGAGCATGAAGCCAAGTTCAAAATCATGAAGAGCCTGAAAAGGTGTGAAATGTATGAAGAGCTTCAAATGGTGTCAAAAACATGAGGAGCATGAAACGGTCTGAAAAATAGGAAGAACATGAAGCGGTGTTCAAAAACATGAAGAGACTGAAAAGGTGTGAAAAATATGAAGAGCTTCAAAAGGTGTGAAAAATATGAAGAGATTCAAAAGGTGTTAAAAATAGGAGCAGCTTCAAAAGGTTTCAAAAATATGAGGAGCATGAAACGTTCTGAAAAATAGGAGGAACATGAAGCTGTGTTGAAAACCATGAAGAGCCTGAAAAGGTGTGAAAAATATGAAGAGCTTCAAAACGTGTCAAAAATATGAGGAGCCTGAAACGGTCTCAAAAATAGGAGGAGCATGAAACGGTCTGAAAAATAGGAGGAGCATGAAGCTGTGTTCAAAACCTTGAAGAGCCAGAAAAGGTGTGAAAAATATGAAGAGCTTCAAAAGGTGTAAAAAATTTGAGCAGCATGAAACGGTCTGAAAAATAGGAGGAGCATGAAGTGGAGCTGAAAAACATGAAGTGCCTGAAAAGGTGTGCAAAATATGAAGAGCTTCAAAAAGTGTCAAATATATGAGGATCATGAAACGGTCTGAAAAAAGGAGGAGCATGAAGCGGTGTTCAAAAACATGAAGAGCCTGAAAAGGTGTGAAAAATAAGAAGAGCTTCAAAAAGTGTCAAATATATGAGGAGAAAGAAACGGTCTGAAAAAAGGAGGAGCATGAAGCGGTGTTCAAAAACATGAAGAGCCTGAAAAGGTGTGAAAAATATGAAGAGCTTCAAAAGCTGTCAATAATGAGATGAGCATGAAACGGTCTGAAAAAAAGGAGGAGCATGAAGCATTGTTGAAAATCTTGAAGAGCTTGAAAAGGTATGAAAAATATGAAGAGCTTCAAAAGGTTTCAAAAATATGAGGATCATGTAACGGTCTGAAAAATAGGAGCAACATGAAACGGTCTGAAAAATAAGAGGAGCATGAAATGGTGTTGAAAAACAGGAAGAGCCTGAAAATGTGAGAAAAATATGAAGAGCTTCAAAAGGTTTCAAAAATATGAGGAGCATGAAACTTTCTGAAAAAGAGGAGGAGCATGAACCGGTGTTGAAAAACTTTAAGAGCTTGAAAAGGTGTGAAAAATATGAAGAGGTTTAAAAGTTGTCAAAAATATGAGGAGCATGAAACTTTCTGAAAAATAGGAGGATCATGAAACCGTGTTCAAAAACATGAAGAGCCTGAAAAGGTGTGAAAAATATGAAGAGCCTTAAAAAATGTCAAAAATATGAGGAGGATGAAACGGTCTGAAAAATATCAGGAGCATGAAGCGGTGTTGAAAAACATGAAGAGCCTGAAAAGGTGTGAAAAATATGAAGAGCTTCAAAATGTGTGAAAAATATGAAGAGCTGCAAAAGGTGTCAAAAATATGAGGAGAATGAAACGGTCTGAAAAATAGGCGGAGCATGAAATGGTGTTCAAAAACATGAAGAGCCTGAAAAGGTGTGAAAAATATGAAGAGCTTCAAAACGTGTCAAAATATGAGGAGCATGAAACGGTCTGAAAAATAGGAGGAGCAAGAAGCGGTGTTGAAAAACATCAAGAGCCTGAAAATGTGTGAAAAATATGAAGAGCTTCAAAAGGTGTGAAAAATATGAAGAGCTTCTAAAGCTGTCAAATGAGATGAGCATGAAACGGGCTGAAAAATAGCAGGAGCATGAAGAGGTGTTCAAAAACATGAAGAACCTGAAAAGGGGTGAAAGAAATGAAGAGTTTCTAAAGGTGTCAAGAATATGAGGAGAATGAAGCGGTCTGAAAAATAGGAGGAGCATGAAGCGGTGTTGAAAAACATGAAGCGCCTGAAAAGGTGTGAAAGAAATGAAGAGTTTCTAAAGGTGTCAAAAATATGAGGAGTAAGAAAGGGTCTGAAAAATAGGAGGAGCATGAAGCGGTGTTCAAAAACATGAAGAGCCTGAATAGGTGTGAAAAATATGAAGATTCGCAAAAGGTGTCAAAATGAGATGAGCATGAACCGGTCTGAAAAATAGGAGGAGCATGAAGTGATGTTGAAAAAAATGAAAAGCCTGAAAAGGTGAGAAATATATGAAGAGCTTCAAAAGGTGTAAAAATATGAGGAGAATGAAACGGTCTGCATAATAGGAAGAGTGTGAAATGGTGTTAAAAACATAAAGAGCATGAAACGGTGTGAAAAATATGAAGAGTTTCAAAAGGTGTGAAATACATGAGGAGGAATAAACGGTCTGAAAAATAGGAGGAGCATGAAGCGGTGTTCAAAAACATGAAGAGTCTGAAAAGGTGTGAAAAATATGAAGAGTTTCTAAAGTTGTCCAAAATATGAGGAGCATGAAACGGTCTCAAAAATGGGAGGAGGATGAAATGGTGTTCAAACACATGAAGAGCCTGAAAGGTGTGAAAAATATGAAGAGCTTCAAAAGGTGTGAAAAAGATTAGGTGCAAGAAACGGTCTGAAAAATACGAGGAGTTTGAAGCAGTGTTGAAAAACATGAAGAGCCTGAAAACGTGTGAAAAATATGAAGAGCTTCAAAAGGTGTGCAAAATATGAAGAGCATCAAAAGCTGTCAAATGAGATGAGCATGAAACGGTCTGAAAAATAGCAGGAGCATGAAGAGGTGTTCAAAAACATGAAGAACCTGAAAAGGGGTGAAAAATATGAAGAGCTTCAAAAGGTGTCAAAATTATGAGGAGCATTAAACGGTCTGAAAAATAGGAGGAGCATGAAGCTGTGTTCAACAACATGAAGAGCCTGAAAAGGTGCGAAAAATATGAAGAGCCTGAAAAGGTGTGAAAAATATGAAGAGCTTCAAAAGGTGTCAAAAATGAGATGAGCATGAAACGGTCTGAAAAATAGGAGGAGCATTAAGCGGTGTTGAAAATCATGAAGAGCCTGAAAAGTTGTGGAATAATAGGAAGAGCTTCAAAATGTGTCAAATATATGAGGAGAATGAAACGGTCTGAAAAATAGGAGGAGCATTAAACGGTGTGGAAAAACATGAAGAGCCTGAAAAAGTGTGGAAAAATAGGAAGAGCTTCAAAATGTGTCAAATATATGAGGAGAATGAAACGGTCTGAAAAATAGGAGGAGCATGAAACGGTCTGAAAAATAGGAAGAGCATGAAACGGTCTGAAAAATAGGAGGATCATGAAGCGGTGTTGAAAATCGTGAAGAGCCTGAAAAGGTGTGAATAATGTGAAGAGCTTCAACAGGTGTCAAAAACTTGAGGAGAATGAAACGGTCTGAAAAATAGGAGGAGCATGAAGCTGTGTTGAAAAACATGAAGAGCCTGAAAACGTGTGAAACATATGAAGAGCTTCAAAAAGTGTAAAAAATGAGAGCAGCATGAAACGATCTGAAAAATAGGAGGAGCATGAAGCTGTGTTGAAAAACATGAAGAGCCTGAAAAAATGTGAAAAATATAAACAGCTTCAAAAGGGGTGAAAAATATGAATAGCATGATATTGTCTGAGAAATAGGAGGAGCATGAAGCGGTGTTCAAAAACATGAAGAGCCTGAAAAGTTGTGAAAAATATGCAAAGCTTCAAAAGGTGTCAAAAATTAGATGAGCATGAAACGATCTGAAAAATTGGAGGAGCAAGAAGTAGCGTTGATAAAAATGAAGAGCCTGAAAAGGTGTGAAAAATATGAAAAGCTTCTAAAGGTGTCAAAAATATGAGGAGCATGAAACGGTCTGAAAAATAGGAGGAGCATGAAACGGTGTTGAAAAATATGAAGAGCCTGAAAAGGTGTGAAAAATATGAAGAGCTTCAAAAGGTGTCAAAAATATGAGGAGCATGAAACGGTCTGAAAAATAGGAGGAGCATGAAGCGGTGTTCAAAAACATGAAGAGCCTTAAAAGGTGTGAAAAATATGAAGACCTTCAAAAGGTGTCAAAAATATGAGGAGCATGAAACGGCCTGAAAAATAGGAGGAGCATCAAGCGGTGTTGAAAAACATGAAGAGCCTGAGAAAGTGTGAGAAATAGGAAGAGCTTCAAAAGGTGTGAAAAATATGAAGAGCTTCAAAAGGTGTCAAAAAATAGATGAGCATGAAACTGTCTGAAAAATAGGAGGAGCATGAAGTGGTGTTGAAAAACATGAAGAGCCTGAAAAGTGTGAAAAATATGAAGAGCTTCAAAAGGTGTGAAATACATGAGGAGCATGAAACTCTCTGAAAAATAGGAGGAGCATGAAGTCGTGTTCAAAAACATGAAGAGCCTGATAATTTGTGAAAAATATGAAGAGATTCAAAAGGTGTGAGAAATATGAGGAGCATGAAACGGTCTGAACAATAGGAGGGGTATGTAAGGGTGTTCAGAAACATGAAGGGCCTGAAAAGTTGTGAAAAATATGAAAAGCTTCAAAAGGTGTCAAAAATATGAGGAGCATGAAACGGTCTGAAAAATAGGAGGATCATGAAATGGTGTTGAAAAACATGAAGAGCCTGAAAAGGTGTGAGAAATATGAAGAGCTTCAAAAATGTGAAAAATATGAAGAGCTTCAAAAGGTGTCAAAAAGTAGATGAGCATGAAACGGTCTGAAAAATAGTAGGAGCATGAAGTGGTGTTGAAAAGCATGAAGAGCCTGAAAAGGTGTGAAAAATATGAAGAGCTTCAAAAGTGTGAAAAATATGAAGAGCTTCAAAAGGTGTCAAAAATATGAGGAGCATGAAACGGTCTTAAAAATATGAGGAGCATGAAGAAGTGTTGAAAAAAATGAAGAGCCTGAAAAGGTTTGAAAAATATGAAGAGCTTCAAAAGGTGTCAAGTATATGAGTAGCATGAAACGTTCTGAAAAATAGGAGGAGCATGAAGCGGTGTTCAAAAACATGAAGAGCCTTAAAAGGTGTGAAAAATATGAAGAATTTTAAAAGGTGTCAAAAATATGAGGAGCATGAAACGTTCTGAAAAAGAGGAGGATCATGAAACGGTGTTCAAAAACATGAAGAGCATGAGAAGTTGTGAAAAATATGAAGAGCTTCAAAAGGTGTCAAAAATATGAAGAGCTTCAAAAGGTGTGAAAAATATGAAGAGCTTCAAAAGGTGTGAAAAATGAGATGAGCATGAAACGGTCTGAAAAATCGGAGGAGCATGAAGCGGTGTTGAAAATCATGAAGAGCCTGAAACGGTGTGAAAAATATGAAGAGCTTCAAAAGGTGTGAAAAATATGAAGAGCATCAAAAGGTGTCAAAAATATGACGAGGATGAAACGGTCTGAGAAATAGGAGGAGCAAGAAGCAGTGTTGAAAAACATGAAGAGCCTGAAAAGGTGTGAAAAATATGAAGAGCTTGAAAATGTGTGAAAAATATGAAGAGCTTCAAAAGTTGTCAAAAATGAGATGTGCATGAAACGGACTGAAAAATAGGAGGAGCATGAAGCGGTGTTGAAAAATATGAAGAGACTGAAAATGTGTGAAAAATATGAAGAGTTTCAAAAGGTGTCAAAAATATGAGGAGCATGAAACGGTCTGACAAATAGGAGGAGCATGAAGCGGTGTTGAAAAATATGAAGAGACTGAAAATGTGTGAAAAATATGAAGAGTTTCAAAAGGTGTCAAAAATATGAGGAGCATGAAACAGTCAGAAAAATAGGATGAAAATGAAACTGTTTTGCAAAAGATGAGGCGCATGAAAATGTTTGAAAAATATGAAGAGCTTCAAAAGGTGCCAAAAATATGAGAAGCATGAAACGGTCTGAAAAATAGGAGGAACATGAAGCTGTGTTGAAAAACATGAAGAGCCTGAAAAGGTGTGAAATATATGAAGAGCTTCAAAAGGTTTCAAAAATATGAAAACCATGAAACGACTGAAAAATAGGAGGAGCATGAAGCGGTTTTGAAAATCATGAAGAGCCTGAAGCGGTGTTCAAAAACATGCAGAGACTGAAAAGGTGTGAAAAATATGAAGAGCTTCAAAAGGTGTGAAAAATATGAGGAGCATGCAACTGTCTGAAAAATAGGAGGAGCATAAACCGGTGTTCAAAAATATGAAGAGCCTGAAAAGATGTGAAAAATATGAAGAGCTTCAAAAGTTGTCAAAAATATGAGGAGCATGAAACGGTCTGGAAAATAGGAGGAGCATGAAGAAGTGTTGAAAAACATGAAGAGCCTGAAAAGCTGTGAAAAATATGAAGAGCTTATAAAGGTGTGAAAAAATGAGGAGCATTAAACGGTCTGAAAAATAGGAGGAGAATGAAATGGTGTTCAAAAACATGAAGACCCTGAAAAGCTGTGAAAAATATGAAGCGCTTCAAAAGATGTGAAATACATGAGGAGCATTAAACGGTCTGAAAAATAGGAGGAGCATGAAGCGGTGTTGAAAAACATGAAGAGCTTGAAAATGTGTGAAAAATATGAAGAGCTTCAAAAATGTGAAAAATATGAAGAGCTTCAAAAGGTGTGAAAAATAGGAAGAGCTTCAAAAGGTGTCAAAAATGAGATTACCATGAAACGGTCTGAAAAATAGGAGGAGCATGAAGCGGTGTTGAAAATCATGAAGAGCCTGAAAAGGTGTGAAAAATATGAAGACTCTCAAAAAATATCAAAAATATGAGGAGCATGCAACGGTCTGAAAAATAGGAGGAGCATGAACCGGTGTTCAAATATATGAAGAGCCTGAAAAGGTGTGAAAAATATGAAGAGCTTCAAAAGGTGTCAAAAATATGAGGAGCATGAAACGGTCTGAAAAATAGGAGGAGCATGAAGCGGTGTTTAAAAACATGAAGAGCATGAAAAGGTGTGAAAAATATGAAGAGCTTCAAAAGGTGTGAAATACATGAGGAGCATGATACGGTCTGAAAAATAGGAGAAGCATGAAGTTGTGTTGAAAACATGAAGAGCTTGAAAAGGTGTGAAAAATATGAAGATCTTCAAAAGGTGTGAAAAATATGAGGAGAATGAAACGGTCTGAAAAATAGGAGGAGCATGAAGCGGTGTTCAAAAACATGAAGAGCCACAAAAGGTGTGAAAAATATGAAGAGCTTTAAAAGGTGTCAAAATATGAGGAGCATGAAACGTTCTGAAAAATAGGAGGATCATGAAACGGTGTTCAAAAACATGAAGAGCATGAAACGTGTCAAAAATATGAAGAGCATCAAAAAATGTCAAAAATATAAGGAGTATGAAATGGTCTCAAAAATAGGAGGAGCAAGAAGCGGTGTTGAAAAACATGAAGAGCCTGAAACCAGTGAAAAATATGAAGAGCTTCAAAAATGTGAAAAATATGAAGAGCTTCAAAAGGTGTGAAAAATATGAAGAGCTTCAAAAGTTGTCAAAAATGAGATGTGCATGAAACAGACTGAAATATAGGAGGAGCATGAAGTGATGTTGAAAAACATGAAGAGCCTGAAAATGTGTGAAATATAGGAAGAGCTTCAAAAGGTGTCAAAAATATGGGGAGCATGAAATGGTCTGAAAACTAGGAGGAGCATGAAGCGGTGTTGAGAAACATGAAGAGCCTGAAAAGGTGTGAAAAATATGAAGAGATTCAAAAGGTGTCAAAAATATGGGGAGCATGAAATGGTCTGAAAAGTAGGAGGAGCATGAAGTGGTTGTGAAAAACTTCAAGAGCCTGAAAAGGTGTGAAAAATATGAAGAGATTCAAAAGGTGTGAAAAATATGAAGAGGTTCCAAAGGAGTCAAAAATGAGATGAGCATGAAACGGTCTGAAAAATAGGAGGAGCATGAAGTGGTGTTGAAAAACATAAAGTGCCTGAAAAGATGTGAAATATATGAAGAGCTTCAAAAGGTGTGAAAAATATGAGGAGCCTGAAACGGTCTGAAAAAGAGGAGGAGCATGAAACGGTGTTCAAAAACATATAGAGCCTGAAGATGTGTAAAAAATATGAAGAGCTTCAAAAAGACTGAAATACATGAGGAGCATGGAACGTCTGAAAAATACGAGGAACATGAAGCGGTTCTCAAAAACATGAAGATCCTGAAAAGGTGTGAAAATTATCAAGAGCTTCAAAAGGTGTCACAAATATGAGGAGCATGTAACTGTCTGAAATATAGGAGGAACAAGAAGCGGTGTTCAAAAACATGTAGAGCCTGAAAAGGTGTGAAAAATATGAAGAGCTTCAAAAGGTTTCAAAAATATGAGGAGCATGACACGGTCTGAAAAATTGGAGGAACATGAAGCGGTGATCAATAACATGTAGAGCCTGAAAAGGTGAGAAAAATATGAAGAGCTTCAAAATGTGTGAAAAATATGAAGAGCTTCAAAAGGTGTAAAAAATGAGATGTGTATGAAACGGTCTGAAAAATAGGAGGAACATGAAGCGGTGTTGAAAAACATGAAGAGCCTGAAAAGGTGTGAAAAATATGAAGAGATTCAAAAGGTGTCAAAAATATGAGGAGCAAGAAACGGTGTGAAAAATAGGAGGAGCATGAAGCGGTGTTCAAAAACATGAAGAGCCTGAAAAGGTGTGAAAAATATGAAGAGCTTCAAAAGGTTTGAAAATTACGAGGAGCATGAAACGGTCTGAAAAATAGGAGGAGCATGAAACGGTGTTCAAAAACATGAAGAGCCTGAAAAGATGTGAAAAATATGAAGAGCTTCAAAAGGTGTGAAAAATATGAAGAGCTTCAAAAGGTGTCAAAAATATGAGGAGCATGAAACGGTCTGAAAAGTAGGAGGAGCATGAAGCGGTGTTGAAAAACATGACGAGCCTGAAAACGTGTGAAAAATATGAAGAGCTTCAAAAGGTGTGAAAAATATGAAGAGCTTCAAAAGCTGTCAAAAATGAGATGAGCATGAAGCGGTCTAAAAAATAGGAGGAGCATGAAGTGGCGTGAAAAGACGAAGAGCCTGAAAAGGTATGAAATGTATGAAGAGGTTCAAAAGGTGTCAAAAATATGAAGAGCATCAAAAAGTGTCAAAAATATGAGAAGCATGAAACGGTCTGGAAAACAGGACGAGCATGAAGCGGTGTGGAAAAACATGAAGAGCCTGAAAAGTTGTGAAAAATCTGAAGAGCTTCAAAAGGTTTCAAATATATGAGGAGCATGAAACGGTCTGAAAAATAGGAGGAGCATGAAATTGTGTTCAAATACATGAAGAGACTGAAAAGGTATGAAAAATATGAAGAGCTTCAAAAGGTGTGAAACACATGAGGAACATGAAACGGTCTGAAAAATAGGAGGAGCATGAAGGTGTGTTCAAAAATATGAAGAGCCTGAAAAGGTGTGAAAATTATGAAGAGCTTCAAAAGGTGTCAAAAATATGAGGAACATGAAAAGGCCTGAAAATTAGGAGAAGCATGAAGCGGTGTTCAAAATCATGAAGAGCCTGAAAAGGTGTGAAAAATATTAAAAGCTTCAAAAGCTGTCAAAAACATGAGGAGCATGAAACGGTCTGAAAATTAGGAGGGGTATGAAACGGTGTTCAAAAACATGAAGAGCATGAAAAGGTTTGAAAAATATGAAGAGCTTCCAAAATTGTCAAAAATATGAGGAGCATGAAACGGTCTGAAAAATAGAAGGAGCATGAAGCGGTCGGAAAAATAGGAGGAGCATGAAGCAGTGTTCAAAACCATGAAGAGCCTGAAAAGTTGTGAAAAATGTGAAGAGTTTAAAAGGTGTCAAAATATGAGGAGCATGAAACGTTCTGAAAAATAGGAGGAGCATGAAGCTGTGCTCAAAAACATGAATAGCCTGAAAAGGTGTGAAAAATGTGAAGAGCTTCAAAAGGGGTGAAAAATGTGAGGAGCATGAAATGGTCTGAAAAATAGGAGGAGCATGAAGCGGTGTTCAAAAATTTGAAGAGCCTGAAAAGGTGTGAAAACTATGAAGAGCTTCAAAAATTGTCAAAAATATGAGGAGCATGATACGGACAAAAAATAGGAGGAGCTTCACACGGTGTTCAAAAACATGTAGAGCCTGGAAAGGTGTGAAAAATATGAAGAGCCTCAAAACGTGTCAAATATATGAGGAGCATGAACCGGTCTGAAAAATAGGAGGAACATGAAGCGGTGTTGAAAAAAATGAAGAGCCTTAAAAAGTGTGAAAAAATGAAGAGCCTGAAAATGTGTGAAAAATATGAAGAGCTTCAAGAGGTGTGAAAAATATGAGGAGCATGAAACGGTCTGAAAAATAGGAGGAGCATGAAGCGGTGTTGAAAAACATGAAGAGCCTGAAATGGCGTCAAAATTAGGAAGAGCTTCAAAAGGTGTCAAAAATATGAGGAGCAAGAAAAGGTCTGAAAAATAGGAGGAGCATGAAGCGGGGTTGAAAAGACGAAGAGACTGAAAAGTTGTGAAATATATGAAGAGCTTCAAGAGGTGTGAAAAATATGAAGAGCTTCAAAATGTGTCAAAATTGAGATGAGCATTAAGCGATCTGAAAAATAGGAGGAGCATGAAGTGGCGTTGAAAAGATGTATAGCCTGAAAAGGTGTGAAATATATGAAGAGCTTCAAAAGGTGTCAAAAATATGAGGAGAAAGAAACGGTCTGAAAAATAGGAGGAGCATGAAGCGGTGTTGAAAAACATGAAGAGCATGAAAACGTGTGATAAATATGAAGAGCTTCAAAAGGTGTGAAAAATATGAAGAGCTTCAAAAGGTGTCAAAAAAGAAATGAGCATGAAACGGTGTGAAAAATAGGAGGAGCATGAAGTGGTCTTAAAAAAAATGAAGATCCTTGAAAGGTGTGAAATATATGAAGAGCTTCAAAAGGTGTGAAAAATATGAGGAGCATGAAATGATCTGAAATATACGAGGAGCATGAATCTGTGTTGAAAAACATGAAGAGCCTGAAAAGGTGTGAAAAATATGAAGAGATTCAAAAGGTGTGAAATACATGAAGAGAATTAAACGGTCTGAAAAATAGGGGGAGCATGAAGCGGTGTTGAAAATCATGAAGAGCCTGAAAAGCTGTGAAAAATATGAAGAGCTTCAAAAGGTGTGAAAATATGAAGAGTTTCAAAACGTGTCAAAAATTTGATGAGAATGGAACGGTCTGAAAAATAGGAGGAGCATGAAATGGTGTTCAAAATCATGAAGAGACTGAAAAGGTGTGAAAAATATGAAGAGCTTCAAAAGGTGTCAAAAATATGAGGAGCATGGAATGGTCTGAAAAAAAGGAGGAGCATGAAATGGTGTTCAAAATCATGAAGAGACTGAAAAGGTGTGAAAAATATTAAGAGCTTCAAAAGGTGTGAAAAATTGGAGGAGAATGAAGCATTTTTCAAAAACATGAAGAGCCTGAAAATGTGTGAAAAATATGAAGAGATTCAAAAGGTTCAAAAATATGAGGAGCATGAAACGGTCTGAAAAATAGGAGGAGCATGAAGTGATGTTGAAAAACATGAAGAGCCTGAAATGGTGTGAAATATATGAAGAGCTTCAAAAGGTGTGAACAATATGGGGAGCTTCAAAAATTGTCAAAAATATGAGGAGCCTGAAACTCTCTGAAAAATAGAAGGAGCATGAAAAGGTGTTCAAAATCATGAAGAGACTGAAAAGGTGTGAAAAATATGAAGAACTTCAAAAGGTGTGAAATACATGAGGAGCATGAAACGGTCTGAAAAATAGGAGGAGCATGAAGCGGTGTTGAAAACCATGAAGAGCCTGAAAAGGTGTGAAAATTATGAAGAGCTTCAAAAGGTATGAAAAATATGAAGAGCTTCCAAAGATGTCAAAAAAGAGATGAGCATGAAATGGTCTCAAAAATTGGAGGAGCATGAAGCGGTATTCAAAAAAATGAACAGCCTGAAAATGTGTGAAAAATAAGAAGAGCTTCAAAAGGTGTCAAAAATATGAGGAGCATTGAACGGTCTGAAAAATAGGAGGAGCATGAAGCAGTGCTGAAAAACAAGAAGAGCCTGAAAATGTGTGAAAAATATGAAGAGCTTCAAAAGGTGTGAAATACATGAGGAGCATGAAACGGTCAGAAAAATAGGAGGAGCATGAACCGGTTTTGAAAAGCATGAAGAGCCTGAAAATGTGTGAAAAATATGAAGAGCTTCTAAAGGTGTCAAAAATATGAAGAGCTTCAAAAGGTGTCAAAAATGAGAGGAGCATGAAACCGTGTGAAAAATAGGAGGAGCATGAAGCAGTGTTGAAAAACATTAACAGCCTGCTAAGTTGTGAAAAATATGAAGATATTCAAAAAGTGTCAAAAATATGAGGAGCATGAAACGGTCTGAAAAAGATGAGGAGCATGAGGCGGTGTTGAGAAACATGAAGAGCCTGAAAAGGTGTGAAAAATATGAAGAGCTTCAAAAAGTGTCAGAAATATGAGGAGCATGAAACTGTCAGAAAAATAGGCGAGCATGAAGCGATGTTGAAATCATGAAGAGCCTGAAGGGGTGTGAAAAATATGAAGAGCTTCTAAAGGTGTCAAGAATATGAAGAGCATGAAACGGTCAGAAAAATAGGAGGAGCATAAAGCGGTGTTGAAAAACATGAAGAGAATGAAAAGGTGTGAAAAATATGAAGAGCTTTAAAAAGGTGTGAAAAATATGAAGAGCTTCAAAAGGTGTCAAAAATGAGAGGAGCATGAAACCGTGTGAAAAATAGGAGGACCATGAAGCTGTGTTGACAAACATGAAGAGCCTGAAAAGATGTGAAATATATGAAGAGCTTCAAAAGGTGTGAAAAATATGAGGAGCATGAAATGGTCTGAAAAAGATGAGGAGCATGAGGCGGTGTTGAAAAACAAGAAGAGCCTGAAAAGGTGTGAAAAATATGAAGAGCTTCAAAAGGTGTCAAAAATATGAGGAACATGAAACGGTCTGAAATACCAACAGCATGAAGTGGTATTGAAAAATATGAAACCTGAAAAGGTGTGAAAATTATGAAGAGCTTCAAAAGGTGTGAAATACATGAGGAGCATGAAACGGTCTGAATAATAGGAGGAGCATGAAACGGTGTTCAAAAACATGAAGAGCCTGAAATCGTGTGATAAATATGAAGAGCCTCTAATCGTGTCAAAAATATGAGGAGCATGAAATGGTCTGAAAAACAGGAGGAGCATGAAGCAGTATTCAAAAACATGAAGAGCCTGAAAAGGTGTGAAAAATATGAAGAGCTTCAAAAGGTGTGAAATACATGAGGAGCATGAAACGGTCTGAAATATAGGAGGAGCATGAAGAGGTGTTCAAAAACATGAAGAGCCTGAAAAGGTGTGAAAAATATGAAGAGCTTCAAATGGTTTGAAAAATAGGAGGAGCATGAAGCGATGTTTAAAAACATGAAGAGCCTGAAAAGATGTGAAAAATACGAAGAGCGTCAAAACGTGTCAAAAAAATGAGGAGCATAAAACGGTCTGAAAAATAGGAGGAGCATGAAACCGTTTTTGAAAAAGATGATGAGCATGAAAAGGTGTGAGAAATATGAAGAGCTTCAAAATGTGTCAAAAATATGAGAAGCATGAAACGGTCTGAAAAATAAGAGGAGCATGAAGCTGTGTTGAAAAACATGAAGAGCCTGAAAAGATGTGAAATAAATGAAGAGCTTCAAAAGGTGTGAAAAATAAGAAGAGCTTCAAAAGGTGTGAAAAATAAGAAGAGCTTCAAAAGGTGTCTGAAATATGAGGAGCATGGAACGGTATGAAAAATAGGAGGAGCATGAAGCGGTGTTGAAAAACATGAAGAGCCTGAAAAGGTGTGAATAATATGAAGAGCTTCAAAAGGTGTCAAAAATATGAGGAGCATGAAGCCTTGTTGAAAACATGAAGAGCCTGAAAACGATTGAAAAATATGAAGAGCTTCCAAAGGTGTGAAAAATAAGAAGAGCTTCAAAAGGTGTCTGAAATATGAGGAGCATGAATCGGTCTGAAAAATAGGAGGAGCATGAAGCGGTGTTGAAAAACATGAAGAGCCTGAAAAGGTGTGAAAATATAAAGAGCTTCAAAAGGTGTCAGAAATATGAGGAGCATGAAACGGTCAGAAAAATTGGAGGAGCATGAAGCGGTGTGAAAAACGTGAAGAGCCTGAAAAGGTGTCAAAAATATGAAGATCTTCAAAAGGTGTGAAAATTAAGAGGAACATGAAACGGTCTGAAAAATAGGAGGAGCATGAAGCGGTTTTCAAAAACATGAAGACCCTGAAGGGGTGTGAAAAATATGAAGAGCTTCAAAAGGTTTCAAAAATATGAGGAGCATGAAACGGTCTGAAAAATAGGAGGAGCATGAAGCGGTGTTGAAAACATGAAGAGCCTGAAAACGTGTGAAAAATATGAAGAGCTTCAAAAGGTGTGAAAAATAAAAAGAGCTTCAAAAGGTGTCTGAAATATGAGGAGCATGAAACGGTCTGAAAAATAGGAGGAGCATGAAGCGGTGTTGAAAAACATGAAGAGCCTGAAAAGGTGTGAAATTTCTGAAGAGCTTCAAAAGGTGTCAGAAATATGAGGAGCTGAAACGGTCAGAAAAATAGGAGGAGCATAAAGCGGTGTTGAAAAACATGAAGAGCTTGAAAAGGTGTGAAAAATATGAAGAGCTTCAAAAGATGTGAAAAATATGAAGAGCTTCAAAAGGTGTCAAAAATGAGAGGAGCATGAAACCGTGTGAAAAATAGGAGGAGCATGAAGCAGTGTTGAAAAACATGAACAGCCTGCTAAGTTGTGAAAAATATGAAGATATTCAAAAGGTGTCAAAAATATGAGGAGCATGAAACGGTCTGAAAAAGATGAGGAGCATGAGGCGGTGTTCAGAAACATGAAGAGCCTGAAAAGGTGTGAAAAATATGAAGAGCTTCAAAAGGTGTCAAAAATATGAGGAGCATGAAACGGTCAGAAAAATAGGCGAGCATGAAGCGGTGTTGAAATCATGAAGAGCCTGAAGGGGTGTGAAAAATATGAAGAGCTTCTAAAGGTGTCAAGAATATGAAGAGCATGAAACGGTCAGAAATATAGGAGGAGCATAAAGCGGTGTTGAAAAACATGAAGAGCCTGAAAAGGTGTGAAAAATATGAAGAGTTTAAAAAGCTGTGAAAAATATGAAGAGCTTCAAAAGGTGTCAAAAATATGAGGAACATGAAACGGTCTGAAAAATACCAACAGCATGAAGTGGTGTTGAAAAATATGAAGCCTGAAAAGCTGTGAAAATTATGAAGAGCTTCAAAAGGTGTGAAATACATGAGGAGCATGAAACGGTCTGAAAAATAGGAGGAGCATGAAACGGTGTTCAAAAACATGAAGAGCCTGAAATCGTGTGAAAAATATGAAGAGCCTCTAATCGTGTCAAAAATATGAGGAGCATGAAACGGTCTGAAAAGCAGGAGGAGCATGAAGCAGTATTCAAAAACATGAAGAGCCTGAAAAGGTGTGAAAAATATGAAGAGCTTCAAAAGGTGTGAAATACATGAGGAGCATGAAACGGTCTGAAATATAGGAGGAGCATGAAGAGGTGTTCAAAAACATGAAGAGCCTGAAAAGATGTGAAAAATACGAAGAGCGTCAAAACGTGTCAAAAATATGAGGACCATGAAACGGTCTGAAAAATAAGAGGAGCATGAAGCAGTATTCAAAAACATGAAGAGCCTGAAAAGGTGTGAAAAATATGAAGAGCTTCAAAAGGTGTGAAATACATGAGGAGCATGAAACGGTCTGAAATATAGGAGGAGCATGAAGAGGTGTTCAAAAACATGAAGAGCCTGAAAAGATGTGAAATATATGAAGAGCTTCAAAAGGTGTGAAAAATATGAGGAGCATGAAACGGTCTGAAAAAGATGAGGAGAATGAGGCGGTGTTGAAAAACATGAAGAGAGTGAAAATGTGTGAAAAACATGAAGAGCTACAAAAGGTGTCAAAAATATGAGTAACATGAAACGGTCTGAAAAATAACAGCAGCATGAAGTGGTGTTGAAAAATATGAAGGCTGAAAAGGTGTGAAAATTATGAAGAGCTTCAAAAGGTGTGAAATACATTAGGAGCATAAAACGGTCTGAAAAATAGGAGGAGCATGAAACGGTGTTCAAAAACATGAAGAGCCTGAAAACGTGTGAAAAATATGAAGAGCTTCAAAAGTTGTGAAATATAAGAAGAGCTTCAAAAGGTGTCTGAAACATGAGGACCATGAAACGGTCTGAAAAATAACAGCAGCATGAAGCGTTGCTGAAAAACATGAAGAGTCTGAAAAGGTGTGAATAATATGAAGAGCTTCAAAAGATGTCAAAAATATGAGGAGCATGAAACGGTCTGAAAAATAGGGGGAGCATGAAGCAGTGTTGAAAACATGAAGAGCCTGAAAACGTGTGAAAAATATGAAGAGCTTCAAAAGTTGTGAAATATAAGAAGAGCTTCAAAAGGTGTCTGAAACATGAGGAGCATGAAACGGTCTGAAAAATAGGAAAAGCATGAAGCGGTGTTGAAAAACATGAAGAGTCTGAAAAGGTGTGAAAAATATGAAGAGCTTCAAAAGGTGTCAAAAATATGAGGAGCATGAAAAGTTCTGAAAAATAGGAGGAGCATGAAGCGTTGTTGAAAACATCAAGAGCCTGAAAACGTGTAAAAATATGAAGAGCTTCCAAAGGTGTGAAAAATAAGAAGAGTGTCAAAAGGTGTCTGAAATATGAGGAGCATGAAACGGTCTGAAAAATAGGAGGAGCATGACGCCGTGTTGAAAAACATGTGGAGCCTGAAAAGGTGTAAAAAATATGAAGAGCTTCAAAAGGTGTAAGAAATATGAGGAGAATGAAACGGTCAGAAAAATTGGAGGAGCATGAAGGGGTGTGAAAAACATGAAGAGCCTGAAAAGGAGTCAAAAATATGAAGATCTTCAAAAGGTGTGAAAATTAAGAGGAGCATGAAACGGTCTGAAAAATAAGAGGAGCAGGAAGAGGTTTTCAAAAACATGAAGAGCCTGAAGGGGTGTGAAAATTATGAAGAGCTTCAAAAGGTTTCAAAAATATGAGGAGCATGAAACGGTCTGAAAAATAGGAGGAGCATTAAGCGGTGTTGAAAACATGAAGAGCCTGAAAACGTGTGAAAAATATGAAAAGCTTCAAAAGGTGTGAAAAATAAGAAGAGCTTGAAAAGGTGTCTGAAATATGAGGAGCATGAAACGGTCTGAAAAATAGGAGGAGCATGAAGAGGTGTTGAAAAACATGAAGAGCCTCAAAAGGTGTGAAAAATATGAAGAGCTTCAAAAGGTGTCAGAAATATGAGGAGCTGAAACAGTCAGAAAAATAGGAGGAGCATGAAGCGGTGTTGAAAAACATGAAGAGCCTGAAGGAGTGTGAAAAATATGAAGAGCTTCAAAAGGTGTCAAAAATGAGAGGAGCATGAAACCGTGTGAAAAATAGGAGGAGCATGAAGCTGTGTTGAAAAACATGAAGAGCCTGAAAAGATGTGAAATATATGAAGAGCTTCAAAAGGTGACAAAAATATGAGGAACATGAAACGGTCTGAAAAATACCAGCAGCATGAAGTGGTGTTGAAAAATATGAAGCCTGAAAGGTGTGAAAATTATGAAGAGCTTCAAAAGGTGTGAAATACATGAGGAGCATGAAACGGTCTGAAAAATAGGAGGAGCATGAAACGGTGTTCAAAAACATGAAGAGCCTGAAATCGTGTGAAAAATATGAAGAGGCTCTAATCGTGTCAAAAATATGAGGAGCATGAAACGGTCTGAAAAATAGGAGGAGCATGAAGCAGTATTCAAAAACATGAAGAGCCTGAAAAGGTGTGAAAAATATGAAGAGCTTCAAAAGGTGTGAAATACATGAGGAGCATGAAACGGTCTGAAATATAGGAGGAGCATGAAGAGGTGTTCAAAAACATGAAGAGCCTGAAAAGGTGTGACAAATATGAAGAGCTTCAAAGGTTTGAAAAATAGGAGGAGCATGAAGCGATGTTTAAAAACATGAAGAGCTTGAAAAGATGTGAAAAATACGAAGAACGTCAAAACGTGTCAAAAATATGAGGAGCATGAAACGGTCTGAAAAATAAGAGGAGCATGAAGCTGTGTTGAAAAACATGAAGAGCCTGAAAAGATGTGAAATAAATGAAGAGCTTCAAAAGGTGTGAAAAATAAGAAGAGCTTCAAAAGGTGTGAAAAATAAGAAGAGCTTCAAAAGGTGTCTGAAATATGAGGAGCATGAAACGGTATGAAAAATAGGAGGAGCATGAAGCGGTGTTGAAAAACATGAAGAGTCTGAAAAGGTGTGAATAATATGAAGAGCTTCAAAAGGTGTCAAAAATATGAGGAGCATGAAACGGTCTGAAAAATAGTAGGAGCATGAAGCAGTGCTGAAAATATGAAGAGCCTGAAAACGTGTGAAAAATATGAAGAGCTTCAAAAGGTGTGAAATATAAGAAGAGCTTCAAAAGGTGTCTGAAACATGAGGAGCACGAAACGGTCTGAAAAATAGGAAAAGCATGAAGCGGTGTTGAAAAACATGAAGAGTCTGAAAAGGTGTGAAAAATATGAAGAGCTTCAAAAGGTGTCAAAAATATGAGGAGCATGAAACGGTCTGAAAAATAGGAGGAGCATGAAGCGTTGTTGAAAACATGAAGATCCTGAAAACGTGTGAAAAATATGAAGAGCTTCCAAAGTTGTGAAAAATAAGAAGAGCTTGAAAAGGTGTCTGAAATATGAGGAGCATGAAACGGTCTGAAAAATAGGAGGAGAATGAAGCGGTGTTGAAAACATGAAGAGCCTGAAAACGTGTGAAAAATATGAAAAGCTTCAAAAGGTGTGAAATAAGAAGAGCTTGAAAAGGTGTCTGAAATATGAGGAGCATGAAACGGTCTGAAAAATAGGAGGAGCATGAAGAGGTGTTGAAAAACATGAGAGCCTGAAAAGGTGTGAAAAATATGAAGAGCTTCAAAAGGTGTCAGAAATATGAGGAGCTGAAACGGTCAGAAAAATAGGAGGAGCATGAAGCGGTGTTGAGAACATGAAGAGCTTGAAGGGGTGTGAAAAATATGAAGAGCTTCTAAAGGTGTCAAGAATATGAAGAGCATGAAACGGTCAGAAAAATAGGAGGAGCATAAAGCGGTGTTGAAAAACATGAAGAGCCTGAAAAGGTGTGAAAAATATGAAGAGCTTCAAAAGGTGTCAAAAATGAGAGGAGCATGAAACCGTGTGAAAAATAGGAGGAGAATGAAGCAGTGGTGAAAAACATGAACAGCCTGCAAAGTTGTGAAAAATATAAAGAGCTTCAAAAGGTGTGAAAAATAAGAAGAGCTTCAAAAGGTGTCTGAAATATGAGGAGCATGAAAGGGTCTGAAAAATAGGAGGAGCATGAATCGGTGTTGAAAAACATGAACAGCCTGCAAAGGTGTGAAAAAATTGAATAGCTTCAAAACATGTCAAAAATACGAGGAGCATAAAACGGTCTGAAAAATAGGAGGAGCATGAAGCAGTGTTGAAAAATATGAACAGCCTGCAAAGTTGTGAAAAATATGAAGAGATTCAAAAGGTGTCAAAAATATGAGGAGCATGAAATGGTCTGAAAAATAGGAGGAGCATGAAGCGGTGTTGAAAACATGAAGAGCATGAAAACGTGTGAAAAATATGAAGAGCTTCAAAAGATGTCAAAAATATGAGGACCATGAAACGGTCTGAAAAGCAGGAGGAGCATGAAGCGGTGTTCAAAAACATGAAGAGCCTGAAAAAGTGTGAAAAATATGAAGAGCTTCAAAAGGTGTCAAAAATATGAGGAGTATGAAACGGTCTGAAAAGCAGGAGTAGCATGAAGCGGTGTTCAAAAACATGAAGAGCCTGAAAAGGTGTGAAATATATGAAGAGCTTCAAAAGATGTCAAAAATATGAGGACCATGAAACGCTCTGAAAAATACGAGGAGCATGAAGCGGTGTTCAAAAACATGAAGAGCCTGAAAAGGTGTGAAAAATATGAAGAGCTTCAAAAGGTGTGAAAAATATGAGGAGCATGAAACGGTCTGAAAAATAGGAGGAGCATGAAGCGGTGTTCAAAAACATGAAGAGCCTGAAAAGGTGTGAAAAATATGAGGATCTTTAAAAGGTGTCAAAAATATGAGGAGCATGAAACGGTTGGAAAAATAGGAGAAGCATGAAATGGTGATCAAAAACATGAAGAGCCTGAAAACGTGTGAAAAATATGAAGAGCTTCAAAAGGTGTCAAAAATATGAGGAGCATGAAACGTTCTGAAAAATAGGAAGAGCATGAAGCCGTGTTGAAAACCATGAAGAGCCTGAAAAAGTGTGAAAAATACGAAGAGCTTCAAAAGGTGTGAAAAATATGAGGAGCATGAAACGGTCGGAAAAATAGGAGGAGCATGAAGCGGTGTTGAAAAACATGAAGAGCCTGAAAACGTGTGAAAAATATGAAGTGCTTCAAAAGGTGTCAAAAATATGAGGAGCATGAAACGGTCTGAAAAAAAGGAGGAGCATGAAACGGTGATTAAAACATGACGAGCCTGAAAACGTGTGAAAAATATGAAGACCTTCAAAAGTTGTGAAATATATGAGTAGCATGAAACGGTCTGAAAATTAGGAGAAGCATGAAGTGGTGTAGAAAAACACGAAGAGCCTGAAAAGGTGTGAAAAATATGAAGAGCTTCAAAAGGTGTCAAAAATATGAAGAGCATGAAATGTTCTGAAAAATAGGAGGATCATGAAGTAGTGTTCAAAAACATGAAGAGCCTGAAAAGGTGTGTAAAATATGAGGAGCTTCAAAAGGTGTGAAAAATATGAGGAGCATGAAACGGTCTGAACAATAGAAGCGGCATGAAATGGTGTTGAAAAACATGAAGAGCCTGAAAAGGTGTGAAAAATATGAAGAGCTTCAACAGGTGTCAAAAATTAGATGAGCATGAAATGGTCTGAAAAATAGGAGGAGCATGAAGTGGTGTTGAAAAACATGAAGAGCCTGAAAACGTGTGAAATATATGAAGAGCTTCAAAAGGTGTCAAAAATATAAAGAGCTTCAAAAGGTGTCAAAAATATAAAGAGCATGAAACGGTCTGAAATATAGAAGGAGCATGAAGTGTTGTTGAAAAACATGAAGAGCCTGAAAAGGTGTGAAAAATATAAAGAGCTTCCAAAGGTGTGAAATACATAGGAGCATGAAACGGTCTGAAAAATAGGAGGACCATGAAGTGGTGTTCAAAAACATGAAGAGCCTGAAAAGGTATGAAAAATATGAAGATCTTCAAAAGGTGTGAAAAATAGGAGGAGCATGAAACGGTCTGAAAAATAGAAGCGGCATGAAATGGTGTTGAAAAACATGAAGAGCCTGAAAAGGTGTGAAAAATATGAAGAGCTTCAAAACGTGTGAAATACATGAGGAGCATGAAACGGGCTGAAAAATAGGAGCAGCATGAGGCGGTGTTGAAAAACATGAAGAGCCTGAAAAGGTGTGAAAAATATGAGGAGGTTTAAAAGGTGTGAAAAATATGAGCTGCATGAAACGGTCTGAAAAATAGGAGAAGCATGAAATGGTGATCAAAAACATGAAGAGCCTGAAAAGGTGTGAAAAATATGAAGAGCTTCAAAAGGCGTGAAATACATGAGGAGCATGTAACGGGCTGAAAAATAGGAGAATCATGAAGTGGTGTGCAAAAACATGAAGAGCCTGAAAAGGTGTGAAAAATATGAAAGGCTTCAAAAGGTGTGAAATATATGAGGAGCATGAAACTCTCTGAAAAGTAGGAGGAGCAAGAAGCGGTGTTCAAAAACATGAAGAGCCTGAAGAGGTGTGAAAAATATGAAGAGCTTCAAAAGGTGTGAAATACATGAGGAGCATGAAACTCTCTGAAAATTAAGAGGAGCAAGAAGCAGTGTTCAAAAACATGAAGAGCCTGAAAACTTGTGAAAAATATGAAGAGCTTCAAAAGGTGTGAAATAGATGAGGCACATGAAACTCTCTGAAATTTAGAGGAGCAAGAAGCAGTGTTGAAAAACATGAAGAGCCTGAAAAGGTGTGAAAAATATGAAGACCTTCAAAATGTGTGAAATACATGAGGCGCATGAAACTCTCTGAAAATTAGGAGGAGCAAGAAGCAGTGTTCAAAAACATGAAGAGCCTGAAAACTTGTGAAAAATTTGAAGAGCTTCAAAAGGGGTCAAAAATATGAAGAACATGAAACCGTCTGAAATATAGGAGGAGCATGAGGTGGTGTTGAAAAACATGAAGAGCCTGAAAACGTGTGAAAAATATGAAGAGTTTCAAAACGTGTGAAATACATGAGGAGCATGAAACGATCTGAAAAAAAGGAGGACCATGAAGCGGTGTTTAAATACATGAAGATCCTGAAAAAGTGTGAAAAATATCAAGAGCTTCAAAAGGTGTCAAAAATGAGATATGCATGAAACGGTCTGAAAAATAGGAGGACCATGAAGTGGTTGTTAAAACCATGAAGAGCCTGAAAAGGTGTGAAAAATATGAAGAGCTTCAAAAGGTGACAAAAATGTGATGAGCATGAAATGGTCTGAAAAATATGAGGAGCATGAAGCGGTGTCGGAAATCATGAAGAGCCTGAAAATTTGTGAAAAATATGAAGAGCTTCTAAAGGTGTCAAAAATATGAGGAGCATGAAACGGTCTGAAAAATAGGAGGATCATGAAGCAGTGTTCAAAAACATGAAGAGCCTGAAAACGTGTGAAAAATATAAAGCTCTCGAAAAGTGTCAAAAATATGAGGAGCATGAAACAATCTGAAAAATAGAAGGAGAATGAAATGGTGATCAAACACATGAAGAGCCTGAAAAGGTGTGGAAAATATGAAGAGCTTCAAAAGGTGTCAAATATGAGATGAGCATTAAACGGTCTGAAAAACAGGAATAACATGAAACGGTGTTGAAAATCATGAAGAGCCTGAAAAAGTATGAAAAATATAAAGAGCTTCAAATGGTGTCAAAAATATGAGGAGCATGAAACGGTCTGATAAATAGGAGGAGCATGAAGCTGTGTTCAAAAACATGAAGAGCCTGAAAAGGTGTGAAAAATATGAATAGCTTCAAAAGGTGTGAAAAATATGAGGAGCATGAAACGGTCTGAAAAATAGAAGCAGCATGAAACGGTGTTGAAAAACGTTAAGAGCCTGAAAACGTGTGAAAAATATGAAGACCTTCAAAAGGTGTGAAAAATATAAAGAGCTTCAAAGGTGTCAAAGTTGAGATGAGCATGAAACGGTCTGAAAAATAGGAGGAGCATGAAGCGGTGTTCAAAAACATGAAGAGCCTGAAAAGATATGAAAAATATGAAGAGCTTCAAAAGGTGTGAAATATATGAGGAGAAGGAAACGGTCTGAAAAATAGGAGGATCATGAAGCGGTTTTCAAAAACATGAAGAGCATGAAAAGGTGTGAAAAATATGAAGAGCTTCAAAAGGTGTCATAAATATGAGGAGCATGAAACGGTCTGAAAAATAGGAGGAGTATGAAACGGTGATCAAAAACATGAAGGGCCTGAAAAGGTGTGAAAAATATGAAGGGCTTAAAAAGCTGTGAAATACATGAGGAGCATGAAACGGTCTGAAAAATAGGAGGAGCATGAAGCGGTGTCGAAAAACATGAAAAGCCTGAACAGGTGTGAAAAATATGAAGAGCTTCAAAAGGTGTGAAAAATATGAGGAGCATGAAACGGTCTGAAAAATAGGAGGAGCATGAAGCGGTGTTCAAAAACATGAAAAGCCTGAACAGGTGTGAAAAATATGAAGAGCTTCAAAAGGTGTGAAAAATATGAGGAGCATGAAACGGTCTGAAAAATAGGAGGAGCATGAAGCGGTGTCGAAAAACATGAAGAGCCTGAAAAGGTGTGAAAAATATGAACAGCTTCAAAACGTGTGAAATACATGAGGAGCAGGAAACGAGCTGAAAAATAGGAGAAGCATGAAGTGGTGTGAAAAAAATGAAGAGCCTGAAAAGGTGTGAAAAATATGAAGAGCTTCAAAAGGTGTGAAATACATGAGGAGCAGGAAACGGGCTGAAAAATAGGAGAAGCATGAAGCGGTGTTCAAAAACATGAAAAGCCTGAACAGGTGTGAAAAATATGAAGAGCTTCAAAAGGTGTGAAAAATATGAGGAGCATGAAACGGTCTGAAAAATAGGAGGAGCATGAAGCGGTGTTGAAAAATGAAGAGCCTGAAAAGGTGTGAAAAATATGAAGAGCATCAAAAGGTGTGAAAAATATGAAGAGCTTCAAAAGGTGTGAAATACATGAGGAGCAGGAAACGGGCTGAAAAATAGGAGAAGCATGAAGCGGTGTTCAAAAACATGAAAAGCCTGAACAGGTGTGAAAAATATGAAGAGCTTCAAAAGGTGTGAAAAATATGAGGAGCATGAAACGGTCTGAAAAATAGGAGGAGCATGAAGCGGTGTTGAAAAATGAAGAGCCTGAAAAGGTGTGAAAAATATGAAGAGCATCAAAAGGTGTCAAATATATGAGGAGCATGAAACGGTCTGCAAAAAAGGTGGAGCATGAGGTGGTGTTGAAAAACTTGAAGAGCCTGAAAAGGTGTGAAAAATAAGAAAAGCTTAAAAAGGTGTCAAAATTATGAGGGGCATAAAACGGTCTGAAAAATAGGAGGAGCATGAAGCGGTGTTGAAAACATGAAGAGCCTGAAAACGTGTGAAAAATATGAAAAGCTTCAAAAGGTGTGAAAAATAAGAAGAGCTTGAAAAGGTGTCTGAAATATGAGGAGCATGAAACGGTCTGAAAAATAGGAGGAGCATGAAGAGGTGTTGAAAAACATGAAGAGCCTGAAAAGGTGTGAAAAATATGAAGAGCTTCAAAAGGTGTCAGAAATATGAGGAGCTGAAACGGTCAGAAAAATAGGAGGAGCATAAAGCGGTGTTGAAAAACATGAAGAGCCTGAAAAGGTGTGAAAAATATGAAGAGCTTCAAAAGGTGTCAAAAATGAGAGGAGCATGAAACCGTGTGAAAAATAGGAGGAGAATGAAGCAGTGGTGAAAAACATGAACAGCCTGCAAAGTTGTGAAAAATATGAAGAGCTTCAAAAGGTGTGAAAAATAAGAAGAGCTTCAAAAGGTGTCTGAAATATGAGGAGCATGAAAGGGTCTGAAAAATAGGAGGAGCATGAATCGGTGTTGAAAAACATGAACAGCCTGCAAAGGTGTGAAAAATATGAATAGCTTCAAAACATGTCAAAAATACGAGGAGCATAAAACGGTCTGAAAAATAGGAGGAGCATGAAGCAGTGTTGAAAAATATGAACAGCCTGCAAAGTTGTGAAAAATATGAAGAGATTCAAAAGGTGTCAAAAATATGAGGAGCATGAAATGGTCTGAAAAATAGGAGGAGCATGAAGCGGTGTTGAAAACATGAAGAGCATGAAAACGTGTGAAAAATATGAAGAGCTTCAAAAGATGTCAAAAATATGAGGACCATGAAACGGTCTGAAAAGCAGGAGGAGCATGAAGCGGTGTTCAAAAACATGAAGAGCCTGAAAAAGTGTGAAAAATATGAAGAGCATCAAAAGGTGTCAAAAATATGAGGAGTATGAAACGGTCTGAAAAGCAGGAGTAGCATGAAGCGGTGTTCAAAAACATGAAGAGCCTGAAAAGGTGTGAAATATATGAAGAGCTTCAAAAGATGTCAAAAATATGAGGACCATGAAACGCTCTGAAAAATACGAGGAGCATGAAGCGGTGTTCAAAAACATGAAGAGCCTGAAAACGTGTGAAAAATATGAAGAGTTTCAAAACGTGTGAAATACATGAGGAGCATGAAACGATCTGAAAAAAAGGAGGACCATGAAGCGGTGTTTAAATACATGAAGATCCTGAAAAAGTGTGAAAAATATCAAGAGCTTCAAAAGGTGTCAAAAATGAGATATGCATGAAACGGTCTGAAAAATAGGAGGACCATGAAGTGGTTGTTAAAACCATGAAGAGCCTGAAAAGGTGTGAAAAATATGAAGAGCTTCAAAAGGTGACAAAAATGTGATGAGCATGAAACGGTCTGAAAAATATGAGGAGCATGAAGCGGTGTCGGAAATCATGAAGAGCCTGAAAATGTGTGAAAAATATGAAGAGCTTCTAAAGGTGTCAAAAATATGAGGAGCATGAAACGGTCTGAAAAATAGGAGGATCATGAAGCGGTGTTCAAAAACATGAAGAGCCTGAAAACGTGTGAAAAATATAAAGCTCTCGAAAAGTGTCAAAAATATGAGGAGCATGAAACAATCTGAAAAATAGAAGGAGAATGAAATGGTGATCAAACACATGAAGAGCCTGAAAAGGTGTGGAAAATATGAAGAGCTTCAAAAGGTGTCAAATATGAGATGAGCATTAAACGGTCTGAAAAACAGGAATAACATGAAACGGTGTTGAAAATCATGAAGAGCCTGAAAAAGTATGAAAAATATAAAGAGCTTCAAAAGGTGTCAAAAATATGAGGAGCATGAAACGGTCTGATAAATTGGAGGAGCATGAAGCTGTGTTCAAAAACATGAAGAGCCTGAAAAGGTGTGAAAAATATGAATAGCTTCAAAAGGTGTGAAAAATATGAGGAGCATGAAACGGTCTGAAAAATAGAAGCAGCATGAAACGGTGTTGAAAAACGTTAAGAGCCTGAAAACGTGTGAAAAATATGAAGACCTTCAAAAGGTGTGAAAAATATAAAGAGCTTCAAAGGTGTCAAAGTTGAGATGAGCATGAAACGGTCTGAAAAATAGGAGGAGCATGAAGCGGTGTTCAAAAACATGAAGAGCCTGAAAAGATATGAAAAATATGAAGAGCTTCAAAAGGTGTGAAATATATGAGGAGAAGGAAACGGTCTGAAAAATAGGAGGATCATGAAGCGGTTTTCAAAAACATGAAGAGCATGAAAAGGTGTGAAAAATATGAAGAGCTTCAAAACGTGTGAAATACATGAGGAGCAGGAAACGAGCTGAAAAATAGGAGAAGCATGAAGTGGTGTGAAAAAAATGAAGAGCCTGAAAAGGTGTGAAAAATATGAAGAGCTTCAAAAGGTGTGAAATACATGAGGAGCAGGAAACGGGCTGAAAAATAGGAGAAGCATGAAGCGGTGTTCAAAAACATGAAAAGCCTGAACAGGTGTGAAAAATATGAAGAGCTTCAAAAGGTGTGAAAAATATGAGGAGCATGAAACGGTCTGAAAAATAGGAGGAGCATGAAGCGGTGTTGAAAAATGAAGAGCCTGAAAAGGTGTGAAAAATATGAAGAGCATCAAAAGGTGTGAAAAATATGAAGAGCTTCAAAAGGTGTGAAATACATGAGGAGCAGGAAACGGGCTGAAAAATAGGAGAAGCATGAAGCGGTGTTCAAAAACATGAAAAGCCTGAACAGGTGTGAAAAATATGAAGAGCTTCAAAAGGTGTGAAAAATATGAGGAGCATGAAACGGTCTGAAAAATAGGAGGAGCATGAAGCGGTGTTGAAAAATGAAGAGCCTGAAAAGGTGTGAAAAATATGAAGAGCATCAAAAGGTGTCAAATATATGAGGAGCATGAAACGGTCTGCAAAAAAGGTGGAGCATGAGGTGGTGTTGAAAAACTTGAAGAGCCTGAAAAGGTGTGAAAAATAAGAAAAGCTTAAAAAGGTGTCAAAATTATGAGGGGCATAAAACGGTCTGAAAAATAGGAGGAGCATGAAGCGGTGTTGAAAACATGAAGAGCCTGAAAACGTGTGAAAAATATGAAAAGCTTCAAAAGGTGTGAAAAATAAGAAGAGCTTGAAAAGGTGTCTGAAATATGAGGAGCATGAAACGGTCTGAAAAATAGGAGGAGCATGAAGAGGTGTTGAAAAACATGAAGAGCCTGAAAAGGTGTGAAAAATATGAAGAGCTTCAAAAGGTGTCAGAAATATGAGGAGCTGAAACGGTCAGAAAAATAGGAGGAGCATAAAGCGGTGTTGAAAAACATGAAGAGCCTGAAAAGGTGTGAAAAATATGAAGAGCTTCAAAAGGTGTCAAAAATGAGAGGAGCATGAAACCGTGTGAAAAATAGGAGGAGAATGAAGCAGTGGTGAAAAACATGAACAGCCTGCAAAGTTGTGAAAAATATGAAGAGCTTCAAAAGGTGTGAAAAATAAGAAGAGCTTCAAAAGGTGTCTGAAATATGAGGAGCATGAAAGGGTCTGAAAAATAGGAGGAGCATGAATCGGTGTTGAAAAACATGAACAGCCTGCAAAGGTGTGAAAAATATGAATAGCTTCAAAACATGTCAAAAATACGAGGAGCATAAAACGGTCTGAAAAATAGGAGGAGCATGAAGCAGTGTTGAAAAATATGAACAGCCTGCAAAGTTGTGAAAAATATGAAGAGATTCAAAAGGTGTCAAAAATATGAGGAGCATGAAATGGTCTGAAAAATAGGAGGAGCATGAAGCGGTGTTGAAAACATGAAGAGCATGAAAACGTGTGAAAAATATGAAGAGCTTCAAAAGATGTCAAAAATATGAGGACCATGAAACGGTCTGAAAAGCAGGAGGAGCATGAAGCGGTGTTCAAAAACATGAAGAGCCTGAAAAAGTGTGAAAAATATGAAGAGCATCAAAAGGTGTCAAAAATATGAGGAGTATGAAACGGTCTGAAAAGCAGGAGTAGCATGAAGCGGTGTTCAAAAACATGAAGAGCCTGAAAAGGTGTGAAATATATGAAGAGCTTCAAAAGATGTCAAAAATATGAGGACCATGAAACGCTCTGAAAAATACGAGGAGCATGAAGCGGTGTTCAAAAACATGAAGAGCCTGAAAACGTGTGAAAAATATGAAGAGCTTCAAAAGGTGTGAAAAATATGAGGAGCATGAAACGGTCTGAAAAATAGGAGGAGCATGAAGCGGTGTCGAAAAACATGAAGAGCCTGAAAAGGTGTGAAAAATATGAACAGCTTCAAAACGTGTGAAATACATGAGGAGCAGGAAACGAGCTGAAAAATAGGAGAAGCATGAAGTGGTGTGAAAAAAATGAAGAGCCTGAAAAGGTGTGAAAAATATGAAGAGCTTCAAAAGGTGTGAAATACATGAGGAGCAGGAAACGGGCTGAAAAATAGGAGAAGCATGAAGCGGTGTTCAAAAACATGAAAAGCCTGAACAGGTGTGAAAAATATGAAGAGCTTCAAAAGGTGTGAAAAATATGAGGAGCATGAAACGGTCTGAAAAATAGGAGGAGCATGAAGCGGTGTTGAAAAATGAAGAGCCTGAAAAGGTGTGAAAAATATGAAGAGCATCAAAAGGTGTGAAAAATATGAAGAGCTTCAAAAGGTGTGAAATACATGAGGAGCAGGAAACGGGCTGAAAAATAGGAGAAGCATGAAGCGGTGTTCAAAAACATGAAAAGCCTGAACAGGTGTGAAAAATATGAAGAGCTTCAAAAGGTGTGAAAAATATGAGGAGCATGAAACGGTCAGAAAAATAGGAGGAGCATAAAGCGGTGTTGAAAAACATGAAGAGCCTGAAAAGGTGTGAAAAATATGAAGAGCTTCAAAAGGTGTCAAAAATGAGAGGAGCATGAAACCGTGTGAAAAATAGGAGGAGAATGAAGCAGTGGTGAAAAACATGAACAGCCTGCAAAGTTGTGAAAAATATGAAGAGCTTCAAAAGGTGTGAAAAATAAGAAGAGCTTCAAAAGGTGTCTGAAATATGAGGAGCATGAAAGGGTCTGAAAAATAGGAGGAGCATGAATCGGTGTTGAAAAACATGAACAGCCTGCAAAGGTGTGAAAAATATGAATAGCTTCAAAACATGTCAAAAATACGAGGAGCATAAAACGGTCTGAAAAATAGGAGGAGCATGAAGCAGTGTTGAAAAATATGAACAGCCTGCAAAGTTGTGAAAAATATGAAGAGATTCAAAAGGTGTCAAAAATATGAGGAGCATGAAATGGTCTGAAAAATAGGAGGAGCATGAAGCGGTGTTGAAAACATGAAGAGCATGAAAACGTGTGAAAAATATGAAGAGCTTCAAAAGATGTCAAAAATATGAGGACCATGAAACGGTCTGAAAAGCAGGAGGAGCATGAAGCGGTGTTCAAAAACATGAAGAGCCTGAAAAAGTGTGAAAAATATGAAGAGCATCAAAAGGTGTCAAAAATATGAGGAGTATGAAACGGTCTGAAAAGCAGGAGTAGCATGAAGCGGTGTTCAAAAACATGAAGAGCCTGAAAAGGTGTGAAATATATGAAGAGCTTCAAAAGATGTCAAAAATATGAGGACCATGAAACGCTCTGAAAAATACGAGGAGCATGAAGCGGTGTTCAAAAACATGAAGAGCCTGAAAACGTGTGAAAAATATGAAGAGCTTCAAAAGGTGTGAAAAATATGAGGAGCATGAAACGGTCTGAAAAATAGGAGGAGCATGAAGCGGTGTCGAAAAACATGAAGAGCCTGAAAAGGTGTGAAAAATATGAACAGCTTCAAAACGTGTGAAATACATGAGGAGCAGGAAACGAGCTGAAAAATAGGAGAAGCATGAAGTGGTGTGAAAAAAATGAAGAGCCTGAAAAGGTGTGAAAAATATGAAGAGCTTCAAAAGGTGTGAAATACATGAGGAGCAGGAAACGGGCTGAAAAATAGGAGAAGCATGAAGCGGTGTTCAAAAACATGAAAAGCCTGAACAGGTGTGAAAAATATGAAGAGCTTCAAAAGGTGTGAAAAATATGAGGAGCATGAAACGGTCTGAAAAATAGGAGGAGCATGAAGCGGTGTTGAAAAATGAAGAGCCTGAAAAGGTGTGAAAAATATGAAGAGCATCAAAAGGTGTGAAAAATATGAAGAGCTTCAAAAGGTGTGAAATACATGAGGAGCAGGAAACGGGCTGAAAAATAGGAGAAGCATGAAGCGGTGTTCAAAAACATGAAAAGCCTGAACAGGTGTGAAAAATATGAAGAGCTTCAAAAGGTGTGAAAAATATGAGGAGCATGAAACGGTCTGAAAAATAGGAGGAGCATGAAGCGGTGTTGAAAAATGAAGAGCCTGAAAAGGTGTGAAAAATATGAAGAGCATCAAAAGGTGTCAAATATATGAGGAGCATGAAACGGTCTGCAAAAAAGGTGGAGCATGAGGTGGTGTTGAAAAACTTGAAGAGCCTGAAAAGGTGTGAAAAATAAGAAAAGCTTAAAAAGGTGTCAAAATTATGAGGGGCATAAAACGGTCTGAAAAATAGGAGGAGCATGAAGCGGTGTTGAAAACATGAAGAGCCTGAAAACGTGTGAAAAATATGAAAAGCTTCAAAAGGTGTGAAAAATAAGAAGAGCTTGAAAAGGTGTCTGAAATATGAGGAGCATGAAACGGTCTGAAAAATAGGAGGAGCATGAAGAGGTGTTGAAAAACATGAAGAGCCTGAAAAGGTGTGAAAAATATGAAGAGCTTCAAAAGGTGTCAGAAATATGAGGAGCTGAAACGGTCAGAAAAATAGGAGGAGCATAAAGCGGTGTTGAAAAACATGAAGAGCCTGAAAAGGTGTGAAAAATATGAAGAGCTTCAAAAGGTGTCAAAAATGAGAGGAGCATGAAACCGTGTGAAAAATAGGAGGAGAATGAAGCAGTGGTGAAAAACATGAACAGCCTGCAAAGTTGTGAAAAATATGAAGAGCTTCAAAAGGTGTGAAAAATAAGAAGAGCTTCAAAAGGTGTCTGAAATATGAGGAGCATGAAAGGGTCTGAAAAATAGGAGGAGCATGAATCGGTGTTGAAAAACATGAACAGCCTGCAAAGGTGTGAAAAATATGAATAGCTTCAAAACATGTCAAAAATACGAGGAGCATAAAACGGTCTGAAAAATAGGAGGAGCATGAAGCAGTGTTGAAAAATATGAACAGCCTGCAAAGTTGTGAAAAATATGAAGAGCTTCAAAAGGTGTGAAAAATAAGAAGAGCTTCAAAAGGTGTCTGAAATATGAGGAGCATGAAAGGGTCTGAAAAATAGGAGGAGCATGAATCGGTGTTGAAAAACATGAACAGCCTGCAAAGGTGTGAAAAATATGAATAGCTTCAAAACATGTCAAAAATACGAGGAGCATAAAACGGTCTGAAAAATAGGAGGAGCATGAAGCAGTGTTGAAAAATATGAACAGCCTGCAAAGTTGTGAAAAATATGAAGAGATTCAAAAGGTGTCAAAAATATGAGGAGCATGAAATGGTCTGAAAAATAGGAGGAGCATGAAGCGGTGTTGAAAACATGAAGAGCATGAAAACGTGTGAAAAATATGAAGAGCTTCAGAAGATGTCAAAAATATGAGGACCATGAAACGGTCTGAAAAGCAGGAGGAGCATGAAGCGGTGTTCAAAAACATGAAGAGCCTGAAAAAGTGTGAAAAATATGAAGAGCATCAAAAGGTGTCAAAAATATGAGGAGTATGAAACGGTCTGAAAAGCAGGAGTAGCATGAAGCGGTGTTCAAAAACATGAAGAGCCTGAAAAGGTGTGAAATATATGAAGAGCTTCAAAAGATGTCAAAAATATGAGGACCATGAAACGCTCTGAAAAATACGAGGAGCATGAAGCGGTGTTCAAAAACATGAAGAGCCTGAAAACGTGTGAAAAATATGAAGAGCTTCAAAAGGTGTGAAAAATATGAGGAGCATGAAACGGTCTGAAAAATAGGAGGAGCATGAAGCGGTGTCGAAAAACATGAAGAGCCTGAAAAGGTGTGAAAAATATGAACAGCTTCAAAACGTGTGAAATACATGAGGAGCAGGAAACGAGCTGAAAAATAGGAGAAGCATGAAGTGGTGTGAAAAAAATGAAGAGCCTGAAAAGGTGTGAAAAATATGAAGAGCTTCAAAAGGTGTGAAATACATGAGGAGCAGGAAACGGGCTGAAAAATAGGAGAAGCATGAAGCGGTGTTCAAAAACATGAAAAGCCTGAACAGGTGTGAAAAATATGAAGAGCTTCAAAAGGTGTGAAAAATATGAGGAGCATGAAACGGTCTGAAAAATAGGAGGAGCATGAAGCGGTGTTGAAAAATGAAGAGCCTGAAAAGGTGTGAAAAATATGAAGAGCATCAAAAGGTGTGAAAAATATGAAGAGCTTCAAAAGGTGTGAAATACATGAGGAGCAGGAAACGGGCTGAAAAATAGGAGAAGCATGAAGCGGTGTTCAAAAACATGAAAAGCCTGAACAGGTGTGAAAAATATGAAGAGCTTCAAAAGGTGTGAAAAATATGAGGAGCATGAAACGGTCAGAAAAATAGGAGGAGCATAAAGCGGTGTTGAAAAACATGAAGAGCCTGAAAAGGTGTGAAAAATATGAAGAGCTTCAAAAGGTGTCAAAAATGAGAGGAGCATGAAACCGTGTGAAAAATAGGAGGAGAATGAAGCAGTGGTGAAAAACATGAACAGCCTGCAAAGTTGTGAAAAATATGAAGAGCTTCAAAAGGTGTGAAAAATAAGAAGAGCTTCAAAAGGTGTCTGAAATATGAGGAGCATGAAAGGGTCTGAAAAATAGGAGGAGCATGAATCGGTGTTGAAAAACATGAACAGCCTGCAAAGGTGTGAAAAATATGAATAGCTTCAAAACATGTCAAAAATACGAGGAGCATAAAACGGTCTGAAAAATAGGAGGAGCATGAAGCAGTGTTGAAAAATATGAACAGCCTGCAAAGTTGTGAAAAATATGAAGAGATTCAAAAGGTGTCAAAAATATGAGGAGCATGAAATGGTCTGAAAAATAGGAGGAGCATGAAGCGGTGTTGAAAACATGAAGAGCATGAAAACGTGTGAAAAATATGAAGAGCTTCAAAAGATGTCAAAAATATGAGGACCATGAAACGGTCTGAAAAGCAGGAGGAGCATGAAGCGGTGTTCAAAAACATGAAGAGCCTGAAAAAGTGTGAAAAATATGAAGAGCATCAAAAGGTGTCAAAAATATGAGGAGTATGAAACGGTCTGAAAAGCAGGAGTAGCATGAAGCGGTGTTCAAAAACATGAAGAGCCTGAAAAGGTGTGAAATATATGAAGAGCTTCAAAAGATGTCAAAAATATGAGGACCATGAAACGCTCTGAAAAATACGAGGAGCATGAAGCGGTGTTCAAAAACATGAAGAGCCTGAAAACGTGTGAAAAATATGAAGAGCTTCAAAAGGTGTGAAAAATATGAGGAGCATGAAACGGTCTGAAAAATAGGAGGAGCATGAAGCGGTGTCGAAAAACATGAAGAGCCTGAAAAGGTGTGAAAAATATGAACAGCTTCAAAACGTGTGAAATACATGAGGAGCAGGAAACGAGCTGAAAAATAGGAGAAGCATGAAGTGGTGTGAAAAAAATGAAGAGCCTGAAAAGGTGTGAAAAATATGAAGAGCTTCAAAAGGTGTGAAATACATGAGGAGCAGGAAACGGGCTGAAAAATAGGAGAAGCATGAAGCGGTGTTCAAAAACATGAAAAGCCTGAACAGGTGTGAAAAATATGAAGAGCTTCAAAAGGTGTGAAAAATATGAGGAGCATGAAACGGTCTGAAAAGCAGGAGTAGCATGAAGCGGTGTTCAAAAACATGAAGAGCCTGAAAAGGTGTGAAATATATGAAGAGCTTCAAAAGATGTCAAAAATATGAGGACCATGAAACGCTCTGAAAAATACGAGGAGCATGAAGCGGTGTTCAAAAACATGAAGAGCCTGAAAACGTGTGAAAAATATGAAGAGTTTCAAAACGTGTGAAATACATGAGGAGCATGAAACGATCTGAAAAAAAGGAGGACCATGAAGCGGTGTTTAAATACATGAAGATCCTGAAAAAGTGTGAAAAATATCAAGAGCTTCAAAAGGTGTCAAAAATGAGATATGCATGAAACGGTCTGAAAAATAGGAGGACCATGAAGTGGTTGTTAAAACCATGAAGAGCCTGAAAAGGTGTGAAAAATATGAAGAGCTTCAAAAGGTGACAAAAATGTGATGAGCATGAAACGGTCTGAAAAATATGAGGAGCATGAAGCGGTGTCGGAAATCATGAAGAGCCTGAAAATGTGTGAAAAATATGAAGAGCTTCTAAAGGTGTCAAAAATATGAGGAGCATGAAACGGTCTGAAAAATAGGAGGATCATGAAGCGGTGTTCAAAAACATGAAGAGCCTGAAAACGTGTGAAAAATATAAAGCTCTCGAAAAGTGTCAAAAATATGAGGAGCATGAAACAATCTGAAAAATAGAAGGAGAATGAAATGGTGATCAAACACATGAAGAGCCTGAAAAGGTGTGGAAAATATGAAGAGCTTCAAAAGGTGTCAAATATGAGATGAGCATTAAACGGTCTGAAAAACAGGAATAACATGAAACGGTGTTGAAAATCATGAAGAGCCTGAAAAAGTATGAAAAATATAAAGAGCTTCAAAAGGTGTCAAAAATATGAGGAGCATGAAACGGTCTGATAAATTGGAGGAGCATGAAGCTGTGTTCAAAAACATGAAGAGCCTGAAAAGGTGTGAAAAATATGAATAGCTTCAAAAGGTGTGAAAAATATGAGGAGCATGAAACGGTCTGAAAAATAGAAGCAGCATGAAACGGTGTTGAAAAACGTTAAGAGCCTGAAAACGTGTGAAAAATATGAAGACCTTCAAAAGGTGTGAAAAATATAAAGAGCTTCAAAGGTGTCAAAGTTGAGATGAGCATGAAACGGTCTGAAAAATAGGAGGAGCATGAAGCGGTGTTCAAAAACATGAAGAGCCTGAAAAGATATGAAAAATATGAAGAGCTTCAAAAGGTGTGAAATATATGAGGAGAAGGAAACGGTCTGAAAAATAGGAGGATCATGAAGCGGTTTTCAAAAACATGAAGAGCATGAAAAGGTGTGAAAAATATGAAGAGCTTCAAAAGGTGTCATAAATATGAGGAGCATGAAACGGTCTGAAAAATAGGAGGAGTATGAAACGGTGATCAAAAACATGAAGGGCCTGAAAAGGTGTGAAAAATATGAAGGGCTTAAAAAGCTGTGAAATACATGAGGAGCATGAAACTCTCTGAAAAATAGGAGGAGCATGAAGCGGTGTTCAAAAACATGAAGAGCCTGAAAATGTGTGAAAAATATGAAGAGCTTCAAAAGGTGTCAAAATTGAGATGAGCATGAAACGGTCTGAAAAATAGGAGGAGCATGAAGTGGTGTTGAAAAAATAGAAGAGACTGAAAAAGTGTGAAATATATGAAGAACTTCAAAAGGTGTCAAAAATATGAGGAGAATGAAACGGTCTGAAAAATAGGAGGAGCATGAAGCTGTGTCGAAAAACATGAAGAGCCTGAAAAGGTGTGAAAAATATGAACAGCTTCAAAACGTGTGAAATACATGGGGAGCAGGAAACGAGCTGAAAAATAGGAGAAGCATGAAGTGGTGTGAAAAAAATGAAGAGCCTGAAAAGGTGTGAAAAATATGAAGAGCTTCAAAAGGTGTGAAAAATATGAAGAGTTCAAAAAGTGTGAAAAATATGAAGAGCTTCAAAAGGTGTCAAAAATTAGATGAGCAAGAAAAGGTCTGAAAAATAGGAGGAGCATGAAGTGGTGTTGAAAAAATGAAGAGCCTGAAAAGGTGTGAAATATATGAAGAGCTTCAAAAGGTGTGAAAAATATGAAGAGCTTCAAAACGTGTCAAAAATATGAGGAGCATGAAACGGTCTGAAAAATAGGAGGAGCATGAAAGGTGTTCAAATACATGAAAAGCATGAAAAGGTGTGAAAAATATGAAAAGCTTCAAAAGATGTCAAAAATATGAGGAGTATGAAACGGTCTGAAATATAGCAGGAGCATGAACTGGTGTTCAAAAACATGAAGAGCCTGAAAAGGTGAGAAAAATATGAAGAGCTTCAAAAGGTGTCAAACATATGAGGAGCACGAAACGGTCTGCAAACCTGGAGGAGCATGAAGCGGTGTTGAAAAACATGAAAAGCCTGAAAAGGTGTGAAAAATATGAAGAGCTTCAAAAGGTCTCAAAAATATGAGGAGCATGAAACGGTCTGAAAAATAGGAGTCGGACGAAGCGGTGTTGAAAACATGAAGAGCCTGAAAACGTGTAAAAATATGAAGAGCTTCAAAAGTTGTGAAAAATATGAAGAGCTTCAAAACGTGTCAAAAATGAGATGAGCATGAAACGGTCTGAAAAATAGGAGGAGCAAGAAGCGTTTTTGAAAAACATGAAGAGACTGAAAAGGTGTGAAAAATATGAAAAGCTTCAAAAGATGTCAAAATATGAGGAGCATGAAACGGTCTAAAATATAGCAGGAGCATGAAGCGGTGTTCAAAAACATGAAGAGCCTGAAAAGGTGTGAAAAATATGAAGACCTTCAAAAGGTGTGAAATACATGAGGCGCATGAAACTCTCTGAAAATTAGGAGGAGCAAGAAGCAGTGTTCAAAAACATGAAGAGCCTGAAAACTTGTGAAAAATATGAAGAGCTTCAAAAGGGGTCACAAATATGAAGAACATGAAACCGTCTGAAAAATAGGAGGAGCACGAGGTGGTGTTGAAAAACATGAAGAGCCTGAAAACGTGTGAAAAATATGAAGAGCTTTAAAAGGTGTGAAAAATATGAAGAGCTTCAAAAGGTGTGAAGTATATGAAGAGCTTCAAAATGTGTCAAAAATATGAGAGCATGAAACGTGTGAAAAATAGGAGGAGCATGAAATGGTGTTGAAAAACATGAATAGATTGAAAAGGTGTGCAAAATATGAAGAGCTTCAAAAGGTGTCAAAAATATGAGGAGCATGAAACGGTCTGAAAAATAGAAGGAGCATGAAGCGGTGTTGAAAAACATGAACAGCCTGAAAAGGTGTGAAAAATATGAAGAGCTTCAGAAAAGTGAAAAATATGAAGAGCTTCAAAAGGTGTGAAATATATGAAGAGCATGAAACGGTCTGAAAAATAGGAGGAGCATGATACGGTGTTCAAATACATGAAGAGCCTGAAAATGTGCGAATAAAATGAAGAGCTTCAAAAGGTGTCAAAAATATGAGGAGAATGAAACTCTCTGAAAAATAGGAGGAGCATGAAGCGATGTTGAAAAACATGAAGAGCCTGAAAAGATGTGAAAAATATGAAGAGCTTCAAAAGTTGTCAAATATATGAGGAGCATGAAACGGTCTGAAAAATAGGAGGAGCATGAAGTGGTGTTGAAAAACTTGAAGAGCCTGAAAAGTTGTGAAAAATATGAAGAGCTTCAAAGGTGTCAAAAATGAGATGAGCATGAAACGGTCTGAAAAATAGGAGGAGCATAAAGTGGTTTTGAAAAACATGAAGAGCCTGAAAAGTTGTGAAAAATATGAATAGCTTCAAAAGGTGTGAAATACATGAGGAGCATGAAACTCTCTGAAAAATAGGAGGAGCATGAAGTGGTGTTCAAAAATATGAAAAGCCTGAAAAAGTGTGAAAAATATGAAGAGCTTCAAAAGGTGTGAAAAATATGAGGAGCATGATACGGTCTGAAAAATAGGAGGAGCAAGAAGCGGTGTTCAAAAACATGAAGAGCCTGAAAAGTTGTGAAAAATATGAAAAGCTTTAAAAGGTGTCAAAAATGTGATGAGCATGAAACGGTCTGAAAAACAGGAGGAGCATGAAGCGGTGTTGAAAAATGAAGAGCCTGAAAAGGTGTGAAAAATATGAAGAGCATCAAAAGGTGTCAAATATATGAGGAGCATGAAACGGTCTGCAAAAAAGGAGGAGCATGAAGTGGTGTTGAAAAACTTGAAGAGCCTGAAAAGGTGTGAAAAATATGAAAAGCTTAAAAAGGTGTCAAAAATATGAGGAGCATAAAACGGTCTGAAATATAAGAGGAGCATGAAGTGGTGTTCAAAAACATGAAGAGCCTGAAAAGGTGTGAAATATATGAAGAGCTTCAAAAGGTGTCAAAAATATGAGGAGCATGAAACGGTCTGAAAAATAGGAGGAGCATGAACCTGGGTTGAAAACCATGAAGAGCCTGAAAAGGTGTGAAAAATATGAAGAACTTCAAAAAGTGTGAAAATTATGAGGAGCATGAAACGGTCTGAAAAATAGGAGGAGCATGAAGCGGTGTTCAAAAACATGAAGAGCCTGAAAATGTGTAAAAAATATGAAGAGCTTCAAAAGGTGTCAAAATTGAGATGAGCATGAAACGGTCTGAAAAATAGGAGGAGCATGAAGTGGGTTTGAAAAAAAAGAAGAGCCTGAAAAGGTGTGAAAAATATGAAGAGCTTCAAAAGTTGTCAAATATATGAGGATCATGAAATGGTCTGAAAATTAGGAGGAGCATGAAACGGTGAAGAAAAACATGAAGAGCCTGAAAAGATGTGAAAAAAATGAAGAGCTTCAAAATGTGTGAAATACATTAGGAGCATGATACGGTCTGAAAAATAGGAGGATCATGAAACGGTGTACAAAAACATGAAGAGCCTGAACGGGTGTGAAAAATATGAAAAGCCTCAAAACCTGTCAAAAATATGAGGAGCATGAAACGGTCTGAAAAATAGCAGGAGCATGAAGCGGTGTTGAAAAACATGAAGAGTCTGAAAACGTGTGAAAATATGAAGAGCTTCAAAAATATGAAAAATATGAAGAGCTTCAAAAGGTGTGAAAAATATGAAGAGCTTCAAAAGGTGTCAAAAATGAGATGAGCATGAAACGGTCTGAAAAATAGGAGGAGCATGAAGTGGTGTTGAAAAACATGAAGAGCCTGAAAAAGTGTGAAAAATATGAAGAGCTTCAAAAGGTGTCAAAAATATGAGGAGCATGAAACGGTCTGAAAAATAGGAGGAGCATGAAGCGATGTTGAAAAACATGAAGAGACTGAAAACGTGTGAAAAATATGAAGACCTTCAAAATGTGTCAAAAATATGAGGAGCTTGAAACGGTCTGAACAATAGGAGGATTATGAAACGGTGTTACAGAACATGAAGTGCCAAAAAGGTGTGTAAATATGAAAAGCCTCAAAACGTGTCAAAAATATGAGGAGCATGAAACAGTCTGAAAACCAGGATGAGCATGAAACGGTTTTGAAAAAGATGAAGAGCATGAAAAGGTGTGAAAAATATTAAGAGCTTTAAAAGGTGTCAAAAATATGAAGAGCATGAAACGGTCTGAAAGATAGGAGTAGAATGAAGCCGTAGTCAAAAACAGGAAGAGCCTGAAAAGGTGTGAAAAATATGAAGAGCTTCAAAGGTGTCAAAAATATGAGGAGCATGAAACGGTCTGAAAAATAGGAGGAGCATGAAGCGATGTTGAAAAACATGAAGAGACTGAAAACGTGTGAAAAATATGAAGACCTTCAAAATGTGTCAAAAATATGAGGAGCTTGAAACGGTCGGAAAAATAGCAGGAGCATGAAACGGTGTTCAAAACATGAAGAGCTGAAAAGGTGTGAAAAATATGAAGAGCTTCAAAAGGTGTCAAAAATATGAGGAGCATGAAACGGTCTGAAAAAGAGGAGGAGCAGGAAGCGGTGTTGAAAAACATGAAGAGCCTGAAAAGGTGTGAAATATATGAAGAGCTTCAAAAGGTGTCAAATATATGAGGAGCATGAAACGGTCTGAAAAATAGGAGGATAAGGAAGCGGTGTTGAAAAACATGAAGAGCCTGAAAAGATGTGAAAAATATGAAAAGCTTCAAAAGGTCTCAAATATGAGAAGAGCATGAAACGGTCTGAAAAATAGGAGGAGCCTGAAACGGTGTTAAAAGACATGAAGAGCCTGAAAAGGTGTGAGAAATATGAAGAGCTTCAAAATGTGTGAAAAATATGAAGAGCTTCAAAGGTGTAAAAAATGAGATGAGCATGAAACGGTCTGAAAAATAGGAGGAGCATGAAGTGGTTTTGAAAAACATGAAGAGCCTGAAAAGGTGTGAAAAATATGAAGAGCTTCTAAAGGTGTCAAAAATATGAGGAGCATGAAACGGTCTTAAAAATAAGAAGATCATGAAGTGGTGTTCAACAACATGAAGAGCCTGAAAAGGTGGAAAAATATGAAGAGCTTCAAAAAGTGTCAAAAATATGAGGAGCATGAAACGGTCTGAAAAATAGGAGGAGCATGAAACGGTGATCAAAAACATGAAGAGCCTGAAAAGGTGTGAAAAATATGAAGAGCTTCAAAAGGTGTGAAATACATGAGGAGCAGGAAACGGGCTGAAAAATCGGAGAAGCATGAAGTGGTGTGAAAAAAGATGAAGAGCCTGAAAAGGTGTGAAAAATATGAAGAGCTTCATAAGGTGTGAAATACATGAGGAGCAAGAAGCTCTCTGAAAAATAGGAGGGTCATGAAGTGGTGTTCAAAAACATGAAAAGCCTGAAAAGCTGTGAAAAATATGAAGAGCTTAAAAAGGTGTGAAAAATATGAGGAGCATGATACGGTCTGAAAAATAGGAAGAGCATGAAGCGGTGTTCAAAAACATGAAGAGCCTGAAAAGTTGTGAAAAAATATGTAAAGCTTCAAAAGGTGTCAAAAATGAGATGAGCATGAACCGGTCTGAAAAATTGGAGGAGCATGAAGTGGTGTTGAAAAATGAAGAGCCTGAAAAGTTGTGAAAAATATGAAGAGCTTCAAAAGGTGTCAAATATATGAGGAGCATGAAACGGTCTGAAAAATAGGAGGAGCATGAAACGGTGTTCAAACATGAAGAGCCTGAAAAGGTGTGAAAAATATGAAGGGCTTCAAAAGGTGTGAAAAATATTAAAAACTTCAAAAGCTGTCAAAAATGAGATGAGCATGTAACGGACTGAAAAATATGAGGAGCATGAAGTGGTGTTGAAAAACATGAAAAGCCTGAAAACGTGTGAAAAATATGAAGAGCTTCAAAACGTGTCAAAAATGAGATGAGCATGAAAGGGTCTGAAAAATAGGAAGAGCATGTAACGTTGTTCAAAAACATGAAGAGCCAGCACAATGTGAAAAATATGAAGAGCTTCAAAAGGTGTCAAAAATATGAGGAGCATGAAACGGTCTGAAAAAGAGGAGGAGCAGGAAGCGGTGTTGAAAAACATGAAGAGCCTGAAAAGGTGTGAAATATATGAAGAGCTTCAAAAGGTGTCAAATATATGAGGAGCATGAAACGGTCTGAAAAATAGGAGGAGCATGAAACGGTGATCAAGAACATGAAGAGCGTGAAAGGGTGTGAAAAATATGAAGAGCTTCAAAAATGTGAAAAATATGAAGAACTTCAAAAAGAGTGAAAAATATGAGGAGTATGAAACGGTCTGAAAAATAGCAGGAGCATGAAGCGGTGCTGAAAAACATGAAGAGTCTGAAAATGTTTGAAAAATATGAAGAGCTTCAAAAATGTGAAAAATATGAAGAGTTTTAAAAAGTGTGAAAAATATGAAGAGCAAGCCACGGTCTCAAAAATAGGAGGAGCATGAAGCGGTGTTGAGAAACATGAAGAGCCTGAAAAGGTGTGAAATATATGAAGAGCTTCAAAAGGTGTCAAAAATACGAGGAGCATGAAACGTTCTGAAAAATAGGAGGAGCATGAAGCGGTGTTGAAAAACATGAAGAGCCTGAAAAGGTGTGGAAAATATGAAGAGCTTCAAAAGGTGTCAAAAATATGAGGAGCATGAAACGGTCTGAAAAATAGCAGGAGCATGAAGCGGTGTTGAAAAACATGAAGAGTCTGAAAACGTGTGAAAAACATGAAGAGCCTGAAAAGGTGTGAAAATTTTGAAGAGCTTAAAAAATGTGAAAAATATGAAGATCTTCAAAAAGTGTGAAAAATATGAAGAGCTTTAAAAGGTGTGAACAATTGAGGAGCATGACACGGTCTGAAAAATAGGAGGAGCATGAAGTGGTGTTCAAAAAATGAAGAGCCTGAAAAGGTGTGATATATATGAAGAGTTTCAAAAGGTGTCAAAAATATGAGGAGCATGAAACGGTCTGAAAAATACGAGCAGGATGATGTCGTCTTGAAAAACATGAAGAACCTGAAAAGGTGTGAAAAATATGAAAAGCTTCACAAGGTGTCAAAAAATGAGGAGCATGATACGGTCTGAAAAATAGGAGTAGCATGAAGTGGTGTTGAAAACATGAATAGCCTGGAAAGGTGTGAAATATATGAAGAGCTTCAAAAGGTGTGAAAAATATGAAGAGCTTCAAAAGGTGTGAAATACATGAGGAGCATGAAACTCTATGAAAAATAGGAGGAGCATGAAGTGGTGTTCAAAACATGAAGAGCCTGAAAAGGTGTGAAAAATATGAATAGCTTCAAAAGGTGTGAAAAATATGAAGAGCTTCAAAAGGTGTCAAAAATGAGATGAGCATGAAACGGTCTGAAAAATAGGAGGAGCATGAAGCGGTGTTGAAAAACGTGAATAGCCTGAAAAGGTGTGAATATATGAAGAGCTTCAAAAGGTGTCAAAACTATGAGGAGCATGAAAAGGTCTGAAAAATAGGAGGAGCATGAATCGGTGTTGAAAAAAATGAAGAGGCTGAAAAGGTGTGAAAAATATGAAGAGCTTCAAAAGGTGTCAAAAATATAGGAGAATGAAACGGTCTGAAAAATAGGAGGAGCATGAAACGGTGTTCAAAACATGAAGAGCTGAAAAGGTGTGAAAAATATGAAGAGCTTCAAAAGGTGTCAAAAATATGAGGAGCATGAAACGGTCTGAAAAAGAGGAGGAGCAGGAAGCGGTGTTGAAAAACATGAAGAGCCTGAAAAGGTGTGAAATATATGAAGAGCTTCAAAAGGTGTCAAATATATGAGGAGCATGAAACGGTCTGAAAAATAGGAGGAGCATGAAACGGTGTTTAAACATGAAGAGCCTGAAAAGGTGTGAAAAATATGAAGGGCTTCAAAAGGTGTGAAAAATATTAAGAACTTCAAAAGCTGTCAAAAAAGAGATGAGCATGTAACGGTCTGAAAAATATGAGGAGCATGAAGTGGTGTTGAAAAACATGAAAAGCCTGAAAACGTGTGAAAAATATGAAGAGCTTCAAAACGTGTCAAAAATGAGATGAGCATGAAAGGGTCTGAAAAATAGGAAGAGCATGGAACGGTGTTCAAAAACATGAAGAGCCAGCACAATGTGAAAAATATGAAGAGCTTCAAAAGGTGTCAAAAATATGAGGAGCATGAAACGGTCTGAAAAAGAGGAGGAGCAGGAAGCGGTGTTGAAAAACATGAAGAGCCTGAAAAGGTGTGAAATATATGAAGAGCTTCAAAAGGTGTCAAATATATGAGGAGCATGAAAAGGTCTGAAAAATAGGAGGATAAGGAAGCGGTGTTGAAAAACATGAAGAGCCTGAAAAGATGTGAAAAATATGAAAAGCTTCAAAAGGTCTCAAATATGAGAAGAGCATGAAACGGTCTGAAAAATAGGAGGAGCCTGAAACGGTGTTAAAAGACATGAAGAGCCTGAAAAGGTGTGAGAAATATGAAGAGCTTCAAAATGTGTAAAAATATGAAGAGCTTCAAAGGTGTAAAAAATGAGATGAGCATGAAACGGTCTGAAAAATAGGAGGAGCATGAAGTGGTTTTGAAAAACATGAAGAGCCTGAAAAGGTGTGAAAAATATGAAGAGCTTCTAAAGGTGTCAAAAATATGAGGAGCATGAAACGGTCTTAAAAATAAGAAGATCATGAAGCGGTGTTCAAAAACATGAAGAGCCTGAAAAGGTGGAAAAATATGAAGAGCTTCAAAAAGTGTCAAAAATATGAGGAGCATGAAACGGTCTGAAATATGGGAGGAGCATGAAACGGTGATCAAGAACATGAAGAGCCTGAAAAGGTGTGAAAAATATGAAGAGCTTCAAAATGTGTCCAAAATATGAGGAGCATGATACGGTCTGAAAAATAGGAAGAGCATGAAGCGGTGTTCAAAAACATGAAGAGCCTGAAAAGTTGTGAAAAATATGAAAAGCTTCAAAAGGTGTCAAAAATGAGATGAGCATGAAACGGTCTGAAAAATAGGAGCAGCATGAAGCTGTGTTGAAAAATGAAGAGCCTGAAAAGGTGTGAAAAATATGAAGTGCTTCAAAAGGTGTCAAATATATGAGGAGCATGAAACGGTCTGAAAAATAGGAGGAGCATGAAACGGTGATCAAGAACATGAAGAGCCTGAAAAGGTGTGAAAAATATGAAGAGCTTCAAAAGGTGTGAAATACATGAGGAGCAGGAAACGGGCTGAAAAATAGGAGAAGCATGAAGTGGTGTGAAAAAAGATGAAGAGCCTGAAAAGTTGTGAAAAATATGAAAAGCTTCAAAAGGTGTCAAAAATGAGATGAGCATGAAACGGTCTGAAAAATAGGAGCAGCATGAAGCTGTGTTGAAAAATGAAGAGCCTGAAAAGGTGTGAAAAATATGAAGAGCTTCAAAAGGTGTCAAATATATGAGGAGCATGAAACGGTCTGAAAAATAGGAGGAGCATGAAACGGTGTTCAAACATGAAGAGCCTGAAAAGGTGTGAAAAATATGAAGGGCTTCAAAAGGTGTGAAAAATATTAAGAACTTCAAAAGCTGTCAAAAATGAGATGAGCATGTAACGGTCTGAAAAATATGAGGAGCATGAAGTGGTGTTGAAAAACATGAAAAGCCTGAAAACGTGTGAAAAATATGAAGAGCTTCAAAACGTGTCAAAAATGAGATGAGCATGAAAGGGTCTGAAAAATAGGAAGAGCATGGAACGGTGTTCAAAAACATGAAGAGCCAGCACAATGTGAAAAATATGAAGAGCTTCAAAAGCTGTCAAATAGATGAGGAGCATCAAACGGTCTAAAAAATAGGAGGAGCATGAAGTGGTGTTGAAAAACATGAAGAGCCTGAAAATGTGTAAAAAATATGAAGAGCTTCAAAAGGTGTCAAAAATATGAGGAGCATGAAACGGTCTGAAAAATGCGAGCAGCATGAAGTGATGTTGAAAAACATGAAGAGCCTGAAACGCTGTGAAAAATATGAAGAGCTTCAAAATGTGTGAAATACATGAGGAGCATGAAACAGTCTGAAAAATAGGAGGAGCATGAAGCGGTGTTGAAAAAGATGAAGAGCCTGAAAAGTTGTGAAAAATATGAAGAGCATCAAAAGGTGTGAAAAATATGAGGAGCTTCAAAAAGTGTCAAAAATATGAGGAATCTGAAACGGTTTGAAAAATAAGAGGAGCATGAAGCGGTGTTGAAAAACATGAAGAGTCTGAAAACGTGTGAAAAACATGAAGAGCCTGAAAAGGTGTGAAAATTTTGAAGAGCTTAAAAAATGTGAAAAATATGAAGATCTTCAAAAAGTGTGAAAAATATGAAGAGCTTTAAAAGGCGTGAAAAATTGAGGAGCATGACACGGTCTGAAAAATAGGAGGAGCATGAAGCGGTTTTGAAAAACATGAAGAGCCTGAAAACGTGTGAAAAATATGAAGAGCTTCTAAAGGTGTCAAAAATATGAGGAGCATGAAACGGTCTTAAAAATAAGAAGATCATGAAGCGGTGTTCAAAAACATGAAGAGCCTGAAAAGGTCGAAAAATATGAAGAGCTTCAAAAAGTGTCAAAAATATGAGGAGCATGAAACGGTCTGAAAAATAGGAGGAGCATGAAACGGTGATCAAAAACATGAAGAGCTTGAAAAGATGTGAAAAATATGAAGAGCTTCAAAAGGTGTGAAATATATGAGGAGCAGGAAACGGGCTGAAAAATAGGAGAAGCATGAAGTGGTGTGAAAAAAGATGAAGAGCCTGAAAAGGTGTGAAAAATATGAAGAGCTTCATAAGGTGTCAAAAATATGAGGAGCATGATACGGTCTGAAAAATAGGAGTAGCATGAAGTGGTGTTGAAAAACATGAAGAGTCTGAAAACGTGTGAAAAACATGAAGAGCCTGAAAAGGTGTGAAAATTTTGAAGAGCTTAAAAAATGTGAAAAATATGAAGATCTTCAAAAAGTGTGAAAAATATGAAGAGTTTTAAAAGGTGTGAACAATTGAGGAGCATGACACGGTCTGAAAAATAGGAGGAGCATGAAGTGGTGTTCAAAAAATGAAGAGCCTGAAAAGGTGTGATATATATGAAGAGTTTCAAAAGGTGTCAAAAATATGAGGAGCATGAAACGGTCTGAAAAATACGAGCAGGATGATGTCGTCTTGAAAAACATGAAGAACCTGAAAAGGTGTGAAAAATATGAAAAGCTTCACAAGGTGTCAAAAATATGAGGAGCATGATACGGTCTGAAAAATAGGAGTAGCATGAAGTGGTGTTGAAAACATGAATAGCCTGGAAAGGTGTGAAATATATGAAGAGCTTCAAAAGGTGTGAAAAATATGAAGAGCTTCAAAAGGTGTGAAATACATGAGGAGCATGAAACTCTATAAAAAATAGGAGGAGCATGAAGTGGTGTTCAAAACATGAAGAGCCTGAAAAGGTGTGAAAAATATGAAGAGCTTCAAAATGTGTCAAAAATATGAGGAGCATGAAACGGTCTGAATAATAGGAGGAGCATGAAGTGGTGTTGAAAAACATGAAGAGCCTGAAAAGGTGTGAAAAATATGAATAGCTTCAAAAGGTGTGAAAAATATGAAGAGCTTCAAAAGGTGTGAAATACATGAGGAGCATGAAACTCTATGAAAAATAGGAGGAGCATGAAGTGGTGTTCAAAACATGAAGAGCCTGAAAAGGTGTGAAAAATATGAAGAGCTTCAAAATGTGTCAAAAATATGAGGAGCATGAAACGGTCTGAATAATAGGAGGAGCATGAAGTGGTGTTGAAAAACATGAAGAGCCTGAAAAGGTGTGAAAAATATGAAAAGCTTCACAAGGTGTCAAAAATATGAGGAGCATGATACGGTCTGAAAAATAGGAGTAGCATGAAGTGGTGTTGAAAACATGAATAGCCTGGAAAGGTGTGAAATATATGAAGAGCTTCAAAAGGTGTGAAAAATATGAAGAGCTTCAAAAGGTGTGAAATACATGAGGAGCATGAAACTCTATAAAAAATAGGAGGAGCATGAAGTGGTGTTCAAAACATGAAGAGCCTGAAAAGGTGTGAAAAATATGAAGAGCTTCAAAATGTGTCAAAAATATGAGGAGCATGAAACGGTCTGAATAATAGGAGGAGCATGAAGTGGTGTTGAAAAACATGAAGAGCCTGAAAAGGTGTGAAAAATATGAATAGCTTCAAAAGGTGTGAAAAATATGAAGAGCTTCAAAAGGTGTGAAATACATGAGGAGCATGAAACTCTATGAAAAATAGGAGGAGCATGAAGTGGTGTTCAAAACATGAAGAGCCTGAAAAGGTGTGAAAAATATGAAGAGCTTCAAAATGTGTCAAAAATATGAGGAGCATGAAACGGTCTGAATAATAGGAGGAGCATGAAGTGGTGTTGAAAAACATGAAGAGCCTGAAAAGGTGTGAAAAATATGAATAGCTTCAAAAGGTGTGAAAAATATGAAGAGCTTCAAAAGGTGTCAAAAATGAGATGAGCATGAAAGGGTCTGAAAAATAGGAAGAGCATGGAACGGTGTTCAAAAACATGAAGAGCCAGCACAATGTGAAAAATATGAAGAGCTTCAAAAGGTGTCAAAAATATGAGGAGCATGAAACGGTCTGAAAAAGAGGAGGAGCAGGAAGCGGTGTTGAAAAACATGAAGAGCCTGAAAAGTTGTGAAATATATGAAGAGCTTCAAAAGGTGTCAAATATATGAGGAGTATGAAACGGTCTGAAAAATAGGAGGAGCATGAAACGGTGTTCAAAAACATGAAGAGCCTGAAAAGGTGTGAAAAATATGAAGAGCTTCAAAAGGTGTCAAAAATATGAGGAGCATGAAACGGTCTGAAAAAGAGGAGGAGCATGAAGTGGTGTTGAAAAACATGAAGAGCCTGAAAATGTGTAAAAAATATGAAGAGCTTCAAAAGGTGTCAAAAATATGAGGAGCATGAAACGGTCTGAAAATGGGAGGAGCATGAAGTGATGTTGAAAAACATGAAGAGCCTGAAACGCTGTGAAAAATATGAAGAGCTTCAAAATGTGTGAAATACATGAGGAGCATGAAACTGTCTGAAAAATAGGAGGAGCATGAAGCGGTGTTGAAAAAGATGAAGAGCCTGAAAAGGTGTGAAAAATATGAAGAGCTTCAAAAGGTGTGAAAAATATGAGGAGCTTCAAAAAGTGTCAAAAATATGAGGAACCTGAAACGGTTTGAAAAATAAGAGGAACATGAAGCGGTGTTGAAAAATATGAAGAGTCTGAAAACGTGTGAAAAACATGAAGAGCCTGAAAAGGTGTGAAAATTTTGAAGAGCTTAAAAAATGTGAAAAATATGAAGATATTCAAAAAGTGTGAAAAATATGAAGAGCTTTAAAAGGCGTGAAAAATTGAGGAGCATGACACGGTCTGAAAAATAGGAGGAGCATGAAGTGGTTTTGAAAAACATGAAGAGCCTGAAAACGTGTGAAAAATGTGAAGAGCTTCTAAAGGTGTCAAAAATATGAGGAGCATGAAACGGTCTTAAAAATAAGAAGATCATGAAGCGGTGTTCAAAAACATGAAGAGCCTGAAAAGGTGGAAAAATATGAAGAGCTTCAAAAAGTGTCAAAAATATGAGGAGCATGAAACGGTCTGAAAAATAGGTGGAGCATTAAGCGGTGATCAAGAACATGAAGAGCCTGAAAAGGTGTGAAAAATATGAAGAGCTTCAAAAGGTGTGAAATACATGAGGAGCATGAAACGGTCTGAAAAATAGGTGGAGCATTAAGCGGTGTTGGAAAACATGAAGAGCATGAAAAGGTGTGAAAAATATGAAGAGCCTCAAAAGGTGTGAAAAATATGAAGAGCTTCAAAAGCTGTCAAAAATGAGATCAGCATGAAACGGTCTGAAAAATAGAAGAAGCATGAAGTGGTGTTGAAAAACATGAAGAGCGTGAAAAGGTGTGAAAAATATGAAGAGCTTAAAAAGGTGTCAAATATATGAAGAACATGAAACGGTCTGAAAAAAAGGAGGAGAATGAAGCGGTGTACAAAAACTTGAAGAGTCTGAAAAGGTGTGAAACATATGAAGAGCTTTAAAGGTGTGAAAAATATGAGGAGCATGAAACCGTCTGAAAAATAGGAGGAGCATGACACGGTGTTGAAAACCATGAAGAGCATGAAAGGTGTGCAAAATATGAAGAGATTCAAAAGCTGTCAAAAATATGAGGAGCCTGAAACGGTCTGAAAAATAGGAGGAGCATGAAGTGGGGTTGAAAAGGATGAAGAGCCTGAAACGGTGTGAAAAATATGAAGAGCTTCAAAAGGAGTCAAAATATGAGGAGCATGAAAAGGTCTGAAAAATAGGAGGAGCATGAAGCGGTGTTGAAAAACATGAAGAGCCTGAAAAGGTGTGAAAAATATGAAGAGCTTCAAAAGCTGTCAAATATATGAGGAGCATGAACGGTCTGAAAATTAGGAGTATCATGAAACGGTCTTGAAAAACATGAAGAGCCTGATAAGGTGTGAAAAATATGAAGAGCTTCAAAAGGTGTGAAAAATATGAGGAGCATGAAACAGTCTGAAAAATAGGAGGAACATGAAACGGTGTTCAAAAACATGAAGAGACTGAAAAGGTGTGAAAAATATGAAGAGCTTCAAAAGGTGTGAAATACATGAGGAGCAAGAAACTGTCTGTAAAATATAGGAGCATTAAGCGGTGTTGAAAAACATGAAGAGCATGAAAAGCCGTAAAAAATATGAAGAGCTTCAAAATGTGTCAAAAATATGGGAGCATGAAACGGTCGGAAAAATAGGAGAAGCATGAATCGGTGTTGAAAACATGAAGAGCATGAAAAGGTGTCAAAAATATGAAGAGCTTTAAAGGTGTGAAAATTATGAGGAGCATGAAACCGTCGGAAAAATAGGAGGAGCATGACACGGTGTTGAAAAACATGAAGAGCCTTAAAATGTGAGAAAAATATGAAGAGCTTTAAAGGTGTGAAAAATATGAGAAGCATGAAACCGTGTGAAAAATAGGAGGAGCATGACACGGTGTTGAAAAATATGAAGAGCTTGAAAAGGTGTGAAAAATATGAAGAGCTTCAAAAGGAGTCAAAAATATGAGGAGCATGAAAAGGTCTGAAAAATAGGAGGAGCATGAAGCAGTGTTGTAAAACATGAAGAGCCTGAAAAGGTGTGAAAAATGTGAAGCGCTTCAAAAGGTGTCAAAAATATGAGGAGCATGAAATCATCTGAAAAATAGGAGGAACATGAAACGATCTGAAAAATAGGAGGAGCATGAAGTGGTGTTCAAAAACATGAAGAGTCGGAAAAGGTATGAAATATATGAAGAGCTTCAAAAGGTGTCAAAAATATGAGGAGCATGAAACGGCCTGATAAATAGGAGGAGCATGAAACGGTGTTCAAAAACATGAAGAGCTTGAAAAGGTGTGAAAAATTTGAAGAACTTCAAAAGGTGTGAAATACATGGGGAGCATGAAACGATCTGAAAAAAAGAAGGAGCATGAAGCGGTGTTGAAAAAAATGAAGAGCCTGAAAAGGTGTGAAAAATAGGAAGAGCTTCAAAAGGTGTCAAAAATATGAGGAGCATGAAATGATCTGAAAAATAGGAGGAGCATGAAGCGGTGTTGAAAAATATGAAGAGCCTGAAAAGGTGTGAAAAATATGAAGATCTTCAAAAGGTGTCAAATATATCAGGAGCATGAAATGATCTGAAAAATATGAGGAGCATGAAACGGTCTGAAAAATAGGAGGAGCATGAAGTGGTGTTCAAAAACATGAAGAGCCTTAAAAGGTGTGAAAAATATGAAGAGCTTTAAAGGTGTGAAAATTATGAGGAGCATGAAACCGTCTGAAAAATAGGAGGAGCATGACACGGTGTTGAAAAATATGAAGAGCCTTAAAATGTGAGAAAAATATGAAGAGCTTTAAAGTTGTGAAAAATATGAAGGGCTTCAAAAGGTGTGAAAAATATTAAGAACTTCAAAAGCTGTCAAAATAGAGATGAGCATGTAACGGTCTGAAAAATATGAGGAGCATGAAGTGGTGTTGAAAAACATGAAAACCTGAAAACGTGTGAAAAATATGAAGAGCTTCAAAACGTGTCAAAAATGAGATGAGCATGAAAGGGTCGGAAAAATAGGAAGAGCATGGAACGGTGTTCAAAAACATGAAGAGCCAGCACAATGTGAAAAATATGAAGAGCTTCAAAAGGTGTCAAAAATATGAGGAGCATGAAACGGTCTGAAAAAGAGGAGGAGCAGGAAGCGGTGTTGAAAAACATGAAGAGCCTGAAAAGGTGTGAAATATATGAAGAGCTTCAAAAGGTGTCAAATATATGAGGAGCATGAAACGGTCTGAAAAATAGGAGGATAAGGAAGCGGTGTTGAAAAACATGAAGAGCCTGAAAAGATGTGAAAAATATGAAAAGCTTCAAAAGGTCTCAAATATGAGAAGAGCATGAAACGGTCTGAAAAATAGGAGGAGCCTGAAACGGTGTTAAAAGACATGAAGAGCCTGAAAAGGTGTGAGAAATATGAAGAGCTTCAAAATGTGTGAAAAATATGAAGAGCCTGAAAAGGTGTGAAAAATATGAAGAGCTTCTAAAGGTGTCAAAAATATGAGGAGCATGAAACGGTCTTAAAAGTAAGAAGATCATGAAGCGGTGTTCAAAAACATGAAGAGCCTGAAAAGGTGGAAAAATATGAAGAGATTCAAAAAGTGTCAAAAATATGAGGAGCATGAAACGGTCTGAAAAATAGGAGGAGCATGAAACGGTGATCAAGAACATGAAGAGCCTGAAAATGTGTGAAAAATATGAAGAGCTTCAAAAGGTGTGAAATACATGAGGAGCAGGAAACGGGCTGAAAAATAGGAGAAGCATGAAGTGGTGTGAAAAAAGATGAAGAGCCTGAAAAGGTGTGAAAAATATGAAGAGTTTCATAAGGTGTGAAATACATGAGGAGCATGAAACTCTCTGAAAAATAGGAGGACCATGAAGTGGTGTTCAAAAATATGAAAAGCCTGAAAAGATGTGAAAAATATGAAGAGCTTCAAAATGTGTCCAAAATATGAGGAGCATGATACGGTCTGAAAAATAGGAAGAGCATGAAGCGGTGTTCAAAAACATGAAGAGGCTGAAAAGTTGTGAAAAATATGAAGAGCTTCAAAAGGTGTCAAATATATGAGGAGCATGAAACGGTCTGAAAAATAGGAGGAGCATGAAACGGTGTTCAAATATGAAGAGCCTGAAAAGGTGTGAAAAATATGAAGGGCTTCAAAAGTTGTGAAAAATATTAAGAACTTCAAAAGCTGTCAAAAATGAGATGAGCATGTAACGGTCTGAAAAATATGAGGAGCATGAAGTGGTGTTGAAAAACATGAAAAGCCTGAAAACGTGTGAAAAATATGAAGAGCTTCAAAACGTGTGAAAAATGAGATGAGCATGAAAGGGTCTGAAAAATAGGAAGAGCATGGAACGGTGTTCAAAAACATGAAGAGCCAGCACAATGTGAAAATTATGAAGAGCTTCAAAAGCTGTCAAATAGATGAGGAGCATCAAACGGTCTAAAAAATAGGAGGAGCATGAAGTGGTGTTGAAAAACATGAAGAGCCTGAAAATGTGTAAAAAATATGAAGAGCTTCAAAAGGTGTCAAAAATATGAGGAGCATGAAACGGTCTGAAAAATGGGAGGAGCATGAAGTGGTGTTGAAAAACATGAAGAGGCTGAAACGCTGTGAAAAATATGAAGAGCTTCAAAATGTGTGAAATACAAGAGGAGCATGAAACTGTCTGAAAAATAGGAGGAGCATGAAGCGGTGTTGAAAAAGATGAAGAGCCTGAAAAGGTGTGAAAAATATGAAGAGCTTCAAAAGGTGTGAAAAATATGAGGAGCTTCAAAAAGTGTCAAAAATATGAGGAACCTGAAACGGTTTCAAAAATAAGAGGAGCATGAAGCGGTGTTGAAAAACATGAAGAGTCTGAAAACGTGTGAAAAACATGAAGAGCCTGAAAAGGTGTGAAAATTTTGAAGAGCTTAAAAAATGTGAAAAATATGAAGATCTTCAAAAAGTGTGAAAAATATGAACAGCTTTAAAAGGTGTGAAAAATTGAGGAGCGTGTCACGGTCTGAAAAAATAGGAGGAGCATGAAGTGGTGTTCAAAAAATGAAGAGCCTGAAAAGGTGTGATATATATGAAGAGTTTCAAAAGGTGTCAAAAATATGAGGAGCATGAAACGGTCTGAAAAATACGAGCAGCATGATGTCGTCTTGAAAAACATGAAGAACCTGAAAAGGTGTGAAAAATATGAAAAGCTTCACAAGGTGTCAAAAATATGAGGAACATGATACGGTCTGAAAAATAGGAGTAGCATGAAGTGGTGTTGAAAACATGAATAGCCTGGAAAGGTGTGAAATATATGAAGAGCTTCAAAAGGTGTGAAAAATATGAAGAGCTTGAAAAGGTGTGAAATACATGAGGAGCATGAAACTCTATGAAAAATAGGAGGAGCATGAAGTGGTGTTCAAAACATGAAGAGCCTGAAAAGGTGTGAAAAATATGAAGAGCTTCAAAATGTGTCAAAAATATGAGGAGCATGAAACGGTCTGAATAATAGGCGGAGCATGAAGTGGTGTTGAAAAACATGAAGAGCCTGAAAAGGTGTGTAAAATATGAATAGCTTCAAAAGGTGTGAAAAATATGAAGAGCTTCAAAAGGTGTCAAAAATGAGATGAGCATGAAACGGTATGAAAAATAGGAGGAGCATGAAGCGGTGTTGAAAAACGTGAATAGCCTGAAAAGGTGTGAATATATGAAGAGCTTCAAAATGTGTCAAAACTATGAGGAGCATGAAAAGGTCTGAAAAATAGGAGGAGCATGAATCGGTGTTGTAAAAAATGAAGAGGCTGAAAAGGTGTGAAAAATATGAAGAGCTTCAAAAGGTGTCAAAAATATAGGAGAATGAAACGGTCTGAAAAATAGGAGGAGCATGAAACGGTGTTCAAAACATGAAGAGCTGAAAAGGTGTGAAAAATATGAAGAGCTTCAAAACGTGTCAAAAATGAGATGAGCATGAAAGGGTCTGAAAAATAGGAAGAGCATGGAACGGTGTTCAAAAACATGAAGAGCCAGCACAATGTGAAAAATATGAAGAGCTTCAAAAGGTGTCAAAAATATGAGGAGCATGAAACGGTCTGAAAAAGAGAAGGAGCAGGAAGCGGTGTTGAAAAACATGAAGAGCCTGAAAAGGTGTGAAATATATGAAGAGCTTCAAAAGGTGTCAAATATATGAGGAGCATGAAACGGTCTGAAAAATAGGAGGATAAGGAAGCGGTGTTGAAAAACATGAAGAGCCTGAAAAGATGTGAAAAATATGAAAAGCTTCAAAAGGTCTCAAATATGAGAAGAGCATGAAACGGTCTGAAAAATAGGAGGAGCCTGAAACGGTGTTAAAAGACATGAAGAGCCTGAAAAGATGTGAGAAATATGAAGAGCTTCAAAATGTGTGAAAAATTTGAAGAGCTTCAAAGGTGTAAAAGATGAGATGAGCATGAAACGGTCTGAAAAATAGGAGGAGCATGAAGTGGTTTTGAAAAACATGAAGAGCCTGAAAACGTGTGAAAAATATGAAGAGCTTCTAAAGGTGTCAAAAATATGAGGAGCGTGAAACGGTCTTAAAAATAAGAAGATCATGAAGCGGTGTTCAAAAACATGAAGAGCCTGAAAAGGTGGAAAAATATGAAGAGCTTCAAAAAGTGTCAAAAATATGAGGAGCATGAAACGGTCTGAAAATTAGGAGTATCATGAAACGGTCTCGAAAAATATGAAGAGCCTGATAAGGTGTGAAAAATATGAAGAGCTTCAAAAGGTGTGAAAAATATGAGGAGCATGAAACAGTCTGAAAAATAGGAGGAACATGAAACGGTGTTCAAAAACATGAAGAGACTGAAAAGGTGTGAAAAATATGAAGAGCTTCAAAAGGTGTGAAATACATGAGGAGCAAGAAACTGTCTGTAAAATATAGGAGCATGAAGCGGTGTTGAAAAACATGAAGAGCATGAAAAGCCGTAAAAAATATGAAGAGCTCAAAATGTGTCAAAAATATGGGAGCATGAAACGGTCGGAACAATAGGAGAAGCATGAATCGGTGTTGAAAACATGAAGAGCATGAAAAGGTGTCAAAAATAGGAAGAGCTTCAAAATGTGTCAAAAATATGAGGAGCAAGAAACCGTCTGAAAAGTAGGAGAAGGCTGAATCGGTGTTGAAAACATGAAGAGCATGAAAAGGTGTCAAAAATATGAAGAGCTTTAAAGGTGTGAAAATTATGAGGAGCATGAAACCGTCTGAAAAATAGGAGGAGCATGACACGGTGTTGAAAAATATGAAGAGCCTTAAAATGTGAGAAAAATATGAAGAGCTTTAAAGGTGTGAAAAATATGAGGAGCATGAAACCGTGTTAAAAAGAGGAGGAGCATGACACGGTGTTGAAAAATATGAAGAGCATTAAAAGTTGTGAAAAATATGAAGAGCTTCAAAAGGAGTCAAAAATATGAGGAGCATGAAAAGGTCTGAAAAATAGGAGGAGCATGAAGCGGTGTTGAAAAACATGAAGAGCCTGAAAAGGTGTGAAAAATATGAAGAACTTCAAAAGGTGTGAAATACATGAGGAGTATGAAACGGTCTGAAAAATAGGAGGAGCATGAAGCGGTGTTGAAAAAAATGAAGAGCCTGAAAAAGTGTTAAAAATATGAAGAGCTTCAAAAGGTGTGAAAAATATGAGGAGCATGAAACGGTCTGAAGACTAGGAGGAGGATTGTAACGATGTTCCAAAACATGAAGAGCCTGAAAAGGTGTGAAAAATATGAAGAGCTTCAAATTGTGTCAAAATTATGAGGAGAAAGAAACGGACTGAAAAATAGGAGGAGCATGAAATGGTGTTGAAAAACATGAAGAGACTGAAAACGTTTGAAAAATATGAATAGCTTCAAAAGGTGTGCAAAATATGAAGAGATTCAAAGGTGTCCAAAATATGAGGAGCATGAAACGGTCTGAAAAATAGGAGGAGCATGAAACGGTGTTCAAAAACATGAAGAGCCTGAAAAGATGTGAAAAATATGAAGAGCTCAAAAGGTGTGAAAAATATGTGGAGCATAAAATGGTCTGAAGAATAGGAGGAGGACTGTAGCGTTGTTCAAAAACATGAAGAGCATGAAAAGGTGTGAAAAATATGAAGAGCTTCAAAAGCTGTCAAAAATATGAGGAGCATGAAACGGTCTGAAAAATATGAGGAGCATGAAGTAGTGTTGAAAAACATGAAGAGCCTGAAAATGTTTGAAATATATGAAGCGCTTCAAAAGGTTTCATAAGAGAGAGGAGCATGAAACTGTCTTAAAAATAGGAGGATAATGAAGCAGTTTTGAAAAATATGAAGAGCCTGAAAAGCTGTGTAAAATATGAAGAGCTTCAAAAGGTGTCAAAAATATGAGGAGCATGAAATGGTCTGAAAAATAGGGGGTGCATGAAACGATGTTCAAAAATATGAAGAGCCTGAAAAGGTGTGAAAAATATGAAGAGCTTCAAAAGGTGTGAAATATATGAAGAGCTTCAAAAGCTGTCAATAATGAGATGAGCATGAAACGGTCTGAAAAATAGGAGGAGCATGAAGTGGTGTTGAAAACATAAAGATACTGAAAAATTGTGAAATATATGAAGAGCTTCAAAAAGTGTGAAAAATATGAGGAGATTCAAAATGTGTCAAAAATATGAGGAGCATGAAACGGTCTGAAAAATCGGAGGAGCATGAAGTGGTGTTGAAAAATATGAAGAGCCTGAAAAGATGTGAAAAATATGAAAAGCTTCAAAAGGTGTGAAAAATATGAGGAGCATGAACGGTCTGAAAAATAGGAGGAGGATTGTAGCGATGTTGAAAAACATGAAGAGCATGAAAAGGTGTGAAAAATATGAAGAGCTTCCAAAGGTGTGAAATACAAGAGGAGCAAGTAACAGCCTGAAAAATAGGAGGAGCATGAAGCGGTGTTGAAAAACATGACGAAACAGAAAATGTGTGAAAAATATGAAGACCTTCAAAAGGTGTCAAAAATATGAGGAGCATGAAACTGTCTGAAAAATAGGAGGAGCATGAAGCATTGTTGAAAAATATGAAGAGCCTGAAAAGGTGTGAAAAATATGAAGAGCTTCAAAAGGTGTCAAAATATGTGAGCATGAAACGGTCTGAAAAATAGGAGGACCATGAAGCGGTGTTGAAAAACATGAAGAGCCTGAAAAGGTATGAAAAATATGAAGAGCTTCAAAAGGTGTCAAAAATATGAGGAGCATGAAACGGTCTGAAAAAGAGAAGGAGCAGAAAGCGGTGTTGAAAAACATGAAGAGCCTGAAAAGGTGTGAAATATATGAAGAGCTTCAAAAGGTGTCAAATATATGAGGAGCATGAAACGGTCTGAAAAATAGGAGGATAAGGAAGCGGTGTTGAAAAACATGAAGAGCCTGAAAAGATGTGAAAAATATGAAAAGCTTCAAAAGGTCTCAAATATGAGAAGAGCATGAAACGGTCTGAAAAATAGGAGGAGCCTGAAACGGTGTTAAAAGACATGAAGAGCCTGAAAAGATGTGAGAAATATGAAGAGCTTCAAAATGTGTGAAAAATTTGAAGAGCTTCAAAGGTGTAAAAGATGAGATGAGCATGAAACGGTCTGAAAAATAGGAGGAGCATGAAGTGGTTTTGAAAAACATGAAGAGCCTGAAAACGTGTGAAAAATATGAAGAGCTTCTAAAGGTGTCAAAAATATGAGGAGCGTGAAACGGTCTTAAAAATAAGAAGATCATGAAGCGGTGTTCAAAAACATGAAGAGCCTGAAAAGGTGGAAAAATATGAAGAGCTTCAAAAAGTGTCAAAAATATGAGGAGCATGAAACGGTCTGAAAATTAGGAGTATCATGAAACGGTCTCGAAAAATATGAAGAGCCTGATAAGGTGTGAAAAATATGAAGAGCTTCAAAAGGTGTGAAAAATTGAGGAGCATGAAACAGTCTGAAAAATAGGAGGAACATGAAACGGTGTTCAAAAACATGAAGAGACTGAAAAGGTGTGAAAAATATGAAGAGCTTCAAAAGGTGTGAAATACATGAGGAGCAAGAAACTGTCTGTAAAATATAGGAGCATGAAGCGGTGTTGAAAAACATGAAGAGCATGAAAAGCCGTAAAAAATATGAAGAGCTTCAAAATGTGTCAAAAATATGGGAGCATGAAACGGTCGGAACAATAGGAGAAGCATGAATCGGTGTTGAAAACATGAAGAGCATGAAAAGGTGTCAAAAATAGGAAGAGCTTCAAAATGTGTCAAAAATATGAGGAGCAAGAAACCGTCTGAAAAGTAGGAGAAGGCTGAATCGGTGTTGAAAACATGAAGAGCATGAAAAGGTGTCAAAAATATGAAGAGCTTTAAAGGTGTGAAAATTATGAGGAGCATGAAACCGTCTGAAAAATAGGAGGAGCATGACACGGTGTTGAAAAATATGAAGAGCCTTAAAATGTGAGAAAAATATGAAGAGCTTTAAAGGTGTGAAAAATATGAGGAGCATGAAACCGTGTTAAAAAGAGGAGGAGCATGACACGGTGTTGAAAAATATGAAGAGCATTAAAAGTTGTGAAAAATATGAAGAGCTTCAAAAGGAGTCAAAAATATGAGGAGCATGAAAAGGTCTGAAAAATAGGAGGAGCATGAAGCGGTGTTGAAAAACATGAAGAGCCTGAAAAGGTGTGAAAAATATGAAGAACTTCAAAAGGTGTGAAATACATGAGGAGTATGAAACGGTCTGAAAAATAGGAGGAGCATGAAGCGGTGTTGAAAAAAATGAAGAGCCTGAAAAAGTGTTAAAAATATGAAGAGCTTCAAAAGGTGTGAAAAATATGAGGAGCATGAAACGGTCTGAAGACTAGGAGGAGCATAAAGCAGTGTTCAAAAACATGAAGAGCCTGAAAAGGTGTGAAAAATATGAAGAGCTTCAAAAGGTGACAAAAATATGAGGAGCATGAAACGGTCTGCAAATGGGACGAGCATGAAGCGGTGTTCAAAAACGTGAAGAGCCTGAAAAGGTGTGAAAAATATGAAGAGCTTCAAAATGTGTCAAAAATATGACGAGCATGAAACCCTCTTAAAAATAGGAGGAGGATGAAGCGGTGTTCAAAAACATGAAGAGCCTGAAACGTGTGAAAAATATGAAGAGCTTCAAAAGGTGTAAAAAATATGAAGAGCTTCAAAAGGTGTCAAAAATGAGATGAGCATGAAACTGTCTAAAAAATAGGAGGAGCATGAAGCGGTGTTCAAAAAAATGCAGAGACTGAAAAATTGTGAAAAATATGAAGAGCTTCAAAAGGTGTAAAAATAGGAATAGCATGAAACGGGTTGAAAAATAGGAGGAGCATGAACCGGTGTTCAAAAACATAAAGAGCATGAAAAGGTGTGAAAAACATGAAGAGCTTCATAAGTTGTCAAAATTAGTTTAGCATGAAAGGGTCTGAAAAATAGGAGGAGCATGAAGTGGTGTTGAAAACATGAAAAGCCTGAAAAGGTGTGAAATATACGAAGAGCTTCAAAAGGTGTGAAAAATATGAAGTGCATCAAAAGGTGTCAAAAATGAGATGAGCATGAAACGGTCTGAAAAATAGGAGGAGCATGAAGTGGTATTGAAAAACATGAAGAGCCTGAAAACGTGTGAAAAATATGAAGTGCTTCAAAAATATGAAATATATGAAGAGATTCAAAAGGTGTGAAAAATATGAAGAGCTTCAAAAGGTGTCAAAATATGAAGAGCTTCAAAAGGTGTCAAAAATGAGATTAGCATGAAGCGATCTGAAAAATAGGAAAGGGATGACTTGGTGTTGAAAAACATGAAGAGCCTGAAAAGGTGTGAAATATATAAAGAGCTTCAAAAAGTGTCAAAAATATGAGGAGCATGAAACGGTCTGAAAAGTAGGAACAGCATGAAATGGTGTTCAAAAACATGAAGAGCCTGAAAAGGTGTGAAAAATATGAAAAGCTTCAAAAGGTGTCAAATATATGAGGAGCATTAAAAGGTCTGAAAAATAGGAGGAGCAAGAAGCTGTGTTCAAAAATATGAGAGCCTGAAAAGTTGTGAAAAATATGAAGAGCTTCATAAGCTGTGAAATACATGAGGAGCATGAAACGGTTTGAAAATTGGAGGAGCATGAAGCGGTGTTCAAAAACATGAGGAGCCTGAAATGGTGTGAAAAATATGAAGAGCTTCAAAAGGTGTAAAAAATATGAGGAGCATGAAGCGGTGTTCAAAAACATGAAGAGCCTGAAAAGGTGTGAAATATATGAAGAGCTTCCAAAGGTGTGAAATACATGAGGAGCATGAAACGGTCTGAAAAATAGGCGGAGCATGAAGCGTTGTTCAAAAACATGAAGAGCCTGAAAAGGTGTGAAAAATATGAAGAGCTTTAAAAGGTGTGAAATACATGAGGAGCATGATACGGTCTGAAAAATAGGAGGATCAAGAAGGTGTGTTCAAAAACATGGGAGCCTGAAAAGGTGTGAAAAATATGAAGAGCTTCAAAAGTTGTCAAAAATATGAGGAGCATGAAACGGTCTGAAAAATAGGAGGAGCATGAAGCGGTGTTGAAAAACATGAAGAGCCTGAAAAGGTGTGAAAAATATGAAGAGCTTCAAATGGTGTCAAAAATATGGGGACCATGAACGGTCTGAAAATAGGAGGAGCAGGAAGCGGTGTTGAAAAACATGAAGAGAATGAAAACGTTTGAAAAATATGAAGCCTTCAAAAATGTGAAAAATATGAAGAGCTTCAAAAGGTGTGAAAAATATCAAGAGCTTCAAAATGTGTCAAAAATATGAGGAGCATGAAATGTTTTGAAAAATAGGAGGAGGATGAAGCGGTGTTGAAAAACATGAAGAGCCTGAAAAGTTGTGAAATATATGAAGAGCTTCAAAATGTGTCAAAAATATGAGGAGCATGAAACGGTCTGCAAAAAATGAGGAGCATGAAGTGGTGTTGAAAAACATAAAGAGCCTGAAAAGGTGTGAAAAATATGAAAAGCTTCAAAAAGTGTCAAATAGAAGTGGAGTTGAAATGGTCTGAAAAATAGGAGGAGAATGAAGCGGTGTACAAAAACATGAGGAGCCTGAAAAGGTGTGAAAAATATGAAGAGCTTCAAAAGGTGTCAAATATATGAGGAGCATGAAACGCTCTGAAAAATAGTAGAAGCATGAAGTGCTGTGGAAGAACATGAAGAGCCTGAAAAGGTGTGAAAAATATGAAGCGCTTCAAAAGGTGTCAAAAATATGAGGAGCATGAAAAGGTCTGAAAAACAGGAGGAGCATGAAGCGGAGTTGACGAACATGAAGAGCCTGAAAAGGTGTGAAAAATATGAAGCGCTTCAAAAGATGTCAAAATTATGAGGAGCATGAAACAGTCTAAAAATTAGGAGGAGCATGAATTGGTTTTGAAAACCATGAAGAGCCTGAAAACATGCGAAATATATGAAGCGCTTCAAAAGGTGTGAAATACATGAGGAGCATGAAACGGTCTGAAAAATAGGAGAAGCATGAAGCAGTGTTCAAAAACATGAAGAACCGGAAAACGTGTGAAAAATAGGAAGAGCTTCAAAAGGTGTGAAATTTATGAGGAGCATGAAACGCCCTGAAATATAGGAGGAGCATGAAGTGGTGTTCAAAAATATGAAGACCCTGAAAAGGTGTGAAAAATATGAAGAGCTTCAAAAGGTTGGAAACATATGAGGAGCATGAAACGGTCTGAAAAATAGGAGGAGCATGAAGCGGTGTTGAAAAACATGAAGAGCCTGAAAAGGTGGGTAAAATATGAAGATCTCCAAAAGGTGTCAAAAATATGAGGAGCATGAAACGGTCTGAAAAACAGGAGGATCATGAAGCCGTGTTGAAGAACATGAAGAGCCTGAAAACGTGTGAAAAATATGAAGAGCTTCGAAAGGTGTGAAAAATAGGAGGAGCATGAAGTGGTGTTCAAAATCATGAAGAGCCTGAAAAGGTCTGAAAAATATGAAGAGTTTCAAAAGTTGTCAAAAATATGACGAGCATGAAACGTTCTGAAAAATAGGAGGAGCATGAAGCGGTGTTCAAAAACAAGAAGAGCCTGAAAAGGTGTGAAAAATATGAAGAGCTTCAAAAGGTGTCAAAAATATGAGGAGCATGAAACGGCCTGAAAAATAGGAGGAGGATGAAACGGTGTTCAAAAACATGAAGAGCCTGAAAAGGTGTGAAAAATATGAAGAGCCTCAAAACGTGTCAAAAATATGAGGAACATGAAACTTTGTGAAAAATAGGAGGAACATGAAACGGTGTTCAAAAATATGAAGAGCCTGAAAAGGTGTGAAAAATATGAAGACCTTCAAAAGGTGTGAAAAATATTAGGAACATGAAACGGTCTGAAATATAGGAGGAGCATGAAGTGGTGTTGAAAAACATGAAGAACCTGAAAAGTTGTGAAATATATGAGGAGCTTCAAAAGTTGTCAAAAATAAGAAGAACATGAAATGGTCTGACAAATAGAGGAGCATGAAGTGGTGTTGAAAAACATGAAGAGCCTGAAAAGATGTGAAAAATATGAAGAGCTTCAAAAGGTGTCAAAAATATGAGGAGCAAGAAACGGTCTGCAAAATAAGAGGATCATGAAGCGGTGTTGAAAAACATGAACAGCTTCCTTATCCATTCATCTGCTGATGGGCATCTAGGTTGCTTCCATGTCCTGGCTATTATAAATAGTGCTGCGATGAACATTGGGTTGCACGTGTCTCTTTCAGATCTGGTTTCCTCAGTGTGTATGCCCAGAAGTGGGATTGCTGGGTCATATGGCAGTTCTATTTCCAGTTTTTTAAGAAATCTCCACACTGTTTTCCATAGCGGCTGTACTAGTTTGCATTCCCACCAACAGTGTAAGAGGGTTCCCTTTTCTCCACACCCTCTCCAGCATTTATTGCTTGTAGACTTTTGGATAGCAGCCATCGTGACTGGCGTGTAATGGTACCTCATTGTGGTTTTGAATTGCATTTCTCTAATAATGAGTGATGTTGAGCATCTTTTCATGTGTTTGTTAGCCATCTGTAAGTCTTCTTTGGAGAAATGTCTGTTTAGTTCTTTGGCCCATTTTTTGATTGGGTCATTTATTTTTCTGGAATTGAGCTGCAGGAGTTGCTTGTATATTTTTGAGATTAATCCTTTGTCTGTTTCTTCATTTGCTATTATTTTCTCCCAATCTGAGGGCTGTCTTTTCACCTTACTTATAGTTTCCTTTGTAGTGCAAAAGCTTTTACGTTTCATTAGGTCCCATTTGTTTAGTTTTGCTTTTACTTCCAATATTCTGGGAGGTGGATCATAGAGGATCTTGCTTTGATTTATGTCAGAGGGTGTTTTGCCTATGTTCTCCCCTAGGAGTTTTATAGTTTCTGGTCTTACATTTAGATCTTTAATCCATGAATGGATAAGGAAGCTGTGGTACATATACACCATGGAATGTTACTCAGCCATTAAAAAGAATTCATTTGAACCAGTCCTAATGAGCTGGATGAAGCTGGAGCCCATTATACAGAGTGAAGTAAGCTAGAAAGATAAAGAACATTACAGCATACTGACACATGTATATGGAATTAAGAAAGGTGATAACGATAACCCTATATGCAGAACAGAAAAAGAGAAACAGAAACACAGAACAGAATTTGGAACTTTGTGGGAGAATGTGAGGGTGGGATATTTCAAAAGAACAGCATGTATACTATCTATGGTGAAACAGATCACCAGCCCAGGTGGGATGCACGAGACAAGTGCTCCGGTCTGGTGCACGGGGAAGACCCAGAGGAATCGGGTGGAGAGGGAGGTGGGAGGGGGAGCGGGATTGGGAATACATGTAAATCCATGGCTGATTCATATCAATGTATGACAAAACCCACTGGAAAAAAAAAATAAAAATCATAAAAAAAAAGAAAAAAAAAAAAAAGAAAAACATGAACAGCCTGAAAAGGTGTGAAAAATATGAAGAGCTTCAAAAGGTGTCAAAAATATGAGGAGCATGAAACGGTCTGAAAAATAGGAGGAGCATGAAACGGTGTTGAAAAACATGAAGAGTTTGAAAACGTGTGAAAAATATGAAGAGCTTCAAAATGTGTGAAAAATATGAAGAGCTTCAAAAGGTGTCAAAAATGAGATGAGCATGAAACAGTCTGAAAAATAGGAGGAGCATGAAGTGTTGTTCAAAAAAAATGAAGACACTGAAAAGGTGTGAAATATATGAAGAGCTTCAAAAGGTGTCAAAAATATGAGGAGCATGAAACGGTCTGAAAAATAGGAGGAGCATGAAGCGGTGTTGAAAAACATGAAGAGTCTGAAAACGTGTGAAAAATATGAAGAGCTTCAAAATGTGTCAAAAATATGAGGAGCATGAAACGGTCTGAAAAATAGGAGGAGCATGAAACGGTATAGAAAATCATGAAGAGTCTGAAAACGTGTGAAAAATATGAAGAACTTCAAAAGGTGTGAAAAATATGAAGAGCTTCAAAAGGTGACAACAATGTGATGACATGAACCAGTCTGAAAAATAGGAGGAGCATGAAGTGGTGCTCAAAAAAATGAAGAGCCTGAAAAAGTGTGAAATATATGAGGAGCTTCAAAAGGTGTCAAACATATGAGGAGGATGAAAAGGTCTGAAAAATAGAGGAGCATGAAGTGGTGTTGAAAAATATGAAGAGCCTGGAAAGTTGTGAAAAATATGAAGAGCTTCAAAAGGTGTGAAAAATATGAGGAGAATGAAACGGTCTGAAAACTAGGAGGAGCATGAAGCGGTGTTCAAAAACCTGAAGAGCCTGAAAAGGTGTGAAAAATATGAACAGCTTGAAAAGTTGTGAATTACATTAGGAGCATGAAACGGTCTGAAAAATAGGAGCAGCATGAAGCGGTGTTGAAAAACATGAAGAGCCTGAAAAGCTGTGAAAAATATGAAGAGCTTCAAAAGGTTGAAATACATGAGGAGCTTGAAACGGTCTGAAAAATAGGAGCAGCATGAAGCGGTGTTGAAAAATATGAAGAGCCTGAAAAGGTGTGAAATATATGAAGAGCTTCCAAAGTTGTCAAAAATATGAGGAGCATGAAAATGTCTGAAAAATAGGAGGAGCATGAAGTGGTGTTGAAAATCATGAAGAGCCTGAAAAGGTGTGAAAAATATGAAGAGTTTCAAAAGGTGTGAAAAATATGAAGAGCTTCAAAAGGTGTGAAAAATATGAAGAGCTTCAAAAGGTGTCAAAAATAACAGGAGAATGAAACAGTCTGAAAAATAGGAGGAGGATGAAGCATTGTTCAAAATCATGAAGAGCCTGAAAAGGTGTGAAAAATATGAAGAGCTTCAAAAGGTGTGAAAATTATGAGGGGCATGAAACGGTCTGAAATATAGGAGGAGCATGAAGCTGTGCTCAAAAACATGAAGAGCATGAGAAGGTGTGAAAAATACGAAGAGGTTCAAAAGGTGTGAAAAATATGAGGAGCATGAAACGGTCTGAAAAATAGGAGGAGCATTAGGCGGTGTTGAAAAACATGAAGAGCCGGAAAATCTGTGATAAATATGAAGAGCTTCAAAAGGTGTGAAAAATATGAAGAGCTTCAAAGGTGTCAAAAATGAGATGAGCATGAAACGGTCTGAAAAATAGGAGGAGCATGAAGCGGTGTTCAAAAACACGAAGAGCGTGAAAGGTGTGAAAAATATGAAGAGCTTTAAAAGGTGTCAAAATTATGAGGAGCATGAAACGTTCTGAAAAATAGGAGGATCATGATACGTTGTTCAAAAACATGAAGAGCTTGAAAAGGTGTGAAAAATATGAAGAGCCTCAAAACGTGTCAAAAATATGAGGAGTATGAAACGGTCTGGAAAACAGCAGGAGCATGAAGCGGTGTTGAAAAAGATGTAGAGCCTGAAAACGTGTGAAAAATATGAAGAGCTTCAAAATTATGAAAAATATGAAGAGCTTCAATAGGTGTGAAAAATGTGAAGAGCTTCAAAATGTGTCAAAAATGAAATGAGCGTGAAACGGTCCGAAAAATACGAGAAGCATGAAGCGGTGTTGAAAATCATGACGAGCCTGAAAAGGTGTTAAAAATATGAAGAGCCTCAAAAGGTGTGAAATACATGAGGAGCATGAAACGGTCTGCAAAATATGAGGAGCAAGAAGTGGTGTTCAAAAACATGAAGAGCCTGAAAAAGTGTGAGAAATATGAAGAGCTTCAAAAGGTGTCAAAAATATGAGGAGCATGAAACGGTCTGACAAAGAGGAGGAGCATGAAGCGGTGTTCAAAAACATGAAGAGCCTTAAAAGTTGTCAAAAATATGAAGAGCTTCAAAACGTGTGAAAAATATGAGGAGCATTATACGGTCTGAAAAGTAGGAGGAGCATGAAACGGTGTTCAAAAACATGAAGAGACTTAAAAGGTGTGAAAAATATGAAGAGCTTCAAAAGAAGTGAAATACATGAGGAGCATTAAACGGTCTGAAAAATATGAGGAGCATGAAACGTTGTTCAAAAACATGAAGAGCCTGAAAAGGTGTGAAAAATATGAAGAGCTTGAAAACGTGTGAAAAATATGAGGAGCATTAAACAGTCTGAAAAGTCGGAGGAGCATGAAGCGGTGTTGAAAAAAATGAACATCCTGAAAAGTTCTGAAAAATATGAAGAGCTTCAAAAGGTGTGAAATGCATGAGGAGCATGAAACGGTCTGAAAAATAGGAGGAGCATGAAACGTTGTTCAAAAACATGAAGAGCCTGAAAAGGTGTGAAAAATAGGAAGAGCTTCAAAAGGTGTCAAAAATATGAGGGACATTAAAGGTCTTAAAAACAGGAGAAGGATGAAGTTGTGTTGAAAAACAGGAAGAGCCTGAAAAGGTGTGAAAAATGTGAAGAGCTTAAAAAAGTTTCAAAATATGAGGAGCATGAAACGGTCTGAAAAATAGGAGGAGAATGAAGTTGTGTTGAAAAACATGAAGAGCCTGAAAAAGTGTGAAAAATATGAAGAGCTTCAAAAGGTGTCAAATATATGAGGAGTATGAAACGGTCTGAAAAATAGGAGGAGCATAAAGCAGTGTTCAAAAACATGAAGAGCCTGAAAAGGTGTGAAAAATATGAAGAGCTTCAAAAGGTGACAAAAATATGAGGAGCATGAAACGGTCTGCAAATGGGACGAGCATGAAGCGGTGTTCAAAAACGTGAAGAGCCTGAAAAGGTGTGAAAAATATGAAGAGCTTCAAAATGTGTCAAAAATATGACGAGCATGAAACCCTCTTAAAAATAGGAGGAGGATGAAGCGGTGTTCAAAAACATGAAGAGCCTGAAACGTGTGAAAAATATGAAGAGCTTCAAAAGGTGTAAAAAATATGAAGAGCTTCAAAAGGTGTCAAAAATGAGATGAGCATGAAACTGTCTAAAAAATAGGAGGAGCATGAAGCGGTGTTCAAAAAAATGCAGAGACTGAAAAATTGTGAAAAATATGAAGAGCTTCAAAAGGTGTAAAAATAGGAATAGCATGAAACGGGTTGAAAAATAGGAGGAGCATGAACCGGTGTTCAAAAACATAAAGAGCATGAAAAGGTGTGAAAAACATGAAGAGCTTCATAAGTTGTCAAAATTAGTTTAGCATGAAAGGGTCTGAAAAATAGGAGGAGCATGAAGTGGTGTTGAAAACATGAAAAGCCTGAAAAGGTGTGAAATATACGAAGAGCTTCAAAAGGTGTGAAAAATATGAAGTGCATCAAAAGGTGTCAAAAATGAGATGAGCATGAAACGGTCTGAAAAATAGGAGGAGCATGAAGTGGTATTGAAAAACATGAAGAGCCTGAAAACGTGTGAAAAATATGAAGTGCTTCAAAAATATGAAATATATGAAGAGATTCAAAAGGTGTGAAAAATATGAAGAGCTTCAAAAGGTGTCAAAATATGAAGAGCTTCAAAAGGTGTCAAAAATGAGATTAGCATGAAGCGATCTGAAAAATAGGAAAGGGATGACTTGGTGTTGAAAAACATGAAGAGCCTGAAAAGGTGTGAAATATATAAAGAGCTTCAAAAAGTGTCAAAAATATGAGGAGCATGAAACGGTCTGAAAAGTAGGAACAGCATGAAATGGTGTTCAAAAACATGAAGAGCCTGAAAAGGTGTGAAAAATATGAAAAGCTTCAAAAGGTGTCAAATATATGAGGAGCATTAAAAGGTCTGAAAAATAGGAGGAGCAAGAAGCTGTGTTCAAAAATATGAGAGCCTGAAAAGTTGTGAAAAATATGAAGAGCTTCATAAGCTGTGAAATACATGAGGAGCATGAAACGGTTTGAAAATTGGAGGAGCATGAAGCGGTGTTCAAAAACATGAGGAGCCTGAAATGGTGTGAAAAATATGAAGAGCTTCAAAAGGTGTAAAAAATATGAGGAGCATGAAGCGGTGTTCAAAAACATGAAGAGCCTGAAAAGGTGTGAAATATATGAAGAGCTTCCAAAGGTGTGAAATACATGAGGAGCATGAAACGGTCTGAAAAATAGGCGGAGCATGAAGCGTTGTTCAAAAACATGAAGAGCCTGAAAAGGTGTGAAAAATATGAAGAGCTTTAAAAGGTGTGAAATACATGAGGAGCATGATACGGTCTGAAAAATAGGAGGATCAAGAAGGTGTGTTCAAAAACATGGGAGCCTGAAAAGGTGTGAAAAATATGAAGAGCTTCAAAAGTTGTCAAAAATATGAGGAGCATGAAACGGTCTGAAAAATAGGAGGAGCATGAAGCGGTGTTGAAAAACATGAAGAGCCTGAAAAGGTGTGAAAAATATGAAGAGCTTCAAATGGTGTCAAAAATATGGGGACCATGAACGTTCTGAAAATAGGAGGAGCAGGAAGCGGTGTTGAAAAACATGAAGAGAATGAAAACGTTTGAAAAATATGAAGCCTTCAAAAATGTGAAAAATATGAAGAGCTTCAAAAGGTGTGAAAAATATCAAGAGCTTCAAAATGTGTCAAAAATATGAGGAGCATGAAATGTTTTGAAAAATAGGAGGAGGATGAAGCGGTGTTGAAAAACATGAAGAGCCTGAAAAGTTGTGAAATATATGAAGAGCTTCAAAATGTGTCAAAAATATGAGGAGCATGAAACGGTCTGCAAAAAATGAGGAGCATGAAGTGGTGTTGAAAAACATAAAGAGCCTGAAAAGGTGTGAAAAATATGAAAAGCTTCAAAAAGTGTCAAATAGAAGTGGAGTTGAAATGGTCTGAAATATAGGAGGAGAATGAAGCGGTGTACAAAAACATGAGGAGCCTGAAAAGGTGTGAAAAATATGAAGAGCTTCAAAAGGTGTCAAATATATGAGGAGCATGAAACGCTCTGAAAAATAGTAGAAGCATGAAGTGCTGTGGAAGAACATGAAGAGCCTGAAAAGGTGTGAAAAATATGAAGCGCTTCAAAAGGTGTCAAAAATATGAGGAGCATGAAAAGGTCTGAAAAACAGGAGGAGCATGAAGCGGAGTTGACGAACATGAAGAGCCTGAAAAGGTGTGAAAAATATGAAGCGCTTCAAAAGATGTCAAAATTATGAGGAGCATGAAACAGTCTAAAAATTAGGAGGAGCATGAATTGGTTTTGAAAACCATGAAGAGCCTGAAAACATGCGAAATATATGAAGCGCTTCAAAAGGTGTGAAATACATGAGGAGCATGAAACGGTCTGAAAAATAGGAGAAGCATGAAGCAGTGTTCAAAAACATGAAGAACCGGAAAACGTGTGAAAAATAGGAAGAGCTTCAAAAGGTGTGAAATTTATGAGGAGCATGAAACGCCCTGAAATATAGGAGGAGCATGAAGTGGTGTTCAAAAATATGAAGACCCTGAAAAGGTGTGAAAAATATGAAGAGCTTCAAAAGGTTGGAAACATATGAGGAGCATGAAACGGTCTGAAAAATAGGAGGAGCATGAAGCGGTGTTGAAAAACATGAAGAGCCTGAAAAGGTGGGTAAAATATGAAGATCTCCAAAAGGTGTCAAAAATATGAGGAGCATGAAACGGTCTGAAAAACAGGAGGATCATGAAGCCGTGTTGAAGAACATGAAGAGCCTGAAAACGTGTGAAAAATATGAAGAGCTTCGAAAGGTGTGAAAAATAGGAGGAGCATGAAGTGGTGTTCAAAATCATGAAGAGCCTGAAAAGGTCTGAAAAATATGAAGAGTTTCAAAAGTTGTCAAAAATATGACGAGCATGAAACGTTCTGAAAAATAGGAGGAGCATGAAGCGGTGTTCAAAAACAAGAAGAGCCTGAAAAGGTGTGAAAAATATGAAGAGCTTCAAAAGGTGTCAAAAATATGAGGAGCATGAAACGGCCTGAAAAATAGGAGGAGGATGAAACGGTGTTCAAAAACATGAAGAGCCTGAAAAGGTGTGAAAAATATGAAGAGCCTCAAAACGTGTCAAAAATATGAGGAACATGAAACTTTGTGAAAAATAGGAGGAACATGAAACGGTGTTCAAAAATATGAAGAGCCTGAAAAGGTGTGAAAAATATGAAGACCTTCAAAAGGTGTGAAAAATATTAGGAACATGAAACGGTCTGAAATATAGGAGGAGCATGAAGTGGTGTTGAAAAACATGAAGAACCTGAAAAGTTGTGAAATATATGAGGAGCTTCAAAAGTTGTCAAAAATAAGAAGAACATGAAATGGTCTGACAAATAGAGGAGCATGAAGTGGTGTTGAAAAACATGAAGAGCCTGAAAAGATGTGAAAAATATGAAGAGCTTCAAAAGGTGTCAAAAATATGAGGAGCAAGAAACGGTCTGCAAAATAAGAGGATCATGAAGCGGTGTTGAAAAACATGAACAGCTTCCTTATCCATTCATCTGCTGATGGGCATCTAGGTTGCTTCCATGTCCTGGCTATTATAAATAGTGCTGCGATGAACATTGGGTTGCACGTGTCTCTTTCAGATCTGGTTTCCTCAGTGTGTATGCCCAGAAGTGGGATTGCTGGGTCATATGGCAGTTCTATTTCCAGTTTTTTAAGAAATCTCCACACTGTTTTCCATAGCGGCTGTACTAGTTTGCATTCCCACCAACAGTGTAAGAGGGTTCCCTTTTCTCCACACCCTCTCCAGCATTTATTGCTTGTAGACTTTTGGATAGCAGCCATCGTGACTGGCGTGTAATGGTACCTCATTGTGGTTTTGAATTGCATTTCTCTAATAATGAGTGATGTTGAGCATCTTTTCATGTGTTTGTTAGCCATCTGTAAGTCTTCTTTGGAGAAATGTCTGTTTAGTTCTTTGGCCCATTTTTTGATTGGGTCATTTATTTTTCTGGAATTGAGCTGCAGGAGTTGCTTGTATATTTTTGAGATTAATCCTTTGTCTGTTTCTTCATTTGCTATTATTTTCTCCCAATCTGAGGGCTGTCTTTTCACCTTACTTATAGTTTCCTTTGTAGTGCAAAAGCTTTTACGTTTCATTAGGTCCCATTTGTTTAGTTTTGCTTTTACTTCCAATATTCTGGGAGGTGGATCATAGAGGATCTTGCTTTGATTTATGTCAGAGGGTGTTTTGCCTATGTTCTCCCCTAGGAGTTTTATAGTTTCTGGTCTTACATTTAGATCTTTAATCCATGAATGGATAAGGAAGCTGTGGTACATATACACCATGGAATGTTACTCAGCCATTAAAAAGAATTCATTTGAACCAGTCCTAATGAGCTGGATGAAGCTGGAGCCCATTATACAGAGTGAAGTAAGCTAGAAAGATAAAGAACATTACAGCATACTGACACATGTATATGGAATTAAGAAAGGTGATAACGATAACCCTATATGCAGAACAGAAAAAGAGAAACAGAAACACAGAACAGAATTTGGAACTTTGTGGGAGAATGTGAGGGTGGGATATTTCAAAAGAACAGCATGTATACTATCTATGGTGAAACAGATCACCAGCCCAGGTGGGATGCACGAGACAAGTGCTCCGGTCTGGTGCACGGGGAAGACCCAGAGGAATCGGGTGGAGAGGGAGGTGGGAGGGGGAGCGGGATTGGGAATACATGTAAATCCATGGCTGATTCATATCAATGTATGACAAAACCCACTGGAAAAAAAAATAAAAATCATAAAAAAAAAGAAAAAAAAAAAAAGAAAAACATGAACAGCCTGAAAAGGTGTGAAAAATATGAAGAGCTTCAAAAGGTGTCAAAAATATGAGGAGCATGAAACGGTCTGAAAAATAGGAGGAGCATGAAACGGTGTTGAAAAACATGAAGAGTTTGAAAACGTGTGAAAAATATGAAGAGCTTCAAAATGTGTGAAAAATATGAAGAGCTTCAAAAGGTGTCAAAAATGAGATGAGCATGAAACAGTCTGAAAAATAGGAGGAGCATGAAGTGTTGTTCAAAAAAAATGAAGACACTGAAAAGGTGTGAAATATATGAAGAGCTTCAAAAGGTGTCAAAAATATGAGGAGCATGAAACGGTCTGAAAAATAGGAGGAGCATGAAGCGGTGTTGAAAAACATGAAGAGTCTGAAAACGTGTGAAAAATATGAAGAGCTTCAAAATGTGTCAAAAATATGAGGAGCATGAAACGGTCTGAAAAATAGGAGGAGCATGAAACGGTATAGAAAATCATGAAGAGTCTGAAAACGTGTGAAAAATATGAAGAACTTCAAAAGGTGTGAAAAATATGAAGAGCTTCAAAAGGTGACAACAATGTGATGACATGAACCGGTCTGAAAAATAGGAGGAGCATGAAGTGGTGCTCAAAAAAATGAAGAGCCTGAAAAAGTGTGAAATATATGAGGAGCTTCAAAAGGTGTCAAACATATGAGGAGGATGAAAAGGTCTGAAAAATAGAGGAGCATGAAGTGGTGTTGAAAAATATGAAGAGCCTGGAAAGTTGTGAAAAATATGAAGAGCTTCAAAAGGTGTGAAAAATATGAGGAGAATGAAACGGTCTGAAAACTAGGAGGAGCATGAAGCGGTGTTCAAAAACATGAAGAGCCTGAAAAGGTGTGAAAAATATGAACAGCTTGAAAAGTTGTGAATTACATTAGGAGCATGAAACGGTCTGAAAAATAGGAGCAGCATGAAGCGGTGTTGAAAAACATGAAGAGCCTGAAAAGGTGTGAAAAATATGAAGAGCTTCAAAAGGTTGAAATACATGAGGAGCTTGAAACGGTCTAAAAAATAGGAGCAGCATGAAGCGGTGTTGAAAAATATGAAGAGCCTGAAAAGGTGTGAAATATATGAAGAGCTTCCAAAGTTGTCAAAAATATGAGGAGCATGAAAATGTCTGAAAAATAGGAGGAGCATGAAGTGGTGTTGAAAATCATGAAGAGCCTGAAAAGGTGTGAAAAATATGAAGAGTTTCAAAAGGTGTGAAAAATATGAAGAGCTTCAAAAGGTGTCAAAAATAACAGGAGAATGAAACAGTCTGAAAAATAGGAGGAGGATGAAGCATTGTTCAAAATCATGAAGAGCCTGAAAAGGTGTGAAAAATATGAAGAGCTTCAAAAGGTGTGAAAATTATGAGGGGCATGAAACGGTCTGAAATATAGGAGGAGCATGAAGCTGTGCTCAAAAAGATGAAGAGCATGAGAAGATGTGAAAAATACAAAGAGGTTCAAAAGGTGTGAAAAATATGAGGAGCATGAAACGGTCTGAAAAATAGGAGGAGCATGAAGCGGTGTTCAAAAATATGCAGAGCCTGAAAAGGTGTGAAAAATATGAAGACCTTCAAAAGGTGTCAAAATATGAGGAGCATGAAAAGTTCTGAAAAATACGACCAGCATGAAGCGGTGTTGAAAAACATGAAGAGCATGAAAAGATGTGAAAAATATGAAGAGCTTCAAAAGCTGTCAAAAATATGAGGAGCATAAAACGGTGAAAAATAGGAGGAGCATAAAGTGGTGTTGAAAAACATGAAGAGCCTGAAAAGGTGTGAAAAATATGAAGAGTTTAAAAGGTGTCAAAAGTATGGGAAGCATGAAAAAGTCTGAAAATTAGGAGGAACATTAAGTGGTGTTGAAAAACATGAAGAACCTGAAAAGGTGTGAAATATATGAAGAGCTACAAAAGGTGTGGAATACATGAGGAGCAAGGAACGGTCTGAAAAATAGGAGGAGCATGAAGCGGTGTTCAAAAACACGAAGAGCCTGAAAAGGTGTGAAAAATATGAAGAGTTTGAAAAGGTTGGAAATACATGAGGAACATGAAACGGTCTGAAAAATAGGAGGAGCATGAAGTGGTGTTGAAAAACATGAAGAGCCTGAAAAGGTGAGTAAAATATGAAGAGCTTCAAAACATGTCAAAAATATGAGGATGATGAAAAGGTCTGAAAAATAGGAGGAGCATGAACCGGTGTTGAAAAACATGAAGAGCCTGAAAACGTGTGAAAAATATGAAGAGCTTCAAAAAGTGTGAAAAATACGAAGAGCTTCAAAAGCTGTGAAATACATGAGGAGCATGAAACGGTCTGAAAAGTAGGAGGAGCATGAAGCTGTGCTCAAAAACATGAAGAGCATGAGAAGGTGTGAAAAATACGAAGAGGTTCAAAAGGTGTGAAAAATATGAGGAGCATGAAACGGTCTGAAAAATAGGAGGAGCATGAAGCGGTGTTCAAAAATATGCAGAGCCTGAAAAGGTGTGAAAAATATGAAGACCTTCAAAAGGTGTCAAAAATATGAGGAGCATGAAAAGTTCTGAAAAATACGACCAGCATGAAGCGGTGTTCAAAAACATGAAGAGGTGGAAAAGATGTGAAAAATATGAAGAGCTTCAAAAGGTGTCAAAAATATGAGGAACATGAAACGGTCTGAAAAAGAGGAGGAGCATGGAGCGGTGTTGAAAAACAAAAAGAGCCTGAAAAGGTGTGAAAAATGTGAAGAGCTTCAAAAGGTGTCAAATATATGAGGAACATGAAACGTTCTGAAAAATGAGTACCATGAAGCAGTGTTAAAAATCATGAAGAGCCTGGAAAGGTGTGAAAAATATGAAGAGCCTCAAAACGTGTCAAATATATGAGGAGCATGAAACAGTCTGACAAATAGGAGGAGCATGAAGCAATGTTGAAAAACATGAAGAGCCTGAAAACCTGTGAAAAATATGAAGAGCTTCAAAAGGTGTGAAAAATATGAAGAGCTTCAAAAGGTGTGAAAAATAGGAAGAGCTTCAAAAGGTGTCAAGTATGAGATGAGCATGAAATGGTCTGAAAAATAGGAGGAGCATGAAGTGGTGTTGAAAAACATGAAGAGCGTGAGAGGTGTGAAATATATGAAGAGCTTCAAAAGGTGTCAAAAATATGCAGAGCATGAAACGGTCTGAAAAATAGGAGGAGCATGAAACGTTGTTGAAAAATATGAAGAGCCTGAAAAGTTGTGAAAAATATGAAGAGCTTCAAAAGGTGTCAAAAATATGAGGAGCATGAAACGGTCTGATAAATAGGAGGAGAATGAAACGGTGTTGAAAAACATGAAGTGCCTGAAAACGTGTGAAAAATATGAAGAGCTTCAAAAGGTGTCAAAATATGAGGAGCATGAAAAGGTCTAAAAAATTGGAGGAGCATGAAAAGTTGTTCAAAAACATGAAGAGCTTGAAAAGGTGTGAAAAATATGAAGAGCTTCAAAAAGTGTCAAAATATGAGGAGCATGAAACGGTCTGAAAAATAGGAGGAGCATGAAGCGGTGTTCAAAAACATGAAGAGCCTGAAAACGTGTGGAAAATATGAAGAGCTATAAAAGGTGTGAAAAATATTTGGAGCATGAAACGGTCTGAATAATAGGAGGATCAGGAAGCGGTGTTGAAAAACATGAAGAACCTGAAAAGGTGTGAAAAATATGAAGAGCTTCAAAAGGTCTCAAAATATGAAGAGCTTCAAAAGTTGTAAGAAATGAGATGAGAATGAAACGGTCTGAAAAATACGAGGAGCAAGAAGTCGTGTTGAAAAACATGAAAAGCCTGAAAAGGTGTGAAAAATATGAAGAGATTCAAAAGGTGTCAAAACTATGAGGAGCATGAAACGGTCAGCAAAATAGGAGGAGTATGAAGCGGTGTTGAAAAACATGAAGAGCCTGAAATGTTATGAAAAATATGAAGACCTTCAAAAGGTGTCAAAAATATGAGGAGCATGAAACGGTCTGAAAAATAGGAGGAGCATGAAGCGGTGTTGAAAAACTTGAAGAGCCTGAAATGTGTGAAATATATGAAGAGCTTCAAAAGGTTTCAAAAATATGAGGACAATGAAACTGTCTGAAAAATTGGAGGAGCATGAAGTGGTGTTGAAAAACATGAAGAGCCTGAAAAGGTGTGAAAAATAGGAGGAACTTCTAAAGGTGTTAAAAATATGAGGAGCATGAAACGGTCTGAAAAATAGGAGGAGCATGAAGTGGTGTTGAAATCATGAGGAGCATGAAAACGTGTGAAAAATATGAAGAGCTTCAAAAGGTGTGAAAAATACCAAGAGCTTCAAAAGGTGTCAAAATATGAGGAGCATGAAACGGTCTGAAAAATAAGAGGAGCATGAAGCGGTGTTGAAAAACATGAAGAGCCTGAAAAAGTGTGAAAAATATGAAGATCTTCAAAAGGTGTGAAATACATGAGAAACTTGAAACGGTTTGAAAAACAGGAGGAGCATGAAGCGGTGTTGAAAAGCATGAAGAGCCTGAAAACGTGTGAAAAATCTGAAGAACTTCAAAAGGTGTGAACAATATGACGAGCTTCAATAGGTGTCAAAAATGAGATGAGCAAGAAACCGTCTCAATAAAAGGAGGAACATGAAGTGGTGCTGAAAAACATGAAGAACGTGAAAAGTTGTGAAATATATAAAGAGCCTCAAAAGGTGTCATAAATATGAGGAGCATGAAACGGTCTGAAAAATAGGAGGAGCATGAAACGGTGTTCAAATACATGAAGAGCCTGAGAAGGTGTGAAAAATATGAAGAGGTTCAAAACGTGTTAAAAATATGAGGAGCTGGAAACGGTCTGAAAAATAGGAGGGGCATGAAGCGGTGTTGCAAAACATGAAGAGCCTGAAAAGGTGTGAAAAATATGAAGAGCTTCAAAAGTTGTGAAATAAATGAGGAGCATGAAACGGTCTGAAATATAAGAGGAGAATGAAGCGGTGTTGAAAAACATGAAGAGCTTCAAAAGGTGTGAAAAATATGTAGAGCTTCAAAAGGTTTCAAAAATATGAGGAGCATGAAACGATCTGAAATATATGAGGAGCATGAAACGGTACTCAAAAATATGAAGAACCTGAAAACGTGTGAAAAACATGAAGAGCCTGAAAAGTTGTGAAAATTATGAAGAGCTTCAAAATGTGTCAAAAATATGAGTAGCATGATACGGTCTGAGAAATATGAGGAGCATGAAACGGTGTTGAAATACATGAAAAGCCTGAAAACGTGTCAAAAATATGAAGAGCTTCAAAAGGTGTGAAAAATATGAAGAGCTTCAAAAGGTGTGAAATGTATGAGGAGCATTAAACTGTCTGAGAATTAGGAGGAGCATGAAGCGGTGTTGAAAAACATGAAGAGCCTGAAAACGTGTGAAAAATATGAAGAGCATCCAAAGGTGTCAAAAATATGAGGAGCATGAAACGGTCTGAAAAATAGGAGGAGGAAGAAGCGGTGTTGAAAAACATGAAGAGCCTGAAAAGGTGTTAAAAATATGAAGAGCTTCAAAAGGTGTCAAAAATAAGAGGAGCATGAACGGTCTGAAAATTAGGAGGAGCATGAGGCCGTCTTGAATAACATGAAGAGCCTGAAAAGGTGCGAAAATTATGAAGAGATTCAAAGGATGTGAAATACAGGAGGAGCATTAAACGGTCTGAAAAATAGGAGGAGCATGAAGCGTTGTTGCAAAACATGAAGAGCCTGAAAAGGTGTGAAAAATATGAACAGCTTCAAAATGTTTCAAAAATATGAGGAGGAAGAATGGTCTGAAAAATAGGAGGAGCATGAAGTGGTGTTCAAAAACATGAAGAGCCTGAAAAGGTGTGAAAAATATGAAGAGCTTCAAAAGGTGTGAAAAATATGAAGAGCTTCAAAAGGTGTTCAAAAATGAGATGACCATGAAACGTTCTGACAAATAGGAGGAGCATGAATCTGGGCTCAAAAACATGAAGAGCCTGAAAAGGTGTGAAAAATATGAAGAGCTTCAAAAGGTGTCAAAAATATGAGGAACATGAAACGGTCTGAAAAACAGCAGGAGCATGAAACGGTGTTCAAAAACAAGAAGAGCCTGAAAACGTGTGAAAAACGTGAAGAGCCTGAAAAGGTGTGAAAATTATGAAGAGCTTCAAAAGGTGTCAAAAATATGAGGAGCATGAAATGGTCTGAAAAATAGGAGGCTCATGAAACGGTGTTGAAAAACATGAAAAGCCTGAAAACGTGTCAAAAATATGATGAGCTTCAGGCTGGCGGGTAAAGCTGGGAGGTCGCGGTCGGGGGCGCCGGTTGGAGACATGATTTCAATGTGGGCCTTAGGATTTGAGCCAAAGAAAGAAGAAATTAAAAAGATGATAGCTGAAACTGACCAAGAAGGAATCTGCACCATTAATTTTGAAGAATTTTTTGCCATAATGAGTGTAAAAATGAGTGAAAAAGATGAAAAAGAAGAAATATTGAAGGCTTTCAAACTATTTGATGATGATGATACAGGAAGAATATCATTGAACAATATCAAGAGGGTTGCTAAGGAGCTAGGGGAAAATTTAACAGATGATGAACTTCAGGAAATGCTTGATGAGGCTGATCTTGATGGGGATGGAGAAATAAACAAGGAAGAATTTTTGAAAATGATGCAAAAGACCACTCTTTATTAACACTGTCTTTTGTGCCTTTTGGAAAGTTGTTAACAAGTTTGTATTTGCTATAAGTTCCATAATAGCTGAATATATTCATTTTCAGTGTTTAAGTTTATATACATAAACTGGTCTCTTGATGTCTAATGCATGTTGGAAGTTACATGTTGCTACCAATATGTTGTTAAATCTATAACATCAAGAAATAAAATGTAGTGACTTCCATAAACTATAAATCTGAAGAACAGTACTAATTACAAGTGCTATTTTTAGAGCCCCAGGTTCTAAAACTTAGATTTTTTATTTAACGTATGGAAATTGGCCCCACATCATAAGCCAGCCATCACTTTCCCTATTATTTTCCTTTTGTGCAACGCTAAAAATGAACATTTGCTTTTTAACTGATTATTCAGATATGTAAACTCTTAAATAAAACTGGCAGCATCAAAAGGTGTGAAAAATATGAAGAGCTTCAAAAGGTGTCAAAAATGAGATGAGCATGAAACTGTCTGAAAAATAGGAGGAGCATGAAACGGAGTTCAAAAACATGAAGAGTCTGAAAAGTTGTGAAAAATATGAAGAGCTTCAAAAGGTGTGAAAAATATGAGGAGCATGAAACGGTCTGAAAAATAGGAGGAGCAAGAAGTGGTGTTGAAAAACATGAAGAGCTTGAAAAGGTGTGAAAAATGTGAAGAGCTTCAAAAGGTGTGAAAAATATGAGGAGCATGAAACGGTCTGAAAAATAGGAGGAGGAAGAAGCAGTGTTGAAAAACATGAAGAGCCTGAAAAGGTGTTAAAAATATGAAGAGCTTCAAAAGGTGTCAAAAATAAGAGGAGCATGAACGGTCTGAAAATTAGGAGGAGCATGAGGTGGTCTTGAAAAACATGAAGAGCCTGAAAAGGTGTGAAAAATATGAAGAGCTTCAAAAGGTGTGAAATACAGGAGAAGCATTAAACGGTCTGAAAAATAGGAGGAGCATGAAACGTTGTTGCAAAACATGAAGAGCCTGAAAATGTGTGAAAAATATGAAGGGCTTCAAAATGTTTCAAAAATATGAGGAGGAAGAACGGTCTGAAAAATAGGAGGAGCATGAAGCGGTGTTCAAAAACATGAAGAGCCTGAAAAGGTGTGAAAAATATGAAGAGCTTCAAAATGTGTGAAAAATATGAAGAGCTTCAAAAGGTGTTCAAATATGAGATGACCATGAAACGGTCTGAAAAATAGGAGGAGCATGAAGCTGGGCTCAAAAACATGAAGAGCCTGAAAAGGTGTGAAAAATATGAAGAGCTTCAAAAGGTGTCAAAAATATGAGGAGCATGAAACGGTATGAAAAATAGGAGGCTCATGAAACGGTGTTGACAAACATGAAAAGCCTGAAAACGTGTCAAAAATATGAAGAGCTTCAGGCTGGCGGGTAAAGCTGGGAGGTCCCGGTCGGGGGCGCCGGTTGGAGACATGATTGCAATGTGGGCCTTAGGATTTTAGCCAAAGAAAGAAGAAATTAAAAAGATGATAGCTGAAACTGACCAAGAAGGAATTTGCACCATTAATTTTGAAGAATTTTTTGCCATAATGAGTGTAAAAATGAGTGAAAAGGATGAAAAAGAAGAAATATTGAAGGCTTTCAAACTATTTGATGATGATGATACAGGAAGAATATCATTGAACAATATCAAGAGGGTTGCTAAGGAGCTAGGGGAAAATTTAACAGATGATGAACTTCAGGAAATGCTTGATGAGGCTGATCATGATGGGGATGGAGAAATAAACAAGGAAGAATTTTTGAAAATGATGCAAAAGACCACTCTTTATTAACACTGTCTTTTGTGCCTTTTGGAAAGTTGTTAACAAGTTTGTATTTGCTATAAGTTCCATAATAGCTGAATATATTCATTTTCAGTGTTTAAGTTTATATACATAAACTGGTCTCTTGATGTCTAATCCATGTGAGAAGTTACATGTTGCTACCAATATGTTGTTAAATCTATAACATCAAGAAATAAAATGTAGAGACTTCCTTAAACTATGAATCTGAAGAACAGTACTAATTACAAGTGCTATTTTTAGAGCCCCAGGTTCTAAAACTTAGATTTTTTATTTAACGTATGGAAATTGGCCCCACATCATAAGCCAGCCATCACTTTCCCTATTATTTTCCTTTTGTGCAACTCTAAAAATGAACATTTGCTTTTTAACTGATTATTCAGATATGTAAAGTCTTAAATAAAACTGGCAGCATCAAAAGGTGTGAAAAATATGAAGAGCTTGAAAAGGTGTGAAAAATATGAGGAGCATGAAACTGTCTGATAAATAGGAGTAGCATGAAACGGTGTTCAAAAACATGAAGAGACTGAAAAGGTGTGAATAATATGAAGAGCTTGAAAAGATGTGAAATACATGAGGAGCATTAAACGGTCTGAAAAATAGGAGGAGCATGAAACGGTGTTCAAAAACACGAAGAGCCTGAAAAGGTGTGAATATTATGAAGAGCTTCAAAAGGTGTGAAAAATATGAGGAGCATGAAACAGTCTGAAAACTAGGAGGAACATGAAGTGTTGTTGAAAAACATGAAGAGCCTGAAAATGTGTGAAAAATATCAAGAGCTTCAAAAGCTGTCAATAATATGAGGAGCATGAAACAGTCTGAAATATAGGAGGATCATGAAATGGTGTTGAAAAACATGAAGTGCCTGGAAAGGTGTGAAAAATATGAAGAGCTTCAAACGGTGTCAAAAATATGAGGAGCATGAAACGGTCTGAAAAAGAGGAGGAGCATGAAGCGGTGTTCAAAAACATGAAGAGGCTGAGAAGGTGTGAAAAATATGTAGAGCTTCAAAAGTTTCAAAAATATGATGAGCATGAAAAGGTCTGAAAAATAGAAGTAGCAAGAAGTGTTGTTGAAAAATATGAAGAGCCTGAAAAGGTGTGAAAAATATGCAGAGCTTCAAAAGTTGTCAAAAATATGAGGAGCATGAAACGATCTAAAAAACAGGAGGAGCATGAAATGGTGTTCAAAAACATGAAGAGCATGAAAAGTAGTGAAAAATATGAAAGCTTCAAAAGGGGTCAAAAATATGAGGAACATGAAACGTTCTAAAAAATAGGAGGAGCATGAAGTTGTGTTGAAAAACATGAAGAGCCTGAAAAGGTGTGAAAACTATGAAGAGCTTCAAAATTTCTCAAAAATATGAGGAGCATGAAACAGTCTGATAAATAGGAGGTGCATGAAGCGGAGTTAAAAAACATGAAGAGCCGGAAAAAATGTGAAAAATATGAAGAGCTTCAAAAGGTGTAAAAATATGAGGAACTTGAAAAGTCTGAAGAATCGGAGGAGCATGAAGTGGTGTTGAAAACAAGAAGAGCATGAAAAGTTTTGAAAAATATGAAGAGCTTCAAAAATTGTGAAAAATATGAGGAGCATGAAACGGTCTAAAAATTAGGAAGAGCATGAAGTGGTGATGAAAAACTGAAGAGCCTGAAAAGGTGTGAGAAATATGAGGAGCATGAAACGGCCTGAAAAATAGCAGGAGCATGAAACGGTATTGAAAAACATGAAGAGCATGAAAATGTGTGAAAAATATGAAGAGCTTCAAAAGGTGTCAAAATATGAGGTGCATGAAACAGTCTGAAAACTAGGAGGAACATGAAGTGTTGTTGAAAAACATGAAGAGCCTGAAAATGTGTGAAAAATATCAAGAGCTTCAAAAGGTGTCAATAATATGAGGAGCATGAAATGGTCTAAAAAATAGGAGGAGCATGAAGCGGTGATCAAAAACATGAAGAGCCTGAAAAGCAGTGAAATATATGAAGAGCTTCAAAAGGGGTCAAAAATATGAGGGGCATGAAACGGTCTAAAAAATAGGAGGGGCATGAACCGGTGTTGAAAAACATGAAGAGCCTGAAAGGTGTGAAAATATGAAGAGCTTCAAAAGGTGTCAAATATGAGATGAGCATGAAACGGTCTGAAAATAGGAGGAGCATGAAACGGTGTTCAAAAACATGAAGAACCTGAAAAGGTGTGAAACATATGAAGAGCTTCAAAAGGTGTAAAAAATATGAGGAGCATGAAACTGTTTGAAGACTAGGAGGAGCATGAAGCGGTGTTGAAAAGGATGAAGAGCCTGAAAAGGTGTGAAAAATATGAGAGCTTCAAAAGCTGTAAAGTATATGAGGAGCATGAAACAGTCTAAAAAATTGGGGGAGCATGAAACGGTGTGAAAAATAGGAGGAGCATGAAGCGGTGTTGAAAAGGATGAAGAGCCTGAAAAGATGTGAAAAATATTAAGAGCTTCAAAAGGTGTCAAAAATATGAGGAGCATGAAACGGTCTGAAAAATAGGAGGAGCATGAAGCGGTGTTGAAAAACATGAAGAGCCTGAACAGGTGTGAAAAATATGAAGAGCTTCAAAATGTGTGAAAATATGAGGAACATGAAACGGTCTGAAAAATAGATGGAGCAAGAAGCGGTGTTGAAAAACAAGAAGAGCCTGAAAAGGTTTGAAAAATATGAAGAGCTTCAAAGGTGTGAAAATTATGAAGAGCTTCAAAAGGTGTGAAAAATATGAAGAGCTTCATGAGGTGTCAAAAATGAGGTGAGCATGAAACGGTCTATAAAATAGGAGGAGCAGGAGTGATGTTGAAAAACATGAAGTGCCTGAAAAGGTTTGAAAAATATGAAGAGCTTCAAAAGGTGTCAAAAGTGTGATGTTCAAGAAAGAGACTGAAAAATAGGAGGAGGATGAAGCGGTGTTGAAAAACATGAAGAGCCTGAAAAGGTGTGAAAATATGAAGAGCTTCAAAAGGTGTCAAAGATATGAGGAGCTTGAAACGGTATGAAAAATAGGAGGATCATGAAGCGGTGCTGAAAAAATGAAGAGCCTGAAAAGGTTTGAAAAATATGAAGAGCTTCAAAAGGTGTCAAAGATATGAGGAGCATGAAACGGTCTGAAAAATAGGAGGAGCATGAAGCGGTGTTGAAAAACAAGGAGAGCCTGTAAAGATGTGAAATATATGAAGAGCTTCAAAAGGTGTCAAAAATATGAGCAGCATGAAACGGTCTGAAAAATAGGAGGAGCATGAAGCGGTGTTGAAAAACATGAAGAGCCTGTAAAGGTGTGAAAAATACGAAGAGCTTCAAAAGTTGTCAAAAATATGAGGAGCATGAAACGGTCCTAAAAATAGGAGGAGCATGAAGTGGTGTTGAAAAACATGAAGAGCCTGAAAAGGTGTGAAAAATATGAAGAGCTTCAAAACGTGTCAAAAATATGAGGAGCACGAAACTTCTGAAAAATAGGAGGAGACTGAAATGATGTTGAAAATAAAAGAGCCTGAAAAGGTGTGAAAAATACGAAGAGCTTCAAAAGTTGTCAAAAATATGAGGAGCATGAAACGGTCCTAAAAATAGGAGGAGTATGAAGTGGTGTTGAAAAACATGAAGAGTCTGAAAACGTGTGAAAAATAGGAGGAGCTTCAAAAGGTGTGAAAATTATGAGGACCACCAAATGGTCTGAAAAATAGGAGGATCATGAAGTGGTGTTGAAAAACATGAAGAGCCTGAAAATGTGTGAAAAATATGAAGGGCTTCAAAATTTTTGAAATACATGCGGAGGTTTATACGGTCTGAAAAACTGGAGGATCATGAAGCGGTGTTGAAAAACATTAAGAGCCTGAAATGGTGTGAAAAATATGAAGAGCTGCAAAAGGTGTCAAAAATATGAGGAGCATGAAACGGTCTGAAAAGTAGGAGGAGCATGAAGCGGTGTTGAAAAACATGAAGTGCCTGAAACAGTGTGAAAAATATGAAGAGCTTCAAAAGGTTTCAAAAATATGAGGAGCATGAAACGGTCTGAAAAATAGGAGGAGCATGAAACTGTGTTCAAAAATATGAAGAGCCTGAAAAGGTGAGAAATATATGAAGAGCTTCAAAAGGTGTCAAAAATATGAGGAGCATGAAACGGTCTGAAAAATAGGAGGTGTATGAAACGGTGGTCAAAAACATGAGGAACCTGAAAAGGTGTGAAAAATATGAAGAGCTTCCTAAAGTTTCAAAAATAAGAGGAGCATGAAACGGTCTGAAAAATAGGAGGAGAATGAAGCGGTGTTGAAAAACATGAAGTGCCTGAAACAGTGTGAAAAATATGAAGAGCTTCAAAAGTTCTCAAAAATATGAGGAGCATGAAACGGTCTGAAAAATAGAAGGAGCATGAAGCGATGTTGAAACACATGAAGAGACTGAAAAGGTGTGAAAAATATGAAGAGCTTCAAAAGAAGTCAAAAATATGAGGAGCATGAAACAGTCTGAAAAATGGGAGGAGCATGAAGTGGTGTTGAAAAACATGAAGATCCTGAAAAGGTGTGAAAAATATGAAGAGCTTCAAAAGGTGTGAAAAATAGGAGGAGCATGAAGCGGTGTTCAAAAACATGAAGAGCTTGAAAAGGTGTGAAATATATGAAGAGCTTCAATAGGTGTGAAAAATAGGAGGAGCATGAAGCGTTGTTCAAAAACATGAAGAACCTGAGGAGGTGTGAAAATATGAAGAGCTTCAAAAGGTGTCAAAAATATGAGGAGCATGAAACAGTCTGAAAATAGGAGGAGCATGATACGGTGTTGAAAAACATGAAGAGCATGAAAAGGTGTGAAAATATGAAGAGATTCAAAAGGTGTCAAAAATATGAGGAGCATGAATCGGTGTTCAAAAACATGAAGAGCCTGAAAAGTTGTGAAAAATATGAAGAGCTTCAAAAGCTGTCAAAAATATGAGGACCTTGAAAAAGTTTTCAAAAACATGAAGAGCATGAAAATGTGTGAAAAATATGAAGAGCATCAAAAGGTGTCAAAACTATGAGGAGCATGAAACGTTCTGAAAAATAGGAGGAGCATGAAACGGTGTTCAGAAACATGAAGAGCCTGAAAAGGTGTGAAAAAAATGAAGAGGATCAAAACGTGTCAAAGTATGAGAAGAATGAAACGGTCTGAAAAATAGGAGGAGCATGAAACGGTGTTGAAAAACATGAAGACACTGAAAAGGTGTGAAATATATGAAGAGCTTCAAAAGGTGTCAAAAATTTGAGGAGCATGAAACGGTCTGAAAAATAGAAGGACCATGAGGCGGTGTTGAAAAAGATGAAGAGCCTGAAAAGGTGTAAATTATATGAAGAGCTTCAAAAGGTGTCAAAACTATGAGGAGCATGAAACAGTCTGAAAAATAGGAGGAGCATGAAGTGGTGTTGAAAAAAATGAAGAGCCAAAAAGGTGTGAACAATATGAAGAGCTTCAAAGGTGTGAAAAATATGAAGAGTTTCAAAAGGTGTCAAATATATGAGGAGCATGAAACAGTCTGAAAAATAGGAGGAGCATGAAAGGTGTTGAAAAACATGAAGAGCCTGAAAAGGTGTGAAAAAAATGAAGAGCTTCAAATGGTGTCAGAAATAAGAGGAGCATGAAACGGTCTGAAAAATAGGAGGAGCATGAAACGTTGTTGAAAAACATGAAGAACAGGAAAATGTGTGAAAAATATGAAGAGGGTCAAAAGGTGTGAAAAATATGAGGAGCATGAAACGTTCTGAAATATAGGAGGAGCATGAAGCGGTGTTCAAAAAGATGCAGTGCTTGAAAAGGTGTGAAAAATATGAGGAGCATCAAAAGGTGTCAAAAATATGAGGAACTTGAAAAGGTGTTCAAAAACATGAAGAGCATGAAAAGGTGTGAAAAATATGAAGAGCTTCAAAAGGTGTGAAAAATATGAGGAGCATGAAGCGGTGTCCGAAAACATGAAGAGCCTGAAAAGGTGTGAAAAATATGAAGAGCTTCAAAAGGTGTCAAAATATGAGGAGCATGGAACGTTCTGAAAAATAGGAGGAGCATGAAACGGTGTTCGAAAATATGAAGAGCCTGACATGGTGTGAGAGATATGAAGAGCTTCAAAAGGTGTCAAAAATATGAGGAGAATGAAATGGTCTGAAAAATTGGAGGAGAATGAAACGGTATTGAAAAACATGAAGAACAGGAAAAGGAGTGAAAAATATGATGAGCTTCAAAAGGTGTGAAGAATATGAGGAACTTGAAGCGGTGTTCAAAAACATGAAGAGCTTGAAAAGGTGTGAAATATATGAAGAGCTTCAAATGTGTGAAAAATAGAAGGAGCATGAAGCGGTGTTCAAAAACATGAAGAGCCTGACATGGTGTGAAAGATATGAAGAGCTTCAAAAGGTGTCAAAAATATGAGTTGCATGAAACGGTCTGAAAAATAGGAGGAGCATGAAACGGTGTTCAAAAATATGAAGAGCCTGACATGGTGTGAGAGATATGAAGAGCTTCAAAAGGTGTCAAAAATATGAGGAGAATGAAATGTTGTGAAAAATTGGAGGAGCATGAAACGGTATTGAAAAACATGAAGAACAGGAAAAGGAGTGAAAAATATGATGAGCTTCAAAAGGTGTGAAGAATATGAGGAACTTGAAGCGGTGTTCAAAAACATGAAGAGCTTGAAAAGGTGTGAAATATATGAAGAGCTTCAAAAGGTGTGAAAAATAGAAGGAGCATGAAGCGGTGTTCAAAAACATGAAGAGCATGAAAAGGTGTGAAAAATATGACGAGTTTCAAAAGGTGTCAAAAATATGAGGAGCATGAAACGGTGTTCAAAAACATGAAGAGCCTGAAAAGGTGTGAAAAATATGAAGAGTTTCAAAAGGTGTCAAAAATATGAGGAACTTGAAAAGTTGTTCAAAAACATGAAGAGCATGAAAAGGTCTGAAAAATATGAAGAGCTTCAAAAGGTGTCAAAAATATGAGGAGCATGAAACGGTCTAAAATATAGGAGGAGCATGAAGAGGTGTTGAAAAATATGAAGAGCCTGAAAAGGTGTGAAATATATGAAGAGTTTCAAAAGGTGTCAAAACTATGAGGAGCATGATACGGTCTGAAAAATAGGAGGAGCATGAAACGGTGTTCGTAAACATGAAGAGCCTGAAAAGGTGTGAAAAATATGAAGAGGTTCAAAACGTGTCAAAGTATGAGGAGCATGAAACGGTCTGAAAAATAGGAGGAGCATGAAGCAGTGTTGAAAAAATGAAGACCATGAAAAGGTGTGAAATATATGAAGAGCTTCAAAAGGCATCAAAAATTTGAGGAGCATGAAACGGTCTGAAAAATAGGAGGACCATGAAGCGGTGTTGAAAAAGATGAAGAGCCTGAAAAGGGGTGAAAAATATGAAGAACTTCAAAATGTGTCAAAAATATGAGGAGCATGAAATGATCTGAAAACCATGAGGAGCATGAAGCGGTGTTCAAAAACATGAAGAGCCTGAAATGGAGTGAAATATATGAAGAGCTTGAATAGGTGTGAAAAATAGGAGGAGCATGAGACAGTCTGAAAATAGGAGGAGCATGAAACGGTGTTGAAAAACATGAAGAGCATGAAAAGATGTGAAAAATATGAAGAGCTTCAAAAGGTGTCAAAAATATGAGGACCTTGAAAAGTTGTTCAAAAACATGAAGAGCATGAAAAGGTCTGAAAAATATGAAGAGCTTCAAAAGGTGTCTAAACTATGAGGAGCATGAAACGGTCTAAAATATAGGAGGAGCATGAAGCGGTGTTGAAAAACATGAAGAGCCTGAAAAGGTGTGAAATATATGAAGAGTTTCAAAAGGTGTCAAAACTATGATTAGCATGAAACGGTCTGAAAAATAGGAGGAGCATGAAACGGTGTTCGTAAACATGAAGAGCCTGAAAAGGTGTGAAAACTATGAAGAGGTTCAAAACGTGTCAAAGTATGAGGAGCATGAAACGGTCTGAAAAATAGGAGGAGCATGAAGCAGTGTTGAAAAAATGAAGACCATGAAAAAGTGTGAAATATATGAAGAGCTTCAAAAGGCGTCAAAAATTTGAGGAGCATGAAACGGCCTGAAAAATAGGAGGACCATGAAGCGGTGTTCAAAAACATGAAGAGCCTGAAAAGGAGTGAAATATATGAAGAGCTTCAAAAGGTGTCAAAACTATGAGGAGCATGAAACGGTCTGAAAAATAGGAGGAGCATGAAAAGGTGTTGAAAAACATGAAGACACTGAAAAGGTGTGAAAAATATGAAGAGCTTCAAAAGGTGTCAAAAATTTGAGAAGCATGAAATGGTCTGAAAAATTGGAGGAGCATGAAATGGTATTCAAGAACCTGAAGAGCCTGAAAAGGTGTGAAAAATATGAAGAGCTTCGAAATGTGTCAAAAATTTGAAGAGCATGAAACGGTCTGAAAAATTGGAGGAGCAGGAAATGGTGTTCAAGAACATGAAGAGCCTGAAAAGTTGTAAATTACATGAAGAGCTTCAAAAGGTGTCAAAACTATGAGGAGCATGAAACGTTCTGAAAAATAGGAGGAGCATGAAACGGTGTTCAGAAACATGAAGAGCCTGAAAAGGTGTGAAAAAAATGAAGAGGTTCAAAACGTGTCAAAGTATTAGGAGCATGAAACGGTCTGAAAAATAGGAGGAGCATGAAAAGGTGTTGAAAAACATGAAGACACTGAAAAGGTGTGAAGTATATGAAGAGCTTCAAAAGGCGTCAAAAATTTGAGGAGCATGAAACGGTCTGAAAAATAGGAGGACCATGAAGCGGTGTTGAAAAAGATGAAGAGCCTGAAAAGGTGTGAAAAAAATGAAGAGCTTCAAACGGTGTCAGAAATAAGAGGAGCATGAAATGGTCTGAAAAATAGGAGGAGCATGAAACGTTGTTGAAAAACATGAAGAACAGGAAAATGTGTGAAAAATATGAACAGTGTCAAAAGGTGTGAAAAATATGAGGAGCATGATACGTTCTGAAATATAGGAGGAGCATGAAGCGGTGTTCAAAAAGATGCAGTGCTTGAAAAGATGTGAAAAATATGAGGAGCATCAAAAGGTGTCAAAAATATGAGGAACTTGAAACGGTGTTCAAAAACATGAAGAGCACGAAAAGGTGTGAAAAATATGAAGAGCTTCAAAAGGTGTGAAAAATATGAGGAGCATGAAGCGGTGTCCAAAAACATGAAGAGCCTGAAAAGGTGTGAAAAATATGAAGAGCTTCAAAAGGTGTCAAAATGTGAGGAGCATGGAACGGTCTGAAAAATAGGAGGAGCATGAAACGGTGTTCAAAAACATGAAGAGCCTGAAAAGGTGTGAAAAATATGAAGAGCTTCAAAAGGTGTCAAAAATATGAGTTGCATGAAACGGTCTGAAAAAAAAGGAGGAGCATGAAACGGTGTTCAAAAATATGAAGAGCCTGACATGGTGTGAGAGATATGAAGAGCTTCAAAAGGTGTCAAAAATATGAGGAGAATGAAATGGTCTGAAAAATTGGAAGAGCATGAAACGGTATTGAAAAACATGAAGAACAGGAAAAGGAGTGAAAAATATGATGAGCTTCAAAAGGTGTGAAGAATATGAGGAACTTGAAGCGGTGTTCAAAAACATGAAGAGCTTGAAAAGGTGTGAAATATATGAAGAGCTTCAAAAGGTGTGAAAAATAGAAGGAGCATGAAGCGGTGTTCAAAAACATGAAGAGCTTGAAAAGGTGTGAAATATATGAAGAGCTTGAATAGGTGTGAAAAATAGGAGGAGCATGAGACAGCCTGAAAATAGGAGAAGCATGAAACGGTGTTGAAAAACATGAAGAGCATGAAAAGATGTGAAAAATATGAAGAGCTTCAAAAGGTGTCTAAACTATGAGGACCTTGAAAAGTTGTTCAAAAACATGAAGAGCATGAAAAGGTCTGAAAAATATGAAGAGCTTCAAAAGGTGTCTAAACTATGAGGAGCATGAAACGGTCTAAAATATAGGAGGAGCATGAAGCGGTGTTGAAAAACATGAAGAGCCTGAAAAGGTGTGAAATATATGAAGAGTTTCAAAAGGTGTCAAAACTATGAGGAGCATGAAACGGTCTGAAAAATAGGAGGAGCAGGAAACGGTGTTCGTAAACATGAAGAGCCTGAAAAGGTGTGAAAAATATGAAGAGGTTCAAAACGTGTCAAAGTATGAGGAGCATGAAACGGTCTGAAAAATAGGAGGAGCATGAAGCAGTGTTGAAAAAATGAAGACCATGAAAAGGTGTGAAATATATGAAGAGCTTCAAAAGGCGTCAAAAATTTGAGGAGCATGAAACGGCCTGAAAAATAGGAGGACCATGAAGCGGTGTTCAAAAAGATGAAGAGCCTGAAAAGGAGTGAAATATATGAAGAGCTTCAAAAGGTGTTAAAACTATGAGGAGCATGAAACGGTCTGAAAAATAGGAGGAGCATGAAGTGGTGTTGAAAAACATGAAGAGCCTGAAAAGGTGTGAAAAATATGAAGAGCTTCAAAATGTGTCAAAAATATGAGGAGCATTAAATTATCTGAAAACCATGAGGAGCATGAAGCGGTGTTCAAAAACATGAAGAGCCTGAAAAGGAGTGAAATATATGAAGAGCTTCAAAAGGTGTCAAAACTATGAGGAGCATGAAACGGTCTGAAAAATAGGAGGAGCATGAAAAGGTGTTGAAAAACGTGAAATGCCTGAGAAGGTGTGAAAAATATGAAGAGCTTCAAAAGTTGTCAAAAATATGAGGAGCATGAAACTGTCTGAAAAATATGAGGGGCATGAAAGGTTTTAAAAAACATGAAGAGCCTGAAAAGGTGTGAAAAATATGAAGAGCTTCAAAATTTGTCAAAATTTGAGTAGCATGAAACGTTCTGAAAAATTGGAGGAGCATGAAATGGTGTTCAAGAACCTGAAAAGCCTGAAAAGGTGTGAAAAATATGAAGAGCTTCAAAAGGTGTCAAAAATTTGAAGAGCATGAAACGGTCTGAAAAATTGGAGGAGCAGGAAACGGTGTTCAAGAACATGAAGAGCCTGAAAAGGTGTGAAAAATATGAAGAGCTTCAAAAGGTCTCAAAAATATGAGGAGCATGAAATGGTCTGAAAAATAGGAGGAGCATGTAACGGTGTTCAAAAATATGAAGAGCCTGAAAAGGTGTGAAATATATGAAGAGCTTCAAAAGGTGTCAAAAGTATGAGGAGCATGAAATGGTTTGAAAAATAGGAGGAACATGAAACGGTATTGAAAAACATGAAGAACAGGAAAATGAGTGAAAAATATGATGAGCTTCAAAAGGTGTGAATAATAAGACGAACATGAAGCGGTGTTCAAAAACATAAAGAGCTTGAAAAGGTGTGAAATATATGAAGAGCTTCAATAGGTGTGAAAAATAGGAGGAGCATGAAGCGGTGTTCAAAAACATGAAGAGCTTGAAAAGGTGTGAAATATATGAAGAGCTTCAAAAGGTGTCAAAAATATGAGGAGCATTAAACAGTCTGAAAATAGGAGGAGCATGAACCGGTGTTGAAAAACATGAAGAACATGAAAAGGTGTGAAAAATATGAAGAGATTCAAAAGGTGTCAAAAATATGAGGACCTTGAAAAGGTGTTCAAAACATGAAGAGCATGAAAAGGTGTGAAAAATAGGAAGATCTTCAAAAAGTGTCAAAAATATGAGAAGCATGAAACGGTCGAAAAATATGGGGAGCATGAAAAGGTCTGAAAAATTGGAGGAGCATGAAGTGTGGTTGAAAAACCTGAAGAGCTTCAAAAGGTTTGAGAAATATGAGGAGCATGAAACTGTCTGAAAAATAGGAGGAGCATGAAACTGTGTTGAAAAAAATGAAGAGCATGAAAAGGTGTGGAAAATATAAAGAAGCTCAAAAGGTGTCAAAATTATGAGGAGCATGAAACTGTCTGAAAAATAGGAGGAGCATGAAACGGTGTTGAAAAACATGAAGAGCTTAAAAAGGTGTCAAAAATATGAGGAGCATGAAACGGTCTGAATAATATGAGGAGCATGAAACAATGTTGATAAACATGAAGAGCTTCAAAAGGTGTCAAAATTAGGTGGAGCATGAAACGGTCTGAAAAATAGGAGGGGCATGAAACGGTGTTGAAAAACATGAAGAGCCTGAAAAGGTGTGGAAAATATGAAGAGCCTCAAAATTTGTCAAAAATATGAGGAGCATGAAACGGTCTGAAAAACATGAGGAGCACGAAACTATCTGAAAAATTAGAGGAGCATGAAAAAATGTTGATAAACATGAAGAGCTTCAAAAGGTGTCAAAAATATGAAGAGCTTCAAAAGGTGTCAAAAATATGAGGAGCATGAAACGGTCTGAAAAATATGAGGAACATGAAACGGTTTGAAACATAGGAGGAGCATGAAACGGTGTTGAAAAACATGAAGAGCCTGAAAAGGTGTGAAAAATATGAAGAGCTTCAAAAGGTGTCAAAAATATGAGGAGCATGAAACGGTCTGAAAAAGAGGAGGAGAATGAAACTGTGTTGAAAAAAATGAAGAGCATGAAAAGGTGTGAAAAATATGAAGAGCTTCAAAAGGTGTCAAAAATTTGAGAAGCATGAAACGGTCGAAAAATATGAGGAGCATGAAAAGGTCTGAAAAATTGGAGGAGCATGAAGTGTGGTTGAAAAACCTGAAGAGCTTCAAAAGGTTTGAAAAATATGAGGAGCATGAAACGGTCTGCAATATAGGAGGAGCATGAAATGGTGTTGAAAAACATGAAGAACTTCAAAAGGTTTGAAAAATATGAGGAGCATGAAACGGTCTGAAAAATAGGAGGAGCATGAAACGGTTTTTGCGGGGAGCCAGCCTGACTGCTCAGGCCCCTTCTCGGCCCTGAGAGAGATCAAAAGGTCCCTCTCTGTCCCGCCACCCCTGATTTGTTAAAGTGCAAATTGGCCTTTCTCACCTCCCTCAAGGAAATCGCTGCAGCCACCATTTGCCCATTTTCCTGACTCTGATAAAATTATCGGGCTCCTGTGAATGGCTTATGTCTAGGTAGTCTTTACCTGATTGGAAGACCCTGGTGCCATGCTCTGCTGGAGTTAAGATAAAACTCCTGAGCTAAAACTAGTGTCTGCAGTTCTGCACGTATGCAAGTCTTTGATCTAAAATTTGGTGAATCCTGTTAGTATATATATGTATGTTACCCCTCAATAAAGTCGTCGGAATGAGTCACAAGCTGACTCCGTCCCTCTCAACCCCATTTTTCTTAGTCTTTTATTTCTCAGGTGCTGTGGTGATTGCGTCCTCGACCTGTTCATCTAGCCGGCAGGCCCGGCAAGTGGCGCCAGAACGAGGAACGTGGGCGGATCCCACCGCACAGCCACCGAAAACTATTGAAAGTGATCCCGGGAGAAAGCCTCACCTATTCAGGTATCGTTGGAAAACTGTGGGTGGAGAGGGTATATAGTTGAGAGTAAAAATTATGGGGCAAAGTAATAGCAGGCAGTTCTTTGTTTCTATGTTAAAAACTATGCTAAAAGCTAGAGGAATTTCTGTGTCTAAACAGAAACTAGAAAGATTTCTTGTCTTTGTGGAGGAAACTTGTCCTTGGTTCCCAGAGGAAGGAACTATTAGCCTTGAAACTTGGGTAAAGGTGGGAGAAGAAATTCAAACAGTTTATACCCTCTGTGGACCAGACAAAGTTCCTCTTGATGCTTATTCTCTATGGACTCTAATAAGAGATTTTTTAAACCCAGAACACGAAAGTAGGAAATTTGAAACAGCCTTGAAACTTATAACACCCAAGTGTTCAGGTGCCCCGCAACGGGTAGCGGAGCACATATATGACTCCCCAATTGTTTCAGGTTCCAGAAAAAATGATAATGAGACTACTGCTCTGGAACAAGACTCAGATTCAGAACTTTCTCCTGATGAGGAAGATGATTTAAAAGAGCAGGCTTTTGAGCATGACAAAGAAGGATGGGATGCCTTTATAGTAACTCAACAAAAGAATAAAGACCAAGGCTCCCCTTTTTCTGAACTTAGAGAGATACTAACATCCATATCTGAGAGAATGGAACAACTAGACTTATCGCCCATAAATACAGCTAAGCCGTTGCATTCTAAAACGCCATCCGTTATAGCCAGTTTAGATCCTGACCCGCTGCCGCCGCCTGTCCCGCTCCCTCCCCCTCCTCTCGCAGAAGCGCCTTTGATTCCAACAGCACCAGTATATGTTCCATCTAGCCTAAAAAGGCCAGTCCTTTCACCACTACAAATGGCTGTGAAAACAGCCCGAGAACAGGGTGAAAATCTTGAGGGATATTCTATGATTTTTCCTGTTTTTCAAGATGCTAATCATCGGAGGTATCATGAGCCTCTGCCTCTTAAACAACTGAAACAAGATTGCGCCCAATACGGGCCTACTGCGCCATTTTCTCCAGCCATAACTGAAAGTCTTTCATCTCAGGACTTGCCTCCTAATGGTTGGAAGGCAGTTGCGCGAGCCTGTCTCTCAGGAGGTGATTATCTCTTGTGGCGCTCAAAATAAGGCGAGGTCTGTAACATCATTGAAGACCGTAACCACCGCAATGGGCTGCAGGTTACTTTTGACATGCTAATGCAGGAAAGACAATTTAGAGACCTCAATCAACAACTGACCCTTCCTCCCCTAAAATACTAAACGATGAGGGGCGAGCTGCTCTGGCCTTAATTGAAGAGGCCCTCTCTCAGCATTTTGCTACCTACTGTGATTTTTCTCAACCGTGGGAACTATATGTGTTTCCCTCTAAACATACCCCGACAGCAGTGTTATATCAAAATGCTCCCTTACAGTGGATCCATTTACCTGTATCGCCTTCAAAAGTTCTTACTCCTTTTTTTGATTTCATTAGCCTCCTCGTTGCCAAAGGAAGGCGTCTTTCCAGAGAAATGTTGGGAGCCGATCCTGCTTACATTTATGTGCCCTATACCAAAGAACAGCAGGAATGGCTTTTTCAGTTTAATGACTCGTGGGCTTTGGCCTTTTCCTCCTTTACAGGTCAAATTATTAATCATTTACCTTCTGATAAACTTTTGCATTTTGCCAGCCAGCATTCATTTATTTTTCCAAAGAATGTTTCTAATGTTCCTATTCAAGATGCTCTTACGATCTTTACTGATGGATCCTCCAATGGAACTGCTGCCTTTGTGGTTAATGATACCCCTTTCTCCTAGCAGACGAACTATACATCGGCTCAAGAAGTAGAACTTTCAGCCGTCCATAAAGTATGCTCACGATATTCCTCACAGTCTTTTAATTTGTTTACTGATAGCAAATACATTGCTCATGCTTTGCAATATATAGAAACTGTTCCCTTTATTTCTACTGTGAATTCTAACATTCAAAATTTGTTACGTTCAATTCAGTCTCTGCTGCAACAGCGCACCTTACCCTGCTTCTTTGGACATTTACGTGCCCACACTGGGCTTCCTGGACCTCTATCTATGGGAAATCAGATGGCTGATTCTCACACTAGAGTTTTTCTTTCACAGGTGGAAGCAGCACAGCAATCACATGCGCTACATCACCAAAATAGTAATACTCTTCGTTTGCAGTTTCAAATTCCTCGAGAGACTGCACGACAAATTGTTAAATCTTTTTCTGTTTGCCCTAAGTTTCTTCCAGTTCCACATCTTGGCGTTAATCCTCGCGGGCTTCTACCGAATCATCTTTGGCAAATGGATGTCACTCATGTCCCTTCCTTTGGTCGTTTAAAGTACGTTCATGTATCTATTGACACCTTTTCAGGATATATTGTGGCATCCTTACAGACTGGTGAAGCCGCAAAACATTCTATCTCACACTGTCTTTATGCTTTTTCCATTTTAGGCACGCCAAAGATTATAAAAACTGATAATGGCCCCGGCTATGTCTCCTCTGCCTTCAAAAATTTTTGTTCCTCTTTTTCTATCACCCTAAAAACAGGCATTCCTTATAATCCACAGGGTCAAGGCATCGTAGAACGTGCTAATCAAACTTTGAAACTACAGCTTCAAAAAATACAGAGGGGGAAGCTCTACCCCCTTCTACCCAGAAATTACCTTAATCATGCTTTATATATTTTAAATTTTTTAATTTTAGATAAAGAAGGACATTCAGCCGCGCAGAGATTTTGGGACCCTCAGATTTCCAGCATAAAGCCGATGGTCTTGTGGAAAGACCCGCTGGATAATAACTGGCATGGCCCAGATCCCGTGTTAATTTGGGGGAGGGGTCAGGTGTGTGTTTTTCCACAGGATGCCGAAGCACCGCGCTGGCTCCCAGAAAGGCTGGTACGCCAGACGGAGGAGATTACTGAATCAGCAATTAGGTCAGCTGACTTTACAGCAGAGGAATCTTCTCCCGACAAATCAGCAGATGCATGAGTGTTAATGTGTACTTATATTACGAAAATAGATCTGTTTCTTCTCCTAATGATTTTAATCGATTTGAGGGTGACTACTACCAAGTTTGGGATGAATATTTCTGGATGACCCCTGAAAAAGGACAGCTACTGACCCCTGCTGACATTTGCTGGGAGCAAAAGACTCATGTACCAACATTTGGAGGCCGAGAATTTCCAGGATATCACATGAAACATATGGGACTATTGCCTACCCACAAATGTAAGACTGTAATGGATGTAACGTTTATTGTCAACAAGTCTGTTATTTGGCCAGGGACAGATTGGGAAAATAGCCCTGGTATAAGATGGGTAGCCCCAAATAACACTCGATGGATTTGTGGATACACCCTTTGGCCCTGGCTCCCTGTAGGATGGGTGGGGAGATGTACCCTAGGGTTTGTGTTTGCCCCTGGGAGAATTCATAAGCAAAAAATTAGTCAACCTGTTAATTTACCTTATGTTAAAGCCCGGTGGTCACGCTCTGTTTTTCATTGGTATGATTATTTAGCCTCAATTTTCGTGCCCTCTTTAGGAGCCACTGATATTATGCTCAGGGTAGAGGCTTTGAACAATTTTACAAAACAAGCTTTGACAGATACTAGAAGAGCTTTAGAGGCTCTTAATGAAGAACAAAAACAGATGAGAAAAGCCGTTCTACAAAATCGTATGGCTCTGGATATTCTAACAGCCTCTCAAGGGGGAACATGTGCCTTAATAAAAATGGAGTGTTGTGTATATATTCCTGATTATTCCTCAAATGTTTCTGATGCTTTAGAAGATATGAAACAACAAGTAGCCGCTATGGATTTTCCTGATTCCAGCATTTAGAGTCAAATATCTGCCTGGTTTCATAGTGGTTGGTGGAAATCTATAATTTTTATCATTATATGCATATTGTTATTGCTGTGTTTTGGCCCTTGCATTTGTCAATGCATATCTGAGATGATAAATAAAAGATTGCTGATGTTTTCCCGTTTGCAAATGCGGCCATTTCCTTCGAGGGAGATATAATGGCCATTAGTCAAAAGAAAAGGGGGAGATGCGGGGAGCCGGCCTGACTGCTCAGGCCCCTTCTCGGCCCTGAGAGAGATCAAAAGGTCCCTCTCTGTCCCGCCACCCCTGATTTGTTAAAGTGCAAATTGGCCTTTCTCACCTCCCTCAAGGAAATCGCTGCAGCCACCATTTGCCCATTTTCCTGACTCTGATAAGATTATCGGGCTCCTGTGAATGGCTTATGTCTAGGTAGTCTTTACCTGATTGGAAGACCCTGGTGCCATGCTCTGCTGGAGTTAAGATAAAACTCCTGAGCTAAAACTAGTGTCTGCAGTTCTGCACATATGCAAGGCTTTGATCTAAAATTTGGTGAATCCTGTTAGTATATATATGTATGTTACCCCTCAATAAAGTCGTCGGAATGAGTCACAAGCTGACTCCGTCCCTCTCAACCCCATCTTTCTTAGTCTTTTATTTCTCAGGTGCTGTGGTGATTGCGTCCTCGACCTGTTCATCTAGCCGGCAGGCCCGGCAAGGGTTTTGAAAAACATGAAGAGCTTCAAAAGGTTTGAAAAATATGAGGAGCATGAAACGGTCTGCAATATAGGAGGAGAATGAAATGGTGTTGAAAAACATGAAGAGCTTCAAAAGGTGTCAAAAATATGAAGAGCTTGAAATGGTCTGAAAAATAGGAGGAGCATGAAACGGTGTTGAAAAACATGAAGAACATGAAAAGGTGTGAAAAATATAAAGAGCCTCAAAAGGTGTCAAAATTATGAGGAGCATGAAACTGTCTGAAAAATATGAGGAGCATGAAACGGTGTGAAAAATATGAGGAGCACGAAACTGTCTGATAAATATGAGGAGCATGAAAAGGTGTGAAAAATATGAGGAGCACGAAACTGTCTAATAAATAGGAGGAGCATGAAACGGCGTTGAAAAACATGAAGAACTTCAAAAGTTGTCAAAAATATGAGGAGCATGAAAAGGTCTGAAAAATAGGAGGAGCATGAAGAGGTGTTCAAAAACATGAAGAGCCTGAAAAAGTGTGAAAAATATGAAGAGCTTCAAAAGGTGTGAAAAATATGAAGAGCTTCAAAAGGTGTGAAAAATATGAAGATCTTCAAAAGGTGTGAAAAATATGAAGAGCTTCAAAAGGTGTGAAAAATATGAAGAGCTTCAAAAGGTGTGAAAAATATGAGGAGCATGAAACGGTCTGAAAAATAGGAGGAGCATGAAGTGGTGTTGAAAAGCATGAAGAGTCTGAAAAATTGTCAAATATATGAAGAGCTTCAAAAGGTGTCAAAAATATGAGGAGCATGAAACGGTCTGAAAAATAGGAGCAGCATGAAATGGTTTTGAAAAACACGAAGAGACAGAAAAGGAGTGAAATACATGATGAGCTTCAAAAGGTGTCAAAAATATGAGGAGCATGAAATGGTCTGAAAAATATAAGGAGCATGAAGTGGTGTTGAAAAACATGAAGAGCCTGAAAAAGAGTGAAAAATATGAAGATCTGCAAAAGGTGTCAAATATATGAGGAGTATGTAACGGTCTGAAAAATAGGAGGAGCATGAAGCCGTGTTCAAAAACATGAAGAGCCTGAAAAGGTGTGAAAAATATGAAGAGATTCAAAAGGTGTGAAAAATATGAAGAGCTTCAAAAGGTGTCAAAAATGAGATGAGCATGAAACGGTTTGAAAAATTGGAGGAGCATGAAGCGGTGTTCAAAAAAATGCAGAGACTGCAAAGGTGTGACAAATATGAAGAGCTTCAAAAGGTGTAAAAAATAGGAGGAGCATGAAACGTTCTGAAAAATAAGACGAGCATGAACCGGTGTTCAAAAACATGAAGCGCATGAAAAGGTGTGAAAAATATGAAGAGGTTCATAGGTGTCAAAATTAGATTAGCATGAAAGGGGCTGAAAAATAGGAGGAGCATGAAGTGGTGTTGAAAATATGAAGAGCCTGAAAAGGTGTGAAATATATGAAGAGCTTCAAAAGGTGTGAAAAATATGAAGAGCATCAAAACGTGTCAAAAATATGAGGAGCATGAAACGGTCTGAAAAATAGGAGGAGCATGAAGCGGTGTTCAAAAACATGAAGAGCCTGAAAAGGTGTGAAAAATATGAATAGCTTTAAAAGGTGTCAAAAATATGAGGAGGATGAAACGTTCTGAAAAATAGGAGGATCATGAAACGGTGTTCAAATTCGTGAAGAGCCTGAAAAGGTGTGAAAAATATGAAGAGCCTCAAAACGTGTCAAAAATGAGATGAGCATGAAACGGTCTGAAAAATACGAGGAGCTCGAAGTGGTGTTGAAAAACCTGAAGAGCCTGAATAGGTGTGAAATATATGAAGAGCTTCAAAATGTGTCAAAAATATGAGGACCATGAAACGGTCTGAAAAATAGGAGGAGCATGAAGGGTTCTGGAAAAACATGAAGAGCTTGAAAAGCTTTGAAAAATATGAAGAGCTTCAAAAATGTGAAAAATATAAAGAGCTTCAAAAGGTGTGAAAAATATGAAGAGCTTCAATACGTGTCAAAAATATGAGGAGCATGAAACGGTCTGAAAAATAGGAGGAGCATGAAACGGTGTTCAAAAACATGAAGAGCCTGAAAACGTGTGAAAAATATGAAGAGCTTCAAAAGGTGTCAAAATTACGAGGAGCATTAAACGGTCTGAAAAATAGGAGGAGCATAAAGCGGTGTTCAAAAACATGAAGAGCCTGAAAAGGTGTGAAAAATATGAAGAGCCTCAAAACGTGTCAAAAATATGAGGAGTATGAAACGGTCTGAAATATAGCAGGAGCATGAAGCGGTGTTGAAAAACATGAAGAGCCTGAAAACGTGTGAAAAATATGAAGAGCTTCAAAAATGTGAAAAATATGAAGAGCTTCAAAAGGTGTGAAAAATCTGAAGAGATTCAAAATTTGTGAATAATATGAAGAGCTTCTAAAGGTGTCAAAAATTAGATTAGCATGAAAGGGTTTGAAAAATAGGAGGAGGATGAAGTGGTGTTGAAAAAAATGATGAGCCTGAAAACGTGTGAAATATACGAGGATCTTCAAAAGGTGTGCAAAATATTAAGAGCTTCAAAAGGTGCCAAAAATATGAGGAGCATGAAACCGTCTGAAAAATAGGAGGAGCATGAACCGGTGTTCAAAAACATGAAGAGCCTGAAAAGGTGTGAAAAATATGTAGAGCTTAAAAAGGTGTCAAAATATGAGGAGTATGAAACGGTCTGAAAAATAGCAGGATAATGAAGCGGTGTAGAAAAACATGAAGAGTCTGAAAACGTGGGAAAAATATGAAGAGCTTCAAAAATGTGAATAATATGAAGAGCTTCAAAGGTGTGAAAAATAAGAAGAGCTTCAAAAGGTGTCAAAGTGAGATGAGCATGAAACGGTCTGAAAAATAGGAGGAGCATGAAGTGGTGTTGAAAAACGTGAAGAGACTGAAAAGGTGTGAAAAATATGAAGAGCTTCAAAAGGTGTCAAAAATGAGATGTGCATGAAACGGACTGAAATATAGGAGGAGCATGAAGTGGTGTTGAAAATCATGAAGAGCCTGAAAAGGTGTGAAAAATATGAAGAGCTTCTAAATGTGTCAAAATTATGAGGAGCATGAAACGGTCTGAAAAATCGGAGGAGCATGAAGCAGTGTTGAAAAACTTGAAGAGCCTGTAAAGGTGTGAAAAATATGAAGAGCTTCTAAATGTGTCAAAATTATGAGGAGCATGAAACGGTATGAAAAATAGGAGGAGCATGAAGTGGTGTTGAAAATCATGAAGAGCTTGAAAAGGTGTGAAAAATATGAATAGCTTTAAAAGGTGTCAAAAATATGAGGAGCATGAAACGTTCTGAAAAACAGGAGGATCATGAAACGGTGTTCAAATTCTTGAAGAGCCTGAAAAGGTGTGAAAAATATGAAGAGGCTCAAAAGGTGTGAAAAATATGAGGAGTATGAAACGGTCTGAAAAATCGGAGCATGAAGCGGTGTTGAAAAACATGAAGAGCCTGAAAAGGTGTGTAAAATATGAAGAGGTTCTAAAGGTGTCAAAAATATGAGGAGCATGAAAAGGTCTAAAAATTACGAGGAGAATGAAGTGGTGTTGAAAAACAAGAAGAGCCTGAAAAGTTGTGAACTATATGAAGAGCTTCAAAAGGGGTCGAATATATGAGGAGCATGAAACGGTCTGAAAAATAGGAGGATCATGAAGTTTTGTTGAAAAACATGAAGAGCCTTAAAAGGTGTGAAAAATATGAAGAGCTTCAAAAGGTGTCAAAAATATGAGGAGCATGAAACGGTCTGAAAAATAGGAGGAGCATGAAGCGGTGTTCAAAAACATGAAGAGCCTGAAAAGGTGTGAAAAATATGAAGAGCTTCAAAAGGTGTAAAATATATAAGGAGCATGAAACGATCTGAAAATTAGGAGGAGCATGAAGCGGTGTTCAAAAACATGAAGAGCCTCAAAAGGTGTGAAAAATATGAATAGCTTTAAAAGGTGTCAAAATATGATGAGCATGAAACGTTCTGAAAAATTGGAGGATTATGAAACGGTGTTCAAATTCGTGAAGAGCCTGAAAAGGTGTGAAAAACATGAAGAGCCTGAAAACGTGTCAAAAATATGAGGAGTATGTAACGGTCTGAAAAATAGCAGGAGCATGAAGCGGTGTTCAAAAACATGAAGAGCCTGAAAAGGTGTGAAAAATATGAAGATCCTCAAAATGTGTCAAAAATATAAAGAATCAGAAACGGTCTGAAAAATATCAGGAGCATGAAGCTGTGTTTAAAAACATGAAGAGCCTGAAAACGTGTGAAAAATATGAAGAGCTTCAAAAGGTTTGAAAAATATGAAGAGCTTCAAAAGGTGTCAAAATTAGATGAGCATGAAAAGGTCTGAAATATAGGAACATGAAGAGCCTGAAAAGGTTTGAAATATATGAAGAGGTTCAAAATTGTGAAAAATATGAAGAGCTTCAAAAGGTGTCAAACATATGAGGAGCATGATACGGTCTGAAAAATAGGAGGAGCATGAATCGGTGTTCAAAAACAGGAAGAGCCTGAAAAGGTGTGAAAAATGTGAAGAGCTTCAAAAGGTGTGAAAAATATTAAGAGCTTCAAAAGGTGCGAAATACATGAGGAGCATTAAACGGTCTGAAAAATAGGAGGAGCATGAAGCGGTGTTCAAAAACATGAAGAGCCTAAAAAGGTGTGAAAAATATGAAGCGATTCATAAGGTGTGAAATACATCAGGAGCATGAAACATTCTGAAAAATAGGAGGAACATGATGCGGTGTTCAAAAACATGCTGAGACTGAAAACTTGTAAAAAATATGAAGAGCTTCAAAAGGTGTCAAAAATGAGATGAACATGAAACGTTCTGAAAAATAGGAGGAGCATGAAGCAGTGTTCAAAAACATGAAGAGCCTCAAAAGGTGTCAAAAATCTGAGGAGCATGAAAGGGTCTGAAAAATAGGAGGAGCATGAAGCGGTGTTGAAAATCATGAAGAGCCTGAAAAGGTGTGAAAAATATGAAGAGCTTCAAAAGGTGTCAAAAATGAGATGAACATGAAACGTTCTGAAAAATAGGAGGAGCATGAAGCAGTGTTCAAAAACATGAAGAGCCTCAAAAGGTGTCAAAAATCTGAGGAGCATGAAAGGGTCTGAAAAATAGGAGGAGCATGAAGTGATGTTGAAAAAAATGAAAAGCCTGAAAAGGTGTGAAATATATGAAGATAATCAAAAGGTGTGAAAAATATGAAGAGCTTCAAAAGGATTCAAAAATGAGTTGAGCATGAAAGGGTCTGAAAAATAGGAGGAGCATGAAGCGGTGATCAAAAACATGAAGAGCCTGAAAAGGTGTGAAAAATATGAAGAGCTTCAAAAGGTGTGAAAAATATGAAGAGCTTCAAAAGGTGTCAAAAATATGAGGAGCATGAAACGGTCTGCAAAAAAGGAGGAGCATGAAGTGGTGTTGATCAACTTGAAGAGCCTGAAAAGTTGTGAAAAATACGAAAAACTTCAAAAGGTGTCAAAAATATGAGGAGCATGAAACGGTCTGAAAAATAAGAGGAGCCTGAAGAGGTGTTCAAAAACATGAAGAGCCTGAAAAGGTGTGAAAAATATGAAGAGCTTCAAAACGTGTCAAAAATATGAGGAGCATGAAACGGTCTGAAAAATAAGAGGAGCATGAAGCGGTGTTGAAAAACATGAAGATCCTGAAAAGTTGTGAAAAATATGAAGTGCTTTAAAATGTGTGAAAAATATGAGGAGCATGAAACGGTCTGAAAAACAGGAAGAGCATGAAGTGGTGTTCAAAAACATGAAGAGCCTGAAAAGGTGTGAAAAATAAGAAGAGCTTCAAAAGTTGTCAAAATTGAGATGAGCATGAAACGGTCTGAAAAATAGGAGGAGCATGAAGTGGTGCTGAAAAAAATGAAATGCCTGAAAAGGTGTGAAATATATGAAGAGCTTCAAAAGGTGTCGAATATATGAGGAGCATGAAACGGTCTGAAAAATAGGAGGATCATGAAGATTTGTTGAAAAACATGAAGAGCCTGAAAAGGTGTGAAAAATATGAAGAGCTTCAAAAGGTGTCAAAAATATGAGGAGCATGAAACGGTCTGAAAAATAGGAGGAGCATGAAGCGGCTTTCAAAAATATGAAGTGCCTGAAAAGGTGTGAAAAATATGAAGAGCATGAAATGGTCTGAAAAATTGAAGCAGCATGAAACGGTGTTGAAAAACATGAAGAGCCTGAAAAGGTGTTGAAAAATATGAAGAGCTCAAAAGGTGTGAAAAATATGAAGAGCTTCAAAAGGTGTCAAAAATGAGATGAGCATGAAACG